>NW_024609879.1:114890647-116380780 GCF_016920785.2 Ixodes scapularis | reverse complement strand
CCGCCCAGTCGTCGGTTTCCAATGTTGAAATCAAACGGCGCAAGATGAATAATGAATTCTAGCACAGAAACACCCCGGAACCACATTTTTTTTTTTCAGTGTCTAAATAGAGGACGGAATGTGAAATAATGAATATTTTCCAAAAATAAAAATCGGCGCAACCTTTGTGCCGCACGCCGAATTTTGGAGTTAGGAGCGCACTACGATACATGGTTTTATCACGTCGACATAAAAATAGAGGCATGCTTTGGAATGTTTAAAATGGACCTCTATTCCGTTGGATATTTTCTACTGAAAAAGGCGTTTCTTTTTGTGACGCGCGAGTCTTAAAGGGATACTTCAACGAAATTTAAAATATTCCCGTCGTGTTCAAAAATAGGTTGAATATGATCCACAATATCCGTAAATGACAATCACACGTTTGTATTTTGATCCTGGTGGCTGTATTTTTCGTTATAAACGGCCCACTCTGGCAAGCGCTCGGAGAAGGCCCAGCTTAGAGCACGTGACATCCAACGCAATCGTGACGTAGGTCGTCTCAAGACGAGCAAAGCTACGGCGAGGCGGACGTCGAGAGGATGGCCTAGTCGTTCCAGCCACCGAAGCGGCTGCTTTTGTGCGAATTTTGAGTGACGGGTTAATCTTCTATAATCTTCTAGGAGGACAATAGAGACTTCTGCGACACACAAAAGGAATTCTCGGGACGAGGGGAGTTCCTCCTTCCCCCCTTCTCTCGTCGTGGCCGGAGACGAGACAACCTCCGTCACTAGCTGTCAAGGTTCCTAGACGAGCATTACAAACGAGGCGTTAGCGACATCCACCAGGTGCTCTTTGATAATCGTTTAATTCGTTTTAAAATTCCTTTTCGAGACTTTTTCAACAAGATATTGGTATGTTCCATGGGATACTGCTCTTTTGAACACATATAGACCAAAAAATGAGCGCCGAAATTTCGTTGTAGTATCCCTTTAAAGGCCGACCTACAAAATAATTTTCCGCAGGGTAGGAAAGTCCTCCCCGCCACCCTTGCCATTTCTACCTCTCCCACCTACTGTCATCTTGACGGCGGGGGGAACACCTCTTATTGCTGAATCTTAGGGCTGGGTAAGCAGGGAGGTTATCCCGTCTTATCTAGCCCCAAGACGCAGGAACAAAAGGAGTCACCCCGACGTCAAGCTACCACTGGGAGAGGGGGAATAAGAAGGGTGGCGAGAAGGATCTTTCTACCTCGCGGAAAACGCTTTGCAGGTCGGGCTTTAAGTGGGCGCTTAATTTTTCTTTTTGCAGTTCATTGTCTTTATAATGGCGTGCAGATGATCCTGCAGACAACAACTGAAACATAATTCAGTGAGCGTTCGTTTCACCCACGTCCTTAAATTGACGAAGAAAACCTTCCAAAGACGTCACAACGTTTCGTGGCTCAAAGGATTTATTTTTTCTCTGACGATCTTAGGAACCTGTCCGTTGGCTCGGTTATTTCGTGAGAACTAGAATGTTCGGCCATCAGATGCTGCATTACTCATTACGTTCATGCATCTCAACCCTTTCAACTTCCGTAACATTGTTTCTTTTAGAGATATCGACCGAGCAAACTAAAAAGCCGAGGTACTTTTTGCGTGTGTTTGTGCAGTGAGAACAATTAACAAAGAAAGCTTATATAGCAAGTAGCATACTTCCTCGGCACAGGCTTGGGCCAGACTGAAGCGAGCTAGAGCCAACTTGGCTCAAGCTTGGCAAAAGCTTGCGCCAAACTGTCCCCAGTATGAGCCAGGGAAGTGTGCTGCTAGCGTAGTAGTGTACCGCCGTCTTTATTATGCACGCTAAGACCCAAAAAATAAAACCAGTTTTTGTTCGGCCCTCATAAATAAAATACGCATCACAGAAAGCTTAAACTCCTTGAGAATGTTACGAACTGGCGGTTGTGATAATACGTGAAAATTTGATCACATGACAGTAGCTGAACCAAAAGATAGAAAAGAAAAAAATATTCTTTATGAGCCAACATCCAGAGGTGTACGACTAATATTCATTCAAACGAAATTAAGGTTGTTGGCACCCGTATCATTTAATTAATAAAACAAACTCGTTGTTGGCTTAGATGAAAGTTGGCTCGCCCATAAATTTTGTTTTTGCTTGTATATTTTGATTCAGGTAGAGTGGCACGTTTTCAAACTTTCGCATTTTATCCCCACCGCTTTTTGCGATGCGTAATTTATTGAAGCGGGCCGGAAAAAGCGTGTTTTGTTTTCTCAATCTATCACTGTATAGTTGTTGCCATGTGCCCAACGAAATCAACCAACAAATGCGGAAAATAGTCAACCGTAGTGCTTCAACAGTTAAGGTGTAATGGCGCATTCACACTGGAAGGGACTCCGTTCAGACACACCCAGAGGCGGTTGGCGGTGGGCGAGAGGTAGTTGGCGATTTCTCGGCGATTACGCGTGATATTTTGAGACTTGCTTTTAAGAACCCTGTTTTACAATCCAAAATCCACTTTAATCCACGATACAAAGCCAAAATTTTGTTATTTTGGCACTCTGAGGATTTTCTTCGGGATGTTCGCACGCATCACGAGTTCAGGCGGCGAAAAAAGAGACATGGACCCGCGAAACTTGCCTGCGATTCCCTCGACTTCGCCCACAAGCAAGGGGGATCGGTGGCCGAGTGGGCTAAAGCGCACACCCAGCTCGACGCGCGTGGAGCGAAAGCTCGCGCTGCAGAACCCAGGGATCCTGGGTTCGAGCCCCACCCGTTTCGATCTGGGTGAGCATCGTACCGGGGTGCGGTCGTGTATCACTACCGCGTGAGCACGTTAAAGACCCCAGGTTAGCAGTTACTGCAATGGCAAAATTGCTCATCTACAGTGTAAACCAGTGTCGCCCCTACTGGCAGACTAACCTTACGCTGTATAAATCACTAAAAACGCCTAATTTGACAAGCAAAGCCCAGCTAGGCGCGCCTTGCTAGCTCAGAACACGATGCCCCCGACCTTTTCTTCGAAATAGACCCTTCCCGCAATGCTAGGCTGACCTTGTTCTCGAGATAGATGGCCAGTTTCCCCCCCCCCCCCCCCCCCCCCCCCCCCAATATGTTCGCTCTTATAATTTTCGAAGTTGTGAGTTGTGGGGCGGACCGTGGTGCGGGGGAATATGTTTTCGGTGCTAGCCGGTCGTGGATTCATTGGTGGAGGACTCTGCTCTCGTCACTCGCACGTCGATCGAGTCTATTGTTTGTTTGACATTAAGCGCAAATAAACGCCGTCTGGATTACCTCTGCATCATCTGGTACGTACCCTTTATTCCTTGAGTATGTTCTCATTATTTATTTTGTCAGTAGTAAACCATACAAGTCAAGCTAGCGCAGGTACCCTGCCCGCTCAGCGGTAGTGCGTTGGATGCGCAATCAGGCTCACGACGCCTCTATCGGCCTTCTTGCTGGTCATGCACGGTGTCGAAAGCTTTCAATAGTTCACGCCACTATCTTAGTGGGTACAAAACCTGACATTTCGGTCGATCGCGGGCGGGTTTCGACGTTCTACGGGCAGAGACTAACAAGGCAGCGAGCTTCGGGCTGTGGCACCCAGAATAATAAACAAACTCTTACCAGAACCAAATCACCAGTGAGAAGCCCGTTAAAATTACGAGTGAATTCTTTTCACGGCGGATTCAAGTGACGGACGTGAACATCAAGTTTGTCCGTTGATTTGTCAAAAGCTAAGACTACAGTGCTAGGACGACAGCGCCTTGGACGCCTTACCAGCAACAGGTGCCATCTTGTTTCGAAAGTCACTGACGTCACGTCAGCGTCGCGTTTCGATTGGTTGCCGCTTTACGGTTCGTAAAAGCGGTTGGGAGAAATCGGTTGGCAAAAACGCGCTCCAACCGCTCGATAATCGCCGCTTTGCGGTTGAGAACGTGCGGATCTGCTTCGTGTTTGCGGATCCGCTTCCAGTGTGAACGCGCCATAAGGGTCAGCCGGACACGTTGGAAAGATAGCCCATCGCGTATAGGACCTGGAGCAGTGCCACCTAAAAGAAACGGCCGCATGACGTCATCATTGGTATATTCCCGACCCGACTCCCAGCGGCAGACATCCGAAGCTCTATGAGGGTACGCCACAAAGTGTCAGACGCATGCGTTTTGGCATCGCCGCGTTCTAGCGTCGTGCTCGTTGTGAAACCCTGCAAGACGCACTGGCGGCGACGCAAACGCACGCAGCGACGACGCTGAGTGAATCCACTATTGGGGTGGAAAGGCACAGGAGTTTTGTTCGATTTGCAGGTTACGAAAAACAGGACAAGCCCTTCATTCTTTGCACTTCAGCAGAGCAAACGCCGGAGGGGAAACAATATGGAGCGCAAGGTCGTCTGCTTCATTTGCAGGGGTTGTGGTGACGTCAGAACTCCGAGATCTGATTGGCTCTGATTGAAGGAAGACCGTGGGTAGACATCAAGGCAGCTTGCTTTGATGTATACCCACTAGCCTTCAATCAGAGGCAATCGAGGCTCGGCGTTCTGACGTAACCACAACCCGAGCAAACGAAGCAGACGATCGAGGCTTGCACTCCACATTGTGTCGTTTCGCCTCGTCTCGCCTCCACCTCCAGCTTTCCCTCTGATAAAGAAGGAGCTTGACCGGCTCTTCATAGCCTGCAACGGGACGTAGGTGACACTACCTAGAGAGATGTTTACAGTGTTCACGAAACTTACACAGAACACGAGAACCGTGTCTCATGATCTCTCTTTCTTTCTCGGCTGCCACTCTGGTTTCAGCAAAAGTACAGCTCTGTGACGCAGCGCTTTGTGCAACTGCTCGAACCGGAGAGGGTTTTTTTTGTTTTTTTTTTCTTGCTGCGCTCACCACTCCTGGGTTAGAAGAGTGTAAAATCGATACCACCTGCTTTGCTAGATATCCCTGTGCCCTGTTAATTTAATGTTTGAAATTGCGGCAACAAATGTGCCTCATGATCGTGATCGTTGCATCACCACCCTCCCCCATCTAGACATTTAACGTTGAAATGCGAATACACTTTATTGCCATAAAAAAACAAAATAAAAAAAAAACTGCCTCATTCATGCTGATTGACGTTCCATGTCGCTGCGTATGTGCTTGGCGAGTTGAACCTAAAATAAATCTTTCCGAGTAAAGGTTTCATGATTATAACGCTCTTTGAAACGTTTCGTTAAAAAAAAAAAAAAAAAATTCAGGATGCCCTTTTTAATATTGAAAGTCGAACATTAATGTGGTTATTTGAAAGTAAACTGAATTGGGTGGCGGCTTTAGGTTCAATTATTAAATATAAACGTCACATTACACTGATATTCGATTAATATAAGCTCATTCTGTCAGTTAACATCCAATGAACTAGAACAAATAGTAACACAAGTGCCTGTTTCTCTGTCTACCGGGTGAAACAAGGAGACGGTAGGCTCTTTAAATCGACCGGAAAATTCGGTTTCTTAACCTATCGCGCTACGACTTTGTGCAGCGTCGCCCACAGATGGTGCATTTTTTTTGTAAAATTTGCAAAGACCGAACTTACCTGAGGAAAAAGTAAAGAAGGAAAAAGGCTTAGCTCCTATGGAAACGCAGCGACGCCACCGGTCTGCAATCAACACGGCGCCGTTTTGCACGGTAGACAAGAGATGGCGCAACGAACGCCGCCAACGAATGAGCATACGGCGCCGAGAGCCAGCGTTTTTAGCAGACGATCTTTTCGAATCAAAAGCGGCGCGCGTTCCGCAAACGGCGACAGTTGCAGAAACAAACACAGGCGCGGTAACAACAAGCAACTGCAGTTCCTTGTCTGCTAAAAACGCCGGTTCTCGGCGTCGTCTGCTCGTTCGTTGGCGGCAGTTGGCGTCGCGACCGCTTGCGCCATCTCTTGTCTACCGTGCGAAACGGCGTCGTGTTGATTGCAGACCGGTGGCGTCGCTGCGTTTCCATAGGAGCTAAGCCTTTTTCTTTCTTTACTTTTTCCTCAGGTAAGTTCGCTCTTTGCAAATTTTACGAAAAAAATGCACCATCTGTGGGCAACGCTGCACAAAGTCGTAGCGCGATAGGTTAAGAAACCTAATTTTCCGGTCGATTTAAAGAGCCTACCGTCTCCTTGTTTCACCCGGTATATCCTCATGCGTTAACTATTTGAGGTGTGCCGGTATCATGAGGAGGTTAAATCGTTAAAAAGTTAATAATGTAAAATATTTAATTTTTTATTTGATTTTTATACATTCGATGCCACAAAGAGGCGCTTTTTGAAGCACCATATTTTTTTCAGGACCACCTTCATGAAAGAGAAAGACTACTCGCAACTTTCTTAGACTATGCACCTTTCTAAAAAGCACTCCTAGACCGCTTCCATGTTGCTGATGCAGACGCGGCTGGTGCGACTCTCGAGCCCTCTATCAGCTAGAAATTTTTGGGCCACCCTCTTGGACTATGAAAACCCGCTCAGCGCGATTATCTACCTATATTTTGTGGCTTTGAATTTTACATTATCTGGCCCCTCATGAATGTTTCCACTTAAATGTTCTGATGCATGTGCGTACCCTTTTTGTGTTATCTTCCACTGTGAAAAATAGGGCTAGTAAGTGCTTGCCATTCAAGCGTTTCTGCTCGACATTCACCGGAAACGAAGGCGCGGAAGGACGTCGAACGGCGATTTCGCGAACAATAACAACTGTTCTTGCTTCTCCGCGTAGAGTCCTTCTCGGGCATAGCTATAAATAGTTGTTCGAATTCGAGTCAGTCACGCCCGTTGCTTTGCCTTGTTGCTGGTGTGAAAAAAAGAAAGTCGTCCCCAAAACGTGCCCCAAAACGAAGTCATCTTGGATTCCGTCGCTGCAGCATGTATTGTTCGAATTTTAACACCTGCTAAATTGCATGTCCGTGTCCTCTCCATCGCTAAACACGTTAGTTGTGAGCGTGAAAAATGTACGCCTTTTGGCTATCTCCTGTTGGAAATTATTTTCGACACCTAAGCGCCCATCAAAACCATAGCCTCCTCTATACTGAAAAAGCCTGGTAGAACGCTACGATAAGCGGCCGCCGAAATTAAAAAAGGTAGAGCGGCAGACAACGGATGATATGGAGAGCCCTGTGACGGGCGCCCCGCTGCGGCGAGACGCCAAAACACACATTAATTATCGGGGAAAAAAAGCGAGAACTAACATTCCAGACGCATTCGTCCTGCCGCGCGCGTACCCAACAAAATTAGTTTACAGTTTTTTTGTTTTTTTTTAATATGTTACAATGCTTTCTCAATGTCCTCGGGAAAATACATACACCAGGAAACACAAAATACAGTGATAAAATACGAGAATTTAGCCGCCAGCAGTGTTTAGACAGCGCCTATCCAGGCTTCGCCTATCGAAATCACAGTCCACTCGGTTAGGGTTAGCAGAAACGCCGGTAAGAGCCTAGTTTCAAACCCAGCCACTGGCTCGAAAACGGTTTGTTGCTCCTGGGGTTGATTGTTCCTTTGAAAGGTGTATAATGGTGCACTGGTGCTTATCCAAATGGGTGTCATCTGGGGCCTTATGTTGCGCTTTTTGGACTCCCAGGGCGACCAGAGAGAGGGAAGTGACGTCAACAGCGCTCTTTGGATGTTGATTGGTGGAGTCGCTGATGAAGAATTTCTGCGATGTCGTCACGGCGTCAGAAAGTGAGTTTCCGCGATGTGTGGTGTTGCTAAGATACGTTCATTCAGACCTAGGTCACTTCCTCCTCCCCAGTCACCTCGGGAGTCCAAAAAGCGTTACATAGGGACCCTGGATGATCGGTGTAGAAGAGCAGTACTAGAGCGACTGAAAAAGTTCATTTAGTGGCTAGCTGCCAGCGTCTAGTGGCTAATGGCTAGTGGCTAGTGGCTTTAGCGTAGCTCATTTAGTTACTCTAAGCAGTACGAGACTGGGTCTGCGACGAGTAATTCTAGTTTTACTCTACAGGAGCTGTATTGTAGAGCCGTACTTTCTTTGTTTGGCGTTAGGAAGGTGTAGGCATTCAACTTTATTGTGAAGCTCATCATTCAGAAGCTAGGGAGCGGCCTTCCGCGATTGGCCGAATGCTGACTATGACGTAGTCAAAATATTTCTCATCGACAAAAATAAGAGTAATGTAAAACTTAAATTTTGACGGTGATTGCAGTGTTGGCTTGAGAGCGCAATTGGCCGCCGCCATGTTCCCGCTCATGGGAGCAAGCACGTGCAGTCTCAAACCTGCCAAAGTTACGTTCATGCGCACGCTTCGCGGGCTTGCACGTATGGGGCACCGTTCGGGATGCCATCTTGGACCACCCAGTGATATTAAATAAGCTACGCTTCAGGCTAACAACACTTGGCCCTATTGTGGCTTAAGATCATGGTTGCCAGCTGCCTGAAGCCACTAGAAACGCTTTTCCGTCCTCCACAAATATTTAAAAAGCTTATGACAAAGCAAAGCAATATATCATGAGCTTCCTAACACCGAATCTAATGCTTAGAAAGTCGCTCTTTTGAATCATGACGACCGGCAGTTGCGTCTGCTCTGGACAAGCACCAAAATGGCGGCACCCGCAATAATGTCGGGGAACGGAGTGCCAACACTCTAAGCGTAGCTCATTTAGTGGATCTAGGAGCACCTATAACCAAGACTCGGGCTGTAGAGCCCAGGGATCCTGGGTCTGATCTCCAACCCGCCCTGCTTCTATCTGGATGAGCATCGTACCTCTTGCGGTCGTGTATCACTACTGCGTCATGCAAGTTAAAGACCCCAGGCTAGCGGTTTCATTCCACTAGCTAAATTTATCATCTAAAGTGGGCAACAATGTCTTCATGCTTCCGGAAGACTAACCTCCCGCTGTAGAAACAACTAACGACTACTTAATTTATTTAGGGAAAGGAAGATAACTGCATGGAGTTCCTCTTCAAACACACTGCACCATAAAGAAAATAAAACTGTTTCTGTAGGACACCAATTCTTTTGCTCAGTATATATAAGAGAAAGGGGTTAGCAAAATTATTAGTGAAGAAAAAAGCAAAACGAAACTAACAAAATTAGTAGCAGAGAATGAGGATTAAATAAATAGCTGGTAATTGAGCGGTCGGTTGTATTTTTCTTATATCCTTCCATCCTTTCAATGTTCGGCTGGTTCCACCCGAAAAAAAACACGCGTTAAAAATGTACAGTGCATATCTGCTTTGTAGGTTAATTAATGCTAACAGCACAAAGTACAAAAAAATTGCGCGTGCCAGCTACAAGGTGTCGCAAGCGACCGTTTAATAGAAAAGGCAATATGATCAGTGCCCGTTTACTGCTCAAAAGTAAAGTAAGTCGGCCCTGCAATGGGCGTCTCATGTCTCCGCTGTAAATTAGAAATTTACGCCAGTAGTACGACTACTAGTTTGAGGTTTTCAATGTCTTTAAGACCACACGCCGGTACGACGCCTATGCAGATCGATACGGGCATTCTCGCGTAACATTTATCGCTTGAAGTTGTGCTCTCAGGGCGCTCACTTCATGCTTTCAGTTTTTTTTTTTTTTTTATGTCTAATTTAAAGAAAAGCATTGACCCGATACCAACGAAATATTGTTTTGGTTTCCTGAGCCGCACTGGCCGTAGTGTATCAGAGTGACAAATGGAACATTTTAAGGCGTCCGAAAATGCGATATGAAACTTTAAGAATCGCGCACACTAGTTGTGTCGCCACAACAAATTGTATAAAGCGCGCGCTATACTTGATATGTAAGAATATACCCGTCGACATCAATTGGGTAGGCGGAAACGTTCCGGAGAGTAACAGGAGTTCTTCAAGCCCGTATGAATTTACGGTGAACGACAAAAAAAAAAAACGGATAAAAAAACGGGCATATCGACAAAGCAAATGTTGAAAAATTCCTGAATGAAGGCAATGGAAGTGTCAAAGAAGTAGAGAAACGAAATTCCAGCGCTCATTTTCTAGCTTGAACGTGTTATATGTTGCACCCTAACCTCAAAAACACCAGTTTTTCGTTGAAAGGCACAAGAAAACTAATTTTAAAGCTGAATAAACTATCTTTCAATGTGCACCTGGTGGATGCATGCGGAGCCTATTTGGGAGGCAATCTAGCAACGTTGGGGAACTTGAGACGCAGTCGTAACGCAGCAGATTCCTTACTAATCCTTATGAGCAGCGCCGTCCTTTGGAATTTCAACATTTTCCTCTTAGCTTTCTTTCTTTAGACTTTTTCTGCAAGTGTGCCGCCATCTTGAATTGACGTCACTTCCAGTATGGGCGAGAACATTGTTTTGCCTTTGCCACGCCAATAGAAGGCATTTAGGATATAAGCCTAAACGTCACACTTTGTCGTTTTGCCTCCCCTTTAGTTTTTTACAATTTGCAGGTTGAAACGTTGGATTATTTTTTCGTCGCCCATACCCGATACGCCTATTATGTGGCTGGAGACGAGAGTACACAGAAAAGGTCTATATCCCAAATCGGGCATTGTACCAAACGGTCCAAGAAGACGGAAAGGAAGGACTCCCCTCTTTCTCGGACCCTCGTTTGTGCAACTGGAAACAGCCATTCTCCCCCTAGAAGATTAGCCCGTCGCTCAGAACAAAAGTTGCTCCCGTTCCGTCGTAAGCTGACAGTGTTGAGGAAGCTACGTGCTCCTTGGGCCAGCCACACGCTCGTCACCCCACGGGTACTTTGAACGGCTCGGTTATAGACCCCTTTCGGAATGGAGCGCCACCTGTTGCACGCAACTGCGACTAGGTCCGCCGCCGTCACGCAGGGGTCCCGCCAGAACCGCCTGCATCTTACCGCCTACAACGGTGCACTTTGAGTCCCAGTCTGCGCGCGCCGCATCAATATGCCATCGCATTGCTGCGTACCTTTGTGTACGCAGTATGGATACATTGACGGAGACGGAAAAAAGGTACGTGTCAGACAAGTTCTAAAGTGTTCAAAAAGAAAAACCGAGTCCTCGTGTTGTTTACAAAACTTTCGCGGGTTAGACAAGAAAACGCTCTTATCTTCCGTAAGCGGAAGCATCGCAAACGATTATATCTTGTAGTAGTGTGCCCGTGTGTCGCGCCCCGTCTTTAACTAGAGAAGTACGGCCGCGGTTCAGTGCGCGGCTCGCATGCGCGAGCGGGTCCCTCCTTCAGTGCTGCTTCACTGCAACCGAGGCCATTTTAGGTACTTGTTCGGCGTGTAGATGCATGATTACTTCTTCCTCAAGTTCGTTTCCTTTACTCACGCCGGTAAAGAGTTTTCCAGAAAACAGACGTCGGGTGGAGGGAGTGCACAGACTAAATGCAGTGTACACCGAATATGAAGATCACTCGAACCCGCCTTGCGATCGTGGGAACTGTTGGAGTGGTGGCCTGAACAGGGTGCCAAGGCCGTACAACTAGACGTTTAGGGACGTTACGCTACTAATCAGTTTGGAAATTTGTGAGAATGCAGCCAAAGAGTTGGTGTTTAGAGCATGTTCAACAATTATTATTTTGTTCAACGGTCGTTATTCCTGAACACATTGTATGTTTTTCAATTATAATTTTTAAGAAAACTGTTTTTGATGAATGTATGTTATTTTGCAGGTGTCCTTTCATATGTTCCCCAAAACAGACAACGTCTATCGGAAGTGGATCACAGCAATCAGGCGTGATGAAAGTAGACTATTTAAAGTGTCGAAGGCAACAAAAGTCTGCTCGAAGCACTTTGTGGAAACAGACTTTGTGCGTAATGTGGCCAGTGGCCGCAGGCTGCTCTACGAACACGCAGTTCCATCAGTGTTCAGTTTCACCAAGCCTAGAGTCACTAGGAAGCCACCGAAGGAGAGACTTCCACCAGTCATACACCAGGCTTTGCAAGACCTTGAAGACCCAAACCGAAACTTGGAACAAGAATCGCAAAATCACGAAGACCCGTTCCCTATCCCCGAGCTGCAAGAAGTATGTCCACAAGTCACCGCAGAGTTCATGGGAGCGCCACCTTGCACGTGCAACCTGGGGCCAGAGCTTGACATGAAGAAGGCTGTGGAGAGAAGGCAACAAAAAGACATTGATTCACTGCGTGCCAAACTGAAACGGAGCAAAGCGCAGGTGTACAGATTAAAAGCTCAGCTGGAGGCCGCACTTGCAAAATGTGAAGTGCTAGAAGCAAGAAGTGTGCCCTTCGGCGTAGAGAAATTCCGAGCCAATGATGAGGACATTCAGTTTTATACTGGGTTGCCCAATTACCGGAGTTTCCTTATTCTTCTAAATTTTGTCGACGCTGGCGAAAATGGGAAAAATATTCTCATGCAACATGGGTGGCACTCCTCTGTCTCGCAGAAGGCCGGACGGCGACGAAAGCTGTCGGCAGAAAACCAGCTGTTTCTGGTCCTCATGAAGTTGAAGGGCGGAATCTTCCACAAACACCTAGGCCATCTGTTTGACATTTCAATGAGCACCGTGTCAAAATTGTTCAGTGCATGGATGAGCTTCCTCTACCTGAACCTTACCCAGCTGGGTCTTTGGCTGCCACGGCAGGCCATCGACACCACCATGCCAGTTGCGTTCTTGGACAAGTATCCGACGACGCGAGTCATCATAGATGCTACGGAAGTCAGATGCGAAGTAGCAAGTTCCTTTGTCACACAGTCGGGAACTTACTCTTACTATAAGTCAACGAACACATTCAAAGGTCTCGTCGGCATTTCGCCTAATGGCCTTGTGACATTTGTGTCAGAGTTGTATATGGGATCTGTCTCTGACAAAGAAATTGTGATAAAGAGTGGACTGCTCACGATGCCTTTTGATCAAGGGGACTCTGTCATGGCTGACAAAGGATTCAAGATTGCCGACCTTCTAAAAGATCTTGGTGTCATGCTTAATATCCCTTCTTTTCTAAATCGGGGCAAATTTTCAGTTGAGGAAGTGGAGGAAACCCAGGACATCGCAGCTTTGAGGATCCATGTTGAGCGACGCATTCAAAGAATTAAGTCGTTCCACATCTTTGATCGACCCATCCCCATCTCGCTGGCACCCCTTGCTAACCAAATCTGGACTGTTTGTACCATACTCACGAACATGCAATCACCATTGATTAAGGATAACGAGTAAATTGTACTTGGAAATGTTCCCGCAGGTTGACCCAACTACTGACGAGTGAAAATGGGAAGTTTTAGTAGACTGTACAACTGCTAGCCTCCAGTACTGTGTAAACGATGACCACTGGCTTGGACAGAATTCACAATGCTTGCATATAAGTGAATGAACCTTTGATCCTTTCAGCTGTGTTTTGCATAATGTTTTTCTATCCAACACACCAACAATTCTCAGAGCCACTGCACGGGGCAACTTACCCCGCTAACACATGATTTTGTACTTCGGGAAGCGTTCATATGCTCGCATCTTACAGGTGTCATTTATGTGCCTATGGTAAAGCTGATTTACCGTGATTCTGCGTCAGATACTCATTTCAGAATGCTGTTTCGAGTTCTAGCGCCCAATTGTACCGTTCCAATTGTTCAAGATCGGCTTTTCTCGTATAAGAGAGTTCAATTGAATAAACCAATGTCATCAACCAGTTCGACTACACCGCTATTCCTGCAATGCATTGTGGGATCAGCAGTCTTTCTGCCCATGCAACAACCTTGTTGGCTCTTCGTACAGAGCAAGAGAGGGTAGAGCCGTCATGTTCTGCCGCCTTCCTCCTGTGAACTAAATTGGGTGGTGTCGTGCATGCAGCAAGCGGTTGATCAGATTAATTTATTTGTATTGAAAGGAAACATGTCCGAGACCTTTCTGCAGACGCAATTGTAGAGTTCAGGTCCGAAGTCTGGGCTAACAGTAAATTGTGTAGAAAAAAAGGCATGGAAAGTCACATTCATAAATCGATTACACCATGTATGTGTGACCTGAAGCCCCCCTTGCACAGTCTTTCAACCAAGATCAAACACTGGTTTCAGACTTTTGTTAAAATCACAAAAGTAATCCAGTTACAGCATGCAATACTAAACAAATTACAAGCATGGGTAGTGCTGCTGATGCTTTGTAAGCAACAGGTTGGTGCCTAAAAGTAATAGAGTGGGGTTTGGCTCCTGTAGCACCGGTTTGCACGACTTCGGAACTGTTTTCGTCGGAGTGAGGTTCATCCAAGGAGGAGTGAGCATTGACAGGAGATCAGGGACACTTGTATGTTTAAAAAAAATTTTATATGAAAACTGCATTCAACACAAAGAACTGATACAAAGACAACATAGAAGAGATCACACTCCTCCTCCCCCCTTCCTTCTCTTCGCCCCCCCCCCCCTCCCCCAGAAAAAAAACAAAACATCATGGTACAAGGTGACTTACAATTAGCTGAAATTTGCTTCGTATGTTTAAAAAATCTTTTACATCGAAAATGTATTCAACATAAATGAAATATACAACACAAGGACAACAGAAGAAATCACACACCCCCTAAAAAGAAACAAATTCCCAGTGTCGAAGAGATTTTTTAAGTTAATGCAATTAATGCAGGAGTGTAGGCGAGCTGGATAATCCCTGGAGAAGGGGAACAAGGGGACAAACAACAAACACAAAATCTCCAACTTTAGCTAGGTGACTGGTGCGCAGATGAAAAAATCCGCCTGGTCCTGGTATCGAACCCGGGACCTCTCCATTTCCAGTGGAGCGCTCTACCCACTGAGCCAGCCAGGAGTTAGACGTCAGTAGAGCAAACGGGTTTTAACAGCCGCCACCAGTCTTGCCACCAACAAGGGGGGTCCTACATTAAGGTTATGAAGTAATGCAATTAATGCAGGGGTGTTAATGCAGGACTCGCCCTTGTTGGTGACGAGACTGGTGGCGGCTGTTAAAACCCGTTTGCTCTACTGATGTCTAACTCCTGGTTGGCTCATTTGGTAGAGCGCTCCACTGGAAATGGAGAGGTCCCTGGTTGGAAACCAGGATCAGGCAGATTTTTTCATCCACGCACCAGTCACCTAACTATTGTTGAAGATTTTGTGTTTGTCGTCTGTCCCCTTCTCGAGGGATTATTTATCGTTTTAAGATTTTTCAAACCACTTATATGGGTAACATTGACCTCACTCCAAACCAGAAAAAATTCAGAAAAAAGTGAGTGCAATAAATGGTTCAGCTTACTCTACTCTGCAATTCAAAGCGCAGCAACTATCGTCTGCACTCCAAGTGTGGCAGCAGTTCATTAAAGTAGAAATCTTCTAACTTTTCACTCACACTCTGCCATACTTTTGCATTGAACCCCATCCTTTCAATTAGGATGAAACTTTTTCCATATACAACAAAGTCTGCCCACTGCAGCCCAGACAGCGCCATTTGTCCGAGGACTTGATAATAAAAAGGATGATCGTCCTTCAGCCTTGTGCAATCTCCACTTACTTTGGAGCAGAAGTCCGCATGGGTAAGCTCTTCAACAGTTTTGTTGTAAAGGGAATGGGAGCACTTAATTTCCACAATCCCATGAGGGGGGTCCTCCGCGGGGTCGTGCACAACTCTGTCTGGTGATGCCCCAAGCCATGGGGTTTCAGGGTCGACGAACAGCCCGCATGACTTGACTGTGACCTGGTGGCCTAGCCCTCGGAGCACATCCTCGTAACACCTTGCGGCGAGTGGCTCGTTGACAATGCCATGTCTGCAAAGTAGAAAGTTACATTGGCACCGAGGTTTACACGGTGATACAGTGTCCGCAAAACATAACGGTTTCAGCATAGTGCAGACTGCGGACGCTCCAGTAGCATAGTTGGAAGGATTAGAGCACATGACAAGTGAAGCAATCGTACGGAAAGGCTCTATGCTAGTTTGTATCTGTAACGATTGACGAGCCTTAAATTTTTAAATAAAAGCTTGCCATTTTCGTGACATCTGTGGGCGCTGAATTACAACAGTTCTTAGCTGATTTTCATTTTTAAAAAGCTTGAAAGCACACTTGAAGCTTGAGGAATGCGTTCGTTCCGGCGGAAGCGACGGCGTCGACGTTTTCTGAATGCTATTTTTTTGGCGGCTCTGTGCCACCTGGTCTCCTTCAGTTTGTTTTTTCGTTGCTGTTGATAGAAATTTTGCTGTCACCTGTATGTATAAGGACATTCTGTCTTGTTTGTGCGAGCACTGTTACGTTGCGCCACACACTCGGTTTCGGATACATAGAGCTTGCCGATACTGACGCTTCTGTCTAATGTAAGAAGCTGCAAGTGTGGTTCGGCAGTTGCTGGCGGATATCCGCACAGCTTTCATCACCTTCCCCCCCCCCCCCCCCTCCCCAAATAATCAAGCCCTAACGAGTACCTCGCCAAAGGAATTTGCCACATCACGACTTCTCCTTGAAGGAGAAGACATGTATTAGAGGATGGGCATGCTGTGCCATGCAGTGCCATAAGTAACGCTTACAGCGCCTGCACTTTTGTCGGTTTTGCGCTGCTCTCGTTAGCGTGAAACACCAACCCACCACAAACTCTGGATCGTGCTAAAAGGAAGGACGGTATCAGTCGCATCATGTTTGTACTATGCAGGGCATGCATTCAGAGAAGTGACCTGCCTTTGCTTCTACCGTTTGGACAATTTCCTGAATTAAGCATACCCTGCATTAAAAACCACGCTAGGACATTGCGAACACCAGTTCAGTATTTGTTTTATTTCGAGATGTAGCTGATCTCAAGCACGTGGAGTGCACAAACATTTTATTAGGAAAGGTAATGAAAATCATTTTCGAAATAATGCTCGCTGGGGATGATTCTTCAATTTACCGTGTTCAAATAAAACCTTTGAAAACATTTTAAGGGGACGAACTAAAGAGGTTACCCCACTTACATGTCTGTGCCTAGATATCACAAAACAGAAAGATTTTCCTCACTACGATTCCCCTTTAACACAGCATCTTGTGTGCTGGGGAATACTGTGACTGTGTACTTATAGGAAAGAAAAGGTAATGCTTGGCTTGTGGCTGATGGTAGATGCGGCTTGGCATCACAACGAATAATTGGGCTAATTGGTATCATAGTACAAACGGAAAAGCGCAAAAATAGTGAAAATTGACTTAGAGACGGAACGTGAAGCCCTTTGTTTGCACTCGTTATTTTTTTTCGCTTTCCCAATCACAGGGAGCATTTATTAACGAGCTATTCTAGGTCACATTTTCGAACCGAAATAGTAACACTTCGATAAATAAACAACTCGGGAATGGGATTCACGCTGGTCAACTAAGTGATTGTTGAGCTGATTTTAATGCGCCAGAGCCTCGCCTTCCGCCACTTTGACGGCTCGCTTGCCGCTGTTTTGAAGGCCTATGCGTCACCTCTACAATGCTTACGGTAGACCACTATCTCGGCACTTTGACACTGCATTGGGATTTGCGGGTTTGATGCACTACCGGTGCTGCGACAAAATGTGTCAAGCAACCCAAAGCGTCCGAAGCGCAGCTCAATCGACAGACTATGCTACAAACGATAGCTAAGAAAGCGCCACCTACAGTTCACACATGTCACCAATAAGGTCATCACCCGGAAAACTAATAGAGTAAAAAATTAGAAAGAATTAGGTCAATGCTCCTCTGTAAATTTAGGTCCCCTCAACCATAAGTTTTTGAACACCTCACCTCACAGCAGGGACCTTAGAGATGTCTCTTGAGACAGTGAGAGCGTCTAGTCCCTTCTCAGTCCACTTGACCTTTCCAAAAGCTGCACCAAAATGTGAAGCTGTCAAACGCAGTTTGCGCTCTTTGCGCCATGTTGGGCTCCTCGACTGCTGCCTCGTGTTCCTTTCCAGGTCCCTGGCTTCCTCCGGTGTTAAGCATAGGCCCTAAAATATACAGAAAAAAAAAATATAACACTGATGAGAAAGACCAGAGAGCTTTTATGTGCCATGTTTTAAAGCGATAGCTTTTTGGGTGACACTTAGCAGGAATTTCGGTGTCAGCGTTTGTTGTTTTTTGCAATCGCACTGGGGATAGAAAAACCATTCGTGTTCCCTCATGGTGTGAGGCGAGAAGTCGGGAGTTCCCATTGATTGCATAAAGAGGAAAGAGAGGAGAGCCCTTGTGTGAAATGACCGTTTTCCCCGCCGTCTGGTACCAAAAACTTGAAAAAAGTTTTAGTCGCATTATACACCAACTCATGTTTAAAAACAAACCAGAGCGCCCCTAGCGGACGCCACCGGCGCCGTGCATGCGCTATGGGGGTGTGGGCAAGAAGCTCGCCGTCGCCCATAAACAAACCATTGAAATGCAATGTTGTCGGCGTTGATGTGAATCCCCCTGCCCTTTTTCGCGTTCGAATTGTTGATTCTACGTCTTCCTGGCGATGTCTGACTATCTTTAGCGGCGTCAGTGAAATTACCGAGGCTCATTACACCGCAAAACTTTGCGTGAATGATGTGACATGTGGCGATTCATTCCGTGTGGACACCGCAGTATGTACGCTAAAGCCTGATTCGCATGTCGAGATTTCGTTCGCAATTTTCAGTCGCGATGCCGCTCGGGCTGCAAAAGCGTGAACCGTACCTGAGATGGTTGACGTCGATACTGAAAACCATGAGCAGAATCGGACCAAGTGAAGTAGGCATAACAGGTCAGTGATGGTCACTGGTAACTATGATCAACATCCCCTTGTATCTACCGTTTACATCGAGCCTGCTTACCAACCTTCAAATTTAACTCTTTTGAGGCCTGCACTTACTTCTTATCGCAAGTACCGGGCCAATATTTGGTCTATGGCCGGCGTCGTCTAGGAGAGCAGATGACAAGCAGAAACGTTTGAAAGAGCAGACGACAGTTCGAACGATCAGGCGGCCGCTTGAACTTGAAGACGCACTGAACATAGTCTGCAGGTGATCCGCACAACTTGACGGTTTTCTGGCGTTCATGTTGGAACAAAACAAATAAATCTGATGACCACAAGTATCCGTGAATTCAAGCCAAAGTGCTCCCGCCCAAGCAATCGTTGTTCGGCGGCGTCTGCTTTTCCCTTTTCACGGCACATATCCAGATTCTCGGACGAACAGAGCACGTGAAAACTGACCTTCAGACTTTTCTCAACACTTTTGGTACGGCCCCAGACGAGAAGGCAGGTTTTTGTCTGGTTCCTTTTAAAACGACGCAGGAATACAGGTCTGGCATGGGGACTTCTGCCCACAGCCCCATCCGGAAGTGCGACTGTCGCGCCACCACCGCGCCGTGACGTAACAGAGATGAATTTGTGTATATGGAATTCCACTTTGGCAGCGTCCAGTTGCTACGCGTAATGTTGGGGTATTTTAGAAACTTTCACCCCGTTTGATTTCAATATAAATTCTTTCTACTTGTCGAACCCAACCGAAAACGTTAAGGATGTTCTGCCTGAACTCGTTGACTTGCAGCTGCCGCCTTGCATGTAGAGCTTCGCCTCATTTCTTTCCATGTGTCCCCCTCTCCAATCACCGCTGACCGTTAACATTACCCGCTCCCTTCACGGCTCAACAATACCGTGCTACGGCTACCGGTCTTACTTTTTTGCACACTGTGGGCAAAAAAGGTGCCCTTTCTTTAGGAGCAGTCAAATTGGACAAATTTAGCAGTAATTTTCACCCTGGGGATCCCCCGAACTAAAAAATAGAACAGTGGTAACTGGGTTTGTCCTGGACCTCTCTTTCAGTAGTAGGTCCCCTTGCATCTGCCGGTAGGGCTTGAATGTGATGCAAAGCTTGGTTGCGCAACGTGGCCCTTTAAAACCCTTTAAAAGAAGCCCAATGGCTATTGGTAACATGCATTCCAAGAGAAAATATAGAAAACAATAGGTGGAAAACCCAAATGGCAGCCAGAAATGTGCATCCGTATAGCTCCCGTGCATTCTAAGCAATGGTAGATGGTAGGGCTGCACTACAAGGTGTGAATACAGCCTTCTGCCCTGATGGCATGCCTGCTTACCTCCAAAATCTCGTTGCCCAGAAAGGGAATGGGGATCTCCCACAATCCACTGATCGAGAAGAATGTACAGTCTTTCGGGGGAGCATACGAGAAACTTTTGTGCTGCCCTATGTTTGTTACAACTGAAAGTCCATGCGGGATGATGGGTTGCTGGTAGGACAGCGGTGATCTGGCCAGTGCAGGGCCAAACCTCGTGTCTTTCACTGTGCTGTCCGTCACCAGTAGCAAAGCCTTGCCGAAGTCGGTGCAGGTGCCTATGGTAGCGAGCGCTTCAGCAAAGCTCCTGTTGGCGGCATTTTGCTGGCACTGGCTTCTTGGTGAGATCCTGCTCTCATACAGACGAGATGTCAGCGGGGTATCCAGCCCGCCCTCCCTCACGCTTCTCCAGTTCACCGACTGAATCGAGGTACCCTGGATGTGGGGCCCTCGGGGGACCCTCCACTGTTGTGGCAGGTCGGTGCAGCTCAGCTCCGCTGGTGCCTCGCTGAAGCCTTTTGACTGCAGGAGTGCGACCGTCCGAAGGAGGGCCATCAGATGATTACATGCCACACCTCCTGCAGGGCATTCACAATGGCCCTCCAACAACTAGCCTTGCACCCCAACTGCCGCCATCACAGTGTACGGATCCTGGGTCTTCTTCTTGCTTCGGAAGCAGGAGCCCTTAATGAAAAAACTTCCTGCACTGAATGGGATAAAAAAAAAATTGTACACCGGTTTTACACTTTAAACAGCTGTACATATTTTCTTTGCAAATAAAAACCAATTTCACCACATTTCTTTTTTTTTTTTTTTGCAATGTCACATTTCTAGTGGGTTCAAACAAACGTGGTACGTTTACAAACGCCGTGAAATAAACCCAATACATCAGTGGTTCTGGAAAGTCTACTCTGTAGCATTGTGAGAAATGCCACAACCCGCTTAACTTCTTAGTCGTCAAAAGGCTACCGAGGAAGGAATTTAAAATGCTGCCTGCCACCCACCCCTACAACCTTTTCTGCTGTTCTGTACGATTCGCGATTGCGATTTCTTAAACACTCAAGGTTGTGACTCGTGAGGAACCTTTTGCAGTTACTGATACGCGGTCGTAAGTTTATTGGAGGGGTACGAAAAACGAAACGAGCGAGTTCTCGGCTGTCACCGAACGACAAGCTCACGACGGGGGCAGCGTACCGGGTCGTTCGGAGTGGCCACGCTAAAAGCGCGATCACTATGATTAACTGTATTAAAATTATGGAATGTTACTAAAAAAAATTACTACAAAACAAGAAAGAACTTGCCTTTTCCTTGAGTGGTTAGCCCTTATCGATGCGGGGACCACGTGAGCTTCGACGAAGAAGTTCTTCGCTCCATACACCGGTCTGTGCCTGACCGACTCCTGTAGAAGGTCTCCACCTCTCTGTCACTTATGTGTGGCAGTGTCGATAGGTCATTACACCAACAGGTGATTGGGAAAACACTCGCACAAGCCATAGCTGAAAACGGTACGGCGGCTACGCTGCACGCCAACCGGCCGAACTAGTCGAACCCTGCGTAATGGCGGCGATCACCCAATGTTGCTAGATGTTTTACTATTCCAGCTAAACTTTTTTTAGTGTTGCCAAAATTCCGAAAGGGGTCTATAACGCGCTCACGCTATTAGGGAGTTTTAGTAGATCGTTTTTCTCCTCCGCTACGGTATCCCCGAAGAAAACGCCGCAGCTGCGCATGCGCGCCACCAGCTTTCTCTGCATAGTTCAAGGTCTTGTGGCGGATTACGGAGCGCTATCCGGGTGCTTAGTGGGCTGCGGAAACGGTCTACGAACACGGGAAATCTTTTCTTTCTGTTTTTGTTTGCGCCGGGTATCCCATGACGCATCGCGCTCTCCGTTCGCTTCTCTTCGAGCGCTTGTTCGAGTGCACCGTTTCGAACGAAAAATATAGCCAGTCGTTCAAAATCCAAACAGGCGGTTATCATTTACGGTTATTGTCCGCCATGCTTGACTCATTTCCGAACGAAATTTGAATATTTCAAAGTAGTTGAAAGTAAGGTAAATTCAAGAGATAGTGCCAAGAAAATGTTAATTATCATGTACAATAAAAAAACAACCACAGAGGTTTGAAGACTGATAGGTATAAATTTAAGGGGGAAAGAATTATAGCAGGTGCAGCTCTCAAGAAAAAAAAATAATGTTATAGTAATGCTATATGTAGCAAGGCTGTTAAATAAAAACACGCATAAAAAGTGCGTGTAAAAAACATAATTAAAAAATCGAGACGACCTTTTTTTTAAAAAAAATGGTCACAGGTCATTATGCCAAAAATCGGCCTCAGGCAACTCGTTTCACTGACTAATTTTTTTGGTAAAAATTGAATATCTATTACAACCTGCTCGACATAATTTTGTTTTATCTTCCTCGAACGATCCATACGACTTGGGACACAGGTTGGTGATTTGAAGTACTTACATTTGTCAATCGCAACACTAAGATGTCATGCGCAAGTGACAACCACAGGTTTAAAGATTGACAGATGAAAACATGGGAAGTGTTAAATAAAATGCGAAAATGGTGAAGTTGAAAGATTGGTGGATAAAGCTAGGGAAAGCGCAAATATCGCAGGCGACAAAATAGAGTATAAAATATTGGTAAAGACAACGAACGTGTTATATGTCATGCACAGGGTAGAAATCATACATAATAAACGTTTTGTGAATAAGCCCAAGGAATTTGTTGAATATTACACGCAAGGGATAAAGCAGGAATTGAAGAATTGTAAGATAAAGCCCAAGAAAGTGTTTAATATCACACGCGATGAATAAAGCAGAGGCAAGACGATTCTTAGATAAAGCCAAACAAAAGTGGTTATTGTCACACGCAAGAAATAAAAAACGTTGGCTGAATGATTGGCACATAAATCAAAGGAAAGTTGAAAATCACTCGCAAGCGAGATAGCAGATGCTGAAAGATCGGTAAATGAAGTCAAGGGAAGTGGTTGGTATCAAATCAAAAAGTAGCTCTAGATGAGCAAAGAAAGACTATTTAGCTGCTTTTGAAAAGTCTTCTGTTCTTTTTTCTACGACTTCAAAGTTTCCCACTTTTTCCCCTCACCACAGACTCAAGTTTTAACCATCATGATTAACTATCACCAGATCGCCTGCGCAATCAATTTCTTTCCATAATTATTCAGGTTGTGAGGGACGTGGGCTTGTTGGATCAAGCTATCACACTGTAAAATTAAAATTCCTAGCCTTCATCGACCCAACCAGTCCTTGGTCTGTACACGTGCCTAACTCGAACAAAAACGCAGTTGTATTTGTTCTTTTCCTTTGAAACAAGAGTCGATCCAGTTCACTCTATTTTCCCCCAGAAGAACAGGTTTTTCTTTTTTTTTTATATTTAATTGAGACATCGATTTTTAATTTTTTTTTCTTTCCCTCTTGTTCTCCTTTCATCACGCCTTTTCCGCTAAAGTTTTAACGTTCGCCACAAATAGCCCATTTCCTCGCAGCTTCACTCGACTTGGGAGCATCAAGAGGCAGACTTCGGACATGTAAGGAAGCAACATCATCGGTGGGAAAAAAAGAAAGAAAATGTAAGTACCTGACATACTTGTTAAGGCAAAAAATGTTTCGTAACAAACTGCTTCCAATCTTTTCACTGCAACGGACTAATTCCTCGCAATGTACTCACTCGATCCACTCGTCGTTTTCTTTGTGGGGCGTTCCCGAGAAAGGAGAACCGCGTTTCTCGGCCCGCGTAAATTATTCATCGCAATGACCTCAAACTCCCTGAGAATGGGACGCGAGCGTTTGGGAGTAGAAGGCCAAAGTTTGAGAACACGACGTTAGCTCTTCCAGCATAAGTGTGGGGTGAAACGGCGCTTCAAATGAGACCTTCCGAATGCGCGCTCAGTACAGTTTGACTCACTTTTGCTAGCAGATGTGTCGTCCTATTATTTTTTCTGGTATCACTTCAAGCGTCAATAGACATGTATTCCACAAGGGGCCGGGAAACTGAGGGAAATGAGGAGACTAGAACGCGCGGGGACTTTAGAAAGCCGAGCTCTGGTTGGAATGATTGGTGGGTAGACCTAAAGCTAGCAACCTTTGTCTTCACTGCACTCGTCGATCGTCGCGTTAGAACGCGGAATGCCGGCATCTAACGTGTGGCTTTTGCATTCGTACGTTTTCGACGAGTGCAGGGAGACAATGGTAGCCTTTGTCTCCACTGCACAGGTCGAACGCGTCAAGGGCTGTTGGAAGAGGACTCTTCAAGAACAGGTAAAGCGACACTGATCCGCCATACGAAATGTGGCTCTCCGCTTCCGACCGTTTTTATTTTTTTCTTCTCTCTTAATAAAAAACAAAAACAAAAGTGTTTTTTTTTTTGTTTTTGTTTTCTTGTTAAAATTCTTTTTTTTTCTTTTTTTTCTTTTTACTGAGGTTTAGGGTATGTTTATCACGTGGGTACGGATATCACGCTCTCGGTTGGCCGTTGGCGATCAGTCAGTCGCTCAAGGCTTCCGCTGCATTTTCCGATTTCGAAAACGGGAAAGGGAAGGGCGCGGCAAAACCAATGGAAAGGCAACATAGACGTCATTGGCAGCTGGCGTGTAACTTCAAGCCTGAAAGCACCACCCTAGCAAAAAAACAAACTTATATGTATACGAAATTGCTTTTTTCAATAAACGCATATGACCAAATATAAGTGCATACAATAGCCATATAAGAACCATATACGATTATATAAGAAGTTATAAGAAACTGATAAGAAGTCTCTTTAAAGGGACACTGACAGGGTGTTTATGCTGGCCGAGGTTTTTAGTAGTATATGACATATGAGAGACCAACTACCCAGAACACAATTTGCGACTCGAAATTCGGTTTCTTTTCGCCCGAAAACCGCCGATCAAGAACTGGCCGGTTCGAGTCTCGCTCACTCTCTTTTCCGTGGTCACGGGCCGTTTTCTAAGGTATCGATGCGACCACCAAATTTAATCAAGTCGTTGGTCACTGAAGGAACACACTCAATATTAAAAATAGAAAAAAAATATGAAGCCCATTTTTTTGTGGCTTCTAAAAAGCTGCAAATACGATGATTGAAAAAAAAAGTTCCACAGACAACCGGAAGCATTCTGTGAGTGCGTTCTTTCGCGTATCGTAGGACTCGCGGGGACGGCGATGGCAGCGGACGACGGGCGTGGGACTTCTATTTCAGTCGTTCGCGGCACCGGCGAATTCTGTCTCCCTTTTAAAGAGAAATTTGGGACTGATTAAAACAATTGGTATTCATCCCGTACGACACGCCCGACCACCAAGCCGATTTGCATGAAGACGTCGCCGAGCCGTCGCTCCCATCTCGTGGCTAAACACATCGCTCGCGCAAACGTGAAGCACCACGTGTCTACTTCGACTTGAATATGCACGCGTACGATTTCTTTACTAGGTGCGAATGTCGCCAATGCGTGGTGCTTCCCGATTTCGGCCCGGGAGCGCTTTTGCTGGAAGAAAATCGGCAGCAAACTTTCCAACTTTTTAGTCTACCGACCGGCTGAAATATTACTAAGGAAAGAGATTCGCCAAAAAAGAGATGTTCGATTAGCTCAGTGGGAAAGACGTCCGCTTCACACGCGGTAGGACCGGGTTCGACTCCCCGTGAAACTTCCTTTTTTTTTATTCAAACATTTTTCTATGTCTACTTTTTTCTTTTTTTTTACAATTATCACTGAAGAAAAAAACATATTGTGAACGACACGTCGCTGAATTAAATGGTAGGGGATTTCCTTTTTGACACCTGCGAACTCAATGTAATCACTTTCCACAAAATGCAAGTGACATATAAATCAGGTAGCGTCCGCTTTCCGAGGTGCCCGTAAATGTTCTACAGGAATTGCAGCCAGCCATTGGTCCCGATCCCGTTGATCTTTCGGAAACTCTGTAGCACAATGCCACTTTTTTTCGGACGCAGGACATGTGAGCCAGCTCTTCACGCAACATCTTGGGTGTATTCTTTTCAAAGCCGATCACGGAAATTCACCACGGGCACTCACTACAGTAGTGTATTACGATACACGATTGAGCCGGAAGTAAACAAAATCTGGTCACGTACACGGAAGTAAACAAATTCCGCGCACGTACTCGGCACATGCCTTGGTTTCATCCTGTATCATCCTCCCACATGACCATGACATCACATTCCCATGCCAGCGCCCCGTTTCCACGCCCTCTCCCAGGAGGGCGGGGCCAAATCCAATCCAACCAATCACAGCGCAGTGGGGCGGGGCCCTTTCTCTCCCATCCCATTGACCAATCGGAGCTCATCGAGGTCCCGCCCTCTGGTGACGTACGCGGCACGTGCCTCGTACGTAATACCAGGAGTTAACAACACCTGGTATTACGCACGTGCCTCCTGGTATTGCGCACGTGCACGGGATGTTAACCACGTGATTTTCCCCGGCTTTGAGTTGTGTCCGACAGAGGGCGTTCACGTGATGTCATCAGGGTTGGTGTTGCATCCGACAGAGGGCGCCGCGCTGCGGTCACATGACGGTAACGTGGGATGTCATCAGCACGGATCCCATCACGTGATTCTAACCACGTGATCTCACACAGGGTTCGAGTTGCGTCCGACAGAGGGCGCTCACGTGATGTCACACAGGGTTCGTGTTTCATCCGATAGAGGGCGCTGCGCCGCGGTCACATGATGGTCACGTGACATTATTCGAATCGCTGCGCGGTAAATGCCCCTTTCATTCGATAAGAAAGGCTCCGCGGCCGACTGGGACTTGACCGCTCTCTACCTTCAGCTCAGAGGTCCAACACTCTACCCCCTGAGCTACGAGCACACTGCCTCGTAGAGGGCTTAACTCTTCGTAGTTGTCCGTGTGTGCAATTCAGATCACGTGATTCCCCGCGCGCTACTTGAATTTTGTAATGCGGTTAAAACAACAGGATGCGTCGTTATCGCAGGTCATGTGTCCATGGTCGTGTGACGTTGATCGTCTTGGTTCGTCACCACGGCTCCTATCATGTGATGTTAACCACGTGATTTTCCCCGGGTTCGAGTTGTGTCCGACAGAGGGCGCTCACGTGATGTCATCAGGGTTGGTGTTGCATCCGACAGAGGGCACTGCGCTGCGGTCACATGACGGTCACGTGGGATGTCATCAGCACGGATCCCATCACGTGATTCTAACCACGTGATCTCACACAGGGTTCGAGTTGCGTCCGACAGAGGGCGCTCACGTGATGTTACACAGGGTTCGTGTTTCATCCGATTGAGGGCGCGCTAAGTGGAGATCGCATCTCATATTCTCGATTTCGCGCGTGCACAGTTTAAATCCGGGCTTTAGGCGTATGAGTTGACATCTCGGTTCATAGATGGCGCACGTCTTTTTTGCTAAACGTCTTTGTTGTTAGGGCATGAGCGACATCTTGCAGCGTGGGTCTGACCTTGCGCCATCTGTTGCTAAAAAGTTAAATTGTGCGCGCTCCTAAGGTGTGTTCATCCGTATTTTCGCGCGTGCGCAATGCGTCTGACTTGCCGAATCCGTTTGTAGATGGCGCGCACCTGAATCCCTTGGCTGGCGTGAACTTTTACCATTATCACGCGATATCTCTCGATAATGTTACCGGCAGCTTTGTAGATGTCGACAACTCTCGCGCTCACGTCATCTCTCGCTAATTTTAGCTGTCTGCTGTACCGAGCAACGTGAGATATGAACCGGAGCATGGTCGCATCCATACGGACCAAAGACGAGACAGATATGGTGTTTCACTTTTTTTTATTTTCATTCGCTCTAAAAAAAAGAAGAAAAACAAAAAACACACGCACACATATAAATACAAATGTGGCTTTTAAATTTACTCTACGCGACAAAGAAACCACTGGAAACACTTTGCACAAAAATATGCAACACAAGCAATAACGCGAAAAAAAAAAAGTTGTCGAATAGCAATGCAAAAAATATTTACAAGGTCAGGACGTGGATGAGGAGGCTGATCGCTCGCTTCCTAAAACGCTCTTATGGCCAAAAGGAAGCGTCGTAATCCCATCGCTGCAAATGTATCGCTTGTTGTCGAACGGGTTCAGAGCAATCTTTTCGACCGCGATGCTTTTGTTCTCGTTAAGTTTTCGAGCAATCAAATGCTGCGTCACTCTGTGCAAAGTTTCCGTCTCTAGAGCGTGCTTGTACAGTTCGTACGTCAACTTGCGAGACTCGGATTTCTTTACTCCCTTGGCTCTTACGCAACACGTGTTGCTGCTTGTTTTGAAGCTGTATAGCTTTGGTTTCAAGCAACAAAAAGCCACCAAGTGAGTGGTCGGATATTCGTTTCTTAACACGCCGAGCTTCATTTTGTTTTCGGTTTAAAAGAGTTTGTGACTCTCTGGATATCCAGATGTATCCAAGCATGCGTCTCGGAGTTGCAGGAGTTTGTCGTCTACGTCTGATCCCTGAAGGTGTAGGAAGAAGGAATCCATGTCGCAGTAAAGAGCCCTCGCTGAGGGGATCGCACGACAAAGTTGATTACAAAAAAAGTCGTACATTACTATTTTTGATATCTCAAGAATCGAGAACCCTGCGTAGAGTGGTTGCTTGAGTTTGATCACTTTCGGAGCAAACTGGAAAATTATGACCTGCGAGCTAAGTGCTCGAAACTGTGTCAGGTTCGGTTTCTGAAGCATTTTTCAGTATGTCGTCCTCTTTAACACATAGTTTAATGTGTCCATGTTTACGTGCATTCTCGATCGTCTTGCCATATATGCTGTTCATGAACAGTGTGGAAAGATTCTTCTGGAAGGAGTTGGTTGCTTGCTGTCTCAGCTGGTGGTTAAAATCGATAAACTCCTTCAAGAACGCTCGCTGTGAGAATTTTAGGACTCGGTGAATTTCGGTGACTTCTAGTTCTAACTGGATGTAAGTTTCAAAATCCGGTAGTGCAAAACATATTTTGTTTTGTCGTGAAGTGTGAGCAACAGCTTCGTAGTGGATTCCTCTTTGGGCATTTCAAACTTGTCAATCAGACTTTTTTGATAGTCGGATAACCAATCGTAGGGAACGCTTTGCTTCACCGGGGCCAAGGGAAAGCCAGAATGAGTATCATGCAAGTCAGGAGGATACCTGAGGTCTACCTCCAGAATGTAACCCGTCGGAGCGTCATCTGGAACGTCATCAATTTTCAGGCAGGCAATCTCGTCTTTCGTCATCCACTCAAAGTCCGACACTGGCAGGGCTTCTCTCATTGTCGCCGCATACAGACCGTTGACGTCCAAGTCCAAAATCTGAGACGGTTCGTGCAGCGGGTTAAACGTATCCGTTCCCGGAACATTTGCGACAGCATGGCGGGTCGTGCATTGGGTAATCCTTCCTCGAATACCCTGTTCTATCATGAGATAGGTGTCAGAATCGTCAATTAGCTGCAGTCTTACTTTCGACTGTTTCAGCGCACACGACAGGATCCCGTCCATTTTGGATTGACCGCGGAGAGGGCGGCGCCGACGGCTCGAGGTGAGATGACAGGTCTGCAGAATAATCACGTTAGTACACAGGCGGACCTGCGAAGCCTTTTTCTCACATTACCTCAGTCTTCCGCGGAGAGACAGCAGTGAAGCAGAGACAAGCGCGGATGAACCCTCGACATTTATATTAAGCGGATTGCGAAATGACGACTCGCCGTGAATCAACACGTTCGTCATTATATATGAAAAGAAAAGAAAAAAACACGAGACTGAAACCCAAAAGCGAACGAGCGACGCGTCAACACAGCGTATTTAATTTGTATATAAAAAAAAATCACATTCCGAGCTCTCGAGTCACGTGCAAACATGTCTAGACTAGTTCCTGTTAGGTTGTATCGCGCGGTCAGCTCCGAGCTTGGGGAGCATCCGCTTTTTCTTTTTATCGGTTATCCTTCGTTGAGTGAACACTGTGATTTGGGTATACGTTCGCCGCATGGCTATAAACCGCACTGTTGCGACGCGTGTGAGCATTTATCGTACACGTCTTCGAGCCTGGACAAATTTCGTTTCCAAACGCCGACGTCAATCACGATGATTGGATTCTCTAAATCGGGCAAAAGTACGTACATTCGCAAATTGTTGAGATTTAGAAGAGAAATGAATAACTTGTGACAATAATGTGTAGACTAATTTCGCGGAGAAGTTGAAACTTGAGCCCAGAATTGACAGTCGAGCACTCATTCTTGGGTGCTACAGGGTGTGACAAAGGAAATTTTCTTGACTCTGAATACTGTAAGACGTAAAACACACGGAAAACCGGTGAGCAATAAAATCATGTACGCAACAAATCCACTGGGCGCCATATTTGAGGGCGATGTTTAGAGCGCATGCTCAGAACGAGCTCACATCAACAGCCTGCTAAGACCGACAATCTTGACAGTGTCGAATGCAAATGAACCGTGCATGCTCCTTATCAGCTCGCGCTCAGTATTCGCGCACACAGCTATGGCCGCCAGTGAACACACCTTATATACCCTTTACGAAATTCAGCCAGGCCACTTCGGCAGCTAGTCTCATCTTGTTTGTACATGCTAATGGTGGCCTTTGATGGCTTAGAAGCAAGCATTTGAGAACGGGCGCCTGAGCAATCCAGACGTTAGCTCAATTTATTGTTGTTCGTCTTATAAGTCTTATAAGCTCCTAGCGCTATGCTTCTGAGGGTGTCATAAAATTCCTCGGAGTTCTCAGCTTTTGCACGCCCCAGGCGGCTGATAACAATCAAATGTAAAGAATTCTATCGAGAGTTTTACTCAACAAAGCGCCTCGAAGCAACACCACCTAGATAAGCAGAAGGCCTCCGCATCGTAGTCAGATCAATCGAGGCTTGAGATTGGGCACGAGTGCTGCGTCAGTGTTCGACCGGGGCTCGTGTTCAATCAGCGTGTCGAAGATCCGACTAGGGCCCAATATCCGACTTAGCGCGATTCGACTGTGATGACGTTTTACGAAGGGAGGCGAGGCAATGGGGAGGCTTTCATTATTCTAAGTGGTGTTGCTTAAGGAGAGTGGTAGTTTCTTCACACCATTCAAAATTGAAACAAATAGAGAAAAAGGTGTGCAGCGAAGAGCATTGTTGAATACCGCTTAGAACTGATCCCTGACGTTAATGACCTGTGAAACGCCGGTTCGTTTTTCACCACACTCAACCGAAGTCGTAGAAAGAAAAGTAAAGAAAAACGAGCCGCGTTCACCCCCTCAACTCGCAGCCAGAGCAAGTGACCACGTGATATGGAGACAATTATATGCCGCCAATGTTTATCATAGCGACGCGCTGGGGTTGGCAAGGCACAGGACACTGTACCTACATGACCCCCTCTTTGTACTGCAGACCTTAACAAAAGTTTTTTTTTTTTTTTCGGAAGTTCAGGTGGTCTATTATTCTTGTATATTTCAAAAGTTGAAGGCCTTGTGGGCGCGCCCATCCTACGGTTACATTGTAAGCTTAAGGATGCTCCCGGTTTGGACATAATCACTGTGACCTCTCGAGGTTATTGGGGAAGGTACAAAACTGATATAGAGGTCCCTAAGATCGTGTTACCGAAGATTAAGATATGTCAAATTGAAAGGCTCGAGCCATGCTTCCTTACTTCGCAATATACAAAATGTCAATTCTGCCATTTATTTCATCCATGACAAAAAACATCAACCTCAAAATTTAGGCTACGTCTTGCAGTGAGAGCTCGTTGCTGTCCTAAAAACAAAATTTTGCATTCTAGATTATATTTTGTTTTATACAATGCAGCCAAACATGCACAACAATGTGCTTTTGATACGTAACACTGAATTGCAGCGTATGTGTTCCTGCCCCGCAAAAATGGGCTATTCTGTTTGTACTTCAAAGTACTTTTTCTGTTTTTCAAACGAGTTTTTGATACCTATCGAGATTTATTTTGATGTGTGTCTTTCGGTGTCAGTATTTTCACTGTTTTTGTCATGTTTGCCACAATTTATATTTCACAAGATTTTCAGGTTATTTCTCTCTAACCCTGGAATAATCTGCAGATAAATTAAAGCAAGCAAGTGAAAAAAATTCGCATTAAACTACCTGTCGGGCCGCCAAGATGGCCTTTGTTAAAGTTCTGTTCCCGACTATAGTCGCAAACAAAGAACTAGAATTCCATCCCTTGAAGTCGAAAGTTGACTGATATTAAAAAAACCTGAATTCTTTTATAAATTTAAGAAAAATTACAGACAAATGTAGAAAAAATCAAAGACATTTACAATGCCCTGTAACGTTGAATCAGAGCGCAGCTCTTAAGAAGGAGGAGGGGACGGTACGGAGAGGGTAGGTATGCCCCTCTTCTTCATCCGCACCCTCCTCTCCTGCTCCCCTCCCATTTAGCGGGAAATTCTTCCGAGCGAGGAAATTTTTCCGCCAAATTTAGGGGGAATTTTTTCCGCTAAGTTTAGCAGGGAATTATTACACTAAATTTAGCAGGGTATTTTTTGGCTAAATTTAGTGGGGAATTGTTTCCGCAAAATTGTGCGAGAAAATGTTTTCGCTTAATTTAGCGGGGACATTTTTTTCGCTAAATTTAGCGGGTGAAAATTGTCCACGTAATTTAGCGAGAAAATTTTTTTGCCAAGTTTAGAGGGAAAATTTACCCATAATATAACCCGCGGTGACGTCACGAGTGACGTCAGTCGTGACCCTCTTGACGTCGCACGTGACGTCATTTAGGAAAACGCCCCTTAATGCGACGCCCGGTTACGCCGACGGCGACGCCGACGTCGACGCCGTCGAAGACAGAAACAGGCGCCTAAGAGCTGCACTCTAAAAGAAAAAAAACAACGTCGTTTCTACTGCCATTCCGTTAAAAACGAACCGAGTTCACGGTCCAGTTCAATCGATACAAGGTGGAACAGTGGCGTTCCCCCGTTCTGTGTTCCAGAGTCCCTCCGTTCCTTGGAACGCCCTTCCGTACAATCATAGCCTCCTCTATCCTCACAAAGCCTGACAGTTCGACGATAAAGCCATAGAGTGCCCGGTCGCAGATTTGGAGCTCGAGGATCTGGTAGCACAGAGCATCAGAGAGCCATATCTCAGAAACCTTGGACGTCAGGGCACAGCTTCTGCAGCGGCGAGGACACGAAACACACTTGTTCGCTCGGGAGAAGTGTGTTTCGGCGTCTCACCGCAGCGGGGCGCCAGTCACGTGGCTCTCCTCTCATCCGTTGTCTGCCGCTCCATCTTTTCCGTTTCGGCGGCCGCTTCTCGTGGCGATCTGCCAGGCTTGGTTTGTATATAGGAGGCTATGGTACTTCACTGGCTGGAGCTGCCAACGAACGTGCAAAGCCATTTTTCCAAATGCGCGTCCCACCGTCTCACACAAAAACGAGTCCGTTGAGACGGCACATTCTTCGAATTTCTGGGGGAAAGTAACTTTAAAACCCACTATTGTTAAAAAAAAAAAGAAGTGGCGTTATATTTTGGGTGTATCTTATACAGACCGCAAAAAAAAAAAAACACGTAATTTTCTAGGTATTAGAGACTTCCCGTAAAACACATTTGCAACGATCGTTTACCCTATCCCAAAAGCTCTCGTTGGCAGCATTTCAGTTTTTTTTTTTTTTTTATGTATTTCACTTTTGAACTTGGAAAGCATGAAAGCAATATAAACAACATCCGTGCAGACACAAGGTTTATCCCTCGGTCTCGCACGATCTACAACTTCCAATCGTTACATTAGAATGGACTTTAAATAAATGTTTCACGAGCAACACACACACACACATATATATATATATATATATATATGGGTGGTTTCATCTCAAATCGTGCAGGCAAAAAGGGTCGAATTTTTAATTTCCATGAAAAAAATATATGTTATGGCGCCGTTTCTAAAACCGCAGTCGACACAAACCGCAAGTTCGTCCGATTTTTTGTTCTCGACTTATGAATTTTTGAAGAGGCCGCGGCGAAAAGCAGTGTTTTTCACACCCGTCGTGGGTCGGATGTTTCGCTTGATCTCCCGCCATGGATTTTCAGTCCACATTATATTAACTTTTTTTAAGCACTCTGTGGACACATTTAAAAGGCTCCAATACCATGAAATAATTTTAGGCATTTTGCTTTTTTTCTGTAAAAATGTCAAAAACGCCTCCTCGGTCAATTGTTGACCAACTTTGACACTTAATTACTGGCGATCTACTTGGGTTACACCAATATTTGTTATGTCTACGGAGAGCCTAAAACACGCTCTTTATATTTATTATAAAATTCTTTGGCTGTATAATATATTCTTTGCGGCACGTTTACGTTAATATTATGCAAAAACCAAAAAGTACCATTTTTGAAATTGATTTTCTCAAAAAACCCATTTTTTATTTTTTTTATTTTTTGTTCAAATGTAGATATGATAGTTGTCTACACGAAAATTAAGCCTAGAAAGTGTATATTTTGTTTGCATGTTTTATATTTAGTCCTCAATATCGGAAAAAGACGTCTTTGTTTTGCAAGACCTAAGTCAGACATAGCGACCCATGCGTCTCTATGAATTGTGAAAAAATTTTCTTGAATTTTCTTCTGCATTTTGTAATCAATTATAAACGAATTTTGTGGTATTGAATATTTATGTATGTTTTGATAAGAGCGGGAACCATGAGATACATATCTAACCAAATCAGCAGGCCTAGTAGACTTTCAATAACCAAAAGGCACAGACGTTGTATTGTTTCGATTTATATACCTTTCAAAGTAAACTAGCACGACTAGCTATTAGCTGTCATATTACTAAGACAAAGAAAGTCACCACATCGTCGATATATTATATACAATTCTTTACGAAACCAAGCACTGGGGCTTGTTTATCGCACATCGCACAGGTCACCAGGGAATGTCCTTTCACTTCCGTAATACACAAAAGTGGTGACACAGAAACGGTCCATAACACAGAGACAGTGTGTCACGGAGAGGGGTACGAAATAAAAATAAATAAATAGGAATTAAATTGCCCAACTCCGATCTTAACGAAAATTGCGTTAAACAAAAAATAAAGTATTTAGGTTCGAGCGGTGGCAAGGCGATAGGTCCACGCCTGGTGGAGAGTCAGACAAAGAAGTCGACGGGCACGTAAAGGTAATACAAAAACAAAAAAATCAATAATTTAATACAGACGGGAAAACTCAGCCGCACATGGCAAGAACAAAAACCAACTCCCCCGGGCATTCCCTAAACGGGACGCAACCAAATGCGTGCGAACACGCTCTCTACATCACCGCCAGGCCGCTACGCCATGACGAAATAAACCCAACAACTGAACAGTGCTAACAAACAGTTAGTAAGAAAACATTGAAAAAAAAAAAACGTTTAGAAAAAACCGCACCCTTGAAACAAAGTTCAGCGGGGCGAAGAAACACACACGAGTCGGCCCCACGACATTGAAGTCTGGCAGGATGACGGCGTCCAGATGATGCTCGAATCTGTTTCTCCCTCTATAACGCACATCCACGACGGCTGTGCGGAACTGTAGCTGTACGAAAGAATGTGACGAATAGATTCGAGCAGGCGATGCGCGAGAAGGTAACCGAGACTATGCTTCAAGCTTCATATCGGGAGAGGAGCTTTCGAGGTAGTTTCTGCAGTTACTCAAACTTTCTCTGTCCCCTTCCCTTTTTTAGAAGAACACGTCAGCCGGCGCTAACGTTTCATCTTGGGAGAAGCCCACTCTTCACAGACGGTTATAGTTGACAAGGAGGCTGACTTCGACCCAACTAGTCTCCGGGCAGAATACAAACACAAGTATATTTACCAACACGCTCGTTTTAATGTCTGTCTCCGGGCTTTGCTGTTTCCAAAAGAGATAACCCTTTATAAGGACACAGCGAGCGGGTTGGTGGGGATAATTAAACTTAAACACTCCCTTCTCGTTTTCTTCCTCAAGTTTAATAGATAACCCTTCGGTGCTATCGGATCTCCCCGGAGAGAGAGAGAGAGAGCACGGCCGTTTCAAGGTAAGGATAGGGCGCTCGAAGCTAGGGCAAACAGGCGGTATCGTTTCACGCATGCACGGATGGCTGGTTTCAAATTTCCCCACATCCCTAACGAAACCGGCCCATCTTCGTGTGTGCGTCTGCGGGATTTCTGTCCCGCGCCGCCGATTTTAGCGCGCACGTGGCGTTGTTTTGGCTGGCAGAACAGTTGTTGACCGTCGACATTGTAAGGCCGTGGTGTCCTCATCCTTTCAGGCAATGATTCCTTTGCTTTCCCTTGTGCAATACTCTGACTGACTCCTCCTGGGTGGCTGTCACTGTTCGCCGCGTCAACGACACAATCGTACCATTTCACTCCTCGTGACACAGGGTGCGCTGCTCGCTTTCCTCTCACGGGCCGTCCCATCTAACACAACGAGCGCGAAAGGTCGTGGTCATCTGCTGGCTCCGAAAGGGCGGGACGTTCATGCAGGCCAATTAGGGCCCTGAATGAATAAGACGTCTGCCAACTGCTACACGTTAAACATTTATGACACCTGCTGGTCTGTTAAGAAGTGTTGCTTTCTCTTTTTGGAACTCCTCCGATGTAGCTTGCCGCCTTTATTAGAATTTAAATAATCAATAAATATATCAGGGTGGAAATACTGTATTTCATTTTGATGTGGGAACGTTGAAAAAAAAGAAAAAAGCTATTTCCAAGCTTGTGAAGACGCGCAATTCGCAAGTCCATTTCGAGCCGTAAAAACACGTTTTTGTACGATATTAATGCTTAAATGTAGAACATACAAACAAAATATACACTTTCTAGGCTTGATTTTTGTGTAGACAACTATCATATCTACATTTGAACAAAAAATAAAAAAAATAAAAATGGGTTTTTTGAGAAAATCAATTTCAAAAATGGCACTTTTTGGTTTTTGCATAATATTAACGTAAACGTACCGCAAAGGATATCTTATACAGCCAAAGCATTTTATAATAAATATAAAGAGCGTGTTTTGGGCTCTCCGTGGAGATAAAAAATATCGGTGTAACCCAAGTAGATCGCCAGTAATTAATTGTCAGAGTTCGTCAACAATTGACCGAGGAGGCGTTTTTGACATTTTTACAGAAAAAAGCAAAAAGCCTAAAATTATTGCATGGTATTGGAGCCTTTTAAATGTGTCCACAGAGTGCTTGAAAAAAGTTAATATAATGTGGACTGAAAATCCATGGCGGGAGATCAAGCGAAACATCCGACCCACGACGGGTGTGAAAAACACTGTTTTTCGCCGCGGCCTCTTTAAAAATTCATAAGTCGAGAACAAAAAATCGGACGAACTTGCGGTTTGTGTCGACTGCGGTTTTAGAAACGGCGCCATAACATATATTTTTTTCATCGAAATTAAAAATTTGACCCTTTTTGCCTGCACGATTTGAGATGAAACCACCCATATATATATATATATATATATATACTCAAAATTGTCGAAAAAGACATCTTAATATTTCTTCATTGATTTTTTTTCTAAAATATCAGTGTTTTGTATTTTTATTTTCCTCTCCGTAGGCGTTACGTGTTGACATTTTAAGAAAATGTTTTTCGTTTGTTTCTGTTATCAGATCTCCTACCAGTGTAAATGGGAACGCAGACCCAGCAAGCTATTTCTAGCAGCTTTTTGTGTAAAAACCCCCTACAGCGCTCCTAAAAAAAATAAAAAAAAATAAAGCCTTGATTTCTTTTGATTTTATCTCATTTGATTGGCGAATGAGCCCTATGGAATCCGATTCCTCGACTGCTTTTTTCATATATGTTTTATTACATTCTCAGTTTAAGGTACATCGCAACCATCTGCCTGATCATGAGCATGTCCAGACCGGTTCCAGACACCCAAAATGTCGACGGTAACGAGATCTGCGTCTACTTCAATCCATCACTTTACCGTGCGGTGGACGACTTCGAACCCCAAGAGGACGACGTGATTCAGGTGATTCATTTCGAAATCAAATATTTTTATTTGCACCTGCATCTACACCAACTCGTTGTTGACAAACACTCCCGCGTTTGGCCTACGCCAGGTGTGGGCGCAGCGCAAGCGCAGAAACCAGACGTCCGTTAGGAGAGGCGTCTGCACATGCGCAGTGCCGACCGCAGCGCCACCGCAATTGCCTGACGTCGGAGAGTTGTGTAATTCTGTAGAGATGTCGGAGCCACTGACAAAAAGGCTAATTCTTGTTTGCTTGACGAGGTGCGGACCCCGACTGTTCTGCAAATGATGACAGAGATGCAGAAACAATCCAATCATCACGTGTACAGAAGAAAACATTAGCTAGACGGTTTATATGAAATAGTAAATATTATATAGTAGGTGTAGTAATCTTCGGTCTAAACTATAAATTTCAATGCGATATATGTAATAAATATTGAGAAATGTAGGTAGGATGATAATGGAGGGATTACAAACTGGTAATTTCTACAATTGGGAGACACCTAGCATCCATTCTTCGCAGCAGAGGGCGCGGTTAGTGTCTATCGTTCGGCATAAATTTGACCTGCACTCACTTTTTAGAGGGAGGGAAAACAAAGTTTTGCTGTTCTGCTGCGGCGAGTTCTGCTGCGGCGGCGCGCGGGAGCAGCGCCGGTCTGTGGGGTGTCGTTCCTTGGAACTATCAGGTGCGCCGGCCGCATCGCAGCCATTTTAAAAGCCGTGCCGTGGAGAAAATTCTCCGCGTTTTTTTGCGGTTACGGACAACGCCTCCTCCACTCGATGGGCAGTTCATGCCCTCGCATCAAAGCTCTATCCGCTGCTAAATTACAGTCAGAGAGAAGGCGAGCTGGTGGAAGTTTATTACGATGACTTAATCCGACACTGGCGCAGAAGGAGTAAAAATGTTTTACAATGAATATCATCTACGCTTAAAATGTGAGTGAGTGATGATATTCGAACACATCGGCCATTCGACTTATTCCAGCTGGCGCACGTGGGTATACTCTTTACTATGCATGTACAGTCTCCGGTGATATGAAAGAGCCTTGGTTAGCGCGCGACTCCGCAGAACTATGGTGGTATCTAACGGAAAACTGCTGAGGCTACTGTGAGAACGAGCACATATCCTTGGCTGTTCAATTCTTGAGGTTCCTGACCACTTGCTCGGCAAACGAGTGCCGAGTCAGCACCAATAATAGTAATATGCTCGCTAAGGAAGAAAAAAAAAACGCTTATCGATATTTATTTGTTTAACGTATCACGCGCTCAAGACTGATTGCTCTACCCGCCGGCGGTAGTTTAAGTCTCGCTTTATTTTGCATTTTGTCGCGGAATGTCCCTACATTCGGTGCTAAAATCAACATCAACTCAGCGACAGGTATTCATAAAGGGGAATACCGGCAATTATTGAACAGCCGCTGAAGCCTCGATAATAGCGGAGCTTCCTTTTGGTGATAGCGCTGCGGGCCTGCTAAGCCACACACCCGCCTGGAATTTTTCAAATCTTTTACGGCTTTACGTTCCTTAATTATTCTTTTATAAAAACTGCGAAATGCATTTCGCAGGTGACCTTTCCCCGATCGGGCACTCACTGGGCACAGCAAATCATCCAGCTCATTGTTCACAGCGGAAAATCAGCGAGTTCGTTCACCGAGTTCACCGAGAGAGCCCCTTTCCTGGAGATGCAGGGGCTCAAGACGACAGGCAAGCCTAGACTACTACGGTCGCACCTTCCAATCGGCAAAGTTCCATTCAGTCCGAGGGCAAAATACGTCTACGTCGCCAGAAATCCGTGGGATTGCTGCGTGTCCTGTTACTACCTGGTCCACGAAGCACCAGCGTTCAACTTCTCAGCCGGAACTTTCGAAGAATTCGTGGACGTGTTTCTAGGGGGACAGTTCGGTTTTGGCAACTACTTTGACCACGTTCTCTCGGGTTACAAGCACAAAGACAAGCCGAACGTATTCTTCCTGACGTACGAGGAACTTCAGAAGAACAAGGCTGACGTTGTCTTGAGATTAGCTTACTTCCTAGGAAAAGGCTATGGAAGAATGCTGGAAGAAAACGAAAATGTCTTCAAGGAGGTACTCGACAAGAGTACTGTCAGCTTTATGAAAGGTTTTATGAGGCCCTCTCTCGAAGAGCTCAACCTGGCTCTTGGTAAGACTCCCGCACAATTTGAACGACTGAAAGAGATAGTCACAATTAAGGCGGATGAGGCCAAAGTGAACATTCTTCGCAAAGGTGAGATGGGCCAGTGGAAAAATTATTTTAAGCCAGAAACCACACGAAAAATGCAAGCTGCAATTGATGAGAAGAACAAGAAATACGGTATAATTGACCTATGGAAACAGATTCTGTAATCGGGATTTTTGTTTTATAACTGGTTGGCACGTTCAGCAACACCCTCCCTTTTTTCTCCCTAAAAGCATAATAAAAAAAATGTTATGAGGGACACATTTATAATCTTTGCACTTGACTCCGTTATAACTATAATTAGGTTATTGCACATGCCTGCGCTTAGGTCGCTTTAGGCTTAAAAAGATGACATCTGTTTGTTACTTTGGTACATGTTAAAATAAAATGGGGGAACCACACGCAATAATTATTAGAGGGAATACATTGACACACTGTGACACTGGGTCTTGACTTTCGTTGTCTTTCATTTTTTTTTTTTTGTCTGTTTATCCCCTTTTTCGTCTACAAAAAATGACAGTTGACTGTCAGCGCTCTGGCTGTGTAATCCTCCTACTTTTCTTTATGTCGTTTTCCACTTTATTAATGTTCCTTGTAACTTATATCTACCCGCTTATCTAGAAAGATGGTGGCAGGTTTTAGGCTAAACAGCGTACCATGTAAAGCACTGTGAATGTGGTAATCGCCATCACCTTGAACTTCACAACATCTATAAAGGAACTCTGGATACAGTAAACCACCATGATACAACCATGAACTTTGGGATCTTGCAACAAATCGCACACGTACGCGTTGTCAAGATGTATTTATCTCTATGGTTTCAATGTAGGGTTGACCCGCAAAGTTTCCGACATGCTTTGCCAAGCAGCATTGAACGGGACACGTATACACACATCTGGCAATTGTGAAATTGCCGCACCATCGCACACATTCGTTTGATTCTAGCAGAGCTGTAATGATCGCTTACGGCATCCCTTGTTCCTCTTACTCTTTGGTTTATTAAAAAAAAAGGCTCTTAATGGACAATTTGTTTCGCGTTTCGCACAACCACTGTAGCAGATTTCCAAAATTATAAAATCTATAGTCATATTTTAAAAAAAAAGCAGCGCATATATGTCTCACCGTTGTATAAAACGCACCGGCAATTTTCTTTTTTTTTTAAAAAGAGAAACAAAACAAACAAAACAAAAAACAGATACATTGATAAATACGGTATATGCCTCATCTTTCTTATTCCGTTCGTTAACCACGCGGACATTTTAAAACAAACCGTTAATGACTCTGGCCATATGCTCTGGCTTATCTGCTCTTCATACCGATATTCACAATACAGTGATGTCTCGTTAATAGGAAGTTTTAGTAGACCGTGTTTCCCCCTCCGCTAAGCCCTCCTCAACGAAGAAACCCCCACTGCGCCTGCGTGCCGATGGCCTTGGCTGTGGAGTTCCGGGTAGCGGAGGGGCTTAGCGGAGGAGGGAACACGGTCTGCTAACTAATGTGGATACCCCGCTGCATCGAAACAACTTTCGGGGACAAACTGAGAAAATACATGCATTTTTACAAGTCCCATTATAGACGATTTGTTATGAGGTATCACTGTATGGACTTAGATCGACACTAAAAAAAAAAAAAAGAAAAAACATTTTAAGGGCACTTCTACGACAACCCGACCACTGGATCCTCGTATCGTCGCACAGAAACTACCTCGAACTATGGCGCCTAGAACGGGTCTTTCCACTAGCGTGTTTAGCATTTTGTCAGGCCGATACATTACGGGGGGTCAAAAAGTGACAACAACAAATGACGCCACACTAGCCAGCGTGTCAGGTTGGCGGTTGGTGCGCGCCAGAAATCTTGGCAAAAAGTACGACCGAACGCGACTGTTGCCGTCGTCCATGAGTCCCGACTAGAAGACAAAGCTCTGTCGTTTTTGCCCCTCTGACGTCGTCGCTAGTGGATTTACTCACCACCATTTATTGGGGACGTGCTCGATCGAAAGCGTCGCTGTGGTCGGCCTTCCACGATTGGCTGAATGCTGACTATGACGTCAGCAAAGGATTTGTCATCGACGGAAATTAGAGGAATGGAATGGGACGGTGTTGGTAGTGTTGCTTTCAGAGCGCAATGATTTCAATCTTCCACCATGCTCCTTACAAACACCATCGAACTTGTTGTTCTCAAGGTACTGACGTCCCAAGAGGTAACCATATGAGGGGGCCAATAAAACATCTCGCCGCTCATAGCTCGCGATTGTATCGCCACACGCGTATTTTCCAGCGTCTAACAACGGGCACTAGACTAGCAGTGTTGTAGGCGTTATAAAAAAATAAAAAATAAAACATAACGAAATAGGTTACTCGTCACTTGTAAAATCAAGGAATGCGTCACCAACATACGTTACCTGAAAATAAAAGGAACGTGCTACCGTTACCGGTACTAATAAAAAGTAAAGTATGTTACTTTACTTTTTAAAACTAAGGGTAAGTTGTTGTCCTGCGACAGCGTTTTTAGACTTTAAAACAAAAACTTGGTCGTTTTTTTTTTGTGCTAAAATGGGGTTTTTCGCGGGGGGGGGGGGGGGGGGGGGGGGGACAAGCAAACTTTTTGAAGGTACGTGGCATGAGTGCAATAATTTATGACTTGGCGCCTATACTTCGTTTCAGTGCAAGTCCAGTGGTAGCCGACACTACGAGCAAATGGAACTAATCAAGCCGCGTCAAAAGCGTAACTACCTGGACTTTTGTTAGTTTTCTGATTGGTTCAGTGATGATAGACCACGTAAAGAACCAAGACGAAAACCATGATGGTGCCCTTCTAAAGGCCGGTTCTCACATGCAGCGGAGCGCTGATATAGCGCTTCTCACGTGCCGTCAGCTACTTATCGTCTGCCATGAGCAACAGTTTTGACGGTGCGATACAGAGCTGGTGAACGGCCCCGTCAGCACGCGCTTAGCGCGAGGTAAACGCTATGCTTGTAGCGCTCCGCTGCATGTGTGAACAGGCCTTTACACTGTCAAATTGGTCCCAGCAATTCCTAGCGTCGGCTGCGTTTGCATCGTACTTGCGCTGAGTTTCAGTATACATTTGTCGCTTGGGGTGGATCCGAGATCCACTAGGGTTCACGTAATTGCGCGGCTTGTCTCGTAGGTGGTATTAGGCAACATTTCTTTAAAGGACAGTCACCGCTAAAGGTCGTTCTGCTGCGTGTCAGTGACGTCCATACGAAAATTTACGAGAAAAACTGTTTTTTGTGTAACGATAATCCCTGGAGAAGGGGAACAACGTACTTTGGCAAAACTAGACACACTTCGTGATACACCTGTATAAAATCTTAGATGCTAAGATTAATTAAAATGACTCAAGTAATACAGTGCTACTATTAACGATTTATTTTTGCGCTCTCAGCTGAAGACATATCGCAACCACAGGGCTGTGATGACGCCTGCTAAACTGGTACCCCGCAACCTTAATGTCAACGATGAAGCGATTTCTGTCTATTTTAGATGATAGATACTTCTACCGGGAGGTGTAAACTTGGAGCCGCAAGACAGCGACATCATCCAGACGACCACGTATAATATTTTCTTTTAGTACATTGAAGTGCATCAATCATGAGCGTAAACATATCAGACTTGGTCTACGAGGAGGAACCCAATAGAAAGCAGAATTTATATTTTACGAACTTGTGTATTTTGTATAAAAAAGACACAGTTACGAAACTTGTAGTTGATAGGGTGATCTATATTTTTATTGTGAAATACAATTTCCAGGTCAGCTTTCCAGAGTCGGGCACTCACTGGGTACAACAGAGTATCCAGCTAGTTGTTTACGACGGAAACTTAGCATGTTCTTGTACCAAGTTCACCGAAAGATCCCCGTTCTCATATCTGGAGGAGATCATGACGATGAACAGACCCAGACTTCTTCGGTAGAACCTTCCGATGGGTAAAGTCCCATTCACTCCGAAGGCAAAGTATATGTACGAGGCCAGAAAGCCGTGGAATTGCTTCGTGTCATTTTACAACACAGTTCACAGAACACAAGCATTCAAATTCGCGAACGGAACCTTTGAAAAGTTCTTGGACGTTTTGGTCGACTGACATTTTGGTTTCGGCGACTGCTTCCAACGCGAGATTTTATGCTACAAGGTTAACGAAGAACCAAACGTGTTCCTTGTGACGTACGAGGATCTCTAGAAACCCTAGGCCGACGTTGTCCAAAGTTAAGCTTACCGACCCCCCCCCCCCCCTTCCCCCCAAGAAAAAAAAACTCATATCTATTAGATCATGTTCATATAGTCGGGATGTCAATGTGTAGAACTAATGCTTTTTTTTTCAGTCATTTTTACCCCGCACATGATGGATTTTAATGGCCTCCTCACCCCAACAGCACCAAATCATGATCACCAGCAGTTCAAGAACGCTATAGCTAATATTGTATGACTAGGAATCAATTTACTGTGAGAATATTCGCTGCATTTGTTTGCCTATACTAAATACATTGTACCCACACCCCCCTTAATGCATTTATTCGGCCCTGAGGGTATACGAAATAAATAAATAAGAGGTACAATTTAGTGTCTGACAGGGTACCTTCGAAATTAAGTTAACAAAGCGCGCCCGTGTCGTCTTCGCGATAACAGTGCAACGCAGTGTACGTCTTTTAACCTTTTTTGTGGAAAATCAAGAACACCTACGGATATTTCCGAGCAATAAACAGCGTAGAAGTGCCGCTTGCGTCTACGCTGGGAAGAAGTGCGCAAAGATGCGAGTTGATGGTTTCTTTTTCACTTAACAACGATATAATTAATAACCTGCAAAGTTTACATTAAAGAAAACAAAAATGATATGTATGTGGCCGACAAATATATCGGAACGTATAAAACCAAACGACTTCTATTACGTATGAACGTATATCGTTTATAGGTTTGTTGAACAAATCCTAGGTTTTTTCTGCTACGCTTATAGGACAAATTATATACATATATAATATTTATATTTTGGGGCAGGTTATTCAATGTGATTTTCATATTTACAATAAAAACGTACATAATTGCAAGCGCCACAAGAAAGAGAAAGCAATTGTACTTGCCCGCGCTTGTGTAGGTTTGGCTGTCTGTCTAAAAATAACCAGATCAACGGCTGCTCGCTTTTGTGTCTTTCGTTCTTGGAATAAGGAGATCTAAATTGTAATTAATATTTAGGGTTCCGCGTTTTCGGTATCTATTTTTCTTCTGGTTCGGAAGCTATTTATCTGTGTTTATTTTTCTCCTGGAACCGGTGTTCTTCGGTGTTTAATTTTAATGCTGGAAAGAAATCGGTGATTATCGGGGCTTGTGTTGCAAAGCGACTGCATAATTACTAGAAAAACCACGACGCACATCACATTACGCACGTTTATTGTACACACACCAAACACGTCACACAACGCACATGCATATAGAAATGACAGAAAGTGTCAAGCTTTCAGAAGCATGATATCAAAACTTAAACGTATTGAAAAAAAAATGGACATGTACATTGTCAGAGACTTGTCACTCATCGGAGCACGTTCCTTGCGGCTGAAGAAACGCAGTGCAGAAAACTTGCAAACAAGGAGCTTCTTCGCACCTTCACACAAAATCTCGAAATCGTCAAATTCTTGGACGTAGTCCTCCATCACTTTCCGTTTTCTACCCATACTAACGGGCACGGAATCCGTGGACACTATTGCCCTCCCCCCTTCCCCTCGCCCCTCTTCGCCTTTCCTCCTTTCTCCCTTATACCAGGGAACCTATGCCTGGACAAAAGGCTTGAAAACCGCCGTTCTAAAAAAAATAAGGGAAGGGAACGGGGCAATAGAGAGTTTCAGCACACCGTTTTTTCGTCCCGATAACGATACCTCCTCTCCCTTCCGGCGGCCTTGGGCATGCATCCTATCGTTATCGGGTGTCGTTATCGGTGCGAAAAAACGATATGCTGAAACTCTCTAATAAACTTGGTTTCAAAAGAAAGGGACGACCCCAAGGACAGTTCAGTGGGGCTGTGTTCCGGATCATCGAGAAAAGAAAGCGGGCTAGGAGATTCTTTCAGCAAAGCCGCCATTGGTTCCGCAGCTTGTTATTCTGTGTTTTTCGGTTTTTACCGATTCAGAAAAAAAAAACACCTAGGGGGTTAATTATCAGTATTTATCGGTACACACCGAAAACACGGAAATATTGTACTATATCGGCGTTTCTGACTGTGACCCACTGTTCTTTTTTTTCTTCTGTGAAGTAGATTTGTTTACTGAAACGGAGCCTTCCGTTTACCTGTATTTTGGTCACAGATAAAGAATAAAGTGCTTCTCAACCATTCACAATTTCAGTAGTAAATGTCAGTATTTGCCATCCCGATTTAGCAAATCTAAATTCAATCAATATCAACGTTCTTGTCGACTCATTAAATATCGTGTAAGGAGGGAAAAATGTGTGGCTTACGAATAGAACAGAAATACCACGTGGAGCCAAGCGCGAGATGGTTGTGCGCTCAAGACTCGAGTGCCCCATCATCCCCGTCACCTTTCTCATAATATATTAGCGGCGAGAAATTTCGGTGGCGCCCTCGTTTGGTTACCTTTCGTGACGTCATTACATTGTGAACGACAAGTTCCATGGTGTTTGTAATGAGCTGGTGGAAGCCTGAAATCATAGTGCTCTCAAAGCAACACTGCCAACACCGCCAAAATTGAAGTTCTTACATTCCTCTTATTTCCGTTGATGAGACATCCTTTGCTGACGTCATAGTCAGTATTCGGCCAATTGTGGTAGGCCGACCACAGCGACGCTTTCGATCGCTCACGTCGCAAATAGGCTGTATCGAGACACTCTTGCGTCTGATTAAGACCGGGTTCTTGTGATCTCTTACGGCGAGAGAACCCCTTCAGAGCCGTATATTAGGAGAGTTTGGCCAATGGGCAGTGCCAAGGCCGCGCCAGCGCAAAATACTCCCCCCGCGGTTAGAGCGTAAACTAAAGGCACGACACAGCGTCGACCAATCAGCAGACCGCGACGTCACAATATTGGAAACGACATTTAAAGCGTGAAATAGAAGCGTTCAGTCTCGGCTTCTCTACTCCATCTCACAAATGTCTGCAGTAAAGACAAAGGCACAGGTGCGTGAGCCTAGCTCTGCGTAATGGTTGTTTGTACGAAAATTCATGCATAGGAGGCACTTTCCGAAGCCACACGCTCGTGCCCATGCCTCAGTCTGCACTGCAGATGTTTGTGAGATGGTCTATCGGTGACAGTTTGCTCTGGTCCGGCTTGCTAGAAGAGAGTTTCTGCTAAGACTGGCTGAAAGAAAACAGCAAAGGCTTGAGCGCGCGAGCGTCTTAAGACGAGGAGTCCCGCTCGGCTCGTGCGCTGGCTTTGGCAGTGTTTTATTTCCCCGTCACAGCTGAGCATACCTCGGCATTCTCACTCATGAGTGCGATCACTCACGATCACTCACGCTCACCATCAGATTTGAGGTGATCGTGAGTGAGGCCGCGAGTCTCTAAAAATTGTGAGTGTGAGTGTGAGTGTGATCGTGAGTTACGTAAACTTATGAGTGTGAGCGTGAGTGTGAGTCCTGAGAACTGATGAGCGTGAGTCTGATCGCGAGTGTGATCGCGAGTTCTGAGAGCTAATGAGTGTGAGTGCGAGTGTGAGCCCTGTGAACTTATGAGCGTGAGTTTGATCGTGAGTGTGATTGTTAGTTCTTAAAACTCTTGAGTGTGAGTGTGAACTTGAGCGCTAAGTGAAGTACTCATGAGTGTGATTGTGAGTTTCGAGGCTCATGAGCATGAGCCTGAATCAAGACGTGAGTCTTTGGGTGGATACGAGTCCGGTGATCACATTAGTCTGCGTGATGGCGTGAGCCTGAGGACCATGGCCATGGTGAGTCGCGGTGAGCGCTGGTGTATTCTTAGCTGGGTTGGTCACGTGAGCTCCCGGGCCGTCTTAGTGGGCGAGGAGACTCTCGCTTCGCAACTACTGCGTGGGGTACGGGCCTTCAGAGTTGGTTTGGGCGTCGCTCGCCTGCTCCTTCGCCATGTGAACGCGCCGGTTCCTGTGGAGGGCGGATGAGGGGGGGGGGGGGGGGGGGGGGTGCTTGTTTTTGCAGGCTCCTCCTTGCCAGCGCCCTCCGCAATGTCTCAACCAGCTGTAGAGGGCAGAGGGGGTATGAGGAAGGGGGGGGGGGGGGGGGGTCGCTTTCGTTTCTCCTCGGCGTTCGCTCTTCGCTTCACGGTAGACTGCGAGACGCCGACGGACTGACGGCGCTGACAGCGCCTCGAGGCGGCGCGGAAACGTCGGAGTTGGGGGAGCGCTCCATACGGCTAGCGCTTCTCTCTCTGTGGCATAGAAAGGTTCGTGTGTATTTCGGTTCCTTTTGTCAAGTTGGTGTCAGTGGGCACAGAATTTTATGATTGCGTCAACTATAACGTTCGCACAGCTGCAATAAAATTAAATGACTCGCATGATCCTCATCAGCACCCGGAATTTTATTTCTCCGCGCACCTCAACGTACCTTTCGCAATGAGTCATCACTCAGGAAGTGCGACAAAGGCGGCGTCATGATCGATCGAAGCTTCGAGTGAGGTCTTTCACATTGTGCGATATCATGCTTTTAAGTGTTGTTTGGGGCAAGATGGCGCAAGTGCATGACAGCCAGCCGGCAATGGCCAGGCGGCGCCACGAGAGTGCTGCATTCGGCGCCACTAGCGGAGGGGTCTCTCTTAATGGGTCGGCCAGTGGCTAGTCTGCCCGTCGGGCCGTGGCGAGCGGCGACGAACCCGATTTCAGCAGTCCCCGTGTGCACGTGCGCGCCATGTCCCTGTTTATTTTATGCGGTTTTCTAAGACCATCGGGAGCCTTGATAGGTCCAAGCGTTGAGAGCATAATCTGGAGCTGTCATTTGGACACCTGTTTGAACTGTCTTCGTGCGCTTGCGGCGTCGCTCTATAATAATCGCCGCCCGATCGGTCTGTGCTTCGCTCGTCTCCCAGGAAGTGACACAACGCAATGAGAAGGCAGCGAATGGGTTTACTGTACTTCCCGGTTGCCCGTCTTCGAGAGCCGGCAGTTCGGACCCGCCGACCCTAGTTGTCGCCCGTCGTTCATAGCTGGCAGTCGGAGTCCGTGTCCACGCCTGCGGATCGTCCTTCCCACGCACTGCGTACGCTAGCTGTCCCGGGCTATCACAGCCAGAGTTTCGCTGCAGAACCACTCCTGGACCGTCATGGACTAGGCCGATAAGGCCAGGCTCGCCGTTTCCGCCGGTCCTGATCCGAAGCTTGCTGGTGGAACGCTCCGGGGACCGACATGGGCCGGACCAGCCAGAACGGCTCTATCGTTCCTGCCCGGCCCCAGCCTCGTGCAGCACGCTCTTCCTCTTTCCTCGCCGGCTGGCCCCCGCTCGCGCTTTGCTCGACCGTCTTCTTCTTCTCCCGGCGCCCCCACGACACTAGAATAAAATGTGGGTAATTAGAACCAAACTCTCCGTGCTAGAAAACAGTGCACAAGTCTGGCGACAGGCAAAAAAGTGTGCGTGTGAGAAAGATATTTACGCTTCGCATGAGCTTTTTCTAGAAACAAAAAATTGCATACTGTTTTCTGCACGCCGTCACATTTGTTACCAGACTCAGCATTAAATTTGGTAGCCGAAACAAACAAAAATTTGTTCTACGAAAATCCACTATTTAAAAACTTGCATGCTTAAAAGGTTTTGGTTGCGACCGCGCGTGCCGAACGGCGCGCGCGGTCGCAACCAAATGCACGCCTACAACTACGAGTGCCGGAACAGGTTGAAGGGCATCTCGCTTGAAGACCTGATCGCCTGATTCTCGACGTCAAAGCGAAGCAACAATCGGCCCAATTTTTCCTACTGTATTTCTCTAAATGGTATGTCTCAGAGACTCGTAAAAAAACTAGTATAAATACGTTATTTTGCAAAAGGAGTCTGTCAGACCACTTTTCAAGCCTGCACATCTATTTTCGTTCACTTCAACAATTAATGTAAAATTCACTTACTTGATGCATCGCACTCCAGTAATCCACTTCGTCGCCGTGTCGCTTCCCAAGGTCTTAAAAGGAAACGGTGAAGTCTGACGCTTGGGTCACCTGCACGACCGTGGCAGTCTTTCACGCAGCAATAGCGGCGTTTATTTTTGGGGAAACTCAAGGCTTAGGAGAGGCGTCACAGGAACCCGGAAAGGTCATAGAGACGTGAAGTTGAGACTTAATTTTATGAAAAAACAGTTCTAAAAAGGCTCACGCCGATCCAAAGGGCCACGTTCACACGTGGTTTCTAAATGCGCCCGCCCACAGTCCTCGCGACCCAGGCCGTCCTGGACGGGTCCCTATCATTTCGTCGAAACTCGTTTCGCGGAATCACGTTTCGTGGACAACTTTTCGTGGACACACGTTTCATGGACACACGTTTCGTCGACACTGTGACATTTCGTCGACGATCGTTTGGTCGACAGCACCACCGTAAAACGTTTCGTCGACAAACTTTCTTTTTTGCTGTTCCGAAAGGAATGCCGTTAGGTACAAGCGCCTGTAAGAGATGACAAAGACGATGCCTAGCGCAGTTGCTCTCCAAGGTGAGCAACTGCGCTATCCTCTCGCTCTCATCCGTGCCACATGGAATAAGTAAGAGCGCGCAGGACTTCGCGCGCGGCCTATTCAGATATTTGCAAGTTCCGATGCCCGTTTATGGAACCGAAAGTTACTGGAAGAAAAAAAAAACGGTGGAGAAAAATATGCGTAGGCGCAAAACAAAACTTCGTTCCAATGGTGGGTTGCGGAAAAGGGCGTAAACACTGATTTTTTTTTCTTCATATTGGTTATTTTTAAACAAAAATACAACTTGCAGCTTTTTATTGCAACATTACAACCCTAATATTTCACTTGAAATTAAACATGTTCATTACCCTCAATTAGTCAAAGGGAAAAGTGATGCGGTGTTTGACTGGCTACTGCGACTTATACGCGAGAAAACTGTTTAGTCGCACTCGTTTCATCGTCATTTATTTTTAAGGGCCGTTTAAAAAGGACATTACATAATAAGGGGGCTGTCAACAATGTCAAATAAAAATAAATAACAAAAACACGAAAACCAGTAACACTCGCACGTACTACCGCGAGCTCGCTGCCCGCGAGTAAACCTAAATAAAAGCTACATTGCAATGCAAATACAGAAAAACACGAGAATTGGTAACATATAAATAACACATTACATCAAGTAATTTAGTCTTATTACACGAAGTAAACCATAGTTGATATCAAATGTGCAACTTAATGTATTATATAGCTTCTCTCGAGCGGCCGCCACTTCCAAGGCCTCGGAGGCGGTAGATACCACTAGACGAGATCTGTCGGCAGCAGCCGACTGGTCCTCACACGCAACATTCAATTGTTCTTTTATCGATGCCAGCAGACAGATACCTGGGGTAAGTTCGTGGCCCAGCTCTTTGCATAAAGGAGCGGCTTCCAAATCTCATGTTCTTTGGTCACATATTGGTTTATGTGCATGCAAAATTTTATTACTGACATAACATATGCAGAACTATAGTGTTATTTAATATCCAGAAGCTAAATATGCTAAAGTCTAAGAATCGTATGCGGTCTGGTAAGTACAGTACGTTAAATACCCGGTGTCTTGAGGAGAAAACAACCGTGTTTTATCGCCGTAAAGTAAACTACGCGTAGCCGAATGCTCAGTTTCTTTCAAAGTTTATTGCTTGTGGCTAAGCTCAGATGCCAATTCGCTTAAAAACCGATTTTATGCCGATTTCAACGGTAGAAAGGCTGTGTGCACCGCAAACAGGCCTCGTTTTTTCATTCAATTTTTTTAAGAGTTTCAGTGTTTTGACGTGTGGGCTGTCTATGCTATGTTCAGGTGGCTCTTGAGGATCCTACCAAAATACGCGACGCGCGGAAAGATACACTTGCTCTGGAAACGATCCTGCCACTTTTTTCAAAACAGTCGGAGTGCCGGCGGTCAGCCCGCGAAGGGTTGCATTCGATGACGTGCAGACACCTCGATCATGTATGCTGCCGAAAGCGTAGCCCTCAAGAGCAGCGCATCATGTTGAATGTTTTAAGACTCTAATTTGAGAAAGGAGAGTGGTCGAGAACAAAACTTCCCGGCTTTGACAACGCTTCCCCAAAGGTTCGGGCAAGACACGAGCGAAACCAGACAAATCGTAACTTCCGAAATCAGTGCGATCGGTGCCCCCCCCCCCCCCCCCCCCCCTCTCCCAAAAACAAAAAAAAACCTGAAAGAAACAATTGTCGGGGTGAGGCAAGATGGCTGCGCACTGGTTCGCCATACTTGGCCCAGTCGGCCATCTTTCATCCATCCATCCATCCAACACAAGGCCGCGCGCCGCGCAGGCGCGGAGGTCGCGAGGAGGTGCAGCCGGTGGAGCTGGCGGAGCCAGGAGCTGGGAGAGCGAGCTGTCGACGAAACGTCGCAACATCTGTCGATGAAACGAGCGGGTGCTTGTTTCCACGAAACGATCTGTCGATGAAACATCGCAGTGTCGACGAAACGATTTGTCCATGAAACGTCGTTCGACGAACTGATTGCCACCGGTCCTGGACTATCCAATTTGTTTTATTTTTCAGCCGCTAGATGGCGCAACGTGTCGTGCCAACTTCCAAGCTGCATTGCTGGTTGGGCTGGTTGCCTAAGGGTACACTTAGCAAACTGTGGAAGCTACGACTCAGTGGGCCAATTAGAGCGTCGCATAGAGACAAGTGGCATCTAGAATGGACGCCTGTGAGACGCTGCCACGCTGCCATGTGTCTTACTTCAATAAATCTACTGGCTCATCGGGATTCGCAGAATTCGCCGTGTGCCGTGTGCCTTCGGTGACGGAGGCGCGCAGTGGCCGCAACGTCGCGGCGCCTGCCCCACGGCCACGGCCGGGTTGCCGGCGCGCCGGCTGGACGCGACTCCGAGGCGCCAATTGCCCGGGCTTCTCGGGCTTCGTGCGTGAAGCTGTGCTCCCCTTGGCCGTTGTTTATTCATGTTTCTTTTTTACGTTGTTATGGTCGAATGCATAGGTGCTCAGAGTGAGGCAAGAATTTCTTGTAAAATAAAAATAATATATCTGATAACCAACTTTTTACAATTCAATTCTGAAACACTTCTTATCGTTGGAAGGCATATGACACATATCGCGATGATTCAAGCCCGTAATGAATTTTTACAATGGTGCAGCGGACGGCAAGATTGATCAGCGGGTCGTTGAAGTGCGCTACTGCGTTGAATGAACACTTGTTAACCGAGCGACAGAGAATCTGTCTCGAACCGATGGTTACAGAAAGGCCGCGGGTTTGATAATTATGCAACATAAATTATAATATATCTTGTGAATGTGCAACTAAATGTCCGGAGAAACCGTTTGTCATCATTTCCGCAAGTTATGGAAAAAAAAACAAAAAAAAACACTCAACTTCAACTTTCCGAATGTGCTGCTAATTTCCGGGAACTTAATGCGCGAAATAATGCTAAATATTGTATTTAAAAAAACCGCCAAGTTCGATTTTGATATAGGCGGACATTGTGCCCGGGAAGACACCTTCGATATTTTATTTTACAATTAGAATAGGATTCAGGCAATGTTGACAGAGTCATAACCTGTAGTGACGCTTGTGTGCCGAACAAATCACTTAATACCCCGCCAGTATTTCAACCCGTGGCGACACCTCGAAAAGCGAGGAGACCGATTTTCCGTGACGTTCAAGCGTACCAACAGAGTAGGCTCGTAAAGGCCGGTTCACACATCTGCGTTCCGAGGTACAGGAACGACAGAAACGACATGAACGACATGACACCGGGACAACCGTGACACATGATTGCTTGACAAAGCTGCTCATTGCATTATCTGTCACGCTCTGCTATACGAACATAATCGTCCCCTTTGTCATGTCGTTCGTGTTGTTTCTGTCGTTTCTGTCGCTCGAAACGCAGATTTGTGAACCAGGCTTGGGATAATAAACCGACCTCATCGCCAGTTTCGCAATGCCTCCTCTCTCGCAATGAATTGCGGGAACTGTGGTCTTTCCGCGCGAGGGTAAACGCCACGGTAGTGCACGAGACGAGCCGTCTCGTGCACTACCGCTGCCTCCTGCGAAGTACAACTATGGCTGCGTCACGCACGCTCTAGACGATTGGTGAGATCGGTCTATTGGTCAAAGCCAATGTTGGTCAAAGCGAACGGCGAGCTCTCGTTTTCTTTCTTTGTCGGGGGGTGTTTACAGATATTGCGTTTTCCTGGTTGATAACAATAAACTATTGATATGTTGGGCCTGAAATATTCGCTACAGTACACACGGATGAGCACTATATAAATAGGATTACGCTTCCAGCGAGAGCTCGCGCACGTAGAATCGGTCAGGTGCCCTATGGCAAAGAAGACGACGTAGACGATTGAGGAGTTTCAGCGACGATGTCACCGCCCTGGCGGCCGGTCGCCGAAAGAGAAAGAGGGGGATAGGTTAGCTGGGCGTTGGCTTTGTGTAAATGCGTTGGCCACGAACGTAGGCTTATAAACTTCGGCAGCAAGAATATTACGCGGCTCTAGTGTTCCGGTACGAGCAACAGAGCTGACACGATCTGCTACGACTAGCTACGACCACCCGCCGCAGCGATGCAGACGTCGAAGGAGCGCAACCGCAGTCAGTCGCCGTCGCCCGACGCAGATCGTCTGGCATTCACAGCTTTCCGCCCCGGATTCTTCGCTTGTACTTGGAACCGAGTTTTATTTCCTGTGCTTGTGTATGTGCTCAGTGGTTGGATATGGACCTCATTGAGCAGTTCTTCAGACTCAACAGCGACTCAAAGTTGACGGCGGAGGGGCTTGCAGCAACGCTTTTGTTTGGTGCACGGGTGTGACGACTACACAGGTAAAATTTAAGATAGCTGCTAGCATGGCGGGCCATAGTCGCTTTATGTTGACACGATTTTAAGTTTAAGTACTCCGTGCGAAGGCGAATGTATCGCGTTTCTAATCCACCTTTGTTTTTGCTGTTGTTTTTATCACGCACGACCGACTACTGAGCAAATGCTTCTGTACCGATCACGGAGTGACTGTCTTCGGCCTTATACATTGCGGAACGCCCAATAAAAAGTAATGTTCGTTCGGCGAGAAAGCTTCCCTTTCGAGGGTCCTTTTTTGATTGATTGATAATTTCTCCCGTATCTAGGTGCTTTAATCAACACGATCGATTAAGTTTGCTTCCCTAGTTAGGACATTTTGCTGCCACACGCGGCACTAATGCTTGGCACGATGTATGCCACTGGTGGTATTTTGAACTGGTTTACTTCCAAAGCCAAAAGTGTAACAGGTGGGACCATTCAGTTTGCTAAAAATGTGATGATACGAGAATTTCGTCTACAGCATAAGCTTTCCAGATCTAGAATGGGTGTGCTGGTGGCTACAGCCTCAAGGTTTTTAATGAACCAAATGGGTGATTACACGGCAATAATGCGGTGGAAAACTGCCCACTGACTCGGTGAGTTTTGATTGTGACCATTGGTGTGCTGTTGGCAAATTCGGTAATGGCACACCTTTTCCCTGACCATCTGGCTTTAAGGAACATCGTGTCTAGATGTGCTTAAATATGTTTATTTCAAGGTTCAGTTGACCCCTCTGCATCATTACAGGAAGGCAGTCTCAAGCCGCAACAAACAGTGGTGAATATACAATGCATGATAACAGGCAGTGTCCAGGCGTTTAGTCCGCAGAAGCCAATTTGAGCCTAAAAATGTTTTTTTTTTAGATAGTTCGCATTTGGTGTATACTCCGCAGGGCCTGGTTTCCGCGACCAGTGCATAGTCCACCAAGCTGGTGTGTTGTGTCTTCGTGCTTTTTTTCCTGGGTGGCATTTTCTTCGCAAGTTCTTCGGCGAATGCTATTGAGCCTGAAGAACTGCTCTTGAGGCCCATATTCAGCCACTGAGCACAGACACAAGCACAGAAAATAACACTTGGTTCCAAGTACAAACGAAGCACCTGGGCGGAAAGCCGTGAATGTCAAACGAGCAGCGTCATGTGACGGCGACTGACTGCGGTGCACCCCTTCGACGCCTGCATCGCTGCGGTGTGTGGTCGTAGCTAGTCGTAGCGAGATGATCTTCACTTCAAGCAAGAAATCTTGCCATACCCTAGTCATGATATGGGTGCAAGTGTTCGACGACGTGGGCTCTCTCACGTTGGTGCAGTTGTCATCAAGAAAGGTACATATCAACAATGTTTGGCGTTTGAGGCTGAAACTATGACGCATACTTTATCTAAACCTAAATTTATCGGTCTGCGGCTACAAACATTTTCGTTGACGTTGCTTAGATGATGTAACCATTCAGGCCTCGCATTAAAAGGTGTTGCGAACTCTTCGGTTGTGTATGAAAACCTATTTTTGCCCTAATAAAATACATTTTCAAAAGGACAGTGCCTTCTGCTCATACATATCTTTCAATTTACAATGCAGAGGCAAAAGAAAATTAGCTGTGTACATCTACCACTTAGCATAAGCACCTTTTGCCATTCATTCTTGAGCAGACTCAAATATCAGCTTAGGTTGCTCTTGTTTCAGAAGCTTCGCCCTCTTTTGTAAAAAAAAAAAAAAAGTAAAAAAAGCTTTAGCCTTGTTCTCCTCCTGGCATTTAATACAGACTTGTTTATTTTGCAGATCACTCACAGGAGATATCACCGTGGTACATACAACTCGAACGGCCGATGAGACTATTGCTATTACAATAAAACTTTCCACAAGAGCCAAAAGCAGGCTTGTAGGGGTGCACAAGCACATCGAAATGAGATTGGCGCTTCCGGGGCTTGTTTACATTATGCATAAAAACAGGACGATCGGCAACCAGCTGATCGCAATATAACACCAAGGATACCGATGTTTCCATACATAGAACGCAGGATAAAGACCTCAATCGTCCCTTGTATACTGTAGTTGTCATACTTTCCATCCAACCGCTTTTTAGCGCAATGAACTAGAACAACCGCAGAGTTCGCAACACCGTTTAATGCGAGGCCTGAATGGTTAATTCATCTAAGCAACGTCAACGAAAATGTTTGTAGCCGCAGACCGATAAGTTAAGTTTTAGATAAAGTACGCGTCAAAGTTTCAGCGCGCCAACATTGTTGATGTGCAACTTTCTTTGAACCCAAGTACATTCGGTTCAACTTGAGAACAGCTGCACCAGCGTGAGAGCTCACGTCGAACACTTGCACACATATCTTGACTATGGCAAGGTTGCTTGCCTTCAACTGGCTTGAACACTTCATTTGTAGCATCACGGTAGGTCTTGGTTGAAGCGATGATCGTCTCGCATACGCAAACAAACAGAGAACAGCACGCTTTGTTTAATTTATACGCTACCGATCTACGGGCGTCGCAAATCTATCCCCCTCTTTTCCGCCATGTTGGATCGATCGGAGCGCCCCCTATATTCGCTCAAACTCCTTATGCTCCGACTCTATAACAATGCAAATACCTCGTTCATTGGACTTTTAAAGACTACCGAAACCGACAGATTAACGTCTACGTCACTACCTATTTCGGAAGACTTGCAAAACGTCAGTTTTGGGATTTCGCGTGCATTACTGGGCACAAAATAAGCCTCACATGTCGCTACAAAAAATGAGCGGTATACTAAGCCACCACTGCGTTGAGAAAAACTCCTTTTAGAAAAAGTTTGAAATGATTCAGCATTTCGCGAGCGTCAAGTGTGCACGCGGCCAAAAGCACGACAGAAAGCAACAATTACGTCCGACCGTCTGGCTGCCGAGCGCCGAGCCTCAGCTTCCCCCCCTCCCCCCCCCCCCCCCCCCCTATAGGGCACGCTCCTTTCGTAAACAAATATCCGCTAGACAGGCCGAGCACGCGGCCAAACGGCCATACGTGAGCAAAAGGCCGCCGCGCCGCACGCACCACTCCAGCAACGTAAGCGACGAAAGCGCACAGCCAACACCACGCACAGCACACTGCACTGCATGCGTACAAAGAGTGAGGAGCATTTGCGCTTGCGCCACTTGCGCCCTGTCCGAAGCGGACACCGTAGTGCCAACACCTCGTAGTGCGCTGCGAACACGCGAAGAACGCATGACGTCAAGGAGCCAACGCCGCGTCGATGAAAGAGAGAGAAAGAGAAATGTCGTTAGACGTACGAGTAAAACAAAACGAACAAAAAAAGTGTCGACGAAATGTAGTAATATGGTGGCTGAGTAATAAGCTCTGTCGAGCATTGAATGTCGAAGAAACGATCTTCGGATGACACATCGATGAAACAAATGTCGAAGAAATGATCTGCCGATGAAACATCGCAGTGTCGATGAAACAATCTGTCTATGAAACCTTGTTCGACGAACTGATTGCCCATTATAAAACTGCGCGTCAAGAATGACGCGGTTTGCCGCATGAAAAGTGGCGCGCCCTACATGATCGAGAGCGCGACAAAGAACCACATGGGGACGGCCGCAAACCCCCAAACCACTCCAAACCAAACCAAGCGAAGTCATGCCAAAGTCAAACCAATCCAAACGAAATCAATTCAAGGACGGCTGCATATATCAAGATAATGAATGCTGACAGTATTTTATAAAGGCAGAGATGACTGAAAAACAATGCCAGCCGATGATTCTCCTTAAATCGCAGCCTACTCCGGCAAGCACGGTCGATCAACAAAATCAGAAGCAACTCAAGTGAGAAGAAAACTCGGCCACCGCGGCCTCTGTTCATAGAATAGCATACGACTGAGAGACACCACTGTCAACAGGGATTATGGTGAGATTTCAAACCGTCGTCACGTGCAACCACCCTACCTAATATAACCGTTCTCTCCCCCCCCCCCCCCCCCCCCCCACACACACACACAAAAAAAAGGGTCGATGCCCATATGTTTACTATATATAAATTCCGCATAAACTTCCGTAGAAGTACCTGTGGGTGGCACAAGAAAAGAAACGGAGGTGATATATGTAGTAATTGTTTATCTGTGTACAAATGAGCGAGGTATGCACAGCGAGGCGATTATTTATTTATTTATTTATTTATCGATACTACTAATCCTCATAGGAGGATTTTTGTAGGGTGGTACAAAAAACACAGATGCAAAACCATAGTGCAGAAAAAACAGTTATACAGAGGATAAAAAGTATATGAAACAAACGGAGTGGATGAGACATGGTATGTTCACATCATGAGCGCTTCGACATCATCCATGAACTGTTTCAGCGAGCTAGCGTGAACAACGTGTCGGGGCAAACTGTTCCATTCCTGGATTGCTAGCGGAAAAAATGAAAATTTAAAGCAATTATTTTTAGGTTGGAACTCCCTGAATAATTTCCCATGGTTTGAACGGGTTTCTCTTCCATCGTGGGGAATAAGGTATTTAGATTTTTCTATTTTAGTCAAGTTATTGGCTATTTGGTAAATTAATTTTAATCTCGTAAGCTTAGCTCTTATTTCTAATGGCTGCACGCCGAACACTCTACACAGCTCAGATGGTGAATCTCGCGTGCCAAACTTATTAGTAATAAACCTTACAGCGAGCCTTTGCACTTTGTCTAATTTTTGTATGTTAGTTTTTGTGAAAGGGAACCAAACAGGGCTGGCATATTCAAGCACAGGCCGAATAAGTGTCGTGTAAGCCAACAGTTTGGTATCGCGGGAAGCGTATTTTAATCGCCTTCTTATGCACCATAATTTCGTTAGCGCTTTTTTGGTCACTGCGTCTATGTGCATGCCCCAGTCAAGATCACTTGTGAACAGGACACCTAAGTACTTGAACTCATGAACGTTTTGTATATTGTTTCCATTGATCTTATAAGAATGATTAAATATGTTTTTTTCCTACTTATGGACATGGCTACTGTTTTGTCTGTATTAATAAGCATCTGCCATTCTTTACACCAGTCTGAGATCTTGTTTAGCGCGCTTTGTATTTTTAAGTGGTCCGAAGAATTTGTTATTTCAGAATAAATTATGCAATCGTCAGCAAAGAGTCTAACGTTAATGTCGATGTTATCAGTTATATCATTAATATAGATATCATTAATATGTTCTAATCACTGCGACATTGTCTGTGTAACCTGTTGGAAGGCGCGTTTCTGTTTTCCCGCCGCCCTTGTCAGCAGGCGAAAGTTAAACGCACCCACTTTAGTCAGCTTGCATTTAGTTTCTTTCGTAATTCATCCAGGTTTACGAAATTTGGTAGAAATGTGCGGAGCATAAACATTAACATAGTACATTTCTTTCAAATTGGGTTAGTGGCTCAGAAGTTTCCCCGCCGCACGACTCACGCGAAGACAAACCAAAGGCTTAAGAGAAACAAAAGAAAAGCACAAAGAAAGCAACCGGCAAGCGTGATGACCTGTGAGTGTGAGGACCTGTGAGTGTGATGAGCGTGAAGACCTGTGTGAGGACCGTGAGGACCTGTGTGAGTGTGAGGACCGCGAGGACCTGCGAGTATGAGGACCGTGAGGAGCTGTGAGTGTGAGGACCTGTGAGTGTGATGAGCATGATGACCTGTAACAGTGAGGACCGTGAGGAGCTGAGAGTGTGAGTGCCGTGAGGACCTGTGAGTGTGATGAGCATGATGACCTGTAACAGTGAGGACCGTGAGGAGCTGAGAGTGTGAGTGCCGTGAGGACCGTGATGACCTCTGAGTATGAAAACCGTGAGGATCTGTGAGTGTGATGACCTGTGAGTGTGAGGACCGCGAGGAACTGTGAGTGTGATGACCTGTGAGTCTGATGATTCGTGATAACCTGTGAGCGTGATGACCGTGATGATCTGTGAGCGTGACGACCGTGATGATGACGGCGAGTGAGTTTTGGTTTTGCGTTGAGCCGTGAGGGTGAGTCCGAGTGATGATCCTATTTTGAATAAATCGTGATCGTGAGTGGGCGTGAGTTCTGATTGAGGAAAAAATAGTGATCGTGAGTTTGAGTGAGGACAGCTTAAAATGCCGACCTATGCAGCTGAGACGCTGTTTCTAGCAAGTTGACCCTGGTTTGGAGCGCACGTTCGTTTATTCCATTCTTGAATATCGGCGTGACGAGAACCTCACATGCGCCAAGTTTTCGGTCACCCAAGAGTTATACCTTTTTACTCGAGCGACGCTAAATCGGCTTAATTAGTCCAGTCGCGTTTTTAGAGCTAATCACCACTAGGGGCTGTTTCACGGCCCGTGGTTGTTCCCGAGATGCTTGCCTATTCAAACCAATGTATGGTCAAACTCTCCCAATACACGGCTCTGAACCCCATCAGAGCCATGTATTGGGAGAGTTTGCACATACATTGGTTTGAATAGGCGAGCATCTCGGGGCCTACCACAGGCCGCGAAACAGCCCCTAGCGGTGGTCGTGTGCTCTAAGTATGTGACACGACTAATTTGAGCCGTTTTAGCCTCGCTAGAATGAAAAGTTTTAGCTCTCGGTGACTGAAAACTTTGGGCATGTGAGGTTTTCGTCACGCCAATATTCAAGTGTAGAATAAACGAACGTGCGCTCCAAACCAGGGTCGACTTGCTAGAAACAGCGTCTCAGCCCACATGAAGGCACCCTATCTCAGCCGAGACGGGGAAAGAAAGCACTGCCAAAGCCAGCGCACGAGCCGAGCGGGACTCCACGTCTCAAGACGCTCGCGCGCCCCACCACTGTTTCTTTTTTTTTTTTTCAGCCAGTCTCAGCTTAGACGCTGTTCTAGCAAGCCGGCCTAAAGCCCCTTGATAAAAGCGTTTTTTACAAGTACCGCCAACCATTGTTGTGGAAGCGCGCGAGACACGTGTCATGAGCGGGTGCTCCGCCGCCATTCGCTTCCAAGGCCCGCTCATTTCAGTGCTGCGCCGCCATTTGCTTCCAAGGGCCGCTCGAGACATGGGCCACGTGCACTCGCACATTTGACGCTACTTGCATAACAAGCGCAAACACATCGAGGGGCTTTAAGCCGGCCCAGAGCGAACTGTCACCTATACTCCATCTGCACAAGCATCAGCAGTGCACACAAAGGCATCGGCACGAGCGCGTGGCTTTGGAAAGTGCCTGCTATGCAGGAGTTCTCGGACAAACAGACGTGTTTTGCTGAGCCAGGCTCACGCGCCTGTGCCTTTGTCTTTACTGCAGACATTTGTGAGATGGAGTAGGGAAGCCGAGATTGAACGCTTCTATTTCACGCTTTAAATGTCGGTTGCCATATTGTGACGTCGCGGTCTCCTGATTGGTCGACGCAGTGTTACAAATTTAGTTTACACTCTAAGCGCCGGGGAATATTCGTCGCTGGCGGCGGCCTTTGCTCCGCCTATTGACCAAACTCTTCCAATACACGGCTCTGAACCCCATGGCACACTTGTGCGATTTATGAGGTGACCCTGAAACTTCCATTCACTAGAGCGAAGGTGTTGCGGTATTTGCGAAATCATAGGTACGCACTACCTACGAGAAATGGTCGTTTATAATAATGCCAAGCGTTTTTCGAGCCAAGAAAGGAAGAATGGCGCGCGAAAGCGACATGAAATATACGGAAAGGCCGTGTGTTCCACGGCTACCCGATAGATGGCGCCACGGTGTTCTCTCGTCGTAACAGGTTTCAAGCGGTTTTAACGTACGCGGTCGTAAACAGTCGCAATTCTGTGTGAACCATTTGTTAATGCCACATTGGTCGATGAGAACGCCGACGAAAGAATCACGAAGCAAAAAACGTGAACAAGATAACTCACCTCCGAAGCTGTTAGTTATTAAAGCAACATACATTTTGGTTTCGCTTCCGCAGACCGCTACCCAAGCAGCACCAGAAAGTGAATTTCGATCGGCGGACGGTTGGCCAGTGTCTGGACAGCTTGGCCACTTTAAGTGCTTGGCCACCGGAGACATAAACAAGGCCGGCAAGGGTCCGGCCACAAACTAGCTGTTTTTAGCTTGTCCGCCGGAGACATAAACACTGCCGGCAAGCGCCTGGCCAGAAGTGCTCACTTTCAGCTTGGACGCCGGAGACATAAACACGGCCGGCAAGTGTTCGGCCAGCAGTGGTGATTTTCAGCTTGGCCGCCGGGGACATAAACACGGTCGGCAAGTGTTTGGCCAGCAGTGGTGATTTTGAGCTTGGCCGCCGGGGACATAAACACGCCCGGCAAGTGTTCGGCCACAAGTGCTAATTTTCAGCTTGGCCGCCGGAAACATAAACACGGCCGGCGAGTGTTTGACCAGCAGTGCTGATTTTCAGCTTGGCCGCCGGAGACATAAACACGGCCGGCAAGTGTTTGGCCAGCAGTGCTGATTTCCACCTTGGCCGCCGGAAACATAAACACGGCCGGCGAGTGTTTGGCAAGAAGTGCTGATTCTCAGCTTGGCCGCCGTGGACATAAACATGGCCGACAAGTGTTCTGCCAAAAGTGCTGATTTTCAGTTTCGACGCAGGGACACCCATAATCTAAACTTTCATCGCGTTGACGAAACTTTGGCATAACGACGGGCAGCGAGGGAAGTATCACGAGCGAGTGGTTGGCAGAATATTAGTGCGTGCATCGCGCGAACACTGTTAGCGCAAGCAAACGATCACCGTTTTATTCAGTTTTTTTTCTTCGTTAGACTTGAAACGTTATTGTCTTAACAAGCACTGTCGTGCGATATGTTTATTTGGAACATTACTAGAAGGGGGAAAATATTGTGCCCGTCGTTGTTCTATGAAAATAAAATACGAAAGCAGCGCCGACGTCATCTTCGCGTTAACTATACCGCTCTGTCGCCGCGCGGCACTCTTAGCGCGAATGCCACATCCGCGATTTTTCGGTTACTGCTCCACATATTTACTTCCCAACTTCACTCGAAGAAAAAAAAAGTTGTAGTCGGGTGCATCGGGCGCAGATGCTCCCCTTTCCTGGAAGACGCACCCACCGTTACCCAGCCAGTGTACCTGTATAGCGACCATAAGCCCCCTTCTCTACCTTAAAAACCTATAGGTGTATCAATGCACTCAGCTTAGTAAACCGCCACGCTAGCCATGCACCCCGATCAGCTTGTGTTTGAATCGAATAGGATTGGATATTTCAGACTTTGTGTTTTGGAAGAGCCTACACAAGACGTCTCTCATATATTGATTAAACTTAAGCTAGTCTCAGTAATGTTTTAATTAGGTGCTCGGATACTGATTTCCTGAGCCAAGGAAAGCTAACAGCTTCGGTTAAAACCGCAACGGAAACGTTCAAAATCGAGCCACACGTAAAAGAAAAAGAAAATGAACATCTCGACCTAGATGTGCAGAACGCTGGTTTTGTTGTTAACAACGTGATTGTTGGCGGGTGGTGGGCAACGCCGTGACGCTATTGACGCTATCGTGGTGATTGACGCCAGTGATGCTCGGCCGTACTACACAGTAAAAGTTTTTACACCTTTAAGTGTGTAAAAGGGGTGTTGTAGCAACTTACACCCTCGGCTACACCTTTTTAACAACCTAAAACTAGGAATACAACCTCATAATTTTACCGAAAAAGGTGCTGTTTCGTGTTACACCCTACATTTAGTGAAGAATGTGAGAAGGGTGTAGAAGAGGGTGCTAAATAAATAATGTGAAATGGTTTTGGAAAGCTTATATATGGCTCTGTACATAATGTACAGGTAAGATTTCTGCTTGAAAAGCAACAGTTGTTAGCAGTCTAGTTTCTTATAATGTCAGTTGTAATTCATGCAAATAGCTAATAATTAAGTGCCTCTTTTGCATACAATTTTTATGTTTGAAAACAAAATTGTATATATGAGTTCATATTTAATTTTCTTACAAATCACTCCATGCTCAGAAATTGGAAAGTAGGGTGAAATGCTCTATACTAGCATTTTTTACAAATATTGATTGATGGAAGTGTACAGTAAGAAAATCAGTTAGTCTCGAGTTTATATCTGGCAACATGAAATCAAAATATTGTGAAAATGTTTGACAAATATTCATGACATGCTGCTAGAACCTGTCTCATGACCATGTCAACCCGAGTAGAATATTCATTTGAGAATATGGTGACATGCAGAAAAACTCACACACATAAAGAGGCAAATCCCATAATAAACCAGTCCGAGAAATCCCATAAAAAATAGCCTATGGTCGACTATGGGAAATTCAATGGGAGGCTATCACCCCCTGTAGCTTCGCATGGTCGGCCTTAAAAATTTATAGATACAGCTACAGCCAGCTATAGAAAAGTTTAGGGCCCTGTGTCTAAAGTCTCAGGGCTATGTTTCAATAACAACAACAACAACAACAACAATAATAATAATAATCAATAAGTTTGTGTTTTAACAGTGTCCAGGGACATCCAATTGTTCTTCTTGCGGGCGCAGTGCAATAGAACGAACAAACAGACGCTTGCGCGCTCGCAGTCGCACACATACACGCGCGCACGCACGTACACACGCATGCACACGCGCAAACCCACGCCCGCGCGCAGACGCAGACGCACGCACAACCAGAAACGCACACGCGCATGCACGTGGACGCATCCACACGCGTGCGCACAAACACACGCACGCGCATGCACACACACACACGCAAACAATTACGACGAAGGAAACGTTGCTTGAGTTAGTTTCGGTTTCGGTTTACACAAAACAGAAACAACCTAAAGTTTAAATAAAACCTAAGATTTACTAACTTTTTGTAATGTTCTACATTATTATTTTAGTGAAATTCTTATAGTTACTAATATAATTTATTTTGCTTAGTATAGTTCTAAAAAAAAATAACAATAAATAAAAAGAAAAAGAGACTCTTGAAGACTGCGCAAGACCATCGCTATCGCAATCAGCTTCCGTTGGGCTCGTTTGAATGGTCGTTGAAGTTCCAGAAGCTTCGGAAATCTCCTTTTTTTTTACGTTTTAGCCGTTTTAGTGGATATTTTAAATATCTTCCTTGCGAATACCGTGTTCAAGAATAACAATCGGTGACTGAGAGCTGGGAGACGCTGCGTCTTGGCAACGCCCGTAAGTTCAGAACCGCCCATGCACGACTCGTGCAAACGCCGGTTAGCAACTTTCTTTTGTTTCTGCGAAGTGGGCTGCTGTTTCAAACTTTGTCGTGTACCGTGTGCTTGCTAAGCTATGCTTGATTCTAACTATGCTTCTGCCCTATGTTATTTCGTTATTTGAAAAGAGCGTATCTTCTTCAAAACCTGTGGCTCGCTCCGCAGTGTGAGAAAGATTCCCGCGCGGCGGAACCTTGGGCATGTTCTTTGCGCCGTTGTGCGGCGCTCGTCCGACGACGCTTGTGCGGAGCGTTCAAGTGCCGTCTGACGGCAGTTCAAGCATTCAGTCGATTCAGTCGCCGTCCCAAAGTGTTAATCACAGGTCATGCTAGTTCTGACATCTTGTCCTAACAGCCGCTCGCCACCGATTTGTTTCATAAAGCGGGAGCGAGAAAAACGTGAGAAGAGCGAGCATGCAGCATGATTTTTTGCATAAGCTAATGCCTGTGCGTAGAGACGCGCGGTCGCTTCGTCATTATTCCGAGGGTAAAAGCGCTAAAAACAACGGACAAACAACGCCCTGTGTTTGTTTCTTTTACTTGTCCGTTGTTTTTAGAGGTTTCACACTCGGAAATTAGGTCTCTTCGCGTTTACCGAACCGGCACACTTTTTAAGTTTACGATTGTGTGATGCAAAAAATAAAAGGAGTTTAGATGTCACGTTTTTTAGTAGTGGCGAAAGCCCTTACAAAAATCAGAGCAGCTAGAAAAAACAAAAACATGAAAAAAGGCGGAAAAAATTAAAGGGGCCCTACGGAGCTTTCTGCGATCGTCTGTTTACGTTGTTATATTGCATTGTAGGTGCAAGTTAATATGTATACAAAGTTTTAGATTACAAAACCGTTTATTAAGCAGATGGCAGAAGAAACATATCGGGACTATTTTCTCTTGGAAGACGATCCCCCATTCCCTGCCCATCGCTAAAACTTGACCAATGGAAATGCTGCATCTCGCGGTGAATGCGAACGTTATTATTGCAACGCTTTTTAAGCTTTTTGTAAATTAGAGTTTGAGAAAAACGTAAACTGATTGTGATGCGGGAAACATAGTCCGCAATTATCGCTCCAATACCAGCGAACTATGTTTTCTCCCCACAAACTTGTTGCTAGTGGGCGATGCGTCGGCGCGTCGGCTCGTCTGCTTCCCGGGGCGTCTGCAGGCGTGCGTTTGCGGGACACATGTTCCTCCTTCCAGTGGATCCCGACTCCGAAGCCAGCTTTGCGATCCTTCCACGTCAACGAGTCAAACTTTTCCTTGTCATCTGTGGAATGCGACTGCGTATTGCAGTAGCAGCGCGACGGTGCGGTGCGACGAACGACGACTGCCGAGCACAAAGTCCGGGTTCCTTGACGACGGTCCGCGCGTGTTCAAGAGATTCCTCCGCGGGTCGGCGGTCGGCCGCGTTGGTGACGCGCAGTGACGCCGGAATCCTTCGCTTGCTATTGGCTGACGCGTAAAGAGATGCCCCTCCCTTTTCCCAGGCTCATCTCAGAAAGGGGGGCGTGCCGTGTACTTTGATAGCAATTTTAGTAGGGAAATCCGCCGCGCATGACCGTAATTTTATGATTTTTAGGATCCTTAGGGCCTGTAGATTGAGTTACCGCCATAAATAGATCATCGCATAACTATCCGGAGGGCTTCTTTAACTAATGTCCAACCTGAATATTTGATGGAGTTCAAAGACTACCACCGTACCAACTCGCCCGGTTATTCTTTCTGTCAAAGAATAATAGCCAATAGTAATAAACAAATAAATGCCAACTATTAATTGGTTACAAAGACGTAATTGGTGCAGTGCAGCCCTACGCTACTCTACTCTTTTAATGATATCAGGTAATGTGTAAATGTATAGGGCAGTTCATAGCAACCATTTATGTCCGACCCATTATATTGAGTTTTTTCTTTATATAAAAGTTATATGAAAAAAAGTGCTCTTCCTAAATTAAGCCGCACCACTGAATGTACAATAGCGTGTAACGTTTATGTATGTTCTCAGCGAAAGAAAAGGATGCATTAAAAAAAGGCCAATCATTTTGTTTCCTCTCTGTTAGAGCTTCTTTCACGTACACGCAAAATGTGGGTGTCTACGTCTAAAAGAGTGGAATTGACATTTCCTGCAGGGCTGGAAGGCCTGACTCAGTTTGGCTAGCAGCTTGAAACCTATGGGAACCTGGGGAACTGAACCACAAGAGTGAGACTGACACCCGCCTTGCACTTCCTGAGCGATGGCACCATGAGGAAGGGGGAGCTGCCCTAAAGTGAATGCAATAGCAGATGGGTCGTTCCAGTGAACCCCTATACAGATGATACCAAGCAGAAAATTATTAATAAATGTGTTATTAAAAACATGGAATGTGAATGGCACGGACAAGAAGGAGGAGATCAACACAGCGCTGTGTTGTGTTCAGATCCTCTGTTCCCATATTCTTCATGATTTCTTTTCAATAATTGGCTACTAACAAGTCCAACCATCACCACTAGTCAATAAAAGTATGCTGCTATTGATTAGTATGCATTAACACCGTGCTTGCAGTTGAATCCTACAGTCATTTATTAATGGTCAAAAACAAAAAGGAGGGTGCAAGCTAGCTAAACAGGCTAAACACATAATTTATTAAAGACGGGTTCTCTGAAGGATGACACAAACGCAGAGAAGTATCAAACACAGCTGAGTATTAATGGGAAAAAAATGAATAGGCGACCCAAAAAAGAAAACGCAGAAGACATGAAGTCAGTCTACAATTCCTCTTCTGCTGGCCACCACTTTACAAAGGGAATTCCTTCCTGGGCCTTACAGTGTTTTATTGTTCACAACCCCTGACATACCCAAGGACAGTAAACATAAAAAAGCAACCTGCTAACATTTGGGTAAGTGTGGTTGAACAAACAACAGGGAATGCCTTGAGCTTTCAACCTAGGAAATAAACAAATATGCACTACATCAAGATTAAAAAAAAAAAAACAGACGGACGCATCACACCTGTTTCTAACAAAAATATAGGCCAAGAAACTTCTTCCACTCAATGGCAAAACACAGGGAAGGCACTAATAGATTTCTAGGTTTCATCATTGTTAGTGATTCTTTCAGTATACCCTTGTGGTCACTCTCTTTAGTCAAAATTGTTTCATCATCATCATTCATTAAATCATCATCACAGTTGTGTTCTTTAAAGGGGTACGGAAACAAAAATCGAAATATTCAAGTTTCGTTTGGAAGTGAATCAAGTATGAGGGATAACAACCGTAAATGATAATCGCACGTTTTTTTGTTGTTTTTTTTTGAACGGCTGGCTATATTTTGCGTTCCAAACGGTGCACTCCAGCAAGCGCTCGAAGAGAAGCGAACGGAGAGCGCGATGCGTCAGGGGATATCCGGCGCAAACAAAAGCAGAAAGAAAAGATTCCCCGCGTTCGTGGAGTAGCAAGGCAGGCGTGGTTATCAGCTTTGCCCTTGGTGGCGCTGGCAGCGTTGTGGTGGTGTCAATGGACTTCTTCCAAAACCGACGCGCCCCATCGCGGCGAAATACCACGCAGTGCACTCTGGGAACCAGTTGGCCACTCAGTTTCGGTTTCGACTGAGCAGCTTCATCTCATGCTATCACGCCGCGATCGAACGCGCTGCTTGCGTTTTCGATTATCTGACTTTTCACGAACGTACAATACACTCATTCTCGAGCGATACAAAACGAAGACCGGGGCACTTTCCTTGGTTCCCAAAACACCGGATATTGTGGGTGCGTATGCGAACGTAGTAAGTCGTGGCTTAGTCACCTCACCCGACGAGTGCATCTTTGAGCTCAATGTCAGTAATCCCGTCTAGTGAACTACAACTGAAATTTGTTCGTCTGGAGCCTTACACGCATTTTGTCTGCCAAACGTCTGCTTCTTGTTACTTCATTGGGCGAAAAGCAAGCCGCATCCTCACGGGGTATCAAAGTTGAGGCCATGGCGTTTACGCATGAACTTTTAAGGAAACGCAATAAATTCGACCTCACTACTGCACAAAAGTTACTATGATGTCCTCCTCGTGTCATCATATATCTCCCACTCAAATTTTATGCTTATAAAAGATTAACTTTCCGCAAACGCTGAGATCGGCTAGCTACGACGGAGGCCCTAACAAGCGTCCCCCCTACTCGTCGCTAAGCCTTTTTGGACGAGCTTTTACTGACGCCCGAGATCTGTGCTGGGGTTGGTGTGCCTGAAATTATCTCGGCATACTTAGGCAGGAAGAAAGCAAACACATAACAAATATTATGGCCATTAGCAACCGTAAAATGCGCTTTGAATTCGTTCGAGCACTTGTGTGAAGAATGTCGCACCGTGCGCCGGACGGGCATGACCCCAATGCGGTGCGCATAGGGGTTCATGCCCGTCTGACGCATTTCCGGCGAACGGTGCGACATTCTTCACACAAGTACTCGACTTTTGCATTCTTAAATCGGTCTGTATGCGCGAATTTGCCTATATGATTCCAGAATAACTTTATGCGCATACGCGATGTTGAATATTATTGGAATGCAAGCGGGTGGGGACTTCACTTCGTGCAGTGCTGCGGGTCAGTACAGATAAGAGATAAGTGTGTTAAAATTGAGCTTTTCAATGGCACCTCCGGGTTTTACCTCGCATACTCAGGCACATTAAGAAAAACAGTAATTGCAAAAAGTAATATTTCGTCTATAAGCGCACGAAGCGAACTTCCTTATCAACAACACTAATGTAAAGGCGCGAGCTCGATGTATGCATACTTATTGTTTGCTGCAGCTTGTTGATTCGTACACAAGCAAGATCCCCGAGCACCCGAGCTTCGCAGCGTCGAGACTCCCAGCACTGGCTCGTCCACATACCTCGATTGGAACGCTAACAGGAAGGCTCAAGTACAAAAATACAACAAGCATGTGTTAAGACAAGCTATACGTCTCGGGCTTGTCCTAAAGCTTCGAGGTCTGACCATTTAGGTTAGTTCAGAGACCACACATGACGCTCTCGGGACCAGAAAACAATCTCTTGTCGACGTGTCGATCGAAACCGAAACCATGCCACCCTCCTCCCTGGCCAACTAGTTCTCAGAGTGCAACGCCCGCCGTGTTGCATGCAGGGCTTTATGGAAGTAGTTACAACCGAGCCGTTCGAAGTACCCGTGGCGTGACGAGCGTGTGGCTAGCCCACGTGGGCTGGCCCAAGGAGCACGTAGCTTCCACAACACTGTCAGCTTAGGGCTGAACGGGATGGGGAAAGCAACTTTTGTTCGAGTTTTAAGCGACGGGCTAATCTTCTAGGGGGAGAATGGCTGTTTCCGGTTGCAGGAACGAGGGTCCGAGAATGAGGGGAGTCCTTCCTTTCCGTCTTCTTGGACCGTTTGGTACAATGCGCGATTTGTGAGTTGAGCCAGATGCGCGTAGGAGACAAGTGATAAGCGAAGCGTGGGTTGCCTGCAATCCCCTGAGACAAACAAAACATGTCACTTGATCTCCAAACAGGAAAGCTTTACATGCTTCGTTTGTGGCAGACCATGATGTTCACAATGGTTCAGCCGTGCAGTGCGATGCTTGGGGCCATTGCTTGCTCACTTAGAGTTCGAGAAAGGGGGGTGCCGTAGCACTTCCCAATTGCCCACGGGGTTATGATGTGGCTTGCAAGGAGCTTTTTTGTATTACTTCATGAAGTGAGTTGTGTTTAGTGTGACTCATTATTTCTTTATCACATGCCTCGTATGTGGTGATGTGGCAATCCCTCTAAGTGAAAAAAGTGTAAATGTGTTCAGTAAGCTGTAAATCATGTAATAATAATATAAGAATATGCAATACCATATATGATTTTTGTACAATTTACAAGTTCTGTTATGTGTATTGGACACATTCCAATGAAATGTTCACTGGGGTCTATACTTCATTTCCCCTTCGTCCGAGCGCGGCGGACGCTACCAGCCAATCCGGGAGAGCGTTATGTGACCTTGTACTCCACATAACCAAAACGTCGCATGATACTCTCCCGGCGCCAGATTGGCTGGGGTGGCCCAGCATCCACTGGGCCACCCAAGCAGGTGCCCATTTCATGCCAAGCACCCTTTACCAAGGGTGTTAGCAAGCACCCTTTATGAAGGGTGCTTGCCTGAACGCCATAAGGGTGTTTGCCCAGGGGCAAACTGATTTATACCCTTAAGTGTGTAAAAACTTTTACTGTGTACTCAAGGCTTCTCTTTCCCATTAGTGCCAGTAAGCTTGTGTAAACTGAAAAATATTGTAACTGAAGAGTAGAGAGTTTTAGTAGATCGCTCCCATGACTCCGATAACGATACCCGATACTCCGCCACCGCCTCCCTTGTGCATGCATAGTATCGTTATCGGGGCTATCGGAGGTATCGGAACGATCTACTAAAACTCTCTATTGTTGCACTGTCCCTTCACCTAAAGTTACTTCTTTTTATTTTTTTTACTGCTGCACTACCGGGGGATCTTAATGGTGGGACAACCTACCATTCCTGAACCCACGACGACTGGAATGGTGGTCGCAACCAGCGTCGTAAGACTTAGTACTCAAAAAGGTCCAATAAATATTGAGCAGAGTTGCAGCAGCTTCGCGTGTCATTACTATGTAAAAGTTTCTGGGGTTGAGTTCTCAAAATACCTCCCGAGACTCTTGACAGTCTTCTGAGGAACACCCAAATTTTCTGGCAGTCTGTGATAAGTTATGTATTAAGTGTATAACTACAGCCACTTTCGGCCAGTGACTGGCCGGAAGTCAATGGCTAGTGGCTGGCCAAACGTGAATGGCCAGTGGCTGGCCGAAAGTGACTGGCCAAAGCTGAATGGCCATTCTCTGGCCTAAAGCGAATGGCCAGCCACTGGACAAAGGTGAATGGCCAGTCACTGGCCTAAAGTGAATGGCCAGTCACTGGCCTAAAGTGAATGGCCAGCGACTGGCATAAAGTGAATGGCAAGTCACCAGACGAGGACGAAAACACTACTATTGCCGAGCACTTTGGCCAAGCTTGGGCCATCGAAAATCTGGTTGGCCTAGTACACTTGCCAGCGTTGGCCCATTCACAACGTGCTGCTTGGGTACTTCGTGTTTTTAAAGCTCGGTGAGTGAAAATTCGGACACCTCTTGTATTGATATAGCTCCACTGTTTAACCTTGAAGCTACTTACTTTTGTTTGGGTCGAATGGTACGAAAAAGCAGACATGTCGTAAGAAATTGCTTTTAACACCATAAATCCAAGTTCAGGAATCTAATATACGCGTATTATGGCCGAAATTGCAGGGTGTAAAACTCGAGAAAATCAAAAATTGGTTTATAATGGACTAATGGACTATGGAACGTCATGAGTGGACCCTTGCCCACGATGGCTGGAACGCCTCTTCGTCTGGTGTGTTTCGAGTCCATTCCCTGTCATATATCAAAAGTTGTCCCGAAGGGGCAGCAAATTGCGTCCCAGGCACCGGCGTGTCAAGTTATCGGACATCGCGATTCTGGCGGTTGGTGCTCGAAACCCCCGATAGAACGTACATGCGAACACTGATGTCTATGTTGTCACTGAGTTCCCAATTCCCTGCTACTAAAGTTTTCGTGAACTGTCCAATTGGACGGCGACTTGCAGCAGGACCGACATCTGTCTCATCCACTACCGCTTCTGTGACACCGCCAGGATCGCGTTCGGTGAAAACATTACACTTTTTTGCCGTCATTAGGCGGAAATCGAGGGACAACTTTTTTAGGACCAGGTGAACACACCAGGCGCACTTATCTGGACACTTGGCGTAAACGTCGGCCAGGATTTCGACCGCCAAGCTTAAGCACGGCGCCGGCCAATCAGGAATGCAGGATTCCTGGCCTACTTTTTCTTCAAGTCTCCAGATTAGAGCCCCAGTCGGTGATGTGTTCCAGGCGCATACCCATGCCCTGAACGTTTATCACTTGAGACAAAACGAATGCCCTTGCCAACACTCAGGAACAAAAGCTTATCTCTTATCATTCCCTTTCGGAGTTAACACAATTGCCGAGTCTATGGAGCGCGAGTTTCCAACCTACGTTTTTGTTATCTTGTGAACTGTCGGCTTCGATACCCAAGCTTTCTTTGCTCTCCAAGTAGAAGCGTGGAAGTTCAGTTGTTTAGAGGATAACTGTTCGTTAAACAGAGTTTAACCAGCGGTTTCTGATTGCAGCGACGCAACAGCACGTCGGAGGTTTGTAGAACCATCAATTAAGGTAAGGTGAGTGTTTTGATCGCAATCAAATTAAACTCGTTCTATGTCTGTCTTAACTCGTGCGTGCGTTATTCTAGGAGTTTCTAAGGCTTACATTGGTTCCGTGTACCAGCCCAGGTAGCACAGTTCTTTGGGCCAACATCCGCTTTCTGTCTGAGAATTTAGGGACTTAAAACCTCCGGAGGAGAAACGCAGTGTCGGAGTTGTGCAACTTTGGTTAGAAAATGACTATCCTGGCAATAGCTTGCCAATCTAGTGTGGGGTTTAGGCTTCACTGGTGGTACTTGGGTTTATACATGACATCTTTGTCTCAAGTCTGGTATTTAGGAATTACGTAGCAAGCCAGAGGAAAGCATAGTAACGTCAAATAAAAATGCTCCGGCTCTAACTAACGGCTTGGACCAGAACCGAGTTAGGCCCAAGTTAGGCCATTGGGATTCCCGAGTTCGTGCCATGTTGGACGTTTCTCTGGAGTGCTACCTAAGACGTCTTCGGATTAATTTATCTCAATGCTGCCGCTCATTTACTGGGTGACTCGCTGATAATAGGTCAAGGCAGTGAACTTTTAATGGCTTTATGCTAGATGTAACGCACGGTACGGGCTATTACTTATTCCAAAACACGCCATCCCGGATGAAGTCAATAATTTAGAATGAAAATCGGGACGCTACTGCAGATATACTTTGTTTCATCCCGACGCGATCTAGCCAAAGGCTGACATATATATGAATGGAGGATTTGGTATGGCTCCCTACTGTTTCGTCAAAACAGCTTTCATGAAAAACTTTTCATCTACAAACATTTCATGGACACATGTTTTGTGGGTATACGCTTCTGCGACGTTTCGTCGACAACGTATCTTGAGAGACATAGCTGCTTTAGGTTCTTCGCACCCCTGGAAATGACGCCCGTCGTTGACATTGTTGTTGTAGCTGATGGTTTTGCTCATGTTGCAGTTGGCGATGTAGCGCGTTCGTCGTCGATGTTGCAAAATCCTTGAAAAAGATCACCCTCCGCTTTCGGGGAATCGAACCTTGGTCCTCTGCGTGCAAAGCAGGGACGTTATCACTGAGTTATGCCACACCGTTAAAAACTGCAACCCGGTATTCCATCCTTCGCAGGTGTATGTCCGGTCTTATCTTGAAGAGAGGCGTCAGACATATTCCACCGTTTTGGGGGAAACTCCGGTCGTCGTCGGCACAGAGTCAGGCAAAGGGAAGAAGAATTCGCTCTGGGTGCCGCCGCGGAAGGAGCAGAAGCGTAACGGAAGGTGCCATTGACATACGTCCAATCAAAGTAGTCCAGCAGGTCGCCGATGTCACCGGTAAACTTTTCCCTGATGTAGGTTAGTCCTTCGAGCACAAGCTGTGGTGGAAGGAACGCCAGCCCATCCAAAATCCCGCACAGCTTTCTATAATATTTAATTTGCCGAGCCATTCACTTGAACTATTAACCTGAACCCCCAAAAACCAATGCATCAGTAATGAAGAGACACGGTGCCTAACCCTTATGTGCGCGTTTAGCGTGACATAAGCATAATGAAAAAGTGAGGTCGGCAACGGGTGACTTTGCTTCTTCGGTCACTCTTCGTGTTCAAAAATTTCGGTTCACGAAGTTTCTTGGGCGTGGCACAAAGGCGCTCCGGCATACCTTGAGCCAAGCAAGCTTGATCTTATCTGCTCCACTCAATTTCCGTGACCTAAATTTTGGCCCAAATCGTTGCTTCTCTGCCTGTTATGACTTATCTGTTGACACCTTTGCACGGGATGGGATGCCAGTTCTCCTAAAAATGGTAGAATGTCCATCGCGTCCGCACGTTACTCCAGCCCGTGTCTTGCCCGCGGTAGCTAAAAAAAAAATGAGGTGAGCTTTTGTCCGGGTTTGTGAAAAAACTGGTGAGCTTTTGTCCGGTGAGCTTTTGTCCGGTTACCTCGAGGACTTGGGGGTTTTGTAGTACCTAATGCCCACTGTACGCGATTCATGAAAAAAAAAAATATTGCCGATAACAAAATTGTTTTGTAGCACCCCAAAAGTCGAGAGCTCGTGTTGGTGGGAGACGCCTTTTTACGCGCTCCAGAACAAACAAGAAACAAAAGCGTTCGGAACAAAATTGAACAAAACAAAAGAATTTTGAAGAAAACAGATTTCTATTTTATTCCGAACGATTTTGTTTACGCACCCCACGGCGCGTGAATGCGACAGCGATACCCAACGACTTTGGAGTGACTGTACTTTGAATAACACAAAACAGCTAAATTTTATTTTTGTTTTTTTATTAAGTGGATGTGATTTCATTGTTGGATTTATTTTGTGCGCTAGAAGCATACCGGAACTAAAGTAGACTTGCCCACGCGGATTAGGTCGAAAAAAAACAAATTCGAGTGCCCTAATTCTAATCTTAAAAGCAGCCCGCGCTAGGTGGAACACACCTCGCTTCGCTGGGGGAAACTTTGGTATAATCTTAGGCCAGAGGTTGCACTAGGCCTCATCGTAACCTTCAACGGTTCGGCAAGCTAGGCTATCATCCGGGTCCGTATCACATGCGCGAATGGCATTTTTGCGAATGACACTTTAGCGAAAAGAGGTCATTTGAGCGAATCGACATTGTAGCGAATAACGTTTTAGTGAATATTGCACATTTTAGCGAATGACGTTTTAGCGAACGATGTTTCAGCGAACATGCTTGTATCGCTTATTGTTTCTTCCCTGAAGCCGGAAATACTTGTCTGACTTTTTTTTTTTACCGCGAGGGAAAAGAACGGTTCAAAAATGCCTATTTTGGTTTTAGTAAAAGAACGTAACAATTTATTACGAGGCACCACAGCGTGGAACCCCCAAAATACTCACAGCTGAGAGGAAGCTGCACGCCGACAGATAGCTAGCAACGGGTCAAAAGCGACACCCGGGTCACCCGCGATCACTACAACATGGGTACCTGTCGCTGGAAAAATCCTGAAGAGGCGTTACGCGGTATGACAGCTGTCACTGCGATCGTTGTAACTTCGTGCTTCTGTGAATCGAAATTCTCTTGCAATAACGACGAACGGCGACGGAGCACAACACAGTTCACTGCTAGAATATAATTTCACGCGTATCACGCAGTACATTTGTCAGAGTTAGGAAATCTTATAACCATCAGCGGTATCAGAACGACCCAAGTCACGGAACATCAGTGCGAAACATTCAAAGGAAACCATGTGTCTGTCGAAGGAAAATAAATTGTGTTCGCTCAATCGAATCTAGGTTCCTAGGTGGCAGCTAGTAACTCTCTGTGGGTTATTTTTTTTTTTCACGTGAGAAACTCCAGCGTTCTACTTTTGAACCTTTAGACCACGGTACTTTAGGCTGAAAGGAGGAATAGTTTCTTCAAAAACGTGCTCTGTTTAATTACTTTTTGGAAATAACCTAACTTACAAACTTATAGCACGATTTTTTCAGACAAATCGTGGTCTTTTTATGTATAAGTGGATAAGTAAACCAATACAGGCTGCATCTGTTTTACCAGGCGGTAGCTGCGTCACCTACCCTTCAACATTTTTACCCTTTTTGTTTGCTACACTAATTTCTTTTCCCCTGAAACCGCTGCAATTATCGCAGGGCAGGGGAAATAATAACCAGTCGGTTCAGTTGGTAAGGATGATACGATTATTTTTGTACCTTCTTGCCTTAAACCGAGGCAACGCGCATCGTAGAACTTCCAAATTTGTATGTTTTCTTCGAATTCTTTCTAGCTTGCAAAACTAGCTGACACTAGGGTGACCACCTTCCGGCAAGCGAAATGCGGGACACCCTGAACGGGGAGGGGGGGGGGGGGGGGTGAGGGAGGGAGGGAGGGAGGGGGAGGTAAAAGGAGGACGGTATTTTCATAACACAGGAAAAGAAGTGTTTAAAAAAAAGTCACCATCACGCGCACCCCGATATCCTGTACTCTCCGAAAGCATATTATACACCTGAAAATTGTATGGCGACAATTAAGCTAAAATAATTTTCATTCACAGTGATATATTTTTGTGTAAATGTAATGGTAAATATTTTATTATGGGTGTCTAAGTTGAAAACGGAAAAATTGACTGCAGCAGACCAAAATGCACGAAAGGGAAATAAAAAATAGTAAATCTTTTTCGGTGCATTGTTTCCTGTCGATACTCACTCTTATACGAACTTGCTGTTACACAAAATTAGAACCTCATGTTGTTGTTTTTTCGGCCCTTGTGAGACTAAAAAAAAAAGCTTTCCTCAACAACGCTTTCGCATGACACAGTATGATTTCCAAATAATTACAATAGTTTATTTTTCACCTTTTGGCGAGCAATTTTTGCTCGCAATATTTTGCCATCAAGGGGAGAAGCACAACGGCACATGTGCGCCTTGTTCCTGCAAGAACGACGGTCGCTTTTCGCAGTGCTTGTATAGTAAATGGCATACCATCGATATTCACATGTTTATCAGCGACCTCCGCGCTACCCCGTAGCCCGTTGTTTGTCTTGATCTGTAATACATATTTTGTTTGGCGCATTATAGCCACCGTTGCCTCTGCGCCATTAAAACCTTAATCTAACTAACCCCGTAGCCCGTTCTTCGGAAGCGCCATAATTTGCGTAGTAAATGCTACGACAATGTGAAATGCGGGACATTTGAAAGATTTTGGTATTTCTTGCGGGACGCGGGACACGAGCCCTCAATGCGGGACAGTCCCGCGAGTCGCGGGACGGGTGGTCACCCTAGCTGACACCAGTGACCAACTAGCAGGGGATCGGTGGCCGATTGGGCTAGCGCACACTAGCACATACCAGCTCGGAGCACGTGGAGCGAAAGCTAGCCCGGCAGAACCCAGATACCTTAGGTTCAATCCTCACCCTTTGCCCGCTTTGACCTAGATGAGCATCGTACTAGCGTGAAGTCCTGTATCACTACTGCGTGATGCACGTAAAGATTGCAGGCTAACAGTCTGACTCACCGGCTAAATTGCTCACGTTGAGGCCTGAGCGAGTTAATACGACATACTTCGGGATTAACAACAGCGCAAAAGACGAAGGACCATACGAAGGAGCAACACGGAAGAAGGAGCCCGGTCATCTATAGTGGGTAACAATGTCGCCACGTATAAACAACTAACGACTAATTTGTCTTTTTGTTTGACTAACTAGCCAAACATTTACAGAAAGGTACTTCATAAAATAGTATGATGAAAATGTGAGCTTTTCTTGTGAATTTTACATAAACAACTTAGATCGACCCGAAAACACGCACAAACACAGACACACACACACACACAACAAACAAAAACCAAAAATATACAAATTGTATTGAAAAACATGGGGCACAGGCTTGGTAGTAAGTACAATCAAGACGTTTTTTTTTTGCATGCCATCTCTTGCGTATACCCAATGGATCAAAAGTACTTAATTGGCGTGCTATAGTGCTGTAATTCGTCATGAAGGTTCTACTAGGTGGCGGACATGTTTTTTGAGAATTATATAAGAAACACTGACCCTCATCAAAAGTTAGAAATAAAGACGCTAATTTTTCTATGGGGAGAGAAAAAAAAATAAGCATTTTCGTGCTCCTGAAAAACGTTTCTTGTGAGGTTTGGGGGCATTTGAACAAAACAATATTTGAAAGCGAGATCAGACGAATTTCCCTCCTGCCGCGTCCTTGTTTAGCTCAAACAGCCAAGTAGCCAGCAAGAAAGGTCTTTTCTCAGAGGGAAACCCTACCCTCTCTCTCAGTAGGAAAATAATAGTCTTCATTTCCAACTTTTGATCGAGGGCAGTGTCTTCTTAGATATTCTAAAGAAAAGATATCACGTTTTCTTAAAGTGCCTTCAAACCATTGTACCCACGCGGTATACGCAATATACATATATCCTGAATTACAATGTGCGAATATAAAGATGTTCTTAGCGGGACGTTTCACAGGATTCACGATTCAAAGATTCACATGAAGTGTTCGACATTAGTACGCAGCGATAAAAATATCACGTGTGCGTTAATTTTAGAGCAGACTCCCTTTGTCAAGTCTAGTAACGAAAATCTCCTATAAGAACCAATATTTCTGATAACGGCCAATCTGAAGATGTAACTAAATTCGGGGATTAATGTTATTTTATGCTCGACAAGTTGGCAGTTCGGAATCAGACACACTCTGGGAGAACTGTTTCTTGCAACGTGAACTTGGACTGCCGTCTTTCATTTCAGTAGCCCTGTATTACTCATGGAGGCTGACAAGTGTGCACTGCAAGACACCGTTGTGTATTCGAGGGTGCACAAATAAACTAATAAAAAAAATTGTTGATATATCACAGAAAATATTGGCCTTGTTCACTAGACTTGACGTTCAAAGACCCAGTCATGGCTGCTGTGAGTTGGTGCATGGGGGTGATCCTATGCGTAGCAGGGGAGGGGTTTCTCGGCTAGGTTTATTTTCCATATCTGAATCCAGGCATCTTGACCTAGGTTCCCTCTAGAGGATTTTTTTTCTATGAATCGGTTGCTTTTATACACAGACTAGAGGAGAACTGGCCACGCTGCACTGGCCACGGGCCTGGCGGTGAGCCTCCTCGTACACACTGCGTTCATCCCTACTGCCATTAGTTCACGATTTGTTTACTTCACAAAGTACCAGTATCTGTAGCGGCTAATCACTTTCATTAAGGGTGCGCTATCACAGTGCAGAGAGATCACAGATCTTAAATCTCGTGCTCTAAGGCCACTGAAGGGCGCGCGTGATGGGCAACGCTGCGCTCGACATTGGAGACTTTTAGCAAACCGTTACCGTGTTCCGCGTACCGCACTACCGGAGCCTTTGAAGCATGCTTTTAAGTGCGCGCCCGGAACACGGTAACGGTTTGCTAAAAGTCCCTATAGAAGAGCCTTTATGACGAAACGATCGGTACGAGTAGGCACGAGACGCCGAGATGCTACCACGGGTTGCTATGACATCAGATGCGCTGCGACAGGGTAACGCCAGGGCACCCGAAACGAAACTGAATCTGATCTCGTACACGGAGTTACTATAATATCTCGATTGTTTCGAAACAATCCTCTGGATGAAAATGCAATGAACATAAGCAAGTATTTCTTTTGCTAATAACTGTCTAACACAAAATAAAAAAAACCTTCCTTAAAAAAAAAATCGGATGCTTCTATGGAGGCGAACAAGGTAGTCAGTCACTGCAGAAACCGCCCCACCATCGGCATCCTAAAATGGACGTAACATTGCCTTGCATAGACGTGATAGCCGGATGACCGCGCTCGAAAAGTGTGGGTACTAGGCAACGTTACTAAAACACTCAGTTGGGAAACTCGCCGTCGAAACCTGGGCCGCTGGCGTCCACCGAGACCGAGCTAAATGCGAAAACAGCGCCACTCTTTATCATTTGTCTGTACTGTGGTCACCTTGAGCTTTTTGAAAGCCTGTTTTTGCGTAAAAACAAACGAAAAAGACTCTTTTTGTATGAAATTTTTTGGAGTTTAGTACCAAAAGAGGGGCGCGTTATGTTTTTAAAATCTTTAGTTTGCAGGGTTTTGCGGCACAATTAATATTGTTTTTATACAACCATGCCTCAGCGGGCCTTTCAGTTAGCACGTCCCGCCCTAGGTGCATTTTAACTTCGACAGCTCAACGCGGCGCGTCCACCGGGGAGACGGGGGTGGCACCCCTGTAGCCTCTTCCGCTGTGTCTGTTCTTTAAGCCAAAATAGAAGTCACGTGCAGTTTCTCGAGTGGCCGCTGCGGGAGAAATGGTGGCATTGTGTTCGTCATTAGCTCGGTGCTCGGAGACAGATCGGGGCCACTTTTTGAAAGCTGTCTCTATTGGGATATTGTAGCTGCTTTTACATAAATATCGGCCTATCGCAGGTGATCGTGCAGTACCTAGTACCAACGTTACTAAAGCACTCAGTGGGGAAACTCCCATAGAGACAGCTTTCAAAAAGTGGCCCCGAACTGTCTCCGAGCACCGAGCTAATCACGAACACAATGCCACCATTTCTCCCGCAGCGGCCACTCGAGTGACTGCACGTGACTTCTATCTTCAAACTGCCTCTTTCTACAGTATTTCATGCTACGATTGTGTCGCGACGATGCCTCCCCCTGCAATCTGAAACAGTAAGTCCCTCGCGCAGTCTAACATAGTCCAGCCATTGCGGCGATCGTAGACGCCGCTGTCTTGAAAACGCGGTCAGGTTGCAGTCGCACTCGGTATATTGTCAGAGTTTACGTGAGAAACGATGAATGAAGCGAAAAAGATAAAAATGACAGAAATCAAGAGGCGCGACAGACGCAAAGGGCCATTAGCTCAAATGAGCGCCGCCGTTCGCTAAAGTGTCATTCGATCAAATGTAGGGGGCGGGGCTACATTCGCTAAAACGTCATTCGATCAAATGAGTGCCTCCCGCCGCTTTTAAATCCCTTACATCAATAATCACCGCCGTTTTCAGGCATGTGGCGCCATCTAGGATATTACACAGAAACGCTAGATTGAGTTTCTCTTTCGTTTTCTCTTTTGTCGCGAGGGGGCGATTTTTCACGTTACTTTACGTCTCGGTGTCATCGTTACACGCCGTCGCCGACGCTAATCCAAAACGTCATTTGACTCGCGATTCTGGCGCATGAATTATCAATGTTGTGGATGAAATTGGCAGCGGTGAGTCAGAAGACAACGTTCATTCATTAGATCTTTGTTTCGACTATGGCAGGGGGTCGAACTAGCCGGGATCATCCGCAGGTGCTTCTCCGTATGTTTGGTTGTGCGTGCCGAGCGTATTTATTGTCTCCGTGAGCTTCCGTTGACATGCTGGGCGTGTTTTCAACGTAGTATTTTTCATCCGGAGGGCGTCAACCTCATATAGGCATGGGTTTATGCCATCAGCAGCAAAACGAGAGTACGTAGTCAGTGGCGTCTCAAGGGGCGGGCCGGGGAAGGGGGGGGGGGGGGGGGGGGGGGGAAGAAGGGGGGCGGGGGCGGCGGACTCTCCCGGGTGCAGAGCTCAGGGGTGTGCCGCGGCGGGCCACGAGAGCGGGGGAGGGGGGAGAGCGGGAGGGGTCGCGGTGTGCTGCCGCTCCGGGTGCCACTGAGCCGAGTGCCGCCACTGTACGTAGTTTTCTTCGAAAAGGCGGCCTGGGGGGGGGGGAAGGGGGGGGGGGGGGTGTTGACCTCGGCATAACGCTACGGAGCAGCACCAAACGCTTCGGTCAGGGCTGCGGAGAGTGGTATACAGTCAACACGCGGGCTAATCTGTTTCTCTGCGAAACAGGAAGTTTTGCTCAGGAGCTCTTCGTAGTTGCGAGATTTATGTCTAAAAGCGCAAGATAAAAATTATATTTATTCTTTTTTTACTGCTAATACTTTGCAAGGCACATTAATCAAATTTAAAAAATAGCTAATTTCCTAAACTTTGGCACGAATTGTATTTTTCTTTCTTATGCTGTATAATACCTATCTTGTTTCACCTTTAATTATTTTGACAAGAGAAGTCCTTTCACTACATTTTTAATGTTTGGGTACACTCATTTTCACCTAAAAAAAACTGAATTTTTGCGTATTGTTCATATGCAGCGCGAAGTAGTTGTTACAAGATTTGGTAGTCGAAGGAACAAGCGATGCTTTTTGCGTTTGAAACGTGTGCGTCTTATCAAGATAATCAGTGTTGAGTGAAATAAACCCAAAAATTTCTCGATCTAAAGTACAAAGTGAATGACAGACAATCCACTTCAAGTAAATTAGTAAGTCCACCGGGAGCGCAATTACTTGAAGTAAGATTGTACAAATAAAGGTACATTCAAAGTAAAAATACAAGTACTTCTTAACACAATATTTGATTCCTTTTATTTTCCTATACAGTGTTTTCTTTATTTAAGTCGTATACATTGATCGCCCCAGGGGTAATCGGGGGCGCATCAGAGCTTTTTTGGAAACGGCGGCGAATATTGAAGAAAGTAAAATGGACAAAGAGTAGTTGTTTTACACTCTCTCACGAACTATTGAACAAAATCAACTTATACTTGGCACTTACTTGTATCTGTCTCATAGCCGCCATTACTTCACTCAGGGAAATGACCAGATGACATCTCGAAAGGCAATAGCGAGTTTTCCCATGGCCATACACCGTATTTTGTTAGAGCAAGCGAGAAGTAGTTAAGTTCGAAATGCTGCGGGAAAGCCATCTGTCCGTACAAGCGGAGCAATGCGTCGTCTGCTCGCGTTTCTGGTGAGAGTAGAATATCCCTCCCAATATTTCTTGAGAGTTGACAAAGCATCATTTTGTGATTCAAATTTAATAAGACCGAATTTGGGAAACGTACTTTGAATTCAGGAGTTGTACTTTTCTTTGAAAGTACCAGAAAAAAATACTTTAAGTAAACGACTAGTACCAGGGCCGTACCCAGAAAAAAATTTCGGGGGGGGGGGGGGTTCGGGGACAACGGCGGCCATTTTGAAAGTGTCTATTGTCTTATTTTCGCCTATGAATCATGTGCATCGGTGGCATATAATGGAGAGTTACAGCAAACCGGAGATCCGGTCCCGGTTTGGTACCCGGTAGCCGACCGGCGCCACTGCGCGTGCGCAGAGGTGGAGATTAAAATCGGCTGGCTGCCAGTGCACCGACCAGGGCCGTACACAGAAAAAAATTTCGGGGGGGGGGGGGGGGGGGGGTCAGAACCCCCTATCCCCCTTCCCCTGGTTACAGCCCTGACTAGTACATATTCACAGAATGTACTTCAAGTAAAGTACAGGTTGTATAATCCTACTAGAAGTACGTATTTAAACTACTTCCCAACACTGAAGATAACATGCGAGGTGTACTAAAAAAAATTCCGGGACTGAATTTGAAGCCTGTAAAGAAAGGGCAGCATAGTAATGCGCGCGCAGCAGTCAAATGAAGGGACCGTCTTGTCTCGTTATACCAAAGGGCGTCGCTCTGTGAACAGTTGGAGCTGCGCTACACGAGGTTTTTGCGACCACGCGCATAAGCACAATGGCCATTTCTCCACAGACTGCAAACCAGAGCGAGAGCGAACATCAACTCTGCGTCAAACTCGACACATATAAAACAAAAAGCTTCTAAATTATTCAGCAGGCTTCTGTCAAAAAGCAGTGGATTTTGCGAAGTGCTTTAAAGCGATTGTCTGGTCGAAACCGGAAGTACCCAAGTGTTGGCGGTCGTTAGGTCGGGGGAGCCTTCATGTAGACGAACGTCATTTTTATTTTGATATATGATCTCCCGTTATTAATTAAACCTCTCATGAGTGTATGTCCGAAACTGCACCCCGGATTTCGCCAGTGTCAATGGCTGACATCCGTAGCTTCTCTGTGACGTCACAGAACGCAAAGGTTTGTCGGATGCTTAGGATAACAAGTGTTGGTCGATGGATGTCTTGCATTTTGTTTCGAATTATATAGTCTGCTAGGCTGTACCCTACTGAAATACGGTTTCTGTGATGCAGTTCCCAAGCATGTGCAAAAAAAGGTCACGCCTTTCAGTAGGATATTACTCGAAAACAGCCATAAGCTTCGAGCAAACATATGCTGTTTCGCGCAAACACAACTGCGACGGCCATGGCGATCGAACTAGGAGCTCTTGTAAAGCAAAGGATGAAGATTTTGCCTCTGAAGCGGCTCCTATAGGTACACGAGGTGGCATCTGGGTATACATATCGGCGGATCCACTGGATCGGTGATGAGGCTGCGGGTCGTTCCCTCAGAGGCGATGTCCGCGGGTCGAAGGCAGACGGCGAATCGTTCAAATGCATGTCGTCACTTGACTCGGACGAGCTTGGTGAGTCGTACCCACGCTCCATTTTCACATGCGGGCCAAACAGAATTGGCTGGACGCGTGCTAAATACAGCTTCTGGTATAGTTTCCAGATGGCCTAGCTGTAGATTTGGGTTTCGCTGCATAATCAAATTGATTGATCTGATTTGGGCCAGGAGTGGATGGACGTAATTGAATATCGTTGGCACAGCATCACACCTCAGCTTACGAGCCTTCTGTCCGCTTAGAGCTCAGCTCGGAGCTCTCTTCTGTGAGATGACTGCTGCATAAGCGGGATCTCGATCTCGACGGGAACCCAGGCCCTACGCACGGCGACGATCCATTTTGCTCGTCACTGCATTCCTCGCGGAAAAGTGTGGAACGTCCCGTCTTGGCTAGCAGGTGCTGCCGAGTAATTGTGGCACCCAACCGCGCAACAAAAATCTCACCTATCCACGAAACAAGTCGAGCGCAACAACAAAAACGAAGTACGCTGCGGCGTTCGCTCGCAGGCAAACGACGAGACAGGATTAGGAATGCTCGCTTTGTGTTGTGTGACATCAGAGCTTCAATGTTGCCAACGAAAGCAGCGTTTACTCAAGAATGCGATTGGAGCAGTATACATTCAATTACTCATGCAGAGGGGCATATAAAGTTCAGATATTGCGCGTACGATGCTTTTCGAGACAATAAGAATGATATTTATTTGTTTTCTCGAATACAAAATTTGACCGGCCAATTCTTTCAACTGTACTCGCGCTTCAGGAAAGGCAGAACATGGCTGGAAGACGAAGTGTGGTATGGCGACCTTATCCGACCTCTCCTTGGCAGAATGTCACATTCTGCCATTCTGCCATAGCAAAATGCTGTATGAGGGAGAGGGGGGGAGAGCAGGCCCCAGCAAAATGGAAGATTTTGGGGGGTGGGGAGGCCCGGCCCCATGCACCCCCCCCCCCCCTGGCTGCGTGCCTGTCTTGGCACGCGATATAAGCAGCAGGGATGTCGTGGTTTCTCGCAGCCGCAAGGCAGTCAAACGCAGTCAAACGCAACTGTCTGAACCAGGTTTTACGGTGTCAGGAAGTACACGTGGATTGCACATGACGTCATCCAAAGACCGCTCCGATTGCCACCAAAGAAGAAGGGAAGAAGGAGCTCTCCTCTTACCAGGAACCTCCTCTGTGTCTCCCAGATTTGCCCAGACGTCGCTATCTGCTTCTAGAAGTTTATAGAAAATTAACCCGTCGCTCAAAATTCCTACAAAAGTAGCTTCCTCCTCTCTCCCTGATGGTGGTCAAAAATACGCGATGTGGCGTCAAAACAAGCCATGAATATAGCTCTCTGACGCCACACTACTGAGGTAACGCTGCTGTCGGCACCGCGCACTAGTAAGCCTAGATTGTAGATAGGATCCACCTCCAACCATGGCACCGTGAACCATGGGGAGTGTTCGGAATTCAGTGGGGTAAATCTTCTGCGGCGATCGGTCGCAAGTGCGCATGTGCTTCGTTTTCGCGTGGTTAGGTGAAAAGCAGGAGGATAGGCGAAGGCGTTTGCAGACGATCAACGCTATCTATCGCCACTCGGCTCGTATCGCAAACGCCGCCCGTGAACAACGTGGCCCCGATTGACCAGTTCGAAACCCTTTGTAATTGAATGAATGAATGAATGAATGTTTATTTTTTCCGGAATCAACCGAAATGGAGACAGAGACTAAAGGCTCAAAGCCTGACAAAGGTCCCTGTCCCCAAAGCAGCGCTTTCCAGCAGCACACAGTTTACAAAGTTAACGCTTAGTATTAAACACTATATTAATTTTTTGAATATACCAGAAAAACAACTAGTTATTACATGCAAATTCAAATAATAAGGGGTTATCACTGCCCACCATGAGTGTCCTGAGATCCCTTTTAAATTTACTAAAATTGTTATTAAAATTTATGTGGTCTTTAATGTTATTCAGAGCTTTACTGACTTGATATTCCATTGTTTGTGTTCCATAATTTGTATGGGTCTGAGGGGGCCGCCTATATGTGTGTCGAAGAGGGTATGCATGCGTTACGTCACTTAAATCCGTCACATATAGTTTTTGTCTGTGAATCAGTTGTAATAATTTAAAATAATATATCTGATTGACCTTAAGAATGCCATATTTTTTAAAAAGTGGTGCAGTATGCAGGTCTTGTATTTTACCCTTATAATTTTCAAGTAAGCGCAACATTTTTTTCTGCAGTGTGAGCAACGAGTTATAGTTTGTGGTCGATGTCGTGCCCCACGCTAGAAGACAATAACAGAGCTTAGAGTAAAAGAGCGAATAATATAAGTTTTTCTTTAGCCATGTTGGTATAAGGTTCCCTATTTTATATAGACATCCAACCGACCGTGAAAGCTCGGAACTTAATTTATTCACGTGTGTGTTCCAATTTAGCTCTTGATTAAACCAAACTCCCAAAAATTTTTGTTCGAGGACTTGTTCTATAATTTCATCTTTAAAATGTATAACTAAGTTGATACTGTCGCGTTTGTTTTTAGGTGCAAACAGTATATACTTCGTTTTTTTTCGTATTTAAATTTAGCTTGTTTGCTTGAAGCCATGTAGCTAGGTCGGCAAGAAAGCTATTTGTCAATAGTTCTAACTGGGCTTTGGATGAGTCTGCAAAAAATACGCTGGTGTCATCCGCATACAAAATAAGCTCATGAGATCCCGTGATTGCTGTAATATCGTTTATATATAGAAGAAAAAGAAGGGGACCTAAGATTGAACCTTGTGGGACTCCGCATTTGATTGCCATTGTACTTGAGACAATGTTATTAATTTTAACAAATTGGAATCGATTTTCAAGATAATTTTTTGTGAGAGCCAAAGCTATTCCACGTATTCCATATGTATGTAGTTTTCTGAAGAGTATGTCGTGTTGTATAGTGTCAAACGCTTTACTTAGGTCTAAAAAAATTCCTAGCGTATATAGTTTATTCTCGATATTGTATATTATTTTCTCCTTTGCCTCTACGAGTGCTTGCTCAGTGGATTTACCTTTCTGAAATCCATATTGCGATTTGTTAATCACATGATACTTAGATAGAAATTGGTCTATTCTGCTTTGTATGACGCCCTCAAATAATTTAGAGAATATAGGCAAGACCGAAATTGGTCGAAAATTTTGTAAGTATTCTCCGCCCCCTTTGTAGACAGGTGTAACTTTAGCAATTTTAAGTTGCTCAGGAAATATACCAGTTTCTAACATGCAATTTATGATGTGCGATAAGACGTTGCTAATATCTTGGTAAACGTATTTAATAGGAACTGGTTTAATGTCATCGATGCCAGCAGCTACATTATTTTTTATTTTTGTTATTAGTAGTTCTACTTCCTGTGGGGTGACTGGTGATAACATTATCGAGTTTGTTAAGGACGTCGTCATAGGTGTGTTGTAATATGCTTGCGTATCTGCAGTACACTGGCCAACTTTTACAAAATGCTCGTTCATTGCGTTAGATAAGTCCAAACCGCTCACATGCTTGCCATCGACAATCACAGATTGTATTTCTGTGGCGCGATTGCTACTGTTTGTGAGGGTATTTACCGCTTCCCATACTTTTCTGGGCTCATTCTGGACGCGAACAAACAGGCGTTGATAATAATCTTGTTTTGTATTTTTCAAATCAGTAGGCTCTTTACCGCAGCTTGCGCGCTCAGGCTCTTTACCGCAGCTTGCGCAGTCGCTTCACACGCATCTGGTTTTTGCGCACGCGCAGTGCCCATGCCTCGTGTGGGCGAACGCGGGCTTGTTTATGAACAACATATTTGTGTATAGATGAATGTTGACATTCATTTTTTTTTCTCACTAGGCCCTCCTGATTGAAGCTAAGACTCCACATAAACCTGCGCAGACATGACCACACCCAGACGCGTCCCCGTGACTCAGGACATCGACGGTGAACCCTGCTGCATCTATTTTAACCCCACTCTTTACCGGCAAGTTCCGACCTTTGAACCGCAAGAGGGCGATATTATACAGGTACGATTTTTGTTTTTTATTTTTATCTCGCGGGCTACATGTCTACACCTGGAGAATTACCTGAACTATAGCGTATTGTGAGTGCTCCGATTATAAGTTAAATGGTTGTCGCGATTAGGAGGTTGGTTAAGACGAACGTGTTGTAATTATGAGTACCTAAAATAGAAAGAATACGAGTATGGTTGCCCGTGAGCGTCCTCCGTTTTTTTTTTTTTTTTTTATTTCTTTTGATAAGTATTAGAATGTTCACTCAGAAATCTTGTTACGATACTGTAATCACACATATACGTAACTTTTTAACGCCTGAGATAAAAAAATGCTCTAATTCATCGAACCTTTTCGCATATTCATTCGCACTTTTTATGCACATGTATGGAGTCGTTGAATATTATTTCTCCATTTTCTTGTAGTTCTTCTTCCTAATGAAATATTGATCTTATATATTCAGGTAATTATACAATGTGGGTATTTCTTCGATAATACTAAATTTATTGGAAGCCTTTTTTTTATTACAAGCGTGAATATCAAACTGGTATAAATTTATTCGTTGCATAATGTTCTTACATCGGAAATTCTAAAGTCCATAATGAGCGATCGTGACTATTCATTGTTCTATAACGAAGTTAAAATTAATGAGAGACGCATTATCGTTTATTTTTTTATGGACATCGTAAAAGCATTAAAAGTGAAGACAACTTTATTAAGCAGGCGAGCTGTTGGTCTAAGTTGGTCAAGACAGGCATAATTATGTCATTGTTGAAGGCTGCCCTCAAGAAGTCTTGTTCTCACCAAGGGCATCTGTAAGTGGAGAATCAGTTGCTTCGCTTGAAGGATGTGAGATACGAGAACAACATACTGAAGCGGGTTGCGATGACAATTGTAATAAAGATCTGCTGGATGAAGAGGGGGCATACTACGAAAGTTGACACGGTAATCCATAACATTTGAGGCTCGGTAATTTGTAGTTGTAATCCATTACATTTTTCAAGTAACGAGCACAACTCTGCTATAGAGGGGTGTTCGCTCAGCTGGAAGTGATGCTTCACGGGCAGAGCAATCAGTTTTTAATCAACTTGAATGAGGTCAAAGCCGCGACTTGCGGCTGGTGTTAAGTGTACGGTGCAATGCTGTAATGAGCCCGAAAACTTCTAGCGCTCATCCCAGCGCGCCATATGGAGGGCTGTTTGTTCGGGAACCATAGTATATTTAAACAAAAAAAAAATACAGAATATTTTTTATTTTTGTCAATTTTACCTACCATCCTCCCTTAATGCTAAAATTCAAAACAGTACAGATACGTACTTTCCGTCATATTTTCATACTGTTCAGTCCTTTCTCCGGAGCGCAATCACACTCCTGGTGGAGACCACAGGATATCGCAGGCGACAGTCACATTGGCTACACGGTACGATAGAAGCTATGTTTCAAACCAGCGTTCCAACTTGACTATCCGCAGGTCGATCGATTGCACCGCAGTCCCTCAAGCGGTCTCAAACTCTTTAATGTAAAGCGAAATGTCAACCTGCGACACCCCGCCCCCTCCGATTACGGTCCGACCAGCGGTATCAATGCCCGTCATTTACGTCATCTCATCTTGTTGTTACACCACAGATACGCGAACACACGGCCACATCTGCGATAATTCCAGTCTTCGTTTGCAACGTACAACACTGCCATCACGATGTTGCTGCTATGGCTGCTATGTTGCTGACACGCAGAAATACAGAACCACGTTGAACGCCGGTTGGCACTCGGCATCGGAAAACAGAACCGAAGTCAGCACAGAAGGCACCCAGACACCCGGCAGCAAAACCTGCCTGTCTTGGACGCAGTTTACGCGGTTTCCATAAAGTCGTCAACATCGACATGTCGTTCCGCAATCCGGAGGCGGCCATCTTAGCCCAGTGTACGTAGCGCTGCTGGCACTGCTCCTGAACTTCACTGCTTCTAACGCCTTCGTTTGCTTGTTTGATAAAATTAATGGTAAAAATGTCAATGCAACCCAAATGCACTGCACGTTTGGACTGGGAAGCGGAACCGAAAGAAGATTAGGCGGGAGGGCGAAAGCTTTCTCCCGTCTGCCTGGAGAAGAAGAGAGACGTCTTGTTCCTCCTTTGTTCTCGCGTGTCCGCTTGGGAGTGCGTCAGTAGAAGGGAGGAAAATGCGCCTTTGCAATCTTTTTCTCATTTTTTAGAGTGTACTCGCCGCTTTTCGTTACCAATGGGTCAACATAAAAGAAGGGCATGTGGCAAACGCTGACGTGCTATCGCGATTGACGCTTCCAAACATCAGAGAAAGAAGTGGCTTCCTTTAAAAAGTGTAAGAATTGCCTGAGTCGTCTGGTAACAAACGCGCCGATACTAGGAAAGACGCAACTTGTTCGAAGGTCATGTTTTGTTGTGTTAAATGGATGGCCTGCGAAATTGACAACGGACAAGCTGTCACAATTTTTCCTTTGCAAAGATGAGCTCCTGTGGGTTATGATTACATCACATGGGGAAACAAAGTAGTCAACCCTAAGTCGCTGCAGTCGGAAGTGTTACAGTTGCTTTACTGACGTCATACTCCTGGTTAGCTCAGTTGTCAGAGTGCTTCCCTGGATACGGAGAGCTCCCTGGTTCGATACCAGGACCAGGCAAATTTTTTCGGGTCGCGCACCAATCACCTAGCTGTTTTTGAAGATGTGTGTTTGTCCTTTTTACTCCTTGTTCTCCTTCTCCAAAGATTGTTACCGTCACAACCAAGGCCTCAATGAATGTGGAAATACTGCGCATATTATTTGCTCCTTGTGGCCTTCCGGAGAAAACTGAGAGAGGCAATGCTCCCCAGCTCGTGGCTTGTTGATTTCACAGATTTTCGCAGTGCAAATACCGTGCAGCACATCAAGACAGCCCCCTACGATCCGGCGTCAAATGTCACCGCACAAGAGCTCGCCCAGACGGTGAAGCGGAGCCTTATCCGCCGGCTTGAACGGTACAACACCGGCCATGCCGTACCACACGTAAGACACCAGCCAAACGCTTCTCGTTATGGAAGCCACGCACAATGTTAAACATCCTTCAGCCAGAGTTAGCCAGCGGCAACCTCAAGGACAAAAGGTTTCCTAGATAGATTTTGAAACAGGCGACAAGGTTCGTGCAAGTGGAAACAAGCTAGGCGATCCACTTTGGTCTGAAGACACCGTTTTACGGCGTGTCAGCCTCTCGAAGTATCTGGTCAAGATTCAGGGCCAGGAACGGGTCTTGCTACCAGATTACGTTGCCATCAAAACAGTTCCTATCCCTCTGCCCACGACAATCAAGATGCCAGAGGAAACCCTGAAGGCTAAGCCACCAGACCGCAAGCCAGTAGAGGCAGTTCTTTAAGAGGCAGGCAGCCCTGACAACCCGCATTCGACGCCCGGGGCTGCCCATACGCGGATTGTTATCTACGAAACAGACAACGCTCAGGCAAGCTCTCTGTAAGTTGCAGTACAGCAAACGAATCTAAAAGCTACCTAAAAGATGGGTATACGATGAATATGAAACGTTGGAGGACTACAGTCACCAATAGTCACCACGGCTGCCGCGGGATAGTACGATGCACTACTTGCCGCCAACCACATAGGGCGTAGTTTCGACGTATCTACGGGCGTTTCGGCGGACGTAATCCCGACGTTGAGTGGGCGTCGGGGCTTCCTCGACGTCTCAAAGCTGGCGTAAATACGCGTGTATTCGGCGATCTGACCAAAACAGATCTCGGCGCTTCGGAGTATTTTGGCGTGGCCTATCCGGAAGCATACAGCGCGGTGCCAGCCATTCAGCTCGCGAGTTGACAGCTGGAAGTTACTCGAGGATCGGCTTGCCTATCTTTGCAGCCGGCTAGCATGGCTTGACTGAACTGCCGAAATGGGCGCTCGCATGGCGTTTTCTCGTAGTGTTCAGCGGTTTTTCGGCTACCTGTAAGAAATCGCTGTCTCTTTCAAACGAGCGATTAACGACTGAGACAAAAGACACGATCCATCTATGTGGCGGTCGGCGTGTAAAAAACTTATAAGAGGAAGGGTTTTTGGCAGAGATAGCGACCGTCCTCCTCCCTGGAGTTGTTGGCAGCGCGGTCATGGCAGGGAACATTCTTAAGACAAGCGTTAGCCAATTAGGCTTCGAGGTTTATTAACATTTAGTTATTTCTGACCCTTTAAGGAAAGCAATAATAGAGCAGCTGATCTGCATTTTGCCTCTTTTTATGAAAAGAGCGAATCGGGCCACACTGCACCAAACGGCGAGGAGACGTCGACGAAAAGTGGCGTGTGTGGTTCGGCCGACCTTCCCCTCTTCCCTTCCGTAAAAAAATTGGCCGCCAAATGCCGCGCCCGCTGAAACGCGCATAAATATGTTGAGAATACATCGTATGTGGGTCAGCCTAAATACTTCTGAATCTCGGTAACCGAGTGTTATACTTAGTTATTCTTTGAGTAAGGAAAGAGTTGTGGTATTTCTTATTTTCTTCATTGACTTGTATATGTCTGGTTAAGTCCAGCGTGTCTCAACTCCTCTTTTCCATTCGTCCTTGGCATTTTGTTAATTTTTTTTCTATTTCTGTCTTTGCGCAGGTGTCGTATCCAAGATCCGGGACACACTGGGTGCAGCAAATCATCCAGCTTATCTTGGCCAGAGGGGAGTCGGTGAAAACGTACAACGAATCCTTTGAGAGGGTTCCTTTCCTCGAAATTATGGAAGTCAAGTCGTCCTCATCCCCCAGACATCTCCGGACCCATTTTTCCATGAGTAAACTTCGCCTCATTCCAAAGGCAAAGTACATCTACGTGGCACGGAATCCCTGGGATTGCTGCGTGTCCAACTACCACATGACACGAGAATGTCCCGGCATAGATTTCATGGACGGAACATTCGACGACTTTCTTGACGCTTTTCTCGAAGCAAAGGTCGGTTTTGGCGACTACTTTGAGCATATTCTTTCTGGCTACAACCACAGAGAAGACCCGAACGTGTTTTTCATCACGTATGAAGAACTTCAGAGAAACAAAAAAGAAGTTGTCCTCCGGTTGGCTGACTTTTTGGGCGAAGAACACAAAAGAGTGCTCGAAGAAAACGGGGACGTGTTTGAGCAGGTGCTGGAGAAGAGCACCGTGGATTTTATGAAGAATATCCTGACGATGAACCCAATAGAGCTCACCGAGTGTATCACAAACAACTCGCCACATGTTCAGCCGCTTCAGGTAATCAGCGACCAACAGGTTTGCCAATCGACCGAAATCCATATCCTCCGCAAGGGAGTGATGGGCGATTGGAAGCAGCACTTCACTCGTGGAAACATCGAGAAGATGCAGACTGCCATTGAAGAACGAACAAAGGGTTCGGATATTATGAAGCTTTGGCAGTGTGACTGAGGTCCAATGGTGCTTACAATGACTCGTACGTTTATGCAATTGAAATATTTCTTTTTCAGAATCGTACGAAAATATGTGCTTAGGGAGGACAGTTACTCAAATTCTAAAGCAGAATCTATTGTCACGGGTAGTGACCAAAAACAATAAATAAAGAGGAAGAAATAAACGTTTAATGTGGCGAACTTGTGCCAAAAATAAAGTGGTACAGAAGATAATAAGAGAGCGTCGCGGGCGTCGAAGTCGGCGTAACAGCAGAGTCGAACGCTGGGGCGAGACTGCCTGCAGATCAGCACGCGGAGTCCCTTATGTACGCGCGTTGGGTTCTGGAACAATCGGCCTAGATTGTTCGGCGACTGGAACATTCGGAACTCGATCATACGAGAATCTTCTCGAACACACGAGAACGCAATGTTGAAATAACAAATAAAAGAGCATTCCACTGACTGGAATCGAGCCCAGACTTTCCGCGCGACAGTCAAGCACGGTAACCACTCGGTCACGCACGCTTTTTTGTTTTTTTATTGCCTGGTACATGGCATACACAAGAAATAGCAGTGAACGCGGACAAAACGAGTGATAAAAACTGCGTCAGGGTTTGGCTAGCATCTGAGGGTTAAAGTATTTTCATAGTCACAAGCCCTTCAATGAGGAATAGCCAGTCAGGAATGCATTGCTGGACCTTGTGGGCCTCCAACGAAAGAAATTACACTCTCACGAAAGTAGTCTTGTGCTTTCGTGAGACGGATGTAAAAGGAACATACAAGTTGAAGGACAAAGTGAGGAAAGGAGGGGGAAAAAAGCTGGCGAGTTGGCAGAGGGACGGAACGACTAAGTTTTATACACAGCTTTGTGTTTCGCAGCAGTGTTTGAGACTTTGTTCTTCTCTCTGTTCTTTTTTTATCACTATTATTCCTTTTTCTTGGGCTTACTATGAATGTCAAATACAAGTCATGTCATCGAATCGACGCCAACTAGCAATTCTTGTAATTTTTGCTCGGTGTTTCTTTCATATTCATTTCTTTAAAATAAAAATCTGCAATCTCGCAATGAGCAATTTTAAAAGGATTCAAAATTACCTCGATGATATCTCATCGTTCTGATACGACTTTCATGCCTCGCCGATAATAATACGAATCATAGAACAGAGGGCAGCGCTCGCCGTCGATTATTTGGGAAGCAGGAAAACGCTCGAAATAATCCATAGCTTTACAGAGCGCTTTGTCCGCAATTTAGAACATGATCCAACGTTCTTGGATTTACCGAATTTGTATTGAAAACACTCGGAACACTGACAAGTAAAATGAAACGTGACGCGCATCTGGTTAAATATGATAATTAAAAATAATAGGCAACGTTGGTAGCTACAGTCACTCTAATCACCGATAAGCTAAGAAACGCAGGGTGCAGCGGGTACTGAGCTTTTCATTACCGCTCCTCAGCCGATGAGATCGCGGAGTTAACCGATAATAATATCCGAAGAAGCAATCGGGAAGCAATGAGCATCATAGGCTACGCCCTGCGTTTATTCAGCTGTCGGCGACCGTAACTGCCGGTTGGCTATCCTTTTTGCACACTACGCGGTGCTGTTAGCGCGAAACAAGCGATATCTCCGATTTTTCTTGATCCTGCGATCATTCTAATATCCAAGGGAATTCATAAAAAAACTGATATGGTGGTAGAAAGTGATCAGTTAATGCACTAATATTGGAGGTTATGTATAGTGCCTAACAGCGTCCCTTCGAAATGAATTAAAAAATCGTGCCAATGGCGTGTTTTGCATTAACAGTGTCAGTGTATGTCTCTTTTTTTTTTTTTTTTAAGAAATCAAAAACATTCCGACGGACCATTCACAAAAATATATGGGACAGAAGTGATCCTTGCTTGTGCACCGGGAAAAAGAGCACATGGGTGCTAATATGGGTGTTTTTTTGTGTTTTTTTTTTCAGTCAATGAGGATAGTTAATAACCTGCACCTTTCACCTCAAAGAAAAAAATATATGGATGTAAGTAACAAAGACATGAGAACATTTTGGACAGCAATGACTTTCATTATACAAACTACATTTTTATTGAACAAATCATGTTTATTATGATATGTTTATTGAACAAATTATATGTTAATTCTGATATGTTTATTGCACAAATTACGTGTTTGTTCTATCATATATGTTTGTTCTGATATGTTAATTGCACGAAGCGTACGTTTATTCTAACATGTTTAATGGAAGAATCACACACAAACATACACGCACACGCGCACGCACACACACATACACACACATATTCGCGACTCCAGCAAAATGGACGCCACCAAGCGGGAAAACCGGGAACCAGCCGGTCCAGGTCGCTCCGCGCCCCTCCGCGTCTCTGGTGGCTTTCGCGGACACGCGTTGTCGGCGCGATGGCGAACAGTGTAATTTCACGAAGGTCTGAAGATTTCTTAAGTTTGCCTGAGTGTTCATTAGTGTGGCGAAGCCTCAGTAGATTGTTTCCTTCCACCACGTGTTTTCGATTTCTTGGATGGGGAGGAATCGCGGAAAAACGTTTTGATTTCTTGTCTGTCTCGAATCGCATTAAAAGTGACGACTGTCTCGTAACTGATAAGGGGTTTCTTCATAAGGACGTAGAACAGTGGGAGGACGACAGACGAGGCATTTCACTGGAGGGAACAACAATGCTGCAGTCAAGTGAATGGCAAGGTTCGATAGCTGCTTTTCTTGAGTTTGGTTGTGTTCGGTTAGCTTCAAGTTTGAGCCACCCACGCCGGTCGGTGCGTTGGCTAGTAATCTTGGCTGCTTTTCGCCAAAAAATTTTCTGGACCACTCTGAAGGAGTTGGGCTGATTTCGTGATTACTTGACTCAGGAGAACCTGCTCGCTGCAAATGATGAATGAGGGAAATTATCTGTTTTCAAAAGGTGGGGGACGCGTCTCGCAATGTTAGAAGCTGTCACGGCATTATGGTCTATCGCGCCTCCAATATTTATATTATACCCCCGTCGAATTAAGCCAGCAGCAATATACGTCTACATTGCTCAGGTTGACTGGCCACAAAAATACTAATTTTTTCCGTTCAGGATTCGAAGTCAAGTTCAATGCAGAGAGGTTTTGCGTGAATCTCCGATAAAGACTTTCTTCAGTTTGTCGGCATTCGTCTCCGTGCTACCGGCTAGAACCATTTGGCTAAGTTTAACTTAGTATCTCTCTGTCTGCCAAATATACTTTTATTCAGCAGTTCACCTAATAGCTAATTAACTAAGCTCATGTTTCAAACCGAAGAATATACTAATATCGCTTTAGTGGGACATAGTACGTAATATAATACATAACCCGCTCGTCAAAATGACTTCTCGATTGATACTAAAACCTGAATTGAAATACGAGTATCAGCTGCTCAGTGGGGTGCCGGCGGGGTAACATTCTTTAGCTCAAGAAGCGCTTGCTTAATTTTCGTAATTTTCCTGCAGCCTGTGTTGGTGACAGAGCAGACGAGTGAAGCTGTTTTTTAAACGCGGATACGCACAAAAGCCCGATTTCGCGGACAGATAAGTCGCATGGTCGAGGCATGCGAGTTGACTGAAAATTACCGTCGGTAAGAAAATTCTGCAGTCATTGCCGCTTTCCTTAGATGATCAAAACTGATTAGTATATTACCGTCTCTCCAGAGCCCATAGTTTCGGTTTCGAACGAAACCTCCGAAACGAAAGTTTGACACGAAAAGAACAAAAAACACACTTGGAAAACAAAACTATGCTCTGCAAGTTCATGTGCATCGGCTAAACTTAACCGTCTCAGTTCAAATACTTATAAAATTAGGCATTAAACAAAAGAAAATCTGTTAAATGGAACGCGCCACCTCTTCAGGCGGCCCGGCCGAGCCGACGCGACCTGGACTCACCCGCCATGTTTGTTTGGTGCTGGCGCCCCCTATAGGTCACTGGAGTCGCGAATACAGGGTGGTTTTTTAAGCTTAAAATAATTTTTTTTTTTAAAGCCATAAAAGCTAGATCAATGCGGTTTTCGCTGGTGAGTTATACGGCCAGTAGGACATTATATAGGAGGCTAATCGTAACGATCAGTCGGCTTATTAGTTCAAATTCGTTAATGAACTTTTTAATTAATAAAAATAGACATATAGTTCCAATTAGAAACTTCCTCAGCGTCATCGAAAACCACTAAATCAGTAATTTCCAGATAGACTTTGAGCGCGTGAGAATACGTAGTAGTGCACTAAAGTTAGCACTTGTGGAGCACCTACAAAGCTAGCGGTTGCGGTAAGGCGTCCGCGCAATTTTTCCGTCTCTTACCTAGCCTCAGCCTTGTACCTGCTCCAAGAGCGGTAACTTTAGTGCACTACTACGTATTCTCACGCGCTCAAAGTCTATCTGGAAATTACTGATTTAGTGGTTTTCGTTGAACGTTGAACGCTTCTCACGCGTTCAACGTTTTTCTGAAAATGACTGATTTAGTGGTTTTCGATGACGCTGAGCAAGTTTCTAATTGGAACTGCATGTCTACTTTCATTAATTAAAAAGTTCATTAACGGATTTTGTCTAATTATCAGACTGATCGCCACGATTAGCCCCCTATGCTAAGTCCCCCTGGCCGTATAACTCACCTGCGCAGACCGCATTACTAGCTTTAATGGTTTCTTTCTAAAAAATTATGTTAAGCTTAAAAAGAAACACCCTGTATATCTGTATATAATTATATTTTGAACTGGGTTATTGTGCGTAATTTCTGTACTTACGATAAAAACCCGCATAATTGTAAGCGCAACAAGTAAGGGAAAGAATTAGTGCATGCCCGCCCTAACTGTGTATCTCTGTGTGTGTCCGTCGAACAAAGAAACAGAACCACAGTTGCTCCGCTTTCGGCCTTTCGCTCGACGAATAAAAATAACTAAACTGTATTTAGTTTCACCCATCACAGTAAGTAATATATGTGCCTTTCTGAGTGCAGTCCACTGTTTCTTTTTAATTTTCTGTCATGCAGTTTTTTTTTGTTTTTTTTTACCGTGAAACGTAGCTTTCCGTTTTGTGTGTTACATCGATCTACATTTAACCACAGATAAATATAAAGTGCTTCCCAACAGTTCACTATTTCACTACTAGCTCTCAGTGTTTTCTGACCCAATTTAGATCATCTAGACTCACTCAAAATCTACGTTGGTGTTGATTGTTTTAATATCGTGTAATCGGGGGCAAACGTGTACCATATACAAAGAGAACCGAGACAACGTGGGGCCTAGCTCGACATGGTCGCGTCCTCCAGCTCCCAGTGCCTCATCATCAAATATTTTTACAATCAATCGACTCTATCAAGGAGACTCTCTTGCGTCCACCTACGACCGATTCCTTGTGACCTCTGACGACGGGTGACCCCCTGGCATACTTGCGCCATCTATGAGGCGCCCTGAAACTGCCTTAAACTGAAGCGAAGGTTTTGCGTGATTTGCGATATCAAATGTACTACGTATTCTAAGTTAGGGATCTCAAACTCACGAGTGTGGGGGCCAGATAGGCCACCCCCGAAATGTCGAGGGCCAACGTAAGGAAAAGGGGGGGGGGGGGGGGGGGGGGGGCAGTGGGCTAAGATATTTTGAAGAGAAGAGACCTCGTGCTTTATGCTTTTTGTAAACTCGCAGTTTTGACAGTGCCATTTTTAGTTTTGAGTTCTTTATAGCACTACCTCGGGCCCAGAGGTGGTGTGATAGGAACTCAAATGAAACTCCGCCGTCGACAGGTTGACATTCTTAATAGGACAAGAAAAGAAGCACACTTTCGTTCCCCCTGCTAGGTTCACTCAGTAATTAACCTGGCTCACTCGACATGTCTATATATATAAAAAAATGTTGACGACAGTTCTTGCTTTCCTGGCGATTTCTATATCAATCTGACAAAATATTTGCATGATGATGGCCCTATGTTTTGAAAACGAGAATCCCCAGCTCATAGCTTTATCTTTGGCAGTTTCTCCTGCTGATTGAGAATTCGCGGAGTCGAGACGCGCCCTTCAACGAACGCTTGCAGCCTGTTGTGCAGGTGATTAAGACAAAAAAAAAAAAAAAAAAAAAAAACTGGGAAACAAACAATAAGGCGGAACCCTTGGCCGATGAAAACAGATAAAGTACAAACTATGTACATGCGTTAAAAGAGCAGAGCGTACGTTTCGAGCGGAAAAAACAAAATCGGCGAAATGAGATCACTATGGTGCATGCCAATTCTAACGTCTGAGAAATGGGAGCGGGACTCACAGCTGGTTGCTTGCCTGCGGGCCCCGTCCCAGCGAGTCGCGTGCTGCATGCAGCCCACAGGCAGCGTGTTTGTGATCCTTCATCGACGAGGAATGGCCGTTTATAAAACTGCCGAACGTTGTTCAAGCCAAGAAAGAAAGAATTACGCGAGAAAAAGATGTGAAATATAGGGAAATGCCGAGTGTGTGTTCCACGGCTACCCGGTAGATGGCGCCAGTATGTTTTTACGGCGTTACACATTTTAAGAGGTTGTAATCCACACAGTCATAAACAGTCGCAAGTTTGTACACCAGTTTTTGAAAGACGTTTGCTATATAGAGTTACTGATCGCCTAAGAAATTGTGGGCGTGGCAACTCTAGAGCATGTAATTATTGCTCCTCGGCCAATGCGGTTGCCCTATTAGTCGATAGGAACGGCCTAGAACCAATCAGGAAGCAAGAATTAAGCGTGAACATAATACGCCACACCCCGCGTTTCTTAAATTGTCAGCAACAAAAGCAACATGCCTTGGGTTTCATTCGCGTAGTCCGCTTCTTTGTGTTTTTAAACCTCAGTGAGTGTCAATTGGGATACCCCTTGCATTGGTATTACAACTTCCCTGTCTGACCTCGGTAAGCCCCCTTCGTTGGATGTTTGGCTGACTCGTTTCCGTGAGTCGGGGAATCTCAGTACCGAAAGAGGCATCCACAAAAGCCTGTAAGGCCGACATCGGCAAGTGCTGCGGCAATGGCTGCTGCTTTGCGCCTATAAAAGGAAAAGAAAGACAAAAATAGAGCGTTACTGCAACCTTTAAGAGCAATTTCGCTGCACAAGGTAGGCGGGATAGGCGCGTTGTTTCAGAGTGCCACTGCTATATGCAGTGGGGGTACGGAACAATCACGGCTGCAGTGTTACAGCGAGTGTCCTTACTACCTACAGTTTACTTCGAGCCAATTCACCTCGTATACCTCGACATTTTTCTCTGTTGTTGGTGAGCAGGAATCCCAGGAAATTGTTGAGTTGCCAGTAAAACGCCCATTCAAGACCTTTTGACCCAGTTGTCGTGCTGCTTTGCCTCAGCTTCCTGGAAAGAAGCAAATTTTTTCAATCGTCATTTAAAAAAATCGATACCTGAAATTGGGGATATTAGAAGTTATATTCAGGGCACGCAACTTCACTGCAAACAACTTCTGCAATATTACTGCGGCATACATTCGCGCTCCAGCGGTGATAGGGCTGATAATCTGTAGCAGAATGCTTCAAAATGTAGTTGTAAACAACCCTACTGGGTGTAGCTTTGTGGAGATGGGGCTTTCATTTAATCGCGCCGCAAACACCAATTCATCATTTTATCGAGTTACTGCAGTACTATGAGTGTCGATGACTGCATATATTAACAGGAAGCAATAAACTCGGCAATCATACCATTCGGCGGTTGCCACAAGCAGGGAGCCGGCGCCAGTGCGTCAAGCTTAATTTCCCATTTATTCGCTCTAATAACGGCACCCTACAAAATCGCTATCGCTACTGCCGATAAGTAAGATCTTCACTCAACAATATTGTTTGTTGAGGTTTTCAAGCTTCTGCCGGACTTGTTTCGCAGTGTATGGCTCTTCGCCACTCCGGGGCCCGGCGCTAGACTGAGCTGCCATCGAGGCGTAGATCGCCGCATTCCTCGTGTTCGAGCGCAGCGAGACAGATTGTCTTCCCAGATCTTTATCAGGACCTCGGTGGTTGCAAGAGGCATATTTACGCGCTTTTTACCCTGTTGTGACGATTTCGGGCACTGCGATTTCGCGCTACGGTCTGCTGCCTCGGGCGTTGCCATCTTGTCGGTTCCGAGCCCAAACTGAGGTTGCCAAGCTCAGTTTAGGCTAACTATGGTTTGCGCAGATAGGTCTGCTGTCTAACTGCGGGTAGCTGCGGTTAGGCTAACCGCAGTTATGTTTAACTGCAGTTAAAACGGCCCGAGTGACTAGTGTATAAGAGCTGCGCTTTAAAACGTTTATGTCGAAAACGACCATTTCTCGTAGATACTACGCACATTTGAACTCGAAAATACCGCAAAACCTTCGCTCTAGTGAAAGGCAGTCTCAGGGCCACCTCGTAGATGGCGCAAACGTGCCAGGGGGTCCCTTAGTTGTAAGAGATCAGAAGTGTTCGGTCGTCAGCGAACGCAAAAGTGTTTTGATACAACCTATATATTGTGATGAAGGTGACGACGATGTTGGGGCGCTGGAGGCAGGAGCACACGACCATTTCGCGCTAGGCCCCGCAATGGTCTCTCGCCTCTAATTGTATAGCAGACGTTTTCCCCCCTGGCTCCCTCCCCCCCCCCCCCCCCCCTTTTTCACGATATTAAAAAAATGAACGCCGACGTTCATTTTGATTATGTGTAGACTTGCTGAATCGGGTCAGCAAATACTGACAGTAACTACTGAAGTTGTGGACTGTTGAGAACCATTTTATTTTTTATATGTGACTACCTAAATTATAGATATGGCACGTGGAACGGAAAGCTGCGTTTTAGTAAAAAAAGAAAAGGAAACGTCATAAAGAAAGAAATCACGAAAAGTGGGTCACAGTCAGAAATGCACACAAATTACCGTGGTGGTTAAACTAGGAAATACTGTTTAGTTCTCATTTGGAGAGCGAAAGCCACAGAAACGAGCAGCTGTTGCTGCTGGTTAATTTTTGAAAGACACACACACACAGCATCGCGGGTAAGTACGATTGCTTTCTCTTTCCTGCGGCGCTTGCAATTATGCACGCTTTTTCCAATAATAAAATCAGAATAAAATATCATTTGTCAAATGAACACATAAATTTATTATCGAAGCTCTTGTGGTCTTGAATCTGTGTAGGTACCTTCTCGGTATTGAAATCATGGTCGCAGTGACGACGGTTGCACAATTCACAGGGCAGCGGGGTGGCTTTTACGGGAACCAACATCTTTATTCAGCAACAACATGCACAGAAAAAAAAATTAAGTCAGATCGATCAAAATAGACAATGTGGGACGATGGGCTTAGTCTAGTCCTGCTACGAATACAAGCATCCGTACAGCTCTTACAAAAGCGCATACTTGAGACAGTTGTTTCCTGCAAACTATGTCGATTGATGAGATCTTCTTCTAAGGACCTCTGTGAACTGCAAACGACCTGCACTGATAAAAATTGACGAGCTCAGCGAGCTACGTTTGCTCAGCACTCCGCGGATTCCGGGTGCCATGTTTGTTACCGTTTTAAACCAAAGCGGAAAGGCAATCTTGGGATATTTTTTTAGAAAACAATAATGACACTACCTAGATTATTTGATTCTCAAACATAAACAAGTGAATTGGAATACTGTTATGGCACGGAGATTCAAATTTACAACCAACCTTTCACACGTCGATCATCTCTCCAGCCAATGAAAGATGTGAGCACCTTGTATGCACGGGGCAGGGCTTTGAGCGGGCTGCGACCCTCAGCTTCTGCACCTTAATTGCGCCTAAAAACACAAATATTGTTTGACAAACAAATAGTTGCGGGTATTTAAAAAAAATACATATCCCTTTAGAATTTGTTTATTGCAGTGTTTCTTTAAGAGACGTGCACTACGTGACACATATGTGAGAACGCGATATTGAGGCCGCGACTTTTAAAATCTAATTCCGAAGGGGCACGCTCAGGCACTAATTTTTACATCTTAGCTTACTGCACTAAGTGAGCACTTTCCAGCACCCTGATAAAAGCCTTCTTTTTACCTCTTAGGTTAGTGCACTTCTAATTTTTTACATCTTAGGTAAGTGCACTACGTAAGCATTCTTCACCACCACTTGATGAAAACCCCCAAATTTTAGGAGGATCCCAGAAAAAAAAAGTCTGAAGACACCTAAGCACTTTTTATGAGTTTTAATATACGAAATCATGAATATCGTTCTTCCGCTCCCTTAGTTCGTCTGCGGCGTAGTGGCGTGGACGGCCATGTTTCGCTACTGCGGAGGTTGCGGCCGACGGCTGAGCGCGCGCTGTCGTGAAGTGGCCGTGCCACGCTGAGCTCGGCCGTGCAACCTCTCCGGAGTTTGCCCGAGCGGGCTCTGCGGCCAGCGGCTCCCTCTTACCGGCAGCCGAGCCGCTGCGTACGCTGCGCCGCCGGAGAGAAAGCTTCTCTGGTGGCGTTTTTTGGAACTACGCCGCGCGAGAGCCAAGAAATGCCTCGGTCCTTGATGACGCGCGCCTGCCCATGGGAGCCTATCCACCTGATCACGACTTCACTTCGCTCCAAAGGGACAGGGGAATTTAGGTGCGGTTCGGTGCGGCTTCAAAGCTGATGACGTGTGTTCGCTCAAGGGACACTTGATGCTTTCCCATTAAAAAAACGTAGATATAGCTTGTTTCGCGCTAACATCGTTGCGTAGTGTAGAACGAAGGCAATCAACCGGCAGTTACGGTCGCCGACAGCTTAATAAACGCGGGGCGTGGCCTATGGCGTTCCTTACTTCCTGATTGGTACTTCGGATGTTACAATCCGCTAACGCCGTTATCTCATTAGGTGAGGGGTAATAACGATATGATCAGTACCCGGTACGCCCCACTTTTCTTTAGTTGTCGGTGGTTAGAGTTGCTCTAGATAATATACGTTTGGTATTATTTATAACTTTCATCTTTAAACCGGTGGGCGTAACATTTCCCTTTAGTGCTGAATATCTCAAGTGTTTTCAGTATAAATTCAGTAAATCTAAGAAGGTTGCATGATTTTCTGAATTTCAGACGAAGCGCTTTGGTAAACTATGGATTGTTCCAAGCGTTTTCCCGCTACCCAAATAATCGACGGCGAGCGCTGCCCTCCGTACTATGATCCGACTCATTATCGGCGAGCCATGGAATTTGCACCAGAACGAGGAGATATCATCGAGGTAATCTTAGGTTCTTTACATTGTGCTCATTGCCATATACTCGTCTACTTTATATTAAAGAATATCAAAGAACCACCGAGCCAAAACGTTAAGAATTTCGAGGGGAGGTGAATCTGATCATATTTCTTATGTCTGGCATCCATCTAAACACCAGAAAAGCACAACCAGAAAATAGTGTCCGGTTTTTTTTGTTTTATTTCCTCTGTCTGGGTACTACAATGGATGTCACCCACCAGACCGCCTGCGTTGTTCTTGTTGTTTTCATGTCAATTAAAGAGGGTAGGGTGAGGGAAAGGAAGGCTGTAGAGGAGGAAGCAGGCAGAACGCTAGACAGAGTGCAAGGTTTCCCCCTCTCCTCTTCAGCATTCCGTCTGTTTCCTCCTCCCCGGTCTTCTGTTCTTTCTCCCTACCTTCTTGAATTGCAGCGGGGAAAGGGTTTGACATTTTATTTTTATTTTGTGTCCGTCTATAATTTAAGATCTCAGACATCGAGAGATTTAATCTATCATAGCAGTGGTTACTTTTTTTACTGGATAGCATTGTGGGAATCACCTTGCTGCTACCCGTCTCAGAAAAGGACACAGCGCACTTGTTCAACAAGACGTCGTTTTCTAATGATCGTTATCGTACACGCCGCGATCCGAAGAGCCCCCGCGCAAACGCTAGGACAACCTGGACCAGCTCTTTTGATCCCCCCCACAGCGTATACAGAAATACAATGCATAAATTGACTACCTGCAACTTTAAGTAAAGCGTCAACCCTCTACTTTGATCGTCTTGGTCATAGGTTTTTAGAATGTTAGCACTCCGTGCTATGCCTTCGATAGTGTCTTGAGTAAGTTTTAGCTAGGAAACAAAACAGCCTTCGCTTCAAGGAGCCATGTTCTTTACTGTTTATTTTTATCTATATCACTACGCGAAGAATGTTCACCAGTTTAGCTGGTGCCAATGACGCACGGTGCGAAATATTATTTACACGTATTCGGGGAAACTCTAAGACCTTCGTATAAAAAGTTCATTAACACCTACGTCAGGGTGGCCATAACACATAAACGATTACGTGGTTGATACCTCGTCATGCGTAAATAATAAGCGCGCAGCAAGTGTTTATGTGAACTGTATTACGAGCAGGTTTGCATCACAGACAGCCGAGCAGCGAGATGTATTTGGGCATTCATAAAGCCTTCTCGATGTCACTGCTACTTAAAGGCATTAGACACAAGAAAGGCGTCGCCAAAACCAACAGTTGGATTATTTTCTCATTGTACATTCATCCTTGAGCCTAAACAGGCGTTTCGGTGTTTGTCTTTTCGATCGTTATTAACTCTGCTCATTTAACCTAAAGCACCGAAAAAAAAGGTATTTTTAAACGGCCCCTATTGATATATTGGGTCAACTATTAAAGCAAATGAATGCTAGAAAGCAAGAAAAAAAAGGAGATAAAAAACGCTGCACGTTAGAGGAGAAGGACTGACTGAGAGTAAAGGGTAGGCCTATGCTTTCAAAGCAGTGTAGAGTCTACTAGCCGATATGGCCCCAATAAAAAAATGCTACAAGCAGAAAGCCTAGGCTCGGTGCCCAAAGGTACATAATAACCATTCGCTTTCATCTCTCTCGCAACGCAACAACAACTACGCGGAATTGTTTCTTGGTTGCTATCTTGCCAGCTAATCCTATAAAACTTTAAAAAATGCACCGTTACATTGCGTTTTAGTCTTCGTGTATCGACTTGAATGTATCTTGCTCTTAGAATGCGTTCTCACTTGCGATTAAGCCTAGTGTAGAAATGCCGCCTATTATCCTCGTACAATCATGAAGAGAAACAAAACAAAGAACAAAAAAAATGTCCGCGAGAAAGAAGAAGACATTGAAACTTTTTATTCGGCGACCTCAGTTCACGTCTTCAGTCTCCCAAACCCTTTCGATACCACTGAGGACGACCCATTGTGTTCTCTTGATATTCAGCTTGATGAACCTTCTCGACCTTCGTTACAGTAAACCACATCTTGTATTCTCTACGTAGGTGAGTTACCCAAGAAGTGGAACGCACCTGATGCAGCAATTGATACAGCTGATTGTGAACGGAGGTCGGTCAGCGGAGACCTACGCCAAGTTCAGGGAGGGGACACCCACTCTTGAGCTCAACGAACCATCAGCGAGAGTTGCTTCTCCGAGACTCCTGAGAACTCATCTTCCGATGAATAGAATACGATTCAGCGAGGACGCGAGATACGTGTACGTAGCCAGAAACCCCTGTGACGTCTGCGTGTCCAGCTTTATGCTCCTGAGGGAATTCCCAGTTTTCCAATTCGAAGACGGAAAATTTGACGACTTTTTGGGCGTGTTCTTTCGAGGACAGTTTGGATTTGGTGATTACTTTGACCACGTACTCTCGGGCTATGCACACAAAACATTTCCGAACGTTTTTTTTGTTACATATGAACAGATTCTAAAGAACAAGGCAGACACCATTTTTAATTTAGCCTATTTTTTGGGAGGCGATTACGGTGCAATGATGCGGGACAACAAGTTTGTCTTTGAGCAGGTCATGGAGAAGAGTGAATTTTCTTTTATGAAACGTTTGATTCCAAGTACGCTGGAGGGTGTATTGAAAGCGTATCCAGAAGAGTGGAGAAGATTAAACGCACATCCAAACGTCAAAGCGAAAAGCGCGTGCGACGCCACACCAATGGCAAACATTGTGCGCACAGGTGGTGTCGGTGGCTGGAAATCCTACTTTTCAATTGAGGGCTTTGAAAAAATGCGGGTAATGATTAATAAGAAGTTTGGGGGAACCAATATTATGAATCTTTGGCAATCTGACTAATACTTCATGAACATAATTGGGTCTTAACTATCTTCGTGCATAATTAAACGTTGCGATTTTTTTTAGCAGAGTCCTAAAAAGCTTTTAGTTTTGGTTTCTAAGCTTACTGACAGACCAAAAAGCCTAGAGCGTGACTTATTACATTGACGCTTTCTGCTGCGGGATTTGTTCGTTGGGCGTTCTCATTGGCTAAGACGCAGACACACTGTTCACGAACAAGCCAGCGCCTGCCCACACCGGGTGTGGGCAATGCGCATGTGCAGAAACTAGGTTCCCGTGAGCGAAGTTTTTACGCATGCGCAGTGACGACAGCAGCGCCACCGCAGATGCGTAAAGTCAGAGAGTTGAGTTAGTGCATACCGCTATCTCATTGGCGGCATAGCGATAACAAAATGGTCCTGACTGGCCAAGCCTTGCTTTTCTTTGGCTGCCAGTGACTATGTGGAGCCGAAGTTCGTCTACGTCATGCGCAGGGGTTGCTGTGACGTCAAAATGCCGAGCTCTGATTGGAAAGATAGTGGGTAGACCTCAGGGCAGTTAGTATTGAGGCCGACCCACTATCTTTTCTGTCAGAGCGAATCAGAGTTTGACGTTCTTACGTAACAGCAAACCCTGCGCATGAAGCAGACGAACTTGCATTGACTATGGTTAACAGCAAAAAGTAACATTTACAATATTCTAGAAGGCCGAGTCTTGGTCTTTATTGCCGATGGTCTGCTTCGAGTGCACATTTCGATATATTTTGATTACGCAGCCAACTAGCTCAAATAAAACAGGTCAGTTTATTAATGTGAGCAGCGTGGAGCAATTATAACAATTTTTGGTGAAGGAGTAGTGCTTTGTTCTATGGTTAGTTTGCTAAATATATAAACTTCTATTGCAAGGAAGGAGCCTTTGTCTATTATACATTTTGTCAAAGAAATACATTACTGACTGATTACTCCTGAGGTTTTTCTAACGATTTATTTCTGCCGGCTGCTGAGATGCATCGAGAGAGTGTAACATTGGTTTTCTCATACAGAACCCGAAATTTATGCGGTGATTTTCCATGGACATATAGGTTGCTGTACCAAGAGGATGAGTTGAGCAGTACTTGGTACACAAAAGGCTTAAAGGAGCCCTGCAAGGACTTTTTTACTGGTTTTTAATTTGCACCGAACCTGAGCGCACTGAACGTAGTAACTTAAAGAAAAATTTCTTTTTTCGAATTTCTTTTATTTTAAGTTATTGCGAAATTAAATTTACAAAAAACAGCAAAAAAAAAAAAAAAAACCTCCTTCCTGACGTTCTCGGTCGCTTCAGTGGCCGTGAACTAGAGGAGGGGTAGTGAGGTCAGCGAGCGCTCACGGTTGCCGCACTCCGTGTCGACGGCTGAAGATTGCGCCACTAAAGCCTGTTCTTTTTTAGCATGACGCTTCATTGGCCACAAACGACACCAAACACGGGGTAAAGATGAATCAGAACGGAAGCCACTTCGCGCTGCCATGTCGCGAAACCTGCTCGCCGAGGCAGCCGAAGGCCTTCGAAGCGCTCGGAACCGGTTGGATCCTCGACCGCAGCGCCGCCGCGTACATCCGGGACCTTTTTTACGCTCGCCACTCGTCGGTGCCCGATTCCACTACCCCTCTCTAGTATGCGCCTCCTATTCCACCGCCTGGTGGCGGGTACGCGTCGACGCGTCATTTCTTGTTTCCTAACTTTATAAACTGCATTTGTTTTATTCCGACCTAAAATACTGAAGAAAAACTACTTTCATAAATAATTGAAACGGTCCGCTCCACTTATATATTGTATTTCGACAAAAAAAAAAAAAAAAAACGCCTTTAGCTGCTTTGACCAGTAGCAAGGCCAGGACCAAAAACGTCACATATCGCGTGCTTTCCGAAACCGCAAAAAAGGTAGATGATTAAATAGGATTGCAAGGCACCTTTAATAAAAAAATGGCGCACATTTGAGCGACAAAACTACCGAGCGGGACACAAAAAAATTTGCACGACAGCTGATATTACTATTATCAAAAAGGAAGAACCATATAAAAATAAACGCGCGTTTTAAGACCGAAGCGTAAATGGCAGAAAACAGAAGCAAGTTTCTAAAAAAGACAGAAGCATTTTGTTTGCAACAAAGTAAAGCAATGATTTTGGACGAGCTTACCTGCCAAGCTGCCATCTACCTATCACTTTTGCAGCGCGTTCAACTTTTGTTTTCTAATCTCCTCTTTTCTTCTTTTCTAATGACATAATTTTACAAGTTAGCGCTTGAGGGAAAGCCCGTGCTGCAGATCCCAGAGCTCCTGGGTTAAATTTTCTCCCCTGTTGTTTGGATCCGGATGAGCTTCGTACCGGCGTGCTGTTGTGTATCACTACCACGTGATACACGTTGAAGACCCCAGGATAGCAGTCGGACTTCACCAGCAATGTTTCTCATTCACAGCTACTAACAGTGTCACCATATACGAAACTGGCAGAGAAAGGCCACGTTGTCAAAGTCGTCACTTTTTTTGCGTGGCGTATGTCTGTTCCTTTCCGTCCTTGTTTAGTGGTGCGCAGTCATTTTTATACCAAGGGGTTGATTCACAGTGCACGTGTGGCGTTCCAAAATACAGATTCTAAGGCAAACAATTTCTGCCCAGTATTGACGTGGTGACAAAGCCGGTTTTGTGCTTCTGTTATTTACGTCTTCGGCAAAATATCGGAGCGACAGTGTATTACTGACGGCGCTGAATAGGTGATATTGATGGCACCCCAGTAAAGCAATCGTGTTTTCTGACCTCATAAAACGTTTGGCTGCAAAATATTTTTGTTTCCTTACATGTGTTTTAAGCCTAAGAGGACCGTGATGACTACTTGAGCCCACCACCTTGTCTATAGCATTGGTATTGGGTGGCTACTTGCCCCACCTAGCTGACAACAGTCACACCTCCCTAACCCCTTTTATCTTATGTATATTTATTTCTCTTTAAGCTGTTAACTGCCTCAGTTTTATACTTTTTCCTATACATTTTCCACCACCCTCTGGCCCCCTTTCTGGGGATTGTAATATATATTTTTTTCAATCTACCATCATTGACTGTGAATTCCTGCTAAATCACCTGCACTTTCTTTGAAGTTTGAACTAAGTACCATGCATTCTATTATTATGTTTTAATATTGCAGTCTCAGTTTGCATATAGCACAAAACCTGTTCGTTTTTCTTTCTCGCTATTTTAGCTTGAAATTGCAAATAGTACCTCTGTCATTAAAAAATAACATAACTTTATCATTTATGTTCTTGTAGTACATGTTTAAAGTTGAGCGATAGGTCTGTGTATGTTCTGAACAATGCTCCTAGGCAAAAACATTCAAAATATTTGTCTGTTTGTTATTTATTCAGACACAATGTCTAGGGTCGCAGCACAGGTAGATTTCTTCTGCCTGACGAGGCCCTGTTACTCGTTCAACCAGACAGTAGAATCACTGAGACGAATACAACTTGTCAAAGTGGCAATTCCGGTCTGCTGTGTTTCATGAAAGATTGTTTTATTGGTTCCAGAGTTTCTCCATTGGCGTAGTCAAGTCCATGGTGCATTGATGATGGCAGACACTTTCTAGAGTTACACGTCTCAAAACCCTCCCCTCTTTTGTTTGAAGTGCATGAAGTACGTGGGTATTCCATGACAAGCGGATAGGTATTACATGATACGGCTGTAATAAATGAAACGAAGTCGAATTGAAAGGCCACGGATGTGTATATCACCGCACAATTTAAGCTAGCTGCCGCGAAGGTCCGAGCAGACGCGCCGAGCGAGGACACACGCACTCAAATACATTGGCAACGAGACACTTTTTTTCTATTTGTTTTTCCTCAGTTGCGCCGTCCGGCTGGCGCAGAGACGCTGTCGGCATTTTTTTTTTGGTTTTGTGTGTGTGTTTATACAGCCTAGAACTTGGTCTGCCTCACAGGGGCGACGAGTCTCCCAGCTGTAGATGAGAAATTTAGCCAGTGCGGTACAACCGCTAGCCTGGGGTCTTTAACGTGCACCAGGCAGTACACGACCGCACGCCGGTACGATGCTCATCCAGATCGAAACGGGCAGGGGTGGGGCTCGAACCCAGGATCCCTGGGGTCGGCATTTGGTCCTCAAGTGCGTGCCAATAGAACATTATAGTGTTGATAGCGCTGCAGCATTACCCTCAATTAGCGGCGAGATGTTTTGGTGGCGCCCTCTTATAGTTGCCTCTCGTAACGTGAATACCTTGCGAACAACAAGTTTAATGGTGCTTATAATGAGCATGGTGGAAGGTTTAAATTATAGCGCTCTGAAACCAGCACTGCCAACACCGCCAAAGTTTTTTTCATTCCTCTTAATTCCGTCTATCAGAAATCCTTTGTTGACGTCATAGTTAGAATCCGGCCAATCGTGGAAGGCCAATCACAGCGACGCTATTGATCGCGCACGTCGCCAATACTCCGCCTCATCCTAAAATGAACTAAGCACCAAAGCTACGGGCCGGCAGGTCCAATCAGAAGCTAGATAGAGACCACGTACTATGTTGACCTGTTGTGTGTGTCAATGCGCCGGAACGTTTTCTTCTGCTATTCGAAATTGGTATACTCCGCCCACCCTTCTTCCTCCCTTCCTTCAGCGCTCTTCCTTCAGCGCGACCTCGCTGGCTTCCGCAGTGCTTTTATTGCGCGTGCCTGCGCGTTCATACTTGTTGTGTTAGCAAGGGCAGAAAGCTCGCGCTGAGGGCAAAGCTTCTAGTCTCAGCTTAAAGTTGCCCTGCAACGAGTTTTCGAACGGGTATTAATTTGCGCCAAACCTGAGCGCACTGAACGTAGTGATTTCGTGAAACGTTTTTTTTTTTCTCAAAATTGGCTTTATTTTAAAAGTTATAGGCCAATTAAAATTACGAAAAACGAGCAAAAACTAGCCTAATTCATGACGTCCCTGGCCCTGGCTTGAGTGGCCAATCTACCATTGGCCTCTCAAGCCAAGCGAAGCGGCTGGTTAATCGGCTGCGGCTTACGCTGATGGCAGCTTCACATGCAGCCACATGCGCGTCTACGGCTCGTTGCTTGCTTCAGCCCTGCACCGCACTTGCTGGCATAACCTTACGGGGTCTATCAGAGTTGGAGCTCCAACTCCTCGATGCAAGTCGGGTGCTGGGTCTAGTGCCGTCCAAGGACACTCCTCGTGAGCGTCCAGAGCGCGCTGGCGAAGCCTCTCGGCCCCAACTCGACGACGTTCAAGTTCCTGGCAAGTACGAGCGCGTCTCCTGCTGTCTCGCAAGGAGACAGATTTGTACTTTCGCTTCTTGCAAAATGTGCCGCCGGCGTCGTGCGTCGTCTTCTAGAATATGCGAGTAGGGCCTCCGAGATCCCGAAGTGAGCGCGCTTCAGAATCATGCGCGGGGGCGCCTGCGTCGCCTCTTCCACCGAACGGTAGCGGTAATATCGCCGGGTCATCGCGCGTTGTTTCTTGTTTCCGTACTTTCTCAACTTCATTTGCTTCTTTTCACCTCTAAAATACTGAACAACAAATACTTTCATAAATTATTGAAACGGTTCGTGCCAGTTATATTTTGTATTTCGAAAAAAAAAAAGAAAAAAAAGAAGCTTTTAGCAGCTTTGATTAGTCCTAAGGCAGGAGCCAGGGGGGTAAAGGTGGTGAGGAGGAGTGGCAAATCCTGTGCGCCGACATCTGAAGTCCCGAGTGAAAGATCGCGAAAGAGCGCGACAGAACACGAGAGAAAGAAAGCAACGTTGCCAGCTGAAGGACGACAGTCGCAATGGTAATCGCGAAGACTGAACACACTCAGCAATATAAACAGTGATAATTTAACGGGGTATACTAAACTTTGAGCTATTCTAACGCTTATAAAATTAATATACTCATTACGCTGCATTAAAGTGACCATGAAACGATTTTAAAATCAAAGTTCATCCACCGCACGTCGTAAAAGATGTGGAAAGAAAACCAAACACAAATATAGAGAGCCAAAAAAATATTTTGCTATAGAACTTTTACAAGAAAAGCGGACTCTTTCATACCTTTTCTTTTTTCCGAAAGCTCTCTGCTTTTTCACTGCGATAAATTAGCGGTACCACGGCACGTCAACCAAATCCCCATCGTCTATTGAATCAGAGCCTACCTCACCAGCACCGCAATCATAAACAATAAATAGCCGGGAAATGTTTCTTAAAAGATTTGTTAAAGAATATTCTGATTCACATACTGTTGAATCATTAGCAATGTGACGGAAATTTCCGAATTATATAACGCTCGGAGGTATGCGCCATCTATCGTGTGGTAAACGAAGCAAGAGAAAGATCAGACTGCGCCTGCGCATAGCCGCCTGTCTGCTGAAAAACATGGCGTCGGGGGTGATGATCGACGTGGTCGGCGTGATAAAAACTTATTGTTCCGCGTAGAACGTTATCCTTGAATAAATTCTCGTCACGTGTCGCGATGATAACCCAGCACGTCCTAGAAGGCAAGATCCATCTACTTGAGCGGCGAGGTTGTGGCGGCACTCTCAAGACAGCAGAAACGCTCGTGCCGTCGTCTTTGTTTACTGTGACTACAGTGGTGCTTTCTTAGCATTTATGTTCTTGAACATCGTCCGGATTTATTATTTTGCGCATTCCATGGGTGTGCTCAAGCTCAACGCATGACTGGTGCGTGCTGTATTAAAAGACGTGTATGAAGGATGTGAATTTTGACGTGTTTTCATCAACCGAGAAAAGTTATTACTGTTAGCCTTTCTTGGCGATCGCAACGTCTATGGGATGGTGAAACCATATTTCTACGTTGCTACATCTTCGCTAAGATTACATCGTCTTTTGAAATTGTAGAAAAGGCGTGTGGCGAGATTTGTACTATCGTTAAGTGTGGCAAGATTTGTACTATCGTTAAAGTCGTGTTTTAAAGTCGTGATCGTTCAAGATGGCGTACTGCATCTTTTGCTTTTCTTTTTTCCTACACTCTGCCCTGCGAGCCTATCCTGACAAAATAAAATTTAATAAGACTTTAGCCCGTAGAAAACTTGGTGCATTTTCTGCTACACCAGTGAGTGACAGCTCATCCCCCTTGTTTTTTTTTTTTTTTAGCGATACCTCAAGAACGGTTGACTACTGCGGAGAAGCCGCTGTTGTGCTGACGACCTGCTCCGCTTCGTACCGGCGTATGGGACTAGTCCCATGCTGTCGCTATAGCGCAACATATCTAATAGAATTTCGCTGAGCTGCAATGTGTTCATGGCTATCGTGGCGATGAGAGGCGCCGATTCAGAAAATATGTCGGGGGCATCGGCGCCATCAGCGCAGTAAAACTCTGTGGTAAAACCTTTCGCCACGCCCCCAGCTCGCCGTTAACGCTTCCATTCTCCTACTGCCGAGAGAACTTCCGGTTCCGGTGACATAACACGTCACGACCGTCAAACTTCCGCCGCAGCTTGTTTTACGGTGGGATGGAGAGGAGGAAAAGTTCATATTTCAATAATTTTTAGTGTAGAAGTTAATAAAGTGAAACGAAAAGGGATACCTGTTCGGCGTTCAGTGAACATTGAAGGTTTAATGTAAAAGTTATTTGGGCAAAAATAAAAAGGCCATTTCATGGTCCCTTTAACTTACCTTCTGTCGAAATCTCGGGAATCTGATGGCTACGTGGTTTCGCTTTCCCGGGGCGCACCTATCAAAACCATGGCGCTTAGTTACTTTTCTGGTTTAGTTTTGCGTTGACGCGATGCCGTACACCTGCGCGCTATGCAAAAGGAAAGCCTCAAAAGGTACGCGAATATCTTTCCACCGGTAAGTACGTGGATTGTGGAAGTTCATGAAACTGCCCTAATGATAATTATATTCGTGAAATCGAAGGCAGTTGGTAACCATCTGTAGGACTCCAAAAGTCAGTCTCCATGCTCCGCCGCTAGCGGCAGCCCGAATGCATGGGGAAAATGGCAGACCTTTTCCTCTAGAGTTGGTATATATGAACTCTATGACAGGAGTTGACCAAGACCAACGACGTCGCGAATTCGTCGCATGCCGCGCGCGTTCCACACTACGGTGCGTCCCCGTAGGAGAAGGAGGTTTTCGCATCGTCCGGTTACAATATGACGCACTGAAATGTAGTGACTCTCTCTGTGCCTTTCGGTTGCCCGAATCAGAAGTTATGTGGAAACCGCAAAAAAGGTAGACACTCAAATAGGGTTACAGGGCCCCTTTGAGGGGGACAAGAGTATAGCTCCTGGCATATTACAGGTGCGTTTTTCAACACTGTATTTACGCGACACTCCGAGCGAAGGCATTGTACATCACCGTAGGACTCTCAACGCAAAGCTTGCAGCAGACATTAAGCTCAACCTTGCGCGTTTGAATTCTGAAAGGAGCCTTCTTCAAAAGCGTTTGTAAAAAACCAGGCGAAGACACTGCACGATCAGCACCGCTGGCCATTTGAGATATGAAGAGGTCTGCGTAGGAAACACGCGACATCGTCAATTGTGCACGCACAGCCAACACGCTCTAGAACTTCCAATACCCGTTTCCCTCCGCGTGACGTCAGCGCACCCAGTTCGTCGTTCGTCAGTCGTCGGTGGCGTCACCATGCTAGTTTGAGTTGGCTAGGTGTCGGGCTCGGTAGAAAAAGCCGTATTGCAAACGAACACTACGGCAGTGGTGATATCTTCTCTTATCTGTGTTTGTGAAGGCCGTTCTTTTAAGCTCAAGATTCGGTACGAGATCGCCGATGGAAGAAAGACAAAATGGTGAAACGGAACTCTTCCTCCGAAGCATCGCTCCCGCTGGGTTTCGTTTCTTCGTTCAGTCCGATGGGCTATTTGTGCAGTTTGTGTGTGTCCACAAGAAGTCAATGCCGTTCTTCGGAGCTCATATTTCGATCTGCTTTTGACGAAAGAGACTAGGCTGGGCAAGAATCCTCGCAAATTGTTTCGTGGTGTGTGTGTTCGCTCATGCCTACGTGCTTTCTGTTCTTGGGTGTGCGAGTGCAAATGAACGCTGCTTTTTACTCTCAAGTTATGCGATTTCGCCCAAAGGATATGGAAGGTGCGACGTTATGATTTTTAAGCTGTTTTTGTGTTTTCTTTTTTTTTTTTTTGCATTTGCGCTGTATTAGACTTGCAAAGCTTAGCGTGAAAATTGGTATGGTGCCGATGAACGATGTGGAGGTCTGCGACAGTCAACTTTTCGAAGGGAGAGGGCCGGTCAAGATGGTGACGACTGATGATGGAATTCGCCCGATGGAAGTCCCCAGGGAAGTCGTATAAGAAAAAAAAAAAACTAAACTAAAAGTTGTTTGCGAACACCATCATCGTTCGTCACCATCCTCACCGGCCCCCTCCTTTCGGAAAGTTGACTGCGACTAACAAACGTCCGAATATGTTAACGTGCCTCTCCTATTGTCTACTTGGCCGTTAGTTTCAGTGTTCGAAAATAACGCCAGAGGAACGTTAAGCATGCCGGTCACCACTCTAGGCGTCAATTTAATCGCTAATTTCAAGGCGCTGGTGCCAAGCTGGGCTGGCGCAAAGACAGCCGGCGTAACAAGCATTTTTTTTAGGTGTTTATCATGCATAATCCTATTCTTGCCCTTTAATGAACTATGCATAGTTCTCACGTGACGTCCCTTCTTCTACTCCCGCCCGCCGACCGCCATTGCGAGGCACTAGAAAGCAGACCAAACGCTGTCGTCGCCGCAAGTGCGCCGCTCGATTGCTACTTCGCTATGGAATTCGGATCGCCCGTAGTGCACGATGGCGAAAGTCATTCGCCATGAGTTCTGCCCTCAGTGTTTCGAAGACCTTGTGGACCCCTCACGGGCTTGGTGAAGATAAGGTGAAGGTGAAGATATGGGGCCGGCGTTGATCCGTACACGCAACGCGTCAACACAGACACCACTACAGATGCGGACGTGCAACCAACCACGACGCATATGGACATAATTAACTACCTGGTTTTGTCGACGAACTACGTGTCGCTGCAACAGATGAAGGCCTTCAAGGCCCTGGATGCCCATAACTATTGCACTAGTGGATGGGTGAAGAGCCTGACAGCGATGCGTCTCCCATCGAATCGTATCGTCGTGCTGAGCGAGGCGAGTTCACAGGCAATAAAACAAGCGTCTTTACGAGCGCCGAAGAGCCGAAGGTTTGCCTGCAAACGAAGAGATGTGCCCGTACTTGCCGCATTAGAATTCGCAGCATCTTAGCTTGATAAACGGCGCTGCCGCCGCAACACCATCGACACAAGTATGCTACAAACACTACACAGTCACAGAAGTGGTGAGATAAAGGTAAAAGCACATCCCTGCAGCGTGACGATGCCAGACACCAAATACTGCCTCGGCCGCTATGGCAATGCGCACAGGGTGCGAACAGAAGCATCGAGCGATCCACGTAGAGTTCAGCAACCTATTTCTTACCGGTAATGAAGTGACGACCACGGACACGGATACTTTCGATGTATGCGAGCAAGCCAGAGGCTTCGGCGCTTCTCGGACAGCAGCTTTGTACGCTCACACTGTAGCGTTCTCACCTTTGGCAAACGGTGCAGCCCTACATTTGGCTCTGTGTTACTCTGCTGTGCAGAAGACTTGCTTCTGCTTCGGCAGCCGAACATCGCGCACATCAGCATGACTGCACCTCTGCGACCGCAACCGCACACAAGAAGATGGAAACTTGCACTGTGTGCGCCGCAAACGCCGTGGAAACGCAGCCAACGCAGCAGCCGCCCACGTTGCCGGCGCCAATCCCGAAACCGAAACTATGTTAGCACCTGCTAATGGCCCTGACATATCCCATAGGCCCCGGCCCTGTCGTCCGTGAGAACTATGTATAGTTAATTTCGGTGTCCTCTTAAAAAAAAGAACAGCTGGTCTACAATATACTTGTCTAATCAATCAATGCTACTCGGCTGTGTAGATGACGCTCTTCTACTTTCGTGTATACAGGCATCAAACATTAAGTCAGTAAGACCGGATGACCAAAGAAAGTAATGTAAATTATTCTGTCCAGGAACCACCACAAAAAGAGCTAGGCATTGACAGGACAGGATGCTGTGCCCTCTACATCTGGCTTTTTTGTCCATGTTTTATGGCGTTAAGGCCTTAACATGTCACCACCTATTTAAACTCGCACCACTCTGGAAAAAAAAATCATTCTCTTCGTCCCTGCAATCTACATGAATGTATGTCGTTTGACGCGAAACAATATATGGTTGGATATATCACTCCAACAATCGCGTATTTGGAAATCCTGTAGTGCACTGTAAACAAGATGAATTTCTGCTAACTTGAGGTCTACTGACATAAACGTAGGAAACTCATTCATTCTGACTTTTGTTTGCCCCTGCAGACTCCAAGAGTGTCTGATATATGATACGAAATAAAATAGTGTTGAACTGAATAAATAAAAAAAAAATCGCGTACTTCCGTATCCCTCAGCTTCTCCAAATCGACGTCATCTTGGCGGATGACTCTCTTGCACAAGGATCTCCTAGCCGGATCTTTCAGTAAAGAAAAGATACGAACTTTCGGCCCGTGCTTATAATTACCGTGACAGTTTGGGACGCCGCCGCAGCTCATTCCGCAAGCCAAATAAAAGAGAGGGTTTCAAAAAGCGCGGCCGCCAGGCGAACCTAAACAAACCCGCCGCCGAAGAAATTGTAGCAACCATTTCTGGCCCCAAGTTGCCTACCGCGCCGAAGATACGCCCGCCGAATTTAGCGACATCGGGGCACGTGACGTCTGTGCCAGGGGCGAGGAAAGGTGAAAGGGGCCTTGGAACTTTTAGAGGGTGTTGGCACAGCACGCGACACCCACGAGATTGGATTGAATTGGATTGTAAAGGCTATATGGCAGAGCAAGAACATTTTCTGGCAAATATAAAATTATTTTAGTTAAATATATTTTTCTTTTGCTTACAAATATAAAACAGCATACAAAAAATTAATGGCAATACCTTTGTGATTTGTATCTTTTTGGCGGTACTAGAAGTTTTAGGCGGTCTACTTTTCACCATGGAGGCACTTTTTTGATAGGTAGGTCTCTCTCCGCCAGTCTTGGTGCTTCAGTTCATCTTAGGATGAGACGAAACTATGGTTGAATTCTTTACATTCAAAAGAGATTTCACAATTGTACTTTTATATTACGAAGCCCTTCACATATCAAGGAACGCGACTGCTTCGCCGGGATTCCATTGCAATATGGTTAGTGAGATTTGACATAGTTCCTCAGATGTCTGGAAAACATCGATTTGGGGATGGGCAGCCTGACTAGAAAGCAAAGCGCACGACTCTAACCTTAATACATCACAACTTCAGTGCGTAAAAAGTATGCTTATGGCGCTTACTCAAACTTGCCCACGTATTTATTTATTTATTGCAATTACGCGTGACGTTTGGTGCATATTCGCGACTCTAGCAAAACGGACGGCATCTAGCGGAAAAACACTCAACTGGCCGGAACAGATTCTTTCGCGATTGGTGACCGTCTCTTGTAGCTTCCGTGATTACATGTCGGATGTTTGCGCGATAAAAAAAGTTGTCCAGGCGACTCTGTTGTAACTGTCAGCATGTTCCCAGGTTGCTCCGCACGCAACCTACGCAACCACGTGAACCAGACATTCCGCGGTTATCAACGTTTATCAGTACCGTGGAAAGACAGTGGGCAGTCCTTTCATCGCTTCCTCAAAAAAAAGTCGACTCTGGAAGCTCGCTTACGCCAAAAAATCACCGCAGATTTGAAACGTGGAGGATAAAAAGCGGGGCAAACCATTTTGAGTTCAATGCTTGCTTTCTGAGGCACCAGCGCAGCGCATTGAGCTGGCACATGGCACGACATGGCCTATCATTAGACCGCCACATCTGCGCGATATTGGCGCCTCCTATAGGTCGCTGAAGTCGCAAATAAAGTAGTACAAAGTGGCCCGGTCGTGCTCTCTTAGGGCATTCCTGCAGCTGATTGAAACCAGTTGCATGACGAACACCTCAGGACCCTTAATTTAGTAATTTAGTTTATAACCAATTGTGGTGTAAAGAGTTTGTTCAAATGTGAGCCTACCGTGAACAATTCGTAGCAAAAATGCAGCAGACATCTCTACTTCTACAAACAAGCGCTCTACTAGCATGAAGACGACAAAAGACGTTCAAGAGAGCACATTTTTTCAAACTATACTCTGGGTCATAAAGCTTTATTTCAAATCCTGTTGCGTGAATCGGATAAGAATTACAGTGCTACATACATAGGCTATCATTTTTGTTAAGAAAAACACAAATGACACATTCACGTGACTGACCTCAAAACAAGTACTTAATTTTATCTCCCATGTCCCTGCTTTCCATGGTGCACCACCCAATTGCTATTTTCACTTGTTTTCTTTTGTTTACAGTAAAATTGAAGAACAAAAATGACTTAATGCTTGTCGGCTAGCTCCTTGTCCACCCAAAGAGTCATAATACCAGTACCTTCGAACTTCTCGTCAATTTTACGCTTCATTTGTGTTACATTTTCGGGCGAAAAGTACGATTTCCAGCCACCAACTTCACCTTTCCGAACAAAGCTGCATTTAGCCGGTTTTCTTTCTTCGTTTCCTGAGACTGGCGGAACATCAGCGCGCCCAAGCAACTTTGCTATCCCTTTCGCGTCGGTTCTCAGTACATCTTTCATGAATTCGACGCTACTCTTTTCAAGAACTAGTTTCAGAAGCTCGCTGTCACTCCGCACCATATCGCCGTACTCCTCGCCTAAGAAGCACGCCAACCTACGAACAACGTCCACCTTGTCCCTATGAATCTCCTCGTAAGTCACAAAAAACACATTAGAATCGTGTCTGTGCTCGTAACCCGAGAGGACGTGGTCAAAGTAGTCGCCGAAGCCAAACCGACCATCCAGAAACGTGCCCAGGAAATCCTCGAAAGTTCCGTCGGCGAAGTCGAACAACGGAAAGTCCCGCATCATGTAGAAGTTGGACACGCAGCAGTCCCAGGGATTCCTGGCCACGTAGACGTATTTGGCCTTGTCGCTGAGCCGCAGTCTGTTCATCGGAAGGTGCGTCCGTAGGAGCCTCGGAGCCTCCGACGACGACCCCGGCGATCCCTGAATCTCCAGGAATGGGGCCCTGTTCGTGAACTCGGCGAATGTCCCCATGGATTGACCCTTGTTCAGGAGGAGCTGGATCATTTGCTGAACCAAATGGGTCCCCGTTCTGGGAAAAGTCACCTAAAGGTTTCGTTTTTTTTTATTTATTTAGCTGTTGAAGCTTCAACTCACTTCTGCTGACATCTTAATTAGCCCCGGTCTCACTGCTCGTACTCTGCAGATATTCTTGAAGCATGCATGTACATGAAGCAAAAATGCTTGGAACGTGCATGAGGCGTATGCGCGGATGACTCTTTTATAATTGTCTGCGGAGAACTATGTGGGCTTTCGCATGATGTTTGAGTAGCGTGACTGCGGGCTTTGCGAAACTATCGCCACTGGTTTAATTAAAACACATACAAACATATTTAATACTTCTCGTTTTACTTCTGGTTGATGATTAGCTAGTCAGGGATGATACTTCGTTATACCGGCACTCTAGAGAACGTGGATTAATCAGATATATCGTAATTATAACCATAAATGGCCGTACAAAGTTGAAGAACTCCAGTACAAATTTACAGTAACGTTTGAAAGGGATATCAGTATTTATCTTCTAAGTACTGCATTTTCAAATTCAAGTAGTTGGCTTGAGCTCCCTCGTCAATTATTTGAAGTAAAGTGTAGTAACCGACAGCGTAAGAAACGCAGGTCGTGGTTTCTTATGTTCACGCCCCTTTGCTTCATGATTCGTTCTTTGCTCTTATCGTCTGATGCCACAATCTCAGCAATAATTAGATGCTCGGTAACCGCCACGTCGTGCGTATCTTAAACTGCCTGTGACTATAGCTTACAAAAGTTTCTTAGGTCGCAAATAGGTCATATGCAAAATTGTTGTCAGCTATCGTCATCACGTCATTTAAAAGCCGCCGTTTTTTTCACACCTTCCAGTTGTGGACGAGGAGCACCGGCATTTAACTCGGTTTTCATAATATTAGGGCCATTTTCTTGTAAATTCAATTGGTCGCTGTTTAGTTTCGGTTCAAATAAGAAAAGAAAGATGGACGCAAAATTCTGGGAAATTAACTCTCAGCAACGAAGTCGCAAGACTCGTCGCTCTAGCAGTAAACTTGGACATTCAGGTTAGTGAACGGTCTTTATCGAAAACGTTTGTGTGAAAAGTTCGTACTAGAATTGCAGCAGGTGATTGTATTTTAGCTGTACTGCTCCCAGTTTGCCGGGACCATTGTCTCTCGGGAGAAACCATTCGGTAATGGATCATGAGTGCACTGGATGGCACTTTTCTTTTTGCATATGACCTATTGTCTTCAAAATTGTTGAAAACGCTGTATGTCTAGTAGGTATGTTAGGTAAAGTTAAAATCACACTGACCGTATTACAAGGAACCACCACACATACGTTTCCAGAGTACAGAAGTTTTCTAGGTGAGATCAATTGTTCCATTCGAAAGCAACAGCACACAGCTAATAACTGATGCGTGAGCGAATATTTCACCTACCCATTTACTCTATGGTACCTGTTAACAAGTATTTACAGTACAGCATCATTCGCCTGTCCGTTGCAACGGAAATGAGAATATGTTGGGTCACCTCAATTATGTCCCCCTCTTGAGGTTCAAACCCCAATGATTCCATGTAAAATCTGGGGTTATAATAGGCGGAGCATGCCTCGCCGTTGATCAGCTTGGTGGCAGGAGCCCTCTTGGTACTGTTCATGGCTAAATCTGCCGTGACTCGTTGCTTGTCTAAAAAACAAAACATTCAAATTTAGTTGTTTTTTTTTTTTTTTTTAATTATTAAAGTAGCATGATCAGGTAAAAATAATTCAATGGTCTAATATTCCTGGAAAGCTCAAAAGAGCAACCGACTTTTTGGGAAGACGTATTTCTGTCTTTTGACTTCCTCTCGAGTCGCTGATAAATTCTGCTAAGTCTTGATGGGTTTAAATGGGGCGTGGGCTGCAAATCTGATATTCCTCGTGAGATCTTAATTCCGAAAACATCGACATTAGAAACTCTGCTAGTCGAAATGCAGATATATCCAGTTTATAAAAAGCACTAAAAACATTTGTTTTTTTGTCTCATAAAGAACAGTGCATGCTATTGTGATCTATGGCAATAAAAATGGAGGTGTCTTTTTTATGTGATTTGTAAAAACAAAATAAGAACGCACGCGTATACACACTTGCGCATACATAAATGCATACATACGTACACCTATATAGACAGACATACAGGCATACATGCATGTATACACACATAATATTTTGTACAACACGAAGGATTTCTTGAAGACTGAGGGCAAAGACTAAGTGCATCACCCATTTATAAAAAAATACGCGCGTACACATGCACATATAAATGCAAACATACATACGCGATCAGCGTTCATATGTAGAGGCAGAGCTGGAAGTTCGCGTTTATTGTTGCTACACCCGGTTTCACATGAAGTCCAACAGCAGCCAAAGTTCCGATCCGAGGGAGCCAATCGAGCAACGTCGAAAGTCCATCGTCGCGGCACTCGTCGTCTTTCTGTTTTTCGTACGACCGGCTAAACCACCAATCTCTACTAGGTGGCTGGATGGCGCATTGAGCGCACAGGTATGAAGTCACCGAAAGTAAGTCGTTTGCCCAGGAAGTGACCTCTTGACGGGCAACTTTTTCAAGAAGGTAGGGCGAGGAAAAGAAAGACCGGGGGGGGGGAGAAAGTAGATAAAACGCTTAAGAAAAGAGGAGGTCTCCCCCTCTCCTCTCCAGCGTTCCGTTTGCTTCCTCCTCCCCGGTCTTTCTTTCCCTCGCCCTACCTTTTTGAGTTGCAACGGACTATAGTTCAAACAGCGTTTAGGATTCCGGATTTTCGCTTGCAGTCTCAAGAGAGCCTTCTTGTTACGCAGTAAGAGCGCGTGCAGACCCGAGCAGTCTCCTGGGAAGCCATTTGGTGCGAGAATTTCGAGATCCTACTTGATCAAGGTTGCACATGTCCCACGTTCAAATGACTTGTTCTTCGGATATAATTCAAAACGAGATTATTAAAACCCACTCAAAGACAAATAAAAATCAAACAACACGGAACAAAACCTTGACTGAATGCACTGAAAAGCCCAGCAGACGCGCGACTGTGACCAGCTTTTAAATTCGGGTGCCTTCGCTCGCACAAGGCTTAAAAGGCAGCTATGCGCCATCCAACTCCCCTATTCGCCCGTTGGTTGAGATCGGATTGGAAACAGAGTAGGCGTTGCATTTGAAAAGACAATACATTTCATTCCACCTAAAGATCACGCCCGTAGGTTGTGAGTTCGGTTACATTTAGGAGATCCGGACGTCACCTATGGAAAGAGGGGCTGAGAAAACGGCCTCTTTGTTGTTGTTTTTTAGCGCTTCCTTGGCTGCGGGCAATGGATACTGCCGTCGAATTCGCCGAGGTACGTATTCGCTTGGCGAGTTCAGATTATCGAAATAATAAGCTCCAAAATAGAAATCTAATAACCCGACAACTCCCCTACCCGCCATCGATTCTTCTATTTTTTTATCGCCTCGTTCGCATTCGAAAAAAAGGTGAAGTATTTTACCTGCACACGACCGACGATGCCGGATCCACCTGACTATAATGTCAGTATTAAAGCACTCCTAAAACAAATCGATTGTGCGAAAGCATAAGAAAAAAAAATAAACGAGTGCACACAGCTGTTTGCTTCGCCCAAAATGTTTCCAAACTGTTTATTCCTTCATTCCTATACGGAGTGGCGCCAACTGCACATTTCTGCTCGCGTTATGGTGAGGCTACGTCGGGATAATGACTAATTCAAAATGAAAAAAAAAGAAAACTAGTAAGATTTGTTGCTTTGTAATTTCCGACAATTTAATGCCAGAGGTAAATAATGACACGTACCTGTGGAACAATGTTTAGGTTTTGTACGACTCGTTTCACTTTACGTCCGACCCCAAGCGACACCACGATCCTTCGGAACCGATCAAGCAGCGCCAAAAAAAGCGCATCGTCACGGCAGCCATTGTCTTTGTCTGCGAACGCGCTTCAGACATATTTGCTTTATCTTCATAGACCAACTCAATCCTCTGACGTCACGCCACTGTGGTGGCGCTGCTTTCGGCACTGCGCATGCGCAGGTGCCTCAGGGGAATCTGGTTTCTGCGCACGTGCAATTTACCTACACCCTCTGTGGGCAAACGCGGCCCTATTGAAAATTCCATCAAGCAACGTAATTTGGGACACTGACTGCCAGTCAGCAGCCTTGGTGGAACGTGATGGACCATCAGACGTCATCTGATTGTCCATCAGATGACGTCTGACTGCCACTGCCAAGGGATTTTCATCAAAAAGGGCAGCATTTATATAAGAGTAAAGCTATACACACTCATAAATATTGCCAAATGCCTCGATAAAACAAAATGTTCGAAAAAAAAAAAAAAAAGCAGGACCACTGCGGATCGAACCCGCGACCGCTTGCGTACAAATCGGACACCTTAACCGCTACGCTACCCACCGCTACAGAAACTCGATTTGACTACTCGTTTTACACGAGATGCTTCGGCTGCAAATGCAGTTAAGCCGTCAGCGTGTTATGCAAAGCACTCGTACATCACTCGCCGTACTTCAGTTCTACTCACCTGCCATGTAGAGTACTTTCGCGTCGTAGAACGATCCTTTTGTTCGCGCGTCATCGGCCCGGTAGGCCTGGTACACCTTGTCGTCTTCAACTACACCGCTGAAGTCCCTTACATCGTCGGAACTCACAACAGGCTGGGTCTTGCCGAGTAGAAATTCTACTAAAACATAAGACATTGTAGAGCCCGGGCAGGATCGACAGGTTGGAGCAAGCGGGCAAACAAAACGAGTCGAGAGCGATCGTTCATGAAAGCTCGGCGAAGCCTCTATGGGCGAAGCGAAGTGCGAAGTGTCGTGTTCGGGGCTTCGGCGGGCTTCTGATCAAGGTTGTCGGTCGGTTGCGTGTCATATCTCTAACGTCAGCGGTTTTATGGGCTCACGTCCCGAAATCGTTTTCTCGTGCATAGATTACATTTTCGTATTCATAGATTTGACGAAATAGTGGTATCCGAACGAACTTTACGTCCTTTGACCGTACTTCTGTCTGCACGTCAAAGCTTTCTGACGTACAGTCAGACACAATCGATGTACAGTCAGAATCACCACCAGGACATCCTGATGGCATTTCGCGGCGGCCGACTGCCACCAGGAAACCACCAGAAAGACGACAAGCGGGGCCTGACTGGAGTTTGACTGTCGGTCAGAGTAACTTGTTGGCCAATCAGACATGCTTGACGTACAGTCAGGCACAGTCAGCGGTCCACTAGAAAACATTGACTGCCAAACAGCGTTACATTGATGGATTTTTCCTTCGGGGGGCTTGTTTATAAACAGTGTGTTGGTCCACATGTATACTAATGTCTGCAGAGAGATTCTTTGAGGCCAATATGACAGGAAAGATGGCGCCTCAGAGAATATCTGCAGACCGTCTATTGCACAATCTATGAAGAGTGTGGCATAGTATCAATAGTTGTTGGAGTTCTTTTTTCTCGTTTGTTTGTTTATCACCCTTCAGCGCGATCAGTTAGTCAGTTGATGTTCTTGCATGTCAAAATATATGAAAGAACTTTTTTTAGGCGATTTTTGGACCGTAGGACTCCTGCCTCCAATACAACCATTCGCTGTTTCTGTGTGTACGTTTTTGCGCAATTTTGAAAAGCGGGCATAACACTTTGCAAATAAAATACGTGTTAAAAACCGAGTGTCATTGCTGTCCCAGAGTTGAAGATGTCGCTCCAGCTGGTTTTGATTTGTTTTTAGGGCGGTGAAATATTGCCGCGATCCGTTGCACTCTGGGATAGTAATGCAGCTTCCCAAGAAAGCTTTCATCATTCATTGCCCTTGAAACGACGTCACATCGAGTTCACGTCGCCAAAAAAGTAATAATAACTTTTGAAAAAGCAAAAAAAAAATTTTCGATGAGATTTTCTCATTTCTGAACCAGAATCTGAACTGAGCAACACTGCTAGCGCAAAACAAGCAAACACGTGTTCTTTTTTTTTTTTTTTTCTGAGTTGGAGGATTATGAAAATTGTTTAAGATAGTGGAAAGTGCCCGTACCGGGTACAAACCTAAGCGGCAAAATTGGTGGCCCGCCTATACTCTCGTCTCTTCAAGCGAAACGCGAAAAACCGTCAATACCCTGTACGCGCAAACTCTCGCGCAATGTATGTACAGAGTGCTACAGTGTTAGCGGAAGAAGTTGCAACTTTTTTTTATTTTATTGCAATGGCGTCATTATAGCTGCTGGTGTGGTGGCAAGTGTTAATTTGGGGCTCTAACTAAGGCGGTATGATTTCGCCCTCACCAACGTCCTTTCTAACTAAAACATGACAATCTGCACATGTCTTGTTCGCACAGTGTGAAAAATTCACAAAGTGTTCATACAAACTGTTCAGCAGACTATACTGTATGCACTGCATATAGTATAGTCTGCTGAACAGTTTGTATGAACAATTTGGGAATTTTACTCCCCACCAAGAAAACGTACGAGCACTGATCCAGCCCTTCTTATTTTAAAACGCTGCATATTTCGGATCCAAGAGTTTCGCGGAGTGTTTGAAACTCAGTTTCATGACAAGTCCCCGCGAAGAAGGAAGTCTCAAGAGCTTGATGGATGTTTTCAGCTCGCATACTAAGCACGCCCGCACGTGGAATGAAAGCGTTGCTCAAAGTGACACCCCTCTGCTTGTAGCATCGCTACAGTGTTCTAGAATACTTGGGTAGTGTTGGGACCGGAGGGGCTCGCCTGAAGCGCGTGGTATTGATCGCGACAGGTGTCGCGTCCGGCGCCTTATCCAGAAGGTGTGCGCACGCGCGCCGGCACGCGTGGAAATATGAATCTTTGGTGCCGCTATGGTGGAGCGCACATAGGATTTCTGAAAAAGCTACGACCTGAGAGCGGTCGTACCGCGGCATCAATTACGCTGCGGCATGATCGTTAGCAACATGGTGCTTCAATGTATTGGGCGGTAGAAGCTACATTAACCTTCCTTTACATAAAAACAATTGCGACTTTAAAGAAGCGGTTTCGGTTTGTCGGATGGTGAGCATTTTAAATGAAATGCCCATTTCCTTCGCAAAGGCCGAACATTAGATATTTGAAAGGGATATCTAAAACTCGGAAGCTGTTTTTTTTTTTTTTTCTATCTTATTTTCTAATGTAACAAAACGACACATACTAAAGTCCGAGAATGTTTTAGTATGTTTTTAATACCCCAGGTTAACTTCTCTGTCTTCTTTTCTGCCCGTCTTCTCTTTCTTGACCTTAATCAGCTCGCTTCACTTGTCACTCATTATTGTGTTCATTTATGCGACGAAGCGCCCAAGCGACGGTCGCAAAGAGGTGAGAACCTTCTATTTCTTCATGGCTGCCATGACCATCCGAGGACCACCCGACGTTCACTTGTAAGAAATGCCTTATAAGCCGTGACAATTTTTATCACGCGTTTTCGTTTTAACATTCAACTTAAGGCCACGGTCCCACTAAATGTGGCAGTTTAGGTACTTTTCGGCAGGCCATTACTCATCTCTTTTTAAATACTGTTTTTTGGGATTGTTGTCATTTGAAAGGCAATGCAATCCTCTTTCATTTGCTATTATGTATGTGTTGGTTTTTACTGTTCATGCCCATTTGTAGCGTTGCGAATATGATGGCGCGGACCCTCACTTGCTCCGCTAGTTCATGTTTTATGAACGATCCATTAAAGATAGCACGGTTCCAATATAGCAGTTTTGTTAAGATGATGTCGGAGCAGAATCTAACGATCCACTTTTTTGATATTTGCACTACTTTGTTTTTTTCATCCCTCCAAATATTGCCCTAAAATTGACATTTTTCCGCACAAATATGTTTTTAATGACAAGAGCTAGGGCAATGAAATTAGCTACAGATGTAGTGCTTATAATTGGTAATATGCAGAAAAAAATTTAATGTTGTGTAAATTTTTTTTTGTTTAGATATTTTATATCAAACGTAGCACTTTTTTGTGCTTCGTGTCATGGTAGTTCAAATGCCGCTGAAGAAATAATTAAACTATGATAAAATCTTTTATAACATTTAGAGCTACAATGGTTGCCCAAGAGGTGGACGATGGCTTTTTTTCATTTTCAAAGTCATAACGCTCCAGGAGCCCTTCAAACTTACCTGTTTTTGACGCATATCTGTTTTGGACATCAAACAGATTTATTGTTATTTAATAACATTTATAGTTTGGAATAGATATACATTGCGATGTATTAAATTTTCACAATGATATTGCTTTGGTTTCTTAATAGGTGCAGAGCTTAGCTAATTTTAAAAACAATTAAAAACTGTTTGGGTGTTTTGTTGCGCTATCTGGCGGATGGCAGACAAACTGCTGATTTCTAATGTTCAAAAAATTTCCGAGGGCGGCGTTGGCGTCTGTATCATCATCAATCTCCGTGTCTTTTTACCCTCACATTTAAAAAATATATTGGAAGATTTACTATCGATAACTGAATGGTTTAAGTACTGGGTCAGGCTAATAAATCTAAGACCAATATTTACACAAGCGTAGCATGATATAATGTGTTCATTATTCGATATGATTGAAATCAATAAACAATGAAGACGAAGAGGAAAAGAATACACCCGAGTTCACTTTATGCCTAGAGTCACTAAATGAGCTTTAAAGTATCGGCACTCCGTTCCCCAAAATTGTTTTGGGCGCCGCCATTTTGGGTCTTGCTCAGAGCAAACGCAACTGCCGATCATCGTGATCTAAAAGTACGACTTCCTCAGCATTAGATGCGGTGCTAGGAAGCTGATGCAATATTGCAATGCTCTGTCGCGGGTTGTTTAAACATTTGTGAGGGAGGGAAAAGCGTTTCCTGTGATTTTAGATAAAGCTTCATATAACTGGCAACCATGATTTTAAGCCACAATATGGCCAAGTGTCGTTACTCTGAACCGTAGCTAATTTACTGGCACAAGCGGGAACAATGAAGAAGAGGCAGGTGTCAAAAGGTAGTGGCTTGTGGCATCCACGGGGCTTACGATATGGCCCCTCCAGGTATTACTGGGTGGAGCACTTTATGTGCCCTTTGCTTAGGGTGGAGCACGACATCTGGCCATTTTGTCCCCCTCTTTTATTTTTATTTTTTGTTCAGAAGCGCGTGAAAGAGCGTGTCCCTGCACGCGCTCGTGGCGCTGATTGTGCTATGGCGACATTTTGTTTTCGTCGATTTCTTTGTATTTTCCCCGTGAGCGCGTGCTGTCGGCATCGGGTACTACAGAGGGTGGCATCACTTTAAACAGAAGGACATTGAGGCACCCTAGGTATTACAAGCCTCTTGAACAAGAGCATGAATAGTGTTATTAAATAAGCTACGCTTCAGAGTAGCCACGCTTGGCCTTAGTATGGCTTAAAATTATGGTTGCCAGTTATTTGAAGCTTTATCTGAAATCACAAGAAACGCTTTTCCGTCCCCCACTTTAAGTTTGCGACAAAGCAAAGCAACATTACATGAGCTTCCTAACACCGAATCTAATGCTGACGATGTCGCACTTTTGAATCATGACGATCGGCAGTTGCGCCTGCTCTGCACAAGCTCCAAAATGGCGGCGTTCACAACACTGTCGGGGAAGAGAGTGCCGATACTCTAAGCGCAGCTCATTTATTGGCTCTAGTTGCCGCGAAACTCCTTTTCCCTGACTGAAACTGAAAGTAAATATGAATAATACACCATTATTATAGCTTATTTAGTTATAACCAAATACACATAATGAGAGGAGGAAGCGGGCGGGTAGGAGAAACGCGGGTTTTATACGCGACCGTTCTAACCGTCTCAAAAGAGAGAACGCACGAGCTTGCGCTGGTTTAGAAAAAAAGGCATCCAAAGAAAAGAGGCGGCACACTGTGTTCTTTGTTATTATGCGTCTAATTGCAAATTGTTGTGTGTATGTTTATTCAGCCGGAAGTTAGTCTGCCTTAGTGGGCGTCTGGTGTCTCAGCTGTAGATGAGCAATTTAGCCAGTGCGGTACAACCGAAAACCTGGGGTCTTCAACGTGCGCCACGCAGTAGTGATGCACGACCGCACGCCGGTACGATGCTCTTCCAGATCAAAACGGGCAGGGGCGGGGTGGGTTCTGCAGCGCGAGCTTTCGCTCCCAGTGCTCCGAGCTGGTGTGCGCTAGACCATGCACTCGGCAACCAACCCCCCCTTGTGCGTCTAATTTATATACAGGTATAGGTATTTGAAGATCGACAATGGACGTCGATCGTCTCGAGGTAATGTAACGTAATAACATTATATAAATTATAAACTGGTTGAAGGACTGAACGACTTAATTTTTCAATTCTTGGATTGTAATGTGGCGGTAGCCTATTGTACTTACTGTTGATGAAGAGCAATATGAGGTGACGAGGTAATGATTAAATGATGAGGCTCTATAAGGACGACGACATTAATGGGTGTTGAACCACAACGTACAGTGCCAGACTTGCTTCAAGTATCGTGTACCCAAAGACTTTCTTCACCCGCAACAGTATATGGTAGAATCAATGAGGATGTTGCTTTACAACTGTACGTGGAACAGGAAACTGCACTGTGCAGAAGCGCGGCTTATTCGTTAATATGAGGGACGGATTTCTAGCAGCATTCCCTGATTGACTACTTGGAACAAATGGCCTCGTTGACGCAAAGTGTCCCCGTTCCAAAAGATTCTTGAAGCATACTTAAACCGCAAAGGAGTATGAGGCGAAAAATAAGAAAAAGGAGTCTGGTGTGAAAGGTCCAGATCACCACCGTAGCTTCTACTATCAAATACAAGGGCTGTTACACAATACACAAAGAAAGGTTTGTGATTTAGTTATATTTACACTTAAGGGCATTGATATCCAACCTATTCAGAGAGATGACACCTCCTGGTTAACCAACATAGAGCCTTTTCTACTCAAGTTTTACATGGAAGGCCAGACTTCCGCTGATATTCCTCACGTAGGCGAGTTGTCCGACCGAATAAACTGCCATTACTCCCGATGTGGGTACCTCTCGATCTTTGTTCGTAAGCGATAGTATCATGAGATCGAGGGGTGTGGCTATTCTTCCGCCGAATATTGCTTCGGCGGGTTTTTTTCCGTGTAAGATGAGACCGACACGTGCTGCCGGAACAAGAACCTGGCGATTCTTCACTGAACTGCTTCTTCCGTAAGCTTCAAAAGGGATTTTTTTTTTTTTTTCGTTTCGCACACCATCTGTTTTGCGTGCCCGTTAGTTGCAGGATGGTATGGTGCACTAATGTGATGCCTGATGCCGTTTTTTTTTTTTTTCTTCAAAAACTTGTTTATTTTGTTTGAAGCAAGATTTGTCGCGTTATCAGAGAAAAGTATTTTCGTTAGGGCAAAAGTAGGTAAAAGAGACCGTAGAACGTCAATGACGTGTTTGGACGTCGTGGCAGACATCGTGTAAACTTCCAGCCACTTAGAGTACGCATCGTACATGACTCCGCAGATGTGGATACGTTTCGCCACCCACCGACTGAATAGTGGATCGTTTTCAGTTACTGTTCGAGTCTTTCCACAAAGTTAGCCCAGGTGCCAGGACTTTTGTCGAAAGCGGTAAGTGTTCGAAACGTCGACAACGTCGGTAGCCACGTGTTGTGCTTGAAACTGGACACTTACCAATCGCTGAGAAGAAACTTTCTTGTTCGTCTGCCATGAGTCGTCCGATATCCGGTCATCACCACAACACCATCTCCCGACAAAACTGGTCTTCCTTGTCCGCATGTCCATGGTTAGCAATCACGTCAACTTATAAATTCCCGAACGCTCATAACTTGCCGTCGCTAAACGCCGTTCATTCATAGCGTCTTCATTGCAAATAAACGTCTTCCTATTTCTTCTGATGGTTTCCCTAAGCTGTACTTACAACATAATGTGTGTCGGTACTTCCGAAAATATTGCAACGGCGTTTGTTTTCCGGGAACTATAATGTAACAACCTTTACAACATCTTCCGGACCCCGTGAAACAAAATATTTCGTGACGTTATTTAAGTCGTCATTAAAATGGTGAGGCAAGTACCGTAAATTGCGAAGCAGTTTACTCGACGTCCGCTTCCACTGGTTGAGTCTACTGAGCGTGCATTCCTGCAGAGGAAATTTTCATTGATAGAATATTGACACGTCAATCAACATTTGATTCCTTCTTGGTAAGATTTATTGCGAAAGCACGTTGCAACCGCCGACCGCATCTCCCTATATCAGACAACAATTTATACCCAGCCTGACATTCTTGCATACATCCGTTTGCTGGGCCACGCTACTTGAGCTAGCTGAGCACAGCTGGCAGCGGCGCGAGCAAGGCCACGAGGGGAACGTGATGGTGCTCGAGCCATCCCACTGTGAACCAATGTTTCGGCCACCCCACGGGTGCGTGTCGCCATCTATTGGTTGAACTAACGCCTTGTTCAAGATGGCTGCCGTGGGACCGCAGCCTTAAGTCCAAAAACTGAGACAACGTGGGCTGAACAAGTAACGCTTTATAAGATTCAAAAAAAAAAAAGAAACTATTTCACATCATTTTGAGCAGAAAACATGAGCACACGTAGATCAGGCAAGGAAAAAGTTGTAATAGTTTACAGCACGGCATTGAAATAATGGATAAAATGTGCAGCGCATACATGGTTATAATATGCAGCGCATTATCCTCTTGAGGGTAAACCACCTGAAACTTACACGCTCATAACAAAACATTTAATCGACAGCTGCTTCCTGACAACCAGGTAAGTCTCGCCTGAGCTGGGTCTTCGAAGGGAGACTCATGGTTCCACAGGGGGCGTATCTGGTTCACGCAGGCATACACGATGTTGTTGTTTTATTCTTTACAGACCTTTACATATTAAAAAAAAAAAAGGATGTGGCAGATATGTGGATTATGTCTTTCGTTATATCTATAGGGCTCGGTGGACAATAAATGGGTGAATAACCGTTTGCAATGTTTAATAATTAACCAAAATCTGTTAGTTAACTTGTTTATTAACGGCTTAATTGGCCATGGTACAATTTCAGTTTAAAGGGAGTCGTTATTAAAGGCAAACACAATTTCGACAATTCTCGAAAAGGCAACGAGGTTCGCGAAATTTATCGTAAAAGTTTCACCTTTCTTCGCTTGATTCAGAAACCGAGTTATAAAAATAATAGGTAGAATTGTGACTTTGTCGTCTTGATGTGTGGCGCCGGCGAGTCCACCGAAGACACGCTGTCGAGTTAGTGACGAGGGGACAGAAACAACTGTGTCATTCTTCTGCGCATCAATATCAGCACAATCTCATTCGCGCTTTCAACGCGCGGTTTTTTAATTAAGCGAAGGAAGGCAAAATTTTAGCGATGAATATCTCAGGTCAGAATGAGCGGGTTGGTAGAGATAATTAAACTTGAGAAAGAAAACTAGAAGGGACGGACAAACACAACAAAAACGAGCGCCTTGTTGCTTTCGCTCAAAGTTCGTTGCTTGTTCGCGAACTTTATAAATTGGGTTGGCCTTTAATAATGGCTCCCTCTAAAGCTGCTATTGCAACATGGCCCATTAAACCGTTCATTAACCCTTTGCCTACCGCAAAAATTAAAAAAAAATTGAAGATACCAATATTTTTTATGTGCCCTATAAAAAAAAAATTCTCTTTCACCTTGTGTTGTACCGCAGGAAAGGCTACATGCGCGAGCTCCTTGCTCTAGGGCACATCTCGGCGGCACAAGCTCTAGTGCACCAAAAGCAGCTGCCAACGCTATGAGCTCGCGCTTCTAGCCTTCGCTGCGGTACAACATAAGGTGAAACGGAGCGTACAAAATCGTGATACCGACACGTGCACCGGTCAAAGTGAAAAAAAAACGCGGGCTGTGATATTTTTTCCGGATAACTCAACTACAGCGCCGCCACGAACTCTCAATACACGCGCCCTCACGAGCTCCCGTTGCCGAGCCGCTCCGGTCCCAACACTACCCAAGTATTAGCGGCGAGATGTTTTGGTGGCGCCCTCCTATGGTTCCCCCTTGTGACGTCATTACCTTGCGAACAACAAGTTCGATGGTGTTTGTAAATAGCATGGTGGAAGCCTGAAATCATTGCGCTCTCAAAGCAACACTGCCAACACCGTCGAAATTAAAGTTCTTTCATTCCTCTTATTTCCGTCGACGGTATACCCTTTCCGACGTCATAGTCAGCTTTTGGGCCAATCGTGGAAGGCCGACCACAGCGACGCTTTCGGTCGCGCACGTCGCCAATTCTTGTACACTTGTAGTATCGCTTCACGCGGGCTTACGCTGCGGATGGGCGAAGGGCGCTACAGCCGGAACAATCAAAGCTATCTTTAGTGTCCGTACTTTTTTCTGGCTTCCGTACCCACGACGCTAGTATATGTCATATTTGTTTCTCGTTCTTGCTATAAATGTGAGCCGAGTGGGTGGACTATCTGATCAAAGGTGCATGATGTTGAGATCTGCAAGCAACGAAACATCCAAGCAGTCTCTCTACTCGCAAAATTGTTTTGCCATGGCCTCATTCCACTAGAGTGACAAACACCCCATTTTGTTCGACGACACTGCTAAATTTTTTTTGGCTGATCCTATCTCGCCGGAGCTGCCTCGGTCGACTGCAGCGATTGACGCGCTAAGTGCAGGCGAACGAGAACTTCCGGAAGTCAGACGAACGAGAACTGTTCCGCTCCTCAGATTACGAGTGGCGAACATAACATTTGGGTGAGGCTCGAACACATCATTCCCAAATAGTGTAACCGGTCAATGAGGCAGCCGACTCCAAGATCTGAGCTTTTTGTTTCTTTATTTACACGAGGATATTTCTCCAGTGTCTAGCATCGTGGCCCTTTGACTGGCGCACTTTGCAGCACAAAATAAAGAGGTTCCGGAGAACTCCCGGGAGCTTCTTTACAGAAGGTCCCAGTAACTTGCCCAGGGCACCCCCCAGGATGCCCTGGCACCCACTACGATGCCCGCCAAGGCCGCCATGGTACCCGTCGGCCGCCAGAAGCCCTGTCTTGACCTTTCTCTGGTAATCGACAAACTTGTGCTGAAAACAAAAAATAATAAGATACTTGTTTTGGCAAGGAAACGCAAAGATTCCAGTATAGAACCGCGAGGTCTGTTAGTCCTTGTCATTCTTAGCTGACGGTATTTTTTTAGAATAAGTGGAACGAAATATTTGAATGTCATTTAATTTTTCGCGTGCACGACCGGTTTTGTTTTTACTTACGGAATCGCCTACACAGGCTAAACATTTATTTATCCGATGGATAGCAGACAATGGCCATAGAGTATAGTATATGGTACGCTCTGTCCATGCTGGCTCATATAGAAAAGGTAACACTAAAAAACAAAGAAGGTCACATCAACGGAAATGTGATCTGGTTTTCATATCCCGGTCTACGCAGCGAATTTGCGAAATTTAATACCGGCAGTTTCTTTTTCTTTCGTTCAATAAAAAGAATTCTTGCTGAAATGCAGCCGCTACAAGATGCAGGCGGAGTTCGAAGGAGGCCGCTTACTGACGCAAAAGTAATCTCCGATAGTGTTATCGCTTTTTTATTGTCTTCCATTTACGCCATATACAAAGAAAAAAAACAGGCACCAGCTTACATCCATAGTTAGGGAGACCACGTTGCCGTCGCCGCTGCGTTTTAGGGCACGAGGGAGTGCCCTATTGATTTAGCGCAACTCGGGGTCCACTGCCTTGTTACCACGTTGGGGCATTATTATAACAAAACGATACTGCGCCTTCTGCCTGAGACGCAGGAGCAGTTCCTGAAAAGCAAATTCCAGATGGTGAGTGTACTTCGCAAAAAGAGGCGCGCTCTGTTAGGCATACAAAAACGTATGCGCCCAGAAACTAATATCCTTTTCGGAAATAATATTATTAGCAAAAATAATAAATAGTTCTTACTGCCGGCCTAGGGATCCCCACTTGGTAGGTTCTACAATTGTTTGCTGAAAGGGAACTCACCACAACGTCTTGGACAACTGCTGACCCCCTGCCGCCGTTCTGGAGATCGTTTCCACCTATGTCAACTATTACGAAATCCAACGCTTTCAACGGCAGGATGTCCATCCTTTCCCGCGGGGTGCGGACCGTTGCTTCAGAGTAGCTAAAAGTGCATACTTCAATGCTATTTTCTAAAAACAACCGGTCTCGAGAAAGCCACTTCAGCTGGCTACTACTGAAGATTGCTGCGCTCATCTTGAAGCGCCAGGGTAGCCTCACCGATTCGAACTCCACTTCTCTAGCAAGTCACAAGCACTCAGCGTTTCGAGGACACAGTCCGAATACAGAACAACGGAAGAGAAATTTGGGCGTGTACACAGAGTTCCTATCCCAAGCAGTTGGGGAATAGGGGAAGAAAGAACTACCCCCCTGGCTGCGATGTGGCCCGGTGTGCGAGTCTGGCCAGCCTTGCTCGCCGCTGTGCCCGCGTATGGCATATGCCGTTGCAGGTTGCGTTTACATGCATTCCTCCGTAGGGCATTGAATCGAGATTTGATTATTTTGATGGGTAGCAGATGGGTGGAAGCGGAAGAAGTAGGCAGACAGGCTGCGTGTAATTGGTCCCTGCTCGCTTCGATGCTTTACACTCGCATTCATGTAGACGTAGACATAGAGGTCCCCCCTTAGTGTCCTGGATTTTAATGTGTGAATTCACGAGACGAAATTCTGAAGTCGAAGCTTTTATTTAGGCCAAGGTTTGTGTGAGCAAAGTAGCAGCTGCGTTAATGTGGGCAGGTTCAACTCTGTCAGGCGTGACAACTTGCTGGCGGCCCTTTGCGTCAAGTGCTATCGTCTTTAGTGAACGCTGAAAAACCTTCAAAGGTCCATCATACGCCGGAGTAAGCGCCTTCACGACCGGGTCACGGCTTACAAGAACCTGAGTTCATGTATCCAACCAAGTCTTGAGACCTGAAAACTTGACGGTGAGTTGGGTGCCGACGACTGATAGCCTGAAGATGTTGAAAAGAAAAAAATTGAGCAATCGGTTTAGGTATATGGATGAAGAAGAGGTTGCTTCATGGTCATGATGTGTCGCGCTCCAAGAAGTTGTGTCAGTGTGTGGATAGTGCACTCTAAAATTGCCGTCCCTGTCAGTGGTAATGGTCAACAGACAACCGTATCGGGAAATCCAGTGCGTGAAAAAGGCATCGACTTCAGTTTTCTCTGTGTAATCCGAAAGTATAATTGCCTCCGGCCACCGTGTGAATATGTCGACGCAAGCGAGCAGGTACCTAAAACCTTGGCATGGCATGCAAGTCTGACTCACTGTTGTTTCCACATATGGCACGTGAAGCCAGAGGTATAAAATTCTACCCACGTGTTGAACTAAAAGCAATAAATTTGATGAGGAGAGCTTGTGCCTTTAACTAAACAAAATGGATGTACGCCGGATGTAACTACATCCGGGGCCAATGACTGGTTTACTCTAGGTCACGATGACAAATTTTCAATCCTTGAGTTGGTTTCGTGCTCAATTATTTCTAGACTTGCTCCAGAAAAGAATATGTTTGTGTCATTCGCATATAAAATGAAATCTGGTGTTCGAGGTACTCTTATAATGTCATTTATGTAAATTAAAAATAAGTGCGGACCGAGAATGGATCTTTGCGGGACACCGTAATTTATTTGACCCATATTTGACCTCGCGTGAATAATGTGGGTATATTTTAAACGATTTGATAAATAGCTTTTTTATTATATTAAGTGCAATTCCCTAGTTTCATATATGAACAATTCTCAGGAAAATAATAATATGGCGAAAGTAATCCTTGGAAAAGGGGAGCAAGAGGGACAAAGGACAAACACAAATCTCCAAACACAGCTAGGTGACTGGCGCCCGACCGACAAAGAATATTATGCTTGTTTGAATCAAAAGCCTTTTTGAAGTGAAGAAACACTCCTACTCAGGGTTCTCCTCCCGGTGGGCGGCAGTGGCTTAGCCGCCCACCGCTCTGACTGGCCGCCCACCGCTCCAACTGACCGCCCCTCTCTCCAACTGATCGCCCACCGCTTGATTTGTTTTTGTGTTGCGGAATGACGATGCGATTTCGCCTCCGCAAATGGCTGCAGACCGTCACCGTCATACTTAGAAGGTCCGCGCACCGCCACGTTAACGCTCGCTATCGTATCCGCCACTGCCACACTGCTTCAAACAAAGACCGCAAGCGCTCGGCGTGTTCTTTCTCCCTTAGCGGCGCGCCGCCGGCAGTGCCCCCAGGGGGGGGGGGGGGGGGGGGGAAGGGAGCCGCGAGCAAGCGAGAAACAAAAGCGACGAACCCCCCCCTCCCAAAAAAAAAGAAAAGACAAACGCGCCGCGCCTTCCCCCCCCCCCCCCCCCCCCCCCGCCGGTAATGTCCACGTCTTAGAAATTCCTGGGGAGAACCGCGCTCCTACTGTATATAACTTCTGCTCATAATAGGCAATTATTACATTTTTGGACTTTAGCAGAGCTAATTCAAATGTTGTACTGTTTCCCAGCTATAGCATTTTTCTGTTTAAAAAAATTTATTACTCGAGCATTAATAGCTTGTTTTATAAGATTAGAAAAAATCGGGACAAAGGAGATTGCTCTGTAGATGTTTAGGTGATTTTTATTGCATCCTTTTTGAATCTCCGACACTCTTGCTATCTTTAATTTATCGGGAAATATGCCGGCACTAAAGACTAAATTACATATACATGAGACTGACGTACTGATTAAGTGAGCAACTGATTTTATAGGCTGGGCTTTTATACCACCTTCACCACAAGCACTGCCCTTTTTTAAGTTTGTGTATTAGGCTGTATATTTCGGTTTCAGTAGCAGGAAACAAAAATATTGAACTCTCAAAACCCGGTGAGATGTAGCATTCGTAATCAAAACTACTAATGACATTGCCAGTGGATGCACCGGACATAAAAAAGGGGGCGTTACATTTATCAGCAAGCTTAGTTCTTGTACAAGACAAGCCTTCAATTACAAGCTCAAAATTATCTTTTCTTTCGTCTTTTATACCGTAGGTTATTTATTTTCTTTCACACTTTTATCGGCTTGTCATAAATATCTGCGAACCTATATTTATGATACGTATTAAAAAGGGCGAAGGCTTTATGTCGTTGTTTTATTATCTTATGAAGTGCGGCAACAATCCGAGGCTTTCTTGATTTTTCGTTATTTTTAAATAGCACCATTGGAAACGCCTAGTCATAAAGTTCCTTAATCCTTGTTGAAAAGACGTCGTATGCTGCAATGAAATCGCCCAGCTGAACAATAAAGTTCCCGTTTTCCTCCTCAACTAAACTTTGAAACAACATAATTTTATCATCATAAATGTCCCTATGCATAATGGCTGCATGGCATGTATAGCGTATACGCTGTGTTGAATAATGTCTGAAAAAAAATGGGTAAAAGCTAAATGATTACTAAGATCCTATACTAGGACACACACCTCTAGCTAATTCACTTGGTATTTCGTAAAGCAGACGTCAAGCAAGCTCTGAGACATTTCCGTCACCCGGGTCGCGACATTAATTACATTTTTATGACCGAGAGAATAAAACACATCAAAAGCTTTTGCTTTGCTGGTCTGTGGACATTACATCTATATTAAAGTCACCACAAACAATAGAACGTTTACCGATTTGAGCACACCATTGCAGCACATTTTCAAGGAATTTTTAAAACGTGGCTACTGTACCCGAAGGAAGTCATAAGAATTCCGATATGACATGTACATCTAGGTGTTCCATTACATACAGAGCCACACCTTTTCCTTTCATATTGTCGCGGGATATATATGTGCATTCATATTCCATGTAGGGAACGATATCATAATCGTTTATTGACAAAACTATCTCTCAATTATGAAACCCCGTTCGACGAACTAACTGCCGTCGAATTTAAAACTACATTGCAGCGCCTTCATCCAGTACCACCTCGAAGACGAGGCCTGCGCATGACGTCATTATCAGCGGCAAGCAGGCTGAAGCTTGACGAGAGTTTGGGCCGCGTCACAACTAGGCCGCATTCACTGGCGGCCACAGCTGTGTGCACGACTGCTGAGCGCGAGCTGATAGCGAGCTTCCACAGTTCATTTGCAATTTGCACGCGACACCGTCAAGATTGCCGGTCCTAGCAGCCTATTAATGTGAGCTCGCTCTGAGGATAATTATTTACACAGACTCGCAAGAAGCACTCCGTGAATGCAAACGATGCCGCTCGCAGAATGACATCGCGCTCCAAATACGGATCGTTGTTAAGAAATCAAAACCCTATGTCATCGTCGTTATAGACTGGATTCCGGGCCACGAAGGCATCCCGGGAAACGAAAGGGCGGACGAGGCCGCGAGGGCGCAGCTAAACGCAAGTACCCTGCCCTCACAAGGCCACGATCCCCTCCTCGCACCTCAAGAATAGGGATGCCGCGAACTTTTTTTCGAATCGAAGTTTCGATGATCGAATCAAGCGGTTCGAAAAGTTCGAAAGATTTCGATTTTTTGAATTGTCTACATCGTAAAATTCGGCAAAAGTCGAATTTTCGAACTTCTTGAGCTAAGACGTTCGACGCTTTTAGAACCGTCGAACTTATTATGCTAAAAAATTCGATCTTTTTCGAACTTTCGAACTTATTGCGCTGCAAAGTTCGATGCTTGTCGAACTTCCGAACTTGACTGACAAAAAAATTCGATGAATTTCGAACTTTCGTACTTATTTATCAAAAAAATTCGAAAAGTTTCGAACTTTCGATTTCTGAAAAGTCAGAATTTCGACGAACTTCGAACTTTTAGGGTAAAAGTTCGACGTTCGTCGAACTTCGAAAGACCAGCGGACGGTTTCATTTGAATTCAAGTAGTGAGGTACATTCGTAATTTTTTTTTTCTCGAACTTTTACACGCGGTGCTGCGTTCCTTACGAAAGACAATGGCGTTTGGTTCAATGTTCTGGCATGCTTAGTTTTCAAGAAATAAATTTCCGAAGGGACGAGGAAGGACGGCGGGTTTTTGATGATTATCGTTTGTGCCAGATTTGAAGCGCGCTGTAGCCGAAGCTATTTGTGGTAGAGATGTTATATTTTTTTAAGAATGATCTATGTATAGCCTAGGTAAGTGCCGTCTTAAGATGTGATTATTGTTATTCAACGTGAGTTTCGAAGGAATGTCCAAACATGTATCTACATGCAATTATGCCCTAAACTTGATATTTATTTTTGTCTAAGTTGTTTGAGGTATCGCATTTAAATTAACATCACAGACAGTACATATCATTGCCATCTGCAGAATACAAAATAATCTATTTATTGTTTTTTCACGTTAAGGAATAAATTAACTCATGGGAGAAGATTTCTAATAGTGTTCAAGTTCAGCACGTCATTGAAAGAAAACTTTTTTTTTTTTTTTTTTCGTTTCACGATCTTGGGGCGTGTTTCTACTTTTAGCCTGTACACATTTTGGTAAAAGAAACTTGTTTCGAAGTTCTGAACCTCTGAATACGCAAGAATACAACACTTCCGGCGAATTCTTGATAGTTTTTTTTTTTTTCTCCAACTTTTTATCTCCGCATTTATTTTATTTATTTATTTATTTATTTATTTTTACTATTGGCACAGGTATTTAGGTCGAAAAGACAGCTTTGAGCTTCCGAACCACTAAGCATGTGACAAGTAGTGCCTTCTGACAACGAGTTTCTAACAATGACCATCTACGCAATCTTTTATGCAGTGGAGAGCGATAGTAGCTATACATATGCATAAATAATTTCAGATTAAAATAAGCTTGACCACGCCCTCTTTCCCCGTATTGTTTTCTTTAAGTCCGAAATATCTGGAAGGGAAAAAGGGAACTAAAGCCCCCCCCCCCCCGCTACCCTCTTACCCTCCGTTTCTCCTCTTCCGTCGCCTCTTGTGTGGTAGAACGCTCCTCAGCCTCGAGTTGTGTCGGCTTTTTGCGAGGTGATTCCTCCGTCCCAGAAAATAAACCTCTAGGACAAATTAAAACTTAACTTACTGTATGCCAGCGTCACCCGGGCGGCGTTCGATCAGATTACTACCAGCGTGCAAGGGGTGGCGAGGTAGTTTGCCAGGTCGCTTCAAGGTTTTTCTGAGCCTCAACCTCCCGCCCGCCCCTGGCCGTTTCAAACTGGATGAGTCTCGTAAAACAGTGTGTTCGTGTGATCACTACTGCGTGATGCAGGTTAAAAACGCCGACGCCCCCCCCCCCCCCCCCCCCCCTGGCGGTCACAATTACTGATCTATGGTCACACGTCACTCTGCACTGGCAAATATTCCAGCACATCCGGGACACTCGTCGTCTCATTTAATTGCCTGACCAGCTTCGCAGAATCTAGATATCACACCCTAACTTTTCTAAACTTGATTTTGTAAAAAGTGAGTCGTGAAAGCGTCATTTGAAACAAACTGTGGAGGAGCTTGAAAACCGGACTTCGAACTTTGAAAACTTGGACTAGAAAGAAATTCAAAATCCTCGAAGTTTTTTTTTTTTTTTCGAATTTAGCGTTAAAGGGGCACTGACACCCCAAAGGTCGTATTTATTTTTATTGTCTAAAACGATGCAAGTTGCAGTCATAGACACGCAAAAAAAACCGCATCGCGAAAAAAAAAACTTTCGCGCGCGCGCGCGCGCCTTTTTATTTTTGGCGTTTGATTTTCCCCCCTCTCGCCTCCTCGCTTCTTTTGATCGGTGACGTCAAAAATCAGGAAATTTAGACGCTTTGTAGGCGACATCTCTATAACATTTAATAACGGCAATCGTAAAACATGTTTTTTAACGCAATTGTGAACGCACTACGGCCCTTCTTTTTGAAATACCAAAAATCGGGAGTTCGTTGTGGTGCCGTCTCCTGGATTTGTATCCTCCAACGGAAAACAGGCGACACCGCTCAAAACCGGTCCGTAGCAACGCCGCCGCTCACTCCTTTCCTCCTCGCTTTGGGTCGCCATGGCAACAGCAGGGAGTGGTGAAAGAAAGTCGACTCTCAGGTCTCCGCGATTTTTGACGTCAAGGCACCGGCGCCGATCGCGCGGGAACTTCGAATTCGGCATTTGGAAATTGTTTTTTTACTTCACAAATGCTGAATTCCCAAATTTCAAATTTTGAGGGTAATGTCCCGGCATCGTTTTCAATCGTTTCGGATAATAAAAAAAAATGATTTTGATGTGTCAGTGCCCCTTTAAAGGAAAATCGAAACCTTCGAACTTTTCGAACTTTATGCAGAAAGAAATTCGGAATGTTCGAATTGTTCGACCTTCATGTCTATAAAAATTCGAAGCGTTCGAAGTTTTCGAATTTTATTTCCAAAGAATTTCGAAATCTTCGAATTTATCGAACCTGAAGTTAAAAAATATTCGAAATATTTGAATCCGAAATTTTAGAAACCGTGAAAGCTTCGAACTTTTCGAATTCGAAACTTCACTATGATCGAAAGTTGCGAATTTTTCGATTTCGAACCTCGGTCGGTACGAAAATATCGAAATTTTTCGAAATCGAATCTTAGTTCGCTTCGAAAATATCGAAACCTTTCGAATTCGAACTTGGAGTGGTTCGCGACATCCCTACTCAAGAACAAGAGGAAAGGCCTGACATACCACCTGACCCTGGCGAAACAAAAAAAGAGGAGCGACTTGCCCGAAAACTTAGTGTCATCTCACTTCTTCCGCCAAATTCTTGTCCGATCCCGCCGGAATACAACCGGTGGAAGGAGGTAAGCATCAGGCAGCTCCAAAGAAATACGGCCATCACGCCCATCTGGCAGGCTATATTTTATAAGCCTACAGACCCGAACGACGCAGGCATTGACCCCAACTGCGAATACTGTGGTGTCCCGGCGACATGTTTCCACCTCGTGTGGGACTGCGCTGAAAGTTCACGGTATCGCGAAGCAGCGTGGAAGAAGCTTCCCCCACAGGCACGAAGACCCACAACGCATGAAGAGTGGACCATTCCGGACCTCGCAAACCATCACAGGAAGCACATCCTCGACTCCCTGTTAGACTTTCTCCGTCTTTCAGGGGTGGCGAGGCATGGATGACCCCTTTTCCCCTTTCCTTTCCCCTCCCCGTCACTCCAGATGACGCTACTCAAGAGGATGTGACGAACCCCTTTGTACATATAATAAATACGTTTCGTATATATATATATGCACTCCATTTGCGACTCCAGCAAACCGGACGGTACCTAGTGGAAAACCACTGAGTTGGCCGGGACAGGCCCTTTCGCGATATCTGGTCGTGTCTTGCGGATTTCATGATTACATGTTGTCGATGGTTTGCGCAACACAACCGTTGTCCCGGTGACTTTGTTGTAACTGCAGTATATGCTTGCTCTCAGGGTGCTGTGCACGCAATCTACGCAACCGCGCGAACCAGCCACTTCGCGGTTATCAGCGCTCATCAGCACCATGGAAGAACAGTAAAAAAACCTTTTATCACTTCCTAAAAAAAAAAAAAAAAAAGAGAGAAAGCCTCTGGAAGTTTGCTTATGCCAACAGATCGCCGCAGGTTCAAAACGTGGAGGATAAAAAGTGGGGCAAATCATTTTCAGTACATTGCTCGCTTGCTGACGCCCACGTGTTGTGCGTTGGGCTGGAACATGGCACGGCACGACCTGTATTCGACCGCCATATTTCTCCGATAGTGGCGTCCCCTATAAGTCGCTGGAGTCGCGAATAAAGTACTAGGACGTGGCCCGGTCGTGCTCTCTTAGGGCATTCCTGCAGCTGATTAAAACCAGTTGCATGACGATCACTTAAGGGCCTTAATTTAGCAATTTAGTTTTACACCAATTAGGGTTTAAAGAGTTTGTTAAAACGTGAGCCTGCCGTGAACAGTCCATAGCAGAAAGGCAGAAGCAGACATCTCGACTTCTACAAACACTGGATCTTTCATGAAAACGACAAAAAGCGTTCAAGAGAGCACGTTTTTGAAACTATGCTCTGGGTCATAAAACTTGATTCAAAATCCTGTTGCGTTTATTGAATAAGCATCACAGTGCTGCATACATATGGTACAATTTTTAAATAAAAGTAGAAATAACACAATCACGTGACTGACCTCAAACCATGGACTTAACTTGTTCTCCCATATGTCTCGCTGCTTTCTATAATGCATCACTCAATATCTTTTTTTGCTTTTCTTTTGTTACAGTCACGTTGAACAAAAAAATGACTTAATGCTTATCCTCAAGCTCATTGTCTATCCAAAGATTCGTAATACCAGTACCTTCAAACTTTTCGTCAATTTTACGCTGCATTTGTTTTACATTTTTGGGCGAAAAGTACGATTTCCAGCCACCAACTTCACCTTTCCGAACAAGGCTGCACTTGGCCCATTTTGCTTCTTCGTTTCCTGAGACTGGCGAAACATCACCGCGCCCAAGCAACTGCGCTATTCCTTTTGCGTCGGTTTTTAGTACATCTGCCATGAATTCGACGCTACTCCTTTCAATAATGAGTTTCAGAAGCTCGCTGTCACTCCGCACCATATCGCCGTACTCCTCGCCCAAGAAGTGTGCTAACCTACGAACAACGCCCGCCTTGTCGCTATGAATCTCCTCGTAAGTAACAAAAAACACATTAAAATCGTCTCGGTGCTCGTAACCCGAGAGGACGTGGTCAAAGTAGTCGCCGAAGCCGAATCGGCCATCCAGAAACGTGGCCAGGAAATCCTCGAAAGTTCCGTCGGCGAAGTCGTACAACGGAAAGTCCCGCATCATGTGGAAGTTGGACACGCAGCAGTCCCAGGGATTCCTGGCCACGTAGACGTATTTGGCCTTGTCGCTGAGCAACAGTCTGTTCATCGGAAGGTGCGTCCGTAGGAGCCTTGGAGCCTCCGACGACGACTCCTGCAGTCCCTGAATCTCCAGGAATGGGGACCTGTTCGTGAACTCGGCGAATGTCCTCATGGATTGACCCTTGTTCAGGAGGAGCTGGATCATTTGCTGAACCAAATGGGTCCCCGTTCTGGGAAAAGTCACCTGTGGGTTTCGTGTTTTTTTTTTTATTATTTATTTAGCTGTTCAAGCTTCAACTCACTTCTGCTGACATTTTATTTAGCCGCGGTCTCACTGTTCATACGTCATACATAAAGACAGCCTGCAGACGCTGTCTGAAGCGTGTGATTTGCTCACAGTTGTAATAAACAAACTCTCTTCAGATATTATCGAAGCGTGCATGCTCATGAAACAAAAATGCTTGCAAGGTGCTTGAGGCGTATCCGCGGATAATTCTTTCATAAATGTCTGCGTAGAACTCCGAGGGTCTTTCGTACGATGTTTGAGTAGCGTGACTGCGGGCTTTGCGAATCTATCCAGCACTGGTTTAATTAAAACACACGCAAACACAATTGCAACTTCTCGTTATACTTCTAGTAGATGCTTAGCTAGTCAGGGATGATACTTCGATATATCGGTACTCTGGAAAACGTGGATTCATCAGATGTACCGCCATTATAACTAACCGTGGCCGTACAAAGTTGAAGAACTGCAGTACATTTTTACAGTAACGTTTGAAAGGGAACTCTGCTAAGGGGTTCTGAAGAGGCTTATCTAAGTATTTATCTTCTAAGTACTGCATTTTCAGATTCAACTAGTAAGCATTGAACTCCCATTGTCAATCATTTAAGCTGAAATGTAGTGACCCCTAACAAACGCAGTGTGTGGTTTCTTATGTCCTCTCTCTTATCGTCTGATACCACAATATCAACAATAATTAAATGCTAGGGAGCCGCCGTGTCGTGCATTTTTTTAACTGCCTGTGACTGTAGGCTACAATAGTCTTTTATCTCACAAATAGGTCATATGCAAAAATCTTGCCAGCTATCGTCATCATGTCATTAGAAGCCGCCATATTGTTTGTTTTTTTTCGTCCTATTTTCCAGTTCTGTCGAGACACATCTGCAATTAACTCGGTTTGCACGATATTAGTACGATTTATTTGTTCACTCAATGAGTCGCTGCTTAGTTTTGGTTCAAAAAAGAAACTAAAGACGGCCGCGAAATTCTGCGAAATAAATTCTCGGCAACGAGGTCTCAAGACTCGTCACTCAAGCAGCGAACTTGGCCATCCCGGGCAGTGAACGGTCTTTATTTAAGACACTTGTGTGAAGGGTTCTTACTATACTTGCAGCAGGGGATCGTATTTTGGTTGCAGGACTCCCACTTTACCAGGACCATTGTCTCTCGGGAAGAACTATTTGGTAATTGATCATGAATACACTAGTTGGCGCTTTTTTTTTTTTTGCACCTGGTCTATTGTCTTCAAAGTTGTTGAGAAGGCTGTATGTCTACTAGGCATGTTGTGCAGCAGACGCAGATGTAAAATTAAAATCATACTGAGCGTATTACAACGAACAACCCCATATCTTTCAAGAGTACAGGATTTTACTCGGTTACATTAAGTGGCATCTTATCCATAAGGCTAATTGCTTTTTGTTTTGCTTTTTTTAGAATTGATTGCTTCATTCGAAAGCAACAACATATAGATACTAACTTATGCCTCAGCGAAGTATTACCCTCACCCATTTATTGTATATTTCCACCCGTTCAGTAGTTCTTTACAGTACAGCATCGTTCGCCTGTCCGTTGCAACGTAAATGAGAATGTGTTGGGTCACCTCAATTATGTCTCCCTCTTGAGGTTCGAACCCCAATGATTCGATGTAAAACGTGGGGTTATAATAGGCCGAGCATGCCTCGCCGTTGATCAGCTGGGTGGCAGGAGCCCGCTTGGTACTGTTCATGGCCAAATATGTCGTGGATGTTGCTTGTCTAAAAAATAAATATTCGGATTTAGTTTTTCTATTTTTTTTAATACAAACGCAGCACGAACGGGTTGAAATAATTCAATAATCTAATACTCCTGGAGAGCTCAGAAGAGAAACCAACTTTTTGCGAAGACGCATTTTGTATTTTGACCTCCTCTCGAGTCGCTGATGGCTTTTGCTAAGTCTTGATTGTTTTAAATTGGTTGGATTTGAAGTGTGGGCTGCAAATCTGATATTCGACGTGAATGTCAATTCCGAAAACATCGACATTAGAAACTCTGCTACTAAAAATGCCGATATTCTCAGTTTAAAAAAAAAACATAAAAAAAAACATTTCTTTTTGCCTCCTCAAGAACCGTGCACGCTATTGCGATCCCTGGCAATAAAAATGGAGGTGTCTTTTTTATGTGCTTCGTAAAAAGAAAATAAAAACGCACGCATGTACACAATTGCACATGCATACATGCATGCGTACGTACATAGATAAAGACAGACATGCATACAGAGATACATACGTGCATACATAGAGGCATACAGACATACGTACATACATACTCTAAACAACAGAAAGGATTTCTTGAAGACTGAGGACAAGGACTAAGTACATCACACATTTATAAAAACATACGTGCGCACACACACGCATACACCTACAAACATAAATGCAAACATACATACGCGATCAGCGTGCATATGTAAAGACATAGCTGAACGTCCGCGTTTATTGGTGCTACACCCTGTTCCACATGAAGCCCGACCGCAGCCAAAGTTCCGATCTGAGGGAGCCAATCGAGCAATGCCGAAAGTTCATCGTCGCCGCGCTCGTGATCTTTCGGCTTTTTGTACGACCGGCTAAACCACCGTCCTCCTCTAGGGGACAGGATGCCGCATTGAGCGAACAGGTATGAAGTCAGGGGAGGTAAGTCGTTTGTCTATACACATACGACTTACTGCCCGTGACTTCATACCTGTTTGCTCAATGCGCAATCCAGCCCCCTAGATGAGATAGGAAGTGAGCGCTTGACGGGCTCCTCTGCCCTTCCGAATGCTAGTGTGACCAGCGTCCAGGGCTCTGGATTTTTGCTTGTCATCTCAAGAGGGCCTGCATCTTACGCGGTAACAGCGCATGCGGACCCGAGCGGTCTCCAGGGAAGCCATTCGGTGTGAGAATTTAGAGATCCTACTTGATCCAGTGTGCATATGTCCCACGCTCAAATGACTGATTCTCGGGATTTGATTCAAAATGGTATAATAAAACCCACTCAAATACCAGAAAAAAAAAACACGGAACAAAACATTGATTGAGCGCACTAGAAAGCCCAGCAGACGCCCGACTTTTGGGACCAGCATCGGCATCGGTGGCTTCGCTCGCGCCAGACTCGGAGGGCAGCTATACGCCATCCGCCCTGTTCGCCCGTTTGCTGTGATCAAACCTAACGTGAAACAGAGTAGGCGTTGCATTTGCAAAAACAATAAACTTGATTCTACATAAAGATCACGCCCGTAGGTTATGGTTTTGGTTACCTTTAGGAGATTCGGAGATCACCCTTGGAAAGAGGGACTGAGAAAACGGCCTCTTCAGTTTTTGTTTTTTTCTTTAGCGCTGTTTTTGATGGTAACTGCCGTCGACTAGAGCGAGGTACGTATTCGCTTGGTGAGCTTGGATTCTTGCAATAATAAGCTATAAAATGGAAATCTAATCGCCCGACAACCCCTCTACGCCACACAAATTTTTTTTTTATTGCCTCGATTGCATTGTAAAAAAAAAAAAAAAAGTGACGTGTTTAGCTGCACACGACCGATGATGCCGGATGCACCTGACTATAATATCAGTATTAAAGCGCTCATAAAAAGCAATTCTGAGTAAACATGGAAAAAAAATTAAACGAGAGCACACAGCTGTTTGCTTCCCCAAACTATTTTCAAGCAGTTTATCATTTCTGCTGGTGCTTTGGTAGACGCATCCGTCGGAATGACGATTAGTTCGAAATGACAAAAGCTCGTAAGCTTTGTTGCTCCGTAATTTCCTGAGAATTTAAGGCCAGACTAAAAAAAATGGCACTTGCCTATGGAACGATATTCAGGTTTTGTACACCTCGTTTCACTTTATGTCCGATCGCAGGCGACACCACGATCCTTCGGAGCCGATCAAGCAGCACGAAAAGCGCATCATCACGGTGGCCGTTATCTTTGTCTGCGAACGCGCTTCAGACATCTTTGCTTTATCTTCATAGACCAACTCACCCCTCTGACGTCACACCACTGTGGTGGCGCTTCTGTTGGCACTGCGCATGTGCAGATGCTTCGCCACAAAAGTCTGGTTTCTGCGCACGCTCAATTCGCCTACACCCTGAGTGGGCAAACGCGGGCTTGTTTATAAACACTGTGTTGGTCTTTATGTATACTATTTTTTTGCAGACAGACCTTGTGCGGCCATTGTGTCAGGAAGATGGCGCCTTAGAGAGTTTATGCAGACCGTCTATTGCACGATGTATGAACAGTGCGACAAAACCGAGTATAGCCAAGGCGACGATATTCGTCTCGACTGTTTGTCTCGCGCTTTGCATAAGGTCGGCCATTTTGCGGCACAAGACAAGAATAAAACTAAAGGTTCTTATAACTTGTTTTGTCTTATGCAGGTCTCCCGTTATAGGGTTGCTTCACTCAAAGAATAGCCACGTGTTACTGATACTACACATTCTCTCGCCGATGCGTTCAACCTGAAATTCAACTTGGTTGCTATCTGTGTTTGTGTCGTGGTACTCGAGATGGGACCGCATACGACGCGTCCTAAGAAGCAATATTTATCGTGCCATTTCTTTAAAGGGTCCGGCCTTACAGAGGCAGAGTGAATCTATGGCTGGATACACAAGGTAAGAACGCGACAAATAAATTACACGACGTACCAGCCACGGTACCCAATCGCTCCCCGCGCCAACCAGTAGAGGCAGCAGTTATATGACAGGTAATAGGGCGTCAGTACAAAGAGCGGCTTGATAGCAGCCTTTAATCCGGTTGTATGAAAAGGTTCTTCATCGACAGAAGGTCATCTGTCGATGCAATGTCCCGAACAAGGATGCGGACCTGCGTTAACAACATTCACGATAAACAGAGGGCCGATCTGTCTCTGGAATGATTAGTGGGTAGGCGCAAAGCTAGCTGCCACTCTCTAAACGCGTTCGAACGCAAACGTTGATCTCCAGACACCGGCCTTCGCCGTTCGGACGCGTTCGAAGATTGAGTAGAGAAAATGGTAGCTAGCATCGCGTCTATTCACTGATCATTTCAAGCGAAGCCCGGTGTCCGGATGTCCCCGCCGTGCTCTTGTCTCCTCTCCCTCGGTATGTACTCCTACGTACTCTGCTCTTCTCTCCTCCTCTCCCTCAGTGCGTACCCGTACGTACTCCTTGTCACTAGATGCGTGCAGTCCATATGTAGACTGCACTACTACTGCAGTCCATATGTAGACTGCACTATTACTGCAGTCCATATGTATACTGTAAAACTGCACGCAGAAAGAAAAAAACAAAAAAACGTAAAGTACCCATTTAACCTAATTTCAACCTGCTGTGAGAGCCTACTTCAAAAAATAAAAAGAACTAACTTACAAAGGGGCGGCCAGACAAATAAAGTTAAAAGACGTGTACATGTGATTCCTTATTGGCATAAAGTGTCTCACAACATTAAAAAGATAGCTAGTAGATACGATGTAAATGTTGTTTTTTCAGCCCCTTGCAAGCTCTCAAAAATCTGTTCGATGCTTACACGGCAGAAAAAAGCACTATGTTCTAAAAAGCACGTTGTACAGTACACTGAATGTGTGACCAATGTTGTCTATGAGATTCCATTAAGATGTGGAAAAGTTTATATTGGACAAACCGGGCGCTGTTTTAACGATAGGGCGCGTGAGCGTAATCTTTCTGTGCAGAACAACGCGGCGGGACACCTGGCAGACCACTGCTGGCGATGTGCTGACTGTAAGCCTCTTTTGGCTCAAACAAAGTTTTTAAAGAAATCAAAAGATAAGACCGAGAGAGAGATTATAGAGGCGTTTTATATCAAAAACAATGATGACAAATGCGTTAGCATGCATTCTCTCTTTTTGCTTCAGAAAGAAGTAACGTTTCTGGATAGCTGCTTGTGAGAGTGGTGATTGGTTGCAGTGTGGGTTTGGCATACGATCTTGTGTATAAGTGACAGTGTTGTTTCTAATAAAATCAGTTGTAAGTTAGCGCCCGTCCTGTCGTCTTTGTGTCTTTATTGTCCTTGTTGTGTTGCGCTTTTTAACCTTTTAAATCAGTATGAACCAACTCGCCCAAACACAAGTTTTAATCCGCCGAAGACATACGCCAAACAAGGGGAGAAAGGCCAAGCACTAGGAAGGCTGGGGAGGGGGAGAGAAGCCTTCCCGTTTAACGTTCCTCTCCCTTTCTCTCCTCGCCTTTCATTGCCCTCCTTTTCACCCCTCCTACATAACAAAGCCGTAGTGCTGAATGAGATGGCGTCATCAGAGAAGGTCAATGCTGGGCACAGTTTGGGACACGAAGATTGCGTCAACGTTCTTCTCAAACTTCACTCGAAGCCGAGCGATGACGCATTACTCGTTTCCGATTTGTGTCCAGCGTCGGCCTTCTCTGAAGACGCTGAAGATTTGTGTTCAGCGCTACAGCCTTATTATCTAGGAGGTGTTGCCCTTTCCTGTCCCGCCTTCCAGATACTCGTCTTTTTTCTCTTCGCCTAGCGTTGCCTTCGCCTCCACTGCGCTCAACTAGCGACACGGAGTATAGAGGCAAACTCAATCCAAGGCGAAGAATGTGTCAGCGCGGCTTCATTTGACCTGGAGAACAGAGAGACATAATTCTTGCGAGAAGCAGTGGGTTACGGGATTGATTGAGCGGCGCGATGGCGCGGTGTAGGGTGCATGCCTCAATGTCCTTCTGTTTAAGGTGATGCCATCCTTTGTAATACCCGATTCCAACAGCACGCGCTGATGGGGAAAATACAAAGAAATCGACAAAAAACAAAATGTCGCCATAGTACACTCAGCGCCACAAACGCGTCCAGGGACACGCTCTTTCACGCGCTTCTGAACAAACAAAAACGTGTGGGACAACATGGCGAGGTGCCACAACCCTAACCAAAGCGCACATGAAGGCACCTTAGCGCAGTACACGTATTCCCGAATGTTTCCGAGGATTGAACAAATGAGGTTGGCGCTGTAGCCCCCGACCCACAGTGGCAACTGCAACGACCAAAAGAGCTTTGCGTTTCGGCACCGCGCGATCCGTGACGCGTGCCACGAGACACGAAGATTCGGGGTGACATGGTGCCTCGACGTTCTGCGCTGGCCCTGGAGCGACCCCCCATTTGTAAATATTGTAAATGTAAATGTAATTACTTAGGCCAAGCTCGCTGCAGCGGATTGCGTTGTCTCGTTCTTCCCTGTTGTCCGTGTCTTTGAGCGCGACCATGTTTCAAGGTTGGTATATGACTGTGTACTTCGTATTACCGTAAGATGAACCGTAGTAGAGCCTACAAGTGATCGGAGTCAATCTAATGCCGGGTGAGTGTCGTCCTTCGGGAGGGCCTCAGAAACACGCGGGGGGAGAAGTCACGTGGCGCATTACCAGCGCTGGATTTGCTGAGTTGGCTCATAGCGTCGGCTGAGGTCCATCCAACCTAATGTGAAATGCTGTATAGTCTTATCCGAGGGGTTCCGTGTTTTCGGCAAATACCGATAAACCCAGACAAAATAACCCGCAACCGGTGTTGTCCAAAGCGGAGAAAACCAAAAAACCTTGAATTAGAGTTGTCCTTAAAGATTTCGCTGCGAAACAATCGAGGTTTCGCCGGAGCGAAACCTCAAAGAATCAGAATTTCGCTCCGGCTAAATCCTGATGGTCACTGATGTGCCCCAAAAATTTATGCTGGTAGACACTGATCTGTCCCCAAGGTCGGTCCCTTTTGCTCGACGATACGAGGAAATAGAGCCAATCAAGCGGAGTCAAAAGCCCAAATCACTTTCCCTTTTTCTGTTTGCGATTGTTTCACCGATGATAGTACATGTACAGAAACATAACGAACACCACGACGGTGCCCTTTCGACGCTGTCTGATTGATCCCATCAGCTCATAGTGTCGGCGGCATCCAGACTTAAGGAGAAACGAAGTAGCAACCGAAATTATAAGTCACAAACTTTTACTCCGATAACCGTTAGGGGCTCTTCCAACACCACTTAGAATAATGAGACTCCGCATCGCCTCCTCTCCCTTCATGAAACGTCATCACAGTTGGATCGCGCTAACCCGGCTATTGGGCCCGAGTCCGACCTTCGACACGTGATTGGACACGAGCCCCGGTCGAACAGTGACGCAGCACTCGTGCCCAATCTCAGGCCTCGATCGACCTGACTGTGATGAGGGTACGGAGGCCTTCTGCTTGTCTAAGTGGTGTTGGCTGTTCTCACCACTACAAGTGACGACCGATCGCTCGTCAACCTGCAATGCTTCAGCTTTTTTTTCCACAGCCCCTTCTTCTGTATTTGTACATGGTGAAAAATGAAGTGATTTGTTTCATTTTATTTGATTTGTTGTCGCTGGCGATGCAGGACGTCCGTCGTCGATGTTGCAAAATGCTTAAAAAAGATCGCCCGCCGCCGGGCGATCTTTTCTCAGAGCCCCAGGACTGCTCAAACTTTTGTCGCAAAGTTATTGCGTTTTTGTTTTTGTGTGTGTTTTGTATATGGCATTGAGAGGCGCCACGGGCCATACTGGAAACCTGACGTCAAATGCTCCGAGTTATATAACCTGCAACGTCACCTTGTCGACATTGAATGTTGGTTTTAGCGTACTCTTCATTTGCCGTTCTATCAATGGCTCTTGCCACTTTAGAGGTAATGAATAGCATACCATAAGGAGTAATACCCACGGGCATTTTGAAGATGTGTTTAGATCGCGTAGCTCGAACAACCACCGAAGTCTCCTTCAAAAGAAGAAAAATAAAAAGAAGGCTCATGAGGAAAAAATTAGCTTTAACAAGGGCTGGCCTGGAACACAGCCTGCACTGAACTATCCACGAGGCTATTTTTCGAGGACCACACCCCTAATTTTGTTTCCTTCTGTTTGGGCAGCGGGACGCCTTCCGAGCCTTCGGGTCACGCCCACATTACAAGGGTTACGCGCGCGTCACTAGAAGAAGAGTAATCGACTACAAACACAGTCACTCTTCACTACAAAATATTCAGTTAGGTTACTGGATTTTTTTAGAGGAAAAGTAATTGCCCGTTGCTCAAAAAAGTAACCGTTACTTTTCCGGTTACTTATTTTCATATCGATATATTTTTGCCGGTTTCAAACTGTTTGTTCCTGACTGTTCATTGTTGAATTAAAGTAGCAGAATTACAAACTACTCCTTTTTTAAGTGCGCCAATTTTGATAGACTATCTTCCTGACGGAGACCAATTTTGAGGATTCCTCGGTTGGAATCTTGTAGAAACAAAGGGCACCATTTCGAAGCGGAGAGAAGAATGAGAAACGGTAATGAGTATTTCTAGTAGATTCAAATGAATCAGACTACTCTTCGTGATTACTTCCTAATAAAAGTAATCAAATGATTACAAATCTACTCCAAAAAGTAATCGATTACAAGTAGCTTGATTACTCGGAATCTTTGCCGTACAAGTCTGCACCCATGTTCCCTGTACTTTTGGAAATTGTAAGCTCTGATCTTGTTTTTTAAAGGTAAGTAGAATCAAGACACGCCGATTCGTTGTCCGACACTAAAAATAGAGACCGAAAGATAGCGAATTTCTCGGAAATAATTAGCCGCATAAAGCACACGCGAATTCGAAGAGAAAGAAAAAATGCAAGACGTTTACAAATCTCTGTAGTGCGAAACTAGAGCGCAGCTTTTGAGGCGGAGTTGGGGAGGGTACAAAGGGGTGGGTATGCCCCTTCTCCTCTTTTGTTCCCTCCCCTTCTCCTCCTCCTTCTCTGTTAAATTTAGAGGGGAATTTTCCCGTTAGATTTAGCGGAAAACTTTCGCTGCAAAATTTAGGGGAAAGATTTCCAGCCGAATTTAGCGGCAAATATTCCCGCTTACTTTCACCGAAAAATTTCCCTCTAACTTTAGCGGGGAAACGTCTCACAATGCAACACGCGTTACGCCGACGTCACTCAACCCGGAAATGAACGCATTAAAGCAGCGCTCCAAAAAAACCAAAAAAAAAACCAGAAAATACGGAACACTATTTACACTCTAAGAAAAAAAGGGTGTAGTCGGGTGCATAAGGCGCTCATGCACCCTTTTCCTGAAAGACGCACCCTCCGTTGCCCAGCCAGTGTGCTTGTACACCGACAATGAGCATCCTCCTCTCTCTTAAAAACCTCTAGGTGTACCAGTGCACCGCCACGCTAGCCACGCGCCCTGATCAGCTTGGGCTTGGATTCCCCCATGGGGGTCACTCATTGGGTTGGGCAGTTTCTTTAGAACTATGGAGCTATCCTGTTCCCTCGGTATTGACAGTATGTGGAGTGGACGCTATGCTTGTTTTAGGCCAATCGGGTCTCCGGGTAGGATCACGTGACTACAGTCTCCAAGCTAGAGATAAGGCAGAGCACGGCACCTGCCTGAAGGCCAAGGTCGCGGATAGAATCCCCTTCACTATTAACTTTGGGTCGAACTTTCAAGAGGATATAAGTGACAAATCCTTTCGTTGTGTTCATTGTTGGAGCAAAGTAGAAACTTGGGCTAGTTGGTTCATGATCAGAATATACAGCGCCAAAAAACGACAGGACAAAGAGTTTACTCTCCTCTTTGTCCTGTTGTTTTTTGGCGCTGTATATTATGTTCATTGTTGGGTTCCCCCTGAAGATAAGCCTTTGCGAGGGCGCCCCCTTTTGGCTTTGAAGGAGCTGCTATTTTCTTACTGCACTCTTTTTCTTTTTCTTCCTAAGCTGAAAGCGTGCACGAAGGTGAGCAGTTGGCGGACCAATGAACCGGAGGCTTTTTCTATCCCTCGACTCCTCTGTCTGGGCGCGGATAACGGCAGGAGCGTGATCATGGGGTAAAGGTTTCACGGATGACGTAGTAGCTTTTTTCCACCTCGGAATGTCTGCTTCCCGGCCTAGTTTCTTATGTGCTGTGCTGCGACCAGCGGGGCTGCCGTACATTTCATCACCGACAACGTATTCGAGTGTACCAAGATTTCCAGAGTTTGAAAAGTCCTACGCGTATATCGGCAGCAAGGGATTTCTTCAAAAAAGCCCAAGGAATTCATGTGATGAGCTTAGTGTTCGGTTCGGCAAATTACTGCTTCTGCCACATCGTGTTGAATCTTCACAGACCTCTTTTTTTTTTCGTTTTTGTGCTAGTCTGGTTGTTCTGCAGTGCCCGTGTCGACATATATCTCAGATTACGTATTTCGAATCCGGTATTTTCATCGTAAGTGCACTGCAACTTACTCCTTTGTAACAATTGACCGTTCCGTTCCGGATTACCTCTAGAATTAGGCAGTGTCTATTTTCTAGCAGCCGGGAGAATAATTTCCCCGAAATTCTATCTGCAGTCGCCTGCCATTAGCTGTCTATAATCATGTGACAATTGCAGGTGGAATACTGACTTTTTTATTCTCCCGGCGTTTTGTGAAAACACGTTTTCGTTGATACACGTTTTGTAAACACCTTTCATCGACACTAACGTTTCATCGTCACTCGTTACGCAAAATGCACGCTGTAGGGACATTTTGTCGCGCGTGTATCTCTGAGGCGCGAGCTCACCGACCCAGCCCACCCGTTCGCGCCACTTCGTGGCGACAGTCTGCGGCGGCTCATTACAAAAATGTTAACCCACCTGTCCCACCCATACACGTCACTTCGCGGATACATTCTGGGGCGGCTCATTACAAGAAAAGAAAGCAGAGAAGCTAATATAAAAAAGCTAGTCTGAGCTGTCGATGAAACGTCGTTCGATGAATTAATGACGACTGCCGGTGAAATTTCGTGGGAATAATTCTACCGGCAGCTGGCAGAATGGACACTACCTAAGACTCACCCTCAGTTCTTGTTTGCTTAGTAATCTTTTCAGTTGCGTTCCAGCTTTTTTGTACGTCTTCAGATATCACGGATTGCTTGCAAGTTTATACTTGTTTACGGAATAGGCTGTCTAATAAACTTCTTGAGATTTGAAAACAATCCCGTGTGTCCGTTTACCTGCCTTTTTGCCATCACCGGGGCGCCTACATTTTTACTGGTTTCCTTGATGTCTTAATTGGGTTTATCAAGTTATGAAACGGGTATATAAAGTGGTGTGACCATGCACCTTTGAATCGGGTGCATCTGTGTTCTCTTCGAATTCAGTGAGTGTAGAAAGAGGTGTTACAGTACACTATTGAACGGGGTGCTCCTGTGTTCCCTTTGAGAGCAGTCGGTGTAGAAAGGGGGGTAATGGTACACTATTGAGCGGGGTGCATATGTGTTCCCTTTGAGTGAGGCGGGTGTATGGAGCGGTGTACTGGTACACCAGCAAATGGAGTGCATCTGTGTGCCCTTTCATTTCATTGGGTGTAGAAAGAGGTGTATCCGTGCACCATTGAATGGGGTGCATCTGTGTTCCCTTTCATTTCATTGGGTGTAGAAAGAGGTGTATCCGTACACCATTGAATGGGATGCACCTGTGTTCCCTTCGAGTGAGATTTATGTAGAAGAAGGAGTACATGTGCACCCCACCAACGGGTGTACACGTACTCCCACATTTGGGGTGCACCTGTATTCCCCCAAAGGGTGTAGTATATGTGACAAGCACTTACACCCCCTATGGGGCGTAAGTGCTTGTCACCCCATGGCACCCTTTTTTTTTTAGAGTGTATACTGTACCCGAGCCGCCGTGCGTTTCGATGTGCCTGACACCACTCTATAAACTGGTCGCACCGCTTGCCGCCAAAAAACTAGCGCTCCGCGTGCAAAAATAAAATAAAGCAGCGGATTTGTGCACCGTTTAATTGCGACTGTACGTATTTTTCCGACGAGTGATTTCTAAAAATGTGCACATAAACGTGTTTTTTGTCTCCTTTTCACGGAACTGCGAGAGTCGGCCGACAGTTAATTCCTTCCCCCAGATGTTTCCTTTTTCCTTTTTTTATGTGGTAAAAGAACAATGAAGCCGGATCCACATATCATGCCCCTTGTACCGTGACAACAACATTAAAACCTGTGGAATTTACTTTTTTCGAGTGAGCCACGGCACACGTGTACGCCCTCTCCCCTGACCTTTTTTCTCCTGCTGTCGCCATTCCTGGACGGCCCCGTCCCGGACAACCAACCTTGTCAGCACCTACCTTTGAGCGTATTTCGTCTTTTACGACGATTCTTTTTTGAGCATGGACAGTATTAAGCATACAAAGCAATGACAACCGTTACTACCGCACGATGGCAATATGTTTTGACGGGTAGAGTAACATCGGTCTGCCCTTCGTTTGTAGTTAGCAGGCAACCACCCAGACGGGCGCCCCTTACCCGCCCGATACAAAGGGAAGAGCTGCTAGTTCAGCATCATTCATCATCATCATCATGGGTTCCATTTCCATATCACGCTCGCGATCTTTAATGTTAGTCAATTCTCTACCGTCGAGCCCCTGAGAGATTCGACAGAGTTCTATTTCTCGAACAACAATCTGGGGCAGACGGTGGGGAGTGCGCTGGGGGTGGTGGTCGCCTGAAAAAGATGTTCTCTGTTAGACTTGCGGTGTTGTTTTCGACAAAACCTCCATCTTACCACGGGCAACCGCGAAAGCTGCTAGAAAGCAACTGTCAGAGTGTGCGCACGAGGTAGTGGCCTCCTTGGGATACAGAATAATGTTTTCTGTTAGACACAAGTTGTAAACTTTGCGTGCGTAAAGAGGTGAATAAACCATTATCGTGAGCTGTTGCCAGTGTGTAACTAAGCAAACAGAAGGCACAGCTGTTTTTGTTCACCTCGTTGTTGGATCCGCGAAATCGCTCGCCGTGAAGTGATCCCTTCAGAGGCGATACTTCGCATATTGCTTACTATCCGGGTTATCTAAGTGGCTGTCTCTTTCTCGCCATACCTGATCCAAGCCTTTGACATGTAACATTCAGTATTTTGTTGTCACTTGGGGATGATAAGTAAACTAATGTTGCTTGAGAGGGTAACAGTTGTTTTATTAACGTACACATGCACCACCCCATTTCATTCGGTCTTAAGATTGCCAACTGCCCAATTTCGGACCGGCTTCACGTGTTTTTTTGTTTTTTTTAACAGCTTGCTTGTCGGTTGCCAGCCCGTTGCTAAGGCCGGCGGTCAATGGCCAGTTCTTTTTTTTCTTTGCCTTTTCATGTATCCCACAATGATTTGTTTATTAATTATAGGTGTCAAAGAGTCTCCAAGAAAACAACACATCTGGCACGAGAAGTCGTCGGTAAGGGGGGATCGGTGGCCGAGTGGTCTAGCGCACACTAGCTCGGAGCACGTGGAGCGAAAGCTCGCGCAGGATGCTGGGTTCAATCCCCCACCCCTGCCCGTTTCGATCTGGATGAGCATCGTACCGGCGTGCGGTCATGTATCACTACTGCGTGATGCACGTTAAAGACCCCAGGCTAGCGGTTGTACTGCACTGGCAAAATTGCTCATCTACAGCTGGGAGACTCGTCGCCCGTTGAGGCAGACCAAGTTCTAGGCTGTATAAACATACACACAACCCAATTTTTTTTTGTCGGTAATGGAAGAAACGATGCATTACAACGCAGTGAAAAAGGTACAGTAGAATTTGAAGGCGAAAAGTAAGAAGAAGGGCTTGGTTACAAGGTGGCATTGTGGAAAATGAAAATACAGTATCATTTTCAAATTCTTGTCATTTTTTTCCAAATAACAGTTTGTTATGTTAGTTCTCCAATTTCCGCGCTTACTCACTTTTCGTGGCCCTTCTCCCGTAGCCGCTTTTTTCTCGGAGAAAACTGGTCACCCCAATCGCTCAAGGCTTGTGCTATGGCACGAAAAGTAAAGTGGTAACACAAACAATCTTATTCTGGTCACAAGAAGCCAGTGGAGTGTGAGGGCTTGATCTGTTTTAGCAAACAGGCACGAGTAAATGTTTTTTCTTCTTTTTGCGAAAATGTCTATGCACGCAATTCTATGCTTTAGATCTACTTTGCTTGTCACATAATATCAAGACATATAAAACAAATAATCGAGCCTTTCTGACTATCTTGCCTGGGTTCTTTAAAAATATTTAATGCAATTCGCTGCTCAGGAACTAACTTGTCATTAAGTATGTTTTTTTACGGCTGGTTAACAATTAACGTTTAGTCAACCACAATGTAGTTGGGGAGAAATTGAATGGTTTCAGTTGTACCTATACGAATATAAATCAAGCTATTTAAAATTATGAACTCAGAAAAATATTGCCTTCTATTCACCTAGTGTTGACTGAACTGCGCAACCAGCAGGTTGTTAAAACACAAACAAAAGTAAACCACAACCTACCTGTTGTCCCGTGAAATTCGAAAGAAACTTCGAAGATATAACTGTGAACATAATAGGCCTACGTCCTGCGTTTCTTGCGCTGTTAGTCACCTTAGCTCTTATCTCACGCTTAAGCCTTCCTTCTGTCCAGTTGAAAGTGAGATGAAGTGTAGTTGCACAGCAAAGGGTGCGTACTCACCCCTTGACACAAATTGTAGAATACTTGGTATTAGACGCTCCGTATTGTAAGTACTGAATTGAGACAAAATTGAAGTGTATTGTTCAAGATTGCCGTCTCGAGAACCAGACAACTTGGTCTTAAGCAAACGCAAGTGTGCGAACGAACCTTTACTCAATAATATAGAACAATACGAAGGAGGCACAGAGGTGCTGCCTTGGTGTGATGCTGCCAGCCAGTATTGCAACAAAATGTTTATCGGTTCATTTATTTATATATTATAACCTCAGGGCCGAAGCATTTCAGGGGGTGGGTGCTGGGATCAGACACAGTACAATATGGTCAATTCGGCTCAAACACATTAATATTACCACGTTAGTGCTTCCTTAAATCTTGGAAGACCTTAGAAGTCACATTGTTGCTTGGAAGATCATTGATGGTAGCGATGCACGGGGGAAGGCGGTTCCATTCAGAACAAGTCTTTGGTATGAAGGAACTGTAAAGAAGGTTATTCTTGCATGTTGATACGCTTACTTTGTAATGATGGTCAAAGCGAGAAGCTACGTAGAGGGGGTCATTGATGAATTGGCTTTTTTTGCTTACAATTGTTAAAGTATATTTTATGAAACAAGCACGGACGAGAAATCATGCGCCCGGTGGGAAGGGGAGACAGTGAGAGGCTAGATTTCATGGAAGTTACTCTAGATATCCGATTATAGCTGGACAGTGCAAAGCACGCTGAATGGTTTTGGGTAGTTTCGAGTACTGAAATGAGTATTTCTGTACCAGGATCCCAGACCGCAGAAGCATATTCGAGCTTAGGTAGCACTAATGTTTTCAAAGCGATAACTTTAACGATGATGGAGCTAAGGAAAAGTTATATCATAGGAATCAAAGAATGCGATTACCGGACGTTTTCGGTTCGCTTCGGTTCCGGTTCGGTTTAGATTGAGTTCATGACTTTCGGTTAAGTTCCTGTTCAGTTCCTGTTCAGTTCCTGTTCAGTTCCGGGGAGCCAAAATAACGGTTCAAACCGGTACGAACAGGTTCGGACCGGTTTGAACTGCTAATTTGATAATATATTTTCCGCGTTGTTTCGTCCAGAGGTATTTGTGGAGAGAACCACGCTAGAGGGCGCCACAGTCCAGCACGTGAATGTCACGTGATACCCGGAATGTGAGGATGCCCGGTTTGTTTGCATAGCGCGCCATAGCGGTACGGCGTGATGGCTTGCTTTTGGATGTGCCGTGCTGGTTCTTTATTGTTCTTTCACCGGTGGCACAACTCACGTAACCAAAAGAGCTGTACGTACCCATTCACATCCAAGAAAAAAAAAAAACTGGCGAAATATAGATTATATTAAAACATGCCAAAAAGGTGTGGGCGAGCGCGGTGGCCTGTTCAAACCACTTATCAGGTGCTATCACGGCGAATCGTGTATTTTGTATTATGTTTTGATTTTCTTCGCAAGTGTCTATTTCGTCTTCCGTAAGAACTCTACTGGCGGGACTCGGTGCCAACGATAATCCAGTTATCCGCCTTTCTTTTTACCCCGCACCTGAATTCCTTCCTTCACGTCGCCCGTGTCACCTGTCGCGCAGCAAAGTTGAAAAAACGAACAGTCATCTTCATGTTGCACGAAACGAAAGGACATTCCTGTGTCTGCTCAACAAATCGGGTCCCAATTATTTCATATTCGAGCGAGTCTTTCCTTTCTTACTGTGCAGTAGACGAGGCGCAGTGTTGGGATCGAGACAGAAAACAATAACCAATGCTGAATGTTGCACTATTTCGCCTACATGTAGACGTCACTAAGATTTTTTTGTTCCTTTTTAATAAAATAGCTTTTACCAATCTTTTATGCTCAGTACTACGAGTGTTAATTATTCTAGACGGCTTGTGGCCAGGGCAAAATGTCATGTAGCACCCTAAAATACTGACTGTGATTCTAGGGCGTGTGGTGTTTTATTGGCAGTAATTATAACTGGACCACGAAAGTGTTTTCTTCACTCGCAGGTAAGATATGAAAAACAATCCCACGCCTTTTTTTAAAATTATACTATCATTACGGCCGGGCATCACATAACATCTACATCTGTACAATGTCTCAAATGAGTGTAATTGTAGCGTTAGCTTACTATCAAATGATCCGACAGTTTAAATGCACAATCTTAGCAAAATGAGTTCTCGATAAAGATAATTTGACAAAACTATTTCCACCAGAAGCTTACCTATGTTTATTTATTTTTTTATTTTAACGCTGTAAAATTATTTATTTTCGTGTTTGTTTTTTCAATTTACTTTGAGTTCTGCTTTTGAACTGTATGCCTCTTCAGAATGCAACATTTCTTTTAACATTAACTTTGTAAGGCCTCTTAGTCATAAACTCTTTAGATGCTGGGAGCATTCACTTCTTCATTGCAAATATCAAAACAATAAACGTCGTGCTGGTGCTGATTTAATTGAGCTTGGTAAAGCTCAGGATGTGTATAAAAGCAAATCGGTGCAGGACTGACCTTGATTTTTGAAAGATGAAACAATCGGAATAGAAAACTAGTAAGTTTATCTCAAGGGAGGAAAAAGGACAGCAATGGTGCCATTGATTGTTCTCCAAGGAAGTGGCACAAGAATGTTTTTTTTTTTAAACTATGAAGTAACAATTAAAGTTTGAACAAAATATGTAAATTTAAAACGTTAGTGAACTAATGGGTTGTGCCGGGCTTCCGCTAGATGGCGACACCAAAACCTCTAGCCGGAAATGTTTCTTCTTCTTTTCTTTTTTTATTGTTTGTACAATCTACTTTTATTTTCAAACATTAGAGAATACAAAATTGCGATATTTAACTAAGTATAATCATTAAAGGAAAATTTAGATTAACATACGAGACGTTGTCCTTATACGACTCGACGTCCATTTGTTTACCTCAATGTATCTTACCTGAAACGAAAACTCGTCACGAAGTGTGGTAGGTCGCGTAAAATACAAGTGAATAATACAACTTTGCGTCGCAGTATTGAAATTTAAATTCTAGTTATGCGTTTTAACGTGTTAATAATTTACTATGCATAAATTTGCGGTGCATAAATTGCGGCTGCGGCGCACAGGTATACCACGTGACCACTGGCAGCTCCCGCGGACGCCAAATACAAATTCGTTTTGGGCCGTAAAGATAGCTCTTAAATTTTTTTTTTTTTCATTGTCAAATTGGTTGCTTGGCATCCTTATTTCCGTCTAGGCTGTGGAAAATGACTCTTTCCCTTTTCATATGTCCTTAAGGCTCTCCAAAATCACTTATACACGTCTATTGAGGGTACAAAAATACGAACGTCGAAAAAGTGTTTACGAGCACATTTAAGAGAATTTGGGGTTTTATTTGCTTATGGTATCTGTCTTTGAGGTGATTGACCCTTTATTTATGTTGTCGAATCTTCAGTCAGTACAATTGAATATATTTTTATTATAATCAATAAATTTGACTGTATAAAGTTCACATTACCGACTGCGACCGACACGAGAGGACGATAATTGAAAGTGACGCCAGCTATCGAGCCGTTATGCGGAAACGTGCTTTTTTATTCACTGTTGGGGGTGTGAAACACCGGTTCGCGGGGTATGAGCATTGTGTTACATGAAAGATCTAAAGGCAAATACATGAAATGTGCAGAAAGAGAAAGATAATAAATTCTATTCTTCACGTGAATCCGATACACGATGCCGTACTGCAAAAAGAAACACACAGAGAAGAAATAACATTCCTAATTACATATAAAGAGAGCGAATGATAAATGAAGATCCTTATAAACCACAAAATAAATTCAATTTGGGCATCAGCTCGCATGAACTCAAAACTTCGCGAAATATAGCCTCGAAAGGCTAATGTTATATCCGATTTTACTTGAACTTGTCTTGGGCCTTGACTTTACAAATTTCTGCTTTATCAGTCATGCGCTTTAACATTTCATTAGGCTTCCGTATATTATTGAAAAAAACTAATATATAAAATACACAACTTTACAGTTTGGACATATAATTTTGCTAGTGCTGAAGACATTGCATTTCACAAAAAAAAAAACATTGATTAACATTTTTTTCACGTCTCGTCATCGCACTCTATGCTGGTGATCATTCCGATTTGTTTGCCGAGAAAATCAAATCCGGTGGCGCAAAATTTACGCTGCGGTAGTTTCGCGCGCAGTGCAAGCCATCTATTTGAGAGACACAAATTATTCTTGCTTGGTGCAGCATCGTGAGAAAAAATGCAAGCGTCTGGTTTATTAAAAAAAAAGCGCTTTGTTGCAATTGTGTTCTTGCAAACAAAGCAGTTTCCGGAGCCACACTTTCTGGTCTGTACCGAAGATGCGGGACAGAGGAACTTTTAGAACACAGGATGTTTTACTTTAAAACATCTTGTTTTACTTTAAAACATCTTGTTTTACTTTAAAACATATTGTTTTACTTTAAACCCACTTCTTTTCTTTTTTTTTATCGTTGCTCCTCCTCCGGAAAATACTTTTTATTCTCGAGAGATAGTCCCTCCTAGTTTTGGGTAACAATTCGACAATTATATTTCAGTCACGTGTCAACAATAATCATTAATTGCTTATATTTTGCTGCCAAAAGCTGCAAACTTTCAACGAGAGTTGGGGAGGAACTTGAGAAGGACACTACTGTGAGACAAAATGGCTGCCAACGTTCGGCTGTTCTTCTGAAGCCACAAGGCTCTTTCCTTCCAATTATCCATCCCGTACACACCTGCAGTTGGATGTGATGTCGGACTGATAAGTCACATTTATTCCTTCCTATGCTTCTATCTTTGGGGACAACTTTTTGAGGCAATTCAGCAACAACAAAAACGTGTTTTGGTGCAACAACATGTGTTGTGCAACAATTTTTGTACTTTCACTAAATACCGCTATGAACTAATCCCTGACGTTTATAAACAGCAAAAACATCCATTAGTTTTCCTCTCCGCGCAATGGCACACGCATAAAAAAGAAGAAGAAAGACACAACCTTCCCTTCCTCATCTCGCAATTAATAAAAGCGCGGCAACATGACTTCACACTAATAGTATACCGTCAGTGTTTATCATAGTCATCCGCCATAGGGTTGGCCAAGCATAAAGAATTGACTGAGCTTCGTACATTTCTAGAGTTCGGCTCTTCTCATCTTTGATTGAACACCAGCAGTTATCCGGATGTTTAGTGATGCTGATTGTCATGAACCCAAGCACTGGACTCGGGATCATGATAATCGACTACGTCACGGTGTCAACAACGCTGATGAATCCAGTGGCGTTCTCAATTTAAACCGACTTGACGCGGCGAGTCACGTGTCACGTAAGCGTCAAAGGCCCACGTGACGTGACATTACTTTACAGCATGTCCTGACACCATGATATCACGTGAGCACACGACATATGACTAATCATAGTGCCAATACAAAAGCGCCACGAAAACCAACAATTTCTCATACATTGCAATTTTGTACTTGACAATTTGATCAAGACAGAAATACAACTGCCAACGATGTATTCTCATATATTAATATCGTGATAATAACAATTTTAAAAAAATGTCGTGAACCGTTTTGGACCGGTTACCGTTATAGCTTTTTTTTCCGGTTTAGTTCAAGCTCAGTTTCGAGGTGGCGGCGAATATTTAGATTTGGTTCAGTTCCGGTTCGGCTAAATATAACATCTCGGTTTTTGTTTTTGGTTCGGTTCGGTTTCGGTTCGACACTCTGGCTGAAGCTAAATGGAATTTGCGCATACGTTTTTTAAGGTGGAGTGTGTGCTTTGCCGCAAAACACTGGGGAGATCCAATCACTGCGACCTAGGGAGGGAGCTTGACCAATGACGAAGCTGATACTATCTTAAACAAAACAAAAATACGGTCTGCGCAGTCGCATCGAGAATGACATTTCACCATGCTATGCGTCCAGCGCAGACCATTTTTTTTTCTTTTTTGTCTAACTATATTATCAGTCGGCTCATTCAACGAGGCGCCTCCACAGATTGCAGCGATTGGGTTTTCCCAGTGCTTTGCGGGCAAGTAGACGCTCCAGGTTCATAGAGGGTGGTATGACCGAATACATCAAAGCCTTCTTCCGTTATTTTTTTGTTATTGAACCAAACATTAATCACAACAGAACATGAACAATCCTTCGAGATTATTTTGATGTTGTTCTTGGATGCTTAAAGCCGGAACATTAAAGAATTTGGTGCAGCATCATTTTAATTTGAACAGTAAAAGTGGCAATGGGTTAGTTGAAACGCGAGCTTGAAAATGACCATTTCTCTGTAAAAAGTCTTAAGCAGGCATCTGGATTTCTACAGAGACTGGATCTGCACATGCATGAAGTCGACAAACAATGTTCAAGGAAGCAAGTTTGTAAAACTATGCTAAGGGTCATCAAACATTCATTCAAAATTTTATCAAATTAATTGTTGCGTGTATGGAATAAGCTTTCAGCGGTACATATACAGTATCAATGTTTAAACAAAGCATAAAAATGAAACTATTACGCGTCTGACTAAAGCACAAACTTTACTTGATCTCAGAATATTTGTTCCTGGCTCAATTTGTTTTTTTAACAACCAATTTGCACGGCAAAGAAAACCTTAATGCTTATCAGAAAGTTCTTGGTTCATCCAAAGCATCATAATATCCGTACCTTTGAACTTTTCGTCAATTTTATGCTGCATTTTTGCGACAATTTCGGGCGAAAAGTACGATTTCCAACCCCCAACTGTACCTTTCCGAACAAAGCTGCACTTGGCCTCCTTTGTATCTTGGCTCGCCTCCGCAGTTGAGATAATTGGGACATTGGCGCGCGTAAATACCTGCGACATTTCTTTAGGGTCGGTTCGCAACAGATTTTTCATAAATTCAACGCTGCTCTGTTCAAGAATGAGTTTCAGAAGCGCGCTGTCACTCCGCACCATATCGCCGTACTCCTCGCCCAAGAAGCGCGCCAACCTATGAACAACGTCCACCTTATCCCTACAAATCTCCTCGTATGTAACGAAAAACACATTAGCATCGTGTTTGTGATCGTAACCTGAGATGATGTGGTCGAAGTAGTCACCGAAGCCAAACCGTCCGTCGAGAAACGTGTCCAGGAAATCGCCGAATGCTCCATCGGCAAACTCGAACAACGGAAAGTCCTGCATCAGATGGAAGTTGGACACGCAGCAGTCCCAGGGGTTTCTGGCAACGTAGACGTATTTGGCTTTGTCACTGAGCCGCAGTCTGTTCATCGGAAGGTGCGTCCGTAGGAGCCTCGGAGCACCTGATGCTTCCCGCAGTCCTTGAACCTCCAGGAAGGGTGCCCGCTTGTTGAATTCGGCAAATGTGTTCGTCGATTGACCCTTGTTCAAGATGAGCTGGATCATTTGCTGAACCAAATGCGTTCCGGATCTGGTAAAAGTCACCTGCGTTTTTTTAAATTTTTTTTTATTGTTACAAGTTTCATTTTTACAGCGGAGCTGTTAAGGGCTAGGTTCCCCAGGATCGTGTCCGGTATCAAACGCCTGTCGACACAAACCTACCTGGACACTTACCGCCATCTATAAGTGACGGCGGCAAGCACACAACCAGTCTGGATGCCACCGTCGCTCGTAGATGGCGGCAACCTTTCCAGCTAGAGTAGAAGAATGGATAGTTGGGCGCGTTTGTGGAAATTCATCGTAGGAAACAGCGCGAAAAACAGACGACGACAAAGAAGCAGACGTAACGAGCGCAGCGCACCTCACGTGTGTTTCTTCGTCATCGTCTGTTTTGCGCGGCGCTCTTTCCTACGCTCTGATCAGTTTTGGTCATAGCCTCCTCTATACGGAGAAAGCCTGGCACATCGACGACGGAGCCATAGAGCGCGCGGCCGCAGGAAAAAGGAGAGGAGGAGCGCGCCGAACGGTGACCAATATGGTAGCGCAGAGCAGAAAGGGCAGACCTAGACAGCGAGCGCTTGGGTCGTGAGCGGCCGCTCCCCGAACCACGCTTGTTTTTGTGTTTTCGTCACCGTCGTTTTTGTACTCCGGGAGAAACGGGCGCGGCGATTCGAAAGGGCGCAGGGAGAAACGGGAAAGGGTGGACGTTGAGTTTCTCCTCTCCACGATAGCGACAAGAAAAGAGAGAGAAAAAAAAAAAAGATTGTTTCTGCGTTTGGCCGCTCGCTCTTTTGTGGCGCTAGCGAGCTAGGTTCTCTCCGCTCCCGTTTCTCCGCCCCTCCTTTCCCATTTACGGCGGCCGTCTTTTCACGCGACGCGCCAGGCTTTCTCCGCATAGAGGAGGCTATGGTTTTGGTTTGGACTTAGGATGGGAGGGTCGCGCGCCCTTTTGGGGAAAGAAGACTGGCTGCGGAAGGAGCGGCGACGTACGCATGCAGCGCGAATAGGTCCACAGCCGCCGCAAAGCCGCTGTCGCCTCGACTTCCTCTGCGTCGAGCGCTTCAGATTCCCTTGCCAAAGAAGAGCACATCGCTCGCCTGGAAAGCCATCCGCCGAGAACAGAGCCGGCGATGTAAAGGGCGCCGGCAGGCCAAAGCTACGGACGACGATCGTGCCACGGAGGCCAAGCGCAAGCGCGAGGCCCGGGGACGACTGCACTCCGCGCCGGCTGAACAGTTCCCGGGCGCGACGGCGAGGTTCCGGAGGGGGTTCGTAGATTACCCGTTTGGCGTCACGTGCACCGTGTGCGACCGACTATGGTTCGCCGGAGACGTATCCACGATCGGGGGTGTGTCGAACGAGAAGAAGCGGGAGACGGGCGCGTGCGCGTTGCGGCAGTGCATCGAGTACAGCTCCGCTGGTCTTCCTTCTTGACAAAAGTGGAAAGGCTGAATGTATTTTTTTACTTGATAGCATACGCACTTTCAGAAAAAGACTGCGAGGTCACTTTCCCCATAAAACAGAAAAAACAGTCAATAACGGCCAACCATAGAGGGATCCCAGTGAATTAAGAAGCTCAGAATACGTCTAGACAAAAAAAAAAAAAAAATGTAATGTGTGGAGGGACCGTCCGAATGTGAGACGTCGTGCTTCTTGTCCATGAGCACATGACAATTTATTTTTCTCTAAGTGTATTCTGAGTTTTCTTATTTGTTTATTTGCTAGGTCTGCTGTGATTGAGCGTGGTTGTCTGTCTTTGTATTTTGTGGAAAAGTGAATTCAAATAGTTTCTTAGAATATAGGGTGACAAGAAGTTGAGACGTTCTTTTCCCCTGTCTTTTTTCTTCGATCAAGTTTCTGAGCTTTTACCACAGTCTTGGGTATTCTACATAATGATCAACTTCCACCAGCTCGCCTGCGCACTCACTGTTTTTTTCTTTTCAAAAATATTTCCAATTTCTTTCTTTCTAAAAAAATTCAGTCGGGTGTGATTTGGGTATGCTTAGCCCTTAGCTTATAAAAATAGAATCAAAATTTCTCATTATACTTTTCGCATATTGTTGATTATATAGCAACTGACAGCATAATACACGCAAAGTGTGAATAATTTTGAGTGTCTCATTATTGCTTCACAACCAATGAGATGGCAGCATTGGCCTAATCATGAAATCAATAAATTGAACGTAAATGTGCCACTCCCTTCGTTTGTTAAGCTGGCAATGACTATAGTCTGGGCTTATTTCATGATGTAGAATACCCGAAACTGTGGTAAAAGCTTTGGAAAAAGAGGATTAAGGCGATTTGCTCTAAATATTGCTTAGCTACGTACATGGCCGTTCAAAGGTAAACACTGCAATCTAAGCTTGCAGTGGCAATGAAAATAAAGTTGGAGTTATTAGTCTTCAAATTTCTTTCTCGGCACTGATGTTCTAAGCAGAGTATATTACAATCGAGGCAGACAATAAAATCCATTCGTGAATTATTTGGACCAAATTAGCTCTCGATTGCTGGTTTATGCCGGGAGTTGAATTCAACGTTGTTGAGAAGGCGGTCAGTCTGGTCGGCATATTAGGATACAGAGGCAGATGTAAAATTGATTAAAATAGTACTGATCGCAATATTTCGAACAGCAACATTTAAGTTTCCAGTCGGGTCCTGGTTTTTACTGTGTGACAAAAACTTGCATTTTATGCAAAAGGCTTATTGTTTTTTTTTTTTTTTTTAGTAATGAGTGTTTAATTTGAAAGCTACTGCACAGCATTAGTGACGCATGCGTGAGCAAATAATTACCCTCACCTATTTACTCTTGTACCAGTTCACTATAGTCATTCACAATGCGGTATCGTGTGCGCCAGTCCCTTGCAAAAGAAAATAAGAATATGCGGAGTCACCTCAATTATGTCCCCCTCTCGAGGTTCAAACTCTAACGCCTCAATGTAAGAGGCGGGGCTATAATAGGCCGAGCATGCCTCGCCGTTGATCAGCTGGGTGGCAGGAACCCTCTTGGAACCGTTCATGGCCAAATAGGGTGGGGCCGCTTGTGTGCCTGAAAAATAAACATCCCCATTAAGTTCAAACAAAAGCACGAAAGCAGCATTAGCGGGTAGAAACGATTTGACGTTTAGAACAGCCTCTGGGACGACGTTTAGGAAAATCTCGAGGGTGACTTCGTGGACGACGTCGAAAACGACATCACGGAAGGCATCTTGGACGATTTCAAGGACTACCCCCAACGACGACATCGAAGACGACATCTGCATACGCGCAGCGGATTCGAGGCCAGATCCCGTATTGCGAAAACCGGCTGTAGTGGCTAAAGAATGCTATTGCAATAAAAATTCCCAGGATCACGCCGCATTCACTATCCGTGATCAGTTTAGCAAACGCATAAACACGACAAGCGCTGTGACGGTGCTCCTTTTTCGCCGCTTGATTGACTCCGTCAGATCGTTGGCAGCGCCCGGACGTGAAGGAGTAAAGCCCGTTTTCGTGTCACGGACCGGTTGCCGTATTGAAATATGAGGTAGTTGGGTTGGGCGGAACAAAAACTAAATGAAGAAGTTCAAGCCCAAATACAATGACAAAAAAAAAAAAAAAAGGACATAGCAAAGGAAAAGGTATAACTATTAGCACGAACCCCTCGAACTCTAAAGCGCCTTCCAATTGACATATAATGGCTGTATTCCAAAATTTACTCGATCCTACTCCGGAGTAGTTTTCGTACCATGGCGTTTCAAAACTTACTGGCGCTTACTTGATGACGTCAGAACTCGCGTTTCAGAATAGGGTTGTTTACTCCGGAGTAATTACTCGCGCTACCCTCCTCGATCGGGGGGTAACGTCGGATCAAATCGAGTAAATACATCACGTGATCTGCTCGTAGTCTGCTTTCTGCGGCGACGGCCTTCAAAGCTCGCTTGCTGCGTTAGCTTTGGTAGCGGACGTTCGAAATGACAAAGAATGAGGTGTAGCCATTTATATGTGGTTATTGCGATTTGCTCTTTTCAACGCAGGAATTGACTGCATCACATCCAGAACGTGCGTCTTCCCCGGGAAGGTATACCTGGTATTATCAAAGTGCGAGCGTAAACAGGAGCTTCTCCGCATCCTCGTCCTCGGCGTTAGAGGGGATTCCGTATTCTCACGTTCAAAGTTGAAAATGTTCGAACGCTGTAGTGCAAGTGTTTTTGTTTCCCTCAGAGTGTGTGTGTAATGAGAGGATGACGCTTGTAAAGCAGTGCAGGCTTCGAAGATTTTACGTATGCGGGGAGCAGGTTCGTCTGCTCCTTGCACTGGGTGTGCGATGATGTCAAAACACAGAGCGCTTACTGACTTATTGGAAAAAATAGCGGGTACACCTCAAGGCATCTAGCATTAATGTCTACCCACTATCATTTCAATCAGCCAACCAGAGCTCGGTGTCATTCTGACGTCACTGTAACGCCTGCGCAGGAAGCAGACGATTTGCGTTCGTATATGATCGCTGATCGGTCAACAACCCCTCCCCATCTCCCTCCTCAAGAAATTGCCTATAGCGGTTTGGAAGTTTTCTTTGTGATTTGGTAATCATATTCGCGTCAAAGCGAGCGTACGTTACATATCACCGTTGAAAAGGCCCCGTGCGCTGGAACGTAATCGGTGCAATTTACGATGCGTGGAACATTCGTGTTTAGGGCACCTGGACGAGATTTACAGCGATCGCGCTGATTAATAAGAACAAATTTTTAATGTCTAACAGAAAGGAGTAAGTAATTTTGAACTCAGTATACAGCTCAAAAGGAAGGTGAGCAAAAGGAGCTGGTGGAGCCACCTCAGAAAACACCACGCCGTCATTAATATAATCGTCTCTTCGAGTGTTTTCTCCAGAATCAAAAAAGATCGTCATTCATTTTGTGCCATCGCTGTTGTGTTTCTTTTTGACGCAGCCCAAGACGAAGCCAATCCGCGTAGTATCCAGGTGATTATCCCGGCCGTTCAAAATCGAGTCGCGGAACGTTTACTCGCGATGTCCCGTGGAATTTCCCGCTGACGTAGGAGACAGGTTACTCGGGTAAGATTAGGAATATAGCCAAAGTGATCTGCTATTTTCCACCCGATTCATCTACGTCGAAATTCAACATGGCGGCCGCTACGAAAACATTACCTGTAGACGTGGCACTAGAGAAGACAATAAAACACGATTTTACGTACAGAAAAGAGACAAGGTCCGTAGGATGTGGCCTAGATTACCTTTCAGAGAGAAGTCGGAGATCACCTTGTCAAGAGAGAGTCGAAGGTTGGGTCTCTCTTTTTTTTTTTGCGTTTTCTTGACTGTAGACGGCGGATACTTTCGGGGACTTGAGCAAGGTGCGTGCTTGCCTCGCGAACTTGAATTGATGCAAACGTAAGCTCCTAGAAAGACCTCGAATCATGCGACGACTCCAGCTCCTAAACAGAACTCGAATCATGCGACAACTCCACCTCGTTGATAAATACCTTTTGATTCTTCTTCTTTTTTTTTTTTTATCGCGGCACGTGTATCGTAAAAGCTGGGTGACACATTTCCCACGCGCACGACCGACCGATGCCAGATTGTCCCCCCCCCCCCCCCCCCCCCCCTTCCAAAGTGAGTGCTACAACGCGTCTGCGTGGACATAAAAGAAAAAAAAAGAAAAGTGAGCGGACAGATGTTACCTTCTTTGACACGTGCTTCCCTGCAGTCTACCTCAAGGTCCCTACGCAGTGGCGTTAACCGCGCATTTCGCGTAGGTTTTTGATACACGTACATGCCGGGATGATAACGAATTCAAAATGACAAATGCCTCGGAAAGTGTAGAAATATTTATGTAGGTTTTTTTGTTACCTCGTTTCATGTCCGACCGCAAACGGCGATAAGAGGAAGGCAGACAAGCAGCGTCAAAAGCGCTTCATCACGGCATTTATTTTTTTGTTTTTGTGGGTAACCGTCTGCGAAGACGCCTCGGGCATCTTCGAAGCCCGTTTGCTTTATACATTTTTCTTTTTAAACCAACCTCAACATGGTTTTCGAAGGACATTTTAGTGTGAAACTCAACTATCACTCACTCGTGATCTTCATTCAATTTTAGACCGAATATCTCGGGCTAACTGCGTTTTTTTTTATTTTGTTACCTTACCAATGCTTTTGATAATTGGCCTCGTAAACTTTTGCTTCTTACATTATCAGAACTTAATATGAACTCTGACATTCTCGCAAGGATTCAATCTTTTTTCCCCGAGTGCTCTCAATTCGTAACTCAATATTTCCAGCTCTCTCTTGCAACCGTTGGTTCCTGTATTCCACAGGACCCTTAAAACCATCTTAGGACCATTATTACTCTTAATTTATGCTAATGATTGTCCACTTATATCTCCTCATCTATCTCTTTATTTGCTGATGGCTGCGTGATTTACCGGGAAATAATCGACCGTAGTGTGCTCCAGCCCGAAATTAACCATATCGCGCGGTGTGACTCATGGTCTATACGCCTCGCAAGTGGGCTCATTTTCGTCGTCTGCGCATGAGAAAGGAGGCGCGAAGGCGGGAGAGGAGGTTGATGACGATTCCGACTAAGCTTCGCCCTCGCACATGTCGGGGGAGGCCGGGGGGTAAACAAACATCGGCGTCGGCCATGGCGGCCGTGCTGCAGCGGCGACCGCGAGTCTTTTATTTATTGTAGCCCGGTTAAAATTTGCCGAGTCCACAAGATCGAGCAGCTTTGTGCCCCTTACGATTCCTCCGTCGTCTGCTAGAGGCATTTCGAAGATTCCACGATGAAGACGACGGAGAGCATCAAAAAGAAGGCGCTTGCCTAGCCTCCGATTGAAACGCCGGTTGCGCCGGTCACTACGAGACCGCCGCCCGATTGTACCGGTAAGTTGCCTTTTATCTTGTTCTTCCTTTACGAACACGACGGATTTTGCCTTCTAGTAGGTCGTTATAAATCTTGTGGGGCGGATTCGATAGGCGCTATTAATCGAAAAACAGCCGGGAATGTAGCGTTTTCGCGATCCTCCGAAGCCTATCTTCGCAGGTAAAATTTAGGAATTTATACTCGTCATTTCGACTCGAAGCTGCACGGAGGCCGTATAAGCTATGTTTCGTTTCATTTTACATGCGATCGAAGTTAAATCTACATGGGCGAATCCCGAGCTTTGATCATAGCTGCCATGCACGTGCGATCTTGCAGTGCAAGCGCTGATCAAGATACTCACGTTTGTAATTTTCGCTACGTTCGCACTTAGGTGAGACGCAGTATAGGCATACATCGTATTTGGTATAGTAGTTTCAGTCTACGGTTGTAATCATGGCATTGTAGAAAAGCACAGAGCTCAAGACTTACCGCAAAAACCCGATCGTTTTGTTTTTTTTTTTCTTTCAGGAATGAAATTGGAATGGCTGTTACGTGTAATACAGTGAACCAACTCGGACAGTACAAATCTGCCGTTTCACATTAGCCAGTATGAGTGAATTGCCAACGAAGTACCGATGCCGCCTTTCTGCGAAATGTGTTGCGCAGTGTATCTCGAACCACATCGACGCTGTCAGTGTCTGACGTGTTTTTGCGTGTCGCTTGTATCCTTTTTCGTTCCCATACCAAGATGAAAATTCGGAGATCGCACACTATCCAAGCCTAGCTAATGAGCGCCCCATGGAATTCACACGGGAGTAAACAATGACTAACATGTACATATTTTTGTTTTGTTCGCTCAGCAGACTGGGTCAAGCAAAAGCCAGTGTGTAAGCGACAAACTTTCTTAGATCATTTGTCATTTCTAGGTCCCAGATGGGCTGTTGACATCCAGAAACTCCAACAGATGGTGGTCATACAGCGATTGTGAAGAATGTGAAGACAGTCCCATTTGGATCTACATTCCTAGTCCACTCATTGATAATCTTTCCTTGTTTCATCAATGCCCAAGTATGCCAGGCACTGAGTGACTACTCGCATGTGTTAGTGGTGGTGGCATGAGAGGCTTCAGTATTGTCGCTGCAGATAGGGCTCACCCTCACACCAAAGCTGTTTGTGGTGTACCTTTCCATGGAATTGTTTGGTTGATTCCAATTTCCTAGAAACGCCAAAATTCAGTTTGGTGTGCCTTGCGGCTGAAGTAGATTCGTCAAGGAGGACTCGTCTTTTTCCTGGGGGTAATACCATGTCAGCTGCTTTGCATGAGCCACTTGGAAACTGTATGGACTGCTCTAAAGCACTTGTAATTGACCTTACCTGTTGTGTCCATGCTACTGCTGAAATGTAAAGTTCACTGAACCAAGTTTTACTAATGAACAAACACAATCAGTGGAAAGGTTGAAAGACTTTATTTGTTTTCTCGAAGTATACACTATTTCATACATAATACATGATGCTGGCAAGGCTACTTTCATTAGCAGGCAACTTAGTCTGGATTCTGTTTCACGATAACTTGGTGAACTGTGGAGGCTACGGCTCCTGCGACCCAGTAAGAATGTCGGAGCGAGGCACATGGACGCATGTCACAGGAGCGTTCGTGTCACCGCGCCAAATGCAAGAACCACCCGCCAGAACCGGCTGTCGTCTGCTCAGAAACCAAACAACTTTGGATGAACGTCCACTGCAGCAACGTTACCGTCCACTAGAGTAGCGAGCTCTTCAGGAGCACTTTTATGAGAAAACCACATGCTCAATTTGCCCATGAATCTGTGGCGGGTGCTAATGCTAGGGCGATGTTTTGAGCGGAAGTGGTCGATTCACGGCTACAATTGTTTGAACATCGATCACAAGCCATGTTTTTCTCAAAAAAGTGTTTATCTATATTAAGTGTCGTTAATAAGTGACATATGTCTTCGTCTTTCTTCAGTGTCGTGTTGCGGTCCGAAGAATCCGACGGCAACACTACTAAAAGAAGAAGAAAAAACAAAGCCTAGAACTATGTTTTGTCGCAGATGGCGCTCTTGCTGTGGCAATAACGAGGACTCGATCGCGGAGTGTTGTCACGTGCCTGGCTCCGATGCTCTTATTGGGTCGCAATGTTTGCCAAGTTACCGAGAAACGGAGTATAGTGTCTCACCTGTACACGCTATAAAACAGATGAGATGCCAGGTGTAGCAACTCTCGCAGCTGTAGCCCTTATATTATTGTTTGCTATGCTGTTTGGAAGAATACATAAAAAAAATCAGTTTACAAAGCCGAATCTAATTTTTTCCACTCTTGCATGTTACGAAAATAAAAGCATCACGCCTGAACACCAACATCTGTCTCTAAAATATTCCTTGCTGAAATGAAAAATAAATATACTGTGAATATGAACCAATACAATCTCAAACAAGTTTAAGAATGAATATGACTCAATAAACAATTATTTCAATCTGCAAGCTTGAAATCAAGTATGTGTGTGCAATAAATACCCTAGTCTTTCGACTATCCCCCGTTGACACTTGTTCTCGAAGGATAGGGACTTCGTCGATTTCACGGCAGTTCAAGCATTGGTCAGGCAACATGCTCGTGTTTATAGTTTCGGCTGTGCTATAGGAATAACAAAGGTGAGTTGTGTATTGCTGAGTCAAAGCAGAACTCTCAGGTCTAAAAGGCTTCTTAAAAATGCACTAAATCTGGTTTTGACTTCATATTACATGACTCGAACATAAACTACTCAATTCAGCAAGTCTAAGAATTCACAAATAATCTGTGAACATGTATTCTGCTTTTGTCTTCATTCACTTATGAAACTGATTGCATATATAAAATATGCAGTCAGTCTTGCACACCTCCCCATTGCGAAAAGGAAGAGGGAGATTCGTTGGCTTTTTTGCTCTCCGGAAAGCAGAAAAGGAACATGTTTCAATGTGCACATTACGTTGAAGTGGGTGGTCTTTCGACTATCCCCCGTTGACACTTGTTCTCGAAGGATAGGGACTTCGTCGATCAAATTTTGCATGCATCTTCAAAATTCATGAAGTAGGCAGATTACTTTCAAGTCATAAGAGGAAAAAGTCAGAAACAACTTCAGCTCGCCTTCAATCAGATTTTCCCATTAGATCCAGGGACGTTTCACCTTCACAAGGTCATCAGTACCAATTGGCATCCATTCCGGACTCTGTAATGGTAGATGTACAAGCTTGACCTCAAGGTCGCAGTGCCCTCCTTTCATCTGCTTGCAGTGCGACCCCTCGTGCACTTGGTCCCAGATGGTGAAGCTGGTGCTGGACAGGATGTCGTCCCCTGTAAAAGAGTCGTCCCAGTAGTCAAACAATCCGGTTACACTCTTGAGCAGCATATTTGTCCTCCCATGCCATTACCAACTGAAAATCAGTGAAACCCTATTTTTTTTAAGCAGCAGAATGCATAAATGGACATGTCTATTCCATTCCCTTCGTACCGAACACCTGCCAGCATCCAAGGGATACAAATCAAAATAAATAACATTGCATTATTTGCTCTTTTGAGACTCCTCGAACTTAAACCAACTCAAACACTACCACAATTTTAAAGCTGGGAACTTCGAGGACACCTCTCCATATACTGAGATTACATGCTTGTCCCACCCCTGGCTTGTCCTCAGCAGGGTTGGCCAGCGTGTCCTCATACTCCTGGGTTTTTAGTCTTGGAAGTTAAAGCTTTGGTTTTTGTCATTGCTTGGTTGCTGGTAGATGCTGGAGGAAGCTCGTACTGTTACTTTGAAACATCAAGTTTACAAATTGAGCACTAACCCGTATTGATGGTCGGATACAGAAGCTAGATTTGTCATGTCAAGAAATTGTCATAAAACAGTAGGCAAGGGACTGAAATTAGCAGCGGAGTGGGCGACCGAGGTGCATTCGGGAGTATCGAAGACGACGAGGTGTGTGTGCTTTGCGCGAAAGCAGGACGATCGGCCAGAGATGTGAGAATGTGGCGTCGAGAGAACTTCAAACGGGCTGACTGCATGACTGTTATCTAAGCCACATTAACCAGAGGAGAAGAGAGAGTAACAAGTGAACGACACTCTACGGCTGAGGAGGTAATTGACCACGTTACTTCACCCAAGCATCACAGTAGTCATTTCAACGACCAAGAAAAAAACGTCCAAACATCAGCACAGCAATACCAGCAGCGTGCCAAGGAATCGGGTTGTGTGTATGTTTATACAGTCTCGAACTTGATCTGCCTCAACGGGCGATGAGTCTCCCAGCTGTAGATGACCGCTAGCCTGGGTCCCTTAACGTGCATCACTTAGTAGTGATGCACGACTGCACGCCGGTACAATGCTCATCCAGATCGAAAAGGGCAAATGTGGGATTGAACACACGATCCTAGGTTCTGCAGTGCGAGCTTTCACTCCACATTCTCCGAGCTGGTGCGTGCAAGCCCCCTCGGCCACCAATGCCCCAGTGCCAGGGAATAAGATATAATAAATGACAACGGTACAGTGGTCTGCAACAGGTAGCTTTTCAGTGCCTTGAGCAACCAGGTTGAGATCACGTGACACTTTCCTGCCATATGTGGCTTCCAAAATAGAGATGCATAAGTCATAAAGCAAGTAATAATTTGATTTTGTTTTACTGAAGACATCAGCATCTGTATTTGGCTTCCACAACTTCTGAAAGCTACCTCTGAGTGCATAGAGTGGTTTCTTTCATAATCTTACCTCCATGGAGAACTTCCCAGCTGGTAACGGGGCCGGGAAACGCAGACCCCCTGGAAGTCGCACAGGCGCCGAGGGCATTACACAGGGCCCGCAACATGTCCTCCGAGCAGAGGGCCCTTTCAGTAGCACGGCAGCCGGTGGATTCTGTTGGAATGATAGGGTAGGGGGAATACAAACATTTGCAAATTAACGGACCTAAGAAAACTAATAGGCAGGTACGAAAACATGCTACTCGCCCCCGCAGCGTTTGCCTCACTGGCGCTTTATGGTGAAACAAATCAGCAGAGAGCGACTGATGAAACACCCGTCAGAAGAACAGTTCGTCTTGAGTTTAACACCCTAGGACGGCGCTTTATTGCGCGCGTGAAGCATTGGCGTAGCCAGGTTTTCTTGGGGCCGGGGGGGATTTCGGGTGCGAGGTACTGAACACCCCCTCCCCGGCTACGCCACTGGCATGAAGTGACATCGGATGTCACTTAGACACGGCGCTATCACTGCTAAAATAGGCTACCATCGAACACTCAGTCATGACTGCGAAGTTTATGACCCACATACAGATATCCTACCACACTATGTGTTTGGACAAGTGGCATACAATCTGTCGCTGGGGGGAAAGACTAATAACAGACGACAGCGCACTCGGCTCGGTCGTACCAGGTCGTACCACACCTATCGCCTAATCCGCTGCTTCTTCGTGACATTCCCCTTTTACGTGCAACTGTTCATAAATGATGCGAACTGTACAGAAACGACGTAACTCACCCCAGCGAGCGCCATGGCGCGGTTCTCCGGGTGCCAGCGCTGCGGGAGATCGGCCTTCGAAAGCTCGGCAGCCCGTTCAGCTCGCCGAAGAGGGCTGTAGCTACACTTCGGTGCTTCACGGAGACACCGAGACACTTGCTGGCGAAAAGGGGTCTCCGCCAAAAAGTAGAAAGGCTCACTCGTGTCGCACATCACCGTGCTGACGTTGGGGGGCTCACATCAACATCCGACCGCGGGAGACCGGGACGCATATTGGTGCTTCGTATGCTCCCAGGGTAAAGTCTTTCGCGTCAAACGAAGTAACGTACATTTGGAGGTATTTCCGGTTTCTTTTTTCCGTATGCCGCGTCCTCGTTCAAGCACTAGCAGTGGATTTCCGAGAGCCACAGAAAAGGCCTTCCCCAATGGCTGCGGAGAAAAGACGACACCGCTTTGTTTACCCCCGAGCTCCCGCCCGGAGCCATCCTCCAATCAGAGCGCGGCGAGGTGACGTCACGCCACCGGCCTGCGCGAAAGAGCAGACGGTTTTCCCTCCGTATAAGCTTTGTTGTTACAATGGAAATCTTTGGGTCTGTTTCGTCAGTCCTATGAAAATCCTAATTATATTCTTCATCAAGCTAACTTAGAAGCTCTTGCGTCCTGCAAATATTTAGGCGTACATTTAACTTAGGACCTTTCCTGGAAAAGTCGTATTCCGTAAATGGCGTCAAATGCTAAAAGCACGTGAGGATACCTTAGGCGTAATTAGGTGTAATTAAGTATTACATAAGAGGGGAGGGGGAGAAATGTGTCGGATAATAGAATAGTCACAGAGAAACAATAACAAAATATACTATAATAGACACAGCCGAAAGTATGCCTTTACTCAATTTAAATGGGCTAGTAGGAGATTATAAAAGTCTGCTGTGATGGAGGTTGGCAGCCGGTTTCATTCAGCCATGCCCTGAGGATGGAATGATTCGTGAAACGCACTATTTTTATCGGAAATGCATTTAATTCGACAAGGGTTATTCAGGCGGGATTAGGAGAAAATGCCTTTTCTCCCTAGAGGAGACAAAGCGCCCTACTCTCGGGGGATGAGAGGATGGTGCTTTTTTAGCTTCGAACAGAAGTAATAAACTTTATATTAAAAAAAAGGTAGAAGCGAGAAAGCTTCCTCCGGGTTTGAAGGTGTGCAATTCCAAGTTGAAATTGCGCCACTTTAAACGTTTTAGAGAAGAAATGCGAATGGAGTCGTCGTGTGATCACAGGAATCGGGCTGTACGGTTTAGGGTTAGTTCTAGATGGTTGACTTGATGAGGGCTCTAAATGGCAGAAGCATATTCTAATATAGGTCTTACGTAGGTTTTGTAAACCATCATTTCGACATGAAATGGCGCGCGTCGTAGATTACGTCCGATGAATCTGCAGCAACGGCTTGGATGTGGGCTTTCCATTAAAGGTTAGGCGTTAGTCTTATGCCAATATAGTTATTCTCTGGAACAGCTTCAACCCCATCTTTGTCAATAGTATAATGAATTGTAAGAGACGACATTTTAAGAGTGAATTGGATTAGTTCGCACTTTGTTTTGACATCAGCCATTTTTAGCACCATGGTCGTTAATTGTTTTGAGGTCACTTTTAAAGGGACACTGACAGGGTATTTATGCTCGCCGAGGTTTTTAGTTGTACGTGACATATGAGAGCTCAACTACCCAGAACAGAATTTGCGGCTCGAAATTCGGTTTCTTTCCACCCGAAAACCGCCGATCAAGAACTGGCCGGTTCGAGTCTCGCTCACTCTCTTTTTCGCGGTCACGGGCCGTTTTCTAAGGTATCGATGCGACCACCAAATTTAATCAAAGTCGTGGGTCACTGGCACACACTCAATATTAAAAATAGAAAAAAATATGAACCCCATTTTTTGTGGCTTCTAAAAAGCTGTAAATACGTTGATTGAAAAAAAAAGTTCCACAGACAACCGGAAGCATTCTGTGCGTTCGTCGTTTCGTGTATCGTGGGACTCGCGGAGACGGTGATGGCAGCGGACGACGGGCGTGGGACCTCTATTTCAGAACTGTCGTTCGCGGTACCGGCGAATTCTGTCGACCATTAAAAGAGAAATTTGGGACTGATCAAAAGAATTGGTATTCATCCCGTACGACACGCCCGGCCACCAAGCCGATTTGCACGAAGACGTCGCCGAGCCGTCGCTCCCTTCTCGTGGCTGAAGACATCGCTCGCGCAAACGTCAAGCACGACGTGTCTACTTCGAGTTGAATATGCACGCGTACGATTTCTTCACTAGGTGCGAATGTCCCAAATGCGTGGTGCTTCCCGACTTCGACCCGGGAGTGCTTTTTCTAGAGAAACATTGACAGCAAGCTTTCCAACTTACAGTTACCGGCTGAATTATTACTAAGGAAAGAGATCCGCTATTGAAGAAATGCTTCAGTAGCTCAGTGGGAAAGACGTCCGGTTCACACGCGGTAGGATGGGTTCGATTCCCCGTGGAACTTTTTTTTTTTTTCAAACATTTTCCGATGTTTACATATCTTTTTTTTTTTTTTTTTTTTACAATCATCACTGAAGAAACAAACAAAAAAAATAACAAACAAATGTTGTGGGCGATACTTCGCTGAAATAAATGGTATGGGATTTCCGTTTCGACACCTCCGAACTCCATGTAATCACTTTCCACAAAATGCAAGGAGCATATAAATCGGGTAGCGTCCGTTTTCCGAGGTGCCCGTAACTGTTTTGCAGGAATTGCAGCCAGCCATTGGTCCCGATCCCGTCGATCTTTCGGAAACTCTGTCGCACAATGCCACTTTTTTTTCGGATGCAGGACATATGAGCCAGCTCTTCACGCAACATCTTGGGCGTATTCTTTTCGGAGCCGATCATGGAAATTCACCAAGGGCACTCACTACTCATCTCCAACTCCTCAATGTACAAAACAACTCATCTTGGAGTACAGAACAACGAGCGGAACAAACATAACTGCAAGTAATCGCACGGCGAGCAGTTCCCGCACGCCGCATCGCACGCCGCATGTCGTGTCGTCTGCTACGGAAAGGAGAAAAAAAAAAAAAACGCACGGTCGGGTGTAGCCACGTGACTTCCGCCACTCGCTCTCTTCTCTCCACTTCTCCGACCTCTGTCGGGTTTTGGTTTCGGTTTCGAGCAGTTGCGTCTTTTAGCTTTATTAAAAAAATACGCTACTCTGTTGCAAAATATTAATTGGGCAGTCCTCCAACATCATAATAAAGCGCCTGGCAAAAAATAAAAAAAAATTTTGGGGGGGTGTCAGTGTCCCTTTAAGCTTGAGATCAGCGTTGTGGAATGGGCACCCCCTTTCAATTCCAATTCCTTTCCGGGGAATTAGAGTTTCCGACAATTCCATTCCTTTCAACTCCTCGAAATGGAGACACTGGGCCCATTCCACTCCTGGAAGGGTTGAACTTCACCATTCCCTTCTTCTAATTCCTAAAGGTTGAAAAACATCCATTGACACCCAGATTGTGTTACTGAAAAAAAAAAAAGCAGCATAAAGTTGCTAACGCTATCAAGCGCGGTGATAACTGCAAAAGTATGCAAAAGCATCCCCAAATTATTCATAGTACTAAAATAAAGGATATACGCACAAGGCGCTTCGTGGCACTTGATGCTGCAAACATGCATCGGTCGCACTCTCAAGCGTAAAAGGCTTGCGAGTCGCAAGAGAGGCCAACAATTGAAACCACCCATTTTCTTCGTAGACGGACCGTATACATACCCTCCACAGATACATGGTTAGCGTGTTGTTTGTTTGGTAAGGCCTTAAAAATGTAAAGTTCGTGCGTGGCGCGAAAAGCAGCTATCTTATCTCCATGCACCGAGGCAAAAACGTAAAATCGCTGACAAAGTGAAATCGGTATACGGCGCCAGCACAAAAGACTGTACCACCATATTATGGAACCTGCCCTTAAATGTAAAATTTAACGTTTACTGCGCATTCAATTCATTTTTTTTTGTATTCCACGCAAACACTATCAATTAAAAGCACACTCTAAGAAAAAAATTAGTAAAGAAGTATCAACAGCGCGTCTTCCTTCCTTCTACTGACGCGGCCACAAGCATACACCACATACACGAGAAGAAGGTAGGAACGAGAGTCACTAAATAAGCTACGCTTCCAGAGTACCGCATTCCTTTTCTTTGGCATTTTGCCGACAATACGGTCGCTCTATTCAGCAATACTCTGGTTCGCTGCGGCATCATTGGACAGCGGCAGTAACGTGAGTCGCTATCGTCATCATCGCGTTTTTTCAACGCCACCATCTTGGGTCCAGTAATCCTCTGCCTGCTGCTGTTTGGTGTTTACTGCGCGCGCACGCTGAAATCTGTCGCTCAACACGCGGGTTTTCCGGGTTACGTCGAGGTACGAACCAACGTTGGTACGGAGAACACGACTTTGATTTGCTGCCACAGCTGCGGCCGCGGCAGCTGGAGCAGGCGACGACTACAGCTCGGCTTGGCTCAGCTACAGTCACTCCTCATTTGCGCGCGGACCCAAGATGGCGGCGCCTGGCGCGCTTCAGACGCGAAGTTTGGGAGTTTCGGTACTCTGAAAGCGTAGCTTTATTTAGTGACTCTAGTAGAAACGAGTAGTTTTTCTTCTCCAGGCAGATGGGGAAAAGGTCCACCTTCCCACCTCATCTTCTTTCGGTTTCGTTTTTCGAGCACGTTGTTGAGTTGATTGAGCTTCAGTGTGTTGGCTTTCCTCCGATTAAACGAACTTTTAGGAAAATAAAAGACTTTAATACAGGAAAATAAAATTAAAGGTTACACGTGCGGCGAACGCACACTTGCATGCCGCCATCTTGCCCGCATCGCTGGCCGTCTGCCCAACGTTGCTCCCTTCGTTTCGGATTTCGCTAACACTCGGCCACTGCTGGCAGCGAACTGTCCTCAGTTCATGTGGCGTAGTCCCCAAGGTACGAAGGTCTTTTGAGCACACGCGTGCTACGCCTCGGCACACTGTCTTCTTCGTCGGTGCTTGATTCGTCGGACGGTTCTTGGAATCTTCCACCCCATCTGTTCAGTTGGCTGATGTGGGCGGTTGTTGAGTAGACCCTCTTCTTTCCAATCATTCCGGTCACTCTGTAGGTGTCCGCTGGGAGTACTTCCGTCACAGTCAGAGGGCCTCTGAACTTATGGGTTTTTGTTGGGACGCCGGTGTGCTCTTGAATGCAGCGCGTGACGACTACGTCTCCAACTCTCAGCCCTTCCGCTGCGAAGTGATGCCTGTCGAAGTTCCGCTTCGACTTTCCTTGCTGGGTCATTATGTCATTTTGAGCCGTCTCTTGAAGTTGCTCTGGACACACCCACTCATCATTTTCTGTGTTTAGCAAACTGAAGACACCGTTTTCATCTTTGGTTGATATCCATGCAGAAGCCTGAAGAGGTCAGTGCCTGATGAGGCATTATACGCTATGTTCAGGTAGCTCTCTACCTCCTTGATGTTCTGGTCCCAGTCCTTGTGAGCTGGGTCCTCGATTGTAGCCATAATGCACGGTACAAGGGTTTGTTTCATTCGCTCTACCTGGCCGTTCGCCCTTGGACGGTGTGACGAGTTCAGTGTGTGGGATACACCATTTTCCCGGCAGAAGGCTTCAAAGCTGTGGGATGTGAAACAGGAACCACGGTCCGAAATGATGCGTTCAGGTAGTCCAAACTCTGTGACAAAACTCTGTATGCACCGTACTACATTCCTTGCTGAAGTGTCTCACACGGGGTAGAGGCGTACGAACTTGGTCAGATTGTCCACCAGCACCAAGATCCACTGGTTTTTCTTGGAATTTTTCACAAACGGACCAACATGGTCCACGTGTACAACTTGAAATGGCCTCTTCCCAGGCGGTTTAGAGTGCAGAAGTCCAGGCTTCTTTCCTGGTACCTTCGTGAACAGACACTCGAAACACCTACGGATGTGCTGATGCACATAGCACTTCGTCTGAGGAAACCAATAGAGTTCCTTGATTTTCGACACAGTTCGGTCCGTGCTAAAATGTCCCTGCAAGTCGTGAAACTTGACATACAGTGTTTTACGCACGCTCTTAGGCATCACAAAAAGGAGTCGTCCGTCTTCCTCCACGTAAAACAGCTTTCCATCCTTCAGTCGTAGATTCTTCACCTTGATACTTTCCTCTTTGGTCCTTTTCTTCATTGGCTTCTCGAGAATCTGTGCGAGGTTAGCCAAGTCTGTGTCAGATCGCTGGATGACCACACCTTGGTCTTCTAACCCTAAGGTGAGGCAAACCTCAACCCTGGTTTCGACGACTTCATCAAGGGTGTCCTCCGACGCCCCTACGGGTTCGCGACTCAGGTAGTCCACATGAGCCATTTTCTCACGTGCACGGTGCTTCACCTCAAAGTAATACTCCTGTAGTAAGTCAAACCACCTTGCTATATATGGTTTAAGAGTCGTGTGCGCATTGAGGTACACGATTGCTTGACAATCTGTTACCAGCGTGAACGGAATTCCTAGAAGGAATGGACGAAGTCTTTCCATACCCCAGACTACTGCATGGTAGTTCTTCTCGGCATCAGTAGTGCTCTTACTGACACAAAACACCAGGTGCCAGCGTCCTGACTCGTCTCGCTGAAGAATCATTCCTGCAAGTCCATGCATGCGTTATAATTGGCAATATTGAAATGGGTCTATAATTCATCATTTCTTTTTACTGCCATTTTATATAATGGTCTCACAACAGCTGTTTTTAATTCAATAGGAACTTTCCCTGATGAGAGTGACTCGTTTACCATTTTTATTATAACGTCTTTTAATACCACAAAATTATTCTGAATGTCCCTTAATCGAATGGAGTCATTCCCCGCAGGTTTAGACGCTTTCATGTTGTTTATTATGCATTTAAAATCTACCTCTGTCATCTAAGGCAAGTAAGCTGAGTGCACGCTATTCTCGTAGCTATTTGATTCTTCTTGATTTTGTAGTACTTTTCTCAGATCCGCAATCCTTTGAACAAAAGAGTCGTTAAATTGGTTACATAAAGAACTGATATTGTTACTGCCAAAAGCTTTTTTAATTGTTTCATCTATATTTTGTTTCCCTTTACTTCCCGTAATTTCCCTTATCCAATCCCAAGTTTTCGGATTTCCCTCGCATTGTTGAAATTTAGATGTATAATGATATTTTTTTGCCTGTCTTACTTTGGCCGTTAGCTTATTACGTAGTTTTTTTAAATTCTCCTTTAATTGTAGGATCATGTGGTCTTACTTTACAAATGTTCCACAACCTATCTTTTTCACGGCATACGGTCAATATTTCGTCGTTTATCCAGGCATTTTGTGGATTTCTTTGTCTTATTTTTACAGTTTTCCAACACTTTTCGTATATCGACCTCAAATTATTCCCAAGCATCTGGTAAGTAGTAACGTGATCAAAATCAAGGAGGGAGGCCCAGTTATATTCTCGTATCATTTTGTCAATCTTATTATTATCAAGAATGCGCCTGTATACTACACGATCGGTTTGCTCAAAACTCACCTCTATAATCGCCAGAGCTATAAAATAATAATCAGCAACTCTTTGTCTAATTACACCAGAAAGCATTTTAAGATCACCTCCTCTAACAATGATATGGTCATTACATGACTTTTTTATGCGGGATCCCAAGTATACTTCCCTAGTATAATCTGTAATTATATTTTCTAATCCAAAACCTGCTAGTAAATTCAGATAATCAGATACACCGTGCTTAGCAGCATTTATTACTTCTATGTTCAGATCACCAGCAACAACCAAGTATGTGTTGTTATTGAATTGTTTAAAGATTTCAGTTACTTCATCGAGAAAGCAAGGTATGTTTGCACTGGGCGGTCTATATACTGCACAGATTACAAAAGATAACTCCCGATTTGACACACGAAGTACCAAAACCTCCGCGTGGTTACAAGAAACTGCCAGTTGATCGGACATCCAGGAAAGTTTTATAAAGACTAATATACCACCACCTCTTCTTCCTTCCTTGCACTCCGAAAAAAATTGAAACCCGGTCAAATTGAAAGAACTCACCATTGTTGAGTCAATATTTACTTCTGTTAAAATTAATATATCCAAGCATGCTAGTCTATTTTGTAAATATACATTTAATCGGTCCCAGTGCTTTTGTATGCTTCTAACATTTATGTGCAACAGGTTAAGTTGCATCCTTCCACCGTCTATATCTGCCAACCTGCTCCGGGTACTAAGGTCCCAGTCATAAAATGATGAATATAAATTCGCCATTTTTAACGTAGTTTAGACAAGTCATGTTCATTTTCCACAGGGATCACAGTCGAGCCCACTTTTTCCCGGACAAAAATTTTTCCATTACTAATCCCCCCGCCCCCCCATCCCCCCTACAAACTTGTATTCCTTCTCTTTTGGACACTGCTTAGATTTCTACAAAAGTTGTCTAAGATACTTGGTCAGATTTTCATTAATTAACACCTGTTCATTTTTAAACACTCTTCTTTTAGTGTTCCAGAGGTCCCTAACCGCCTTGTTTTCGAAACGAACAATGATGGGTGCTATTTTACCCTCTTTTTGGCCCAATCTGTGGACCGCTTCTACGCTTTCAGGTGCCGGACACGAGAGCTGCAGTTTACCAGATAAGTGTTGGATAACTTCAAAAAGATTTTCGTTGTCTTTTTTAGTAATACCATGAATTTCCACATAATACCTTCTGGAGTATTGTTTAACAGCATCTATTGCGGTCTTGAGCTCTTTGATCTCCGTGTCTTTTTTCGTTACTTGTCTCTCAAGTTCTGCGGATTTTTTCTTTAGCTTTTTTAACCCTCTTTCCTGCACAGTAACCTCCCCCAGAAGATCATGATAGTCCTTGCCCATTATTTTTAAAGAATGTTCTATTCCTTCCACTGTTTTTTCTTGGTTAGTCAACTTCACCATTATTGCGTCATGTTTTCCTGCCTGCTCCTCCATTGACTTCTCGAAATTATTCATTCGATCTAGCAGTTGTGTCAGTCTAGTACTCATGTCCAGAATATGCTTCATCAAAAGTGCTACATTTGGTTCTCCCGAGCTTTCGCTTGTGCTACGTTGACCAATATCCTGAGAGTACGTAGACGAAGGTGCTGCCTGCTGACATTTGCGGGATTTGCAAGTTACGCATAGCCAGATCAGTTCTTCGCTAGACCATTTTTTAAGTACAGTGTTTGTAACCCCCGCGCATTTCCCCACATGGTAACTCTTTCCACACTCAGCACACTTCAAACTCTGGCTATCGTCTGAAATCGACTTCAAACAGGTAACGCAATGAACAGTCGACATTACGGTAATGAGGCAGTCCAGCGAGGCGCGAAACAAAAAGCAAATTCTTAGCTTGGAAATGCTGAAGAATCGCCGTTAGACGTGTCGTTAGCACCCCGCTGGACTGCGCCACACCGTCGTCTGCCGTTGGCTTTTGAAGACCAGTCCGGAAAACACAGCAACAAAAGAACCGTCACATGCTCCAATCAGGCACCTAGCAGCTTATCGAAGGCGGACTGTCCGATAGAGCGATAATAGCTTCACCGTGCGACGAACAGACTTCCGTAGCCCCTTGATGGTCGATAACTTATATCGATGAGGAGCGCAAAAAGCGGGTGTCGCCTTGCCTCGATCGTTATTGTCACCGGTGACGAGCAACTTGTCAAGCTCTCAATGCCACGGAATGCCTGTAGCCTCAAAACTTTCGATGCCACGTAATGCCTTCGTCGTCCCGCTGTATTCATGCAGCGTTCATCCCGGGTGCTAGAAAATGCAGAAGAATCGCCGTCAGACGTGTCGTTAGCACCCCGCTGGACTGCGCCACACCGTCGTCTGCCGCTGGCTTTTGAAGACCAGTCCGGAAAACACAGCAACAAGAGAACCGTCACATGCTCCAATCAGGCACCTAGCAGCTTATCGAAGGCGGACTGTCCGATAGAGCGATAATTGCTTCACCGTGCGACGAACAGACTTCCGTAGCCCCTTGAAGGTCGATAACTTATATCGATGAGGAGCGCAAAGAGTGGGTGTCGCCTTGCCTCGGTCGTTATTGTCACCGGTGACGAGCAACTTGTCAAGCTCTCAATGCCACGGAATGCCTGTACCCTCAAAGCTTTCGATGCCAAGCTGCGGCTCCTAGCCGAAGGCCAAGGCTTCTCGCTGACAGGGCCCGTCCGCACGGGGGCCCGGGAGGCCCCTAAATGGGGTGCCAGGCCGGACGGCGGGAGGCCCCGAAAATGGGTGCCAGGCAGGACGGCCGTTGAAATGATTCCCAGAGCCCTTTTGGTGGGGCGGTAGCTTACGCCACCTAGCCATTTTGTTTTACCATTTAAGATCAGAATATTTAAATGTGAAAACTATATTCACTCCGCACTGAAAAGAAAGTGAGGCTATAAAACCCCCTTGCCATCAGTTAATAAAAAAATACCTAGTTTTCTCTCGCTTTCTGCCACCATTCACTTAATCTTTGCTTGGTAATCTCCACTGTCTTGAAATCCACTTTTCTTTCGCTGTCTCTAAAACCTAATGACTTTATTAAATCTATGTTGTGTTCGGTAGGTATAGGGTGAACCCCTTAACAGTAGAGTATCAAGTGCTCAGCCGCCTCGTCCTCCTCTCCACAAGCAGCGCACACAGTGTCCATTTCCTAGTGCTTCGCTCTGTATGTTCTGTCTCGCAAAACACCTGTCCTTGCCTCAAACAACAATGAGATTCCCCTAGAATAGTCATAAATGCTTTCTTTGGCAATAACTGTTTTGTTTAATCTATCTTTCCAGAGCCGTCTTTGTCTGCATTCTCTCTAGCCACCGATCACTTTCTGTGGCCTTAACTTTCTTCTTAACTGGGACCTGCTCTTCCGAAACTCCACTCCTAAAAACTTTCCTCTGTCTCCACTTTGTGTCTATACTCCTCGAGCTCACCACCAATTACTCTGCTTGACCCTGCCATTTGGTGGCAAGCAATCTAACCTTCTTCCACGGTTCGCGATCATTTCTGGTTACAGCCAAGTATGCTATAGTAGGCTGCTTAGAATTTGCACTTTTTGAGATTTTTGAGAGCGGATTTTGGTTTTGAGAATGGCTTACCACTTCTCCGTAATCTACGGTTGACAAAGAAATTGTCGCTTGAGGAATAGCAAAGGTGAGACGTAAAGTGCGCGAAGTAACTGGGTACCGGTTGTCTCCGTTTAACATCTCAGTGCTGACGACGAGAAGAGTGAGTGACCGCTTTCGAAACGCAAGTTTCTTTACCTGCGGGGACGTTGCCTTCGGAAACCAATACAGTTCACGGAAAGCTCGTGTCACGCTTTTATCTGCTGCTCCGCTCGGCCCGTACAATAGACGTAGCATCATCGTTAAGCCTTAATGAGCTCGATTCCCTCCATTCGGGGCCGCCATAATAAGATGCAGACGACGCAGGAACTTTGCTCCCAAGCTTTCAGGGATGAAAGAGTATCGCTTTCGGGAAAAATATATGTGTCAAGAGCGTTCCTCCCTTTAGGGAGGACTATACAGACTTTTTTTTTTTTTTTTCTAAGAGTGCAGGGAGTCCTTCTGGTCATTTTTCTGGTTCGGTTGGGGTTCCGTTCAGGTTCCGGTTGATTTGTATTTTGTTTCGGTTCGGTTCTGGTTCAGAGACGCTTTTAAAATAACGGTTCTCTTACCGATTCCACCAAGCGCGAAGCAGAACAAAGCGGTTCTTGAAAAGAAAAGTCCACAGCTCTGAGTCGTTAAAAAAAGTGAGTTTAACACGGCGTCACCTTCATTAAAATAAGCTAGGTCATGAGAAGCCGTGCTGCGAAAACGAGGACAGCAAAAGAGATATATGTTTAATTTCGTTTTGTGAATGTTTACCGCAAACACCGTTCTCTGAAAATTACGTGCTTATGCAGGCGCTTGGAATCATTACCAAAGTACAGTACTCACATGTGAAGGCAATCAGACAGCCCGCGCAGTGACACCGTGACGGTAGCACACGCCGTACTCGCAACCTACCCACAAAAACAAATTAGTCGTCCTTTGTTATGATAGGAGTTTATTCTGCCAGAGTGTAGGCAACCGGCGATGGAGTTTGGCAGTACACTTTGCGCCATCTAGAGGCTGCAAAATAAAACACTGGGTAGGCTAGGACGGCCTGGGTCGCGGGGACTGGGGTGGGCTTATTTATAAACCACGTGTGAACATTGAATTTTGAATCGGCGTGAGCCTTTTTGGGAACCATTTTTCGTACAAGTAAGTCCCAGCTTCACGTCTCTATGACCTCAACGGGTTTCTGTGATATCCCGCCTACTCCTAAAGTCCCCCCCCCCCCCCCCCCCCCGAAACAAAAGAAAATGCATAAATAAACGTCGCTACTGCTACGTAAAAAAACTGCCACAGTCGTGGAGGTGACCCAACTGTCACACTTTACCGTTTCCTTTCGAGATTTTGAGACGCGACACGGCGACAGAAGTGAATGAAGTAAATGTCTACAGTGCTACGCATTAAGAAAGTGAATTTTACATTAATTGTTGAAGTGAACGAAGAAAGATGTGCAGGCTTTAAATGTGGTCTGACGAACTCGTTTTGAAGACTACTTGGCAAAATAACACACTTGCAGATGGTTGGATTACAAGCAGGAGTCGTGTAAACAAAAAAAAGATATTATGTTTACGTATTTACAAGAACATAAAATTAAAGATTGTTCATCGGGCGGTTTGTGGTTGGAACGGTGTGATGGCAAGCTCCGTGCCCGTTCCTCACGTGAATCGCGTCATCAACGCTGGTTCTTGGCACGTGTGTCTTGGAGCGCTTTTCTTTCTCGTGGTTTTGTGCTTCTACAAACTTATAGAAGTTTTTTTACGAGTCACTTAGACAGCCACGGTAGGAAGAATCGGGCTGATTGTTTCTACGCTGTGACGTCGAGAATCAGCCGATCAGACCCTCAAGCGAGAGGCCCGTCGTTCCGTCCCGGCAGTCGTAGTTGTACGCGTGCACAGCCGTTCGGCACGCGCGATCGCAACCAAAACCTTACAATCCTGCGAGTCGTCAAATAGTGTAGGGCGGCCGAGTGGGTTAGCGCGCACCAGCTCAGAGCACGTGGAGCGAAAGCTCGCACTGCAGAACCCAGGATCCTGGGTTCAATTCCCGCCCTTGCCCGTTTCGATCTGGATGAGCATCGCACCGGCGTGTGGTCGTGTAGCACTACTGCGTGGTGCACGTTAAAGACCCCAGGCTAGCGGTTGTACCGCGCTGGCTAAATTGCTCATCCTCCACTGAGACACCAGATGCCCACTGAGACAGACTAACTTCCGGCTGCATAAACATACACACAACGATTGGCTTCGATATAGTGTATTTTCATAGCTCATAAAGTTGTGTTTGTTTCGGCAACTAAATTTAATGCTGAATATGGTAACAACTGTGACGGCGAGCAGAAAACAGGATGCAAAAGTTTTTTTCTTTAGAACAAGCTCATGTGAACCGTATATATCCTCCTCACACGTACACTTTGTTGCCTGTCACGTTTTTACACCAGGCTTGCATATCACATTACAGATATTGCAATGTGCGTACGGTACCCTAGCATGCCGATTTGGTTCTAATGGCCCACATTTTATTCTAGTGGTCAAGACAACTCAAACTGGTGTGCAAATGACAACTCTAAAATATGCTCTAAAATATTCGACCTATCAAGGCTCCTGATGGTCTTAAAACCGAAAAAAAGAACCAGTGACATGGTGCGCACGTGCACACGGGGACTGCTGAAATCAGGGTCACCGCCTCTCGCAACGGCCCGACGGGCACATTGGCCACCCCATTAACAGAAACGCCTCTGCTTGTGGCGCTGAGTGCAGCACTCTCGTAACACCACCTGTCCATTGCCGGCTGGCTATGACGACGCTGTACACCCTGTACATGCTCCTCCAGAGCTCATCCAGTTTTAAACGGTCAGCTATACCCATACCGCACGCTCGAACGACTTGCTCGAACGACTGAGTCGAAGAGGAGAAAAACACCAAGGGCCCAGCGAAAGAGGTTCAAAACAAAACAAAAGACATTAAAAAAAAAAGACATCAGGCCACTTTCTATTTCTAGAAAACGCACACACACAAACAAAATATTTCTGCAAGCAACGTCGGCTCTCGGTGACTGGCGTCCCGGCGACCGACGCTGCAGTGTCCCGCCCGTCGCGGCTAGGAATCTTGTTGCCTCTAGATTTCACCACCGCGGAACAAATGCCCCTACAGCCGCCAACATTTTCTTTCCACTTTAATGTTAATGTACGTTTTCTCGTTCCTTAAAGGGACACTGAGAGTGTATATATGCTCGTGAAGGGTTTTATTTGTACATGGCATATGAGGAGGCCAACTACCCAGAAAACAATTCGCGGCTCGAAATTCGTTTACTTTCCGACCGAAAACAGCCGATCCAGAACTGGCCGGTTTGAGTCCCGCTCGCTCTCCTCTCCGCCGCCACGTGCCGCTTCCTATACGCCTCGCAAGTGGGCTCATTTTCGTCTTCTGCGCATGAGAAAGGAAGTAGCGTTACGTCAGAACGCCGAGCCCTGATTGGCTGATCGCGACCGCCTATCTGAGCGTCGTCTGCTCCTTTGCAACGTCGTCTGCTCGCAACGTCGTCTGCGTCTGTCTTATCTTTCCTGCGACTTTCGGAGCGAACTCGACTTCGCCTTTAAGAGAGGGCAGACGAAATAACTCGAGCGGTACGTTGTTTTTGTCTAACAACTAGCAGACGCGCATCAAGCAGGGAAGTCAAAGGACTCACCGGCGAGGTGTCCCGGGGCGCCGAGGTTTGTTTGCGAAGAACCGAGAGTGAGCGTGTTAGTGTCCGCAAGTTCCCTCCCAAATACTTTTCCCCTCCATTCGTGTGCGGCGAGACCCCTCACTCTTTAACGGCGTCGGCGGGTTGGTGCACTTAACGTCGTCTGCTTTACGTCTGCTAGTCAGAGCGATGGCTGCTTTACCTTTCCTGCGTCTGTCGGATTCACCGCTTTTTCACCGGCGAGAGTCACCGTTGCCTCGGGAAGCACGGAGATAACAAGAGGAAGAAATTGACCTCTTAATCTAAAATTGACGTCAGCGATCAAAGTATAATACGGGAAGGGTTCACAAGGGTCGCGCGGGCATATTCCATTCAGCACGGCAGCCGGTCGTAGGCAGACGGTCGCCGAGTCGTGGAGTGCCTGCTAGGCCTAACTGTCCAGCTTGTTTGGTCGCGTTCGGTTAAATCGTGGCCGTTTGAGCTTTTCCCGGGTGTTTGTGGATCCAGCGTCCTTGTTCGTCATGGTCTGTTTCAAGTACTTCTTAATTTTTTCTTGTTGCTTCAAGTCGGGACGCGTCAGAAGCGCAGGTAGAAAAATAAACGTCCGTGGGTCGTCGCGACCGCGACGCTGTCGGCCATGCTGATTTGGTCGTAAGAAGTGCGCAAGACAGCTTCGGAGCTGCGGTAGGATTTTGTCGTAACCTGCGCAAAACTTACAAACATTTCGTTTCGTGAATACGAATTTGTTCTTAAGTTTTGTCCTACGTACATTTTTGGCGTAAGATCGTTTCGTAAATCTGGCCTCTGCCCTTCCGAAAGTATCAGAAAAGGTAAGACAGACGGGACGACGTCGCGGGCAGACGACGTTGCAAAGGAGCAGACGACGCTCAGATAGGGGGTCGCGATCAGCCAATCAGGGCTCGGAGTTGTGACGTCACCCAGTTCACCTCCTCGCCGTCCTCTAGGTGGGTTAAAGAGAAGCCCACTCTTGACTGAATTAGCCTCTCCTCTATCCCAGCGACGTAGAGCATGTAGAGGAGCGGGGAGAGTGGACACCCCTGTCGAAGTCCCCTAGTCACTATCACGTCTTCGGATTCTACCCCTTTCATTTCTGCCCTCACCTTATTGCCCTCATAAAGAGATTGGACGAGATAAACACACTGTTGTGGCAGGTCTAGTTGTTCCAAACACTGAATGAGCAGTGAATGAGGGACACTGTCATATGCTTTGGCAATATCTAGAAAGCAGCGCAGTAATTGTCTTTCCTCCTTTCTGGCTACCTCAATGCACTGAGTTATTGTGAACAGATTGTCCTCAAGTCGGCGCCCTCGACGAAAGCCTCCCTGTAGCTCAGTAAGGTGCCCAGCCTCTTCCGCCCACGCAACCATCCTCTCCTTGAGCATGTATGCGAATACTCTGTATATCGTGCTCGTCACCGTCAGAGGCCTGTAGCTGCGGAGATGTTGGCGATCGTTCCCTTTTTTCGGGATCAAGACCACCTTGGCGAGCCTCCAATCATCCGGTATAGATTCTGTGCCACAATGGATGTCGTTTAGGATAGACGCGAGCTGTTGTCGGGCGTCCTTTCCCAGGGCTTTGAGTACCGTTGCCGGGACACCATCCAGGCCTTCGGAGGTGTTCTTCTTAAGGTGGATTAGTGCACGCACTACAATCACTTCACCGATTTCCCACCGGCTGCCGTCGGAGGGGACTCGGCTGTCCATTCGGCTTTTCTGGCAGTGGACATGCACTCGGGAGATAACATCTCTTTCAGGTACGTCGTGAGGTGTGCACCCAGGTCTTCTACTTCTTGTCCTGTGCACTCATCGAGGACGGGAGTCGATTGGTCTCGACCCTCCAGTGTACCCATGTAGCTCCAAAACTTCCTCGAAGCGTCTTTTCCACTGGAGCGAATGTCAAGAACAGTACGTAGGTCCGCCGTCCTTATTTTTTCCTGGATGATCTGTTTGGCGTATTGCTTCCGCGTTTGATAGAGCTTCCAGTTTTGTACGACCATGTGCTCATGCCCCATTCGAAAGGACTGGCGATGTTCCCCGTTTGCGGCCTGCCTAGCTTGAATCGCTGTCTTTACTTCAGTGTCCCACCAACGTTTCCTTCTTCTGCGTCCGTTGGGGTGCGTTCTCGAATGCCGCTTGATAAGACGCTTAAGCACATTGACGTATCTTATGTAGCCTCCAGCCTTATTTCTTTCTTTGCTCTTCTCAAAAAGTTCCGCCACCTTTGCTGCAGCATCCTCGGTAAGGTAGGGCCGCATGGAGCTTGGCGATATCTCCCTCTCCTTCTTCCAGGTTGCCCTGCTGAAGACCAGCTTTAGACGATTGTGGTCGCTACTAACGCTGTGCTCCCCATCCTCGTCTATATGTACCTGCACAAGAAAACGTCCAATGCCCTGTGGCACCAGGCAATAATCTATACAAGTTCTACTGCCTCTAGCACACCAGGTATATTGTCCTTCGCACATTTCCCGGAGGTTCACCACTTCCAACTGCAGCTCATCCGCTAGCTTTTGTAACCGCCGTCCGTTGCCATCTTCCCACCCATCAAGCTCATAGATATGTCCGTTAAAATCACCCATGATGAGCACATCCTCGTCTTTTCCGACCTCCCGCACATCCCTTGCAACACAGTCCATGAGAGTTTCGTTCTCTATGTCTCGCGCACTTCCTACAGAGAGATATACCACACATAGCACTACTGGCTTCTGTACCAGCTCGCCTGTCAGCCAGATGTGGTCTTGACACTATTCTGGGATCCCTGTGCCAAGGGGCCGCGCGGCGCCACAATGCTCCTACAGCTCCTCCACGTCGCTGCCCCTCTTCACGATTGCACCCCTCCCAACACCAGTCCTGGTGCACCGGCGGTTCTTCAAAGTCCCGGAGGTGTGTTTCAGCCACGCCAAAAATGCTAATGTCTTCAGACTCGAGTGCGCTATACAATTCCTCCCATTTTTGTTCCCTCCTTGCTCCTTGGAGGTTTAAGAACCCCACTCTAAAAGGTGTATGTTCTTCACGCTTGCGTCTCCGTCGTCTGCGCCTCACTCTATGGCCATTCTCCGCCCTTTCCCCGTCTTCAACCACTTGGGATCGCAGTGGGCCAATGGCCCCTACCACTGTTCCCTGTGCCTCAGCTGTTGACTCACAATCTCTGTCACCATTGCCTGCAGGGCAGTTGGGGACAGCGTCGGTCCACAAACTTGCCTTGTATGTTGCGTTGGTGGCGCTTGTGGTAGCATCGGCGTGATAAACCCCGGGAATTCGCCAGCCTCTTGTCGCGGTATCCTCGGCGAACACACTGACACCAGTTGGTCCATCAGTCTGGGGTGCGAGAATCCTTCCGGAGGCGGAAGCCCCTCTCTGCCAAGAAGGTGAGCTCGTGGCGGCGCTGCGCACCCATGTGCCCGCGAACAATCTGCTGAGCCGATGTCCTGCATCTGATGTCTTGGCCGTGGAGGCGCTGGCAATGCGCCCGTTGTAGAGAAGAAGAGAGTGCCATCCGGCGCCCTTTGTTCGTGTAATGGAACTGTAGGCGCCCACGACATCGGTGCGACTCCTTGATGCTGCCATCTTTGATGGTGAGGCATTGTCTTCGACTGATCTTGTGCACTCATCCTGCCTCTCGGCGTCTCGCTGGTTCCCTGCTCTTTTCCTCTTTGTTTTCCCGTATCGGCGTACCATCTCCCCCTTCGTCTGTCTAAAAAAAGGCTCGTCATCTCCGCTATGCGATGGCTTACTAGACTAATAACCTTATGCCCATAGAGCAGTCCGTCTTTCTGTAAGCCGTCGTTAGCAGCTACGTCCCTGCTGAGATCCACGAACTTAGCATGAATCTTCTTGCATAATACTTTTAGCTTGGCGTTTAGCAACATCACGCTCGCTTGCACCACCTTGCCTTTGCTGGTGACTTCTGGGACAGAACAGATAGCCAGGGATGCTTTACGCCTGCTCCACTTCTTTCTGATGATTTCCACAACATGGTCAGGTTGGTCTCCTCGCAGTGCGTCATTCAGGCCAAGGTGCAAAATATACATGCGGGAGACCATCCGCGCCTGGCGTTCGTATCCGGCAATCATGCTATGGGCATCCTCAGTTTTCGCCTTTCTGTTGAGCAACACCTCAACGCTTCGCTTATCGTCCATCTTTTCGATAAAAGCTTGGGCAATTCTCTCCACATTGCTGTCCCCCACAAGCAGGACTTCTCGTTTAACTCCGCGAGGAGGTCTGTCCTTCACTTTTCCAGCATTTGTCGTTCCCTTTGTCGCCGGGCTGCTTTTACTGCGCGAGCATGAGTTATCCTGCACTTCCTCTGATTCTTCTTGTTCCGAAGTTGTGACGTTTTCTGCACTTAGTTTGCAGACAGTCTGACTGCAGTCATCCACTGCTTCTGAACGTGTCCTGTTCACTATGTCCTGCTGTTTTCCATCCTTCCTGAGCAACAGCAAGTCTTTGTACTGTGTCAAAAACGCAAGGTCCTCCTGATCCTTCTTTCTTCTATTGTCTCCGGCGTCATCTTCACTGTTCTTTTCACAATTCACTACAGTTGTAGTCAAACTAACCCCATCAAGAAGGCTGTCCAAGGCTTTTTGAAGCTCTTCCACGCGATGTTCTAATTCGGCCACTCGGTCTATAAGTTTTCGAATTGTGGTTGTTTCATTTGGTTCCCCTTGAGGAGTTGCATCCTTTACCTCTGGATAATCCCGTTCACACTATCTGCAAGCGCATCCATCCCTGTTCAGTGTGACTTGTGTATCTCATCTAAGGCCTTGCATGTTCTGCAAACAAAATGAGCATCTTCAACCTCTTCATGAGTTTCAAACTCAGTCTCTGAAATGTAGGCCCACCGTCCGCACCTGTCACAGCTTATGAAAGGATCCTCTTTCGTCGCACCTTTCTGCCCATTTAGTTGTGAAGCCTGCTTGGGGATCTCGTCATTCAGTCGACGCTGCGTCACCTCGACCATCGCCCGTTCTGGAGTAAATGGAAGCGGTCTGTCCTGAATCCCAGCAGAGGTAGACATTGTTTCTAGGGGTGTTACAAACGCTCCCTCACAGTCATTGATCATGCTAGCACCAGCTTTGCCGTCGGTTGAGGTAGGTAGAAGGCCCACCGGCAGCACCGCTTCTGCGCTCAGCTCGCCGTCGCTGTCCCGTGATGTCTCCTCCCACTGTACAGCTGTTAGCAAATCGTTGGAGACTTCTGTGGCGGCTTGTAGTCGCTCTAATAGCTCGTTTTTAGAACCAACCGTTGAAAGTCCCCTTGCTTTAAGCTCCTGTTTAAGATCTGCGACCTTCATCTTCATCGCCATGATGATGATGATGATAATGATGATACTGCGGCTGCTCCCTTTATAACGGGCGGGCTCAAATAATCGTGCCCAAGCCTGGGGGTGAATTCAGCGCCCCCTGTGTTGTGTATGATGCCACCAATCCTCCAGTCGTCTTTTCGCCTGCTCGATAATCTTCCAAAAGGCTTCAGTAGTATTGGCTGCCTCGCTTGTTGACGAGAAGCCCAACGCTGCCGCTAGAGGCGGGACACCTTCGTGTAGTCGGTTCGCCTCTTCGGCGGCAGAAGTGGCAGAAGATCGGATTCCGCCACAACGGAGTATGATGTGCTCTGCGGTTTCGCTCTCACCCTCGCATACTCGGCATACAGTCGACTGCACACTATTGTCGAAGCGCTGTTTGTACACCTGTGTGCGCAGGGCTCCAGCACGAGCCTCGAACAATAGGCGGCTGCCCAAGCTGTTGTCGTACAGCCGCGTCTCTGCCGTGATTTGCTCTTTTAACTCCGCATACATGGTAAGGGTTGACTTTGTCCGGGCAGCCTCCAGCCATTGCACATTCTCCTGTTCGCGGACCCTTTTCCGCACCACAGACTCCCATTCTTTCTCTGTGGTCGCCTCCACCGGTTCTGTGAAGAAGCCGAACTTTTTCTCCAGCTGGTAGAGGCGCTTTCGCCAACGGCTCTGCAGAGAAGTCATATGTGTGTATAGGAACAGCCTCTTGGCCCAACGGCACCGGTCCATGAGTTGAAGCCGCCCGTCATAGGAAACCTTGCTTGTCGCCTCCCTCGCTTCGAAAGACGACCAGCCCAGGTCCCCCTGCACTGCCTCATTCGCCACCGTGCCATGGCAGCCCAGCGCTTGGCGTCCCACTTCTCGTTGTCTGCGCTCCAAAGCGGTTCTTGTGTCACCTGGTACACACACCACTGCGTTGGCGAACGTCAAACCTGGCACCACCACCGCCTTCCACATTTCGCGGCTCACTATGAATCTATTACAGCTCCATAGGCTGCGTTTACGGAGGATGTTAGCTCCCCGTGTGGCGGATTGACGGAGGTGGACGTAATGCTCTTTCAGATAGTCTGCCTCGTTGGACAATTCAACGCCTAGGTACTTATACTTATTCAGTACCGGTAATACGTCAAGCCCCAATCTGAGGCTATCGAGCTTTTCTTTCTCAGTGCCCGCGAATTGTATCACGGCGGACTTGGATGTGTTGTACTTGAGACCAAGCACGGCAGCCTCATCAGCACATATGTCGAGAAGTTGCTGCATCGCCGTTGCACAGCCCGCCGTCAGCACAATGTCGTCCGCGAAGGTCAGACCCGGTAGCACCCAGTTCATGGCCTCTCCATTTTCAACGTGCAGTAGCGAGAAGCCCAGTCCTGATTTTATCAACCGCTCCTCTAGTCGCGCGACATACAACATGTAGAGAAGCGGCGAGAGTGGGCATCCTTGGCGCAATCCACGTGTTACGACGATTTCTTCTGATCTGACCTCTCCCACTTGGGTTGTCACCGTGTTGCCTGTGTATAGGCGACTAATAAGCTCGGTCCACTGAGTCGGCATTTCGAGCTGCTCCAGTCTTGATAGAAGCTTGTCGTGTGGAACGCTGTCATAAGCCTTGGCGACGTCTAAGAAGGTGCCTATTAGTCTTCTCTCCTCTTTTTGAGCCACTTCAATGCACTGTGTAAGGGTGTACATGTTGTCCTCCAGTCGCCGGCCACGACGAAACCCTCCTTGGAGCTCGGTGAGAATACCCTCTTTCTCCGCCCATGTTCTCATGCGCTCTTTCAGGATGCTTGCGAAAACCCTGTACACAATGCTGGTGACTGTAAGGGGCCTGTAGTTCCGAAGGTAGCGCCGATCTCCTCCTTTCTTCAGCACAAGCACAACCCTACCTCGCCTCCAGTCTCTAGGTACAGGCTGTCTTCCGATGAGAATGTCCGTGAAGATCTCAGCCAGGTGTTCTCTCGAATCCTTTTGTAGTGTTTTGAGGACGCATGCTGGTATCTCGTCTAAGCCTGGAGCCGTGCTGCTTTTGACGTAGGCCAGAGCACGTACAACTGACACTAGGCCAATCTTCTCGTCGGAACTCGCGAGAGTACATTCCGTGCTGTTCCCTATAGCGATTGTTTGGACCATCGCCGTTTCCTGTGGTGCGAACACTTCCATCAAATGCTCTGTGAGACACTGGTCAAGCGCGTTCACCTCCAATCCTCTGCGCTCGTCTATGATGACTGGAGTTTGATCCCTGCCGTCCAGGGTTCCCAGGTATTTCCAAAACTTCCTGGGCGCATCTTTCCCACTTGACCGTATGCTTTGCCATCTTGCGGACACGCAGCGCCATCGGGTGGCGGTTGTTGAAAGTAGAGAGTTTTAGTAGATCGTGTCTTCAGAACACGCTATCTGTAGCGGGAGCTCGCGCTGCCACTTCGATGCATGCTTTGTAGCGCGCGCCCGTACCGGAAGCGGGCCTTCGATTACGATCTACTAAAACTCCCTAATGACGCGCAGCGGCCAATGGGAGCCTCGTCGACGCGCCCCGCCAACCAATGGAACCGAAGCTGAAAGTCCATCAGCTTTACTCCCTTCCTTTGTAATCGGGGAAACTGTGTGCCGTTTGGCTAGGCTTTTCGCGTGGTTTCATAGCTGGAAGCTGGCTTCACTTGGAGAGAGGATTTAAGGAACCGTTTTGCGCGCTTCGAACTGATGACGTTTTCTCTCTCCGTGGGACACATTAAAAAAGTAGCACAGTCACGTGACTTGCTCCACCTCTTTCCTCCTCTATATTTCTTCTTCCTCCCCAGTCCAGTTTCGGTTTCGAGCAGTTGTCTATTTTGACTACATGAAAAAATGTACGTGGCGCTGTAGCAAAATATTGATTGGGTAGTCTTCTGACACTATAATGAATCACTTGGCAAAACAAAGCATGAATTGTTGGGGGGTGTCAGTGTTCCCTTAAGGAACATTGCTTATGAGCAAGAAAAGAAAATAACCGCACGCACACACAAGTACACACGCACACAGACACAAAGAATAGCTCTTATACACTCTCGGCACCAGTCAGATATACTGCGATTCACCTAACGATGTGCCGCGATGGACGCTATGAACTACATGAGCGAATCCGTAGTTCCCAGCTTGTCTCGTGACTTAGCGCTCCGCCCAAACGGAAGGGCTTATGACACCCTCCAAGCATTACACTGGTTCCTCGTAGCGTCGTTTGCAGCCCATCGTAAGCTGAAGCAAAGAATAGAAGTGTACTCCTCCACGCCGACTCGCCGACGCCGGTTCGCGCTGCACATAGACGGGAAGAAATATACTTATATGTTTCATTATTACTGAGCTGTCTTCATGTCGTCGCAGCCGTTTGTTTAGTCAAAATGGAGCCGCTGATGCCACCGTCGCGAATATTTATTCGATTTCGCGCCGCCACCCGCAAAAATGTGCGACTCATAATTTGTTTTGCTTTTTCTTTTTTTACGCCGAACAGTTTTTGTTGAAATGGTGACCGCCACATGATATTGCGGTTCTTCTCTGGCTCGGCTTCAATATCGAATGTTTGATATCGGTCGCAGTTTTGTTTCTGTTCAGTTAAAAATAACGGTTTTGCTCCGGTGTTCGGTTCGGGTTCGGTTCGACAGCCTCGTTAAAAGCTGCCTGCTAACCGCGCATGATTACAACAGCCGCTTTGTAGCGTATCGCGCCACCAGGAACGACACCTGGTTTGTCTACCGTTTGTTTGCTACACCGAGGGAGCGCCATTTTAATCCTCGAGGGAGCAAAAGTCAGTGACAAAAATGAATCCGTCAGTCACCTCCAGTGCAATGATGCTGTTTCAAAAGCCACTTACCACGTGATGGCGAATTGCGCGATCAGCCCGTAGGCCTAAGATGAAAATCGGCACAGCTCGCATAAGAATCGATACCGTTCCATTCCACTCCATCCCGGGAAGGTAGGGAAGGGGGAGGGGGGTGGAATGAAAATGTAATTATATGTCTTTTGCGGTGGAATGGGAGTGTAATTATTGAAATGATCTCGGAATGTTTCCGGAATCATTCCAACTCCGGAGTGGCAACTCCGCAACACTGCTTGAGACTATCGGTTGCCACTGAAATGGCGTTTTAGGTCACGCAGCCGTCTGCTAAAATACGTAGTTGTCATTAAATATCTCGTAGAAGGTCGTTTATAAAAATAAGAAAAGAGCAGCGCACAAAAAACGAACCCCTGTGGTACTCCCGAGCATATGCTTGTTAGGTTTGATCTATGGTCGTTAATGGCTGTGTATTACACACGAATCGCGAAAGAACTATTATTTCATGAAAATACAAGGGAATTCTAAAGTGCATAATGGAACCGCGAGAGCAGGCAGCTGTTTCCTACCTCCAAATGTTTTGCTCCAAATGATGTGGTATAACAACAATAAAGCCAGATGCGTATATCAGGCGTGAAAACAGCGCAAAAAATTGAACAAAGGACAAGTGAAAGGAGTGCACGGACAAAGCGCTAACTGTCAACTAAAGATTAATTTTCAGGCGAACCAGAAAAATAAACACAGAGCATAGGAAAGAACCAATAAAGGCACAAAAAATTTACAACCCAACCGACAAGATTTCTACCACGTCATCACCCTCACGCATGCCTGCCAGTGGCGAGCCTTGCATGTTGCAGAAGCGATGGCGTTTTGTGTGCTTCAACTATAACCCATCAAGACGTTTTCTACATTAACGCCATCGCTTCTGCAACATGCAAGGCTCGTCACTGGCAGGCATGTGTGAGGGTGATGACGTGGTAGAAATCTTGTTGGTTGGGTTGTAAATTTTTTGTGTCTTTATTGGTTCTTTCCTATGCTCTGTGTTTATTTTTCTGGTTCGCCTGAAAATTAAACTTTAGTTGACAGTCAGCGCTTTGTCCGTGCACTCGTTTCACTTGTCCTTTGTTAAATTTTTTGCGCTGTTTTCACGTTTGACGATGTTAAACCAACTAGCCCAACTTACCGCCTTGTTGAGCGTATATCAGGCCCGTTGTACTGTGACGATTTCATTTAAACCTGATGAATCGACCCATATCCCCTGAAGTTTTCCTTTTGCTGTTGCTATTTCCGGAAGGCACCGTCTTCCACAACCAACATTTAGGAATTTCAGGAAGTCGTTCCGGGCACACACGGTTCAGGAATCATGGACGGTGCACTTGCTCCGTTCCATGAAGCCGTATGTGAAAGTTAACCCATTAGCAAATCGTAAAACTCGCTCAACTTTTTTTAAAAATGATGAATATTACTTTTGACTGCAGCGCGATCTCGTATAAATACCTGAAACACCGCGCAGCGTGTAAATTGTTTTCTCGTCGTTTCTCGCGTTTCACAGCGCACTCTGTCGTAAACAAGGCGGCCGAAGTAATATTTATCGGTCGAAATTTTAAGAGCTCTGAACCTAGATACAGTAGAATGTGTTCGAACGACCACAACTAAAGGTAGATGATGTGAGTCTACCTTCTTCAAATTGAACGATCGTTCACGTCATTCCGTCTATACTCGCGGTCGCCTCGGCGGCGTTAGAACGTGCCACGAAAATTTAATCACACGCGTAGTTTACAGCAGTATAGTCTTCGAAATAATTTGACTCAACTTTTCAGACGAAGCAAAACGTAGCAGATTGGACGCCGTGCTAAGCACTAAACATTGTAACAACAATAATCGTGTAAAAAGGGTGTAAGAAGGGTGTAAGTTAGGAAAAAAACACCCTTATTACCTTTATTGCACCCTTTTTACACGATTTCTGAACATCAGTGGGTGTAAGAAAAGTAGGCTGATCCTTTACACCCCTTACACGCCCCTTTTTATGTCGCAGTTGTAGCGATGGTGTCTTAAATTGTGTAAAAAAGGTGTCAAATTTTACACTCTTTATTCACACGGTGTGAGTGGGGCGTAATGGTGATGCAGTTGAATACACCCATGATTTCATAGCCGCTCATGTTTATTGCTTTAGTGAAACTGATGCACGGCGGAACAAACATCTAGCACAATTAATCGTCACACGAAGTCGCGTATAATTAGGAAGTGCTAGAGAATAGTTTTTTCAACTCCGATCGAACTCTCCGTCCGACACGAGCCGAAAATGACGTTTCGCGCGTGCATCAGTTGTATCAGTTCAACTTCAAATTAAAAAATCGTCTCCGCTCGCAAATCATGAACGAATACGTGACAATATACAGCCCAGGCAGCACACAGTATTGCGCCGATATTGGCCTCAAATCGGAAAGATTCTGCCGATACCATTTTGGTCCAGGCGATATTAGTGAAGAATCTGATGGGTCGCCCGAACCATAGAGTTATTACAATAAACGCTAGAGGCTTAGCTGGCGCTAGTGTCTACTGGACTTCCGGTTGCAAATTGAAGCAGACAGCAAACAGTCTACTTTTGCAGTCTTCCTGTGTACTCCTATGGGAAAGCGTACGTGATATTTTTCTCTTCGCCAGGGAATAATAGAAATCAGCGTAGTTTTTGTTTGCTCGTAACGGGTACTCTGTAGCTTTATTCACATGATAAAAGTGTTATTTATTTAGTTAAAGTCATGTTTTTACTACTGAGCGATGTCTAAGTTAGCAAAAATTAAGGCCCAGGTCTATGTTGTACAACATATGTCAAGACAAGCTATCAATTCAAGTAAAAAACATGAAAGACGTTTACAATTCTCTGTAACGACGAATTGGAGCGCAGCTCTTGAGGAGGAGGAGGGAGGGTACGTGGGTAGGATATGCGCCTCCTCCTTCCCCGCTAAATTTAGCGGAAATATTGGCATTAGGGAGTTTTCGCATATCGTTCTGGCGTCTCCGCTACGCCTGCGCTACGTTATCCGCTACGCCTCCGCAACTACTGCGCATGTGCTAATCTAGCGCAGACCTTGCGGAGTTCCGGACGTGGTTGCGGAGCCGTCTTACGAAATAGCAGATCTCGAGATCTTATACAATCTTGTGCGCAGCAAGGACGAGGACAAAAGAAGAGAACAGGAAACATCAAGGCGCAACTTTCAACTAAATTTTATTGAATACGTGTTCCGGTATTTATAGTCTCAACCTTCGTCACACTGACAACAAACAAAACGACAAAAGCAAAGGAAAACGACAATCACTGAGCATAATTGGAAAATAACAGCCGGCTTCAGGGGATCAAAGGTAAAAAAAGTTTTTTGGTACGTAGATGATTTTTTAGTTTTCATCGCATCTGACACAAACGCTTTTGAAGCAGAGACTGTCAAAACCTTGACCACTTATAAGGGATGTTTTGGCACACTTGAGGTCACGTATGAGATACCTGTGGACGACACTATTCGCTTCCTTGACATCAGATTTTTATTTCTCGACGACCACATCTGTTGGTGTTATGAGCCACGTGCGAATAAGCCGTTGCTTCCGTTTTATTCAGCCAAGCCAAGCTAGTCAAAATAAGTATTGTTAACCTGTCTTTCACGACTGCACTAAAAAAGTCCAGTGAGCATTTGATCCCCAGTGGCTTTGATCAGCAAGCTTTGCGCTTGCCTCGCAGCTGGGTACCCTAAACACATTCTTGTTGCGGTCGCGGAAGGCCTTCTGAGAAAGCCCTGTCACGTGGAAAACAATGGGAGCCAGCCGGCAGGACGAAAAGGAAAAGTTGTTGTGATACCGTATACCGAGTGTCGCACAATCTAAAAAAAGTAGCAAAGCGATCAAATATAAAGGTGGTGTTTTCTACGCCCGATAAGCTCATGGACCTGTGCAAACTATGAAAACCTGGCGTGCGTGCCAAACGCGGATGTGAAGAAGCACAGGCACTACGTCGGGCAGACCGAACGCTGTCTAAATGATCGGCTTCGTGAGCACAATAACAACGTGCAAAAAAAGAACGGTGGCTTTCTTGACTTGCATTGCAGGGCATGCGGTTGTATCCCACCGTTGTATGGATGCGTAAAAATTGGGAAATGCAAGTCACCGTTAATACTCGAAATCGTAGAAGCCGAGCACATTGATTATTTAGGAGACACGTGTGTTGCTATGCCGTCGATTGCGTTATCGGAGAAGCAATTGTTTTTCCTGAAAACGAGATAGTGTTATTTTCCAATTATGATCAGTGATGGTCGTTTTCCTTTGCTTTTGTCGTTTTGTTTGTTGTCATTGTGACGATGGTCGAGACCAGACTTGTACACGTTACTGAAAAATAGTAAAGAATTACATTTACAATTACTCGAGGCTAAATTGTAATTTATTACAATTACAATTACCCTCCCATGAAAGTAACTGACCGTTACCCCAAAAAGTAATCCGTTACTTTCGTGGCGCTACTTTTAACATTATTGTCCTCAAGTAAGAAACAAAGGGAAGAGGGTTATTCAAGTTCTTATTGTTGCCACCTGTTCCATTTAATGACCTTGAGTGTTTTGAGCGACAGCTGGCTCTCGAAAGTCTCGTCAGACATTTTGCGTTATTTCTTACTCAATATGTCCACTGCTACGCTGAACACCATTTGAGCTGAGGCTTTGGATGGGAGTGCCATATTGTGCCTCACGAATGCTTCATGCTCTACATTGAGCTTTTTCAGCGAAGCAAGGGAAGTACTATTTACTTCGAATGCAGAGCAAAGCTTCGTCGTTGCAGCCGTTGCCTGCTATTCGAGAGATTTAGTAGATCCTTCCGATACCTCCAATACCCGCGATAACGGTACCCGATAACGATATGATGCATACGCAAAGACGGCGGCGAAGTATCGGATATCGTTATCGAAGTCATCGGACCGATCTACTAAAATTCTCCATTCGTCGAAATCGCGAACCTGTAGAAGTCATCAATAGGGAGTTTTAGAATAGCGCACGCTAAAGCTTTGCGCACGCAAAGAATAGCGTCGTCGCCACTGCGCATGCTCCGAACGCAAACCAGGTTTTGCGCTTTGCGTGCGCAATTTTAGCGTGCGCTATTTCTCGGAAATAGCGTGCGTACGCAAAGAGCCTTTGCGCTTCTCCAAGGAGGATTGATGATGAGAAGTTGGCTAAAGCCAAGACGAGCAGAGTTAAGCAAAAATGGCGACATCCAGGATTATGTCGACGGCTGCTGAGGCAGCGTCGTGAGTGCGACGTCGGCGGCATCCTCGCGACTGGGATTTTCAATACGAGACGAAATTGTACTCGGTTTGGCAACGATCAGCGGCAACTTGTTGCTTGTGACGCGCGAACACTTCTCGGCGAAGGTACGATGTGCGAAGGTCAGTACACGAGACCTCTCTTGCCGAGGCGACGCAAGCGGGCACGACCGGTCAACCGCTCGCGTCGCATTCTCGAGTTTAAACAAATCTAAAATCGTTCTCTGGACCAAAAAACTTGTTTCTCTCTAAGGTTACAGCATTTCGTGTGCGAAATAAAAATTGTGATTGTATCTTGGTGGCGTCGCAAGCGCGAGATGCTTGGGCTTTTGCGTCGCGACGGAGAAACGCTATTCTAAAACACTCTCGCGTCGCGGGCGCTAATACAAGCGCTAAATTTAGCGCTAGCGTGCGCTAAAATTGCGTACGTTATTCTAAAACTCTCTAATAGCAACACGTAGTTGTAACAGTAAGGTGATAATTAAATAATAAATAATGTTTGGCTCGATGTTCTTCCTTTGGTTCTGAACAGTTCGAGCCTCATTTGAGACGTTGGTGAATAAAAAAAAGTTTCCAGTATATAAATATAAGTAATAAAAGAAAAAGAGTAAGGACAGTCATAACAACAATTAATTAGAACGTCGGTTGAAACAAGAAAATGTAAACAGAAGTTTGCCGTGTGTACCTTTCTTGGTGCCGTTCAAAAACGCACGGAACACGAGTTGACTGGAGTTTACTCCGGTGTTTTCCAGATAGACGTCCGCTCATGCCACGTGCAGCAAAGGGTAGATGCGTGAGTGGCGCCATAGCGCGGCTCACTTAGTACTCGAGTACTAAGTAAGCCGCGCTATGGCCCCACTCACAAATTTCACTCTCTCCTCAAGCCCAGAGGCCAGATTCACGAAAAGCTTCTTAGTTTACGACAACTTAGCTAAGAAGTTCGTAAGTTAAGAACATCGTCAGACGAGGAGAGACCGATATTCACGAACGCGTTCTTAAGTGAGAGGAGGAAAGCGACATTGTCGTACGGAAAAACTAAAACTTACCAGTGCTGTTGCTATGGCGACGGCGTCTTCGGCAGCACGAGCAACCAATCGGAGAGCTCGGCATTTGTTCGGAGCCCTTCGGAGCCGTTCGGAGCACGTGGATTTTTCATAACAAACACAGGTGGCCTTTCTGCCACCGCTTGTCGTATCCGTGCAGTGATATGTCGACGCTAACACGATTTAAACTCGCCCGAATGCCGAGGCCGGGATGCGTAACCACCCCCCTTGACTGCCACGAACTCGATCGCTACCAAGTCAACCCAACTGTCATCGTTGGTAAAAGACGGCCCGCAGTCGTTTGCAAAGCGACGTAGATGGGAACAAATTGCCGCGGCGTTTTTTGCGGCCTCGGAGATGCAGGAGCGAGCCGACGTTAAAAAAGATACGTTTGAACTACGACAGTGTAAGCTAAAGCCACGTAAATGCCTGTTCACACTACGGAGCGGACGCGCGCGTTTGATCGAAGTGCTGGATTTGCGCTGTTGGACCGCGAATTGATAAGCGCTTCGGGACCGATCCTTTACAATTGCAACTCGATGCTGACGTGACACCCGGCGAAGAAAGGTTGGACCGGCATTGCGACCCACGAACTGTTACAGCGATCGACAGTGAAATGCAGTCGTGTCAGAATAAAATGAAATACTAATAACAAAGTGTACATACCATGTTGCGAAAGTAATCCATACGGCGTTTATTTGAGCTTGATATCACACAAAACAGATAGAATCGATGAGAGCCCCTTTTCGACGACATCGTTCGTCACCGTTGCCTCGGAAAACAAGGAGATGAGAAGAGGAAGAGATTGACCTCTTAATCTAGAATTGAGGTAAGCGATCAAACTATAATACGGGAAGGGTTCACAAGGGTCGCGCGGGAATATTCCATTCAGCACGCCAGCCGGTCATGGCCCGTGGGCAGACGGTCTTCGCCAAGGACCGTCAGATCATCGCTGCGCCGAGTCGGAGTGCTTGCTAGGCCTATCCGCCGATCGGTCGAAGTCCGTCGTGGCCCTTGGAGTCTTTCCCGGGTGTCTGTGGATCCAGCGTTCTTGTTCGTTGGTCGTGGTCTGTTTCAAGTACTTTTTACTTGTTTCTTGCTGCTTGAAGTCGGGACGCGTGAGAACCGCACGTGGAAAAATAAACATCCGTTGGTTGTCACGACCAACTGAGCGACGCTGTTGGCCATGCTGATTTGATCGTAAGAAGTGCGTAAGACAGCTTCGGAGCTGTCGTAGGATTTCGTCGTAACCTGCGCAAAACTTACGAAAATTTCGTTTCGTGAATACGGATTTGTTCTTAAGTTTTGTCTTACGCACATTTTTGGCGTAAGATCGTTTCGTGAATCTGGCCTCTGAATATCAAGTCTACGTCAGCCACCATTATGTTTTATTTGTAAAAATATCTGCTTGAGATAAGACGCGTCCTGCTGGGGCAAAACAGGAAGAAGGAGAAAGGAAGACCATTACCATTTTCTAAGTCCTCGCAAAAAGCTGACTCACAAAAAGGGTAGGGTAGACGGAGCGTTGTCTCGTGTTGTGACATTATGAAAATGGTCGCAGTCACTAGAACCGAGAAGGACATTTTTAATTCTTTTCAGTGGCTTACCGCCTCGAGCTTTTCGAAGAGGCGCACAATCACTTGGTGTCCTCCTCTCCCCGTTTTCGATGGCAAAGAAAAAAACAAAGGGACTAAAAAAAAGCGGAAATAACTTGCCCCCCCCCCCCTTTTTTTATTTTTTGAGAATTGTTCTTTTGGATTTTTTTGACATTGATGTTAGGGTCTAAAAAAAGATAGATTCAGGGGCTTGGTGTTGCAAAAAAACGCTTTGCGGAACTGAAGAGTGCCCAGCCTTCCTTTGCGCTGGTCGATTCGCGTGACAGTGTCACTGCGCTCGACTTTACAAAAATGAAAAAAAAAAAAAGCTTTGTTTAGAATTCGGGGGGGGGGGGGGGGGGAAGGGTTGGTTCTGACAAAAAAATATAACGGATTACAAGGAATCCGTTACGTCAAAAATGTAAGGGAATTGCTTTAAAATTACTCTAGAAAATATGTAATTATTCCGTTACTAAATTATTGATAAATGTAAGGGATTACAAGTAATTTTGTTACTTGTAACCAACGTTACTAAAACACTCAGTTGGGAAACTCCCATAAAGACAGCTTTGAAAAAGTGGCCCCAATCTGTCTCCGAGCACCGAGCTAATGACGAAGACAACGGCACCATTTCTCCCGCAGCGGCCACTCCAGGAACTGCACGTGACTTCTATTTTGGCCTTGAGAACAGATACAGCGGAAGAGGTGACAGGGGTGCCACCCCGTCTCCCCGGCGGTCGCGCCGCGTTCAACATCCGAAGTTAAAATGCACCTAGGTCTGGACGCACTACCTGAAAGGCCCGCTGAGGCATAGTTGTATAAAAACAATATTAATTGTTCCGCAAATCCTTGCGAACTAAAGATGATAAAAACATCACGCGCCAATCATTTGGTACTAAACTCCAATAAATTTCATACAAAAAGAGTCTTTTCCGTTTGTTTTTACGCAAAAACAGGCTTTCAAAAAGCTCAAGGTGACCATAGTACAGACAAACGATAAAGAGTGGCGCTGTTGTCGCATTTAGCTCGGTCTCGGTGGACACCAGCGGCCCAGGTTTCGACGGCAAGTTTCCCAACTGAGTGTTTTAGTAACGTTGCTTGTAACGGATTACGTACAAGTCTGGTTCTGACCAAGAAAGCGCACCGGAAACAGCAAAAACTTCACGAAATACGCAATTTCCGGGAAGCGCACGACCTACGGGCGCACAAAAACGTGTTGGTTTGGATCGCACTTAACAGCTGCGCTCTAAACTTTACCGCAAAACCGTCTAATGCGGAGAAAAGCTTATCAGCTTGTTGTCGGATGCGGAGAAGAGCTTGCCTGCGAATCTGTGACCCAAGCTTTGACTCAACTGGAATACGTTGACTAAACTGAGGTATGTTCGGAATCCATAGACGTGTATGCGGTCCATTCTGAATTTCATGAAGAAATAATAAGCTTTTAAGTATATAGGTTAATTATACAAAATCGGTTGCACGATAAACCTAAAATTAAAAAAAAAAATCTATCAACTAGTAATCTACGGGTAGCCGGGGGAAAATAGAACCAGTACAGTAAGCGGTAGCTTGAGTAGTTCCTCCTTGAATTGTTATAAAATGACCTCTCATGTTACATTTCGGGGATTCGACGTTTCCAAAACAAAACATTTGGACATTTAACAAGCCACGTTTTCATCATTCTAAGCCCTTCCGATGAGCAACTAAATAAAATTTACATTTCCTCGTTCTCGGCTATGTCACAATAAAATAACAATATTTTGTTAATAGGAAGATGCGTTCTCATGAGTGTCGGGCAATGCTGTTGCTCTCCGGGTGGGTTCGTTGATCTAAAGAATGGGTCCTCTCGTGGTGAATTCTGCGAATGTCTTTGCCAATCGACCTCCGTCTACAATAAGCTTTATCATTTGCTAAACTAAGTGCGATCCGTTTTTGAGGAAAGTCATACACGTAGCGTCTTCGGTATTTATCAGTAAATCCCAAAAACTATCCCCTCGACTGGTTTTACCAGAATCGAGGGTTTAGGGTATGCAAATTATTCCTTACTTTCATGCTTTCTCCAATAACTTGAAAAGACGTTGCAGGATGTTACAGCATCCCGTCTGTATTTCCGCCCCCGAATAACGTTTCCGGCATTGTGCAAAACAATCAATGCTCCAGAGTAGCATTGTGCAAAAAGAAACAGAAAAAAGAGGTATATGGAATGTGCTACATTTGTGGTACACGGCATTCCAATATCCTGCCGGCACGCGTACACGTAGTGCAAACAGGCAGCTGCGTAATTGATCTTGCGAGAAAACACGCAGCAACTATCAAATGGACGCCGCCTGGGGATTTGGCAGTGCATCTTGCTATCGATGCCCGTGCACACCCCTTGTCATCAAACAACGATCCTGGGACGGCAAAGCGGGAAAAACACTCGGGCATTTCAGCAAGCGTTTGTACTCAAAACAAGCCGCGCCGATAATTGTATCAGTGAGCCGTCTGTACCACTGTTTGATAAAAAATATTATTTTTTAGAGAGAAAGGGGGAGTGTGGGGGTGGGCTGAAAGTGACGTGGTTTGACTGAAGTACTTAAGTCAGCTTGTTTGCGCAAAAACTTTTAGTCGTGAGTGCGCTCCATGCTCTCGTTACCTTCTTCATTTTGTCCCTGTCCTTCGGCGCTTTTATCCAGTCAACTAAAATTCACCGACAGCCAAAGTAATGCATGGTGGGAAGAGTCCAGAACACTTACTTATTTCTCCGAAACAAATCAAATTTTCGTATTAGCCGATGCGAAAGACGAACAAGTTAGAACCAATGAGGAAGAAGCCTGAACGTAAGAAGTCACATAAAGAATGTAAATCCCCACCCGGGAATATAAAAAAGAAAAAAAAAACTTTCCGACCGTGAATACAGTCGTGTCTTTATTTAGCAAAAACACACACAAAAAAAATCTTTTTTTTTATTTGTTTTTTAAATGTATGCCATATCGCCAAAGACGACAGCCGGCAGGTGCTGCCATCTATGGGGCACATCGGACTCGGGAGTGCGTCTTCCAACCTGAATTGGGGTCACCATATGTGGCAAGGGGGTCTAGGCCAACTTGTTGAAAGCCAACTCGTTGACGGCCAACTGGTCGGCGGCCCTCTTGTAATTTTTCTTTCCGTCTTGTAACCTAAGAAGGGCGCTGTCCTTAGTCCAAACACAAATAAAGTTTTAGGTCAGGAGATAACAAGGAACCACGAACTTTTACCTCGGCCCGTCGTTAAACCTATACGACGAATCGCTTTTCGACATATTTCCCCTTTCCACAAGTTACCCTTCGACGAAGTGCCCTATTACGAATTGGCCTATTCGACGAATTGGCCGTCGACGAGTTGGCCGTCCACCAGTTGGCTTTCGACGAGTTGGCCGGATCCCGTGTCAAAGCAGAGTGCGAGACCGGAATCTGTAGACGGACAAACCTGAAAGCTTCTGTCCTCGCTTGTGGAGGTGGTGCGCGAAAGGGGTTAGGGTACGCAAAATATTTGACCAAATTATCGTTACCAAATCACTCGGTGGTCGTTTATCTAAGCGAACACAAACTACCCGGAAAGCCAAGCAACATCGATGTATGCCATGTTTCAGTCGAGTGGCCAGAAGCTCATAATACCAGTGCCGGCAAACTTCTCGTCGATCATGGCCTGCATTTTATGGGTGCTTTCTTTTGAAAAATGTAACTTCCAGTCGCCGACGTCACCTTTTCGCACAAAGTGCACGATACTTACGGCGCCGTCTGGATTCTCATCGCTGGAATTTCGCGACCTATTTAACGTTTCCATTACTTCCGGATGCGCGTTCAATACAACTTTAAGGTTACTCGGAATCAAGTACTTCATAAAAGATAGTTCACTCTTCTCCATAACCTGCTTGAGAACTTGCTCGTTCTCTCGTAAGATTGTCCAGTAGTCGCCTCCCAAAAATCGAGCTAATTTCAGAACGACATCTCTCTTGTTGCTTAGAATCTCTTCGTACGTCACGAAAAAAACGTTCGGGCGTTCCCTGAGGTGGAAACCCGAAAGCACATGGTCAAAGTAATCCCCAAAACCATGATGTCCACAAAGAAACGCTTCTAAAAATTCCTCGAAACTAGCATCAACAAACTTGAACACAGAAAGTTCCCGCATAAGGTGAAAGCTGGAAACGCAACAGTCCCAGGGGTTTCTGGCGACGTAAACGTATTTCGCCTTGTCGCTGAAGCGCATTTTGTCCATCGGAAGGTGCGTCCGTATCAGTCTCGGGGAAACAGCCTCTTTTAGCGTATGGATTTCAAGGGTCGGAGTTGTCTTCGTGAATTCGGCGTATGTCGTTGCAGACCGGCCTCCGTTCACGATGAGCTGTAGCAATTGCTGCACCAGGTGCGTCCCACTTCGGGGAAAGCTCACCTGAGTGCAAAAATAAAACATGTGATTGATTTAGACAAGTGAAGGTTTACCGGGAAGAATGATGCGAACACATAGTGGGCCGTTCATTTCTTTTATTTTCCTGGCAACTTTTCTTTATTAATTTTTGAGCTTTCCAAGCAAAACACATTTTCGCAATACACCGGCTTTACTCCTTCCCGGAATGCTATTTATTCTCTCTAAATTCAACATAGCTATTGAAAAAAAGAAACGCCAAATGAAGGGAGTGTCCAACCAATATTTCTATTTTATCGCTTTCTTTAGAGGGTTGGCGTTGCATGTTGTACAAGTTGCAAGTCAAGCGGGCAGTCTAAGTAACAAAATATTTCGCGAATTTTTTTTTTTTTTTAGGTTTTGTTCACATGAGTTTTTTCAGCATTCATTTCACACCATCAAACTTTTTGTCGCCCGTCGGAAACGAGCTCTAATTACCGCGTTACAACATTATAACGTCACGATTTCCGTGTTGCCAGTAGATCCCGTCGGCCTCTCAAACCAAATTTAAAACTTCAATAGCTTAGAAAGGGGGGTGGGGGGGGGGGGGGGGGGGTGTCAATTAGGATTTTGGGTTACTGGTTGAGATGTGTCTAATAATGCCTTGAACCAATCTTAGGGCAGACCAGCGAGTATCGAAAATTTCGCCTGAGTTCCCTCTCTCTTTGAGGTGTATTTATTTAGATCAACTCCCCGCATCACTAAAATATACATACATTTTAATATCTCTCTTTAAGATATACATGCGTCATAGATCCCGAGGCTTGCTCCTAGTTGATTCGACATATTTAAACATCTGTATAGCGATTTTAAATTTTTATCAGAGGTTTAGAATATTGGTTCACTTTGCCTGGTCACGTTTCATGTCCTAGCTCCCTTTTCTTGTGGGGAATGAGATCAACAAATTGCTCAGGGTCAACGGCAGACTTCGACGCAGACAACAAAGTTAGCGGGAATTGCACTTCCGGCGCCATCTCCCGACAGGCGCAGCAAGCAGATGCGCCACAGACCTATCTCGCCAACTCGGTTGCTTGTGTCGACATCCGGTGTTGACGCTAGCAAACTTAATAGTGTCATTTTCCTCTTTTTTTTTTTTTGCATGAAAGGGTTTGAAATTGTATACGGTAAATTTGCCCACTACAATACAACCTTCAAAACAAATTTCAGACTGCTATCTAAAGGTGATGATTTTTCCAGCCAATGTTAGGGCTATAGTCTCGGGATCGGTGACGCCTTTTATACAGCCTTTCGCATAGAACGTCCCTCACATTGGCTAAACGGGTGTCCAACCTTTAAGTACTTATATAAATTGGACAATATTTATTGTATCTGAAATTTACAAACTGGGGACGAACAAGTGAGGTGTACGCTAATTTACAGTTAGCATACACCTCACTTGTTCGTCCCCAGCTGGAGTACGCCTCATCGGTTTGGAATCCCCATCAGTTACTCTTTGAAAAGATGTTAGAGGCCGTCCGAAACAGAGCGGTACGGTTTTATTCATAGAAATTATAACCTCACGGCTAGTGACAGTAATCTTAAAACTCAGCTTGGCCTCCCCTCTCTTAAAACAAGTAGGACGATATCCGCCTTAACCATTCTACATAAATGTTACTATCATCTTCATTTGCAGGGATCTTTATACTGCATACCTGCACCTCCCACTTCCCATTGCTTAGATAACTCCTGCAAGCTTCTTTTATCCATTCCTAGGACAAATATATTTAAATTTTCGCCTCTGCAGCTTTCTATTAATAATTGGAATAAATTACCAGACTCAATAGTAACAATATCGGATATTTCAAAATTTAGAGAAGCACTTGCCACCTTTTACGGCCTGTAACCTACTTGTGTATTATCTTTTGTTCGTTTTTTTTTCTCGTTTTGTTTGTCCTGTGTACCTGAAGTGTACAAAGACTGCCTGCCCCCCCCCCCCCCCCCTTTTATCTAAAGCCCCGCGTGGGCATTTAAGGGATTAATAAATGAAATGAAATGAAACTCCCTCCGCGCATAAAGATGATGAGCACCCTTTGAAAGTTTCCTTTCAATTGTATTGGGACGAGGTTCATCAATGGAAGTGCACTTTCCCTTTGTGCATATTCAGCCACTGGTAAACACCAATGAACACGTTGTCCGTAACTGTGGCAACTGAAGTTTTCATTTTAGACATTCAAGCCGTGCTTGCTACGGCACAATTAGGACATTTGAACTCTTTATTTTATGTTGAGGACAGATTTGTGCTGCGAGATATTTTGGTGCACGTCCTAAGTCAATGTTTAGGCTCCGTCGTAATATCTATGTAAAACATCGCGAAGCCTAAAGCGCGATAGACAACCTAATACTACCGCACACAAGCACAGAAAAAGAGAAAATAATGTGTTGAGTGACAACTGATGTATTGTGTAATCTTCTTTTCTTCCCTGCTTGTGCGTTGTTTTAATATGTTGTCCGCGTACCAACTAGCTAAACTTCCCCCACGACTAAAGCGTGCTCTAGGAGAGAGAAGGCAACGTCCTACATTACAACATGTACCACCTGCAGGATCTGCGTGAATTCTCAGCATTCCTGCTGAACCCCTTTTTGGTGTGTCTCCTGTTACTTAATATGAAATAAATGTAGATGAAGAACTGAATAAAATTTTGAGTCAGGAAACTTACCTCGATGATATCTCCTTGTTTTGGCACAAATTCCTTCGCTTGCCGATAAAAATACGGATCATAGTATGGTGGGCAGATGTCACCGTCAATAACCTGGGTGACTGGTAATCGCTTCGAATTGTCCATGGATAACCTAAGGGAATGCAACAAAATTTGAATGTCGTCAACATACGGGAATTCGGTGAGTCCATTTGGCAAATAACCTAGTCATTCGGGAGTTAATTAAGACTTGGTGGGCTGCTATTCAATTATAAGGTTGCCACCATTCCCCGAAAAAAAAACCAAAAAAAAACCGGCCCTTCTATGGGGGATTAATAAATGAAATGAAATGAAACTCCCTCCGTGCAATGAAATCCCTTGAAATTGTGTTGAAAGGAAGATGCCATGTTCGTCTTTGACAGGCAGTGCAAATTATTGCAACGAATGATTTCCTCCTAGAGAGGAATTAGTATAATGTTCATGTACACAAATACACTGCACTGAGCTCAATAATTTGTGCAATTATATGCCCTCTTTAGTGAAAAATAAAGGAATTTCTGACTAACTTGCCGCACACAGCAGGTGAAGAAGAAACTAGTCTGCTGGTTGGCATAAAAATATCAGTGAATGGAATGACATTTGTGCTAAAAGTGAGTAAGGTTTTTGTTGCTGCTTTTAGAAAGCATTACGCTCGTGTAGACTGAGCGCAATTCCATATTCTTTCTAAAGTCGCCAGCTCGGGGTTTTGGACGAGTAGATCACATCTCTTCAAATCAAATCAACTTTATTGATAGCCTTGAGCCAACGGTGCCCCCAAACAAAAAGCTGCCAGAGGGCCCGTCTCCAGTTTGGCAGTACGACAGAAAACCTCATGCACACTTTAGCTATGTACAAAGGGGGGAATACTCTATGTGATCAAATAATTAAAAGCGCGTCTTTGAAATAAAACTTTTTTTTTAAATTTAAGTAAAAGAAAATACAAAATGCACATAACGTGTTGTGACAGAAACAACATACTACAGACACAAAAAAACAAAATTCACATAACCGCTTATGACAGCCATACAAACAACAACTACCAACACAAAAAAAAAGGTAACATGCTGCCTCGCCACTCGCAGACCTATTTCGAGAAATTGCAATTACTGGCTTCCCATGTGCGGTACTGAAAAATAACCGCACGTATTTCGTCCATAAAATGCTCTTCGCGACTAAATCCGCCAAACCAGTGGCGTATTACGTCCGTTAAAAAGTATACAGTGCATATGCCACAATGTATCGGATATTATCATATATACATACACGCGCAATAATATGCAATACACAAAACAACGCAGAAAAACAAAATGGGTAACATTTTATATGCTCGCCTTTTTCTATTTGCGGAACTTGAACGTATATTTCGAATTCTACTTAGCTGCTCGGATGAGCTGCTTGTTTTCTCTCGCCATCTATAGAAAGTCTTCACAGCTGTACACCAAATTATACCGCACACAGAGCTCCGCTTTAACCATTGGGACGCTTAGCTGATTTCTCTCATTTGTCCACAAGTTCCCCATCACGCTAAAGATGCTTTCCACAAACGCGTTGCTGCAGGGAATGGACAAAACATGCTCCATTAGGTTCTGCAAATGGGGGCACCTGACCTCTTTCCAGAATTTGAGCCAGATCGAGCTTGAATCCTCGTCATGTCCTAGAAGTCCAGGGAGAGTATCCCTCAAAAGACAAAGCTCTGAGTACAATTCATCGCCTTCCTCGTCAAATTTAATGCCGAAAAGCTCCCCCGCATTCAATACGACTGACACGCTGGGTGCACCTTTGCGCAGATACAATTCGGCGAGCCTCTTAAATGGGGAATTCTCGAAGTCAAACCATTTTCCATGGTACGCAAGGGCCTTGTCATAAACATTCACGAAGTCCAGCGTTGCAGCCTGTCCGCCTGGAAGGGTTTCAATTCCCTGATTAGCCTTGACACCGAAGAACATATCATCCTTCCGATTAATCAGCCGCTTCCTGAGCTTAGTCATTACGGCGCAAAGTTCTGTCGGCTCAAGATGACTCTTTACGAGGGTGAGGATTGTTGAATCAAACATTGCAAGGAACGAGTGCATGAAGTGCAGATAGCACTCCGCAAGCGCGATACACTTCGAAAGTCCATCGGCTTGGTTGCCAATAAATATCCAGATTGTTTCTTCGCACTGCTCCTCTCCCTGATTCAGAAAATAGGACTTGATGGGAGCCCAGTTCTTAATCAGTCTGTCTAAAGCCGTAAACAAGCTTAACCAACGGACAGAAATATGACTCAGCACCTTGCTATATTCTTGATCACAGTAGTCGAAAAATGTTTTCAATTCGTCTTCACATTTCGGACTAGAAGAAAACTCTTTGAAGACCTTTAGTACAAGGGTTTCCACACCAAACTTTGAAGACCTCACTGCGTGTTTGGCAGCGCTGTGCACTACGTGGCAATTACAATTGGCCTTCGACAAGTGCGGCTGATCTTTCTCCATCTTTTGGAAAACGGAGTTGTGTTTGCAGAAGCGTTATCCGCGCTATACGCTACAGCTCGCTCTAAAGGAAGACCCACCTTCTCCAAGCGTGTTGCCGAGAATTCGCAGATGCCGCCGGAAGTCTCGTCCGTCTGCTCACAGAAGTTGATGAGAGCGTCCGTTATTCCGGGATTATTCACGTTGTAGAAGCGCACGGCGATGGGGAAAATTTTTCTATTTTCCTTGTTGGAGGCGTCCGTGGAGAGAGCAAACGGGAGGTTGCGGCCTGCTGGGCGAAGTTTATTATCGACTTTGCTTTCCACTGCATAAGGCGCCAGCACATCTTTCACGAGGTATTCCACCTTCGTTCTTAGAAGTCGCATTCTGCAAGCGACGTCTGAATCCGGGAAGACTTTTGACGCTAACTTGCTGTCACAATCCATTGACAGGTAACTGTAGTTGTGCTTGATACCGTGAAATATGATGCTCTGCAGCAGTCACCTTATCTTCTGCGCTAAAAGTTGCTGGAGCGAAGAACTTCGTAAGCACAGCCGATTATTTCGAGGCGAGGCTCTTCTGCTTATGTTTCTGCATTGACGCGGGATACTTGACAGCGCTGACGCCATCAAATTTCACCGTAACTGTGCTTGCGCATGAAGTACATCTTGGACCGGTGGCATCGTCGTCCACGGGCAGGAGCCAACTCTCGTACTCGGGTTGAGATCACTAGTCTTTCCGGAACACGCAGTGACGTAATTTTCGCTGTTTCGAAGGCGAAGAATTCGCGCTCATGATGCAAGCAAAAAAAGCGCGTAACCACTGATGCAGATTTTCGCTCTCCCAATGATCAGTATACTTGAAGGGACCTTGCTTCCAGTACATATGGGCACAGCATAAAAAGTGGTTGACAAATAGCGTGGAAGTTTTGGTGATTGACGTCGGGAACGCCTCTGTACAAAACAATCGCATGGCTGCGCACGGTACTGCCCTTCAACACCCAATCTCCAATAGGATATAGCGGAAAAGGGATAACTTTGCCCTCTGTCCCGCCTCAAACCTCCTCTGTGTTTATTGTTCCTTTGGAAAAAAAGACACACACGTCTCTCGGCACGTAATTAATTTATGGCAGCCATTTGGAAATAGTTAGAAAGCAAGCCTGAACATAGCAGCACATATCGATGCTCTGAAAGAGTGCCGAAAAAACGCCAATGTCGGCGTCTTCCTTTGACCCTCTGCGATGGCTCCACTGGCAGTGCACGGTAGCACAGACAATGAACCAGCACTCTCTGTCACTTTGGAACGCACGCAGGCCACCAAGTAGCCCAGCTGCGAGAGCCGCGCACGCCTTCCTAGACATCGTCGGCGCGTGTCTGGCCTGGCACTCAAGCAATTAACTTTGAATATCCCATTGTGCTCGCGCAAATCTTTCGGAAGGGGGACGAATAGCGAGAACAAAAGAAAAAACAACTACGGAGGTCTGAAGGGAAAGGAAGGTTACTTTTGGGGCGCAGGCAGCCAACAAAGTAACAACAGTTGCGAGAGACGCTCAGCTCTTCATAGACATTGTCGGCGCGTTGCTTTGGTCTTGGCACTCAAACAATTAAATGAAGAACGAAGAGGGAGGGGAAAAAGCGACGCGGATCTACAGTAACAACAACAATATCACGCCATGTGTAGTGGAAGGGGAAAGCGCATACGCCGCCCGTCACAGTGGAGTGGACGGATGAAGCGCCGTGCGTGTCCTCCCAGAATGCTCAGCTATCGGTAGGGCCTGTCGCCGAGTTGCCCGCCGGCGTCTACTCGCTTTCCCTCATTTTCCTGCTTTCCAGCTTTCCCCCTCCCCCCCTCCCCCCCTCCCCGCCCCCCCCCCCCCCCCCCTTCCCCGTCTCAAGGAGTTCTCCTGCCGCGCTCGCCTACGTATTTCCTCTAATCGCGAGTCCTCACGGCGTTTGTGTAATTTTAAACTTGTCTTTTTCGTCGACAAATATTTATCGTCATAGTTGTTGAATTGTCGCTTAAAAAACGCCAGAAACAAATAAGCTAAAAGCAATCGCGCTTCGATTGCTGTCAAAAAACCGGCCAATGACGACCGGTCTTGTCTACGTACCGGCAACCGCGGCCTGCTGTCCAAAAAACCGGCAGGGCCGGTCAAAACACTGAAACGCACGCAATAAAAGACATTTAGCTGGGCAAAAATATTCTTAGGGCAATTCTCAAACACTGATAGGTTAGACGAACTGACGATTTCTTCTAGCAGTGTGTTCCACTCATGAACAGTTCTTGGAAAATATGCATATTTAAAATCATACCTTCTGCAAATATATTCGTCCAAAGACCCACTGTTTCGATGCCCCGATGGGTATCTAGAAATTCCGAGTGGTGTGAGATGTATAGAGGTTTCCACAGTCACATTTTCAGCACTAAATGGGAGCATAAATGTCAACCTTCTTCGTCTGTGTTGATATACAAACGCAAACCGGCCTGCTCGTGAAGTGTTGATACAGAGTATACACCACACTTCGTTTCAGCTTAAAGGCTGATGACCAGTTCGCGCTTTCCACTTTTCCTCTGCTTCCTCCTCTCCCCCTTTCTACCCTGTCCACCGTTGTCTGTTTCCTCCTCCCCCATGGTTAAGAGGATCTTCTGCCTTGCAGAATCTCCTGTCTGGTCGTCGGCCTTTAAGTCCACACGCTGACGGTGTTACAAGCTAATGGGGCCAATGAAACATGGTCAAAAGCATAAGTCCCTGGGCCTTCTTTTGTTTACGTTTGGTTCAGCGATGGTAGAAGACGTACAAAGATTACGAACATCATGACGGTGCACTTTTGACGCTGTCTGGTTGGTACCGTCAGCTGAGAGCGGGTGCTGCGTCTGGACTGAGAGTGAAACAAAGAATAAGCGATTGTATTTATTGACAATTAAATAAAGCGTTTTTTGTACGTTTTTAAGCAGCAAAATATCTAATCCCGTACGAGGATCCCATGTCATTAAAGACTTCAGCGTGTTGGTGATCTACATTGACTTAAAACGGAAGACACACAAGAGGACGAAACGTGTTTCGTCCTTTTGTGTGTTTCTTTCGTTTTAAGTCAATCCGATATCATGGCAGCGTATTTGAGCGAAGATATAGTAAACGTGTTATAGGCGGTTAACTTTATATGCATTGTTCACATTATATAAAGTATAATATCCGACGTTTCGAGCGGACCCTGCTTGAAATATCAGATTAAATTTTCCAAACATAATCTAGTTGAACGCAAGGTTTTACTGTTACATTATATACATTATATATATTATACATGGCTCACCGTCCCTGCGTCCGTTCTTGTGAGATAGCTGTACTTTTATGTAGACCCGTAAGCCTTCCGTACAATTTTTACATACTGTTCACCCGCGTGTAGATAAATTTCTGAGTACCTTTCCGAATCCTCTCCCACTCCCGTCAATGTCTCTTTTTTTTTTTTTTCGCTAGTTATTGTTTTTTCCGGGAAAAAGGAGGGGGGGTTGGGGGCAAATTACAAAAAATTAAGAGTCACCTACGTTCACTGTGCGTTTGCTAGCTTAAAAAACAAAAGGCGTGTTTCTTTTTCTTTTTCCAACAGCTTTTTTTTTTTTGCTTTTTACGTTTTTTGTTTTAACAGATGTAGAGCGAAGTAATCAAGTTAGACGCTTCTTTTTAGCATATCGTGATGCCGACCTAAATTTCAGCTACGGCGACACTGGCCTACACATTAGAGGGAAAATTTAGCCTGTGCAGCACGACTGCCTAGAGTTATTTTGGTATTCCGGCATACTTTTTATTGTCGCTCATTGACCTCGAAATCGGCTCGGCACGCCAACGCGCCGAGAAACGGAGGTAAAGGGTGAGGCGAGAGCGCGCAGCAACGAGGTAGAGGGGCTTCGAGCGATACACTGGTACCCCATCCACGAGGTAAAAGTTACCCCCCCCCCCCCCCTTGGCCGCCACCATGTTGTACAATTTTCACCACTAGACACGTGACCGAACCAAATCCTGAGGCTCTTACGCAAAACTTAGCCGAGATTTGTATTCCGATCGCTGTAAAAAAACACAATAAACTATTTTTTTTTCACTACTTGTAGCCCCAGAAATCAGTGTCTAGCTCCAATAAAAACCCATAATTCAGCACCGGGGCTGACGGCATCTAGCAGAAGCATTGCGAAGCTGCCCGAGTTTTTATCGTAAAAGCACATTTTGGACTTAAAACAAACGAAACACAACTTATCTCGTCGGTATACTGTTATTAAAGATCAGTGGGCAATGATTTGTGCGCAGTAACTTCGTTAAAATCCAGACGAAAAACTCTAACGGGACGTGTCTAGTGGTCAAAAATAGACAACATGGCGGCGGCCAATTGGGGGTCTCTTTCAGCTGCCAGTTTATCGCTCTATGCCCGTTTACCTCGTTGGCGCGCAGAGACGCCAGAACGCCGAGCTCTGCTGGGGATGATTATACTTCGTTTCAGATTAGGTCCGAGCGCGGCCGATGTTATGAGCCAAAGGGCCAATCAAACAGCGGAAGAGGCACAACGTCATGGCGTGCTCTCTGCTGTTGATAGGACCAGCCGGTATTCGCCGTCTCTCTGTGCGCGCTCCTCCGCCGGCTAGTCCTATCAAGCGCAGGGAGCACGCCATGACGTTGCGCTTCTGGCGCTGTTTGATTGGCCCTTCGGCTCATAACATCGTCCGCGCTCGGACCGAAGCTGAAACAAAGTATAGTGGGTGGACCTGAAGCTATCTATAGCTGCCTTGTTTCCGCTACGCTCGTCGAACGCGTTAGCACGCGGAGCGACGGCGTTTGGGTTTTCCATTCCAACGCGTTCCACGGGTACAGTGGAGACAAAGGCTGCTTGTTTTAGGCGGTGCTGAGTAAAGTACATCTGCAAAGTACTCAAATGAAAAGTACACAGTAAACGAGGTGCTTTCATGTGCGCTTCGCATAGAGAGATGTCAACTGCCTGTTTCCGTTTCCCACACCCTCTTCCACCGCCATTTTGTTCCTCTCATTGTTTCCCTCTGCGCCGGAAAGTGGCCTTTGTATCCATCGGTCCTCCCATTTGAGGGAGAAAAGGCTAATCCTCCCTCCGTGGGTTCCACAACGCTGCTCCGAACTTGTAAGATAAGGTGCTTGTTTCCGGGGCGGTTATAAGCTCCACGGATTATCGCCGAGAACCAAAATGGCTGCTTGTTTGTCGGCGAGTGGTTTTACAAAGGTTGGCATCACCCTAGCAAAGCGCACATGAAGGCTCCCTAGGCTGAACAATTGACTTCAATATTTTACCAAAATAATTTATTTTTGCACAGTTATATTGGTGTAGATTTTTGGTCTTCGCTGTTCCTTTGTTTTTATTTAAACTGAAAGTTTCTACTGGCAACACTGAAAAAGTGACGCCAGGAGAAGGCACACGTGCGCTGTTTGGGTGCATTTTGGGCAGTATAACTTTTCTTCGCATATAATTACGAAGAGTTTTAATGTGTGAATTTAACGCGGCGGAAGCTTCACAGGGACAAGGTAACCAATATTAAATTTTCGGTGCATTCAACCACGCAACATATACCAGGAAAATCATCGAGCGTCGGAGGCAGAAGCCCTTTGGTTGCTTGCAACACATTTACCTCAAGAGTCTGAACTTGGTCACCGCAAGAACGAGAGCGAGATCTACCATGCCTCTCGCGGAGCAAGATGAGACAGCGTTCCTTGACGGTTTGTTTACTAATAAGAGAAAAAGAACGCGGTTCGTCTGCTACGAACCGAGCGCAGTGGCGAAGTGACAATGGCCGCAGGCTGAAATTGGGATCGTCTGCTGTTTCACGTTGAAAACCACTAAAAACCCTCGCTTTTTTTTCTTCTTTTTTTGTTGCGATTTTTAAGTTGTTTTGCTGCCGCGCACAAGCTGACATCGTCCGGTGGATGAAGGACGTTAAGGAAAAACACATCAGAGACTGTAAAACCTTTCTCGCTATTTGTGTGTTTGTGAGACGTTTTCACTCAAACATTGCTCGATCGCGAAGTCACGAACGGGTAAAAATGTCTCATTGGTTGATTACCGACCCCCAGCAGGACGCTGTGGCACCAGGTTCGATCAGAAGTCGAGAACGCCATCGCTTTCACCTTGACGAAAACCGGACCTGTGGACATAGTTTGACTCACCATCCAGACGAAATTCAGGTATACGTTCCGAAGAATTCTTGGCACAACTACGTGATCGACTCGCCCATGATGAGAGACCTTCCGGACTCTCAAATAAAATACAAGACTTGCGATAAATCTCCAGGCGCTTTTTTATGGCAAATTTGGACGTGGCGCTATTTCCTTTGGCAAGGTGTGTAGTGATTGAGTCGGCGCGTGACCAGAATAAATAGAACTTCACAAAAAAGGTTGCAAAAAACACAAGGATAAGTAGACGACGCACGTAAGTACATCACTGACTATGGATAGTCGACATAGTAAGGGATATTTGTATGTGAGTTTTATTTATCTTGACTATTTCCCTAGCGCACTCCATCGAATACCGACGACTGAGTGAGGTTCACACGTCTTCTTCGTTAAAAGGATGCTCAACCGAAATTTTGATTTCGAGAAATAAGACCGCAGAAGCGTTGAACGGGACGCTACCAACTCCGAAACATCACTGATACCTCGATATCTCAAACGGATGGCCGTATTTCGAGAAAAGACGGACGCAAATTCAAGCGAGGAATGTGACGTCACGATTCTCGCCGAACAGTGGGGAATGAGAGGGAGCGACCTCACTCCTCTCCTCCTTGCTCTGGTTCACCTGCTCGAAGAAACGAAGCGAAGAGAAGAGGGAATGAGAATTGCGACGTCACATGGCTCGCCAGCCTCGTCAACCGTGTTCCATGGTGAACTTTTTTTTTTTTTTCGAAATATGGTTTACCATTAACAATATCGCTGTATGAGTTATGTTTTTGTGTTTTGAAGCGTCCCGCCTAACGCTCCAGCCTTGCTTTGTGAGCTCCAAATTTCGGTTCACCGTATACCATAAAATTTGCAGAGAGCGAACTTACCTGAGCAAATGTATAGAAAGAAAAAGGCTTATCTCCTATGGAAACGCAGCGACGCAACCGGTCTTCAAACAACACGGCGCCGTTGCGCAAGGGAGACAAGAGATGGCTCAACGAACGCTGCCAACGAACGAGCATACGGCGCCGAGAGCCAGCGTTTAGCAGACAATCTTTCCGACTCAAAAGCGGCGTGCGTTCCGCAGGCGGCGACAGTCGCAGAAACAAAAACAGGCGCGGTAACAACAAGGAACTGCAGTTCCTTGTCTGCTAATTACGCCGGCTCTCGGCGCCGTCTGCTCGTTCGTTGACGGCAATTGGCGTCGCGACCGCTTGCGCCATCTCTTGGCTTCCGTGCGGAGCGGCGCCGTGGTGTTTGCAGACCGGTGGCTTCGCTGCGTTTCCATAGGAGCTAAGCCTTTTTATATTCCTAACGAGCCTGTTGGTAAGATGTACTAGATAACAGAAGGTATAAAACGGAGAGAGGACGAAACACAGACGAGTACATTCTTTCAACTCTCAACAAAATATATTCCATGGGAAGAGTGATGGACATAACCTTTGCTGATCTATTTTCGAAAGATCGAGTTTGTATTTTGTGAAAGAAAGTATTCATGAAATCCAACGCTCAACCGATGAACAAATAGAAAAAAGTTTTAAAACAAAAAAATGCTTTTGACGCTATCCCCCAACCCTAAAATTTGTCCGTCCGTTTGTGCATTTTCCGCTCATTTAAGAGGGGAAAGTGACATCACGAGACCCATACACATTCAGTTTCTCAGCTAAATGTAGCGGGAAAATTGAAGTCACGCGGCCTGACATCACGGGACACACAGACACATTAAGTTTGCTCGGAAAAATTGACGTCATGTGACCTATGCCCTAATTCAGTTTCCTCGCTAAATTTTGCGGGAAAGTGCCGTCATGTGATGTCACTTGACGTCATGTGAGCTGTACAACTTGGAAATATAACTGCACGTGACCTAAACGTCAAATCAGTTTCCCTGCTAAATGTAACGGGAAAGTTTTCGACTTATGACCAAAACATCAGTCCAGTTTCCTCGCTAAATTTAGCGGGGGGATGTCGACGTAACGTGACCTTACGTCACCTAACCTGTACGACCATTTGGTTTCCCCGCTAAATTTAGCGATAAATATACGTCAGGTGACACACCACTTCCCTCACCAATTTTTCCATCACCTTCTTCAGAAATTCCCTCACCAGTGGACCTTTTCCACATACCGACGGCCCCAGGCGGTGGCTGCACGAACTAAAAATCGTGGAAGTGACTTACCTGCGCTACCAATCGGTAATGGGAGCTACGCTACCAGTTTCTTCGCTCTCCGAGCTGCGGCGCGTGCCCAACGCGACTTTAAAGTGGGGCATCCGTAGCGTCCACCTAAATGTCATGTTTTTCTTTCCGTCCACTTTCTTTTTTTGTGTAACACAATTATATATATCCTGCAATTACGTGTTCTACTCGTTCATCCACAGTCTCTTTCCGAATTTCCTCGATTTTTCGTTCTGACTTCCGCCGGTTGACATCGGGCGCTCGCGCGTGCGCAGAACGCTTCTCGGAAAAAATCCATTCCCCACCAATTTTCTCACCAATTCTCTTTAATTCTATTTATAAATTTTAGGACTTTGAGTGGAATTGTCGCTACAATTTTTTTCTCCTAGGAATGCACGCAACGCAACTTTAACCAATTATATATATATATATATATATATATATATATATTCAGAGTTTTAAATTTATAGCGTTTGTAGCTTGTGCTTTTTTAACATGTAACTTAAAAATGTTTCTAAGGCCGAAAGCATGCCGCTGTGTGGTTTCATGTAAGAGTAATAACATCCTATATATTGCAAAAGTGTCCCATCCACAAGCACACACGTGCTTTAGCGGGCCTTAGCAATTAATGTACTCGTTTATTATGAAATAAACGGTTGTCTGTATTAGGAACTTTTCGTAGTTGGAATAAGCTGCGGATTTCAGGCCCTGCGCCCGACAGCACAATCTGTGCTCAACGTGACGGCAGGATTTACCGCTGGTCGTTCAAATATCTCTCTATCCCTACAATCATTTCAAGATGACAAATACTCCAAATTGCTTTGGTCTACCGTCTAGACGATGTTTACAAAAAAAAAACAAAAAAAACATCGATCGTACAACATTGTTCGGCATGCGTATTTCTTAACCGTAGGGGACTGCAGGTACCTTTCATAAGAAGTAAATAGGCTGGTACGTTAAACTTATTTTTACAGAACACGCGAGCTAAATTTTTGTTATCCTTTTATTGATTTCCAAAAATTTACTTCTCTCAGAACGTTTCTAACCAAATGTTTTAAACCTGCCAGGGTAATAACTTTTGATCTCGTATGTAAGCTCTAATCTCCCGCGCTTAGAGACTATGTACTCAATTGCTCTTAGGCAAGTCCGTTTCTGTAGCAGTCTAAATAATATATTTGATTATTTTAATAGGGTCTTTAAAAACCTACGATCCAAATTGTCTAATAAAACATTGTTTAAAATATTTGGTTTTAAATAAATGTGTTTTTATGATGCATCTTCGACATTTTTGCAGAAAATCTGAAAATGCGCGTGTGGCTTCTTTAAAGCTACCCGTTGCAATGTTCGTACCAAACTATTCGCAGTTGAAGTAAAAGTCACATGACTTCGTAATTCCAGAGCTATACGGCATGCAAGTTCGTCTGCTTTTTGCGCACCTCGTGCCTTTGTTTACCCTCCCAATACGTCTAAGTGCGTTTGTTTCCTCCCGACATCAACCAATGAAGGGGCGAGCCTGGTTGCCTCGTCGTCGTGCCTTATCTACGGGTTCTCGATGTTGCCCTTTGATTGACGTACCTTTCTTTGCGTTCTGATACACGAAAGACGCATCTTAGAGCGTTTGCTCTCGTATAGACGCTTTGCAGCAACTGTGCATGGGCGCCGCCATAACCGCTCTTCAGTTTTTGTGTCCTCTTAATCCGTTCGCTTCACTTCATCATTGCCACAGCAGGACAGGTTATTGCCACTTTAGGTGCTCTTGTGTCTTTCTCCACAGCATAGGCCTTCGGGGAGGCTGGTCAATGACCGCTTCAGTGGCTCGGCATCTCGGTAAGACGAGAGAAGGTCGGCTATTGCGGCTCAATCTGGCGCGTGTGTAAAGCGTCTATAGCTTGTGCATTACTTTTTAGCATCTATATTTCTGGTGAATGAGCCTTACATTCGGTGTTTTACGGCAAAGGCCTTCAGGCTGTTGGCTGCTTCCTGCGATTGGTTCGTCGGCGCTTTTTTTGACTAACGTCGTTATCTCATTGGCCGCGGAATAATAATGAGATGCAGGGTGCTTGCCGCATCCTACGTTTCTTGAGCTCTTGGTGACTCTAATTATTGGTGCCTGGTATATATCTCATTAAGGTCTCCAGAATTGTTGTCTCTACGAAAAGCAATCTTATTTATGACATACTAGGTGATTATAAGCTCCATATGGTACTGACGTACTTAAAGGTTATACTGTTCTTGTGTTGTTATAAGTGCACCCGCCGGCAATATGAAGGTGAACTCCTTACCTGGTTTCTTGCCTATTTTACGGCTCCCTAAAGCTATATTAACTCTCAACGTCTCAAATAATACTTGGCTGGGGGTCTAAACTTTGCGTTCTAGCCCTCTTCTGGAACAGAGCTTGTTCCAAAACTTGCAGGAGCGTCAGAAACAAGAAGAGGGCTGTTCAACTTCACATCGCTCACGGGTGTACTCTAGATATAATGTTTTGATCACCGCACGATTGGGAAAAGAGCTTGCATTTCAATTTAGGACCAACATTCGAGTGTAGGGATAGGACGTAGACGTCTGAACCAGCTATACAGTAGTAACACGGAATAATAAACACACAACAGACGAGATACACAGACCAGCACATTCCTTCAACTCACCACTACAGTTTATTTGAACTCTCGTATCCTCAAACTTGGGGCGTGTTGGGGGCACCGCCAGAGGCACTGGAGGGAGGTCGTTGGATCCTTTGCCATCCGAAGTTCAGCCACTCACGTTTCTTCCCCCTTGCTCACGCTGTGAGACCGGGAGATCGGTTACCTTAAAACCAGGCTCGCAAGTAGTTCAACTGCTCTACTCAAGTTACTTTAGTTTAACTGCTTTTCTGAGTTATTTACTAACTTCCAATCACATTTTATTTTCGGTAATTAGTACACACACAGCGAAAAAGTACACCCCTGGACGTGTAAACCGTTGTCCCAGGGCGGACTCCCCAAATGGTGTTGGTTTTACACGCGAGGCTCGGTGTATTTCGTTTGCACCCGAGGTCTCGTGTAAAATGAACATCTTTGAACGTGTACTTCGTTCTGCGGTCACACGTCTAGGGGTGTTTTTTCACAATGGCGGCCGTTTGACGTAAGACGGGTTCTACGGGCGAGGCCCAGCGCTTTACACGGCTTTTCGCCGCAGCGAAAGCGTAGTTTGCACGTGTTCGTTCGTAATCGTCCATACGTGCTGAAGTACCGCAGGCATTCACCCCCAAACGCCGACGCCGTATCCATTACGGCGATTACGCGACAGTGGGAGCGACCATCGACTGCATCCAGCAGCGTGTTTCCCCATCGAGCAGGTCCCGTTCGCGTGGCGGTTCAGCCGATCGCCGAGGCCTCAAGCCGGTTGCATTGTCACCGACGCCGGGTAATTTCCACAAGAGTTATCTTTTCGCGACCACAGACATGAACTTTATTGAAAAAGCCCGTTTGCCGTGAGCGACGACGAATAGCTCCGACACCGACCCGACCGGCGTTACCGACGTCCCGCTCACCTCTTTACCGCGAGCAAAGTTGCACGCGACGTTTCGACGTATCCACTCATATCTCGTGTGTACGCAAATTTTGCGGCTTTCCGGGTACGAATCTGCTACCGAAACGGCCAGCGTACGAAGTCGAACTAAAGCCGGCGTTACGCGCCATTTAAACACCCGGTTACTTTTCTACTAGACTGTAGCTATAGTGGTGTAGTTCCTTACACACTAAATGGACTACATACGAACAAAGCTAAAATAAAATTGGGCGGCTGCTTGCGCCATCTAGTGAGTATGCGGAAAACTACAAAAATGAAAGATACCATTTCTGTAGTGACACGCTGGAACACGGCCGGCGCAAACATACACGTACATCACAGCACATGCCACAAGATCAACATACAAACACATATACATGCACGAACAACAAACAGAGGGACTAACAACCCGACACTCCTACTCAAATCCATTAGAAACCCGCTCGGTATATATAGCAGACTTTTTGTTTCAGACGAAGGTCCGGTGACCCCCACCATATTTTACATGAACGTAACGATACTACACAATTATTACTTATATAGTAGGGTGACATAAATATAATTTGGGAAAGTACACATTTCTCTTAGTCTAGATTATGGCTAAAAGACACCCTATATTTTAAAAAAAATGTTTCGAGCTAGCCAAAATGTAGCAAAATCTGGTTTCGTTTTCGGAAGTTCGAGCGCTAAAGGCTGGAATGCGCTAGCGAAGTGTGTGCTTGCTTCTGTCAAACTATAATCCATTGTATGACGCTCTCAAAGCTGCTGGCTGCAGCCCCCGTCTTGGTTTAGGGTTTGATTTACACGCGCTCCCGTGGAAATGAAATTATGCGCGCTCGAGTCGATATTATTGACAGCGAACCGAATGTAAACGATTTTGCGAGCGACGAGAAAAGCGACGGCGACCCGCTTCGCTGACGCTCGGTCACTCGCGCGACGACGCAAGCCGCATGAAAGCGGAACGATGTTTTCTAGAAATCCAAAAACCGAGTGACGCGACGAGCGATAGTAAGAAATCTTCGTAATACGTCGCTGACTCGTCGCTGTCGCCGTCGCTCGCTAAATCGCTTTATGCAGTTCAGCCTTTATACTCACGCTAGTGCCGACCTGCATTACCCGCTGAGCCCAAGCAAGCGATAAGGATATTCAAATATGTCACAACAGTGGCGTGCATTCGCTAAGAAAACATATATCTCAAATTCCTGCAGTTTGACGTCGGGATCCGTTACTTGTTCTGCTGTCACCTTGGCGAAACGGTCACTAAAGAGAAACTAGTCAGTTTGTTTTATCAGAGATTATAAAAACCTTATCTAGCCACTGTTATGCACAAAAGCACTCTAGAATTTCATATAAATAGTTTAGAATAAACTGAACACAATCGGTAACTTAATTTTCCAAGCATAATAATAAAAAAAAATCTTAGAAAACAATGTATTTTTAAGGTGTTTCAAATAAAAACAACTGAAAAAGGAGCCTTATTTCAGCTGCACATCACGTAAATACTTTGGGAAAAAAATATCTATTGAGAAGTAGGTTTTGCGATCTCTAATTTGCTTCTTTCAACTTTCCAGTTACTTTATGCGTACTTGCAGATTGTATCCTGACAAATCTAGACAAAATTGTATAAAAAGTAACAGTCTATATAAAATTTATAGCTTAATTAAATTCACATTTGTTTGATAATGTTCAATCTTAAATATGAGTTTTATATTTCACATCTATTATTACAAATGATTGAATTACATGCTGCTTGATGCATGCTGTGCCGCCCCCCCCCCCCCCCCTTTTAAATATATATATCCTGTATATTTGCTGGTTAGTTGTTGTAAACCTCTTAATGTCGTGTTATTTGTTTGTTGTTGTAGGTGTGTGAATGCATATGTTGTACCCCACTCCTACTTGGGCCTTCAATGGCCAGTAGTATCCTCTAAATAAAATTAAAAAAACAAGTGAGCAGTAAAAATCTGGAAGACAAAAGTAAACAAAGAGCCGTGCAAAAAGGCATTCAGTATATGAAACAGATACAGATATGGGCCTCTGGCGGTCCATCGGTTCAGCCTCCACACCGCCTAAAGATGGCAGTGTTGCAATATTACGAACCAGCGCACAGGTAGACAGTTACCCAAAATCCAAACACAAAAAACTCACATCAGCGCTGTGCGAGTGTATATTTTTGTGTATTTGGATTTTGAGTAACTGGTCTACCTATGCGCTGGTTCGTAATTATGCCGTACCAACTTGCCCAATCTGCCGTATTAATAGTGTTGCAAAATACTTAGATCAACTATAATGCTAATGACTGCAGTGTATAAAAGCAAGCTACTCGTCGGAACGAGCTTGACGGTACGAGAATAAGGAGAATGTTTTCACAGTTAAACTCAGAGTCTGTTGCACCGTCTCTTCCGTCCTCAAGATCGAAAGTGCTACAGATTGGTGACCTGGACATGATGATTGACTCCGAGCACCTGCTATCCAGGGGAATGTTCTTCGTGGCCAAGGGCACGGCAATGGCTCTGCCTTTTCGGACGAAAATGCAGTAGGCACATATTCAACTTTCTCAGCCTCCACATCTGCAGCGCCTCCGCAACCACCTCTGCTCTGTCGCATCTAGCACCGGCATCTCCCAGCAATGGGCTGCGACCACCTTGCTTGCCCCACCGGCTTGGCAAGTGAATATTCATCGACATCTTCACACTGTTCACAAGGCATGTTGCTAGCCGACCAGGGTCTCCTCATCGTTGCCATGTCAGGCATTCGCTCTCAGTTCGGTTCCTCATCTTAGGGGATGTTGCATCGGCCCCGCAGTCGGCCGGCATCCCCCTTTCAGTACGAGGCTGTACACTCCAAACTGATCGAGCCGGACTGAAAGCACGACAGGGTCGATTTCCCCCGTCTGCTGCCTCATTTCCTGACCTCGGCGTCAACTACCATGCACGGCTTCCGAACGCTAGCTCTCTTTCCTGCTTTGTAGTATGTCATCCTGCTTGCGGTACATGTCAACAGCGACGACACCTCTCTGGAGCTGCAATCACTTCAACAAAATCGTGCCATTCCTCACAGTGCAGAGCTGAGGGCGATAGCTCTGCGGCAGTCTATCGGTTCAGCCTTGGCATCGCCAAAGATGACAGTGCTACTCATACTCGTCGCCACGAGCTCAACGACATGAGAATAAACAGAATGTTTTTATTGCTCGGAGTCGGTCGCAGCATCTTTTCCGTCCACAACATCGTATACTCTATAGGTAGTAAGCAAGAGACACACTTCAGATGAAAAAAACAGATGCTCAGATCACACATGCCGCGGGTGTCCAAAATTATCCATCATGTTGAATATTGTTTTGGTTTTTTTAATTCTAACAGAAGACAAACATCATTATCGCGCAATCAAAATGAATACTTACGAAACACCTAAGTCGCAGTGTAAGTGCTCATCGCTGAGCTGCGGCTGTGGCATATATTTATTTAAAAGTGCACCGATGATAAAACCTTCAGGTTTGGCAACAATACCGAGATTACAACGGTTGTTGTCCATTATAAAATACAAAAGAAATAAAAAATACCGGAAACAATGCAAGGTACAAATCTGCACAACAGGCTTCCGAATTCAACTACTTCGTCGTACTGGAGTTTGTTACAGTAATAACAGCTTTGGATGGGCTGTGAGGACAGCATTCACACTGAACTGGGTGCCTTGGTGACTATCACCAGTGTTGAGGAGTTGCCACTCCAGAGTTGGAACGATTCCGCACTTCCACAACCCTGGAATCGAATGCAAATAAAATGGTGGCAGCACTGGAATGGAATGGGAATGAAATTAGTAGTTACATTTTGCCCAGAATAGAGTAGGAATGGAATAGGCTTTGTTCTAATGCGAGCTGCTTAGATGCCGTCAAAGGGGCTTTCGAAACGGCATTATTGCACTTAGGTAACTGACGGTTTGGTTATCTGACTGCTTATGTTCCTTCGAGGATGAAAGTGGCAACCCCAGTGAAGCAACCCAAACTGTAGAGTTGTAGGCTGACAAGGGCAATTTACTCGATCTTAATCCAGGGTAAGGGTTTTGTACCTCAGCGTTCCAAAACCTACCCGTGCCCAGCACTTTTCAATCTGTGTTGTCACGTGACACGACCCACCGGAGTAACTCGGATCTATTTGGGTAAGATTTGGAACACAGCCAAAGTGTCGTTCCTGGCGCTGCGAGATGCAACCATAAGGCTGTTGGGACCATGTGTGATTACAGCACCAGTTGCAGGCCACCAGGCAGGGACAATGTCACACCGCCCGCATTTCGTTAATACACGTGACTCCTCACTTATTATGCATCTCGTAAAAGTGGAGGACATATGCGGTTCTTTTGTGGAAAAGATGGGCGACTTAGTTTTCCTCTCTGTTATGAGGCTTTTACACCTGGTGGTGCGATCAATATCTGCAGTGCCCCCATACCAATTGCCACTAGTGCTATGTGCGACCAAGTAAAATCAATGATTGCGGGTAGGGTTTTGAATTTTGCAGTTGTCTACGCATTTCACAACGCCAGCTTTACGCCGACGTTATTTTCCGGTAACTTAGTACTAGCTGTCAAGTGCCATTTTCACAATTGGGAGGGATTGAGAGGAATGGAATGCAGCAGTTCAGCCATTCCAGGAGTGGGGATGGGCCCAGTTTTTCCTTTCCAGGAGTTCAAAGGAATGGAATTAGTATTAGAAAATTCCAATTCTCTGCAATGGAGTTGGGTGGAATGGGGAATCTTTTGTTTTTTTGCACGCCGCCTAGAATGTTTGAGATGACTCGAGAATCTTGTTTGTTCGAGCTCGGAACCTTCTAGATACCTACGGGCTTACAAGAAGAGCTTCGCATGGCTGCTCGGGTCAGTTGTCCTTTTGTCGCTGTCAAAGTATGTGCGGTCTTTGTTACTTTATGTTTCTCGGCACAAGTTCGCTGCATTTAACATTGATCTGAAGTTTTATTAATCAAGTTTGTTTTTGTTCATGACATATTGGTGGATGCGCAGGGTAACGCAGTCTATGCCCATAAAGCGTACCATCTGTGAACACGATAACTCTGAAGACGACGATCGTGAAGGCGACGTCCTTGAAATCATCCGAGGACGACTCCAACTGTGACATCGACGACGACTTCAACTATGGCCTCGGAAGCGACCCGGTCAATGAACTTGACAAAGCCCCTGGCTACCACACTTAGACGAAAACATCATGACGACTTCTACGCTGATCATGAAACGGACGACAACTCCAAAGACCAAACCCAGCTACAATGTCAACAACCAACCTGACAACGGCCTCGATGACAAACAGTCTTCAACCGTGATGACGAGACTGATGACGACACTAATGATGACCCAGGCGAAGACTCAATCAATTTCATGGAAGACGATCTCGACTACGGTTTTGACAGTTACCCAAGGACAATCCGGACGATGACTTTAAAGGGCAACTCCGGCCAAAACTCGAAATTAAAGAAATTACTGGTATCGCTGTAGTGACACAAAATACGACCCCAGCCAAAATATTACGTCCGTGGGATGCCGCATTCTCAACTAATGCCAATAATAAAAATGTGACCCGCCGCGAGCCGCTGCACCTTAGCGGGCGGCTAGCGGGTTGCCGATCACTAAAGCAACATTGGGCCGTGACGTCAGTATCGTTCTCTTTTTTTCCTCCAGTCCGAGCGTTATGCGGAGTGCGCTTCTTTGAGCCGCTACCACCGCTACTTGGACTTGTGATTGTCATGTTTAGCCGTTGCTTTTATCTGTAGCCCGTGTAGCTTCGGTATAGTCTTTTGTTTATTTGCTTGTGAGGACTCAAAGACTGGTTTTAGCGAGCAACTCATAGCGCCCAAGACTGCCCAGCTGTTCCTCGAAGGATGCCGAGTACAACTTGTAGCGCTGTGGGCTGCTCAAACAACCCGCTGCACAGCCCGGAGGTGCTTTTTCACAAGTTTCCAACGTACCAGAATTGAAGAAGGTGTGGGTAAATGCTGTTCGACGAGTGGACTTTGGCTTTTACGCGCCCAAGGAAAAAAGAACGCAAAAACAGACATGTACAGCCCTAACGCAACAGCCCGTGCCGGAAAGCCTCAAAGCTTTGTGTCTGTTAGTGACCCGCAGCGCGAAAGCGAGAGGGCCCCCAGTACTGTACTTCACTGGCAGCGCGTCGTAGAGCAACGCCGCTCCATCCACGGAGCCCCGATGACAATTTAGGCCTAGTGACAGAGTACGGAAGACCGCACACACGACGACAGCCGCTGAGTACGGTACTGAACGAGTTCACTCGTTTTCCAGTCGCTACCTTTTGGGTATACTAGCGACAAGTACGGCATGGCGCATGCACGGAGGCAGCGGCCGCCGAGTACGGCACTGTATGAGTTTACGGGTTTTCCAGTCGCTAGCTTTTGGGTATACGCACTAACTCTTCCTACATATGCTGGATAACTACAACGTATACAGATTTAAAATAAAATCAGCTTACCTCCTACCTTTAGACGGCTAGCACAACAGAAGTAGCTGCTGCTCGGCCTGCGTACTTGTTGAACGAGAACGATCCTGACGCCACGTTCACATAGCGGCTGATTTCTAGTGCTGCCAGGGCCTCGAGCGGCTAGTTTCGGTTTTGTTGGCCGTGCCCCAAACAAAACTTTGAGGCGTCCATATCTTTAAAACTACGCACAATAACGAGGAAAAAATTACACCTTGCAATTCAGGGACGCTGACTGCACTAAAAACAGTCATAATCCCAAAATTGAAAGTATGGTCCGGAGTTGCCCTTTAACGAGAACCACGACTACAAACTTGACGGCGACCTTGATGATGAACCCGATGACGATATCTACGGCAAGTGTGGTATCTGCCACGAAGACGAACAGGACGACGACGCCTGGTATGTCACTCAACGAACGGAGGAAGTTTGCCAGCTTGGTCACATTTTGATTCAAGCCACAACTTCCCGACGATGACTGCTACAATCTTTGTCGCCACGACGCCCAGTTTCAGCCTGGCTACCCACTTTGATTCTAAACACAAATTCATCGTCGCAGCAAGAAACTGTTAAAGTGGTGCTTCGACCTCAAGGTTATTCACTACATGAGACCTAAGTTGTAAGTAGGGTTCCGTGTTTTCGGAGTTTATTTTTTGCCGAAGATTCGGAGTTTATCGGAGTTTACATTTGTTTGATTGCCAATTCTCCGAAATTCGGAGTTCAATTTCACAGTGTTTCCTATTGAAAATAAATATGTAAATAATAACCGGATGTAAACGTATGCCAAATAAAAAATAACACGCGCTTGTATCGATTAAAATTTCTTCAGTTGAATTTGACGTTCGTGTCACTATTAATTTGTGCCACGACAAAAGTCGCACACAAGTGTGGCTTCGATAAACTTCGATAACTTAAAATCAATAAACTGCCGGAGGTAGCCGCAAGGAAGCTCGTAGTCATCCCACCAATCTATCCCGCAGCCGCGCGAGGTGCAGTGGTTAAGGATGTAACAGAGAAGTTTCAACTGCCCCTCTTTCCTATTTTACACAATCTCTATGGTCCCTAGCTTTCACTGTTACAAAAACATAACTTCTCCTTTCTTCAAATCACAAATCGGATGGCTCCAACTGGAAACCAAAAGAGTGGCTTTTGACGTGACCCGATTGTACAATGAATGACCTGTTGCCCTGAATCAACCTCGACGAGACAAGCGGCAAGACCCCTTTTGACAACGGTCTGAGATTTGGAAGATAATTATGGTGCCATTTTCACAGGACCATTGACTCCGTGCTAAACAAATTGTTAAAAAAAGAAAAAAAGAAGTGTTTTTTTTCGTTTGGGGGGGGGGGGGGGGGTGGCATTGGCACAAAAACATTCGGAGTTTATCGGATAAATCCGAATTGACGAATTATTTACTGGCGGGAGTTTTTCGGATTTATCCGAAAACACGGAGCCCTAGTTGTAAGTCGTTGGCCAATGGCACATCAACATTGTCACGCTGCCCTCTGCGACCCGAAGGCGATTCACGTCTTCCGACTCAACTGAACTAGGTATGCTCGGTAGGACTGTGAAAATCTGCTATTTACGTGACTCTGTATTTTGACCTGGTCTTGTTTAAGCTGTTAATTTAATTTTGTGTTGCATAGAGACGATGAGTCTTTCACAAGAGGGGAGTAATGCCACGTGCAAATAGCCGAGTCAGCAGCGTGATCGACTGTCATGCCGCTGACCCCACCAGCGCATGTCCTTCTTTCTTTTGTTTGCGTGACTGGAATGATGAGATGACTTTAAATTTTTTTTTGTTTGAGCTCAGAAACTTTTAGATACCCACGCACTTACAAAAGTACCTTCGCATGGCTGCTTGAGGCAGTTGTCCTTCCGACACCATCAAAGGTCTTTGTTAATTTATGTTTCTCAGCACAAGTTTGGCGCATTACACACTGATTTTAAGTTTAATAAATACCGTAATATCCCGAGTCATCGCCCATCCCCGAGCAGTCGCCCACCCCATTTTTTGGGCCAATATCGATTTCCGAAAAAACACCGAGTCATCGCCCACCCCTTCAAATACCCCAGCGCGGACTCTGTGATCCGCGAACACTCATCCTACCCGAATGACGCGGCCGCGGACCTTACAGTTGGAGGACGTCCGTGACAAAGTAAAACGAAGGAGGGAAAGACACTTCTTTTTGTTTACGCATTTCCTCCGTGAGCGACCCCAAAGTGGTCGTGTATCCGTGCGAAAAGAAAACGATGGAGATAACAAAATAAGTTTGTTAATGTAACCGCGGAGTGTTAGGTCAAAGTCTGTCTCCGCCGAAGTAAGGTCACCGCGAACCCGCTCCTTCTTCTCGCCCGTCGCGACCGCGGTTGTGCAATATTTTAGGCAAAGCCAACGCGTAAATAAAGCTTTGCTGGAACGCCCTACACAGACGTTTGCAGAGCGTCCCAACCGTGCATTGATAGCCTGCCGTGCACGGACGCACGTATGTACGCACCAAACAAGAAAGTTGCGCAAGAGCTTGCAATTGACAAGGCGCCCGACTTGGCCCGACGCCAAAGTATTTGCCAACGCGACCGCCGGCTTTCCCGCTTTCCCAGCATTGCTCTTGGTCGCTTCTTTGGTCCGCTCGCTCGCTCGCTCGCTCGTTGCGCCTGGTCGGTTTTTCTATTTTCTTGTAGACTTTTTTTTTTTTTTTTCTCTAACTAGGAGAACATAGTGGTGACATTCTTTCACGGAACAAACGTTCGCGCTATATGCAGATCGGCGGTGTTTCTAGCGCGTATGCAAGCAACGGACTTCGCTATAGTAAAATATTCTTTCGTGAGCATTTTTTTCTATAAAACAATGAAACTAAATCGAGTTTTGAGTTTGATGTATCTCTTGTGCATCAGCGCTAGATACGCAGAGAAAAATGGGCGGTTTTTTCCGCTATTTTTTAAGTGTTTGTGCTCACCCACCGAGACATGGCCCACCCCACTTTTTTAATGAATTTCAGGCGGTAGGGGGGTGGGCGATGACTCGGGATATTACGGTAAGTATGTTTTTATTCGTGACAATATTTAGATGAATTTTGATAATTCAATCTTCTGATATTTCAAACTAAAGTGTGTGGCTTCCAGGGCCCGTTTGCTCAAGCGCTAACCGCGGCTAAAGTTAGCCGCAGTACCTAGGAGAGGGATTTTGAAATCACGTGACTGGCTCGGCAGGGATGCAGGGAAACATGGCGGTGCCCCAGTGAGTGAGCGCCGCTCGCTTTGAAACTAATATGTCGTTGTAGCTGCACTATTGGGCGCGTTAGTCAGCAATGAATGGTGCCAGAGGCTTTCGCTTTGCCTTACCTCATTTAAATCGCAAAGCATGAGCATATGACCTCGCCGCATTTTTTAGATAGTCTTTCGATTCTGGCCATTCCTAAGTCTAAATGAACGCGATAAATGTTAGCATGGCAACGTCTTTGGAAAGTGGATTGCCTTGACTCAATCGGCCGGGTATTAATAGCACACAAAAGCAGACAGCGTCCCAATAGACCATAATAGACCTTTCTCTAAATTTCCCAAGCACCGAGGTGCATGCTACAAGTTTAGTTACACGCGTTGCACGTGCTGGCGTCTGAAGTAGTAACTGTTTTAAAGCAAAAAGTCTAAAACAAATTTTGTCTTGCACGTACGTTGGTCAAATTTTTATTATGATTATTTACTTCGAATCTTTTATAAGAGGAAGGTCAGTGCGCGCGGACCGCAGAATTATACTTCCAGCGTTCTTCTCGATGCTTGGGTAATTTAGAAAAAGGTCTATAGGGATGCTGTCTGCTTTTGTGTGCAATCAATACCCGACCGATTGAGTCAAGACAATCCGCTTTCCAAAGATGTTGCCAAGCCGACAATTACCGCATTAATTTAGGCTTAGGAATGGCCAGAGTCGAAAGACTCTAAAAAATGCGGCGAGAGCCTTGCTCATGTTTTGTGATGAAGTGAGGTAAGGCAAAGCGAAAGCCTCCTGCATTATTCGTTGCTGACTAACGCGCCCGATATTGCAGCTAAAACGACATATTAGTTTCAAAGCGCGCGGCGCTCACTCACCGGGGCACCGCCACGCTTCCCCGCATCCCTACCGAGCCAGTCACGTGATTTGAAAATCCCTCTCTTAGCTACTGCGGCTAACTTCAGCCGCGGTTAGCACTTCGAGCAAACGGGCCCTGGAGTTTGAAATAATGAGAGTCGACTGTAAAACACCATTTTTGCTACCCCAAGTAGCAATTTATTTTAGAGTAATTTCTGGAATCTTTTATTCAGACCGAACACTTCTTTTTCAATAAGCTTGTCGGATTTAAATTGAACTGGTTTTGAATGCTCATAACATTTAGACTATTTTTTATAGCCTAAACGTAGCAAGCGTTCAAAACAAATACAACCTAGTGCATCAGATACACAGAAAACACAATATTAGCAAATGCTACTTTTATTGAACACATTTGGAGTTTCTGTTGCATGCATACAGCACTGTGAAGAAGTACACCATTCTTATATGAAAATAGGCTTCCCACCAGTGAAATTTCTCAAGTTGGACAGCCTTGTTGTAAGTCAGGCACGTTAAAGAGAACCCTGCCAAAGTTTTCATAGACACTTTTACAAAGTTGTTTCATCTGTACAATAGCGACTTCAAGGTATATGTGTAGAAACTTCCCAAAATGCAAACATTATGTGAAGAAACTGCATTTCAAAGTTGACGTCCTCGCAACCCCCCCTATCGGTAGCTGCTCTACCGGCAACAATGAAAAGAACTATACAAAGACCGCTGAGGCCACATAACGTAAGACATGGTGTCCAAGATTCGCCATGGACGGCATTGTTGGTAGTTGGACTTGTCTGTGCTCACTCTTTTACCCAGTCTGTCAATTGACAGCTATTTACAGTGCATGATAGGAACTATTTGTGCTGTAGACATAAAAACATGTACATGTTGCCCCCCCCCCCCCCCTTTGAATCTGGCAGGCGAGACCACTCGAAAATGTTTGAGAGTAGCTGTGTAGAACTGACATGTTCTAACATTCTGATGACACAATTATACATATTAAAAGGTATGCTTAACCGAAATTCGAAGCTTGCAAAACAACACTGGGGCGGTAGGCGGGACGCTGCAAAATTCCCAAAACATTACACATAGAGCATTATTTCTAACGGATGGCCGTATTTTTGGAAACATGTGGGATTCAACAAGGCCGACGAGACATGTGATGTCGCGATTCTCATTCCGTCTCCTCTAGGCTTTATCCCCTTAAGCAGGTGAATTGAAGCGGGAATGAGAAAAGCGAGGCCGCTTCCCCTCATGCTAAAGTGTACCAGGAGAAGTATGACGTCACATTTCTTGTTTGATTGTGCCCTTTCCTTTCCAAGAATACGGCCATCCGTTTGAGATATTAATGTATGAGTGATGTTTCGGAGTTTGTAGAGCTCCCATTGAAAGCTTCCGCGGCCTTATTTTATGAAATCCAAATTTTGGTCCAGCATCCTTTTAAACAAAATTTTTCAAATATTAGCATAATGAACATACAATTGGACAACTTGCTAACTTACAACAGTGTCCTCCCGATGATGCCATACAAAGGTTCTGTCACACGCACCAACCGAGGGGATTGCTGCAAGTCCATCCACCCTCAACTTTTAGTCACCTTTGAGCCTGAAGAACTGCTGTATGAGGCCCGTCCAGCCACTGAGCACACAAAGAGAAACACGGGAAATAACACTCTGTGACGAGCAAAGTCTCTGGGCGGAAAGCCCTCCATGACAAATGAGCACTGTTGGGTTACGGCAACGGCGTAATACACAGGTTCTGCTTCTTCGATGCCTTCACCGCGGCGGTGGGTGGTCGTAGCTAGTCGTAGCAGACAGTGTCACGTTTGTTGCTCAAACCAAAACACCAAAGCCGCATAGTATTCTTGTTGCCGAAGTTCATAAGCCTTCGTTCCCGGTCTACACACACTACACCAAGCCAGCCACGAGCAAAGCTAGCTAACCTAGTTTCTGCTTCGGCGACAAGCCGCCAGGGCGGTGACACCGCCGCTGAAACTTCTGCCTCGGCTCTTCAAACCGGGGCCCCTCAGTGCACAAGCATGACACTTGCTAGGCTGCTCTGCCTGTACCAAGTGACACGTGCCCGCATGTTCCCTCTCATAATTCTTCTGACTATACGTGCCCCGTATTGTACACGGTCATACTGTGCACACGGCGAAAGTTCCCTTTTGAAAGTGCTCCACGGTCGGCCTACAATGCTGCAAACACATAGCACATGACCACTATAGGTGACGACACTTGGGATACTTGCCATCCCTCGTTGTGGCGCAAAATCGCTTTCTCAGTCGTCCTCACAAGGGGCAAGGAAAGGCAGGCACTGCATAAAAAATCAATACATATTATAACACTGGCTGTGGCAAACTAGTTTCAAAGATGATACAGTCACGTCTTCTTAATATGGACACCTCCATACTATAAAATTTTTTTTTTTCTATAATGTAAGGTGTTTATATGAGAAAATTAAATTTAAAACAAAGATTGGATAACAAGCATAACCAAACAAACAGTTTATTCAGCTAAAAGATAATGAGATGTGAGTTTACTCTATCGCTTTAGAGCCGTTTAACATGTAGCACTACTGTCGTTTACAAGAACAGATACCTAGGCTGTAAAGTGATGATCGGTTGAATAGCAAAAGATGTTGCACTGTATGCACAAGCCGGATGTAATTGACACTTAGCTGCCGGCAGTTAGGACCCTATAATCTTATGATCACAGACGGGAATTACATCTGGTGCCTACGGCTGGAATAATGTCTTGCTTCGTAATAGAAAAAGCACAAAAAAAACACAGGATGGAGAAACCGGGTGTCACAAATTAAGGCTTCTCTTTATTTTTTTTTAAATACTTTTATGATCTTTTTTTTTGGACCACTCTAAGTGTCGGTACGGTCAGCTGCCACTTTTAATCTCAGTTCGTCACGTCGTAGTTCCTTTCTAAGTCCCTAACAGGTTTGCTCGTTTGCGGGATGGGTTTTTGTTGACGGGCAATGCGGATCATCCCGGCGCATAGTTTGTGGCTTTGACATCACGGACGGAGGGGTGCGTATGCTGGCTCGCATATGGTGCCGACTTGACATGCGGGGGTGCCGCTGGGATACAAAGATGTTTATGCTGGCTGGCTAGCGTGCTTTTTGAAGGCAGCGGCTTTGCCCAGTCTGTCACCTGTCGTGGTTATCGTGTACTACGTATCGGCGATAATTGATGTTTTTGGACTCATACGGGGGAATGGATGGGCACGTATGTTTGGTTGTTGGAAAAATGTAATAGGTTTTTCCATTTGGGTCGATGCCGGGCAGCTTTGTTTTTCTGGGAAGTTGACTGACCCGAAAGGCGGGGAAACGGGAGGTTGGTCGGTAGACGAGCCTATAAAAGGGGGTTCGGGAACAAAGGAGGTAGTTGAACCCCGGAGCTGGCCGGGTCGCTGCTCGACGCGGTTACTCCCTGCAGATGAGTCTTGGAATGTGTAATTTTTGGCTTTTGCCCTGTCTGTCGGGCAAGTGTTCGAATTTGTTGTGCTGAAGCTCGCGTGGCTGTGTGGTGCGCGGTGTCGACCTCATCAAGCTTCTAACCGGACCGCCGGACTCCGAGACGTCGTTCTTCGGCCGACAACTCCAGACTACGGACTACTCTGGACTCAGCACCTACCGGAAAGCTAAGCCTGGTTTTCTACGACTTGTCTACTTCCTCCTCTGGCTCTGAAGTATGAACTGTTCAACATAGGGAAGATTTTTACGCAGTGCTACTTTCTGTCCCGACTGTTTTGGGGGATTATCCCATGTGTGTAACGGCAACGTTCGAGTTCCATCTCGGTTTGCTCTCGTTGTTAGTGTCGGGTTTTCGTCACTGTTTTGTTGGCTTATTCCGGTTTTATGAGCGTCGAGTCTTTTTAGTATTAGTTTCTGGCTCGCGGGGCTCCATAGCTTTGAGCTGGAGCATGGTTTGTGTTGAGTGCTCTACTGCCGTGTACAGCTTAGTTGTTCTCTTTATTAAATCTAATCTTTTGTTCGCTTATCATCCCTGTGTCATCGTCTTTCTCTACTGATTATACACCAGGCGCCAGTCACTGGTCGAACTTAGCTCTTTTGTTCTTTTCCCGTAATTTCTCGTTTATCCTCAGAGTGGATCATTGAATTATTTTTACTAATTTGAACCCCACTCCTTACACCGAAACAGATGGGGAAGCACCACAAAGTATTAAACTCGTCGAACATTAAATGTTCTTGAATTACACCTCACCCATGCTTGCTACGTGATGAAGCCCAAAGCTTAGTTCAATGCCAATCAATATTAAATATCTTTAGATGGGCACCTGCTGCCCGATCATGGCCTTTATTGCAAAGCACTGTTCACACATTTGCGAGTCCTGCAGTGCCTTGTGGAATGGTGGGCGATACTTGCCGTTCCGCAAGGCACTGCAAGACAGATCAGGCTCAACTTTTGAATGTCGACGTGCTTACGGAATGCTGCAGCAAACCAATCATTCGCCGAGGGAAAAAGAAAGGAAGCTGCATGCCTCCGTGTGCTCATTGCCAGTGTTTTCTGCTCTGCTATGTACCCTGCTTGTGTGCTGTGATTTGCAAGCCAGCGCGGGATATATTTCCTTGATTTGTTTGTGTGTTCAGCTGTGCGAGGTTGTGATTGAAACCACCAAGAAGTATAGACCGCCATTCTTTTCATCAAGCTAAGGCTTCGCTCATCCGAACTGGGGACGATGACTGCTGTTGTTTACACGATTTTCGACATCTATGTGGAGTGGCTTTGTGTTCAAAATTGCAATCCCAAGTGAAAGAAGTTACCGCAGACTATACTGTTAAAGGTTGCTGTTTATAAATTTCAACTGGCAGGCTCTGGCTACAACCACCTTAATATTCATTCAACATTGTTTGCATTTCTACTTACCCGTGATCGCTTCATTTGCCAAACACGTTAATGGCCGGTCACCTTACCAATGAAACTAATGTGCTAGTGTCTTTGGCGAAGAATTCCCTCAGGGCTACATGCTATGCACAACACAGTTTGTAGCCCGTTGTGTCTGAAAGCTTTCACACTGGGGAAATGTTGTTGCTGTCACGAACGCAGTCAAAGAATGCGATAGGATTGAGGGACAACAGGGGGATTGTCCAAGTTGACTGACTGACTGCATGAGCATATGTTTCTATCGCCACCGTGTTTCCTCCACGCAGGCGACGGAGAAAACGATATAGAGACTCCTCGCGCTTGCCAATTTTCTTTACAACGTCGAAATACGAGACACCCAGCAGCGAAGTGTCGATATTGCCGGAGAGAGCGGCGGGACAACGATCAGCGCAAGATCGCGGCTTCGCCACTCTTATGCGACGGTGTCTTCGGTTTCCGCTCTCTGCAGCTTCCACCGGGACGCTAGCCGTGCCTAATTGAGCTAGCTTTGAGCACCACAGTTCATAGGGTTCACAGCGCCCGAGCGAAAGCTCGCGCAAAAGAACCGGCGAGCAGTCGAGTTGTTTCCAATCGACGGGGTGGCTAAACGCCGGTTGTGTGAATCGGGCTTAACGCCTGACCCGGCTTGCTCAAAGCAAATCTAACGTTCTTGAACGGCACGTAATAAAAATCTGAGACGTGCTGCATTCTATACAAACTTGATAAAAAAAATCAAACACTCACCTTCGACTGCTACGTCCGCCGTACCGCTTCGAGGCAGAAGCAACATGGCGCTCGACGTTTTGGGGTGTTGGGCTGGGGTGTTTTCAGTGTTGCTTACACGCCTAGTCGTGTAAACCGAAATCGAAACACCAATTTTTACTACCCCAAGTAATTTTTTGACGATTTATCACTAGCAGAGCGTGTAAAAATATGCTAGCGAGTGAAAATGGGGTGTAAACGGGCGTAATATTACATTTTCGCTAACAGTGTAGTTTACTTTAATTACTTTTTCCGAGCAACGTCTACTCAAGTTACAAATTACTTTCGAATTTTTTGTTGTAGATTTGCTTATCAACAAAAATTCCTGCAGAAAAAGAGTTAAGATGTTGGAAGATCAGCTTATATCTGCAAAGAGGGGGAAGCGTGTGGCGTAGGAAAGAGGGGGGGGGGGTAATTTGGAAGGTTCGAAACTCCGAAAACATTTTATCCCCCACTGCAACAACTCAGCTACGAGGAGCGGTGAGCTGACAGACACGTCGCAATTGAGGCAGAGTAACTATAGGATTAGCGCCAAAGACTGGCATTTCTTTGTGTTCCGAAGCTCAAGGAGACTTGACTCATTCAAAGAAAGGGTTTATCCCTGCTTCTCCCCAATGTAGGCACTCTCGCCCACTGCAAGCAGTGTACACACTGCATGCATCCTCACTCAAAGGAGGCAACAAAATGCGGCACCCGCTCTGAAGCTCATCTAATGCTTCCGTAGTTTGTTCCGTACTTGAAGAATCACCTGCTAAAGGGCAACTAAAAGGTAAACGTTTGGCATTTCCTCGGTGTCCCGAAACTCAGAATTTGCAGGTCTTCAAGATTCAAAGATAGCTCAAGAAACCTTAATAATTTACCCAATGTTTTCCATAAAACAAACAAGCGGTGTTTGGAAATGCTTCAAGCACATGATACTTAAAGTACTACGAGTATTTCAAGTAGGCCGGTTTAGAAAACTTGTACTTTACTTGAGTACATTTTTTAAGCATGTACTTCCACTGTACTGAAGTACTTTTGCTAGTACTTTCCGATGAAAGTACAACTCCCGAATTCAAAGCACATATTCCCATAATTGAAAAACAAAAAGCCGTATCGTCATGTGAAAACGCGCTATCGTCTTTCGAGACGTCTTCTCGTCATTTCCCTGAGTGAGGTAGTGACGGCTATAAGACCGATACAAATAAGTACCATATAAGTTGATTGCGTTAAATAGTTCGTCAGCGAAATTAAAACAACTAAGCTGAGACAACTTGAGATTATCTCATATTTGCCGTCATTAGCGAAAATAAGTGATGCACCCCCAATTACCGCTGGAGCTATGCATACCAGTTAATAACAAACACTGTATATAGGATGAACGGGCATCATGAAACATTGTGTTAAAAAGTACGTGCACTTTACTTTAAAAGTGCATTTTATTTATAGAACTTTACTTCAAGTACATAGCACCTGGTGTACTTGCTATTTTACTTGAAATACATAAGCTCTCATTCAGTTTGTACTAAGTACTTTTGAGGTCTACTGTATGCAACACAATAAACAAGCAAAAGTTGTCTGCAAGTTTAGAAAGAGTTATATACGTAAAAACAGAGTTATATACGTAAAAACGCATATAACTCTTTCTAAACCTACATCATTACCAACGCGCTCACAAAGAAGTTTAAGGTTGTCTGCAAATTCAAGCTCAGGCGGTGCTAAACCTCAAAATAGGAAGGATACTTCAGCAGGATAACATTGGTCAAAAAATTACAAAACAGTTAGGCACGCAGAAGCAGTACCAATTATTAAAGCATTTCTGTGAAAACACAGCCCGCTTTATATTTGGCTAGCAGAATTTCGCTAACGGATCAATACCTGTGTAATTCTTGGCTACCACAAAAAAATATAAAAGTAGCTTAAAAAGTAAATCGCGACTTTTTTACGGTAGCAAGCAATTCACTCAATTACTTTTCATTTGAGTGACTTCTACTCTGATAAAATGTTTTGAGGCCAATACTCAGTAACTTCACTTAATTACATTTCTGGAGTAACTTGTGCATGTTTGCTGAAAAACCGAGCTCGCTGGGTTGCATTCGAGGGCCGGGTGAGGGGAAAGGCCCGGTCATCGTCTTACCTTCTTTCATGAGACTCCCGTATACTCCTTCGGTCTTCTTTTCTTCCGGAAGCTTTCCGTTGCCTCTATGTTCTACCTATCTTCCCTCCCCCCCCCCCCCCCAACACACACAGACACGCTCTTCCCCCTACCCTATACCACACTCCTATTTTCCTCCTTTCCCTACGGGCGCGGGGTACCCGCGAGCAGACGACGCTCAAATAAACTGTAATTGTGAGTTAAAACATAGCCTCCTCTATAGACCTTTTTCGCAAAGGCACCGCCATCTTGAATTGTCGTCACTTCCAGTATGGGCGAAAACATTGCTTTGCCGTCACCACGCTGATAGAAGGTATTTAGGACGTAAACGTAACCGTCACACATTCTCGTTTTGCCTCCCCTCCATTTTTTTACTATTTGCAGGTTGAAACGTTTTGATATTTTTTCGTCGCCCATACAACCCTTAGCGAAAACTAATACGTTTGAAATATACCACATTCTAATTTGAGTGTATTTGAAATACAGTTCATAATTGTAAGTACACGAAAAATAGACCGAAAATATAAACTTCTTTTTTTTTACCTAGTACTAAAATATACTTCTAAAAATCATTTTGAAATACCTCTACTTCAACTACATTTGAAGTTCCCTTCATCCGTTTTGAAATATGTAAATACTAAATTAATAGGCACAAAATACCTTTCACATATATTTCTTGAAATATTTATTTAATTCATGCAAAATATACTCCAACCCTAAAAAAATGGAGCAATCAAAAATACGTGCAGAATACACTTAAAATACCCGAAAATCGTAAATACTGTTGTGTTATACTCTAAGTACCTTTTGACTGTAATACTTTGGTAGTTTGACTTAAACTACCAAAATATTGAAAAGCTCCCCTTTTAGAAGTTCACTTCAAGCAGATATGGAGTTCACTGAAGCGCCTAAATACAACATTTGAATAGTTTGTCAACTGAATTGCGCAGCATACCAATGCCTTTTACTAAGAGATATCGTCCACGAACTTCAAAACACTGTTTCCCCTTTGACAGACTCCCGAGGAGAAGATCGAATACCTGGAACCTTAATACGCGCAGAGGTGGTCACCGAAAAAATGATTACCTTCAATATGTAGGCTATATAAGGCTCTAGAGCAGTCAACGGGACTGTGAATGAGCTGTTCAGTGCGTCATGGTGTTTGTGTTTGTGTTCGTTTCTAATGTAGCTTTGTGAGATGTATTTAGTAGTGCCTTCAAATGCCACAGGGACACCATTTGCTGACAAAATCGAAAATAAAAAAAAATTGTGTAACCGGTTTTCAATGCACAAATGGCACCTTGAGTGTGAAGGGATAATATTTTTGGTATATTTAAAATATTTTTTAATTCATATTTTTAATGTATTTTGAATCACTTACGCGCGTATTTCGAATGCGGCCAAAATAATACAGAATAAATACAAAATGAATATTCGTACTAAATATATTTCAAATTCGTTTGAAGTACGGCCTCTTTTTGCTAAGGGAAGTGCTACTTGGCGGTCGGGGGCGAGAGTAAACGGAAAAGGTCCATACTCACAAAGTCCCTCAGTTCGAAGGCGGAGCCATAGAGTGTCCGGCCGCAGATTTGGAGAGTGACAATTTGGTAGCAGAGAGCATTTATTGGGGAACCTGGCATTCAGCGCACAACTTTTGCAGTGGCGAGAACCCGAAACGTGGTTTTCAAACCAGACGAGAAAAGAAGCGGTAGCTCGAGGAAAGCGAGGAGCACGAGTGGACATTCCATCGCTCGGGAGAAGTGTGCTTCGGCGTCTCGCCGCAGCGGGGCGCCCGTTACCTGACTTTCCTCTCACCCGTTGTGTTTTCCGCTGTACTTTTTCACTTTTGGCGGCCGCATCTCGTGGTAATCTGCCAGGCTTTGTCAGTATACAGCAGGCTGTGGTTAAAAGAATGTGCTGGTTTGTGTTTCTCGTCCGTTATCTGTTTCTACTTTCCTGTTGTTGCTGCGGTTACCAACGCGCTCGTTATGGATTAGGTCAGGTATACACATTTCTATTTTCACTCGAAATATGCCAAAAGTGTGTTGTGGCTCATCGTTGTCCTAATTGACAACAAATATGAAAGATATGTGACAGTCAAGGAAAGGCAGTGTTTAATAACTTTACATAAATACTTTTTTTTCCAGAAACCACGAGTGTGCGCTGCACAGATGTAGCTCCAGGCACGCCAAACTGAAATAAAAATAATGAACACAATCAAAACATTTTATCAATCAGTAAATTTATTGTAGGGCTTAATAAAATGCTATAGGTATATATATTATTAATATGCCCGTCCTGTCAAAAATGGTCCCGTTGTGCACCTTTACGGACCGTTAAAAATATTTATAACATAAAGTATAAAGTACGTGGGTTATGAAAGATGCTTCTTTTTATTATTTCCTATGCCGGGCAGCTTTTATCGGCACTTCTTTTCTGACGTGTCTATCTATTTCCAAAGACTTCGAGAGTGCGGCTGATGTTTTGAACGCAGAACAAGCATCTTAGCGCATTGTCATGGGCAGAAAGAATAAATCAGCGCTTATTTATTTCAAATTCGACTGTATTACGTGGCTTTCAATTCATTTTATTCTTCTACATGCAATGAGGGTAACTGATTAATTGTTACTGCATTGTTCTTGTCGTCACTCTTAGTTTCTAAGATGTCCTTCGTTCATTTGGAACGTATATCCTCCATGCTGAAAAGCACCGACGCCGTATTCGCGCTTACAGTGAACGACAATTCACGTGAATGCGTGTATGAAGTTGTTTTAGCACTGTGTTTAATGCAGCGAATTTGATATAAAACGCCACAACTGACTAATTATTTCGTTTGCATAACTTGGAATTGTTGCAAGTTACCAATTACGTACAAATTTTTCGTGATATTTGCTCCTTTAATTGAGCACATGAAGAAAACGCACTCACTTTTTCCCACAGAAATGCCTTACCGGAAGCCAATTTTCGACTGGTTGCTGTCTGCTTCAATTTACAACAGCACACTAGCGCCTGTTGAACCTCCAGCGTACATTTAATAATTCTATAGAGCATATTTGCCTTCTGTCATGATACTCGTTTTCTTTTTTTTTTTTTTGTATAAGAAATAAACAAACAAGGGACATTAAGATTTCAAATGGCCGAAATTTACTTATCGTGCCATCAAAGACCTGTACTTTGTGTGGAGCGGCAGGGTATGGCTTCCACAAAGCTACGTCGCCGAATGGCGAACTCCACAGTCGCCGACTACAAAGGGGGGGGGAGGGGAGAAACTGCCAAGACTCCGCAAACATTAGTATACGAAAGATATCGGGAATTCCAGACGAAAAAATAGCAATAAAAGAACAAGCTTCCAGACGGCGGAAGATACCTAGGAATTGACTCCCGTTGCGTCGGCAATCGTCGCAGCGCTCTTGCCCAACAAAATGGAAAGAGAAAGGCAAAGAAAGCGCTCAGGCACCTAAGACCCTTTTCAAAATGTTAATCGAGCAACGTTGATGATCGCCATTCCTTGGGCACAAAGCACGTGATTGGGTTTGAGCCCTCTCCGCACGCTTACGCAGCACTCGTTTTCAATACGACCTGATCCGAGGTCATTCTGAGCGCTGACACAGTCTTCGTGTTCAATACTTGCTCAGTGTAGGTGAGCGAGCAATGGCGTACACGCGATGGCTCGGGCTTTTAAAAACTGTCTATTGTGGTTCCGGAAGCAAAGGGACCGCACAAACAAGACGAAGAGACTGATGAAAACAGAGAAGGTGATTCGCTCACTCGCTCAAGCGACAGCAGCCAAATGGCTTTTTTGACGGAAATGAGGGCAAAGGCACTTTGAAGCATACCCTAAAGGCTCGTAAGAAAAAGAAAGAAAAGAACATTGAAGTCAAAAGAACATCTATGTGTTGTCGGCGATGTGTTTTTGATCTATGGCAACATGTGGCAAAATTCGAAGGTGCCACCGGACGCGACCGAGAAGGCGAAGTAACTTCAGCGACTGACTACCTTCGACTCGGAGGCGCTTGGCTGCCGGGTTGCCGAGCACCAGCCTAGCTTTACGGTATATCTCTCCTTAAGTGTTGTCTTAACTTTACGGGTGGGGGCGATGAGGAGGTCAAGAAGATAAGTCTTTTCTTTTCGTTTTTTTCTTTGTTAGGGGATAGCCAGGCCAGCATTAAGCAAGCCTCGTGTTCTTTTTGTTCTTGTTTTGTTGAAACAATCCTTTTGTTATGTCTTTTTATGTCTTCCTGTCTTCAATACTCTCATTGTCTTCGTCCCCTTTAACTTCGACTTTTCATACACGAAGGAGTAGGGTGGGACCTCGCATGGTAATACTGTTCCAGCAATATCGCAAGAGAAAAACGTTAGTAATTGCTACTTTAGTACTAGGACAGAGTAATACGCATAAAGTAGCGTTTCCGATCAAAACCGACAAGATGGCAAAACTAAATTAAGCATACTCGCATATTTATTCGGCAGCTCCTGTATCTAGAGCTCGCCTTCTCATTACCATGTTGCACTACAAACTGATTTATTTCGAATAATTATATACAAGACGAAATAGGATTTGTAACCGGGTAATACGTCTTTCCCGAAGAAGGGGGAGGGGGAGAGAGAGGGGAGAGGGGGAGAGGGGGAGAGGGGGAGAGGAATCTTGGACATCGCCCCCCCCCCCCCACTTCCGGGAAATTGAAAACTTTCCAATAATCAATCAATCAATCAATCAATCAATGTTTATTTTTCTCTTGTGCTAACCAACAGCTCGAAAGCCTACTGGGTTATGCACACACAATTGAAATACACCCAAAATACAGAGTAGACAAAATAAAGAGTTGTGAAAAAAAAAATGGCAAACTCCATTGGGCGTCGTGCAGCCAAAATACGTTGCGGACGGCGCGAGTGCAGTTTTCAATTTGGAAAGAAAACCTTCCACAGGTCAGCTGCTACTATCGCGCCATCTATATAGGTTCGGTGTTGGCCGGGAAACGACGGGCTCTGAGTTTTCATGCCTTATATATTGCTCAGGCCCATGAATCATAAAAGTATTTAGGGCGTCTTACGGGAATATTTTGCCATTTTCTTTAGAGGACTTACAAAACCCACGATGATTGCGAGGACTTGCGGAGCTACGGTAAAGTTTTGTTGAAAACATACTTTACCGGGTCGTATTGACATTTTAGCTATACCCTCAATTGGCCATCTGTCACGACATCTTCTAGTAATGCATATTGTAGAACAAATCCAAGATACGTCTTTCGAACCCATGACAGAGATCCAAACCCAGTTGTTCGCGTTCGGAAGCTAATCGAACGCTGCTATACCGCTGTCACGCAATTTCTAGCTGTCGATTCGTAGCCAGTCATTTCGCTCTTTAGCAAGAATTGTCACTTCCAAGCAAGCTAATTTTGGACAACGAGAAAAGCATATTTTTGCGATGACCACACGCGAAATGACTTCCATTTGTCGCATTTTTATAAGGGTAAAAGCTCTTCGCTCAAAACTTTCTCGCTTAATCGCCGTTCATCAAGCTGAAGGGGGCGCCGAATCGAAATGGGGAACGCACCCCTCCTAGCTCATGGCATTATGTCCGCGGCGATGGACGAACAACCCACACCTCAAGGTTTCTCTATCGTGAAGACGGCCTGACAGCGATATCAGAACCGTAACCTCTTTTTCCGAATGGACGCGCCGCCATATTGAACTTTAAGCAGACGTGTCGATTTTTTACCACCCCTGCCAACGCGTGCCGTGCGCGCCGCCAATGAAAGTCACTCGGTGCGCCTGCCCTGGTGGAGTGCGGTTCAACGGAGGATGCGATAGCGATTCGGCGCGCACCGAGTGCGCACCCGTGGACCCATTGGAAGACACTATACTCTTTTTTTTAACTTATTAGACTGCTTTTGTGGGCCTTTTTTTTTTTTCAGTGCAGATATAGAAGTTTCCAACCTCTGTAACCGCGCTACAAAAACAGGTCCGGCCACCCTGAGCGGTGAAAAAACTCCGCGTACATCAGTCTGGCTACCGCGGATGCGACTTAGCCAGGCCCAACGTCGCTAACCCAAGCATGCAAACCACAAACGAATTGCGGGCCCCAGGGTAATTTCTTTCAGATGTGTACAAATAGATACTACATTTCACGTAAACACTCTACGGAACGTTAGAGCTCACAGAAAAAAAAATCGCTTCAACAGTCGTTAAAGGTATACAAAACGAGTCTGGGCTAGAACCAGGGCAGTAATACAATTATTTATAAATTCCTCGTTTATAAACAACTCGCATGTTTTTCATCCCAAATTAGGTTTTAGATCTCCATTCCTATTAAAAAAAATACTACCTTGGCGACGAAGCAGATAATCAATCACCATTTTTGGGAAACTCAAATCTTAAGAGTGACATAACTTACAGTTTATGAAACGCAGGGTGCTGCTTGTTGCCTTTATTCTTTTTTAATGGTGATTTGTACTTCGGCGTTCTTATCGAGTAATACCACAATGTCATGGACTAGGGAGCGATATAAAGATGATTGGAACTCGCCGCAACCTGCGCTAATAAAGTTGTTCGCGACTACAGTATAAAAATGGCTCCTGAAATAAATACAAGGCTACGCAAATTGCGAAAACCGTGAGACCAAATTAGAATATCAATATTATAGTGAATTTTAGAAAATTTCGAAACGAGACCTCAAAAGCCGCGTGACAGATCCGTCGCGTCGCTAAACCAACACAGGAAACAGCGCTGATGCAACCCTGGTTTGAACGTAACTTTGCACCGAAGCAGTGCGGAATCACTAATGTATGACGAGATCAGCGCTGCACCAGAGAGGTCAGCACCATCTCCAGCGTCGACCAAAAGCGCCCAGAAGGCTCTGTGGTGTATACATGTGCACTGGCCTAAAACGCGCAAAAGTGTGTTAAGTCTGCCTTAGCAATGTTTAAACGCTGCGATATAAAAATGATTTTTGACTTTTTATTGGCAACGTGTTCACTTCTTGTTGACTCTGATTACTTCCTTCTGACTTTGACTTCCAGCTGACATGATCAACAATAAAGTTTGTTGATTTTGTGTTTAAATTTTTCTGGTGATTTTCTTCAGCCTGAGTTGAAAGAAAATCTGTTGACTTTCTATTAAGTTTCTGTTGATTTTTTTTTGCTGACTTCCTACGGACAGTGGCATCAGAATAACTGCAGACGTTTTGTTTACATTGTTAACCATGTTGAATTAACCTGAGACTGGGGTAGAGAAGAAATATAAAAACGTAGCAGAGACAGAAAATAGACAGGACGACGTCTGAGATGTCGTCCTGTCTAGGCGTCGTCCTGTCTATTTTCTGTCTCTTCTACGTTTTGATGTTTCTTTTCTACCCCAGTCTCAGGTTAATTCAACATGGTTAATATTCACCAGCTCACCTGCACCCTTACGATTTTTTCTGTTTACATCGTGTTGAAAATGTTTAGTTGATTCTCTGTAGCCAGTGTCAATAGAAAAGCTACAAACTTTCTGCAGATTTTTTTTTTTTTTGAGCATAGTACGCCTCAACTAGATGTCAAAACTCACTAAGTTTCTGAATAGTCTCTGACAAGGTGAGAACTGTAGGAAGAAGCTTCAGCTGTCTTGCCTCCAGCGCGAGCCTGCTACCCTTGGCAACGCTTCGGCGTTCGTGCGCCTCGAGCTAGCACGTGCAGTCAAAGCACGACGGAAGGATGGGACGCGTGCTAGATGGAGGCCAGGGGTTCGAAAGACACGCCGTGCCGTTCTCAGTTTTAAAGTGCCTATAGTGACTTTATTGACAATTTTAAACTAGTCTACTAGAAAAGAAAAGCAAAATAACTATTTTAAAGTGGAGAAACACCCTTGACTCGCTTCGTCCTGAGTGGTGCTATACAGAGAAGCGTTAACATTTTTTCTAGGAGCCGTTTTTGTGGACGTTGTTTTAGCGACTGCGACAAATTATTATTAGTTGCACCAACGCTTTTAGTAAGAGATATCGTCCACAAACTTTGAAACACGGTTTTCACTTCAACAGACTCCCGAGAAAGAGATCGGGTACTTGGAGTCTTAATACGTGCTGAGGTGGTCACCGGCCAAATGATTACCTTCAACATGTAGGCTATATAAAGCTCTGATGCGGTCAATGGGACGGTGATTCAGGTGTTCAGTGCCTCATGTCGTTTGTGTTTCTGTTCGTTTCTCATGTGTAGTTGTGGGATGTACACACAGGGACACCATATCCTAATAAAATCCAAAATCCAAAGAAAAAAATATTCGCGTTCTTTTTACGCTATTATGCTGCAGCCAGTTTGGAGCTGAGTGGAAAGCCGTAGCAAGCTTTGTTGAATGACTACTTTTCTGTAGCTTTTCAATTGAAAAGCCACAGAAAAAGCATCTTAGAGGCGACAGAAAGTTTTTTTTTATTAATAGTGGGTCAATATTTAAAAGAAAGTCAACAGAAGAGCTAGCGAAAGTCAGATGGAAAGCTATTGACATTCATATCCTCTGATGACTTTTTTCAAAAGCCTTTCAACAAAAAAGCACCACAGATTTTTGTAAGAGCTATCCGGTTTAAAGTTCTCAAGCGCCTCATAATGCATCTGTTTAAGGCCAACAAAACGAACTCTCTTAAAGGGTCGGCGAACTAGCGGTCGCCGACAAGCGCCAGATCGCGAGATGAATCGCCGATTCTTTAAAAGAACACTGACTACCCCAATTTTCTTTTTCATTTGATCCATACTGGTGTCAGAAGACTACCCAATCAATATTTTGCTACAGCATCACGTATATTTGTAATAAAGTAAAAAAACGCAACTGCTCGAAACCGAAATGAACTGGGGAAGAAGAAGAAATATAGAGGAGGAGAATGTTACCGGAAGTCACGTGGCTGCGCAGCTTTTTTTTTTTTTCTTTTAATCAACGTATTTGCAACGTTTTAGAAGCCACGAAAAATGGGTATCATACTTTTTGCCAATTTATAGTATTGAGTGTGTGCCTTCGTTGACCCTCGACTTCAATTTTCTTTCGTGGTTGCGTCTAAACCATAGAAAACGGCTCGTGACCACGGAAAAGAGAGTGAGCTTGACTAAATTTTAGCCTGTTCTCAATCGATGGTTTTTGTGTGGAAAGAAAACAAATTTTGAGGCGTAAATTGTGTTCTGGGTAGTTGGGTTCTCATATATCATTTACAAATGAAAACTTTAATGAGCAAAAATACTCTGTCAGTGTCCCTTTAAAGGCATTCGTTCTGAAAGCCTTCAAAGTGCCCGTCTGACCGGGATATTATACTAAAAACCACTGTTAGATCACTTACCTATACGACTCCTCTTTTAGCCGTGATAACCATGTACGAGGCCGTAGCCACCGATCCCGTGACCTCCAAAGCCGCCTCCGTAGCCGCCGTAGCCACCGCCGTAGCCACCGCCGTAGCCACCGCCGTAGCCGCCACCGTAGCCGCCCCCATGACCTCCTCCGTATCCAAGGCCACCGCCATATCCACCATGTCCCCCGTATCCACCAATAAAGTAATGCGGCGCAGCCTTTTGATTGTCGTAGTGGTAGCTGATGGCAGAACTGAAGCCGCCATGGCCTCCACCATAGCCACCACCATAGCCACCACCGTAGCCACCACCGTAGCCCCCGCCGTGGCCTCCACCGTAGCCTCCACCGTAGCCTCCTCCGTATCCTCCAAGGAAGCCAGCTGACGCCAGTGCCGCGAGGGCTGTAAGAACTGTTGTGCAAAGCTGCAGGAAGAAAGTAGAGGTTAGCAGTGGTTGCATCGTTGGATGTTTAAATAAGAATGAGCTTAATTGATATTTTGCGCCCTTTTCTAGACCGCTCTGAAGAGGTTTTGCTTGCGAAAAACGTAACCGGGCCGCACATACCGAAACTTTTTATGCATGTTTTTCGATATTTTTGGTTTATTATTAAATATAATTTGTTATTAATTGTTAAGCACTGCTTACCATTTAAATGTCTAAATTGTGGTACAATCAAACTCTGGTGAGGAGCTTAAATGTGCAGTGAGAAGTGATAGGTCATCAAATATATTTAGTTCTTTTTTTCTATCTTTTTTAAAACCCTATTGCGTTACCCAGATAGAAAAATGTTAATTCAGAGGATCGTACAACCCTTATTCCGTGTAAACCTTTCGTGGCTGTGTGTATCTTCTTTTTCTTAATTAAAACTTTACACATTCACGGGTTATATTGTCCGTTCTGGCAAACTATTTACCCTATCACAGAGTTCGGGCTAGACACAAAGGTTACCCATTAACGCCTGTAATTATCTACTTTTTTCATACTTTAAATTATCATTTTGACATAGATGTTACACCTACAACATTGAAAACTTAAAAGACATATATGATCCAGATAAGGGTTAGTCTTGAACCATTGATCGCCCGACATGTTCTTAATTCCAAGCAATATTGTGTTCGAAATTTCACAATTCGCGATAATGCTTCGTGTACTCACAAGAGTCCTCATGGTAACGTCGTTGAATCCGAAGCACGGAACTCCAAAAGCAACCGAATCCAAAGTTGCTTGTCTCGCTCTGACCCAGTTGCTATCGGAAACGGCGCCTTTTTATACCAGAACCGCCATCCAGGCAAATTCTCTTCCATCCCCTAGCGCCCGGCCGCTCCCCCAACGCGAGATCAGAGGACCAGCGGAAGAACAATAGCAAAAGGTAAAAAAGAACACCTTACTTCCCCCCTAAAGCTTCGCGATCTCAAAAAAAAGAAATCGTCCAGGCCAACTCTCACGATTTTAATCTGACCATCGCCCTCCCCTTCCCCAGCTTTATTCTTTACTTCCGTGTAGCGCAGCCTCAACTCTGCGTCAAGATTGAAGTTGCCGCGTACCCGCTAGTTCGCCATACTCTCCCTCTACTCCTCTCGAACTCTCTCGGTTTCCCTGTCTCTCTTGCTTTCATTTCCTAGTGACTAGTCGCCATCTTTGTTCCTTCGGAAACAATTACCTACCGTGGCCTGCTTCGAGGTTTACGCCGGGCCACCGCCTACGCTCGTTCGTGAGCACGCGAATAACTTTCCATTCTGTTCTATTGCGTGTGTTGCCTGCCACCATTTTTGTAATGCGCTGTTTTTTTGGAGTATGGGTTTCCTTCGGGGGCACCTCTATGGCCGGTTCATGGTTCGTGACGCGTTGACGTGCGAGCTTTACAGTGTCGCTTTCAAGGTGAACCTCGTTTGCCGTATGAATTCAAAGCAAACAAAGGGTGCGCCATATATTTTCCCCGTTCGCGCGTTGTTCTTTTGGCGTTTGTGTACTTACAACGAGTTCGGACAGTTTTGCTTTTTGATGAAGAGATAATAGAATCGTGTATTGAAAAAAGTTAACCATTGTGGTGTGCATAATAAACGGGGTGCCGTAACCACGAAAGTGTGAGTACCCGATTGTATGTGGTGCAAAGGTTTACGTGTAATTGTTTGCTCGTGTTTACGTGCAGTTTACCAGGAACGTATTTTGGTCTTATACAAAAAATTATTTACAAAATTTGGACATAACGCTGGCAACGTGTAAACGTTTTGCATTTAGCTTGTTGCAAAGCACACAAAACATTATCACTAAATACTTTTAGGAAACCATGGCGGTTTCTTGCACCTTTTTGAATATGTCTTGGCCTAGATGTGGAGTTCATTGCTCTGTTAATAGTATCCTATAGAAGAAGTTTTCAGCTATACCATTGGGCACGTCATCTTCAAAGTGGCGTGGAATGCTTTTCAGTCTTCTACTCGAGATAGTGTGCTCCCAACTAGGTCAGTCATCTTTGACTTTAAAAAATTCGAGTGTGGCACAACCAGACATGGACAAGTGTGTTACTTCATATGCTATTAAACCTAAAAAAAAAGAAAAACTTTTCAGTCACAAAATATGTGCATCTGTCTATTCTTATTCACTTTGTCTTGTCTGTATAATTAGAGTATAACCAACTGCATGTTTTTGCATAGTTTCATATGACATCAGTCAGTACCTTTCTCAAAGGAACACTAGGCTCTTAAAAAACTTTATTATGGGCCTGGACTCGACAGGTCCGCAACAAAACAAACTCTCAAAAAACAAATTTGCTCTATATTTACATTTCAAGACACCAGTTAAGTTAAGAACGATTCTAATATTTCGGCACTTTGACCCGAAACTGAAGCGCTTTTCGAAATCGCTCCTAAGAACACTGATCTGCAAAAACAAAAACTTAAGCACCTGGATTGTAGATTTATGTCACAAAAAAAGAAAGTGTTTTCTAGCAAAATTGCTTAAAGTTTACGTGTTAACATCAGTCCCGCCAGAATAAAACACACTTACTCTCTCCCATAAGATCAACAAGAATTCCAGTAAGTTCAGACATGTTATCAGTTCATTAGAGCTATATGCAGAATTATCGAAAAAAAAAACTCCGTGTCTGCCGTCCTTTTTTTTCTCTTTTGTTTTGGGTTTGCGAGATGCTAAAAATATCGTAATTTTATTCGTACATATATTGTCGTTGATCCGGTTAGCAGCAATGGATATGCTCTAAGACATGACCCTGCTGCTACACCTCGGTAGAGCACGCCGAAGTCTGATAAGAAAATGTGCAGCATGTGACAGCCGATTTATAAGATCAAGATGAAGGTGCGACCGTCAAGAAAAAAAATTATTTTCGTCACGAGGATAATGCAATCGATGCAAAGGTGCAAGCGAGCTGGGCAAAAATAACGATAATAATCCCCGGAGAAGGGAACAAGGGTTGAAAAATGAGATTGAAGAGATCTCTTGTTCGATACCAGGACCAGGCGAATTTTTTCAGTCGCGCAACAGTCACCTCACTGCGATTAGCAATGTGTGTGTGTCCTTTGTTCCCCCATGTTCCCCTTCTCCAGGGATACTTATCGTTATTTGCGTTGTTTGACTGAATGTGCAATTCTATTTGATCAGCGTCCCAACTCTGTTTAACCTACTGGGGCAGATCGTTTTCTCAGCCACGTGCGCCACTCAGCAGTTGTATATATTTCTTTAATATTCTTTTTTGGCCCTTTAATAACTCGAAACGTAGACGCTCTGCCATTCAAAGTATCTCTACTCACTGAGAAATTAAAATGACACTGCAATAAAAAAAATATGTCAAAAGACACGTATATCAAAAACAAATATCGCATATGTATTTTTTTAAATATTTACGCCGCTACACGAAATGTAGGTGCTTAATGTGGAGGTTGCAACCCGCTAAGCACCGCCCCGTGCTTACAATTTCCTTACATCCCTCATCGGCTGGGGAGATGATTGACGTGTGAAAGGTTGGTTGTAAATTTGTATCTCCGCGCCATCGATGGTATTTTAATCTATTTTTTTATGTTTGAGAAACAAATAATCTAGATAGAGTCATTATTATTGCCAAAGCATTAACTATCCCATGGGGCGAAGCCGGCGTCGTCTGTAACCGCCTGTAGAAAAAAAAAGGCACCTAAATTTACATTGGCTGAGCGAAACGGCACCTGAATTCCCATTGGCCAAAAGCACAGCAACGCAGATGCTTCGTCACGGAAGCCGGCGGGAGGCTCAAGGTCAAAGCGGACGCGCCTCAGAAACAAAACACAAATAAAAGCACAGCAACGCAGATGCATCGTCACGGGAGCCGTTGAGTCGGCGGAGTTCGCCAGCGCCTGCGCAGTTGGGGAGTTTAATGTCACCGCCGGAGCGCCGTGTGCGGTAGAAAGACGGGGCGCGCTGCTTGTAGGGTAGGAATCCTTGTGCATTCCTACACGCAAGCAGTCTTAAGTGTTGTTTTCGGAGATATCTCGAGATTCGCTTTTCGTTTCATACTGAAACGATAACAAACATGACTGTCGGCGTTCGCTGTGAGCTCAGCGAGCACAGCCCGTTGACCTCGTTTATTTTTATGGACCCGAGTAGTTCAGCGTTCACCAAGGTGTTTAGAAGATCTCAACCGACCTAGTTTGCAGTTAACCACTGTCTCGTGTAGGTGAGTTTGGAAGCGCTGTGTGGGTGCTTGCTTTCGTAGCGGGCCTAGCGTACCACGTCGAGTATGTTGCTCGATCTCGCTTGATTTGTTCGGTCGCGCGTGTTAATTTCGTATAAAAGGGTTGATTCCCGTAAATGTGGCCCCGTTCCTCTATAAATTGTGCAATCATCATGATGGGGATCACGGTTTCGTTGCAATACCGAGAAGATACCTACACATGTGGTAAGAATTTGGGAGCCATTTTGGCTGGAGGCAATCGCGCGTTCGGCTCGCATCAAGTAAGTCTAGGATTGTTCCCATCATTTCGCTCTCCAGTTTTCGAGTGCACCTGGCCTAACAAGGCGATTATTTTTACGTCGCTTTTGAATTCTGCGTCACGACGCTCATTCACCTTGCTAGCAGATGCCATGTGAAAATATCAAGAACAATAAAGCTAGAAGGGCTGCATAATTATTTCGTTTGTTTATTTTTAGTTCTCTCGGTCGCTTATTACCACACATCGATACACGCTGGCCGACGCTTGTATCTGACCGCAGCTCGTGCATAATAGAACTTTGGAAAGCCACTTTCGTGGTGAGCGCTGCAGAATCGTTTTTTTAGACGAGGGCGGAATAGCAGACGGACAGAGGCGAAAGCGGACGCCGACGCGCGCGTCTTTCGCGTCGTAGTCCCACAGGCATTACAGACGACGATAGACGGCGGTAAAATAGCAGACGATGCCGGAGGCTGCTGCGCGTCTGCTCGCACGACCACCAGGCTGTGTCAGACCGCAGACTGGAGGCACCGGATGTCACGAAAGGGAGACCCTGGGCTTGTTATAGCGTGTTCGGCCGAGCAGACAAGCCAATCCAGTAGTTATGGGCGGGGCCACTGATTAGTGGGAGGGGCTTAGAGCGGGCCGTGACCTTTGCCTAGATTGCGTCTAATAACGTAAATATACAGCAAATCTTTTTTTTTTTTTTTTTTTTTTTTGCGCGGCAAATTATTTTGAATTTGACCGTGTCCCGAATAAGCATTAAAAAAAATGTTGTGGTTTTTGTTTTTATTGCCAAAAAGTGGTTTATTGTGTTCACGCTTCTTGCTTCGTTATTCGGTCTTCGGCGTTCTGAACCGCTCACGCCGCAATTTCATTGGCTGCGGAGGTCTAATTCTATTCACGGGACTCGCTGCAGGTACCTGCGTTTCATAAGCATCGCAGTGACTATAGAGGCGTGAGACAATTCGTATAAATAAATATGTAAACGAAGTGCAATGGACGTTTCCACAACGGTCTTTATAGGTGGTGCATGAATCATACTCAAAACTTATGAGTCTAGGTTTAAATTTTAAATCTAAAAAGAAACGTTTTTTTTTATTCTTAATTTATACAAAGAGAAAAATGAAAAAGAAAAAAATCTGCAGAACAGATTTAGACTTGCATATGGATACCATACACGCTCGAATTGGCTGGATCTGCTTCGGGTAATCATCTCAAAGAAGCTTTCGTGTTTTTGCTTTATGTTATGCCATTTGTGAATGATGACACGTCGACCAGACTTTTTTTGTTGTTTTCCTTTTTTTATAGGGAAGCAAAAAAACTGATTTTGTTCATGCTTCAGTTTTTTGTTGTTTTTTTAGAAATCTACATTTATAAATGAAAAACGCATCACCTAAAGACACCTTTGTGAAGAGTTTCATACAATTCGGTTTAGTGGTTTATTGATGCGAATCTTGTTACGACGGGATATCGCCCAGAGACGCCATGTAGAACATATCCGCGAATGAATCAGAACAGGACGCAGGTGATACGAATAATGCGATGAACATAAAACGCAAAGACGAGCGAGGCGATCGTCTAGTCCATCCATGTGTTTCATGTTCTTCCTATTATTTATATTATCCCCTTACCGCCACGCTCTCCATTCCAAATATAACGCAGGTGTAACAGAGAAAGAGGGCTGCTGAGGAGAGTTTATTGCAGGAAGTTACACCGAAGCCATCCGACGGTCCATCGAAGTTTCCACGGGTCTATCTAGAAAAGAAACGACGCAAATAAACGACAACACACAAACAAGTGGGTAAATAGAACGTGCGATTGCGTCGAAAAACATCCACGATTTTCCCTACATTTAGGCAGCCTAGTAAAGCCCAAAGTCTGCATTCCGGAAAGAAACGTTTTCGTCCCGGTAAAGGCGAGCTAGCCCCACATGTTTGAGCGGTCACGCCCGGGTGGTTCCGGTAAATGCGCGAATGCAACGAGGGTGGAAACGAACAAAAGAAAAAAAAATAAGGTCAGGGGATTGGATAACTACGAGCGACCGCACTTTCCGTGCTCGGAACTCAAGGACGAGTGTACAGGCATTGACGCCTGCATGCGCGGACTTGGGAACCAATTGTGCGTCAATTTCAACACGAAACGGACAGCGAGGTCGCGATAATTTGACACCTTCTCACGTTTGCCTTACGTAATCGCAAGAAAGAGAGAGAGAAAAGCTTTACTGTGTAGTGAAAATATTCAAGTCCTGACGAATATTGTTCCTATGCACCCTTATGTACAAACTGTACGGCGAGCAAGTGTTCTAAAGTGCGTCTTTGATGCGTCGGAACGCAGGAAGGGAACCCGCCAATCAAAGGGCAACATAGATGAAGCGTAGAGAACGCGCGATTGCGAAGCAGCCGAGCTCACGCCATCATTGATTGGGGTCGGGGTAGGAAACAAGCGCACGGGGGCGCATTTGGGGCATAAACAAACATACAAAAGGTTCGCAAGAAGCGGACGAACTTGCGTTCCGTACGGTCACTAATATAACTTAAGAATCGCTGGGCGTAGCGAGCGCCGGGCGTGAATATAATAAGTCATGTGGCCTTAAGTTTCTTAAGGTTGTCAGTGAGTTTAGCGTGTTTGTCTTTACACAGATGAATCGAAATGAATTGGTGGGCTAGTTGGTTTCACTAACTGAAAAAAGCGGAGCACACATAAAGAAAGCAAAGACGAAGAGAAGTAAGTCGTCTGTTGCTAGTAAGCATTCGTCGTGTTCCTCTACTTCTGTTTGCCTTTTTTTTTTTTTTGCGCTCTTTTTCCTTTTTTTATACGTAAAATTCTCGTTGGCTTGCGGCCGATCATCTTGTCAACGTTGTGAACTCTCTCAGATATGTTTTAGAGAGATGACGCCTTGTTGCTATGCAAACGCAAGCGAGACAATAAGTGTTGTTACATACTTATCAAATTACTTTCGATGTTATTTGTGGGCATTATTATTAGGCCGGGAGAAGACAAGAAAATAACTTGACAAATGAATATTACATAGACTTGCAAAAAACACTTCTACCAGTGATTTGCCAGGTATATAATAATAATAATAATAATAATAATAATAAATATTTTCCGTGCCCACAAACAACTTTACAGTCTATGATGTGGTGCACACAAAAAAAATTAAAACACAGCACTATATCAAACATTAAAATACTTGTCACAATGAAAATATAAACAGATAACAGAAACTGAAAGACTACACAGAACCCGCCTAACAATAGGTAATTCAAGGACATCCACTTTCGCACATAAAACATAAACTGGTTTGAACAAAGAAAAATGTCAAGATGGGTCTTATTAAATGCTAATTGGATTCTCGATAAAGGAGACACAGATGACATACAAGATGGGTAAAAGGTTAGCACATTCCTACTGACCCTTGACGAAACATGAACGTATATGAAACGCAACAGATCAATTGAATTCACTTCTCCGTGTACAACTTTGTGAAGAAATATAAAATCTATGTATTGCCTCCGCACAGCAAGCTTGTGCAACGCAAATTGAACAAGTAACGTTTCATAATTGTAAAAATATTTCCTTCCAATATAACGGTCATACACAATTCTAATCATTCGTTTTTGTATATTTTATATTGAAAGAGCCTGAGATAACGTTAATGATTTCCAAATGATTGAGCCAAATTCTAATCTTGACCTCACTAATATCTTAAACAAGTGCAGTAAACAACGGGGAGTAGAAAACTGGCGACACAACCGTGAAATCATTCCCAACACTCTCAGTGCTGCATTAACGGTTATAGACACGTGATTATTAAAGGACAGTGAACTATCGATGAATAAACCAAGATCCTTGATAAAAGGAACCCGAGGAATCGGGGCCCCTCCCAAATTATATAAAAAATAAAGTATGTCACGCTTTCTGAATAACACAATTCATTTAGTTTTCTTGGGGTTACGTGACAAGCGGTTTTCGGCACACCATTCAGAAACACGTTCTATGTCAGCCTGAAGACGGGAGCAATCAGATAGTGACCTCACATTTATAAGAAGCTTAACATCATCGGCAAACAAAAGAATTTTTGCATCTGTAATACGGGAGGCAAGATCATTTATGAACAAAAGAAATAAAAGTGGTCCCAGGATGGATCCCTGGGGTACACCACAACTTGAAATAAACTCGTCAGAGTAGCTATCAGAAATGCGAACAGAGTTTCGACGACCAATGAGATACGTGGAAAACCACGCGCAAAGATGCGGGCTGAAACCATGCAAGGCAAGCTTCTGTAGCAGTAAATTATGACATACACAATCGAACGCTTTCGACATGTCAAAATAAATTGCATCTACTTGTCCCCTACTTGACACCACTGGTGCAGAGTAACTTAAAGACGAGCATAAATTTGACTCAACTGACCTACCCTTCAAAAAACCGTGTTGAGATGCAGATATCATTGGGCTAAGGTAGAAGTAAACACGTTTATATATTACTTTTTCAAAAACTTTTGCAAAACTACAATGACACAGGACGGTAATTATTAACCAATGTCGAATCACCGTTTTTAAAAATAGGAACAACTACAGACACTTTCCAAAGCTCGGGAAAGTGTCCTTGTGCAAGAGACAAATTAAAAATGTGCATCAAAACAGGGGCAAGTAAAGAGCAGCAGCGTGCGTGTTGTGACGTCACTCTGAGACAACCGATGTGGGGTTCCTCTCATTTATAAGAAGCACGAAATACTCGACATACCCTTTTGGTCAATACGAGTTTAGCCGTAGAATCCTTTCCCGAAGCCGAAGCCACCGTACCCGCCGTATCCACCGTATCCGCCGTAACCAAAGTACGGTGCCGCCCTCTGGTTGTCGAAGTGGTAGGAGAGACCGACACCGTAGCCTCCGTAGCCTCCGTAGCCTTTGTAGCCGAGACCTCCGTAGCCGAGGCCACCGTAGCCGAAGCCACCGTATCCAGCGGAAGCCAGGGTGATGCAGACCAGAACAACCAATGTGCACAGCTGCAGAATTGTACACCGTTAATGTTCATTCAAACTCTTGTTACTGCTTACGACCATGTGCTTTGAAACCTCCTGGAATTTCTAAAAAATGGATGCATGGATAGAAGGATGGATGAGTACATGGATATGGCTGAACGGCTTCAATCGGGCGGCAACTTGCGCCACCAAGACAATGCGACGAGAGAATTTTGTTTCCTTTTTTTTTTTTTTTTAACCTATCTGGTATGTAAACAGTATCGCGAAGAAGTAGAAGCAGAAGATTAATAAAAAAATCATCGCTTGTGTTTGCGTCTTTGTGTGTCTCTTGTTTTTTTTCCCTCGTCTAGTGCTCTGTAATCTTAAGATGAATCATCAACTCGCACAAGCTTCCGTCATAAACGACCATTTCTTATAGAGAGTACATTTAATTCAGCAAAATGCTGCGAAACCTTCGCACTAATAAAAGACAGTTCTACCTTATATATATATATATATATATAGGTGGGGCCAGCGTGCCAGTGTGTGTGTCTTTTCGTCGTAAGAGATCGCAAGACCTCGGTCCTACGGAATCTGCACGACGCTCCTTGCCTTTGTGGATTTATCACTTGTTTGGCCAATCACGCATAAAGAATAAACACAAAAAAATATAAGATCGCGGAACATTTATTGTGCGCAAGATTGATTTAGTTGGTGGTAGCAAACGCATGAAAGCGACGAGCGCCGTGACGAGGCACATTTTGGCGCTGCGTTAATACGGCTCTATCGGATCGTATACTGTCGGCTGCGGTCGGAAGTAGGGTGACACGGACCGTAGCGTATAGTTACCTATACAAATACGGACGGCACGTTCACTTCCTGGCGTAGCGCTGATATATGTATCCAATCCCTGCGGTATGCTACGCAGTGAACGACAACGTAGAGAAAGCGTTACCGCGCGTAGATTATTTATATCTGGTGACTCCGAGCAGAGCGTCTATAGAATGCATGCGGAGCGCATGTTGGTCTGCTTCTTTTGTAGGGATAGTAGTGACGTCAGAACGACGCCAAGCTCTGATTGGCTCCGATTAAAGAAGAATAGTGGGTGTGGACCTCAAATCAAGCTGCCTTGAGGCCCATACCCACTCTCCTTCAATCAGAATTATTAAGAACTCGACGTCTCTTTGACGTCACTCCAACCCCCTGCGAGAAAAAACAGACAAACTTGCCCTCCACATAATCACTGACTGCGTCCGAACCGCAAGGCGTACCGAGCCCCGCTCATCGTATCATTTCTCGCACACAATTCACATTGCAGTATCAACTGATAAGAACGCTGAAGATCTAGTCACAGAGGAACAAACTTGGACATAATAAATAATCCGCACCCTGCCTTTCTGAGACTGTCACAAACTATATAGTTATTGCTATAATCAGACTAGTTAAGATAATCCGGGCGTGGACTAATATGATCACGCTTCTCACGTTGTGACTGGTTCTTTGTCGTTCTTATCTGCTGGGGCCGCAATCTTATTGGTTCCAAAGAGATAAGATCTTCGGGACGGGCCACGCCCTCCAATTCTTAGGCTGTCAGTTGCAATGGCATGGCAATTGACAGGGCAAAATAAATAGAAGAGAAACTAAGAGCTTACGTCCCTCCGCAATCTTGCATAATGTTTTCCGATTAATAAACGCGCACGCTTTAGCCCGAATCATTGTTATCCCCTATAAACAAATATCCAACCATGTGCGAACACATCACGTAGAAGCACTCAGAAAACTCACAGTAGTCTTCATTTTTTGCGTTGACGATGGTGGGGTGACCGAAGTACTTCCAAGAGTCTTTACGGTGGAAACAAGTGACGGTGATATTCGCGGTGTTGAAGCCAGCTTTATATATACCCCGGCGTCGAACTTGCGAACCACACCCTCCCCCTAGAATTAACTTTCACCCCCAAAATGGTTGTCGACTATAATGCTTGACCCGTTTTTTGTTCTCCCAACGTTAGCCCGGCATTCCAAGAGCGAGGACAGTAAAACAAATCGACGGCGAAAAATGTGTCCAGAGGGAAAGCGTAAAGCACGCCGCCTAGAGTATGCAAGAGCAATTTTCCCGCAGGTGTACTTCGAAACATTTGTTTTCGGAAGCGGCTTGGATTTTTTTCAACGGCTCTATTTATTTTCTCTGCGCGTATTTTGTACGTCTGTTGGCCCTTGTGAGCTGGAACACCTAGAATGTTCTTCGTGAGAGCATAGCAGCGTGACCACTCCAGCATTTCAGCAAGGATGCAATTAAAAAAGAAACGGGCATTAACCTTCAAGGTGAAGTCTGTCCAGGGCTTCCGCGTAAACGAAACATTCACGCATGGCAAATTTGTTAATTTTTTAATCTACTTAACATCTAACGTGATGATAACTTCTCTCTCCTTTGAAGAACCTGAAGAAACCATGTGCAAGACCTGCATCGTGAACAACGTAACAACTCTGCTACCCATAATCTGGAATTTCCATGAACTAGACTATAGAAGACAGAAAAGCAAAGAGCTGAAAGCTCTCCAAGAAAAAGGCAGACTGACGACTCTATACAAGTAGATACGACCCAAGTGCTCCCCACAGCACAGGAGGGCCATCCTCAATTAACTGGTGGGTTACTTGAAAAGGTCAGTGACAGGTCACCTCATCTAGTATTGACGAAATCGCCCACTCCAAACCCAACGACCACTTAACTTTACTTCTCCCGCCTATGAACAACTCAGCCAGGGCAGTCGATGCTCTAATAAAATTAATTCTTGTTTTCATTCACTCGGTCTTCTTTGTAGATATTCCGATATATCACAAGACACAGAAACCAGGTGCTCCACTTTAATATAGAACCGTAAGTATAAACGACGAATTATCCCGGTTTGCATGCCCTGTCAAACTGATCTCAGCTAGGCGTCACTTGGGCTATTATTCTTTCATTTTTGAAGCACTGCGTAGAGTTCAAACGTTATTATGTCAGACCCCACATCTCGCTTGTTACGGCAACCAGCACAGTTGCCGCTGGAGCAACGAAGAGAGTGACGTTTAAAGTTCACTATAAGAAATTCATCCCCAAACTTTCCCTTCCCATTTTTCGTTTTGAATTTCACTAATTGCCGGAAACTTGTCACTATCAAGATCACAACTATACTAGTAAATCACAATAACCAATGGCCAGGACTTACGTGAATATATCGGAACATGTAAAGAGCCATCATCTAGAGAAGTTTCGCAAGCTGGAGACCAAACGTTGCAATATTATTCTTTATTTTAAACGTTTCGGAGATCCCTTTATAAATTACATTGCAGCCGCAGGCACAGCCCACCGTCAAACCGCTCATCCGAAGAAGCCGCCGTGGCCGCCATGGCCGCCGCGGCCACCGTAGCCGCCGTAGCCGCCGTAGCCGCCATAGCCGCCGTAGCCGCCGTATCCTCCATGCCCACCATAACCACCGTAACCACCACCGTAGCCACCACCGTAACCACCGTAGCCGCCATATCCTCCGTATCCACCGTGTCCACCGTAACCGCCGTATCCTCCATGACCATAATGCGCCCTCTGGTTGTCGTAGTGGTGGGTCACGGCATGACTGTAGCCTCCGTGACCACCGTAACCACCATGTCCGTAACCAGCGTGGGCCACGGCAAGGACAACCGTCAAGAGCATGCAGCAGAGCTTAAAAATAAAAACAAACCAGCATATAGTGTCACATAAAATTGGTTATTAACTGAACACGTCCTGGATTACTCGCTTACATCACAGTGTGACTAAGTTTGTCGGTGTGGTAACTTCTTCATTGGTTCCTGGTCGTTAGTATGGGGCGATTCTGGAACTTGTCTTCCCTGTGGCAATAAGACGTTCGAAGGTGACCACGCTCATTTTATTCTGAGCAGTCAGTGTCAATAATTTTTTATGTATACTCACAGTCTATGAACCCTGACAACTTAATAAACGTAATAACTGCGTAGACGGGATACATTATAGGCAGTTATTGCAGGTTATGTCGTGGCACGTTTGGACAGATATGTATTCGTATCTGTCGCGCGACCAAGCAATATATATATATATATATATATATATATATATATATATCCGCGTGAGCGCGCATTTGATCTCTTGCACCCACTGTAAATTTCTTAAAGGAAAAAAATCTAGCTTGTGTGGCATGTGTTCCCCAAGTGAGGGACCTTCTTGAAGCTTCCTCGAACACGGCTGTTAATATATATCAAAGATTGTAGCCACTTCCAGGACATTTTATTTTCTGTTGGAAAGAAAGAACTATATAGTACTCGAAGTCCTTGAACAATGAGTAATTACGGTAACCAAAATTACTCCTTTCTTATTTTATATTAAATTTTAACACCAATCATACCATTATCAATATAAGATTGTGAAAGCTATAAAACTGTAACAGCTCTTGATGCGGTAACAAGTACCTCCGTGTTACCTTCCCTGGAGTCCGGAGAGATCTGTTCTTTCTATACACCTATGCAATTAACCTTTGTTCAAAAACCATTCTTGTCACGCCGGGTAGGAATACACTCTACACAGACACACACACACACACACATAAAAAAGCTGCTGTCTGGTAAATGGGGACCCATCTTAGTATCACTTTTACACTGAAATTGTCCTATACAAAAGTTTCCATAATTCAATTCAATCCAATTCACATTTGTAAAGTTCACCCATCAACCGCTAAACGAAGGCACCCAGAGGCCGTACTTGTAAAACGCACAGCGTATGCAGACGCGGATCATCAAAGGATATGGCTGATATTGAATCAAGTGGTAATAGATGCACAGAGACAACGAGGATGCCAAGCATACGTTAAACTCCGCATACCAGATAAAATATTACATTTGGTTATGGTTCTCGCTAGGCATCATCATCATTGCAGAATGAGAAAGGCTGAAGGCCTTTTCATTTTCCCGCTTCTGGTACGAGCTTCTTACCCCCGCTAATGCTTCGACATCTCATAAGCTTCGAGCGTGCAAGTACACTAAATAAACTACGGGGGGCGAAGAGTGCATGATACAGACCGGACATCCGAAAGAGACGAGCCCCTCTCATCCTGTCAGTGTGTATAGTCTCTTAGTTAATGCGAAGGATAAGGTTTACATGTTATCTGCAGGTAGGTTGACATGACGATATATCATCTTCGTATCTTGCGTAAGAGGACAAGACTCACGTTGGCGGTAAGAATTCAAACATTGGCGTAGAAGCTCAGAGTATTGAACTTACAAGAGACTTCATGGTGGTAAGGTTTTCCTTTGGAGCTTGCTGCAAGTGTGACTGACTTCTTGCAGAGGGTTTCAAAGTTTATATACTGCGAGCTGTTGAAAAGAATCGATCATGTTGCTCAGCACCGTTTCGAGGTGCATTGTTAAACGTAAAGTTGCCATTACTTTTACTCTCTTTGCAAGAGCCAAACGTTTAGATACGGTTGACTGGAGAAGTCGTTTCAAGGCGATTCCCTTTCGCCGAAAGCGGTCTTGTGGAATTTCGGGTTGCGCGAAGGCAGAGGAAACAAGAACGTCGAGTCCTGCCAGTTTTGGAGTGGTGTAAAGCTTCGATCAACGTAACGTTTTGTGTCTATCATGCATTTGCGTCCACCGGATGCCAATGTGCTCTTTTTCCTTTTTAAGTCGACCACAAATTAGTACTCGGAGGAAATTTTACCGTCAAGTCTTTGGTAGTGGGGTCAGTCCACAATATAAAGAAAACTGACAGGCTGCGCATCGATGTCTGCATAGATCGATGGTTGTTGCGTACGCCCTTTTAGAAGCATATGACGTTTGGGAGCTGTGACACGATGGACTGACTTGACCCACGTACACTCTCAAGAAAAAAGGGTGTCGAAAGGTGTATTCTTACACCCTTTGTCCCATATAATACACCCCAGAATTTCAATTCGACGTTCAGTGCCCTACAGTCGAACAGAGGGCTCGAAATTTGACGAGGGGCTTGATAGCCGTGTGGTACAACATTTTAAATAGCTAAAGCACGTATCAAAGACCACATAAAGAAAGCACAGAGTTTTTACAGTAGGGCCAAGAAAACCCGGATTATTTTTTTCGTGTTCAGTAAAACGTACATTACCTATTTTAATAAGTTGAACCACACGGCTATCAAGCCCCTCGTAAAATTTTGGGCCGTCTGTTCGACTGTAGGGCGCTGTATGTCGAATTGAAGTTTGGGGGTTTATTATATGGGACAAAGGGTGTAAGGATACACCTTTTGACACCCTTTTTTCTTGAGAGTGTACAAGGCTTAATGGCGTCCTGTTCCGGCTCTTCAATGCAATGCAGTTATGTATTTTTTTAATGTTTTGTGAATGTTTGATGTTCACTTCAATCCTCGTTCCTCACCGTCATCCTCGCCGTCACGTTATAGTGCTGGCTAATCATGAAGTGTTCCTTTTAACCTTTCCTCAACCCCATGATACAACACTCCATGATAACTTCTCTATTTATATTCTATCACAAAAATTGCTTTTTTTCTACTCTGAATTCAGAATAAGTAAAGATGTGCATGTGCAAGGAATAGTCAATCATAGAGAGAGAGAGAGAGTAAATAAATAAAGGTAACTGAAAATAAACAGCCGTTCAATCCTATTTGTCGTCCTTCTATACGTTATTAAAAATTAAATGATCATACTTCATGAGTTCAAATAAACATAAAAATTATCTCCGTTATATATGGCTTTTGTGAGTTCTTGCATAGTCTTATGTGTTTATGTGTTTATTGAATATATTTATGTCATTGATATCACTAGGGTACCTATAATATATTTGGAGGTTTTATGCTACCGTAGGTAAAATGCACTACTTGCAAAATTGGTCTAAAGACCTCGTTCTAAGCTGTTGAGGTACACCTCGTCGTATTCAAAAGTGGGATTTTTTTTTTTAAGATGGCCATGGCAGCTTTCTTCTAGTGTCGATAGATGGATCTACCACACTTCCCACCAGGTCACTTCATCCACAAATTGTACAACCCGGACATTTCATACCAATATCATTTCAAGATTATCGCAAAAAGAGTTATCCTAGGGTCTTTTTATATCACGACTTCTAATACTAAAAAAGCTTTTGGAATATCGTGAGCCGTTTCAGGGCTTACTCACTTCATCCCATGTGGTTTTTCCCTGAACAGTCCATCCCGGAAACTTCATACCAAAGTCATTTCATCCCAGAGATTATAATGAAGTAATAATCTCTCGCCATGCTTCGTTGATTCTGTTTTGCGTCATTCTGCATCCTTGACAGCCGTTATTACAAGTTACGTCTCGTTTGTACATTGTTTGGCACTTCTGCGTGCTCGTCGCTTCGTTTGTGGATGTGTTCTTGCAAAGTACTGTACCCGTTAAGGCATTCATGCGTGACGCTGTCGATATCGAGATTCCAGATTGATTCACTTACCTCTTGGAATTGGGCTTTGGTACAAGAGCATGGTTACATTTGTGAGCTTGTTGCTGGTAAGGCCTCAATTGTTTTGACATGTAAATTGTCTGCGTGCTAGATGTTCCCAAATCAGACTTGTACGTAATCCGTTACAAGTAACGAAATTACTTGTAATCCCTTACATTTATTAGTAATTTAGTAACGGAAAAATTACATATTTTCTAGGGTGATTTTAAAGTAATTCCCTTACATTTTTGACGTAACGGATTCCTTGTAATCCGTTACATATTTTTCCAGACGAGCCCCCCCCCCCCCCCCCCCCCCCCCCCGCTTTCCTTCTAAAAAGGTCGTTATCATTTTGGTAAAGTTGAGCGCAGTGACATGGGAGGGAGGCTAGGCACTCTTCAATTCAAAAAAGTCTTTTTTTTTTTTTTTTTTTCACCACCAAGCCCCTGAATCTTTCTTAAGACCCTAACAACAATGTCAAAAGATCCAAATAAACATCTCTACAAAAATAAAAAGGCAAGTTATATCCGCTTTTTTTTTTTTGTCTTTGTTTGGCATTCGAAGGCGGGAGAGGAAGTGACCAAGTGATTGTATGCCTCTTCGAGAAGCTCAAGGCAGTAAGTGCGCAGACATGAATTAACAATGTCCTTCTCGGTTATAGTGACTACAACCATTTTTGTAATGTCACAACACGAGACAACGCTCCGTTTACGCTAAAATCCATTAAAAGAGATGTGATGATATGTGAAGGTTTTATTGCCCCAAGCATCCTCGTTCGTCGATGCACACTCATCATGTTCTCTTAGAATACAGGATTTTTTTTCTGCTTCTTTCACCTTATTTGACCCGGTTAAAAAGCTATTAAATTTTTTTTGTGGTTCAACCTCTAGGGTTGGCCCACCTTATTTGTGAATTCCAGCCAGGTTATCGCATCTCAGTTACCCTTTTTGTGAGTCAGCTTTTTGCGAGCACTTCGAAAATGGTAATAGTCTTACTTTTTCTTCTTCCTGTGTTTACCCCAACAGGGCGCATCTTATCTCAAGCAGATATTTTTACAAATAGAACATAATGGTGGCTGACGTAGACTTGATATTCTGGTCTCGAGGAGAGAGTGAAACTCGTGAGTGGGGCCATAGCGCGGCTTACTTAGTACTCTACCCTTCGCTGCCCGTGGCATCAGCGGACGTCTATCTGGAGAACACCGGAGTAAACTGCAGTCGGTCCGTGCTTCGTGCGTTTTTGAACGGCACCAAGAAAGGTACACATGGCAAACGTACGTTTACATTTCATTTTTTTAACCAACGTTCTAATTAATTCTTGTTATGAGTGTCCTGTTGTATTTTTCTCGATTACTTGTATTTAAATATTGGAAACTTTTTCTTATTCACCAACATCTCGACCGAGGCTCGACCTGTTCAGAACCAAAGGAAGAAAATATCGAGCCAAACCTTATTTATTATTTAATTATCACCTTACTGTTACTAACTCTACTAAAACTTTCAAATATTAGGCAACGGCTGCAACGACGAAGCTTTGCTCTATCTTCGAGGTAAAAAGTACCTCCATTGCTTTGCTGAAAAAGCTCAATGCAGAGCATAAAACATTCGTGAGGAACAACATGGCACTCCCATCCAGTGCCTCAGTCCAAATGGTGTTCAGCGTAGCAGTCGACATATTGAGTAAGAAATAACGCAAAATGTCTGACGAGGCTTTCGTGAGTCAGCTGTTGTTCAAAATTCTCAAGGTCAATAAATGGAACAGCTGGCAACAATAAAAACTCGAATAACTTTCTCCCCTTTGTTTCTTAATTGAGGAAAATATTGTTGAAAGTAACGCCACGAAAGTAACGGATTACTTTTGGGGGTAACGGTCAATTACTTTTATGGGAGGGTAATTGTAATTGTAATAAATTACAATTTAGCCTTGAGTAATTGTAACTGTAATTCCTTACTATTTTTCAGTAACGTGTACAAGTCTGTTCCCAATAACATGGGTCGTCCTGGAGACAAAGGTCTTGGCACAAAAAATGACTTTGCTATGAGGAGCTTGAGATTAACTGCGTTGGAATTAAAGGAACCATGAACTGATTTTTCAACTTGTTCCTCCTTAGCTTTAATCCTCAACTCAAAACCGGAATGAGAAATCACGTGGTCATGATGTGCATTGAAAGCGATTAAACCAAGCTTTCACTGTTTTTTTAAGCACACCATACAACTTGTCATTCTCAGGTGATGATAAGTGCCGTCACGGCACTCATTGACCACGAACGCAAATTCAAATAATCATAGGCAGATTAATTGTTGACGAGTGCATGCATCCGTTCTACGCAGTGCTCATGTTCAATCCGTGAGCTGGGCTCAGCTGACGTGCTTGGGAACCGCCGGTGCATCAGATTGAAAAGGCGGGGAGCTTTCGAAGGAAATGAGGTACGAAATAGGGCCGCTCTTGCTTCACATTTCTGTACCGAAAAGCAGGCTTTAGGCTTTCTACGCTCGTGCACTAGTTTTATTTTGCCGCACTAAGCAATATGCAATTAGTTATGTCCCAATTCAACCTAGCCGAATATTAATTTGATGGCCCTTTTAAGTATTAAATATCACGATATGGAATGTGCCTGACTAAACTGTTTTGGGATAATATACCCTTAGTATACATTTTCTGGGATGGACGGTTCTGGGAGGTGTCTTATCATAAAGTAAATGGCCCTTTCAGAATATTAAACCCTTACTCTATACCAGTTAGTATATTATGTCAATTGGTTATTTGCTCCCCCCTAGAATTGTACAAAAATGATAAAACACAAAGTTGCGCACGAATCGCCCGGTAACACTTTGGATACTGTCTGTCTGTTCAAAGGATTGCTTTGTCTGTTTAAAACATGAGGCAATTTACTAAATCATTATGTAGCCATATAAAACAATTCAGAACGAACTTTGCTTGATATTTACTGAGCAGACATGAATATCATAAATATAAATTGAAATGGGAAAATATATCCTGCAGCGGGTTTTACTAACTCCTCTGAATGAAGTACAAAAAATATTAAAAGTGAGCACATCAGCTGGTGATTCCAGGTGATACTATCGTGGTCAGCTGTTTACCCCACAATCCAACAAAGCGAGACATGAAAAGTTGGACGCACACACAAACGGCGTGTGTAAGAGTCCCATTTTTATGTCTTGTTTCTGCTGTGTTTGTCTCAGATTTTCGTCACCACTTTACTTTGGATCCCTGTGTGCCCTTATAGGACCCCAATTGGCCCACAGATGGGTTGTACACCGCTCCAAGTTTTTAATAACACAACGGGAGCGTCGATCGAAGGGCGGGCCATCGCCGTATCATTAAGCTGTGCGGCGATATGAGCGAGGCTACGTGAGTGCGCACAAAGCATGTTCATGTAAGAGCATATTCTGCTACCCCTTCCGCTGAGTGCACACCACCCCTACGGTGGATATTTCTATCAGCAGCTAAGATGCACGTCCATAATATTTTCATCCTTATTGCAATCAGGCCTTCGTCTTCATTCGCAGTTTGTTGCTATTTCTGGAATATCAATTTCACTAAAAGTAAGGATGCCCGATGTTTTACTGTCGCTGTATGAAGTCGAATTTGTCTATATATGTAATGTGATAATTTTCTTTTACATGAGAGTTTCAGAAATGAATAGAATTCTGAAAAATATTCACCGCCAAAAAAATCTGAAAATATTTCGAAATGTTAAGTGCCAGGAAAGTGTAGAAAGGGTAAAAGAAATTCCTCCAGGAATTAACTAACGCCAGCAATGTTGGGTGTCGACACTATAATTGTTCATAAGGTGTTTAAAAAAAGAGCAATATGCGAATAGAACTGAGTCATAGAACTTTTGAATTTACTCAGTCATAGAATTTATGAGCTAGGTCCTTCTCGACTGTCTGCAGCCCCCAACGCGCAGCCAACCGCCCCTCAATCACCGTCATCATTTGCTCGGAGTTCTAATCAGGCGCCCTCGCCGATATAGGATCTGTCGAGGGGTAGGGCATGCGTGTCACGGTCTTCGGATATTTCTGTTGTTTTCACCAACATAAGAAGTGTCCTGAAAAAACGCGACGAATTGTGTTCCATTGTAGATACCACCGATGCCGATGTCATTGTACTAACCGAAACGTGGCTTTCCGGGAAAATACAAAACTGTGAACTGTTCGATGGAAACAAAACGTTCAATGTTTACAGACATGATAGACAGGAAAGATGTGGCGGTGGAGTGTTAATTGCAATCGCTGATCATATCAAATCCTTTTCTGTGGACGTTATATGCGAGTTGGAAATAACGTGGGTTGGCCTGCTTGTTAACCATAAGAAGTGGATTATGGGAGTTTGTTATCGGCCACCCTCGTATTCGTTGCCATTTGTCGAAGCGTTACATAATACACTTAACACCATTATGGTGCGTTTTCCGGGTGCTCCAATTTTTCTTCTCGGCGACTTCAATTTCCCATCTATATCATGGTCAAACGACGTTCCTTGTGTAAATGTACATTCTGAGGAATGTATTTCGTTTATTAACCTATGTCTAGATTTTAGCCTTTCACAACTTGTTCTCCATCCCACCAGAGTTACCCAGTCGACAGCCAATGTATTAGACCTCATTTTGACCAATCATCCTGAGTATGCAACTCCCATAACATATCTGCCCGAGATTAGTGATCACAAAGTGCTGCATTTTTCTCTAAAAGCGTCGGCAACGAGACCCACTTTTCAGCCAAAACAAATTCGTGATTACGGAAAGGCCAACTTTGAGCAAATTAATAATGACCTTGCCATTTTCTTGAACCAGTATCTAACAACTTCTTCGGGGCGTTCTGTCGAAGATAACTGGAATATCATAAAGTTGAAATTTATCTCTCTTATCAACAAGCATGTCCCACTAAGAAATATATTCGAAAATACCCAGTCACCATGGTTTACGAAAGCCCTAAAACGGTTATCAAATAAAAAAAAACGCTTATATCGTGCTGCGAAGTTTTCAACGTGTGGGCATCGCTGGGCTGCGTATCAGTTGTCTGCAGAAGTATATAAAAAGGCGATTGCAGATGCGAAATCAATTTTTTTTTCAAATACTCTCCCAAATATGTTAATAAATGACCCCAAAAGGTTTTGGAACACTGTCAGCAAGAAAGACACTTTTTCAATTTTACTCAAAACGTCAAGTAGTGATAGTGCCTCTAGTGATGACTGCGCTAATATACTAAATAATGTGTTTATTGAATCATTTTCCAATATTAGTAACATAAGCTACCCTTCAATTGTGTGTGCCGGTTATTTACCAATGGATGCTATTCTTGTTGACCCTATTGGTATAGTTAAGATTATAGATGGGCTGAAATTGTCTTCTTCTTCAGGAGTGGACGGCATTAATTCAAAATTTCTTAAAAGCACCAAGTTATATTCTTCAATTATTCTTGCTAAATTATTCGAACAGTCACTCCAAGAGGGTGACCTACCCTCGGACTGGAAGGTGGGGAAGGTGGTCCCTATTCCAAAAGCTGGTGACAAACATTCTCCTCATAACTATCGTCCCATTTCGTTAACCAGCATCCCATGTAAACTTCTCGAGCACATCATATTTTCCCATCTTGTAAACTTCCTAGAAATGAATAATTTTTTCACCACAGCTCAGCACGGATTTCGTAAATCATTGTCATGTGAAACTCAGCTTCTATCTTTCACTCACGACATTCATTCTCTCATTGACCAAGGCTCCCAGGTGGACTGCATCTTCTTGGATTTTGCAAAAGCTTTTGATAAAGTGTGTCATAAACTATTACTATTGAAACTTGCTAAACTTAACATTGACCCTAACGTTCTTGCATGGATTCATTCTTTTCTTACTAATCGTTCGCAATTTGTAACAGTCAATAATGAAAACTCTCCACTTGCGTCAGTAAACTCTGGTGTTCCCCAGGGGTCTGTTCTAGGCCCCTTACTATTCTTAATTTATATTAACGACCTACCAGTTAATATGTCATCATCCGTCTGTCTCTATGCCGATGATTGCGTAATATACCGTGAAATCCGAAGTAACCAAGACACGCTCACACTTCAGTCTGATATTAACTCTGTGTCTCGTTGGTGTGAGTTGTGGCTAATGAAACTAAACACTAGTAAATGTAAACACATGAGAGTAACCCGTCAGTTTAGTGAGAGTCCTTCTTACTACCTTGATGGCAACTCCTTGGAACAAGTGTCGTCATACAAGTATCTTGGTGTTAACTTAACTTCTAACCTTTCATGGAAACCCCATATAGAATATGTCACTAATCGTACTAACTGCATGCTGGGTTATTTAAAACGGAATTTTTCTTTAGCACCTGTTTCACTTAAATTGGTCCTCTATAAAACATTAATAAGACCTAAGCTTGAGTATGCAGCATCCATCTGGGATCCCGATCATATTACCCTCATCACTGCTTTAGAATCCATTCAAAATAGATCAGCTCGTTTCATTCTATCGAACTATCACCGCACCGCCAGTGTCTCGTCAATGAAGAATAATTTATCTTTACCATCTCTTTCACTTCGCCGTAAAATTTCACGCTTATGCCTTTTTCATAAAATTTATTTTCATAATCCCCTATTACGCGACCATTTCATAACTCCCCCCTATTACATCTCGCCTCGTGTAGATCACCAGCACAAAGTTGGAGTCCCAAGCTCATTAACCAACACATTTCATTCATCTTTTCTACCACGCACAGCTCAAGAATGGAACCACCTTCCCGGTTTAATTGCTGCCATAACAGACTCTAATCTTTTTCGAAGTGCCATAAATAACCATTTTTGCGCTGATTTCTGACCTGTTTGTTCACTTTTTATTTGTTTTAGTATTGCTGAATTGTTATATTTTCCCTGCCTACGCTCTCCCCCTCTGTAATGCCTTCGGGCCCTGAGGGTACAATCAATAAATAAATAAATCCTTCGCGTATGTTTTTAATCGACTTCAAGAAATAATAGAGGATATCAAACAAAAATATTCGAATACATATTCGTTTATTTCGAAACCTTACGACAATACTAGGAGATAAAACAAATTTCTCACAGTGACATCTGTAGAGCAATCTTATAAAAAGAAGCCCCCGTAGCCAGCGAAGCCACCGTAGCCACCGTGTCCTTTGTGACCACCGTAACCACCGTGGCCGCCGTTTCCTCCTTGGACGCCATGCCCGCCGTATCCCCCCCCCCCCCCCCCGTAACCTCCGTAGTTTCATCCGTAGCCACCGTATCCTCCGTATCCGCCGTGTCGTCCGTAGCCACCGTATCCTCCATGGCCGTAGTGCGCCCCCTGGTTATCGTAGTGGTGGGTCACGGCGTGGCCGTAGCCTTCGTGGCAGCTGTAGTGCTTACGTGCGTATCCGCCGTGACCAACCGCAAGGACAACTATCAGGAGGAGACAGCTATAAATAAAACAAGCATAACGTCGACTCGAACTGGCCAACAGCTAACGCGTCTTGTTTTGTTGTTTTTTTCCTTTTACAAAGTGGACAAGAATGTAGTTTCCATTGTGTTCTCGGAAATTTTTTGAGAAACATTCAGGTCAAATACCCTGCCGCAATCGTTTACGAGGCCGTACACTGTGTTACTTCCGAAAGTAACACAGTGTTCCGAAAGTAACACAGTGTACAGTGTACACAGTGTAACAGTGCGTTATGTGAATGGTTATCGCCCAGTTACATTGTGTAATGTGGACTATATAATATTTGCCAAGATACTAGCAAGCAGACGGCAAACGGGTATTTGCGAACGTGTCGGGGAACATGAAACCTGGGGAATAAGGGGCATGGCAACCCAGAACAATGTTCGTGTGGCCAGAAGTGTGTTGGAGTGTGTATCCGGTGCAAATATTCAAGTCGCAATGCTTCCAATCGATTTAGTAAAATTGTTCAGTCGGGATCACCAGAATGTTCTATTCAAAATTTTGTCACAAGTTGGCGTTAAAAAAAATACCACAGGGCGTTAAAATGACGCATACAGAATGTTACACGATCGTGGCAGACAATAATGGCTTGATTTAAAGCATCCCTGTCAAGTCCTCGCTGCGGCAGGGATGTCCGCTGTCCCCATTGCTTTTTTTATTTATACCTGGAACCGGTTTTTCAAAGTATAATCAAGAGCTCATTTGTCCTTGGTTACACTTTTCAGAGCACAGAAATCGAAGTCCTGGCTTATGCAGAGGATGTTGCATTTTTCGAGCAGATAAAAAAAAAAAGTTTGAGTCACGCCTTGGCACTGAATTGCAACTTTTGTCGAGCCACCGGGGCTTCAATGAACCTGCAGAAGCGCAAGGGTTTCTAGCATGGAGCGTGGGCAACCACTACCGAGGAAATAAAAGACTTCGATGGAGATGCACACCATGCAACTACCTCGGCGTGCCCTTCGAAAGCTTGAAAAACAGCATGGCCTATTGGTCGGAAGTGGTGGCGGACATCGACATGCGTGCTAAACGATGGGCGCACCAATACCTGCCCATTTTCCCCAGAGCATCTGTGTATAAAGTATTTTTGACAGTCAACCTTTGGTGTGGCTTAAAATCTTTGCATTGTAAAAGGCGTAATATTCAAAAGTTTCATAGTATATTGTGACCAATGATCAGGCGAGGAAACAAAAATAACTGGGGAAAGTGAAACCTTCAAAGGGGCGAACTTGTGCCCAAAAATAAAAAAAAAGAAACGAAGGATAACAACAGAGCGTCGCGGGCGTCGAATTCGGCGTAACCGCAGAGTCGAACGCTGAGGCGAGACTGACTCGAGAAGGTCGCGGGGGGCCTCTTATCTAGAGTGCGTCACTATCTGGAAGATTCGGCAAAGAAGGCTCGAGCGTCGCGCGCTCGGGGCGAGAATGAACACGCACTTTCTAAAACAAGAATTGAGAGATAACTGATAGAAGTTACGTCCGGAGCAAGAATAAACAAGAACCTTCTAGAATTTTCTGACCGAGCGTTACTTTCTTGGCCCTGCGCGCGGCGTTACCCCCCCCCCCCCCCCCCCCCCCCCTTTAATATCCCGATGCAGCACAAACGGAAGACACAAATCCACCGCGAAAGGAGAGCAAAATTGCGAGCCACAGTTCACAGTTCGACGAGAATCTAAAATTCTATCGTTCGGCATAGTGCTTGAGTTGCACGACGTGGACTACTTCGGGTCGCGGTTGGCGTCATCCTGATGGTCGAGTTCCGTCGGGAAACACTTCGTAGTTTGTCCCTGAGACGGCGATGAACCTTGTAGGGTCCAAAGTAGCGCTTCAGAAGCTTGTTGCTGAGCCCACGTCGCCGAATTGGTGTCCAGACCCATACTCTGTCCCCGAGATGAAAGTGGACGTCACGCCGGCGAAGATTGTCCCGACCGGCGTCAACATTTTGCTGATCTTGAATCCGTAATCTGGCTAGCTGGCGGACCTCTTCTGCCCGTTGAGCAACCACCTGAGCGTCATCGCTTTCGTCGTCGACTGGCTCGTGCGGCAACATGTAGTCTAGCATAGTCGTCAACTTTCGGCCATACACCAGCGGGAATGGCGTCACTCCTGTGGTCTCTTGCACTGCCGTGTTGTAGGCAAACCTGGCGTAGGGCAGCACTTCGTCCCAAGTCTTGTGCTCCACGTCGATGTACATCAAGAGCATGTCGGCGATTGTTTTGTTGAGCCGCTCTGTCAACCCGTGGTCTGCGGATTGTATGCAGTTGTTCGACGGTGGTCCGTGTGGCTTAGACGAAGGATCTCTTGGGTCAACTATGCCATAAACGATGACCCTCGGTCTGTTATCAGAACTTCGTGAGCGCCATGCCGGAGGACAGGGGACTCAATGAATAAATTGGCGATTTTGACAGCAGTTCCTGACGGAGGGGCATTTGTCTCGGCGTAACGTGTAAGATAATCCGTAGCGACGATTATCCAGTGCTTTCCCATCGACGATGGTGGAAAAGGACCCAGCAAATCCATTCCATTTTGCTGGAACGGCTTGGTTGGAGGGGTAATCGGCTGAAAAAAAACCTGCTGGCTTTCACGGCGGTTTCTTGTGTCGCTGGCACTCATGGCACAATCGTGTGTAGAGATGAGCGGTCTTCGGAAGCTTGGGCCACTAGTATTTTTCACGTATTCGGGCCAGTTTCCGGCTGTAACTGATGTGTCCTGAAGACGGGTCGTTGTGGCAGGCTTGAAAAATCTCTTCTCTAAGGCTTGTAGGGACTACCAGAAGCCACGGTGAATTACTGGTTCCGAAATCCTTCTTATAAAATACACCTCGTCGAATAGCGAAGGTCGGCAGGGCTCGTGAAAAGACACGAGGAAGGGTACTTCCTCGTCCTTCTAGATGTTCAATCAGGGCGCGGAGCTCCGGATCGTCTCGTTGAACTCCTGCCATGTCGTCGGTGTCCACATGCACCTAGGAAACACTCGTCTTCACCGTCGTCGGTATAGCATGACGTTTCGACGGGGGCTCTGGACAGGCAATCGACCTCACTATGTTTCCGTCTTGACTTGTAGACCACGGTCGACATGTCTAATTCTTGCGGTCGAAGACTTCATCGAGCAAGGCGTCCTGAAGAGGCTCTGAGATTTGCAAGCCAACAGAGCGAGTGGTGGTCTGTGACCACGCGGAACGGATTCCCTGATATATACGGACGAAACTTTGTGAACACCCATACGACCGCGAGACATTCCTTTTCCGCCGTGGAGTAATTTCTCTCCGCCTTCTACAGTGTCCGACTTGCGTAAGCAATGACCCGCTACATGCCTTTCTGTAGCTGTACCAATACCCCGCCTAGTCCGGAGTTACTTGCATCCGTGTGAATTTCGGTTTCGGCGTACTGTTCGAAATGTCCGAGGATCGGAGGGGTCTGAAGTCTTCGCTTCCGTTCGTCGAGCGCCCGCTCTTGTTCTTCTGCCCATTGAAACTTCACGGCGTATTTTGTAAGATGGTGTGAGGGTTGCCAAAACTTTTGCGAAATCTTGAACGAAGCGCCTGTAGTACGCGGACAACCCCAGAAATATGCGGTTGGCCTTCTTGTCCGATTGTTGAGAGAATTCGGCCACGGCGGATGTCTTCGCGGGGTAATGGCGTACTCGATCCTTCGCCACTCACGACATGGCCAAGGAACTTAAGTTCTCCGTAGGCCAGGTGGCTCTTCGTCGGCTTGAGTGTGAGCCCTGCTGTCTTTATGGCTTGGAGCACGGCCCTAAGCCGTTTCAGGTGCTCGTCGAAGTCGTGCGAAAATACGAGGACGTCTCCAGGTAAACCAGGCAGCCCTGCCACTTCAGTCCCGTTAGCACGGTATCCATAACCCGCTGGAAAGTCGCCGGCGCCGTACAGAATCCGAAGGGCATCACCTTGAACTCGTAAGGTCCATCCAGCGTGACGAATCCAGTCTTCCCGCGGTCGCGTTCATCGACCTCTATCTGCCAGTAGCCATTCTTGAAGTATATCGACGAAAAGTAGCAGGCGTGGCGTAAACGGTCGAGGCTGTCATCTACGCGGGGAAGCGGAGAGACATCTTTGTAACAGCGTTCAACCACCTGTAGCCTACGTAGAACATAAGAGTTCCATCCTTCTTCTTCACCAGCACGAATGGAGAGGCCCACAGACTGCTTGAAGGCTGGATAATATCGTCGTCAAGCATGTCTTGGACTTGTTTCTGGATGTTTTCCCTCTCCTCCACCGAGACTCGGTATAGTCACTGACGAATATTGGGCACGTCATCTTCAGTAACAATTCGATGCTTCGCAGCAGCTATTTTGCGTAGTCTTGACGATATGGCGAAGCACTCCCTAACTTCAGCGAGAACGTCAGTCAGCTGTCGCCGCTCAAGGGGGTGAGAGGGGCGGGTCAATGTCGAGCTCTGATAACGTGGTTGTCTTGTGCTGCGTCGGAAAGGCGTCTTCTGAGATCACGGCGATCGCGGCTGAGTACTGAATTTCCTCGACGTAGCCCACAGCTGTACCCTTTGTTAGGTACTGCGACTCTTGCCGGAAGTTGGTGACAAGGGCTACGGTACTCCCGTCCTGCAGCTCGGTTACGCCTCTTGCAATGCCAATCCCTCGTCCAAGGAGAAGTTGGACGCTTACTTCCAACAGCACTACACCGCAGGTGGCTTCATCGGTCCCGACGGGCACAAAGACACTCGACATCGGCGGCAGTTGACGTGGCTGGTAAGGACACGCACTGCATCTAACGTCGCTTTGGGATCTTTCGTTGATGGAACAGGTTCCCGAAGCGTTAGCTTGTTTTCTGCAAGGTCGATGACGGCGCCATATTCACACAAGAAGTCCATTCCGAGAATGACGTTCCTATAACAGTCTTGCAGAACGGCGAACTTCACAGGGTAGATTTCACCGTGGATCTCAACGCGAGCAGTGCACCTGCCGACAGGTAGGAAGAGATGTCCGCCGGCGGTTCATATCTGCGGTCCGTCCAATGACGTCGTAACTTTATGAAGGTGACGAGAAAGTCTCCCCTACAAAACGGAGTAATCTGCTCCGTTGTCGACGAGTGCCGTCACGTCGTGGACGTCGAGATGAGGTTTAGGTTATTCGGCACTCTTACAAAAACGTCGTTTGTGGCGTTAGTGTGGTTAGTTTATACTGTTCTGTTCTTTCCACCAAAAGTTATTATGTAAACGGCCTGAAACTGTTGACCATGATTTAATTCAATGCTGGGACGCTATTTTTAGGATGTTTTACAGCGCACTCTAGATAAAGAACTAAAACTTACTGCACATTCTATGCGTTTCTTACCAATAGAATCGGGAGACGCTGTACCATACGACTATATCATGCTCATTGTTTTATATACTTTGTGAAAATTTAGAATGGATGTACGGAACGCCGTGTTGCCACCGAAGCTTGTCCGTTTTTATTTCATTCAACTTGTGGCACAAATCAGCAGCGCAACCGAAGGGCAGGACAGAGTGACCGAATGGGAGCCGGCATTAAAAACACAGCTGGGCATGAAATAATCTTAGAATGATAGCGTGGGACATCCTTTAATAGCCTATACTTTGTTGGGCTGTGCGTCCCGTTTTTGGTTTTCATGCAAAAAAAAAAAAGTGTCAGCGTAACCAAATCAGTAGCGTTTCTGGCTCGCAACCAAAGGACCGTGGGTTCGAATCCCGCCTCCACCTAAAATTCCTCAACTGTTTTCTTTAAGGTAAATTAATCACTTGGGAAAGTTAAATTATTTACAAGCTGCGACACAAAATTCGCATTACATGTCATGTTTTAATCACGTTCATTCCACGTGTAACAAGTGGGTTGTTTAAAATTCCCGCGCGAGGTCATGTAGCTGTGACGTCATGGTCCTCTCAACCAATCAGGATTTTCCGTCCCACCAGCGCTGGCGTTTGTGCCACATGACGTTCTAAACGCTATCGCATTAATACATCTAGCCCCATATTAAGCCATCCAACGTCAGAGACGAGCAGTTAGGAAAGAGTAATATATCCGAGCTTACGTGCCCTTTCCTCGAGGCTGGAGTACGTGGGCGTGTTTTGCAGCAACCCGCAGGTGGTTAAAAATAGACCAGCAAACTTCAGAAGATTCAACATGTAGGACAGAAGGACATATCGGCTCACCAAATCTCCGCTGGAGGGAGTGGTATTCTCGAACACCTACGTGTAAGTGCAAGCAATGGCTCATAGGGCGAAGAGGAGGTTACACTGGATGATATTGATCGTTAGAAACTGCTGACTTTAGGTGCGAGACTTCAAGCACGAGAGCCTCGCCACTGGTTATGTCTTAGCTAGATACATAAGATAGAGTGGCCAACCTGTCGTTAGACTTCGATGATGAAGAGACTTGACAACGGCAGTATTCCCAAGATGGTGTTTATTTGCTTGAATAGTTTATAACAAATTCCTTAATTAAAAAAAATTAAAAAAGAAACCGCGAGTTTCACGTAATCCTAGGCGTTTTTGCGTTGAGCTGCAAAAGGCATTCATTGATTTGTTTAACGGCAGAGAATAAAGCCATGAAAAGATCAATGCGGTGTACGAAACATCTCGGGGACTAAAATATTCAAGCAACTAACGTTTTAATGCAACATCATTATTTGATCCCGTAGACTTTGAACATGGGACTCATATCAATATTCTTTGAGTTTTTATGAATGAAAATTTGGAGTAAGAAATAAATTTTCTCCACATTTCAGTTTTAGTTAATTGCACCGAACTCAGCGTCGAAACAAATTTTGTTTACAGTCGATCTTTTTAAAAGATTTGATCTCATGACAGCCGCCCAATGACACAGAAAGAGACACATGCGCCTTTCAACCTTAGGTTTGACACCCCTGGAGCACATAATAACTGGTTTTGCCCGGCACTAGAATACAACGATACTGCAAAATACTTTTGAATGTAAATTTATTGTTATCTGAAATGCAAAATTCATGTAGAGCAGGTATGCAAGAAATAGAGAATACTGACGACAGGTATGTTTTATATTCAAGATAAAGCTCCCCGTTTTGTACATCGATTGATATATAATTCCTTAGAAAATCGGTTTTGCAGTGTGGAATAACTTTTTAAGGGCACTGTGCCCGTAAACAGCTAAAAATCAGCTTAAAATGAAGGCCATCTTAATTTTGCTTCTACTTTTCACAGATCACAGCTCATAATCTGTCCTATCAGGCTCTTCAAAAATGCTTGGCAATATATTTTCTTATTTTTCTTATTTTACAGAGCGCTAAATATACACAATTTCCCCAACGGGAATATAGAAAGATAGGACGTTGCCGATTTCAAACAAGGGCAAGAAAGGGTTCGAAAAAGAAATTAGTACAGGAGGGTGCTCAAAGTATATAAAATGGACTGCAGGAAGTAATTTGACTTTTTTAAATAAAAGAATGAACAAACAAATTAAAATATTCAGAAACATTATTTTGTTATCTTTGCATGATCTTGATTGGATGTTGCTCTGAATTTCTTAGAACAATGCTTCATATAATCGTAATCATAATCGTTATCTTTGTTGGATGAAGAGAGCCGTGGCACCGCGGGCCTCCATGGTATACCATGGAGTCCCGCGGTGCCACGTTTAGTGATGATGATTATGAGATGATATACGCAAGGGGAGGACCACGCGGTCTTGTCAACATCGCAAGCACCGTTGCTCGAAGGTTACGGGTTTGCTACAACTCTTCTACCAGCTGTGAGAAGTGTCTTGGCAAAGGTTAATGTCCGGGGACTTCACCGTGCGTTGGGGTTGCGAAAGCTCTGGCGGTTTGATGGTGCTGAGGACAACGTGCGCTTCTGACCCGCCGCACGAGTCGTGGAGGTTTGGTACCGGTTCAAGCCAATAGGCCAGGGAGCCAAGCTGACCTTCGGTAGGTTGTTCAATGCACCTCGTCTTATGTAAATATATATATAAATACATCTATATAAACGCTACTTGTTTTGCAAACGCTAGTTCAACAGCTAATAGTAAAGTAACGTTAGAATCTGCACCAAGAATTGTTAATAATCAATCCAGGCATGAACAAAAGTATTATACAATTGGAGACCCGGCCGTTCATACGTATGTTCACATTAGACGAGCGAATCTTCTACGTGCCCCTCTTTCATTGTCTGTAAAGCAGAAATCAACAATCCAAAAAAAAAAAAACAGCGGTGGTACGCGGTGCAGCTCAGCTTTTACACATCTACGGGACCACCTGCGCATTAAACGGGATGCACGGGCGCTTTATGCATATGCTCCAGATGTTTGCAAGCGACCGATAAACAGCGGTGGGTCTACATGAGGTATGAAGTGTACTTTTTTCGTCATACTGAAAAATATTAAACAACGACTGAATTCAGAAAAAAATGTCTGGGACAACACCTGCGATTGCGGCAGATGTCAGGGCAGAATTGCAATGAGCCAACACGCTTCTCTAAACAGTATTCACCCCAGACGACTAAGCACCTCCAACCTAACCTTAATGTACTTGTGTCCTTTTGTAAATTATAATAACCGACAAGTTAAAAAACACTGAAGTTTGAAAAAAGTTTTCTTTAATTGGTTTAGTTTGTTTCATTAAAATAGAAACATTTTCGGGCAGTATTAACGTTGTTAGGCGCAATTTAGAGAGGAAGAAGGGGGGGTTAGGCTCTGCCCCAGGCCCCTCCCGGTGTTTACAAACCTAAGCACCTTTTCTCGGCTCTCATTGGTTGAAGAAATGATAGACGTGTGAAATGCTGGTTGTGAAATGGTCTCTACGTGCCGTAATAGTTATTTAATCGATAATAATTTTATGTTTATGAAACAAATAATCTAGATAGAAGCATTATTGTTTGAGGAAAGATCCCGAGATTGCCTTTCCGCTTCGGTTTCAAACGATAAAAAAGATGGCTGCCGTTGTGTGCGGAGTGATCAACGAGAGCAGCTCGTCGAGATCATGTATTGTAATCCGTGCGAGTCGTTCTGCTTTCACCGAGGTGTAAGATCAATATCTCCTCAACCGATGTAGTTTGCAGCAAACAAATGTATTAAGTACACGTTTTCAAAAGCGCTATTGGCGCTGTGCGAGTGCTTAAGTTCGTATATAGCGGCCGGTAGCGGTGTTACTTTGTGAATCGCGCACCGTTGTAATTGCAACGATGGTTTCAATACCGAGAGGATACCTGCACAGGTAAGATTTTGCGAGCGATTTGGCTAAATTAGAATGGCAATCTGGGCTAGTTGGTTCATGATAACTTTCAGGGCGCCGAAAATACACAAGGACAAGATACAAGAAAGGAGACGTGAACAAGGCGCACTCGCAACTAGCGTTTATGAAAAAACCACTCTCTTATATACTCATGTAAAACAACACAGTCATACTACACAGTCATACTACACAGTCATACTACACAGTCATACTACACAGTCATACTACACAGTCATACTACACAGTCATACTACGTCCGGTGTAGCCCCCTTCGTAGAAAAGTGTGCTCCTTTGCCGATAGTGACACAGACGTGTCACTAATGCAGTCCTTGCCCTTTTCTTTTATTTCGAAGGCCTCGTGCAGCTCCCTCGATATCCGATCGGTGTATCTGGCCAAAAACCTCGTGTCACTAAATGACGGTGTGCAGGAGCAACGGCTGCAGTGCGTGGCGAGGTGTCCCGACGGGGTAGCCCGTGTAGCCGCAGCATGTTCGCGGGCGCGATCATTAAAGCATCTGCCCGTTTGGCCAATGTACGATGCTCCGCATGACATGGGGATTTCGTATATGACGCCCGTAGCACATTCCGTGTACCTGTTGCGGTGCTTCGTATTGCAAGGATCTGCTGACTCACGGGGATTGTTGATTCTGCGACACAGTCTCGATAGTTTGTTTGGTGCGGAGAACACAATAGGCACGTCGTACCTATCAGCAACCTTTTTAAGATTGTGGGTTAGTGAGTGTACATAGGGGATTACCACCGGCCTCACTGCTGCTCTTTCACGGGGCTGCCTCCGTGTGCCTTTGAACTTTTTTATTAGGGTGTCCGCTACATCCACCAGAACTCTCTGCGGGTAGCCCGCTTTTTGCAACCTCGCTGCCTGTCTCGTGAAGCTCGCTTGAGCGGTGTGTGCACATGATCTTCTTAGTGACGCCTCGAGACAACTAGATGCAATTCCTCTTTTTACAACTTTCGAATGGGCCGAGCTGAACGGAAGGATACCCTTCTTAGAGCGTGGCTCATATGTCCAGCATATGTGATTTTCTTCAAGACTTAGCCTAAGGTCCAAGAACTGTATATGCCCGTTCACTGGCTCTTCATGTGTGAACGACAACCCATCCCCGCATGACCTAAAAATGTCAAGCACTTCTTCAACCCCGCAGCTCGGTGCGTCAGCGGGTCTGCCGAGGACAAGAAAGTCGTCCACATATCTGAAGATGCGACACCGGTTCGCGTCGCCCAACCTCTCGGCGATCTTTCTTCCGCACACACTTAAAAAAATATTGGACAGTATCGGCGCAACACAAGACCCGATGCATATTCCCCTCTTCTGCACAAACATCTCTCCCTCAAAAGGGACAAACATGCTCTCTAGGTCAAATGCCAAAAGTTCCAAAAAATGATCAACGGAAATGCCACAAGAGGCTTGGAACGGTAGAACGCCGTTTCGTTCAATGCACTCTCTGACAGACTCAAACAGGGGCTTGTGCTCAATCGAATAAAACAGATCTACAACGTCGATCGAAAAAGCGCTGCGCATGCCGTGTTCTTCATCACTCAGGTATTCGATAATGCAGTCTGAATTTCGCGCAAAAAACGGATCATGCAATTCCAGCAAGGTCAGATACTTGCTAAGGTAGCTGGCAACATGAGCCTGCCATGACCCCCTCTCCGTGACAATAGCCCTGAAGGGGATATCCGTCTTGTGTGTTTTCGCGGTGAAGAAAATGTCAAGTTGAAGGTTCTTACTGGACTTGGCACTCTTTAGCAGTCCCGTTAGTTCCAATGCACCACACATTTCAATGGCGCGGGATTTCACCTTGGCTAGCGGGCCTGGTCTCACTCGTTTGAAGTTCTTCTGGATGACTTCCCTTGCTTTGGTTTTGTAGAGGGCTTCAGGCAGGACCACGAAGCCTCCTTCTTTGTCCGAAGTGAGGAGCTTGAGGTTGTGCTCCAAAAAGTGGTCGACGATGGTGTTGGTCTTGAACTTCCTAGTCGTTTTGCCCTCAAGGCGTTGCAGGACATCCACGCCATCGGCTACACACCTTTCTCTGTCTTCGGGTTTGGCTTTGTCTCCCATCCATCTGATCAGCGACAGCTTTAAAACGGGATTCATGCACGGTTCCTGGCTGTACTTCGGCCCTTTATCCAAGCAGTCCTTGATTTGCTTAGGCAGTGTTACGTCTCCAAGCACAGTTACCTCCTGCTGCCCACCTTCGTTGCGTCTGGTATTCTTCGCCAGCCTCATTCTTGTTTGCTGCCAGAAGACCTCCGTGTACTGGGCTGCTGTCCGGAGGTGGAGTTTGTAGTTTCTTTCAGCGCTGCTCTCTTTCACACTGAGGGCGTGGCACTTGATCCTTAGGACGTCTCTGTACCTTCCCACCTGCTTCCAAGACTCCGATCTCGGAGTCTTGGAAGCAGGTGGGAAGGTACAGAGACGTCCTAAGGATCAAGTGCCACGCCCTCAGTGTGAAAGAGAGCAGCGCTGAAAGAAACTACAAACTCCACCTCCGGACAGCAGCCCAGTACACGGAGGTCTTCTGGCAGCAAACAAGAATGAGGCTGGCGAAGAATACCAGACGCAACGAAGGTGGGCAGCAGGAGGTAACTGTGCTTGGAGACGTAACACTGCCTAAGCAAATCAAGGACTGCTTGGATAAAGGGCCGAAGTACAGCCAGGAACCGTGCATGAATCCCGTTTTAAAGCTGTCGCTGATCAGATGGATGGGAGACAAAGCCAAACCCGAAGACAGAGAAAGGTGTGTAGCCGATGGCGTGGATGTCCTGCAACGCCTTGAGGGCAAAACGACTAGGAAGTTCAAGACCAACACCATCGTCGACCACTTTTTGGAGCACAACCTCAAGCTCCTCACTTCGGACAAAGAAGGAGGCTTCGTGGTCCTGCCTGAAGCCCTCTACAAAACCAAAGCAAGGGAAGTCATCCAGAAGAACTTCAAACGAGTGAGACCAGGCCCGCTAGCCAAGGTGAAATCCCGCGCCATTGAAATGTGTGGTGCATTGGAACTAACGGGACTGCTAAAGAGTGCCAAGTCCAGTAAGAACCTTCAACTTGACATTTTCTTCACCGCGAAAACACACAAGACGGATATCCCCTTCAGGGCTATTGTCACGGAGAGGGGGTCATGGCAGGCTCATGTTGCCAGCTACCTTAGCAAGTATCTGACCTTGCTGGAATTGCATGATCCGTTTTTTGCGCGAAATTCAGACTGCATTATCGAATACCTGAGTGATGAAGAACACGGCATGCGCAGCGCTTTTTCGATCGACGTTGTAGATCTGTTTTATTCGATTGAGCACAAGCCCCTGTTTGAGTCTGTCAGAGAGTGCATTGAACGAAACGGCGTTCTACCGTTCCAAGCCTCTTGTGGCATTTCCGTTGATCATTTTTTGGAACTTTTGGCATTTGACCTAGAGAGCATGTTTGTCCCTTTTGAGGGAGAGATGTTTGTGCAGAAGAGGGGAATATGCATCGGGTCTTGTGTTGCGCCGATACTGTCCAATATTTTTTTAAGTGTGTGCGGAAGAAAGATCGCCGAGAGGTTGGGCGACGCGAACCGGTGTCGCATCTTCAGATATGTGGACGACTTTCTTGTCCTCGGCAGACCCGCTGACGCACCGAGCTGCGGGGTTGAAGAAGTGCTTGACATTTTTAGGTCATGCGGGGATGGGTTGTCGTTCACACATGAAGAGCCAGTGAACGGGCATATACAGTTCTTGGACCTTAGGCTAAGTCTTGAAGAAAATCACATATGCTGGACATATGAGCCACGCTCTAAGAAGGGTATCCTTCCGTTCAGCTCGGCCCATTCGAAAGTTGTAAAAAGAGGAATTGCATCTAGTTGTCTCGAGGCGTCACTAAGAAGATCATGTGCACACACCGCTCAAGCGAGCTTCACGAGACAGGCAGCGAGGTTGCAAAAAGCGGGCTACCCGCAGAGAGTTCTGGTGGATGTAGCGGACACCCTAATAAAAAAGTTCAAAGGCACACGGAGGCAGCCCCGTGAAAGAGCAGCAGTGAGGCCGGTGGTAATCCCCTATGTACACTCACTAACCCACAATCTTAAAAAGGTTGCTGATAGGTACGACGTGCCTATTGTGTTCTCCGCACCAAACAAACTATCGAGACTGTGTCGCAGAATCAACAATCCCCGTGAGTCAGCAGATCCTTGCAATACGAAGCACCGCAACAGGTACACGGAATGTGCTACGGGCGTCATATACGAAATCCCCATGTCATGCGGAGCATCGTACATTGGCCAAACGGGCAGATGCTTTAATGATCGCGCCCGCGAACATGCTGCGGCTACACGGGCTACCCCGTCGGGACACCTCGCCACGCACTGCAGCCGTTGCTCCTGCACACCGTCATTTAGTGACACGAGGTTTTTGGCCAGATACACCGATCGGATATCGAGGGAGCTGCACGAGGCCTTCGAAATAAAAGAAAAGGGCAAGGACTGCATTAGTGACACGTCTGTGTCACTATCGGCAAAGGAGCACACTTTTCTACGAAGGGGGCTACACCGGACGTAGTATGACTGTGTAGTATGACTGTGTAGTATGACTGTGTAGTATGACTGTGTAGTATGACTGTGTAGTATGACTGTGTTGTTTTACATGAGTATATAAGAGAGTGGTTTTTTCATAAACGCTAGTTGCGAGTGCGCCTTGTTCACGTCTCCTTTCTTGTATCTTGTCCTTGTGTATTTTCGGCGCCCTGAAAGTGATTTGGCTAAAGTCAGTATGGCGTTCGGCTCGCATAAAGTTTGTCCAGGTTTTTTGCCGTCATTTTGCTTCGAAAGGAAAGTAGCTCTTTGTATTGCAGTGCGCCTGGCCTGCCAGTGCGAATATTTTTAGGTCGCGTTAAAGTTGTGCGTCATGACGCTCACCGACCTTGCTCGCAGATACCAGTCGAAAAAATTACGACAGGAAAGCTGGAAAAACACATAGTTATTTTGTTGATTCTTGTTTTCCTGCTCTCGGTCGCTTTTTACCGCAATTCGACAGACGCTGACAGACGCTATAGTATTGGACCGTGGCTCGTGCATGACGGAAAGCTAAGACGTCGCTTTCATGGTCGCGTCTTGCGAATGTTTCAGAGGTTTTTGGACGGAGGGGAAATAGCAGACGGACGAAGGCAAAAACGGTCGCCGACGCGCAGCATTCATGTACGCGTGATTGCAGACGACATTAGACGGTGGTGTGGAATGGCAGACGATGCCGGAGGCTGCCGCGCGTCTGCACGCACGACTAGCAGATGTTGTGTGACTTCCAGACTAAACGCACTGGATGTCGGGATTATGGAGACAATAGGCTTCCGAGTATGTTCGGTCGAGCAACCAAGACAGCCCCTTAATAATGGGCGGGGCCACTGATCCGTGGGCAGGGCGCCCACAGATGCAGTGGCCCCGCCCATTAGAACGGGTCATGGGCCGCTCATTAAAACGGGCCGTGAACACCACGTAACTTGCGTCTAAAGACGTAAATATTGCACATATTTATATTTTTTCGTGGAGAATTACGAAAATAATTACGTGCACCAGTCTACTTTCTCACGTAAGTGTTTTTTTGTTGTTTTTTTTAAAGAAATGCGCGGCGTGGTTTGTTTCGGCCATGTTATTATCGACCATCTCAAAGAAAATTATTGCGAAGAAAGACTCCAACGCATTCTTGTTGGACGACAGAAAAATATGAAATGCCAGCAAATTTTTTAAAAGGGCTGAAGACGCCATTCTTGCGGTTACGGGACCTGAATTGAATGCTCTAAAAATTAAATTAAAAACGTCACTCAAACAAGCCAAAGAAAGATTCTTTTCAGTGACTCTTCACAACTTTACGAAAACTGCGCCTCAAAAATTGTAGCGTCTTTAACAGGGAAGAGGGAAACGATCGATCAGATTGCTGAAAGCGATCTGCTTATTACTGACAGTGTAGAAATGGCAGATCGGTTTAGCTTGTTTTCCAATCAGTCTTGTCACCCCACCACGCCTTGCCAAATCTTGATGAAGTCTTTCATTCTGATGCCAAAAAAATGACATAAGCCAACCCGGAATAATAGACAAGCTATTTATTGTCCATAAATACAAAAAAAAAATCAACAGGCCAGGATAAAATACCAAATAAATTCTTAAAGCAATATGCAGAGTGGATATCTTTTTATTTGAAACTTACCTTCGACAGATCCTTACAAACAGAGTCACTACCGAAAGAATGGTTATCTGCACGTGCCGTTCCTGTGTTTAAAGGAGGACGCTACCGGCCTACTTCATTGAGCAGCGTTTGCTGTTAAGTGAAGGAGCACGTCCTTTCAAAATATATATTTACTTTTCTAAAGAAGCGGAAGACGTTATACTTTCATCAGCATGGCTTTAGAAGCGGCTTGTCAAACGTAACACAGCTTGTGGAAACGTTTTATGATTTTTCTTTATCTCTAAATAATAAATAACAGATCGATGCAATTTTTATAGAGTTTTAAAAGCATTCGACCGCATACCTCAGAAAAGAAACTTAATATTGAAATTAAAAAAGATAGGGTTGTGTGATGAAATCGTCAACTGGGTAAAAGCATACCTGTAAAATCGGAGTCAAAAAGTTGAGATAAATGGAAACATATCTGCACCTCTATTTGTAACCTCAGGAGTCCCCCTGGGCTCAGTCTTGGGACTATTATTGTTTTAGATATACGTAAATGATAAAGCAACGCACATTGAAGAATCAATAAAACTAAAACTATTGACAAATAACTGCCTTTTTTACACTTTAATAAAAATTGTAATGATCAATTAGCCCTCAATAGGAACCTGGAAAATTTATGGAAATGATGTAAGGACCGGCAAATGCCAATAATATTTTCGTAAGTCGACATATATCCAAACAACGAATTAAAAATGCGTTTTAAAATTTTGTTATAATATAGGCCATGTTAAATGGAGTATTGTAAATCGTTTTAAGTGCCTTGGTGCGGTGATCTCACTCGATTTCCCGTGGCGCACCCATATAGGTAATATCTGCTTTTCTGCCTTTCGAAGTTTGTGCGTCCTTAAATGAAAGTTTAAAAAATGCAACTAGTAAGGCCAAAATGGCAGCTTATAAGATAATCATCCGTTTAATCTTAGAGTGGGCCAGCGTTGTGTGAAGTGCAAACAAAAAAGTAGACATCAATAAACTAGAAAAAATTCAAAGGAAGGCTGCACGTTTTATTTTTAATGAATAGAAACGACTCTGTTACTGAATTGTTTAACAAGTGTGGACTTCAATCATTAGAAACTGAACGGAGAATTGCGCCGCCAAAAAAAACTATTATTTGCGGTCTATAACAAACACTTAAACCTTGAACCTGAACTGTATTTAAAGCAGACACATAAGCGATCGCGCTGATTAGATCACAATAAAAACAATCCGACCGCAAAATAGTAGGATAGACGTTATTAAATATTCATTTTTTGTGCGAACAATTGAAGAGTGGAACCGACTCCCAGATTATGTTATTAACTCTGCAGATATGTCCCAATTCGACACTTCTGTAAAAATGACATTCATCCAGCATTAAATAAAAATTGGCGTCTTTCTTTTTATTTTCATTTTTCCTTCTTTTTCTTTTTTTTTCCTTTTCTGAAAGTGTAGCGATATCTTCAACTGTCTTCAAATGAAAATTTATATCAGTCTTCTTCAATTATGTACATATCTATTGAGTTCGAATTTTCATATGACTATATATATTATTGTTACCTCTCCTGTAATAGCCTTCTAGTGAAGGCTCACAGTATTGCTAAATAAATAAATAAATGCTTTAAACTACTGCTCTAGTCAACGGTGCACCTAATGGGATACTTCAACGAAATTTGAAATATAACCATCGTGTTCATTAATAGGCTGACTATGATCAACAATATTCGTAAATAACAACCGCACGTTTGTATTTTGAGCCCGATGGCCGCATTTTTAGTTATATACAGCCCACTCTGGCAAGCGCTCGGAGAGTAGCCAGCAGAGAACACATCATATACGCCGCAATCGTGACGTAGTTTGTCGCGAGACAAGCAAAGCTGCCGCGAAGCTGACGTCGTCAGGATGCCCCAGCCGTTCCAGTCACCGAAGCGGTCGAAGCACGCCAGCGATCGGGCCACTGAAACTAACCGCAAATCTGCTTTTTTGTGAATTTTGAGTGACTAGCTAGAATTTTAAAATCCCGTATTGGGAGAATAGCGACGCCTGGTACATAGAAAGGAGGGTCCTTTTGAGTGGGGAGTTTCTCCTTCTCCTCTTTTCTTGTGCTGGACGTAGAGCTTTCGGGATCATGTCAGGTTCAAATTGTGTGTAGTTCGAGACGAGACAGTTATCGTAAACACCTGTCAAGGTTCCTAGACGGGTATTACAAACGAGGCATTAGCGGCATCCACCAGGTGCTCTTTGGTAATCGTTTAATTTGTTTTAAAATTTCTTTTCGTGTCTTTTTTTGAACAAGACATTGGTGTATCCGATGTGATATTGCTTAATTTAATAGGTATGGGCCAAACAATTAACAGCCGAAATTTTGTTGTAGTATATATCCCTTTAAAGGTATCAGTCAAGACAAAATCAATTGCAACTTGTATGCACGTTTCGGTGCTGCCATCCACAACTTTGATACATCATGTGATCATGTGATGTATTCTTTTCAAGAGCCTGTAGTTTCCGATTCTAGGTAGAATTCAGACCCATTCGCGGCGCCTTTGAAGGCACCTCCTCCTTAAGAAATGGAGGCTTTTGTGAGTGGCATGTACGACGGATCGACTCTGATGGGCTTATCAAGAACGTTGGACTTTTTTTTTTTTTGTATCCACAGCTTTGGAAACGCAGTCGAAGCAGATAATTTATACATGTTTATCGATACTTTTTGTGGCTAGACATTGGTGTGATAGAATCCTTTGTAACCAAATATAATTCCGAAAAAAAATTGTTAGAGTTTTTAATTGTTTTATTTTTATGAACAAAACAGCAACAAAATTACCCCCGCGGGCTCAAACTTTTTGTAGGGATCAGTTTTATTATTACTTAAGAAATAAAGCCATTGGAGAACACTTTCATTCTGCACCTGTATTCCTGTCGTGAATTTGCACTTTTTGCAAAATAATAATTACACCCGGCGCTGTAAAGTCTTCGCAAAATTTTGGCTCCGACAAAGTAGGTTTTACAGTAATATTGATCTTTGGAATTGATGTGAAACATCTTTGTTTAAATTGTAGCTGTGCAGCCTGCTCCTGATGGTTGTCATTGCCGTGGCTCAGGCCGGATACGAATATAGGAGCTACGGAGGTCACGGAGGCTACAGACACGCTGTGACCCACCACTACGACAACCAGAGGGCGTATTACGGCCGTGGAAGATACGATGGCTATGGAGGGCGCGGTGAATACGGAGGATATGCTGGATATAGCGGGCTATGTCGGCTGTGGACATGATGCATATGGCGGTTATGGCATGGTGGGTGCGGAGGATATGGTGAATGTGACGGCGAATATGGCGGATACGGCGGAGGTGACGGTGGTTACAGTGGTCACGGAGGATACGGCGGCTATTGTGGCGATGGTTTGATTTTTGTTTTGAGTATCTGCTTCACAATTCCGTATAAAAATACCCGAAATGTGGATTATAAAGTTGTTTACCGACGCTATAGTTCGAACATGGACCTTAAAAACCGTTTCAATGGATACATGCCCAAAATTATGGAATCTTTTTATTCAGGCACAAAATCGGCTTAAACAAGTTTCAAAAATGTAAATTCTGAAATGTATGTCATTCTTTTTTTTTTTAATTTTTAGTAAACGTATAATATAAGCATGCATTTTGTGCAGTAGGTCGGAAACACCGCACGATCGCTATCGCTCGGATCTCCAATATGCCCATCCAAAGACCTCAGAGCATTCATTGTGCTTATTAAACGTTTTCTTGCGGGGCCTGTCGCCAACTCCAGATATACCCGAAGAAATCACGGCAAGCAGCGAGTTAGTATTACACTATTATATATATATATATTTTTTTTTTACGTAATTGTAACATTTTATGCAATAAATTCAATAATTACCTTCTTCCTCTTCGCTCACAATATTACTACGGCTGCACTTATCAATCTTCACTCATTTCCCTTATATAAACTGTAAAGACTCTTTTTTTTTTTTTTTCGCAGGCTCAATACTTCGCGATTTAGGTCAAACCTGAAGTTCTGGAATTATTTGCGGGTTCTAATTTTTGCGACGCGGTGGTATCTCAATATAGATTCCAATGTGTTTAGATATTACCGGAATTGTTAGCGGAAATTATTTTTCGCGAAATGTAATTAAGCGTTTCGCGAAATTCGCGAAAATTAAGTCGTTTACAGTATATATATATATATATATATATATATATATATATATATATATATATATATCAGGGTGTCGAACCGGAACCGAACCGAACCGAAAACCGGAACCGAACCGGTATTTTTTCCGGAACTGAACCCGAACCCGAACCGTTATATTGTTATCGCGATGAACCCAAACCGGAACTGAACCGGAAAAAAAATAACGGTTACCGGCTCATGTGAAAACGGTTCGGCCACGCGCTGTTGACAATGAATGTGCTATCACTGCCATGTGTTTTTTAAGTGCCGTCAACTGACACACACCTCGCTTACATATTTTTCTTCTCCACTCAGTCTTAGGAATATAAACGCTGCATCCATGAATCTTGACAAACGCTGCATCCATGAATCATGACATAGGAACCAGTATTGCACTGGTCCCGGCTTGCACGGAAGAAAAATAATTAAAAGGCTGTGCAAAAAAAAAAAAAAATCGCGTCACGGGATTTTATTTTTGTGAGACAGCGAACTCTTCTATTTTAATATTTATCCTATTACGTCCTTCTGGCGTTGCGTTCGGAGAAGTGTTTTTCATAGTCCGTATCTTGTTTAATGAAAACTTCTTTAAGGGTCTAATTTGAGTTACCGAAGGCTAGTTCAAATAAAGAAAGCTGTATTTTCTCCCCACTGTTCCTTCAATTGCTTACACGCCGAGGTGGCGGGATAGTTAGCGAGTTCTACTTGTAAGTGGGTTTGTTAGGAGGTCGCGGATTTTACAGCTACTGCGTCGGGCCCAATTAGATGAAGTGCGAATGCGTAAACGTCTGTGAGGTAACCTTTGAGTGCATATAAAGAAACCATTCCTGGTAGAAATCCCTGAGCCTTACACTACGATGTATCCCGTTTCGTATGTGCTGATTTCAGATGTTTTATTTTTAATTTATTTTGATGTTGCAATTTGTCCTTTATAATTTCCGAACCGCTTCGCGAACCGGTTTAGCGCCCCGAACCGGTTCGCGAACCGGTTCGCGGATTGAATTAATCGAACCGGAACTGAACCGGAAGAAAATAAATTTACCTGAGCCTGAACCGTAACCGAACCCGTATTTTTTTCGGTTCGACACACTGATATATATATATATATATATATATATATATATATATATATGGCCATTGCTGGCCAACCAGAAAACGCTGTCTTAACGAGCAGCGACGGGTGTCGCTGCTGATTAGTAAGCTCGATTTTGCGTCATTGTTGATAAACTGTGTCCGCATTCAACGCCTACGAAGCAAACAGCGAAGAACATTTTACGTTGAACAGTTAAAGGGGTGGTGCAACGATATTCATTTGGAGTATTTTTGCACTTTACAGTCCTGTAAAGTCAGTAAACTCCTGAGTCTACTGGCACTAGTAGGACCCAAGTATATTCTCAAGCAACGCCCTTGACCGAGAAACCACTTTGTGGCGGTCTTCTTTCAATGATAAAAACGAGCGTTTTCTTTCAGTATCTTCCTCGTAAACATTCATAAAGTACCGTGGAGGTAGCAGTGTCGACATAGCCCCTCAGTGGCGGCATAGTCACTTAGTTGCTGAAATTGTCTGAAAACCCGCCTTCGGCAGTTGCGATTTTATAGTGTTCAGACGTTTGGAATTGCAAACTTGTTATAATACGCCTAACTAAATTATTGTCTTTTAAATGATTATGTATTCTACGTCCCTTAGATTATTATAATAAAGAATAAAATATAGAGCTATTACCCATAAACCCACCATCAGTATTTTTTAGCATATTTCGAGGCCTAAAACTCTGAACTAGTGCATATATCTCTAACAAAATGTACGCTGGCTAAAAGAAAAATGTAAAAAAAGCGCGACGCAAAAGAAAATATTAAAAAAAACGTGTTTTCTTTTTTTACACCGTGCTGAAATTAAACGAAAAGTTAAAACTTTTTCTGTTTCATAATTTATTTCTCGGTACTCGTACGTGATTAAGACACAAACTTTACATAATGTGGAAGGCAATGAAAGGTTATACACGTGGTATTATTTTGAAAGCGGTACTAAATATAGTGGACTCAAAAAAATCCGCAATTTAGGTCACAGTTGTTCGCGGAGGCATGTGTGGGGATTTTTAGAACATTGGAGCTACGAATAAAAATAGTAGTTATAATGTCAATTTACTTACTTGCATATATATTACACTAAAACATACTGACGCTCTCTTTTTAATACTTTGAGATTGAGAGTGATTCAAAAACGCCAGACGCAATCATCAAAACCTCGTCGTTGTTTCCCGCTTCTTTTAGATTTTTTTTTCTCAGAAACTAAACATGTCAGGACATTAAAATAAAAAGGATTGTTCTTCTTAAAAACATACGCCACAAGATACAAAAATTTGAAGCAAAATAAAAAAAATACGACTGCCCCTAGTTGCCTGAATCCCAATGAAACCACCCATATATAATATATACATATTTTTTGCTGGAATCACACTTTCACCTGCATTTACAAAGCGCTAAGCCTCGCATTTTTTAGATGCTAAAATTATTTCTTCACGTCACCTAAAACCTCGACTCAAATATATTTTTTTTTAATATTTGCTAATAGTAGCTCGTCAGCCTACTCGTCCGCAAGGATACAACGAACCGGGCTCTCCGTGGAAAAGATATTAGGCAAACTACCGGGTTCCAAATGCTTCCTTCAAAAAAAAAAAATGAAAAAAAGTCATAGTGCACGTGAGCTGGTGTAGCGGATCAGTGCGCGCCTTCTATTTTTTTGTTGTCCCTTTATTCTTTTGGCTTTGTATTAACTTTAGAGACCAAGATAATCTACACAATTTTGTAGCCAAATCTGTTTCTTTTTTTGCGTTTTTAAGTTTTGTGTTGTGCTAACCTGCCTAATCTCATAATACAGACCTCTTTCGTATACTCTAGTCCCCAACCACCTAATAGGCGTGTTCGGAATGGGCGATGAAAAAAAATAATAAAATTTTTCAGCCTGTGAATAGTAACAAAAAATATAGAGCGGAGGCGAAACGAGAATGTGTGATAGTTACGCTTATATACTGAATGTCTTCTGTTGCCGAGGCGACGGCAAAACATTGCTTTCGCGTTACAGGAAGTGACGACAATTCAAGATGGCGGCGCCAATTTGAAAAGAGTATACATGTGCTACTTTGGTCCACTCCTCTCTGTAATGTCTTTGGGACCTAAAGAACTTAATAAATAAATAAATACACTGGGGAGAAAAGCGATCTTTGGTGGAGCTCTAGATAGGACACAGCATCTTGAAGAGCCAACGCGATCTAGCTGTCGTTTTGGGTGTCGAGCAGGTTAATAGACCAATCCCACCAAGCGTTCCACGCATGCGTGACGCCGCCATAGCTGTAGTTCGTAGGAGGCAGACGCCAGTTCACGAGAGAGCACATGCCGCCTCGTGCTCTGCTCGCGCAGACCTCCAGCAGGGTTGTCGCGCGTGCAGAAAGACTACAGCTCCCACGATGCATGTCGGCAGCGGTGGCGTACTCAAACTAGCTGTGAGATCGGTCTATTGGTGAGGCCTTGCGAACGCGTTGTTTTCTAGCCACTCAGTCGCGCGTCCAAGTGGCAGCACTTGTTTGGAAAGAGGTGGATCGAAAAGGTGTTTAGTGAGGTGGACGACATCTCCACATAGAAAAGAGAGCAAGACGTCCGATATGAGACGTTTTGAGAGCCAGATGTTGCTCAAGGTCATAAATGTGTGAGTTGCGGCATCAGTAAACGCTTCCATAACATTTGTGTCTTGTTTTTTACCATAGAACAATAGGTTTGAAAGTCGAAAGTAGCGCCACGAAAGTAATTGATTAATTTTTGAGGTAACCGATCACTTACTTTTATTGAAGTGTAATTGTAACTGAGATTAGTTACATTTAGGTTATGGGTAATTGTAAATGTAATTCCTTACTTTTTGTAACGTGTACAAGTCTGGTTGTCGTAATACATTTTGTATACAGAAAGAAACATTCAGTTTCCTACCATTTGTGTTCTTTCGAACGCACCGCATTATGGGAACGTACCGTACACTCCTTCTTGTTTCTGCATCCCAACCTTAGCCAGGCGAGACCTTGCTACACAAAATTCTCCGTTTTCCTCTTTTTTTTTTTTTTTTTTTTTGTGAACTTGCGTTTGAGAAAGCTCGGAAACTCGAAGAGTGATTCGGTTCACTGAGGCAGTGACGACACTTTGAACGCTAGCTGGCCTTTGAGCCAAGCTTATGGGTATACACTGCCTGGAACGCCACCTTAACTAGTGCGTTTAGCGTCCTATATCCTAACAATGTACCAAATGGGGTCTCCAAGTAGCATTAAATTACTTCATGGAAGCAGAAACGTCAGGTTGTCCGAGGTCGCGATTTTGGCCGTTGGTGCTAGAAGTACAGTCTAAAACTACAAGAGGATGCGAGTGGTAAACATGAAACAAATCGCCGAAAAAAGGGTAGGAAACTGCATAACGATACAGAAGACAGGACAGACGCGACCACTGCGAGTGTCACAGCAGTCGCGAAGCCCCAGCTCCTTCCTGGTTGCCAAAATGTCCGTGGTCTGTAAAGCTTGAAAGCGATGTGGAGCAGAACTGGGTGTCTGCTGCATCCATCACCCCGCCTGTGACACCGCCAGGATCGCGGCCGTCGACAGAATGACAGATCTATGACGAAATTACCAAAATAAAATAATTGCTTAAAAAACTTTTTAAAAAAAAAGGCGCGGTAAACACATATCAGTTAGAGACGCTTGTCAGGCACCATACGGGTGACCAAAGAAGGATTTTGTTCGCGGCCTTGCTGTGCTCCCGCTAGATTTCTCTCCACCTATATACAATGGTAGTTTCAGGACGAACGAGGCCACCGGTACTCAAGCTACGTGCTACAGAGGGAGCTTCAAAGACAGCGTTAAAACTGCATGGTCATGGCGCCCGTCGTATTTGCGCGTTTCCTTTAGTCGTTTACAAGTATTGCTTCTGGGCGCCGCCATCTCGCTGCCCGCGTGGGTAGATCGTCTGATAGTCGAGCATTGCAGAGGCGTACCCACTGTTTCCAGACTGGCGTCCAAAGTGTTTTCCATCCACGTTGGTCAGACTTTTTCTCGAAGTGTGGGTACTTACAAACATCAGTTCCCAGCTAGAATAATGAAGCACAGTGATTGCCCCATCATTTTGAGCTTCGTTCTGTGAGGGATTGGTTTAACCACTGAAAGAAACGCACAAAGACGATCGAACGCCGTGACGATGTACTTTTGCCGCTGCTCGATTGGCATTGTCGAATCGCAGTGTCAGTTGAGGTCAGACTTCGTAAAAACGGATCATAAGAATATAAGAAAGTTGAAGCACAAACACACGTTTATTAAAGCGTGCTAAACGAAGATATCACGCGTATCACCTGTTAGGCCTTTTTTATTTTCTAACCTGTATAACATCTTTCTCCGTCAACACGGAGCAGTTGCTCTACATCAGTCAGTGCGGGATAGGCAAAACAACAATAAGTAAACTGTGAGCGACAGCACTAGAATTAAGGTGTTGAGCCAACAGCTTCTAGATAGCACGGATGTAAGCAGGTGTTAGCACGACACCGCTTAAGGTCCTGGTTTGTGGGCGCGCACCAGAAACATGCAACAGGGGAGGGGTGAGGAACCGGCCTCTTTGCCAGCCCACAACCTGGCTGTAAATTCGGTGACGTCTTCGAGGAGGAGGGGCTTCTCCTCTTCTGTCACGAGTGCCGAAAGGCAATTCACGGTCATCAAAAACCCTGAAAACAACAGCAACAAATAAAGTGAAAGACATTTACGAATCTCTGCAATGCGAAACTAGAGCGCAGCTTTTGAGGAGAAGGATTCAAGGGTACGGAGGGAAGCGTACGCCCCTCCTCCTCCTTCTCCTCCTTTTGCGTATATGCAAAGAAGTGAAACTACAGTCGTTGACAGTTTAAGAAACGCGGGAAGTGACGAGTTTGGAACCTCTCATTATCGCTCCTCAGTCAATTTGATTGCAGCATTTGCCGATAAGAAGCCGCCAACTACCGATCACGAAGAAGAGTGAACATTATAAGCCACGCCCCACGTTTCTTAAGCCGTCAGTGACTACAGTAATAGTTATTGTGGCGTTGTATTTGAGGCAGTCTCATTTAACTGTATCGTCGAAGCAAAGATATCAGGTATGAAAATAACAGCAGAACGCTTAAGCTTCGCCTTTAATACCCCATTCACACTGGAAGCGGATCCGCGTTCGCGAAGCGGTTGCGAAAGCGGTTGTATAAAGATCCAGTGCAATTGCACGCGCATTTGATGTCATCGTGTGCGCGTGCAATTGTACTGAATCCTTATACAACCGCGTTCGCAACCGCTTTGCGAACGCGGATCCGCTTCCAGTGTGAATGAGCCCTAAGAGTGGAACACGATAGCTAAACATATAAACCGCCACTCGTTCCCAAACCCTGCAAGCGCGTCGGCGTGGCCCGAGTTCTCTTATGACGAGAGCAGACGGAAGAATCATGAGCTCTGATAACGGCGCGTGACCGGCCCCGACAAGCCGAGGTAGCATCAATGCGGCGACCAGCGGCGCCGATGAGTACTGTATTTTGCTGCCCCGTTTTCCAAACAGAAAGATGTGTAGGAGTTCCGTTTTCTTGCACGCGGATTTAACGGGCCGACGGCACCGAGTCATTGGCTTGTCAGACGAACTCAAGGACATCGTCGACTTGGCCGAAGTAATCTTAGTCGGCCAATTTCAAATGAGCCACATCTGGAAGGCCACATTTGCAGGCGTGGCAGCCACGGAGAAGGTGGACCAAGCAGGACAGCTCAAGATGAAAGGAAAGAAGTGCCTGGTGCTGGAGCCCAACGACAAGGACATCGAGGCAAAGTTTTTTTGTTTTTTTTTTATTTCTATCCTACTTAGAAGACAGACTTGTCGCGGTGGAATTTGAGCCGTTCGGCAAAGTTCGAAGTATCGTCAGAAAAACTGGCGAATCCCCGGCATGGAAAATATGGAAACCATGAACCGAGAAGTAGTCCAACGCCACAGGACCCAGTCACCACCTCTCGGACCTGCCCCACATGATCAAGATCTATGGTGTGCAGTTTCTTTTAATCATGCCTGGTAGACCACCATTCTGCTTACGGTGTAAAAGGGTCGGTCATATTTGAAGACAGTGCCAAGCACCAAAATATCGGGGCTGCAATAAATTCGGACACGACAGTAGCGACCGCTATTCTATGTATGCGTTCGCACTGAGGAGAACTGCAGAGGAAGCACAATAAAACCTAGAACAGTTCATGCACGTAACCGAAATTGTGCAGCCCGAAAGTCAAGTAGGGTCAACCGGAAGTGCTACTGCCGTCAACTTGCTCTCCCTACCAGGAGGTTCCGGAACAGAAAGAGACACGCATCCGCAAAACCAGGAAGACACATCTGGGGCCACAAAAGAAAACGACAACTTAACTGCCAACGAGAACGCCGGCTGTGGCAACGAGGCAACAAAAGAACTGACTCCAACTACACCGGGTGACCAAGGGCCACACTTTTAGAAAAAATGGTATGGATAGTCCTCCTTTAGGGGAGGAACGGTCTTGTAACCTATGTTCCTTTCGAAAGGGAGAAACTTTCGTCCCTGAAGCAGGGGAGCAAAGTTCCTCCGTCGCTTGCATCTCAATATGGCGGCCCCGAATCGAGCAAATTGAGCCCAACAAGGCTTGACGAGGACGCTACGTCTCTTGTACGGGACGAGAGGAGCAGCAAATAGAAGCATAACACGAGCTTTTTCGCGAACTGTGTTTATTTCCGAAGCCAGATTACCCTCACAGGTACAGAAACTTGCGTTTTGGAAGCAGTTACTCAGTCTTCTCGTCGACGGCACTGCGATGTTAAACGGAGACAACCGATACCCAGTTACTTCGCGCACTTTGCGTCTTACGTTTGGTATTCCTCCAGTCACAATTCCTTCGTCAACCGCACATCACTGAGAAGGGAAAACTCAATCCGCGAAACCAAAAGCCGCTCTCGAAAGAACAAACTCGAAGCCGCTGTTTATCGCGTAGCGTGAAAGAAGGTTAAATTGCTAGTTACCAGATGGCGGGGTCAAGCAGATGGCGGGATCAAACGATACAAAAACGTCAAGAAGCCTCTAGTGAACACAGGTATTCCAAGCGCAGTGGGGATTCAGAAACGGAAGTAAAGAGAAAATGGGAAACTTTCATAACATGTCGCCGAGAGGCATCCAGTTTGATCAATGCGAAAATTCAGAGAAAGGGTGAGGAATGGATGAGTAATGTAAGCAAGAACGATAGAAACGCAGCTAAGAAGTTTTGGGAGCACTTGAACTCACTAGGCGAAACGACGCAAGCTAGACAGAGAATCATACTCTCGCATCAGGGAGATCAATTAGAGGGAGATGATGCGATGCGATATATAGGAGCAGTGATGAAGGAGAAATTTCGGGAACGGGTACATGTGCAAGATAGGAGAACCGAAGGAAGTAGCAGTCCAGCTTGTGACATCGCGGATTTTGGACAAAGAGAACGGGGAGAAGCGGAACGAAGAGTCCCTAGTTGCACGTCGACAGGCACAGATGGGATCTCAATCAAGCTGATGAAGAATTTGGGTCCTAAATCCAAGGCAAAACTAAGGGAGGTAGTGAGCACTATGATAACATAAGGAAATATTCCAGATGAATGGAGGCTTAGTAGGATGAGTATGATATATAAGGGAAAGAGAAATAAGTCTGATATTAGGAATTATCGTCCCATAACCGCAGATTATAAAGAACAGACTGGACGAGTGGGTAGATTGCGAAGGCATACTGGGCGATTTACAGAACGGGTTTCGGAAACATAGAAGGTTGGAGGACAATATATTTTCTCTAACACAGTGTACAGAAATAGCGCAAAAACAAAACAGAGAGCTCTGGCTGGCATTTCTGGATATCGAGGGTGCCTATGACAATGTGAACCAAAGGAACCTGTGGGACATAGTGGAGAGCTTAAACCTAGATGAAGGACTAACAGCCCTATTAAGGAACATTTACCAAGATAATGAGGTGATTATAACATGGGAAGGAAAGGCGACGGGGAAAATAGAGATAAGACGAGGCCTTAGGCAGGGGTGCCCGTTATCGCCTTTGCTGTTTATGTTGTATCTGAGAGGATTGGAGGATAGACTAGAGAAGAGTGGGCTCGGATTCGACCTTTCGTACAGTAAGCTAGGCCGAAAACCTCAGCAATCCTTTCCGGGATTGATATATGCGGATGATATTGTACTAATGGCTAACAACAGGACAGAGTTGCAGGAATTAATGAGCATCTGTGGTAAGGAAGGAGAGGAATTAGGTTTAGAATTCAATAGTGAAAAATCAGCAGTCATGATTTTTAACAATGATGAAATTGAGAGGCTGAAAATACAGAATATTACAGTTGAGAGAGCTAGTAAATACAAGTATCTAGAAGTATGGATATGTGACGGTGCAGAATATCTCAGTGAGCATGAAAAGTATATAATAGGTAAGGGCAACAGAAATACAGCTGTAATGAAAAATAGAGCACTTTGGAATTACAACAGGTATGGGGTGGTGAGAGAGATTAGGAAAGGGGTCATGGTCCGTGGCTTGACTTTTGGAAACGCAGTGCTATGCATGAAATCCGAAATGAATGCAAGACTAGAAATAAAACAGCGCGGAGTAGGTAGGCTGGCTTTGAGGGCCCATTGCAAAACGCCAATCCAGGGAGTACAAGGAGACATGGGATGGGCGTCTTTTGAGAGCAGGGAAGCGGTGAGCAAGATAGAATTGGAGGATCGGTTGAGGCAAATGGATGAAGACCAATGGGCACGAAAGGTTTTCAGCTATTTATAGATGAGGAGCATAGACACAAAGTGGAGACAGCGCACTAGGAAATTAAGAGGAAAGTTTTCAGGCTATAGTGGACCTATGGAAGAGCAGGTCTCAGTTAAGTAGAAAGTTAAGGCCACAGAAAGAGATCGGTGGCTAGACGGAATGCAGACAAAGATGGCTCTGGAAAGCTATAGATTAAACAAAACAGTTATTGCCAAAGAAAGCATTTATGACAATTCTAGGGGAAGCTCATTGTTGCTTGAGGCGAGGACGGGTGTTCTGCGAACCAGAACATACAGAGCGAGGTACCAGGAAATGGATACAGTGTGCACTGCTTGTGGAGAGGAGGACGAGACGGCTGAGCACTTGATAATCTACTGTAAAGGGCTTCACCTTATGCCTACCGAAGACAACATAGATTTATTAAAGTCATTGGGTTTTAGAGACAGTGAAAGGAGAGTGCATTTCAAGACTGTAGAGATTACCAAGCAATGATTAAGTGAATAGCGGCAGAAAGAGAGGGAAAACTAGGTATTTTCTTATTAGCTGATGGAAAGGGGGTTTTATAGCCCCACTTTCTTTGCAGTGCGGAGTGAATATAGATTTCACATTTAAACATTCTAAGCTTAAATGGTAAAACAAAATGTGTAGGTGGCATAAGCTACCGCCCGATCCAAAGGGCTCAGCCGCATGCATCCATCCATCCATCCATCCATCCATTGCAAGTAGCGAGGCTAGTTGGCGCTAGGTACCGCCGAATTCATGTTCTACAAAAAATATCTTGATTTCCTCAGGCCACTATTGCGCTTGGGCCACTATTGCGCTATACACACATTACGAATATGAGAAGCATCAGGTGAAGATACATTGAGCACATATACGGCACACAGAAATATCAATACTACGGAACGCCACACTAACCCGAACACTACACCCGTGCTCTGCGTTTCCGTCTTTTATACTGGTCGTTTTGAACGGACGGAATTTCTCGGTGACTGAATAAGCAATCAAAAATATTCTCAGCTTGTTGATTTTTTTTCAGCAATGTCATACCTCTGAGAGTATGTTGAATGGCTCAGGGGATGAATCTCTTATTAAAAAGCAAACGCTCGATCATGCCGTAATTATTTGAAAGTCAATAAATCAAGCCGCTCCAATACGGTTCGAAGCGATGTGTTTGCTTCCCCGCGCGGCATGTCGTAGCCTGTATTTCTATTGTAGTGTTTGTTTTTCTATTTGTGCTGTTCGCGCAAAGCTGCCATTGCCGTCTTGAATTGATCTCTGTAGAGCGGATATTCACCCAGCTGGAAGTGATGCTTCACGGGCTGAGAAATCGCGTTTCGATCAACTTGAATGCAGTCAAAGCCGCAACTTGCGGCAGGTGTTAAATGTACGGAGCTACGTCGTGGCGAGCCCGAAAACTTCTAGCGCTCATCCCAGCGCGCCACTTGGGGGGCAGTTCCTCCAAGAACCGTAGTATACTTAAACAGCAAAATAAAGGGTAGCTTTTTTTCGATTTTACCTATTATCGTTTTTTAATGTTAAAATTCTGCACTGTAAATATATGTACTTTCCGTCACGATTTCCTACTGTTGTCCTTGCCCCAGAGCGTAATCGATCTCGGGGACGAGAGACAACCGACAGTCACATTGACCACTGTACGATAGGAGCTTATACTGTTCAGACCAGCGTTCCAACATGACTATCCGCACGTTGATCGATTGCACGTAATCCCTCAAGTGGTATTAACTTTTTAATGTAAAGCGGAATGTCAACCTGCGACACCCCGCTCCCTCCGATCACGGCCCGACCAGCAACATCAATGCCCGACAGTTTACGATCTCATCTTGTTGTTACACCACTAATACGCGAACACACGGTCATATCGGCGATAATTCCAGTCTTCTGTTTACAACCCACAACACTGCCATCACGATGTTACAGCTATGTTGCTGACACGCACAAATACAGAACCCTGTTGAAAGCCGGTCGCACTCGGCATCGGAAAACAGAACCGAACTCAGCACGGAAGGCACCCAGGCAGCCGGCAGCAAAACCTGCCGGTCTTGGACGCAGTTTCTGCGGTTTCCATAACGTCGAAAACGTCGACACAGTTCCGCGTTGTTTCGCTACTGTAGTTCCGTGCCGCGTGAGTCCCGCAATCCGGAGACGGACATCCTACTTAGTGTGCGTGGCGCTGCTGGCACCGCTCCGGAACTTCGCTGTTTCTAGCGGCTTCGTTTGCTCGTTTGATAAAATTAGTGATAAAAACGTCAATGCAACCAAAATGTTCTGCACTTTTAGACTAGAAGACGGAATTACAGGCGGCCTTCGCTGCCGCTGAAGCTCAATCAACTCAACAGCTATTTATTAAACAACGTGCGCGACCTGCTCGAAAAACGAAACCGGAATATGAGTCGGGTGGGCGAAAGCTTTCTCCCGTCTGCCTGGAGAAGGAAAAAAACGTTTCGTTCCTCCCCTTTTCTCGTGTCCGCTTGGGGGCGCGTCAGTAGAAGAGAGGGAGACGCGCCGTTGCTACTTTTTTCCACCATTTTTCCTTAAAGTGCAAGGGAATCAAAACAAAAGAGTTACCTCCTGAAAGACCATGAAGACAACCAAGACATGTGCACCTACAACAGGACAACGGTCCGCGCCGAGGGAAAGTGTAAACAGCTGGACCATGCAAGCACGGGACTACACGAGTAAGCGCTTACAGTCGATCGTCACGAAAGCCGCTGACACGTCAGGACCAAGAAACGCCACCCCCTTAAAGCATGATTGAAGGCCTTCGCTTTGTCAGTTTAAATGCACTACGTGATTTTCACTCTCGGAAAAGCATTATCAGTTACAACATTTACTTGACGATAAAAATATTGATTTATTTTACAATACAGGAAACAAAACGGTCCTCGGATAAACAAGTGCATCGCGCCTTAAGTCTGTTCTTTAGCAAATACGAGGTGTGTGTCAGCCTTGATGTACGGCTTTTTTGGGGGAGTGTTTCTTTTTTTTTTTTTTTTTTCATAAAAGAGTTTGTTTAATTATGCGATTTATCTTTCACAGTTGACCTTCCAGGACTGTTTGTCCTGCGCGATTTTCGAATACGGACTCAAAGTGGAGGGTGATTTGAATATATGCTCCACTCGATGTAAATTTGTGCGTTTTTTTTTTTTTCAATCAATTGCGAAAGTATTTAAGGTGTGATAGGCTGGTGGTGACCTTTGGAGACCTTAAAATTGTGTTTGAAAATTAAATGATAGAGCGCCTACTAGGCGCCTACTAGATAAGAGTGAACGCTTGTTACTCGAGGTAGTTTAGGAGAGTGACTTGATTTATTGAAATAATACTTAAAAAACAAGCGAGCTGGTGATGATTCATGGTAATAAAACCCGAGACTCAGGAACACAGAAGGGGACGAACACAACACAACGTCTCAACTTGAGACGTTGTGTTGTGTTCGTCCCCTTCTGTGTTCCTGGGACATGATTTATCTTCCACAATTCCAACCGGGCGGTAAATATATTAAATTTACGCACATTCAACGTGGGTCGCACGCCGCCTGGACAGGTTATACTGTTCTAGTGACCTACTTCACTTGCTAAGGATCTACGCAACGAAACCCACGTTTTTCACGGAATACTGCATTGTCACTGTGACAATTGGAACTAGGCAGAAAAATAAAGCATATTGATTGGAGGCTGTGGAAGCTGAATGCCCAGCTACTTAAAGTCAAATTTTTTTTTGTGGCTGAGACACGTAAACTGCTTAACAATCGGGCCAGAAAGCAGACACTGGAGCCTTTTATACAGGAAGTAATGCAGTTTGCAATCAATAAAGCAAACACCCTCAACTTTTATAAGCGCCAACTAGAAAAACAACTTCAACCTGGCTTGTATCTTTTATACGAACATGAGAGTAACAATCCCTGCCACGGAACTAAGGACATAATGAACGTAAAAGGTAAATTGAACAGTATTTATCAGGATCGTTATAAACGTGCAGTGGTGCTTTCTGGCAGAGAAAAGTTCCTCCTTGAAGAGCAGCCCACAAAATGCCCTTGAAAAATTAAAAGCGATATGCGCAGACAGAAAACAAAATTCTATAAATAGAACTTGGCAATAGATTTTTCGCTGATAAAGAGGGAATAGAGCGCGTCGTTCCTGAACAATATCGAACGTTGCTTAGAAATCCCTGCAAGGCTAAATGGTACCGGAGGTCTTTCCAAACTGATAGTGTTACTGCCGGGCCTAAACGGCCGCAAAGTGAAGAGCTAGAAAAGATTATTAGTTTGACAAAAATTATCAATGCGATAGATGCCCTTACCAAAGTAAAACACCGGGTCCGGACTGCATTATATATGAATTTTACAAAGCGCAGTACAATGTTGTTTCCATTGTGTTATTCGAGATTTTTCGAAAAACATACAGGTCAAATAACCTGCAGCAATCGTTCACGACGGCCAACACTGCATTACTTTTAAAAGGAACCGGTAACGACAAACTGCCTTTTGTGAATGGTTATCGCCCATCTACATTGTGTCATATGAAGTGTAATATATTTGTAAAGATAGTAGCAAACAAACTGCCGACGGTCTTTTTTTTTTTTTTTTTTGCGAATTTGTTGGGGAACATTAAACCTGTGGAGCAAGGAGCAAGACAATCCAGAACACTGTTTGTGTGTCCAGAAGTGTGTTGGAGTATGTATACGGTGAAAATAATCAAGTCGCAATTCTTCAGATCGATTTAGAAAAAGTGTTCCATCCGGTCCACCACGATGCTCAAATCAAAATTTTGTCACATGTTGGCGTAGAGAAAATAATATCGCAGGGCGTTAAAATGACGCATACAGAATGTTACACGAGCCTGGCAGGCAATAATGGCGTAGCTTAAAGGGGTAGTGAAACGAAATTTTAGCGCCGATCTTGTTGCATAAATATGGGCTAGGGACAGGCACCACCTCGGAAATATAAATTTTGCGCTGTAAAACACAGGAGAACTAATTTTAAACATAATTAAACGATTTCAAATTCTCATCTGGTGGATGGGGGGAAGTTCTCGTGACATCACTTGTGCCAAAATAGCAGCGCCGTTCTGCGGCAATACGGCGTGCCGGCAGAATTCGCCTAGGCCTGAACGCGTCTGCAAAGCCTTGGCGGAGAAAGCTAAAGCGTAGTTGGCCACAGTGAGCTCGTTCTCGTTGCGGCTCTTTGCACGACACGGCCCGAGCATGATTCTGGCACGGCCGGTATTAGTTGCTGCGAGTCGCGAGCTGCAAGCCGACGTTAAAAAGGATATGTTTGAACTACGAGGGTGTCAGCAAGAGCCACGCAAATGCCAAATACCTGTTCACACTCGGAGCGGACATGCGCGTTTGATCGAAGTGCTGGATTCGCTCTGTTAGACCGCGTTTCGGTAAGCGCTTCTGGACCGATCTTTTACGATTGCAACTCGATACTGATATGACACTCGGCAAAGAAAGGTTAGACCGACATCGCGTAGCTCCCACGAACTGCTATAGCTCGACACTGACGTAGCGTCGAGTCAGAATAAAAATGGCATACTAATAACAGAGTGTACATACCGAGTTGCCAAGGTAATCCGTATGGCGTTTATTTGAGTTCTATATCACACAAAACAAGGAGATAGAATCAATGAGAGTCCCTTTTCGACGACAGCGTTCGTCACCGCTGTCTCGGAAAACAAGGAGATCGAGATGACAAGGGGAAAATATTGACCTCTGAAATTTAGTTCAGGGATCAAACTACTCATCCGGTAAGGGTCCACAAGGGTCGCGCGGGCATATTCCATTCAGCAGGCCAGCCGGTCATGGACAGACGGTCTTGACCAAGGACCGCCGGAGCAACGGTGCGCCGAGTCGATGTTGCTGCTAGGCCTACTATATTCTGCCGAGCTCGCTCGGTCGGCAGAATCGTGGTTGTTGTAGCTCTTCTCGTGTGTTTGTCGATCCTGCGTTCTTGATTGTCGTGGTCTGTTTTAACTTAAGTACTCCTTCCCCTTTTCTTGCTGGTTGAAGTCGGGACGCACGAGAAGAGCACGAAGAAAAATAAATGTCCGTTGGTGGCCGATACCAAGTAACTGAGCGACGCTGTCGGCCTTGTTGATTTGATCGTAAAAATTGCGTAAGACAGCTTCGGAGCTGTCGTAGGATTCTGTCGTAACCTGCGCAAAGGTTACGACAATTTCGTTTTGAGAGCACGGGTTTTCTCTCAAATTTGTCGTACGCACTTTTTTCGTCGTTAATTCGCTTTGAGAGTCCGGCCTCAGAGCTGGTTTTGTCAGTGCTGCCGTGGTTGCCGACTTGCCGTGGTCCCGTGGTGCAGCGTGCGTGCAGCCCTTGCACATCTCAAACGGCCACGTTGTCACAGGTCGTAAATCGTCGACGCGCCACCAAGTGGCAACGCTCGTAACCACAACATTCACGCCGTAGCCTCTCCCGACCGGCACAAGTGACGTCACGAATGCGCCCAATATCCCAAGACGCATCGCGCTCTCCGATGGCCGATTTTTGAGCGCGCGCCCAATCGGGCCCATCAGGGTGAAAAATATAGCCATCCGTTCAAAATACAAACGCGCGATTATGATTTATGAATATCATTGATCATATTGAACCTATTTCTGACCATAATAGGTGTATTTCAAGTTTCGCTTCAGTATCCCTTTAAAGCATCCCTGTCAAGTCTTCGCTGCGGTAGCAATGTCCGCTGTCCCCGTTGCTTTTTTTTTTTTTTTTTTAGTACCTAGGACGGCTTTGTTAAAGCATAATCGAAAGTTCAAATGTTCTTGGTTACACTTTACACTGCACGGAAACCAAGGTCGTGGCTTATGGAGACGAGGTTGTGTTTTTCGTCACAGACAAGAAAAGTGTGAGTCATGCATTGGCACTGACGCGCAACTTTTGTCGAGCCGCAGGTGTTGCAGCGGACTTCCAGAAGTGCAGGGGTGTCTGGCACGGAACGTGGGAAACCACTCCCGAGAAATTTGAAGACATTCAATAAAGTTGCACGCCCTGCAACTACCTTGGCGTGCCCTTAAAAAGCTTCAAAATCAGCATGGCATATTGGTCGAACGTAGCGGTGGACATCGACAGGCGTGCTAACCGATGGGCGCACGGAGACCTGTCAATATTCAACAGAGAATCTGTCTGTAATTTGTTTTCGATAGCCAAGCTTTGATATACCTTACAACTTTTGCATTGTGCAATGCGCAATATTCAAAAGTTTGAATTGTATATCTGCAGTTTTTATCTGGAATAAAACTTGGGTAGCAATGCGCCAGGCAAATCTCATTTGCAGCACCGCCAACAGGGGTGCGGGCTGTCCCACTTATTTATCAGACAGTTAGTAACACGTTTTCTTTTTTTCTTTTTGAGATACCAGGGAAACGTGTGCCCTACGTTTATTCACACGTTTCTTGCGTCCTCTTTTTAAAAGCCCCCTCCCAAATTGGTAGGGTTTCTGAAAAAGGCCGCCGACACATTTAACTTTTTAACAGCCCGGTTTCCTTGGGGAGTACCTCGCTAATAAGACAAGAAAAGAATTAACACGAAAACTTTTTATTATTGCTTTCCCAGTGCGAATATATCGCGTTTTTGTATTGGGAATGCAGAGGCCGGCGATGTTTTCTGTCGTGTAAAGAAAATGGGCGTTCCCCCCGGGGCTAAAGCTTTCTTTTTTTAAATTGCACTGTTCTGTTCTCCCTACCAAAGTATGGTTATGGGAAAAAGGTATTTTTTTTACTATGGACTGAAAACTGCTTATTATGTCAACAGCTTAAAATTGTTGACAATGTTTTTATTCGATGTTGGGACGCTATTTTCCTTTTGGGATGTTTTATTGCGCACTCTACAAAAAAAATTAGAAATTTCTGCACATCTTTGCGTTTCTCACCAGCAGAGTCTGGAGACACTGCGCCGTATGATCTCATGATACTCATTGGCTGATATGGTATGTGGAAATTTAGAATGGATGTACGGAACACCGTACTGTCACCGAAGTCTGTCCATTTTCATTTCGTTCAACTTGTGGTACAAATTAGCAGCGTGTACCAAGGGCAATTCGTAGTGCTTGAATGGGTGCCGGAATTAAAAACATGGCTGGATATGAAAGAATTTAAAATGATGACGTTGACCATCCTTTAATAGCCCATACTTTTTTTGCGTTGTGCGTCCCGTTTTTGTTATTCGTACCAAAGAAAAAAAAATTAGTCAGTGTGACCTAGACGGAGACGTGTCTGGCTCGCATCCGAATGGCCGTGGGTTCGAATCAAGCATCCTCCTAAAATTCTTTAAAGTTTTTCTTTAAGGCAAACGAATCACTTTAGAAAGTGAAATAAGTTCAGAGAGGCGGCGACCTATGTTTCGCATTACATGTCATATTTTAATCGCTTTCATTCCATGTGTGACGTCACGTTCATCGTGTGCCTTATGGGTTGTTTGAAATTCTCACGCGAGGCAACGTGGCTGTGACGTCATAACCCTATCAACCAATCAGGATTTTTCCGCCCCGCCAGCACCTGCGTTTCTGCAACATGATGTTCTAAACGCAATCGCATTAATGCATCTAGCCAATTAAAACTTGTTGTTGGCCTAGTTGGTTCATGATGCAGTATAGAGGTTCTTTGCGCGACACAGGGGACAATTACAAGCGAGTAGACACGGACAAGCGCAAAAGGTTTTTTGCGCTTGTCCGTGTCTACTCGCTTGTAATTGTCCCCTGTGTCGCGCAAAAAACCTCTATACTGCATCTAGCCACCTGTTTAGCCATCAAACGTCAGAGACGAGTAGTCACGAGAGAGTAATATGCCCGCCCTCACCGGTAACTTCCTCGAGGCTTGAGTGCGAGGGTGGTTCTTGCAGCAACTCGCAGGTGGTTGGAACTAGACCGGCGTTCTTCAGAAGGTTTGACATGTACGACAGAAGGGCATCTCGGCTCACCAAATCTCCACTTGGGGGAGTGGTATTCTCAAACACCTGCGTGCAAGTGAGAGTAATGGTTCAGAGGGTGCAGAGAATGTTACATAGGATGATATTGGTCGTAAGAAACTACTGAATCTGTATCTGAAGTCTTTCAGGACGAGAGCCTCGCCACTGGGTATGTCTTACCTAGATACACAAGATAGAGTGACCAACCTGTTGTCAGACTTCGATGATGATTTGACAACACCAATATTCCCAGGAGGGTGTTTCTTAGCTTCAATGGTTTATAACAGGTTCTTTAATTTAAACAATTAAAAAAAAAAGAAACCGTTAGTTAGAGGTAATCCCAGGGTTTTGCCGATGAGCCTCACAAGACATTCGCTGAATTGCTTAGTGGCCGAAAATGAAGCCATAAAAATATTCATGCGAATTACGAAATATCCCGGTGATTGAGATATTCAGGAAACTAAGTTTTTAATACATAATCGTTGTCATATCCCGTATACTTTGAGCACGTTACTTAAACCAATATTCTTTAAGTGTGTATGCATCAATAAATAGAGTATGAACTTGATATTTTCCATATTTCAATTTTAGCCTATTGCACCATTCTCAGCGTCAAAACAAATGTTGTTTACAGTTGGTTTTGTTAAAAGATTTGGAGCTCATGGCAGACGCCAATGACACAGGAGACACATGTGCCTTGCAAGCCTAAGTTTGACAGCCCTGCAGCACAGTATAACTGTAACAACTGTTCTTGCCAAGCAGTAGAATACATCGACAATGTAAAATACATTGGAATGTATATAGATCGCCATCCTAAATTCAAAATTCATATAGAACTGGTATGCAAGGAATTGATAATACTGACGGCCTCATAGGTTTCATATTCAAGGTATAGTTTCCCGATCTGTACTTCGAATAATATATAATTCCTTAGGATAATCGGCATTACAATACCGAATAACTATTTAAGGGCCCTGTGCCAAATATCTGACAATAAAAATCGAAATAATTTAAAAGAAGGTATTTAAGAACGTAGAACATGAACCGAAAAAATAATTTATTTTAATAAGTATATGCAGAAAGAATTCCCTCTAATGCCGAATCAGAGCGCAGCTCTTAAGGAGGAGGAGGAGGTAAGGGTACGTAGGGGAGGGTATGCTCCTCCTCTGCGCCTTTTCATCCTCCCCTTTTCCTCCTCCCTCCCCTCTCCTCCTCCTCGTCCCCCTCCTCCTTCCCCTTCCCCTCCTGCATCCTCTTCCTCCATCTTCCTCCTCTCATTCTTCTCAGTTCCCTCTCCCTTCTTCCACCTCCTCCTCCTCCCTCCCTCCTCCCTCGTGACGTCACTCGTAAGCTTCGTGACGTCCCTCGTGAAGGCCTCGTGAAAGTCGTGACCTTCACAAGTGAAGATCACGTAGTCACGACTTTCACGTGACTTTCAGGATTGACCTTCGTGACGTCACTCGTGACCTTTGTGGCGTCGTGATGGGAAATGTCCCATAATGCAACGTGCGGTTGCGTCGACGGCGACGGCGACGGCGATGCCGCTCAATCCGAAATCGGGTGACAAAGAGCTGCGCTCCAAAACGAAATATCGAGAGGCAACAAAAAATACTACATCCTTTAACTTTTTAGCGAACTGCTTGAAAATATAACTCAATGCAAAAATCGAACAAAATAAAAAATAACAACTTAAAAAATGTATGATTGAGGGATAAAAGGTAACCAAAACGTCAATTAACTATATATGAAAATTAGATTCAATAAAGCGAACCACACTTCCGGCGGTGTCTACTATTATAGATGTTATTTTATTGCCATTCATTATAGGTTGTTCGAACTCAGTTCGTAAATGAACGTTAAAACAAACTTTAATATTATAAAAAATTTTGTTTGATCTTGTTCTAAACTTTGAAAACAGAGTTCAACATGCATACTATTACAATTAAGCTATTGGGTTGCCAGAGACAGAAATTTCATTTCAACATAAGTGTGTGTTTAGCTGAGCATGTACCTGCCGCACCCCACGTACAAGCCTAATTAGCTTATGTGGGCCCAGATTGTAAGATGTTAAAAACCGGAAATATAATGTATGCACATATGAATTGTAACGTTGTGAAATGATGACCTTCCCTAGAAAAGGTGGACCACTGATACGACCTAAACGATGTGCAAAGTGCAAAACGTGACCCATCCCCTGAAAATTGCGTAGACGGGATCCACAGTTGAGTGCGCTCACGGGACTACATAATTGGCAGAACTAGTTCACCTGCTCAGTTGCCCGCACCGCTATGAGCGCGAAGCAGTTATACAATGGCTGTCAAAGAGAGTGTGCTCGAAACATCAAATGTTGTAATCCCACACCCTTACATGTCAAATAGGGATTTCGCGCATCTGTGTAAACGATTTAAGTCTGCATTGAGTGTTTTTGCAGTAGCGGTCTTAAAACAAAAAATAGTACCCGTTTAGGCGTGTGTGTGTCTGTGTATTTAAAGTAAAGTAGTTGTTTTTGAGCACAGTGTTTGAAAGATAATCTGCAAAGTTCCCTTCCATCCGACAACGAGTGTTTCAAAACAAAAGGAAAATAAAAAAAAACAAGAAAACTTGATCGACTGTCCTATTGAGAACGAATGTCACCTCACCTTTCGGTATTTTTTCCAATGATCCATTGTTGCCAGTGTCTTATTTAGACGCACACCGCTTGATGAAGCGCCGAAAAGAAGCAGACATCCTCCGCCGGGCTTGAGCAATCCGCCGATGTTTTTGAATACCGCTTCTTGGTTGTTCGTCCTCTGAAGGCAAAGGAAGGAGTAGACGCGATCAAACTGACCGTACCTCTCCACGAAGTCAGCCACACCGTTCCCCGATATGTCCAGGACATCGTAAAAGATCTTGGGATGGGCGAAGTTCTTCTTAGCATAGTCTACCATGTCCTCGGAGACATCGACCGCAACCATCCTTTCAAGTGGCGTGCAGCGTGGAAGAAGATGGTCGCGAGTGAAATCGCCGGTGCCGCAACCCACGTCCAGAAACTGCTGCTCCTTGGTGTCTTCCATAAACGAGGCTTGTAATAGGTCCAGTATTCGGAGGTTAAATGCCCGCTGGGGGTTATTGTTGACAATGTAAATATCCGGATCGATGGTGGCATAAGTCGTCCCGTTGTTTGCCGGCGTGTTTGCTGCGATGGGTAGGGGGGTGGCCATCTTGATAAACAGTGAATGACGGAGGAGATTAGAAATTGTGTGAAACGTTGCTCGTATCCTGTTGAGCAGAAAACAAACGATCAAAGAACGTGATAGCGGTGTTATTTACCGCAGAGCCTTTGCACATCTGCGGGCCGCCTGTGCATTAAACAGGATGCACGCGCGTCGGTTGCATTTGCATTAGATGCCTGCAGGCAGCTGATGAACAATGGCGGGTTAACATAAGGCATGAAGTGTACTTCGTTCGTTATATTGAAAAATACTAATCACCAACTGTCAATTCAGAAAAAAATAAGGATTTGGGACCACGCTAGCGATTGCAGCAGATGTCGGTTTATGATTGCAATGAGCGAACGTGCTCCTCTAATGAGTAAGAACCCCAGAGGCTTATGCACCTCCAAATTTACTTAAGTGTTCTTGACTGGTTTGCTAAATTATAATACCGGACAACATAAGTAACTCATGGCGTGGCGAGTCTAGACAATCTTATCCTCGTTTCGCAGCCGACGACATTAGGCATTAGCGATTAACAACGGCGATTAAGCTCGTGTCGTGCCTAAAGGTTACATTTAGCGATGCGCTGCGTGGTTAATCAAATCCTTTCAAGGGGTACGGAAACGAAATTGTAGCGCCAATCTTTCTGCATACATATGGGCTAGGGACAGGCACCACCTCGGAAATATCACTATCGCGCTGTAAAACACAGGAGAACTAATTTTAAACCTAATTAAACGATTTCAATTTCACATATGGTGGATGGTGAGAAAGTTTTGGTGACATCACTTGTGGCATAGGAGCAGCGCCGTTCTGCGGCAATACGGCGTGCCGGCAGAATTAGCGTACCTGAATGCGTTCGCAAAGCCTTGGCGGAGAAACCCAAAGCGTAGTTGGCCACAGTGAGCTCGTTCTCGTTGCGGCTCTTTGCACGACACGACCCGAGCATGCTTCTGGCACGGCCGGTATTAGTTACTGCGAGTCGCGAGCTGCGAGCCGGACAGGGATTTCCCTAGACCCCCTAGGGGAAATTGAGACTCCCCCCCCCCCCCCTAGTTTTCCTAAACACCCCCCCTTGAATCTAAAAAAAAAGGAAAAAATAAAATAAAATTATTTTTTTCAGATTACGTAGAAAACACCACCTCTCAGGTGTATATATAGAGAAAGGGAAACATACATTACGGGTATGAGCATTTAGTTAATAGACGTTGTAATTTAGCTAGTGGACTAAAAAAGAAACAGTTATATATGTTATCTAGCCTCGCCTCGCATCGCCTCCCCTCCCCCCCCCCCCCCCCCCACCCCCCCACTCGAGCCATTGGGACACCCCCCCTTGATTAGAATCCTGGGGAAACCCCTGGAGCCGACGTTAAAAAAGATATGTTTACACTACGGGAGCGTCAGCAAGAGTTACGCAAATACCTGTTCACACTCGGAGCGGACACGCGCGTTTGATCGAAGGGCTGGATTCGCTCTGTTAGACCGCGTTTCGGTAAGCGCTTCTGGACCGATCTTTTACGATTGCAACTCGATACTGACAAGACACTCGGCAAAGAAAGGTTGGACCGACAACGCGTAGCTCCCACGGACTGCTATTGCTCGACAATGACGTAGCGTCGTGTCAGAATAAAAATGGCATACTAATAACAAAGTGTACATACCGTGTTGTGAAGGTAATTCGTATGGCGTTTATTTGAGCTCTATGTCACACGAAACAAGGAGATAGAATCAATGAGAGTCCTTTTCGACGACAGCGTTCGTCACCGCTGTCTCGGAAAACAAGGGGATCGAGATGACAAGGGGAAAAAATTGACTTTTGAAATTTAGTTCAGGGATCAAACTATTCATCCGGGAAGGGTCCACAAAGGTCACGCGGGCATATTCCATTCAGCAGGCCACCCGGTCATGGGCAGACAGACGGTCTTGGCCAAGGACAGCCGGAGCAACGGTGCGCCGAGTCGGTGTTGCTCCTAGGCCTACTATATTCTGCCGAGCTCGCTCGGTCGGTAGAATCGTGACCGTTGTAGCTCTTCTCGGATGCTGTGGATCCTACGTTCTTGATCGCCGTGGTCTGTTTCAAGTACTCCTTCCTTTTTTCTTGCTGGTTGAAGTCGGGACGTAGGAGAAGAGCACGTAGAAAAATAAATGTCCGTTGGTCATCGCTACCAAGTAACTGAGCGACACTGTTGGCCATGTTGATTTGATCGTAAAAAGTGCGTAGGATTGTGTCGTGGGATTCTGTCGTAGGAAAAAGCTGTCGTAGGATTCTGTCGTAACCTGCGCAAAAGTTACGACAATTTCGTTTCAAAAATACGGTTTTTCTCTCAAATTTGTCGTACGCACTTTTTTCGTCCTAAGTTCGCTATGAGAATCCGGCCTCAGAGCTGGTTTTGTCAGTGATGCCATGGTTGCCGACTTGCCGTGGTGCAGCGTGCGTGCAGCCCTTGCACATCTCAAACGGCCACGTTGTCACAGGTCGTAAATCGTCGACGCGCCACCAAGTGGTAACGCTCGTAACCACAACATCCACGCCGTAGCTTTTCCCGTCTGGCACAAGTGACGTCACGAATGCGCCCAATATCCCAAGACGCGTCGCGCTCTCCGATGGCTGATGTTTGAGCGCACGCTCAATCGGGCCTCTCAGGGTGAAAAATATAACCATTCGTTCAAAATACAAACGCGCGATTATGGTTTACGGATATCATTGATCATATTAAACCTATTTCTGACCATAATAGGTGTTTTGCAAGTTTCGCTTCAGTATCCGTTTAACACCTGAGGCTGTGTTGCAGAAAAGGAGAAAACTTTTAGTCGAAGGATTAGACACAGAAGGGAATGTCTCTAAACGTTCCGTTATGTGTCTGTTCCTTCAACTAAAAGTTTCTTTTTTTTCTTTACTTTTCTGCACCACAGTCTCAGGTGTTAAACAACATGATCAGCTGCCACCAGCTCGCCTGCGCAATTACAGTTTTTGCACTGCGTGGTCTGCAAGCTGCAAATTACAACTAGACGGCTTAGAAGCGCTATTACGTTGCATTCCTACAACAATACAAAACAAAATGTGTCGGAAATAAAAATAAAGATATTATTTTCAAGTAATAAAATATGATAGCACGCACAATATGTTGTTCGATTAATGAGACTTGTTAAAATTAATGTTTTGAGCGGGGAATCTCATGCGTTTGTTTTTGTTACCAAAAATGACAAGATGCCTTTTCAAAGACCTCGAGAAATTCTATTGGTCTTAAAACACAGAATAACAATCAAACGCAACAATTTAGCAGCCAGCAGCCAGCAGTGTCCGGAATTGCGACTGCGCAGGCTGCCACTGCACGCTGGCCAGAAAGACCCACAGCTCGGCGCCGTCGGGCAACACTGACGTACGCTCTCACAACCAACGTTGCTCAAAATTGCCTGGTGATAAAACAAAATGCAGAGGGGGATCGAATGGACCTTTTCCATATACCGACGGCACCAGGCGGTGGCTGCGCGAACTAAAAAATCGAGGAAGTGACCTGCGCTACCGATCAATAATGGGAGCTACGTTACCAGTTGCTTCGCTCTCTGAGCAGCGTCGCGTGCCCAATGCAACGAGGTAGGCCTAGCGCGACTTTAAAGAAGGAAATCCGTAGCGTCCACCCAAACGTCGTGTTTTTCTTTCCGTCCACTTTCTTTTTTTGTGTAACACAATTATATATATGCTGCAATTACGTGTTCTACTCGTCGATTTACAGCCTCATTCCGAATTTCCTCGATTTTTTCGTGCCGACTTCCACCGCTTGGCATCGGGCGCTCGCGCGTGCGCAGAACGCTTCTCGAAAAAGGTCCATTGGAGTAAAAGGGCGAGGGGTTGAATCGCACTTTTGGTTTTTAGGCTAGGTGGCGCAAGCTGCCATCTGTTATAAAGGGGAAATTAGCATCTATCCACCCATCCATCCTACCAGGGACGCGCTTTGTAAATCGCCTCGTACGAGCCTGCCGTTCGAAACGTCTGCTCTCTCTATCACTTTATATCCGGACCCAGAGCATGCTAGAAGCCATTAGCCAGTCCAAGGCCGTGCGAGTGGTCGGTAACCAACGAGAGGAAGCGTAGTCACGTACTACATTCGCAGAGCAGGATTGGCTGGGACGGCTGGCTGCGTTCGCTGTGGCCGGACGTGAGGTGAAACGAAGTGTAAATGTTTTTGGCTTCTCCCTGGGGCTGCACTACACACGCGCACATACCTCTAGTGTACAAGTAACGAGGATCATAAGCTTCGTCAGGAACAACAAATACAGACTATGCGACCATGGTAGCACTACCCTCTTGACTGCTCCACCACACAACAGTGTACTCGACCATTGAAAGGTACTTATTCACCGTAGACCGCATCAGCACTAAATACTTTCATAGCGAAGCTGTTTATTTATTCATTTACCCTAAAGGCCCTTTCGGGCATTACATAGGGGGAAATTTATACAAAAAGAACACGTTGACAGTAGTGATACAGAGAAAACAAGAGAAAAAAAAAAGAAAAGAACACGAAAAAGCAGTACATATAATCACAAAGTTCAATTGATGCACTTCGATGGTAACATTATACAAATACAAAAAGAAAACCAACGACTGACTGCAGAACTATGGCTTATCTGCGACGAGGGACAAACATGATTATGTTTCTTTGTGAAATGAAAGGAATCAGGAGATTTAAAAAAGCCTAATAATCCTGTGTCACCGCAATATCATACGGTAAGGCATTCCATTCAGAAACGGCAAGGTTAAAAGGAGAGCATTTGTATAGGTTAATGCGTGCAACAATTGGGGTTACTTTGTTGGGGTGGTCTAGCCGTGGGAAGATACGGTTGGCTGGAACAATGTGTGTTTGACGGAAAGGTGTAGAAGAGTGATATATTTTATGAAATAAAGAAAAACAAGCGATTCGCTTTCTGTTCTCGAGAGATGCTAAATTTAAGGAGTCTTTTTTGTACTTGTTATACTACAGGTGGTTGAATAATTGCGTGTTATAAACCGGGATGCTTTATTTTGGAGAGACTTTATTTCATTAACTAGATGGGCTTGGTGGAATTCCAAATAACTGACGCATAATCTATTTTGCTTCTTACAAGGGATGTATATGTCTATAGTTTTGTTTTTGTGTCAGATAAAAACAAGTTTCTTCTCAGGAATCCCAGGGTTTGATTAGCCTTTATTTATTTATTTATTTATTTGATACCCACCGCGCCTTTCGGCATTACAGTGGGGGGGGTTATACACAAAAAATCAAGTATGAAGTCACAGGTACTACATTGGAAACATTCATAAAAAGACAGCCAATCGAACAAAAAGGATTTCGCGAACATGAAACAACAAAGTAATATTGTCTCAATATGTAATTTCCAAGATTACTTTACTGTGAGGTGAACACCTAAGTACTTAAATGTTTGCACCTTTTCTATATCTACACCATTAATTTGATAAGTATGCTCGGGAGTGTTGGTTCTTGTAGTGAACGTCATATGTTTCGTTTTATCCGCATTTATCTGCATTTGCCAATCAACACACCATAGTGAAATTTTGTCTAGATCTGCCTGAAGTAATGCGTTATCAGAGGGGGAAGATATAGTTCGGTAGATGACGCAGTCGTCTGCAAAAAGTCAGATCGCGGACTGAATGTTTACGTGAATATCATTAATGTATAGTAAGAAGAGGAGCGGCCAAGTACTGATCCTTGCGGTACACCAGATTTTACGGCTATTGGGGGAGAGATTATGTAATCGATAATGACACACTGACGTCAATTTGAAAGTCAGATCCGTTTAATGAAACCCATTTCTAGATTAGCATCTGTCAGTTTTTTTTATTAACCTTGTATGCGGAACACGAACAAAGGCTTTAGCAAAGTAAATAAAAGTTGCGTCAGTTCCGGGGGAGGAGTGAATACTTTTATGAAGGTCCGTAATTAAATCGAAAAGTTGAAGTTCACAGGAACGTCCCTGTAGAAAGCCATGCTGGTTTGAAAAGAGAAGGTTAATTGTTAGTCACGAGATACTTCATAGTCTTAAAATAAATTATGTGTTCCAGTAATTTACATGATACGCAAGTAAGAGAGATGGGTCTGTAATTTGTGAGGGAGTTGCGATTGCCGGATTTGTAAATAGGAATGACATGGGCCAGTTTCCAATCGTCGGGTAGGGTTCCAGTAGAAAGTGACTTTTGGAAGAGTGCTCCTAAAAGTTTGCTGGATATGTCTTTTGTTAATTTCAGCAATTTCGTGTTATTTCCTTCCGGACCAGGGCTTGAATTTGTTGGCAGTCGATCTATTGCATTGGCAACTCCCTCACTGGTGATGATAAAAGTGTCCATTTTAGTGGACGTTGAAGATATTAACATATTATTAGTCAAGGGCATTTCATCCGCGAAGACGCTACCAAAGAAAGAGTTAAATGCCTTTGCTGTCTCCAATGTGTTCAAAGCACTACCCTCTTTGAAAAAATAGAAAGGCGTAAATTCTTTGGTTTAGGGTTCACCACACTACAATATTTCTTCGGGTTGGTTTTCAAAATGTTAGACAGGTCGCTGTTAAAGAATTTAAGTTTGGCTCTCTTGATTTCTTTTTTGCAAGACCTTGAATGTGAACGATAAGACCCCCAGTCGTCCTGGGCGTCCGAACGCTTGGCTTTTGAATCAAGTCTCTTTTTCTTATTTATACACCGTCGTATCGTGTGCAGTGACATAACCTGATTTATACTCGCAATCCTGGCAGATCGTCACGAGAAGCGGCCGCCGAAATAGAAAAGGTGGAGCGGCAGACAACGGATGAGAGGAGAGCCACGTGACTAGCGCCCCGCTGCGGCGAGGCGCTGAAACACACTTTGCCCGAGCAATGGAATATCCACTCGTGCTCCTCGCGTTCCTCGCTCCACCGCTTCTTTTCTCGTCGGGTGTGAAAAACATTTTTCGGGTCCTCGCCGCTGAAAAAGTTGTGCGCAAAAAGTCCAGGTTCCCCGAGAAATGGCTTTTTGGTGCTCTGTACTACCAGATCCTCGCGCTCCAAATCCGCGACCGGGCACTCTGTGGCTGCGTTCCAAAATTTACTCGATCCGACTCCGGAGTAAAGGTTTCGTACCGTGGCGTTTCAAAACTTGCTCGTACTTACTCAATGACGTCAGAACTCGCGTCCCAGAAGCGGATTGTTTACTCCGGAGTAATTACTCACGCAACCCTGCTCGGTCTGTTGGTAACGTCGGATGAAATCAAGTTAATACGTCACGTGATCTGTTTGCCCTCTGCTCGTCGTCTGCTTTCTGCGCCGACTGTCGTCAAAGCTCGTTTGCTCCGTTGGCTTTGGTGGCAGACGTTTGAAATAACAAATAATGAGGTGCAGCCCTTTATGTGTGGTTATTGCGATTTGCTGTTTTCAACGCAAGAATTGTCTGTGCACCAAATCCAGACTGTGCACGTTCCCCGGCATACCCCATTATCATATTGCGAGCGTAAACAGGAGCTTCTCCGCATTCACGTCCTCGACTTTCGACGCAACTCCGTATTCTTCTGTTCAAGACTAAACATGTGCGAACGCAGTGAATGATGTGGAAGTTTCTTCTTTTTTTTAAGTGTGTGTAATGACAGGACAACGCCAGTAAAGCTGCCAGGGCTTTGAAGATTTCCTGTATATGATCAGTCAAACACCCCCTCTCTCTCCACACAAAAATTCCCTATAGTGGTTTGGAAGTTCCCTGTGTGATATGGTAATCATATTGGCATCAAAGCGAACCTAAGTTACATATTACTGTTGAGAAAGCCAGCTGCGCTGTACCGCTACACCGTGTGGAATCAATCCCTGCAAAACGTAACCGGGGCAAATTCCGATGCGTGGATCGTATGCGTTTAGAGCCACCTGGGTCCATTTGCTCGAAGCACTAATCGCGGCTGAAGTTAGCCGCGGTACCTAGGAGAGGGATTTTAAAATCACGTGACTGACTCACTAGGGATGCGGGGAAACATGGCAGCGCCCCGGTGAGTGAGCGCCGCTCGCTTTGGAACTAATATCTCGTTGTAGCTGCAATATCGGGCGCGTTAGTCAGGAACGTACGGTGCAGGAGACTTTCGCTTTGCCTTACCTCACTTAAATCGCAAAGCATGAGCAATGTCCTCGCCGCATTTTTTAGACAGTCTTTCGATTCTGGCCATTCCTAAGCCTAAATGAACGCGATAATTGTCGGCGTAGAAACGTCTTTAGAAAATGGATTGCCTTGGCTCCAACGGCAGGGCATTTATACCACACGAAAGCAGACAGCGCCCCAATCGACATATTTCTATATTATCCAAGCATGAAGGAGGATGCAGGGATTGGTGTTCCATGCTCCACACGCGCACGCCTTCCCCGTATAAAAGATTCAAAGTTAATGACTAAAATAAAGCGTTGACAAACGCCCGTGCAAGATGCCCTTAGTTTTAGGTATTTGCTTTAGAAATGTTACTACTGGTGACGCCAGCACATGCGGCGCGTGTGCTGGCACCAATCCCAGCATTCTCCTTGATTCTTGGGTAATATAGCAATGGGTCTATAGACCTTTCTCTAAATTTCCCAAACACCGAGGTGCGTGATACGAGTGTAGTTACACACGTTGCACGTGCTGGCGTCTGCAGTACTAATTGTTCTAAAGCAAAAAGTTTAAAACAAATTTTGCTTTGCGCGCGCGTTCGTCAAAGCCTTATTATGATTATTTACTTCAAATCTTGCATAAGAGGAAGGCCAGCGCGCGCGGACCGTAGAATTACACTTCCAGCGTTCTCCTCGATGCTTGGGTAATTTAGAAAAAGGCCTATTGGGACTCTGTCTGCTTCTGCGTGTTATCAATACCCGGCCGACTGAGTCAAGGCAATCCGCTCTCCAAAGACGTTGCCATGCCGACAATTATAGCGTTCATTTAGGCTTAGGAATGGCCAGAATCAAAAGACTATCTAAAAAATGTGGCGAGGTCATTGCTCATGCTTTGCAATTAAAGTGAGGTAAGGCAAAGCAAAAGCCTCCTGCACCGTACGTTGCTGACTAACGCGCCCGATATTGCAGCTACAACGACATATTAGTTCCAAAGTTAGCGGCGCTCACTCACCGGAGCAGCGCCATGTTTCCCCGTATCCCTACCGAGCCAGTCACGTGATTTCAAAGTCCCTCGCCTAGGTGCTGCGGCCAACTTTAGCCGCAGTTAGCGCTTCGAGCAAACGGGCCCTGGTCTGAACTTACAGCGATCGCGCTGATTAATAAAACATTTTTTTTTATGTCTAACTGAAAGGAGTAAGTACTTTCGATCTCAATATACAATCCAAAAAGAAGGTGAGCAGAGGGATCTGGTGGTGCCACCTCAGAAAACACCGCGTCGATACCGTAACAAAAAAAAAAAAAAAAACTTCGAAGCGGTTGTAGAACTTAAGGTCATTAAGGTGATCTTAAAACTTAAGAATAGCGGAGCTTGCGACGTGGATGGTTTACAAATAAATACGTTAAATACGCTGTTCATTTTTTAGCTGCAGTGCTAACGATATATTTAATCTTTCTTTCGTTACTGGTGTTTTTCCTAAACGAATGCAAATAGCCAAAGTGTCAGTACCACACAAAAAGGGGAGTGTAAATGGTATGGGTAATTACAGACCAATTTCTACATTGCCAGTTTTTTCTAAAGCCCTTGAAAAGGAACTTCATACACGTCTAACTAATTTTTCAACTAAGCATAATTTGATAACTGCTTCGCAGTTTGGTTTCCTAAAGCATAAATCTACGATGCTGCCCCCCTCGTCCAGAAAGAATTCATCTTGCAAAATCTTGAAGAAAAAAAATTGTTCTTGGAATATTTATAGATTTCACAAAGGCTTTTGATTGTCTAAATCATGAAATTTTACTAGCGAAATTGGATACGTATGGGATTCTAGGGCATGCTTTGTAGTTATTGAAGTCTTGTCTAGAGCATCGAATGCAACTAGTTTATATTGATGCATATTCGTCAAGTTCGAAGCGTATTCTTACTGGTGTTCCCCAAGGAAGTATATTAGGTTCTTTTCTTTTCAATATTTAACGTTAATGACATTGTGAATATTAACTCTGATGCAACATTTATCAACTATGCCGACTGTAGCGTTGCAAGTGCGCTGAACAAACAGAGCGCTACCGCGGCGGGCAGAATAAGAATCGGGCAGCCATTCCCATTCACTGGCTTTATTCTACTTCCTCTTCTTCGTCGCCGCCGCTATATACGGTGATCACGCGCAAACATAAAATCTACATCACTACATCACTTCCCCCGAGGAGCAAAGAAATGAACAGAGCGAAACGCTTTTCAGGAGCAGACGTAGTTCCTGAGTCTTGTAGGAGGGTACCTTGTACGGACCGGTCGTGCTCTTCCTGATAGATCAGGGCCAGGGGCTTCAAGGAATCGCTGGTTTCTTTCGTCCTCCTCCACGTCGAGCTGTTGTTCAAATTCCGGAGTCGGACGTGGTCCTTCACTGGATCTTTGAGCTTCGTTGGGTTGCAGGTCTCGTCTCTCCCCCACGTTGATGTGTTGTTGAGCTTCCTGGTGAGCATGACGCGTGTTCATGGCGTTTTCTTCCTCAGCATCATCCGCATTGATCAATTCATTATGTGCTCTGAGCTTCGCACTCGTGGGAAGAAGTTTGAAGAAACTTGAGTTCCTTGTGATAATTTTCTGATCTCTCTGAGCAGTTATCTGCGTCCCTTTGATTTCGATCACTTTATATGGCTGCGGGTCATAAGGGGGAGTGAGCTTGTTCGACGGAGGCTGTCTACACAGTACCCGATCTCCGACTTCGAAGTTGTGGGCTCTCGCATGTCTGTGTTCATCTGCGTAAATCTTGTGCTTTCTTCGATTTTCGTGATCCTTGTGTTGCCATTCCTGTGGCACGTTGTTAGTGTCTGCGGAATCGGGAAGGAGGTAGCCCATAGGTCTTCCAAAGAGTAGTTCGAAGGGCGTTTTCCCTGTCGTTGAGTGAGGTGTCGCCCTATAGGCCATTAGAAATTTGCTCAATTCGGAAGTCCACGTAGAGTTTTCCAACGTTGTCGCCTGTAGAAACCGTTTAAGTGTGCGCATGAATCGTTCGACCTCACCGTTCGCTTGCGGCCAGCAAGGCGTGATGCGCTGATGGCGAAATCCTAGCGAGTCAGCGAAGTTTTTGAAGTCAAGGCTTTGGAATGGAGGCCCGTTATCCGTTTTGACGACCTTAGGAATCCCGAAGGTACTGAAGATCTTCATAAGGTTGGTGATGACAGTTGGGGCCGCTAACGATGATAATACCGCGACGAGAGGGTAACGTGACGTATCATCCATTAGGACCATTATGTATTTGCCGTTAGGGAAAGGCCCCGCGAAGTCAAGTGAGAGCGCCTCCCAAGGTTGATTTGGCTTCGATGGAATCGCGACGGGGTCAGAGTGTTGATGTTGGATGGTTGCCTGACACGCCATACAGTTTTTAAGAGTAGTTTGTACCATGCTGTCTAGGTGGGGAAACCATACTTTTCGCTTCATGAGCGCTTTTGTTTTGGAGATGCCCTGGTGCCCAATGTGAGCGAGACATATCGCCTGTTGCTGGAGAGCAGCCGGTAGAACGAGGCAATTGCCTTTCAGTAGTAGGCCGCTGTCCGTCAGAGAGAGCTCGTGCTGTACGGATATAAACTCTCTGAGTGCTGGGTCGTTCCACCTGGCAGGATTGCTGAGGGCAGCGATCACCTTTTGCATATGAGGGTCGTTTAGAGTGGCGGCAGCTACTTCTGCACGAGTCATGGCTTTGGGAATGTTGTGGTGGGCAATGAAGTTGACATATGCATTAGTGCTATGAGCCAGGCGGGCGTCAGCAGGGGAGCTCGGCATGGGATGGCGAGACAGGTAATCCGAGGGGTTGTTGATTCCACACGTGTGCTCCACTCTGAAGTTGTATTGTTGGATTCTCAACACGAGGCGTTCAATTCGTGCAGACGGACACGCCCGTAGGTTGGTGAGGATGGAGACAAGGGGTTTGTGGTCTGTGCGAATGAGAAAGTTGTTACCGTAAAGATACAGATGAAAGTGCTCTGTCCCCCAGACAACTGCAAGCAACTCACGTTCAATCTGAGATTACCGTGCTTCAGTGGGGGTCAAAGCCCGACTAGCATATGCGACAATCTCGGTGTTGTTGCCTTCCTTCTGTGCTAGTATGGCACCAAGGCCAACAGGCGACGCGTCGACCGTGAGAATTATTTCTTTTGTACCATCAAAAAAGACAAGGTTGGGGATCTCAGACAGCTTTTCTTTCAGCGTATCCAAAGCACCTTGCTCTTCTGGTCCCCACACCCACTTGGTGTTCTTTTTTGTGAGAAGCCGAAGAGGGTACGTTATATCAGCAAGGTTAGGTAGGAAGCGTCCGCTGTAATTTACTGTACCAAGCAGACTTCGAACTTCATGAGCGTTGGCAGGGGCCGGCATTTTTTTTAGTGCTGCGATTTTCTGGGGGTCTGTTCTGATTCCAGAAGCAGAGAAAATGTGACCGAAAAAACAGAGTTCTTTCTGTGCGAAGAGACATTTTTTTGGATTAACTGTGAGGCCGTTCTCTGTCAACCTTTCGAGAGTTGCCTGGAGAGCCTGATCATGCTCATCCTTTGTCTTGCCAAACACAAGTATATCATCACTGATGTTGAGGACGTGAGGTATGCCGTTGAGTACTTGACGGATGGTTTCCTGGAAAACCTCGGCAGCTGCGTTAATTCCAAACATAAGTCGTTTGTAGCGGTACAATTTGTTGTGTGTTGCAAATGTTGTGATTGTTCTTGATTCATTATCAAGTTCTAGTTGGTGGTACCCATCTTTTAGATCAAGCTTCGTGAAGAGTGTTGATCCGTTCAGCGCTGTGATCACGTCGTCGATGGTAGGGCAGACGTGCCTCTCGCGAAGAATGGCCCTGTTCGCACATTTCATGTCGATGCATAGGCGAATGTCCTCTGGATTGTGCGGCTTTGGCACAATTACGACTGGTGAAACCCATGGAGTAGGTCCGGTTGCTTCTTCGATGATATCAAGGGCCAAGAGCTGGCTTATCTTCTCTTCTACTTTGCTTCGCACTGCAAAAGGGATTCTGCGATGGGGCTGAGCAACCGGGGCAATGGCTTTGTCAATGTGGAGGTGTACTTGGAGGTTTTTTAGTTTGCCTACACCCGCACACAACTCGGGAAAAGCAGCGAGTGGGGTCTCGAGCAAATTTGGGGGCACCTCTCCATTCGAGCGTGCATCTTTTTGTGAGTGTCCTTGGATGGCGTAAGTAATTTGGATTAGGCCCAGTCTATTTGCAGCAGCGAAGCTCAGCAGTGACTTCACGGTTCCCTCTATTACGAACACGTCTTCTGTTGTGTCGCTGTCCCTGTACTTCAGCGTGACACTGAGCTTTCCTATGATTGGTAGCGGAGCATCCGATCCATAGGCGTAAATACGCGTGCCTGCTTGTTGGAGTTTTGTGAGTGCTCCAAGCTTGTTAAGGGTAGAGGTTCTAATGACCGATACTGAAGCACCTGTGTCAATAAGAAATGTTATAGGGGTGTTGTTAACCTGCAGATGAACCTCTGGGAGGTTTTGGTGCGATACTTGTGATATAGTTCCGACAGCATAAACGCTCTCGTCGGAGTCAGAATCATGAGAAATCTGGAAGATAGGCTTGTGTGCTGATTGGCACACCTTGCCATAGTGTCCTTTTCTGCCACATGCTTTGCAAGAGGCAAATTTGGCGGGGCAGTTTACTTGTCCTCCCTCGTGGGGCCAGGGAGCACCACAGTGGAAACACTGGGGAGGCGAGACGTGGGTGCGTTGTTGTGCGCTGCCTCCATATTTCAGACGGGAAGAGAAGCAGCGGGGTTGTTGGGCATTTCTGGATGTGCCTGCATGGCCGTAGCGAGGCTGTCCAGAGATTGTTTGAACCGTGGTGGTTGTTGACGACCCTTCCATGGCAGTCGTTGCTCGGTTGACATCCTCGAGGAGTCGAGCCTGATTCAAAAGTGATGGAAGGTTAAGGTCTTGCCTTAGGGCTACTCGTCGTAGGCGTGAAGATGTCGTTGCAAATATGATCTGGTTCTTGATTTCCTCGTTGGCGTTCGCGAAACCGCAATTGCGGGCAAGCAGTCGAAGCCTTATCGAGAATTGGCCGACAGATTCGCCCTCGAGTTGCTTTGCCTGACGAAACTGAAAGACCTCGAAAGTGGTGTTCGTGCGGGGATTGAAGTATGCGTCAAGCTTGTCTTTGAGAGATTGGTATGAGTTTCTGGTCGTTACTGAGGGTGTATCAGCATCTGGCGTCGTACTTGAAGTGGGACCACTCTGCTGGTCAGGAAGGGTATCGCAGAGTTCATGGACACGTTCCCCCGCATAGTGGAGCAGGAGAGAACGTTTGCGTGCGTCATTCTTCACATCGAAAGCGATGAGGAAGTTTTCAAAGCGAGTGATCCACTTTCGCCATTCGGTGCCGATATTAGTTGGGTCAGTGGCATCCAAGTCAAAAGGGGGCAGTGAGGTTGGAATGAGGGTCATCATTAGTGGAGAACAGTAGGCTTGGCTGTGAAGCTAGCGGCTTGTGATACAGCGGCGGCGCGCTGCGAGGTCGTAGAGGGTGGACACTTGCCAGAACAGTAGCTGGACTGCCTAACACATCCTCGTCGCCAATGTAGCGTTGCAAGTGCGCTGAACAAACAGAGCGCTACCGCGGCGGGCAGAATAAGAATCGGGCAGCCATTCCCATTCACTGGCTTTATTCTACTTCCTCTTCTTCGTCGCCGCCGCTATATACGGTGATCACGCGCAAACATAAAATCTACATCACTACACCGACGACACTAGTTTGCTTTTTTCAGCTCAAAATGGTCGATGTGCTATTTGACAGGGATAATCAAGCGTTATCTGCATTAGCAATCAGGAGTCGCGTTAATTCCCTACAAATCAACGCCGATAAAACAAAAGCAGTGCTTTTTCGCCCAAAAACATAAGGTAGTCCCAATTACAAGAGATGCCGTTTTGAACTCATACAAAATAGAGGTTGGAAAATCTTTCAAGCTCTTAGGTTTCCTTTTTACCGAGACTATGTCATGGGATAGTCATGTTAACTACCTTATTTCTAAGCTGTCACAAGTAGTAGGTCTGATAAACCGCCACCGGTACATGTTACCAGCAGGGGAAAAATTATGAATATATAACTCGTTATTTTACTTCCACTTAAATTATTATAATTTAGTCTGAAGTACAACAACGTCGACAAATAAAAAAAAACACTTGTTGCAAAAAAAAAAAAACAGCGTTAAGGGCTATAGAAGACGTTCCAATTGACTTCCCCACAGCTAGTTTATTTAAGAAGTTTCGCGTTATCAATATACACGCCATCTTTAGCTACATACTTCTCACTAGTCTAAAGCTAGAACAAATTAGGGGTGCAAACTTTTTGATAAACCTTGGACAGCTCTCCGAAAATATTCACGCATATTCTACCCGTCGTGAAGAATGTTGGGAGGTGGTCACTGCAAGAACGAACTTGGCACACAAATGCTCAAACATACTATCCCAAAAATACTTAACTCACTTGAAGATGAAGGATTAGAATTCAGTACATTGTCCCTTACAGAAATTATAGTAATTTTCTCCACAAATGAATCCGAGTATGAACCAAACTTTTGGGGTCTAAGAACATGGCGAATAGGTCACTTTTCTGTTGTAGAAAATGATAAAATATATGGACTGAAACACTCTTTGTTAAATTGCGGTAATCAAAATTTGTAATTTTTTTTTTTTTTTGAGTTGCTGCTATTGCGGTTAAGGACTTGTCAAGCTGTGTCATGTAGCTTTTTTTCCTTGATCGCCACCTTCAACGCCCGATGGAAATAAACTCATTATTATTACTATTATTATTATTATTATTATTATTATTAATATTTTGTATTTTCGAGTGCTTTCTTTATGATCAAAAGAGATCGTCCGCTATTTTCCGCCGTCACTGCTGTTTTCTTTTTAACGTAGCCCAAGACAAAGCCAATCCTCGTAGTATACAGGTGTTCATCCCGGCCGTTCCAAAATCGAGTCCCGGATCATTTACTCGCGATGTCACGTGGTATTACACGCTGATGTAGGAGACAGGTTAGTCCGGTAAGATTTGGAACATAGCCTATTTCTCCGACGTCGAACTGACAGGCTGTACGCTCCCACCGCCGCACGCGCCCCACGCGCACGCCTTTCCCATATAAAAGATTTAAAGTAAATAACCAAACTAAGGCGCTGACGAACGCCCGTGCAAGATGCCATTTGTTTTAGGCTTTTGCTTTAGAAGAGTCACTGCAACAGACGCCGGCACCGCCGGCACGTGGAACACTATTCCCTGCATTCTCCTTGATGGTTGGGTAATCTAGCAAAAGGTCTGTCTCTTCAGCAGATTAGTTATCAAATAGGCACCATTTTCAAGAATAGCAGTCTCTCCAAGTAGATAATAAAGATTTCTCATAGATTTGCCCCTGTGCGACTCGCAACGGCCATGTCTACGCTCGTGCCGCCCTCCCTTTGTTGTTCCAAGTGCTTACGTGCCTAGTTTCTTTTCCTTCTGCTCTCCCGGGGTGGCGGTCCCGTCGCGCGTGTCTACTTTCCTCCGGCTCTTCGGGGCAAGGCCGTGTCGTCTGCTAAAAAGCTTCGCTGGTCATCCACCTTCAGTGTGGAATGGCTCATGATTTTTTACAAGTATGATGCTTTTTTTTCTTGTTAATACTTGGAAGAAATAATGTAAACGCCGCAGTTTCTCGAGGTTTAAAATATTTAGATCTTAATAAAAGAGCGGAATTTTTGTGCAGCATTGATTTAATATAAGTTAAATCAGTAAGCCAATCTACGCTGTTCGAGGCTTCGCAGCAGTGGGCCGCAGATGTGCGTAAAATGATTGACGCTCTACGCATTTTGAAGCAAAACTACCTTTTAATAAAAATACCCTCTGGTGCTTTCACAGTAGTTCTATACAATTCATTGCCAACCTCTTGCAGGCGATGAAGGACCCAGTTGTGTTTGGCAAGATTTGTTTTTATATTTCTGTCATCATTTTCCTTTTCTAAACTGAAGATTAGCTCATGGGCGCAGGAGTAAAAAAACATGCAAGAAGAGAAAGAAAACTAGCAGAACTTAGCGGTTTTGTTTTTGCGTCACCGTCGCACAAACCGGAAATTCCGCTAGACCGTTTCTTGGCCACTGGGCATTTTCTTGCAACGACTTCTCCAGTCAGCCGTAGTTAAAAGCTCTACCTTCCAATAAAAAAGGAAAGATAAATGCCAGGAATGCCTTTCTAACTCAGCGGCTATATGAACGCCGCCATGTCATGTGATCGTTTCCTTTCGAAAGCCAGCAGTATATAAGCTCTCCGTCCCTTCAAAATGCCAGTCCCACTCGCAGCACTCTTCAAAGTAACAACCTCTCCTAACCATGAGGTCCCTCGTAAGTTCCATTCCGAAGTTTCGATTTGAATACTTCCTTTTATTACCGTTAATTTAGGTCTCTCTTCCAGCGACTCGCGAAAGTGCGGTCAAAACGCAAATTCATATCGTGTCTGCAGACGTTATACCTCAACAAACAGTTATCAAGAGCTCTTTGTCTTTTATAAAAAAAAACTTAAGACTTTTTTTCGTTTCTTTATATGCCGCTACCGTACCTTATACGGATGTACCTTAAAGTGCTTAACGATGACACCCAAGCGTCGACAATAGCGCTATTAGAGGTGCAAAACTAAAATGTATGGTTTCATAGCCGAGTAACTTCTTAGCTTCTTACAACCAACTCTAGAATGCCGGATATTCGTTAGAGTCACCGACAACTGAAGAAACGAAGGGAGAGGCGAGTCCAGAGCATTTTTTATCATCTCTCATGAGCCCATCAAATTACAGCATTAGACGATAAAGAAAAACTCAGAAAAACCAATCACGAAGCAAGAAGAACGAGCATAATAAGCCAAGCTCCGCATTTCTTAAGCTGTCATCTACTATGCGGAGCGCAAACTCATCTGCTTTTGTGCAGGGGTTGCAATGAGGTCAGAACGCCGAGCTTTGATTGGCTGTGATACGAAGGATAGGGGAATACCTCAATGCTCGCTGCCTTGAGGTCTTGCTACTATCCACACAATCACAACCAATTAGAGTTCGGCAGTGTTCTGACGTCACTGCAACCACTGGGCTAAGAGCAGACAAACTAGCGCTCCGTATACAGTTAATTTTAAAAAAAGAAAAAAGCGGCTTGAAAGTGTCGCTGAACTGCTATCTCTCCTCAGCCAATGAGATTGAGTACACTAGCCGATAAAACGACCGAAGAAGGAATCACGAAGCAAGAGGCGCAAACATTATAATCCACTCCTGGGATTCTTAATTTTTCAGTAGCCGAGGATCCGTGGAGGCGACCGTAGTGCATCGAATCGATGTACGGTGATCGTGAATGTGTAGGAGAAGCAGAGGGACTGGGCGCGTGCTATCGCTTTCTTCTCGATTCGATGATGCGATATCACGTTTGTTTCGTTTGTAGTTGTGCAGCCTGTTCCTGATGGTAGTCGTTGCCGCGGCCCACGCCGGATACGGACATGGCGGCTACGGCGGTCACGGAGGCTACAGCCACGCCATTACCCACCACTACGACAACCAGAGGGCGCACTACGGCCATGGAGGATACGGAGGATATGGCGGCTATGGCGGTGGATATGGTGGATACGGCAGTGGCTACGGTAGCGGCTACGGTGGATACGCTGGTGGCTACGGTGGCCATGGTGGTTTCTTTGGATGAAGTCATGTATCTTAGGCTCTTTGTGTAGTTTATACGCTGTACAATATATAATAAAATTATTTATTACAGTATTGAAACACGACCTTCTCAACGTCATTTTTTCTCTATTACATTGAGAAGAGTAAGCGGTGATTGTTTAAAATGTATTTGACACTGTTTTGTTTGTACCCGTGTAAACATGTTGAAGCACTCGCAACACTGCGGAAAATTGCAGTTTCCTTATTCACTTAAATCATTGCTTCTTCGTTGAATACGGAAAACTGTTCCGACTGAGCTTGCTTCTCTATAAACCATTTAAAATAAAGCAGAGGAAGAAACAAAAGAACTCTCGCAAGAAGGAATGCAACGGAACATCGCACTCGACCTCGAGTCTTCCTTTATTCTGAAGCTCAGATCATCCCATTCTACCCAAAAACCTACTATCTTTGTGTTTTCGATGTTCTAAGAACTTGTGACAATTCTCTGGTACCTGGTTAGATAACGGGACTAGGCGGATTTTTTTGGTCCTGCGCCAGACGCCAAACTGTGTTTGGAGATTTATATTTGTCCTTTTGTAGCGAACAAGCGGGCGACACCATCTACACCGTAGAGCAACGTGCACCAACACACGCACAGTGAACGTGTCAGGAACCTCGCACCACGAGTGGCGCACACGCGACACAAGCTCCGATGGAATACGCCGGCTGGAACACAGGCTCGTCTCATCTGACATAGAAATTTTCTAGGACCTGGCCCGTTTGTAAATATCTGTCTGTAAAATATGTAAATAGCAAGTGTGTCAGCAAAGAACGCCTCTCGGTATGTTGACCACACTTTGTTCCCCTTGTTCCCCTTCTCCGGGGTTTGCTTTCTTCATTCTTGTCCAGCTCGCTTGCACCTTTGCGTTTAATCGCATTATAATATTTCTTGTATGTTTTTTACGCATTTGTATCCAGTCGCGGTGCCATTTCATTGGGCGCATTTTTGGCGCCAGTAGCAGTGGTTGTTCTGGAAGCGGGCCGCGGGCCAGGCTTCATCGGAAGGACCGCGGCCTACCGCGGGCCGCATTTGGCCCGCGGGCCGGGGTTTGGAGACCCCTAGCTCCCTTAGAACCTTCACATTGAACAAATTACGCAATGCTTTCGTTTCCTGCGACGAATCTTATTTTTATGACTAACTAAGTAAACCATATATTTGCTCGCACTAATTTATATAAATACTCTCCGCTTAGCCTCGCTATCACTGAATGAAACACTGTCTTATACTGCATTGTCACAGGATTACCTCAAATTTTTAACGACCTTGATTTCTCGCTTCCACGAAGACCCTAGTCACCAATTGCACCCAGTGACAACGCATAGTTACACCGTAATGTCGCGTAGATTTGTAATTATCATTGGCAGTTGTGGAGTGCCACAAGTGATGAGCAGCAATTGTATTTTAATTTTTTTTCAGCGTGTTGCAGCGTGTTTGTGTTCTTTTTTCGTTTTATTACTGTCAATCTGTATTTTTTTATATGAATCCCCCTCCTATATAATGCCCGGTATTTATGGCCAATAAATAAATTATTAAATATTAGCTGCTCAACCACAATTCGATGTAAAGTGAAGACCTGGGGCTCTAATCTGGACACTTAGCGAGAAAGTCGTCGAAAAATCTGGCGGCCGCGATCGTCTGCAGGGCCTTACTTGACCTTGGAGCCGGCCAATCATAGCCGCCAGATTTCTCGACGAATTTTTCGCCAAGTGTCCAGACTAGGAACCCTGGATTTGATTTCCTGCGAGATGACCAGAAGGACCACAAGCTCACCAAAATAGGTAAATTATGAAGGTACCCAAAGAATCACCACCATAACGCACCAAAGTTCTCAGATGCAGCTCGAAAGCGGGCAATTCATACGATATTGCCGCGTGCGTGGCGGAATTAGCAGCACACACGACAAACGCGCGGACGCATGCAAGAGATCCAAGACCCCGCCGGGCCAGATCCTCATTTTTTCGAACGTTGCTCTCTTGGAAAGTTGCAGTTTATTATCGGCAATTATCGCGTCCTCTGGGTTAGAAACGTTCTGAATGTAGCCCGCGTATAAAAGCAGCCCGATAGCGCGCTGATTCTAAAGTCCCTCTGTGCTGAAAGTAGGGCGAACCAATTGTACACTCGTCATTCCTCCCTCGCAACACCCTGACCCTCAAGTATTCCGTTTTCCCCTCCCGGACGTTACTAGACTACCTCAGTTGTGGAACTCCCCGCGGAAGGGGGTATCCCCCCTCACTCACTTCAGCCCGCCTCCCGTCGTCCGAAGCACCATCTATATTTTCGTTTACGAACTATGTGCTCCATAGAGCATGGTGGAACGCAATCTGGACGCTGCTCTTCGAAACATACGTGTCTCATAGAATACACTGCAGTTACCAAAGAAGTCGTCCGGCGCGTCGAACGACGGGAGGGTAGTCATGGTGAGTGAGGGGGGTACAGCTCGTGCATGCAGCGTCTATGAGCAGTTCCGTAACTGAGCTAATCTAATAACGTTGCCCCTCTCATCAGACGGCGCCATTTTTGAGCTCGTCGGGAGGGTAAAGAGACAGTGCTACGTCAGAGTTCGTCTGAAACTCGTGTTGTCACTGCATGAAAACACCACCTAACTCTGATGCAGTTCTCCGGTCCAATCTGTGTTGTTCTCTTTAGGGTACTTCGATAATTCAGGACGTTCTCATCTAGCAGGTGTTGCTCGGCCACGCTCAAATATTGCGTCGTCTGCCGGGAAAGGAAATTGGGAGAGAAGGGTCTTTCAACATGGAGAGAAGGTTCGCCACTATTTTTCGTAAACAGGCGATGCAACTACCGTACCTGGAACGCGTCTCCGACCGGCGTGTCTAGCGTCCTCTTCCGCCCATGCAAGGAAAGTGGTCCCAAAGTGGCCTGAAAATGACGTCACAAAAGCCGGAGTGTGATGCTATAGACCGACACGCGGCGCGGCTCTGAGTACCAACACAGCCGGAAGACCGCGCATGCGCAGAAGCTATGTGGGCAGAAGCGGCAAGGGTCTCCGTGTTTTCGCCATTGCGTTGTGTGCCGTATACGATCGCTGACGACGTTGTAGAAACACTTCTAGCTTTATTTGTGAGTCGTATTTCGTGCCGACGGATGTCGTATGTTATGCTCGACAATATGAGCTCGCACCCCGAGCATGAAACTCAGCGGTAAGGAGACAAGCTGTGTGCGAACGGCGTTGCCTTCGACGATCCGTGCGCCGTAAACAAGGCCAGCTGAAGTTCCGACGCGAAGTTTCTGCCACCGACGTCGATGGTTTATGTCGTCGTTTATTTAGTTTTTTTCGGCAAGCCAGTTCAGCGCCGACACGGCGCAGGCGTACAAGTCTCTCGAGCCCCACGATTACTTCGAGACTTTTTACGCACTTCCGGCGGGATCAGCAGACTGATTCTGCGGAAGTGCTTTACAAATTCATTAAATATACTGTGTCCTTCAACCAAGGCATGATATTTTTCTTACCCTCATGACCAGAAGGCACGACAAAAGGTAATGTCTTGTGCGTTCTGCCGACCATCTCCTTCCGCTTGGTAGCACGGGCGTAGCGAGCCACTAACGAGCACGGGCGGTGCTTTGTGCGCGAACACTTTGGGAATAAAATCTGCGTGATCTCGATCAGACGACGGTTTCCCTGTACATAACCAAGCCTCGGCCCGGAGACTGAAATGGAAGCCACACTTGCCTTAGAGAAAGTGCTTGCCGCACAAACGGTCGTCTGCGCGAGGCGACCATCTTTTTCGATCCACGGATATTACCCACCTTCTGCGCCTTTCAGAGTCCGCCGGGAACATGCATAGGAAAACTCACTCCACTACATTAGCTGTACCTTTCGGAGCAATTAATGGCTACACAGCTTTGCGGCATGCTGTAATGCTTTGAAGACCACTCAAAACGTGCGCTTTTCTGCCCACACCACCCGGCCCCGGTGCGATCGCAGTGCCCCCGCAGCTCCGTGACGTCAATCCCAAATCTGTCTACAGGGTGTCACAAAAAAAAAAAAATTTACAAGGTTTTTTTTGTTTTTTTTTTTGTTGTTGTTTTTACCGCAAAAATAAACTAGGCCTCGCCGAACGCTCATTCTCCGCCCAAAGGAGCGCTAGAAGTCACAACCAGATGCCAAAGTTTCAGCCCGATCCGATAACTTAATCAAAAGTTATAAGTGATTTTCTGAAAAGTTGAATGAGAAAATGGAGCCCATTTTTGCAGTTTTCGGTTTCTGGTGTCATAGAGCGCCATGTGTTCGAAAACTCCGTCGTCCGCCATTTTCCCCTTGAAATTTTCAGAAAATCACTTATAACTTTTGATTAAGTTATCGAATGAGCGTTCGGCGATGCCTAGTTTATTATTGCGGTAAAAAAGGCCGTGTAAATTTTCTTTTGTAACACCCTGCATAAACAAGACATTCATGAGAAATGGGAATTGGAACGACAAAACAAATTAATTGTAAAGAACAATAAAGTTGCAATGTACCTATGTTCTAAGACTTTTTGTGCATTGGCCTTTTTTTAAAAACATCGCGAAGGTACATTCGTGTTTTGGCTGGCTTGAGTAAGTTGTGACAGAGTGTTTTCTTCAAGAGAGCCCCAAAGTTCCACCCTGAAAGCTCTACCATCTTTTCCACGCGAAGAAAATGTCCTTGACTCATGAGGTGGCACCTATTTTTTAACATTCAAAGCAGCGAATACCCGTGACATTTTTTTTTTTTTTTTCCATTGGTCACTCTGCACAGAGACAGGCAAAACCAATGCGTTGTGGGGAATTCGTCTGCTAGCAGAGACTCCGAGCTCACCAGGGGCACTGCGATCACTTTTCGCCCGCGCTCCGCAGGAGTTGCCAGTATTGGCTTGCAGGGTATTGGGATAAACTTTGATTAGCTGATCGAAAAATACATTGGATGCCTTAAGGTCTACCTACTATCCTTTCAATCAATACCGATCAGAGCTCAGCGTCGTTCTGACGTCACTGCAACTCTTGTGCAAAAAGCAGACGACTTGCTCTCCGCATAGTCACGACGCTTTGATATGGTACCATATGGTGCCAGGAATGTGTCTCCTACTGGTGTGTTTACCGCGTCCCGAAAAAGTGTTTCCTCCATTTCCGCCTGATGCCATCATAGAAGTGCCATGTTGTCGCCGGTCGCGATCCTGGAGGTGTGAATGTGGCCTATACGCCTGTTCGCTGCATGGTCGCTCTTCACCTTGACAGTCCAAGGAAGCTTCGGCAGCCAGGAGTTGGGTGCTGCGACGACACTAACACTCACGTCTGCTCGTGCTTTTTCGCCGAAACTTGTACGGACAACCACCAGGATCGCAACGACATCCGACAGCATGACATAGGCTGTGTTCCAAAATCTGCTCGATCCGACTCCGGAGTAAAGGTTTCGCACCTGGGCGTTTCAAAACTTAGTTGCGCTTACTCGATGACGTCAAAACTCGCGTTCCAGAAACGATTTTTTTTTTTTTTTTCTGGAGTAATTACTTACGCTACCCTCCTCGGTCGGGGGGTAACGCCGGATCGAATCGAGTAAACTCGTCACGTGATTCGTCGTCGTCTGCTTCCTGTGCCGACAGCCGTCGAAGTTGATTTGCTTCGTTGGCTTTGGCGGCAGGCGTTCGAAATAACAAAGAATGAGGTGCAGCCGTTTATTTGTGGTTATTGCAATTTGTGTGGTTATTGCAATTTGCTGTTATTATCAGAGTGCGAGCGTAAACAGGAGCTTCTTCGCATCCTGGTCCTCGGCGTTGGAGGGAACTCCATATTCTTACGTTAAAAGATGAAAATGTTCAAACGCTGTAGATGGTGTGGACGTTTTTTGGGGTATTTTTTCACCCCAGAGTGTGTGTAATGAGAGGATAACGCTTGTAAAGCAGTGAAGGCATCGAAGATTGTACGTATATGATCAGTCCACAACCCCACCACATCTCTTTCCCTAAGGAATTGTCTATAGCAGTTTCGAAGTGCTCTCCGCGGTTTTATAATCGCTCTCGCGTCAAAGCGAACGTAAGTTACATATCCCTGTTGAGAAAGCCCCATGCGCTCTACCGCTACACCTTGTGGAAGCAATGTCCGCAAAGCGCAATCGGTGCTAGTTACGATGAGTTGAGGCTGTTTATGGCACTGGACTGGACTGGACTTACGGCGATCGCGCAGATTAATCAAAACAGAAATGTTGATGTCTAATTGAAGGGAATAAGTAATTTTTATTTCAATATACAGCTCGAAAGGAAGGTGAGCAAAAGGAGCCGGTGGATCCATCTCAGAAAACACCGCGTCGTCACTGTCAAAGACGAACTTCGAAGCAGTTAACATTATCGTCTCTACGTGGTTTCTCCATGACCAAAAGAGATCGTCTGATATTTTCCGCTGTCACTGCTTTGTTTTCCTTTTGCCGTAGCCCAAGACGAAGCCAATCCGCGTAGTATCCGGGTGATTATTCCGGCCGTTCCAGAATCGAGTCGCGGATCGTTTACTCGCGATGTCACGTGGTATTACCCGCTGACGTGGGAGACAGGTTACTCGGGTAAGATTTGGAACATAGCCATACACTCCGTGCGGGAACTATAGGGGGCGCTTTGAAAAACGCGCGCAGCGCCGCTAGCGGAGGAGCTGGCGTTCGACCGTGAGGCGCGTTCAGCAGCCTGCGGTGCCTTTTTGCATGCCAAGCTGTGGCGGCGGAAGCGCGCACGGACGAAACTTTTGCTTTTTGAGCCGATACGTTGAGGGTGACGTTGCATGAATGCTGGGGCAGACCTAAGAAGGGCATTTAGCTGTTCTCCTCTTCTTATATATTGAGTTTTAGTCGTTACTTGGGGGAATTTCTCTAGTTGCGGCCAAAAAAGGAGTTGGAGCAATTTTACGAAAAAGCAAGACGGCCACCACCATAATTGCTTTGAGTGGGATATTTATTTCATTCATCGCTGTAAACGTAGGACTGCTGGAACGATGATATTGGAGGCGAGTGAGAGGTCCACTAAGTTTCTGCACGAAGTCTGCCAAGTTTCATTAAGACAGCAGGTGTGAAAGTTGTTCCTAACGAATGAAGGAATAAAACTGTACGGTATATCCAATATTGGACCCAAAATGTTGTGTTATAGCGGGCTGTGCAAAGTGCAGATTTGGGCACACAGGTGCTTGGACTTGACAGTAACATGACACAGCACTTATTATACAAAAATAAAAGGTGGCATAGGGAAACCAGGTGAAAATTTAGTTTGGGCGGCGTAACTCAATGGGAACCGGTTTTGACCATGAAAAGGCTGTCAAGAGAATACCACTGCTCGGGGGAGGTGGAGACTTTAGAGGTAGGAAGGGATTAGTGGACTGTACTTCCAATTGAAACAACTTTACGAAAAGTGGTTCCAAAGCCGAGAAAACGAAGTTGTCGGCCAACACACGGTTTGGCCGCCAAGGGCTTTTGCGGTCAGCTGTTGTGTAATAGCGTGTTGTGCGAGGTGCTGATTTTTGGCCCACAGGTACTTTGACATGACCGTCACTTGGCACAACACTTATTATAACAAAAATAGTTGGCATAGCGGAACCAGATGGAAATTTAGTTTGGGCGGCGTAACTAAATGGGAACTGGCTTTGACCGTCAAAGGTTGTCAGAAAATACCACTCATCGTGGGAGGTGCACACTTTACAGGTAGGAAGGGACCAGTGGACGGTACTTCCAGTTCGATCCACTTTGCGATAGGTGGCTCTAAAGCCGAGAAAAAAAAAATGGTTGTCTACAGAACTCGGGGTGTCAGTGTTTCCACATCCAAAAGGAGGCTGATCAAGAAAGAAAGCACACCACATAAACTTCCATACTCAAACGCCGATTCTCCAGTGATGCCGAGTTTCATCGTTGTTTTCTTTAGATTTATATTTGTCACTTCTTTTACCGTTCAAATCCTTCTTCATGAAGTACAGATTGCGTGACATATTTGTCCGGAAATATCATCGACATGTACGATGGGGATGAAACTTCTTTGGAGGGCATTCCTCCAACGAAATTGGCACTGCATACCCGCGAGTGTGGGATGGCATTTCAGTTCGTCCCATCGGCGCTGACACATGTAGGCGTTACTGGTACGAAAACGAACGCAGAGCGCAAAGCGGCAGTGTAGAATATGTCAGCCGTGCCGACACAGTGGCAGACATGATCGGGACACCAAATTTCTCGCGTCGTACGGCACGGCTCCATCGTTGTCGCTGTCCCACAAAACATCGGCGAGGTGAAAGACTGTGAAACTTTGTCTCCACGAGATACGACGGATAACTATTGAAGCACTTAATGACGCAGCACAGGCAGCACTTCATGCTGTGAACCCAGCGCAACAGCACCACTCCGACTTCAACGCGTACCAACGTACGCGGCGTGGTTTCGGTTTCGTTTTCTCTGGGGTGCTCACTGCCTACCTTCGGTACCGGCCGCGAGGCGGCGCGCCAGTCGCGTCGCACGGAGTGTATAGAGAGCCTAGACCAACGTTACTAAAACACTCCGGTTGGGAAACTCCCATAGGGACAGCTTTGAAAAAGTGGCCCCAATCTGTCTCCGAGCACCGAGCTAATGACGAAGACAACGCCACCATTTCTCCCGCAGCGGCCTCTCGAACAACTGCACGTCACATATATTTTGGCTTCGAGAACAGATACAGCGACAGAGGTTACAGGGGTGCCACCCCGGTCTCCCCGGCGGACGCGCCGCGTTCAACTACCGGAGTTAAAATGCACCTAGGGCAGGACGCGCTACCTGAAAGGCCCGCTGAGGCAAGGTTGTATAAAAACAATATTAATTGTTCCGCAAAACTTTGCGAATTAAAAATTATAAAAACATCACGCGCCCATCATTTGGTACTAAACGCCAATAAATTTCATGCAAAAAAAAGTATTTTCCGTTTGTTTTTACGCAAAAACAGGCTTTCAAAAAGCTCGAGATACCCACAGTACAGACAAACGAAAAGGAGTGGCGCTGTTGTCGCATTTAGCTCGGTCTCGGTGGACGCCAGCGGCCCAGGTTTCGACGGCGAGTTTCCAAACTGAGTGTTTTAGTAACGTTGGCCTAGACTGAAGAGAAGAGGGGTCCATCTGAAACCATAGGGAGCATTTGCAATTTAATGGCGGTCACCTGCTGCGGCGGACGGTCACAAGTGCGCATGCACTGCGTTTTTAGCGTCGCGAGGAGGAAAGCAGGAGGGCTATGCAAGACTGTGGGAATAGGCGGGACTGGGACATCGCCGCCTGCTGCGATTGGTCAGAGCCCCCAGCAGGAAAGGCGGAGACGTTAGCAGACGATCAACGCTATCAGCACACCCAGCTCGTATCGCAGGTGCGGCTGATAAAACACGTGACCCCGATCGAGCAGTTGGAAACTCCCTGTAATACAGGTTCTCTGTGGCATGACACTCCGGCTGTTGTGATGTCATTTGCTGCCACTTCGGGAACACTTCCCATGCATGGGCGGATTTGGCGACTCCGATTTCACAACAGGTGGCGCCACTCGTTTCTCAAAATGGCGGTTTTAGTGAGAGTCGGAGATGCGTGCCGGGGAACCAGTTTCTGAGCCTGTCTGCTGTGCTGGCTTCACTGAGCGACACAAATTATTCTCGCTCATACGAGGAAAGCTAGGGGGGGGGGGGGGGGGGGGGGCTTGTTTTAGGCCTCAATGTTCTACGCGTGGAACCTTCTATGCCGATTATTCCAGAAGCCCACGCGTGCACATAAGTGGCTTCGTGTAGCGAGCCAGAGTCAGTCTCGCCCCTGCGCTCGATCCTGCAGGGTTTCGCCGACATCGACGCCCGCGACGCTCTGCTGTTTTCTTTTGTACCCTTTTATTTTTGGCACAAGTTCGCCACATTAAACGTTTATTTCTTCCTGTTTATTTATTGTTTTTGGTCATCACCGGTGACAATATCAGCATATTTGTTGGACACACCAGAATTTTGGGTGCTACACCAAGATTTACTGGTGTTACACCAAGGTTCTCGGGTGTATCTTTCATTAGCGAAATAATTGCACCTTTTTTATCTCTACGCCGTTAATTTAGTAGTTATTCTAGGAAAAGCTGGTTCTCGTGAAGGAGGCGCATCTGTGTAGTGTAATCTGCAATTATCTGCATTTTCCAATAAGTACACCATCCTGAAATCTGAGGGTTAAGTTATGGATGGGTAGATGCCGCAGTCATCTGCAAAAAGCCGGAATGTTGACTGATTCTTTGCATGCGTGATTATCATTAATAAAGTGTAGAAAAAAGAGTGGTCCATGTACTGACCCTAGCAAAACCAGATTTGATGGAAATCGGGGGAGAAATAATAATAATTGGGGGTTGTGGGGATATTTATACAGCGTGTAGTTGGTCTGCCATTAAAGTTGCGCCGAGTCACACGCTGTAGATGAGCAATTTAGCCAGTGCAGTACAACCGCTAGCCTGGGGTCTTTAACGTGCACCACGCAGCAGTGATACACGACCGCACGCCGGTGCGGTGCTCATCCAGATCGAAACGGGCAGGGGTGGGGCTTGAGGGAGAAATAATGTTTTCTTTAAGATCACACCGAAGAGCAGGGTTGTAAAAGTTACTTCAAAAATGTACCTAAGATACAGTTACAGCCACTCATATAAAAAGTTACCTAGGTATGTACCTAGGTACTCACTTAAAAAAGTACCTAGGTACAGTTACAGTTACTTTAAAGTTACTTACTTTATTTATTTTCCACAAATTTGTATATATATATATATATATATATAGGAAGTAAAGCTTTTTATACTAAGGGTACGCACAAAACCAGTTCGATGAAAGTGCTTTATTGCTATCAATGCGAGAAATAAGGAAAAAAAATACCCGTCACATGAGCCGGTGCTGACGTCGACGGGCCGAGAATACGTCGGCCGCATGAAGAAACGCATGAGTCGAGCACGTATGCCCCTAACCTTTGCGACATCCAGCAAAAGGCTTCAAGCTTCCTCGTTTGTTTTTTTTTTTTTTTTTTTTTCGTTAGTTGGAAGAAAATAAGCTTCCTTTTTTCTTTCGGTACTTTCTCAGTTTTGATAACCGCCGAATCTGAGTCCGATTTATTGAGTGGAAACTGCATTATATCCGCGATGTTACATTTCTTAACGGTTGTAATTATAATTTATTTTCAATTATATTTTATGTTGCGTTTATGGCAGAATAGAGCCACCACCAGGACAAGATACAGGCACCAGGAACTGTGCACATCTTTCAAGTTATCTCTTCTCTTGTATAGCTGTCAGAGGAGCTTCAAACACGCATTGAAGTCAATTTTGGTTTGAGATGAAGGAAGCAGGTCGCTATTTTCCCCAAACATAGTTCCGAAGCGATTCCATAAATTGGTGTCGCTTGAACGGCATCGCTAATCCACCGTTCGCTCAAATGAACACCGCCATTCGCTAAAGCGTCGTTCGATGAAACGTCATGGACAAGGAAGGCTTCGTTCGCAAAAACGTCGCTCGATCAAGTCAGTGCCTCCCAGGTCGTACCCAACTCAACGTTAATCACGGCACATGGTAGTGTGTTGATACTTCAAGATTTGTAGTTTTCACCATTTTTATGAAGTGAATAAGAAAGTACCTGTAAAAAGTAATTTCACTTAGTTACAAGTTACTCGAAAATGTACCTAAGACTCAGATACAGATACCGAGAAATGAAAGTACCTAGGTTTGTACCTCAGGTAAAACAAAAGTACCTAGATACCGATTTTCAGTTATTTGTATCTAGGTACTTTACAACCCTGCCGAAGAGTATTAAAAAAAATTAAAATGCATTTAATAAAACCAGTTTCTATATTAGCATCAGTTAATTTTTTTTATTAATCATAATGCGGGAACGGTCAAAAGCCTCGGAAAAGTCGCTAAATACTGCGCCAGTTCGGGGAGAGGAGTGGATGCTCTTAAGAAAGTCAGTAAGTAGTTCGTAAAGCTAAAGTTCACAGGAGTGTCAACGTTGAAAAGAAGGTAGATTACGAAAAAAAAAGTTTTTAGTATCAACACAGTTTGTAGACTCTGGATAAATAATGTATTTGAGTAGTTTACATGATGTGCAAGTAAAATAAAAGAGTCTGAGTAGATTGTTAGAAAGTTGCGATTGCCGTATTTGAAGATAAGAACGACGTGGGCCAACTTTCAATCGCCGAGTAGCTATTACATATTAGTAATTAAAACGTATAGCGCAAGCAAACGGAAGGTAGAAGACACACAAGACACACAACACAACCCCTAATCATACCTTACCAACAAGCCAAAGCTTCCATTTTAAACAATTACATCATAGAATGCATTTTATTAGAGCTATTAAATTGGCGTCGCTTCCTCGCTCCGGCAGAGATTTTTGTTTTCTTCTAACGCGTTGGTTTGTAGAGCAGCTCGCACAGAAGAACAGAAACTTGCCCACGGAGGTCGTTTCAGAAAAGCAAAGAGAGAAGCGACTGATATTCCCAAACTTTCATGTAAAACATCGACACGACGTCAAAAGCTCAGGTAGACCAAGCCTTTCCAGGATTTCAAATATGGCGCCTTGAACGCGTCTTCACCTGGTGTGTTTACCTCATGCTACAGAGTGGACCCACGATTTCCGCCTGTTGGCGTCATGATATGTTACGCTGTCACGGGCCGCACTCGTGGCGGTGTGACGGCAGTGGTTGTCACTCCAATAGGCGCCTCTTCTGTTGCAGGTTGCTCTCCAGCCTGAGAGTCCACGGACGCTTCAGCAACCAGGTGTTGGAAAAACTTCCCGACAAAAGCGACACTCCTGTCGCCAGTATCGTGGCGTCTGGCAACCCGACAGGCCTGCTTCTGTGACATCGATTGTTGCGACTTCGGGGCCACCTTTTGATGTACGGGAGGAATAGAACGCTAAACACACCCGTCGAAGACGCGTTCCAGGTACTATTCGCGACTCTAGCGACCTATAGGGGGCGCCACCACCAAACAAACATGGCGGCTGAGTCCAGGTCGCGTCGGCTCGGCCGGGCCGCCTGAAGAGGTGGCGCGTTCAATTTTAACAGATTTTCTTCTGTTTAATGCCCAGTTTTATAGGTATTTGAACTGAGACGGTTAAGTGTAGCCGGTGCAGATAAACTTGAAAGCATAGTTTTGTTTTGCCGGTGGTTTTTCTTCTTTTCATGTCAAACTTTCGATTTGGAGATTTTGTTCAAAACCGAAACTATGGGCTCCGGAGAGGCGGTAATGTACTAATCAGTTTTGATCATCTAAGGAAAGCGGCGATGACTACAGAATTGTTCCACAGTAAGTAACTTTTCAGCCAACTCGCATGCCTCGACCATGCGACTTATCTGCCCGCGAAATCGAGCTTTTCTGCGTATCCGCGTTTAAGAAACAGCTCCAGTCGTCTGCTCGGTCAACAACACAGGCTGCAGGAAAATTACACAAATTAAGCAAGCGCTTCTTGAGCCAAGGACCATGTTAACCCGCTGGCGCCCCACTAAGCAGCTGATACTCGTATTTCAATTCAGGTTTTAGTAGCAATCGAGAAGTCATTTCGACGAGCGCGTTGTGTATGATATTACGTACTATGTCCCACTAAGGCGATATTAGTATATTCTTCGGGTTAAAATATGAGCTTAGTTGACTAGCTATTAGGTGAGCTGCTGAATAAAAGTATATTTGAGAGTCAGAGAGGTATTACTTCAACTTAGCCAAATTGTTCTATAGCCGGCAGCACGGAAACAAACTGAAGAGAGTCTTTATCGAACATTCACGCAGAACCTCTCTGCATTGAACTTTGCTTCGAATCCTGAACGGAGAAAATGAATATTTTTTGTGGCCGGTCAACCTGAGTAGACGTATTTTGCTGCTGGCTTCGACGCCCTCGAAATATAAATATTGGAGGCGCGATAGGTCAAAATGCCGTGACAACATCTAACGTTGCGAGACTCGTCCCCCACCTTTTGAAAACAGATAATTTCCCTCATTCATCATTTGCAGCGAGCAGGTTTTCCTGAATCAAGTGATTGCGAAATCAGCCCAACTCCTTCAGTGTGGTCCAGAGGCTTTTTTCGGCGAAAAGCAGCGAAGATGAATAACCAACGCACCGACCGGCGTGGGTGGCTCAAACTTGAAGCTAAGCGAACACAACCAAACCTAAGAAAAGCAGCTATCGAACCTTCCCATTCACTTGGCTGCAACATTGATGTTCCCTGCAGTGAAATGCCCCGTCTGTCGACCTCAGTCCACGGTTCTACATCCTTATAAAGAAACCACTTATCAGTTACCAAGTATTCGTCACTTTGAATGTGATTCGAGACACACAAGAAGTCAAAACGTTTTTCCGTGATTCCTCCCCATCCAAGAATTCGAAAGCACGCGACCGTGTGCTGTGGAGTAAACGGGCTTTCAAAGAAAACAATCTACTGAGGCTTCACCACACTAATGATCACTCAGGCAAACTTAAGAAAAAGTCGGACCTTCGTCAAATTACATTGCTCGCCACCGCGCCGACTACAGGTCTCCGCGAAAGCCACCACAGGAGAGACGCGGAGGGGCGCGGATGGCGCGGAGCGACCTGGACCGGCTGGTTCCCGGTTTTTCCGCTTGGTGGCGTCCGTTTTGCTGGAGTCGCGAATAAAAGAGATGACGAGTAGTGAAGTTCGTGAGTATCATCTTTTGGGCACTAACACTACTTCCGGCCATGCATTTAAAAGTACAAATTTTAAAAAAGAAAAACGTCTCCAATATATACGACTTAAAAGTGAAGAAATACCAACAAGTTTGTTGGACCGGTGTTAGTTTCCGTACAATATTTTGAATTTGTTTTACACTTCTTATACGTCCAAACAAAACGCCAAGGGAAGCGAAGTTGGCAGAAGAACGCGAAGAGGGAGCTTTTGGTAAACCTCAGAACGGCCTGCCGACATTTCACAAAGAGACCTAGCTTCTTCAGTGGAACAAGCTAGGTCTCCTAGCGCTGTCTGAGGTTCACCGGAAGCTCCCTCTTCACAACACCTATACGTAGCTATACGTTCGTGTCTCCTTAGTATACGACGCTCGTGAATAGGAATACCAATTCAATCGACTTAATAATCGACGACAAGCTGGGTACATGCATTTTAGTCTCACTATCATGGACAGCTAACATTATGAACGATTTGGGGGGAAGTAACGTGACCGTATTAACGAGACATCGACTTAATGTGTGTGAAGCGCTTGAAGGCAGTTTTGTTAAAATCACTGTCATAGAAACCTATATTACCGTGTGACTGTTGTCACTTAATGACCGGTGAAAGACCCCTCATAGCGGGCAATGTCCACACGTTTTCAGCTTTTTTTATACGTTTATAGGATGAAGGAAAGTTTATCATTTATGCCTGGTCAATTAGTTACCCGTTTATATTTCTCACAATTCGTTACCAAAGAAATCTTGTTTCATAGATGGGTCTAATGATTTCTGTATGCCATGGTGGATCTGCGCCGAAAGCTTGTCAATAATAAAATTCAGCAACCGCGGCAAAAAAGATTATTTCGACTTTTGTCCGCATGATTAATGTTCAGTATTTATGCCTGTTGCTGCCATGACCAAACGTTTGTTTTTGATTTAAATAAACTCTCTAGTCGACATCTCAGTCTCGGCTTCTATTTTCAGAATTGTCACAAGTTCTTTAGAACACCAAAAACACAAAGAGAGTAGGTTTTTGGGTAGAATGGTATGCATTGAGCTGCACAATAAATAAAGACTCGAGGTTGAGTGCGACATTTCATGGCCTTTCTTCCTGTGGGGACATTTTTTTCACGGTTGTATTATCACATGTTTATAGAGTAGTATACTCTGTCGGGACAGCTTTCAGTATTCAACATTTCTGTGGCATGTTAAGGGAAAGAAGTAATGATTTAAGTGAACACGGAAACTGCAATTTTTATGCAGCTGTAGAGTGCTTCAACATGTTTACAAAAGTACAATCAAAACAGTGTCAAATAAATTTTAGGCAATCACCGTTTACTCTTCTCGATGTAATAGTGAAAAATGACTTTGAGAAGGTCCTAATGCAATACTGTGTTAAATAACTTTATTATACATTAAACAGCGTATAAACTACACAAAGAGCCTAAGGTATATGTCTTCATCCAAAGAAACCACCGTGGCCACCGTAGCCACCACCGTATCCACCGTAGCCACCAGCGTAGCCACCGCCATATCCACCATATCCACCGCCATAGCCACCATATCCTCCGTATCCCCCGTAGCCGCCGTATCCTCCGTAGCCGCCGTATCCTCCGTGGCCGTAGTGCGCCCTCTGGTTGTCGTAGTGGTGGGTAACGGCGTGGCTGTAGCCTCCGTGACCACCGTAGCCGCCATGTCCGTATCCGGCGTGGGCCGCGGCGACGACTACCATCAGGAACAGGCTGCACAGCTACACATCAAATGGGCAGTTCACTCAATTCTGCGTTTATATGGACGCGACAGTAGAAAGCATCAAACCAAGGGGGAACCGATCAAACGCACCCAGTCGCTCTGCTTCGTCTACCCATTCACGATCGCCGTATCTCGATTCGATGCACTACGGTTGCATCCACGTATCCTCAGCTACTGATACCTTAAGAATCGCAGGAGTGGCTTATAATGTTGGCGCTTCTTGCATCGTGATTCGTTCCTTGGTTGTTTCACCGGCTAGTGTCCTTAATCTCATTGGCTAAGGAGAGATAACAGTTCACTGACACCTTAAACGTTCCTTCTTTCATTTTTTCTTTTTTTTGATCAACTGTATACGGAGCGCAAGTTCGTCTGCTCTTTGCCCAGGAGTTGCCGTGACGTCAGAACGCCGAACACGGATTGGCTTCGATTGGATGGATTGTGGGTAAACCTCAAGGCAGCAAGCATCGAAGTCTACTCCTCTCCTTCCAATCGGAGCCAATCAGAGCTCGGCTTTCTGACGTCACCGCAACCCCTACGCAAGAAGCAGACGAACTTGCGCTCCTCATACACGCTGACAGTTTAAGAAATGCGGAGCTGAGTTCATTATGCTCGTTCTTCCTGCTTTGTGATTGGTTCCGCTGAGTTGTTTTCTCTTCTAATGCCTTAATTTGATTGGCTGCTGAGCGATGATAAAAAATTCTCTGGACTCGACTCGCCCTGTGTTTCTTACGTCGTTGGTTACTATAAAATACATCCTGTATTTTAGAGTTGGTTGAAAGAACTTAAGAAGTTACTAGACTGGGCGAAACCAGCCGTTTTTAGTTTTGCGCCATAAATAACGCAATTGTTCTCGCTTAGGTGTCATCGTTAAGCACTTTACGGTCATGGTTAATCACTTTAAGATTTTAAAAAAGAGAGAGAAAAAAAACGAGAGTTTATATATATATATATATATATAGGAGAAAAACAGTTTTTGGCGAATGTTCATCGAGGCATAACGTCTACAGACACGGTATGAATTTGAGTTTTAATCGCATTCCCGAGTCGCTGGAAGAAATACCTAAATTAACGATAATAAAAGGAAGTATTTAAATCGAAACTTCGGAATGGAACTTACGAGGGACCTCATGGTTAGGAGAGGTTGTTACTTTGAAGAGTGCTGCTAGTGTGACTGGTCCTTTGAGGGATCGGTAGGCTTATATACTGCTGGCTTTTGAAAGGAAACGATCACTTGACCTAGCGGCGTTCATATAGCTGCCGAGTTAGAAAGGCATTCCGGGCATTTATCTTTCCTTTTTTATTCGAAGGTAGAACTTTTAACTACGGCTGACTGGAGAAGTCGTTGCAAGGCAATGCCCAGTGGTCAAGGAACGTTTTAGCGGAATTTCCGGTTTGTGCGACGGTGACGCAAACAAAACCGCTAAGTTCTGCCTGTTTTTTTTTTTTTTTTTTTTTTTTATTGTACGTTTTTCTGCCCCTGTGTCCATGAGCTAATCTTCAGTATAAAAAAGTAAAATATTGAAAGAAATATAACAAAATAGGCGAAACACACCTGGGTCCTTCATCGCCAACTAGAGGTTGGCGATGAAGTGCATAAAAGTATTGGGAAAACACCAGAGGTTGTTTTTGTTTTGTTTATATACCACGGTTGCTGGCTCTAAAATGCGTACAGCGTTCATTATTTTACTAACATCTGCGGCGCGCTGTTGCGAAGCCTCGAACCGCGGAGATTGGCTTACCGATTATAATTTATATAAAGTCAATACTGCACAAAGCTTCTACTCTTTTATTGACTTAAATTTTTAATACCTCGAGAAATTGCGGCACTTATATTTTGTAAGATGTATTAACAAGAGAAAAAGCATCATACTTATAAAAGTATTCAATGCTGAGGCCGTCAACGGCGAATAACAAGCTTTCACCTCGTGTGCACACTGTGAGGTGGTGCAGCAGCCAACATGGTCGTGCTACCGCGGTCGCATAGTCTATATTTGTTGTTCCTGACGAAGCTTATGATGCTCGTTGCTTGTACAATAGAGGTATGTGCGCGTGTGTATTGCAGCCCCAGAAAGCAGCCAAAAACATCTGCACTCCGTTTTACCTCACGTTCGGCCGCAACGGACGCTACGAGCAGTCCCAGCCACTACTCTCTACTATAGGGGGCTGGATGGCGCATTGAGCAGACAGGTATGAAGCCACCGGAAGTAAGCGGCTTGTCCCGGAAGCGAGCGCTTGACAGCCTTTCAACTTTTCCGAGTGCTGATTCATACAGCGTTCAGGGCGATGAGTTTTTCACTGTCACCCCAAGAGAGTCTGCTTGTTGCGGACTAACGGTGCATGCGGACCCGAAAAGCCTCCTGGGAAGCTATTCGATGTGAAGTTTTTGAGATTCTAGTTTATCAAGGGTGCGTATGTCCCACGTTCCAACGCCTTATTTTCGGGATTTAACCCAGAACGGGAGTATTAAAATCCAATCAAAGACGCAAAAACGTTTCGGGGTATCGAACCGATCATGTAAAATCCAAAATATTTGTTCCTTTATATCAAAGCACGTCAACTGCAAAATCTGAAAGAGGGGTCCTAAACAGATTCTTCTTTCGCTGTGTTTTTAGCAGATCTTTATACGTGTGATGATTTTCGTTAGACTGTATACCGTATCGCACGAAAATACAATTCGCTTTTTAATTCCTCAGAGGTTTTCTTGGGCCTGCCATGTTGCCAATAAATACAAGATGAAAATCGTATTATTTTGCAAAATATCCGAATTGTTGCAAACGGCACACTTCAGTCATTCTGTGTATTAGCCATTTGCTATAGGCATCTGAAGACGTCTATAGGACCGGAAATTGCCGTCGCAAATATTTCAGAAACAACCGATTCTCGGCAAATTTCTGCCGTGGTAAGTGTCAAACTTAGGCCCATATATCTATTCGTAAGAATCTTCTGCGGCCGGATATAAGGTACCGTAAAACGGAGTATAGACATTTCGAGCGGCAGTCTCGTACGAGGCGATTTACTGAACGTGTCCCTGGTTGCATGAATTGCTGCTTTATAACGCGCAATTGGATGGATGGTGGCGCAAGCTACCTATAAGGCTAGGTAGCTTGCGCTACCTAGCCTAAAAACCAGAAATATGATTCATCCCCTCGCCCTTCTAAACCAACTTGCTTGCCCTCTGCATTTTTCTATCACCAGGAAGGTTTGAGAGTGTACGTCAGTGTTGCCAGACTGCGCTCGGCTGTGAGATTTTCTGGCCATGCTGCGGCAGCCTGCGTAGTCGCAACTCCGGACACTGTGGCGGCGAAATTGCTGCTTTTTATTGTTTTTGTGCGTTTTATGGTGAATATGATTTCTCGAGGCCTTTGAAAAAGCCTTTCGTTATTTTTGGTAACAAGAACAAGCTATTAAAAGCTATTTTTGGTGAGTTCGTGAGTGTCATACGCTCAGCCACGTCACCCTACGAAGTTCTTAACTGTCGAAAATATTTGGCCCCACAGGATTGCCGAAACGCGTGGGTATTCCCCGCTCACAACATTAATTTTAACGAGTCTCTTGAATCGAACAACATATTATGCATGTCCCAAAGGGGCGCGTTATTCGAAAGGGGTTTATATTAGAAAGCTCTCAAATAACACAGCACATCCAAGCTACCGTGTCGACGACAGTCACTTCACGACGACCGGACGGTATCCGCACTTGTTTTAGGGCACGCTTTCGGGAGTGCTTGATTTTTACATAGCCTTGAAGCAAAGAAACTGACGTGTCTGTTCCGTCCCCTTTCCTGCCCCGATCACCTCTTTTTCTGTGAAGACCGGAGTTTATTTTAGCAGAGATAATCAAGAAGAACGTCGAACGGCCCGCGTCAAGAACTGTTCGATTTTATTAATTTTTTTCACGATGGCCGAGCAAGTTATCAGCCCTGCTATTCCCTGGTTCTTACTGAGAAATATAACACAAAAGGGTACGCATTTTGAAAAGGCACATAAAGCAAAAAAATTTAAGAAAGACCGGCGAACTCCAAATGCACAACTCAGGTGGAGATTCGCGAACACCCCAGGAGGTTGGCGGAAATGCCTGGCTGATAGAGATCGCCGAAAGCGCAAAATGGCGGCAACCAAAAAGCTCATCTTTTTTTTTAAAAAAAAGAAAAAAAAATGATTGTTAGAATTTTTAGTTTTTTTTTTTTGTGGAGTGTTCACCCAAGAGATAGATTGCTAGCCTTCAGCCAAAATGATTTACATTCTTCAGGGTGTCAAACATTTACGGTCTACCAGGAGAAGGGGAACAAGAGGGACGAAGGACAAACAAAAATCTCCAAACACAGCTAGGTGACTGGTGAGCGACCGAAAAAATCCGCCTGGTCCGCGTGTCGAACCCGGGACCTCTCCATTACAAGTGGAGCGCTCTACCAACTGAGCTAACCAGGGGTTAGACGTCAGTAAATACGTCTAACCCCTGGTTAGCTCAGTTGGTAGAGGTAGAGAGACGTTTCTACTGAGCTAACCAGGGGTTAGACGTCAGTAGAAAACGTCTAACCTCTGGTTAGCTCAGTTGGTAGAGCGCTCCACTTGTAATGGAGAGGTCCCGGGTTCGATACCCGGACCAGGCGGATTTTTTCAGTCGCTCACCAGTCACCTAGCTGTGTTTGGAGATTTGTGTTTGTCCTTCGTCCCTCTTGTTCCCCTTCTCCAGGGTTTATCTTCGTCATCCTTGTCCAGCTCGCTTGCCCCTTTGCATTTAATTGCATTATAATTATTTACGGTCTACTCTGTTCCTGCAATTATTAGCGGCGAAATGTTTTGGTGGCGCCCTCCTATGGATCCTTCTAAGGTGCCTTCATGTCTGTCTGTCTCAGGGTGAAGACGTCCATTGTTGCCCTGAATGTGCCAGCGCGTGACGCCCTCGCGCACTCGGTGCGTGACTTGGGCGGTAAAATGGCGTCTATGCATTAGCCAAAGCTACGCGCTCGTGCTGAATGACACCGGGTTGCGCGCACTTCAAAGTGCATGAAGAAACGATTGGGCGGGAAAATGGCTGAGATGTCGCCGCTCAAGCAAAAGCGCGCGCGTGTATGAAGGCACTCTGGTTCCCTCCCGTGGCGTAATTACCTTGCGAACAACAAGTTCGATGGTGTTTGTGATGAGCATAGTGAAAGCTTGGAATGATTGCGCTTTGAAACCAACACTGCCAACACCGTCAAAATTGGAGTTCTTACATTACTCTTATTCCCGTCCATGAAACAACCTTCGCTGACGTCATGGTCAGCATTCGGCCAATCGTGGAAGACTGGCCACAGCGACGCTCTTCATCGCGCACGTCGCCAATAGTTATTGCAGCAGGCTCAGTTATTTTTTATCTGGTACCATGCAAAGATGACCGTTGAACTCCTGGACTCGCAGAAGTTCCTGCGTGGAATGAAAATATGAGCGGATGAGCTTACCTTGTTTCGATGCCTGCCCAGTCATAACAGAGGGGCGAGCCGTCAGCGTCGCAGGCAGTGATCTGCACTGGTACGGGCCAGACCGCGGGCCACGGGCCGGGCCCGGGCTTCACGGCTACATTCATGAAAGGCCCGGGCCGGGTACGGGCCTTGCATTCAACTCTACAAGGTGGGCCAAGCCAACTGTTACTTTTTTTTTTAGCGGCATGTTGTTTTGGTAGCGTGTTCGGTGGTTGGGAGAGGAACCACAGTGGGGTATAAACAGATGCTGAAGTATGTGTGTGTGCGTGTATGTTTTCGCACGGATCGGTGTGTGCAGCAAATGCTCCTCTAGAGGACTAGCGGCGAGGCGTTCCGTTTCGCTCCCGGCAGCGTTGCCATCATACAATCGCTTCTCACCACCAAAACGTGCACACACGCGCCTACACAATGCGCACCCTCGCCGGCGTATACAGTTTGTACGTACAAGTTCTTGCATCCCCAATGTGGGTGAAGAGGTTCCACTGAGGGGTACTTTTGCTGAACGATTTCTCGGGTGTGGGAACAAACGGTCCCGGAACTAATGGTCCCGGAACTAATAGTCCCGAAAGAATTAGTCCCGGAACAAATGGTCCCAAGTCCAAGGTAGGACAAAATGGTCCCGTAAAAAGATTGTTTTGAAACTAAGATATACAATGCAATAAACTTCATCCCTTATACAATCAGTGATTTCCTGGTTGAATGAGGGATCCCGTCTATATTTTGAAGCCGATTACTTCGAAGGAAGTGGTCGGGTATTGAACGTAATTTTATTCAAATTCGTCAACATTTTTGAACGAAAAAGTTTTGAAACAAAGAGGACTACCCCTAGTCATACTGTTGAAGCGGGCACATATCACATGAGCGAATGACGTTTTAGCGAACCGCGAAATTTGGGCGAATCGACGCACGTTTTCGCAAATAACGGAGGCGCGTGTTAACCAGCACAGCGCGGGGAGGGGAGGGGGAGGGGCGCGCTACACTTATGCCGCTTTGCGGCGACAGTCTGCGGCGGCTCATCACTCGGCCCACCCGTAAACCCGCTTCGCGGTGGCTGACTATTCGCAAAAGTTTCATTCGGTGTAACATGGGCGTTCCCTAAAACGTTTTTCGATCAAGTGAGTGCTTCCCCTTTTGAAGTCATGAAACTCGAATAACTTCCATCTCGTCATGACGCGTAGTGCTGGCACACATAACGAGCGGCGCTCGATGCTTTCATAGGTGCATTACGTTTCTATAGCACAAAACATTTTGGAGCTTTCCAGACAAATATGAAAACCAGTCGCGTTCGTGCAACCGTCAGCCTCAAAATTCGGAGCTTTTCTTATAAATTAAAAACTGTAAAATGTTTACCGGCGAGTGTTATTGGATTTTATCGGATTTATCCGAAAACGCAGAAGCCACATGGGCGTTATTTATCTGGGACCATTTTTTTTCTAGTTTGTACTTTGGATCATGAGTTCCGGGGCCATCTTTTCCGGGACTATTTATTCCTGGACCATCTATTCTGGGACCATTTGTTCCGGGTCCATTTGTTCCGTTTCTCCAATTTCTTGCAGACCACCGCAAAAAAACTACTTCTTTTCTTTTTTTGTTTTACTGTTGTGCGCAGCGAGAGTGGCCAATTTAGAATTTTGTCCTTCTTTTGTCCAAACCCGTCGCGACGTTTCCCTCTCTTTTCAACTGTGGCACGTGGTTTTGTTTACCGCTGCTTGTTATTTTTGTTTTTTTTAGTTCTTTCCGCGCGGGGTTGGTAGCAGAAAAAGAAGATCTGGGTAATTTTTCTTAACAAGCTGCCTAGGCCTGCAGTTTGGTCCAACTAATAATAGCAGCAAAAAAAAAAAAAGATGCTTACAGTATTTACTATTGGGTACCGTGATCAAATTTTGTGTAGCAGTGGTAAGCGGCCTGCAATATGTGAACTATTCATTCTGGGCTAAATTAAAGCGCAGCTGATCTATGAAAATTAGCTTCGGGGCGGGCCGGGCCGGCTGTCGGAAATGGATAGCGGGCTGAGGGCAAGTCCGGGCCCAATAGACAACGGGCCGGGCTGGGACGGGCTTTTAAATATCGGCCCGTGCAGACCTCTGGTCGCAGGCATCGCGGGTGGGGGGTGTCAATCGCGTTGTTGTGCTTCATCGTGCGTTTACCTAAGCTCACCGGATAAAGATAAAGAAGTACAGCATGGTTGTTTTTACTCAGGACAATTTTTTTTTTCTGTAAGAATTTAAATTTTTTTCTGGACTTTAATTTGCGCTACGAGAGGTAACCCTGAGACGAGAAATTCTAGGATTGCAATAGAGAAGTTTGTACGGCCATGACTGGTCCACATATGCATGACTATGACAGAGAGGGCAGCGTATCGAAAGAAACTGCTTGAAGCTATTGTATCGCCAAGTACTTCGCGTCTAACCTAAACATTCAATGCTTGGAGTTTGTAAATATACCAAGTTGGAACAAGGTTGGAATTGATAAATAAACCAGAGTTCTTTTCTTGATATTCTATTGTTTGTTTGCATGTCAATTAAGTTACATCACGGAATGCATAACGGGATACGGTGGTCTGTGCTACGAATCCCGGACAGAAGCTCACCGGACAAAAGCTCACCCATTTTTTCACAAACCCGGACAAAAGCTCACCAGGAGGAAATTTCATGTTGGTCTTAACACGAGTGCGGACAACTTAGGTACATGCGTGCGGCACTAATGCAACGATAAATTAAATCTCACAGGCGCATGGTTTGTTAATTAGAGTAGAAACAAGTTTATTTATGAATTGGTTAGAAGTGAATGCAGTTCCTTACTATAGCTCCAGCAGTCTTGGTAGATCTCGGTGTACCTGAAACCCATCTAAAATATTTTTCAGACGATTCTGCCGGCGCAGAGTAGCTTTTCGCATTCGCTCCTCTGGGGTTTCAACTCTCCGGGCTTGTGTCAATGCCGTAGCAACGTGCGCCCGATTTCTCTGTCGGCATTCAGTCAGCCTCCAGACGCTTGGATGGGCGCGACCGACGAGCTTCTGCAACTCGGTGTTCCATCCTTCGCACGTAATGTTCGTCCGGTCTTTACCTTGAAGAGTGGCGTCGTCGTACATATTCTACCGTTCCGGGGGAAACTCCGGTCGTCGTTGGCGCGCAGTCAGGCAAAGGGAAGAATTCACAGTGGGGACAACCGCAAAAGGAGCACAAGCATAACGGAAGGGGCCATTGACATACGTACAATCAAAGTAGTTGAGCAGGTCGCCGATGTCGCTGGTAGACTTTTTCCTGGTGTAGGTTAGCCCTTCGGGCACAAGCTGTGGTAGAAGGAAGGCCAGCCTATCCGAAATTCCGCACAGCTTTCGAAATTGGTCATCTATATTGTACTTCTCCAAAAGACCCAACTGCCTTTCCTTCAAAATATTTTTAAACATTCGCAACTCGATGGTGTGTATATTGCAGATTTGCTTCAGTTTCCCTTTCATATCACCCTGAGATAATCCTTGACTTCAAATACATTTACGACGCACAACGACGGAAAGAATTTAATTTTCTTAGCCATTCACTTCAAATATTACCTTGAACCCCAAGAAAACCCACGCATTAGTAATGAAGAGACATTGCCTTTATGTATGCGTTTAGCGTGACATAAGCACAATGAAAAAGTGAGGTCATCGAAGGGCGACTTCGCTTCTTCGGGAGGGGCGCTGCGAGCGCGAGCGACAACGGACGCAATTCACTTGGGCTCCGCTGATTTCGTGCCTTCACCCCGCATATTGGGATCCTAGAGTACTGTCATCGAAATCATCGGCTTCCTAACAACGAGAGGAATCCAGAGACACCAATCAGAAGTACGTACGACAAGTTTTTGACCATTTTCGGTCAACTTTTCCCCGCGAGCACGCCGGATGCCTCGCTAGGCCTACCGCGCTCCGCCGAAGGCTCCGAGCCGCGGCTGCATTCGCCAGCTGCGCCGCGCCGTCGACCGAGCCCGCGCGCCGTAGTTCACCATGAGGGTCGCCGTAGAAGGCATCCCCATTTCTCGGGAAGAATTAGCAGCCAGTGAATGGTTGACTAAAGTTAACAAGCTCCGGGAAGCGCGAACAACACCAGGGCCAGCCGTACCCGATTTTCCCGGAGACAAAACAGGACCGGACCAACCGTCCCAAATCAACAAAGGTCGGGCCTCGAGTGTACCTGCGAGGAAGATGGAAACCGAACTCACGCCTCGGCACCGAGGACGCTTACTAGCCAAGAATTCTGTAGCTTCGAAACAGCCTCGCTTACCCAGCGACGCTCTCAAGCTGATCGTGCGCCCACGCGGCGGACTGCAACTTTCCAAGATCTCAACCTACCAACTACTTGAAGCGATCTGCACGGCTGCTCACTTCACCAGGGACGCCGTGCGTCACGAAGACCTAATACAAGCTAACCTACTTCAAAACACCTTCGCGTACTGCACCCCAGTCGTCGAAAGAGCTGAACGGGTCCTACGACTCAAAACGATCGTCGTCGACAACAAGACGTATGAGGTCTCGGTCTACTGCGTTCCAGACGATAGCTCGGGTCGCGGTGTGATTCGCGGCGTCGACCTCCGCCTGGATCGAGATACAATTCAAGCAGAGTTACAAGACAACCGCAACCCACCCATCGTGGACTTTCGGCGGCTGGGGAACACCACCGCAGTGCTCATCGCGTTCGCTCAGCCCCAAGTGCCGACCTGGGTCTACTTCTGCAACAGTCGACACAGATGCAACTTATTCAAGAAGAAGTACGAAGTGTGCTATCGCTGTGGTGAGCTCGGTCATCGAGCTGACGTCTGCGCTAGCCCAACTACCAAATGCAGAGGCTGCTTGCTATCCGATCCGCCAAACGACCACACGTGCAAACCAATCTGCCGCCTGTGTGGCAAGGAACATCTCACGGGCGATAGTCGCTGCAAGGAAATCTTCAGGACCCCTTACACGGTCAAGCGCAGGCAGTGGGAGCACACTCAAAGAGCCGAGGCAGACAGACTCAAGACCCAAGAGCCCAACAGGCGGGTCACGCTCCAGCACACCAGCCGATGGGACCGGCAACGCTCCGATAGCCAGCAGAGGCAGCCCCGGGACCGATCGAGCTCTTTTCCACCGCTCGAGTCTCCCTCTACACGGAGGGGGCCTCGAAATACCTCCCGGACCAGACCCGAGCCACCTGCAGGCGTCCAGCAGACTCGGGCCTCTCCTCAACTGCTGCAGCCACCCCAGCCACCACTATCAACGCCAGTCCAACGAGAACATCAACAATCGGTAAGTACGCAGGAAGGGACTCCCAGTACTCCAGACACACAAAAAGCGATTAAGGAACTGACAGCAGTCATCCAACAACTCATACTCCGAGTAGAGGCTCTCGGAAAACCAACCGCTACACTCACTACGTCTCCTTCCGCTCCACAGGTTTCAACTGTGGCGCAACCTATGGAGATCACACTCTCCAACGGACCCACACACAAACGCAAAGCCATAGCAGCTAACGACTCCCCGGTTGAGGATTGGCCGACACGTTTCGCCAGAGTCGAGGAAAGATGCGAACTCAGCCACACTCGCATCAAATCTTTAGAAGAACAAATCGATCGCTCACTCTGCACACTCGGCTCACAAGTCAATCAACAGCTCGAGACCCTGAGGAAAGCTATAGAAGCGCAGGGCAAACTCCTTGCTGTCGTTGTACCCGCGGCCTCTGCGCCGGCACTCGCTCCAACGCCAGAACTTTCCAAGCTCAATCATGGCGATCAGGTCGGGTAACACCACCATCTGGCAGTGCAACTGTCGCGGGTTTGCGCGTAAGCGTCCGGTCCTCCAACAGTTCCTCACCGCGCGCGATCGCCCTGAATTAATAGTCCTCCAGGAAGGCGGCAAGAACACGCAACTCGCCGGTTTCACTACCTACTTATCGAAACGAGAAAAGCCTCGAGTAGCCACTCTTGTCAAACGAAACCTCACTGTTCTCCACCACAAATTAGATCCCACTCTTCCCGAACACGTTTTTTTAGAAATATTGCCTCGACCTTCGCGCAAACGTCACACTAGTCTGTTTGTGATTAATATATACAGCCCTCCACGGGCCCATAAAGACGTCTTCGGGCCCCTCTTCCTCAAAGCCCAGCAGCTAGCGCAGGGGCAACCCCTCCTCATCCTAGGTGACTTTAACGCGCACCACCGCGCTTGGGGCTATCACTACGACTCGGCTAAAGGCAGACGGCTCTGGGATGACTGGCATACGCACCAGCTTACCCTCATCACGGACGTCTCCTACCCCACTAGACTTGGTACGGGCCTACACCGAGATACGACGCCGGATCTCGCCTTTACGAGCTCCGGAGTCAAAGCTACCTGGTGCCACACGCACGAAAACTTTGGAAGCGACCACTTCATGCTTGAAATTGTGATACAAGAGCCCACGAGGCAACGTACACGGCCGGCTCAGGTGATCGACTGGGACTCCTTTAGGGTGCATAGGCAAGAGCAGGACACACCTCCCGTCATTACTGACATCAAAGCATGGACAACCCAAATTGTCAAACAAGTGGCTCACGCCACGCAAACCGTCGAGCTAGACGACACGGTCCCTCACTGCGACCGCCACTATGCCCATCTTTGGGAGCGTAAGAAATCACTCGAAGCTCTCCTCGCCACTCGGAAATGGGACCGCAATATCCGCCGTCGACTGGCGCGCGCCAACACGGCTATCGAGAATTACGCAATTGAACTAACTCGCCAGAGCTGGCACAACATTTGCGACCAGATGAACAAGACTCCGAACACTCGTAACACGTGGAAACTCCTCCGGCATCTACTCGACCCGGCTGGAGGCAAACTCCAAGCACGCCAACAGCTCGAGCGAATCTTCCACCAGTATCCTGGCACGCCAGAGGAACTCAAACGAGAAATTATAGACACTTACATCCGCCCCGGCCCGGCAACTACCCTCCCCTCCTATCAGGGCCCGGACAACCCCGGTCTAGATGCTCCAATCACTCTAGCGGAGGTACGAGCAGAACTTAATCGCCTTAAGACCACCTCGGCGGCCGGCCCCGACCGTATTTCTAATAAGATGCTGAGGAATCTAGACGACGCCTCTATTCAAGCCCTCACCGACTTTCTTCAAGAGTGCTGGTACAGCGGTACCATCCCGCAGGAATGGAAATGCGCCAATCTAGTCCTCATCCCTAAGCCGGGCAAACCACCCACCTTGGCCAACCTTCGTCCCATATCTCTTACATCCTGCGTTGGGAAGCTGATGGAACACGTCATCCAGACCAGACTCCTTCGCTACCTCGAAGACAGCCACCTCCTACCAGACACGATGTTCGGCTTCCGCCCTCATTTAGCGGCCCCGGACATTATGCTTCTTCTTCATCACCAGGTCGTCATGCGCCGCACACTAGAAACGAAAGTCATTGTCGGCCTCGATGTAGCCAAGGCTTTCGACAACGTCCTCCATGAAGCGATTCTTCAGCAACTACAAACTCTTGGCGTCGGACAGCGCACCTACGCGTACATCCGAGACTTTCTTACCGGCCGCACAGTGCAACTCAGCGCCGGCACCGGAGATCCTTCCATCATTTTTCCGGGAAACCGTGGCACGCCGCAGGGCTCCGTGCTCTCGCCGACGCTCTTTAACGTTGCACTGATAGGCCTGCCCAAGTTACTGGCTGACATTCCCCATCTACACCATAGCCTATATGCTGACGACCTCACTCTTTGGATCACGCGCGGCAGTGACGGCCAGATAGAAGAAACCCTTCAGACCGCCATCGATAGGATCGGAGACTATATCGATACAGTTGGCCTTACCTGCTCGGCTACTAAATCAGAATATATAATCATCCCGTCCCCGGGACGACGCCCACCAAAGATCCTTCCGGAACTCACCCTCCGGGTCCAAGGTAACTGTATCCCTCGTACGGATCACATCAGGATCCTGGGATTACACCTACAAGCCAACGGCAGCAACAACATCTCGCTCCAACGCATCGACCAGTCGGTGGTACAGATCGGACGCCTCCTTAAGCGAGTTTCCAACAAGCACCGAGGTATGCGAGAGTCCAACCTCCTGCGCCTCGTTCAAGCCTTCATTTGCTCCCGCATCACATACTCTGCACCTTACCTACGTCTCACTCGTGCCGAAAGCGAACGGCTAGAGGCATCGCTTCGCAAAGCTTACAAGACGGCCCTGGGTCTTCCTATGTCCACAGCCACTCACAAGCTTATGGCTCTCGGCATCTCCAACACCGTGAACGAATTAATCGAAGCTACCCTCACTGCCCAATACGAGCGGCTCTCACTCACGCACGCTGGCCGAGCGGTACTGCAGCAGGTGGGGATATCACCGACGAGGGCGGCTCCCAGTTACGCTGACCTTGCCCCGGAATATCGCCAAAGCCTCCGCATTCCTCCCATTCCCAAACGGATGCACCCGGAACACCACGCCGAGAGACGGGCCGACCGTGCACGTCAACTGGAGAAACGCTTCAGCGGACGTCCGGACGTCACGTATACCGACGCTTGTTACCACCATTCGAAGCCAGCAATGGTGGCGGTAGCCCTCGCCCCTCACCGCAACTGGCACACAGCCTGCAGCATTCGCAACGCAGAAACGGTCACCGTAGCAGAGGAAGTCGCCATTGCGCTAGCGCTAACCGACCCTATTACCGAAGTCGTCATCAGTGACTCACAACAGGCGATCCGCAACTACGATGCCGGCCGTATCTCTCGCCACGCATTACACATCCTTCTTTCTGCTCCACCTTCTTCCTCCTCCCGCTTACTCATTTGGGCTCCAGCCCATGAGTCACTCAGAGGAAACGCCGAGGCGCACACTCTCGCCCGAGAACTTAGCTGCCGAGCCGAGAGAGTGACCCGCCTCCCCGCTTTCCCTGACACTAATAGCTCACGCGCGTTTATACTCACCACGTACACAGACATCCTCCAGTACTACCGACTCGGAAGATGCACGTATCCTCCCGCACACCGCGATCTAACAAGACGCGAGGCCGTCCAATGGCGCAAACTACAAACAGGCAGCTTTCCACACCCGCTTTTATACAATAAAATCTTTCCACAACAGATAGCACCCAGGTGCAAACACTGCTCAGCTCCGGGCACCCTCATACACATGGTGTGGACATGTACACATTACAACGCAGACAACTTAAACACCCCAGAGACGTGGGAGTCCCTCCTGCGTACGTCCGAGCCGGAAGACCAACGCCGGCTTATCCAGCGCGCGGTGGAGGCCGCGACATCCCAAGGGATCGCCGCCGACCTCCTCTAAGCGAGCGCAACCGTTCCTGGGACTGGTCCCCTGTGTTTATGGGAGAAATAAAGAGTTCACCACCACTTCGCTTCTTCGGTCACTCTTCAGGTTCAAAAAACTTGGTTCACGAAGTTTCTTGGGTGTGGCACAAAGGTGCTCCGGCATACCTTGAGTCGATCAAGCTTGATCTCATCAGCTCCACTTAATTTCGGTGACCTAACTTTTGGCCCCAAATCGTTGCTTCTCTGCCTGTTATTGCTTATCTGTCGACGCCTTTGCATGGGATGGGATGCCAGTTCTCCTAAAAATGGTGCAATGTCCATCGCGTCCGCACTTTATCCCAACCCGTGTTTCGCCCGAGTAACAAAAATAAAAAAGCTGATGTGAGCTTTTGTCCGGGTCTGTGAAAAAACAGGTGAGCTTCTGTCCGGTGAACTTTTGCCCGGTGAGCTTTTGTCCAGTGAGATTTTGTCCGGTTACCCTCTGCTACATGTGCCCAAAACTAAACGTTTACAAGATAACGCCCCACCTTTTCAATTAGTACCTACAATTATCACGAAGTTTATAAAAAAAAAACAAATGGCGAAATCATTGCGGGGTGGCCGTACCTCACCACCACAGGTTTTTCTCCAAAGCCGGGGTTCACATTGCTCGTACATGCATACAAAAGACAGTCTGCAAACCGATTAAACGTGAGTCACCACAAGATCTGAGCTTCGAATGCCGCATGGCAACGAGATCTGAGCTTCGAATGCCGCACGGCAACGAGTTCAAGGAGACACTTGGCACGCGGCATTTGAGCCACAGATATCGTGGTGAGTGATATCTGCAAACTTTCTCTTGTATAATGTATAAGCAGTATGACCCCGGCTTGAAGGTACTTCTAGTAGAAGCAAACACCGCAATACGACCCGCAAAAATTGCGTAATATATATTAAAAATATTAAAAGAAGGACAACACGAACCCCGGTACATAGTAACAAACCTCGTGCTCAGGCTCAAAAAGCTATGCCAAACAACGTGGAAAAATAAAAAAATTAATTGCAGCATGATTATTTTTGTTAAGGGAAATTCAATTTTTTCACGTACGGAGCTAATTTTTTTTTTTTCTGGAGGTCTATCCGCGATAGAGATTGCAGTCAAATATATCAAAAGGCGCGCTTGTAGCGCTAGCCGCAACATGTCCAGATGAATATCTCAAATGGAATATTCAAATAAGCGTCACAACGTATCTATCTACGTCCCCAGAGCAGCTGTTCACCGTTCTACCGCAATACACAAAAATTTGTAAGGAAGTAAGTAGGAGTTGCAGTGGCTGGACGTAGCAAAACTTTTTCTTGAACTATTCTGCCGCGCGCCATGCTGTCGATGACTGAGTTGGGAGCGCCCCCCCCCCCCCCCCCCCCCCCCCCCGGACAGACGCCGCCTCTTCTCTTTTTTTTCCGATTACGCCCTCTCCGCACGAATGGGACGGCCGGAGAGTTCGCGCGCTTCGAAATCTCGGAGGCCATGATGGGGTCCACAGATACAATGACTCAGCGCTTGGCTGACTAAACCGAACGCGGCGTCAGCGTTCGGCTGGAGTTCGTGTTCTCCGGTGAGGGGGAGGAGGGGCTCTTTTGTTTCCACTCCGGCCTGCATGAACAATGCAGCATGCAGGGTGCCCGACTCAGCACAAAGCAGAAGTAGTTTAGGCTCGCATTCTCTGACAACTGCTTTCGGGAGAGATCCGGCACTTAGGTCCACTTTGTTTATTGCTAGTATTTTTACATTACACTTTGCTTCGAGCTCTATTGAAGAGGATGACATGGACATGCCCACAAGGCCTGTGGGCATGTGCACAGGTCTTGTGTTGGGTAAACACCATGGTGTTAGAACAACAAACGGATCTCCTCTCTAATAGTAATTTGGATTGTAGGTAGTTAAACGATGCGGCTAAGGCCCGCCCCAGGACGTGATATTCAGCAATGTCACTATTCGCAACTTTCAGCGATGGTGGTACCGCGGTGTGAGAATCGCGCTCCCTAGCTCCTGGACGATCGGCGTCACAAGAAAGGTGCTTGAAGCTACACCTTCCTGGCGAGAAAAAATAAAATAATGCTGCTCGTATAAAGCAAAACCAGAATTAATTACGCGTCGCAGACCCCACCTCTTACTGCTGTTCTACGACGATCATCCAGACGACAGCCATTTTGATAGGCACCCGCGCGCCCTTGTAGGTAGCAAATAGCTAAAGGGACTTCTTTTATCTTTTTTGTCCCAAAAATGTTTTGTAATTTGTATCAGTGGTATTTTGCTCCTTTGGTTGGACTGCATAAAATAGCCCTACAATGTTGTTGTTTTTTTCGTTTTTTGTTGTTGCGTTCTGGTAGCCCAGATTTGCGTAGCTGCATAATTGTGCTTGCCACTGACATCAATTCAAATTACGCAATGTGGAAGTATCTTCAAAAGTAATTTAAGCACATTTCTAAGTATTTCTATTTTACTCGAAATACTTTACAGTGAATGTAACTTGAGTAGTATTTTAAATACTTTATGAAGCAGGTATTTAGTAACTTAAATACTTTTATTGAGTATTTTGTCTAACACTGAAACAAACAAGATCCAGAGGCCGAAAGTGGTTGTTGTCTTAAAGTTATTAAAATTATTTAGCCCTATCAGATAAATCAGATATGCTTGGCTTTTGTTGCGAATTGTCTTTCATGATTCGTCATTTTATTGCTGCACAGGTTCTGCTAATTATATTAGTCTCTCTAACTTTACCTAATTATGTCAGGATTGAGGCGTGTAATACTTTGTTTACCTTAGATAACAAAAGTTCTTGGATAATTGCGTAACCCTGAAAACGTTCTGACCATTCATATGCCGAAATTGCTACCATTTTACTTTCCCCGGTCAAAAGCTGACTTTGCCTTTGTATATACTACAGACAAAATGCATGTCATGCTTCCTTCGTAGCCAAGGTAGTCGTCGAGTAGATGACAAAGCAATCTTTTCATTGCTCAGGTAAAAGGTCCCGTAACTATGCTGCACATCGTTTTCTCACGCCTATTACTCATGAAACACACCAGAGTAGCATGTGTTCAATTCAAAGGTTATTTATTGCACTTTGGCAATGATCCCAGACGCTGCAAACCACGGACGACGAAAGCACAGCAGCTTGTTGTGTGTCCTTTTCGAAGACAGCACTCTTCTGGGATAAATATGCACGCTCCTGTTGCAATTTCTTCGCTTCTCGAGCAGCTTAGCCATAAAATCCACCGTAGCCGCCATATCCCCCGTAGCCCCCGTATCCGCCGTGACCGTATCCGCCGTAGCCATAGTGCGCCCGCTGGTTGTCGTAGTGATGGGTGTAGGCGTGGCTGTAGCCACCGTGGCCGTAGCCGCCGTGGCCGTAGCCCGCACTGGCTACAGAGACGACCACGAAAACGATGAGACAGCACAACTGAAAAAAAGCACAGTTTTGTGTTAAGCCTCATCCTGATCCACGAGCTTTTCTATCCCTCACTGAAAGCATCAGAAAAGGCGGGCCATGCTAAGTTGTGATCAACTTATCATTACTGCGAAGTCGGTTAGTCAGTCTGCAGCCCTAGGAAATATGAACGTCGAAGGATAAATTATGGAGCAAGACAGCTCAACAAAATAAGTGATACCAGCATTTCTAAAGCTGTTGTTGACCACATAACATGTAGCTGTTGATCACAACAGCTACACGTGTCTCTTCAGGCGTCGACACTAATAATAAATCTTTTTTTCAAACTTCTATCATAAGAAGCCAGCTGTGAAGCAGAAAACACACTTATACCCCAGTTACACGGGCGCACTTAACTGCAGTTACGCTAAGCCACAGTTAGCGCACAATACTTGCGGACAACATTCTGCGGCGATGCAGTCAGAGCTATGGGCGAACGTGCGCTTGAGCATCTTGAGCACCCATCAAAGCAGTGCACGCTCTCTCTTCACTTCTTTTGAAGTAGCTGTCCGAGGGTATAGTGCGGCATCTGTGCTGCCATGTAACCGCAGTTAAAGCTGAGTTAACCGCGGTTAAGTGTACCCGTGTAACAGGGGTATAATACTTCCACGCTATGGCGTTTTAGGTTGCCGGTAACCACGTGCGAATCGTCCGGGCGAGACAGTTCATTCATAGTTAACACAGCATCCTTTACGTAGGGGTACCGGCGTATTAATTGACACAACTGTACGTGGAGGTAATGGTATGAGTAACCGATTTCAGATGCGGTCAGATCCCTTAAGTATTCTCAATGTATTCATCTTTATAACGCCGTTTTTTTTTTTTTTTTTTTTTCGTCGGTCTGGATTGTTAGGAATCGTAGCCAAATAGCACAAGAAGACGTATGGTGGTCATAAACGGCTAAAGAAACTCAGTCTCATTGGATAAAAAGCTGTAATAATATGTCCGAGGCGCACCACGCCCTGCTCTTCGTACCAGTGACTACGGGATATATGTACCAGCTCGTGATAAAAGAAGTAACTAGATTCATCTACGTTTGAGACTTATCTACCCATAATTCGGTGGTTAAAAAAAATCTAATATTTGTACATGCACTATTCTGTCCTGTCGTACGATGTGCAAAAAACAACGGTTACCTTGACTGTCGACAGTAACGTATCGCTTCGAAAAGCGACTGAGCGTAACTGGAGCGTCGCCAAATAAGCACTCTCATAACCCTATCGAAAGAAAGAAACCTCGTCGTAATTAGACAGGCACTCTCTTAGTTATGAAGCTGTCAGAGGACATCACTTATACTTTTTGAGTAAGATAGCGGTCAGTTCGGAAACTTTGGCACCTGGTTCAGACCGCTAGCGCCACATTGCGGTGGACAATAGCGTTTCGCAATGCGTAGTTCATTTTTGACGGTGAAATAACGGCCTGCACATTTTTTTGCGGGGACACCACGTAGAACGATAATATTTGGCTCGGGGACTGCCAAGTCCTGGCGTTCCTTAAGCAGCAAGCGACCATAGCATATCCAACCGGGCACTATACTCACGAGGGTCCTCATTGTGGGCGTTGCAGAAAGAACTGATTTCTTGGCAACCGAGGTTTGAGCTTTTATACCTCCTTGGCTACCATGACCTCCCCTTCCCTCCACCGCCCCCCCCCCCCCCCCCTTCGTCTAAAACCGACGAATGCGATGAATGATCGGAGGTTAGTCGTACGCGACATATCAAAGCCCAGCGTGTCGTTCTCAGCTTCGCTCGTTGGCAGGCACGGTTGAGTGACTACGCCTGTGCCAGAAATCAAGACTTGCGCAGAATGTTCGGCCTCAAAATAAATCGCTGTTCTATTTAATTAAGAGTTCTTAAAACACAAAGTTAAGGAGTGTCTTCGTAAGCATTTTTCTTGGCGTGTACAGCGTTAACAAGGAAGGAATGCGACAACCACGCTATCATGTATGTGAGAAACAATTTATTCCTCTGACCAGAAACTTACCCTGGATCTTTAGTATTCGGGACGACTGAAATGTAACATCGCAACAAAATACTATCTAAGAAGTACAAAGATGCAGGGCTGAAGGTAAAAAGATTCACAAATAGCGAATTGAAGCACTTTTGAACACATAGTCAAACAAATACAATATATTCAGATCAAAATGTTTTGTGTCAAAACGCCGCGGGGACAGCGCTGGAAACAGAACGTTAACCAACGTCCAATAACTATTCGTACCAACTATACCGTATATTTCTCACAGAACATTTACATAATCTATATTAAGATTCCTTTAGAAATGCCTAACTGCAATATAGGGAAGTGAAGTCGCCTGTTCCCAGTTTGCTGTGTTTCACCAGCGTAATTTATACCTACATTGCTAGAACTCAGTCCTCAAAGTTACCCTTTCCCTCGGTTTTTTTGTGTTCTTTTATGTTTAAAACGTTTAGTATTCGATTTGTTTCCGTCTGAATTCAACACGTAAGCGAAGGGACTCCTCTATAATTGCCAAATTTCTTTTCAGAATCTTTTCTTTTATTCTCGAAATTAAAGTTTTTCTTCGGGTTGCATTACTTCTAAAGTCGTTGTCATCGTAAGAAAAATTGAGTGTGGTTTATTATGTTCCCTTTGTTGGTTTTTTTTTTTATTATTTACGGTAGCCTGCGAAGCTACCGTAAGATGTTCGAAATTAACCATGTTGTGCGCTTCTGAAGCTTTCAGTGGCTCTAAACATGCCGTGACGAAGATCTAAGCGAATCAGGCTGGCACGGGGATAGATGTCTAATTCTAAATACTATAATTCAAAAGCCAGCGAGAAAGACTGAGCACTTGCATTCGCATGGTCAGCGCGATGATGATGCCCAAATTTGATAGTTGGAAATTAATTTATTCTTTCGTTAATCTTCACCTCGGGGAAATTGTTTTTGTCAATCGGCGAGATTTTTTGGTTTGTTTGCTTGTTGTTTTCGCAATGATGATCAAAGTTTGATAAGCGCTGTGTTTGGTAGCAGCATGTTGTTACCAAACACAATTACTTTCCTTAGTATTTTTTTATAATAAGAGAGCCCTTAAAACATTTGCTTTGACATTTTTATGTCAATTGTAACCCTTATGGGGAAAAAAACCTTAGGGGCGCAAAACAAGCTGGTGATGGTTGAACATAATAGACAAAATCCAAAAGACTGGGGAGAACATTGGACGACACAACACAGAAGCCTCATGTTTTCTTATTTGAGGAACTTCTATATTTGAAAAACAAAACGTGTTTTGTTTGTTTTTTTCTGCGCGTTTTATAGCAAGCGTGTTATTCCGGAAATTAGCATACGATAAGTTTGGTTAGGTTAGGCTAGATTATTTTACGTTAGGTTAGGTCAGGTTAGAAACGTACAAGTTACTCAGACAAACTAATTTACTTTGGTTACTGAGTATTCACCTAAAAGTAATTTTAGTACAGTAAAAATTACTCAAATGGAAAGTAATTGAGTAATTGACAAACTACCGAAAAAAGTAGCGAGTTACTTTTGCAGTTACGTTTATATATTTTTATAGTAACAAAAAAGTACACAGATTTTGATCCGTTAGCAAAATTCCGCTACCTAAATAATAAGCAGCATGTGTTTTCACAGATATGCATTAATAGCTGGTTCTGCTTCTGTGTGCCTAATTGTATTGTAGTTTTTATTTTCTTATCAATGATGTACTGCGGATTATCATTTCCCTTTTCAGGTCTCGCACTGCCTAAGCTTAATTTTGCACACTGTGTTTGCTAGTTCACAGTGTTGCGTAAAGAACATCTAAAAAGTACTTAATTAAACTACAAAATAAATTAGAGGTTTTGCGCCTTTAGTAAAGTGCGAAGTAAATGAGAGGTTATGCATTTCAAGTAAAGTAGTAAGTACAACAGATGCAAAGTACTTAAACTTAAGTACTATAAATACAGTGTGCTTTCAAAGTAAATTGCAAGTTCTTTTTAACACAATCTTTCAGGCTGCCCTTTCACCCAATACAGCTTTTTTTAACTGGTACGCATAGCTCCAAAAGGTATCAAAAATGCATCTGTTTTTTTTTTTTTCGTTTTTTTCTTTTTCTTTTTTGTTCAGAAATGGCGGCAAATATTAGATAAATTCAAGTCACCACAGGTTGTTTTACTCTCGCTGACAAACTATTTAACACAATTAACTTATAAGACGCTTAACTCTATCGTTTTTATAGTTTCCATTTCTTTACTGAGAGAAATGACCACGTCTCCAAAGATGATAGCGCATTTTCACATGAGGATACACCATTTATTTATCTATTCTCAAATTTGGGGAATGTACTTGGAAGTTGTACTTTCCTTGGAAAGTGCCAGAAACTATACTTCAGTAAAGTACAAGTACATGCTATGAAAATGTTCTTCAAGTACAATTTTTAAACCATATACTTGAAGTAGTACTTTAAGTACCACGTGCTTAAAGTAGTTTCACACTGCTTGTTTATTTTTTATGTAAAAAAGTTGGTGTATTGCTAAGGTTTTTCGAGCGATCTTTGAATCTTGGGACACCTGCTTATTCTGAGTTTTGGGAAGCCGAGGAAACGCCAAAAGTTTACGTTTGAGTTGCCCTTCAGCACGTGATTCTTCAAGTACGGAACAAACTACGGAAGCACCAGATAAGCTTCAGAGCGGGTGCTGCATTTTGTTGCCTCCTTTGAGTGAGGATGCATGCAGTGTGTACACCTCTTGTAGTGGGCGAGAGTTCCTACGTTGGGAAGAAGCGGGGACAAGCCCTATCTTCGAATAAGTCAAGTCTCCTTGAGCTTCGGGGCGCAAAAAAGTGCCAGTATTCGGCACTAATCCCACAGTTACTCGGCCTCACTTGTGACGTGTCTGTCAGCTCCCCGCGCCTCGTAGCAGGGTTGTTGCAGCGGGGGGCTCGTAAAAATTTGACGGGGTTTCAGATTCTCCAATTCTCCCCCCCCCCCCTTCCCTGCCTACGCCATATGCTTCAACCTCTTTGCAAATATCAACTGATCTTCCAACGTCTTATATCTTTTTATGCAGGAATGTTTGCAGATAAATAAACCTATCATTAAAATTCAAAGGCAATGTGTAATTTGGGTAGAAGTTGCTCGGAAAAATCAACTAAAGTAAACTACTAATTACCGAAATAAAAATGTAACTGAAAGTTACTGAACTACTCGGAAACGTAGTTAAACTACAGTAACTTTAGTAGAGTAAGAGTTGGCCTACGTACAAGTCTGAAAGGTTAGGTTCGGTTAGGTTTGGTACCCCTGAAAAGAACTCAAGTACAAAGCATACATGATTCACTTGACAATAACGCTGTGAAATTAAGTTTGGCCCGACTGCGACCTTCGCAGTTAGCTAAACACTTCACATACTCTGATGCACGGCGGCTATGTGGCCGCTTATTTTCAAGACACTCTTTGTGTATCTTTTGGCGGTTTATGACATGATACAAACATTCAAAAACAAATCGACTCAGAGATTTAATGTCTCAGGATTCCCTTAGATAAGACTATGCATTTCTGTGAATCAAAAATGTGGTGGTCATCATTTTGTGACTTTCGCGCAAAGTTAAATATATGAAACATGGTGCAAACCCTGCTATCTTGGCTATTTCATTCGGATTCTCATGGACTAGAATATAAAACAAAATGCACTTATTATGCGTACTTATATATACGTATTTCAGTAAGAACAAATTTTGTTCCTGATTTTTATATATTCTCTACAAAATCTAACGAGCTAGAACTTGTGGCAGGTTTCTAATTGCTAAAATAGAATACTCCCGCCATTCTAGCAGACAAAAACGAACCTGGTCCAATTTAATCCAAAACGAATTTATCCGCTGACTTTGCCTTTATACAGTTCATGTGTTACGCAGTGACCAAAGATGACACAAATCACCGCATCATCGTCAAACGCAGTGCGAGTTGTTATTGTAATAGTAAAATCTTCCGTAATTACTTGGATCCTTCCCGGCTTTTTTTAAATACATGTTTCGTACGTGTCACTTGATTCTAGTGATGTCGTCAGGCTTTGACACAAAAAAGAATCATTCAATTTTTTCAGACTCCGACGTTAATCACAGTTGCTATTATATAACCAGAAAACGTTCTACTTAAAAGGAATAAAGAAATACTTTGGTTCACGTATAATATATAGTTTATTGTTGCCCTAATGAAGAGACCCACTTCGTTGCATCGTTGTCAATTCTCACTGGGTTCAACCGTAGAACCCACCGTATCCGTGACCGTATCCGCCATAGCCGCCATATCCACCGTATCCACCGTAGCCGCCATAACCGCCGTGTCCACCGTATCCACCGTATCCACCGTATCCACCATATCCGCCGTGTCCGTAGCCGCCATAGCCATAGTGCGCCCTCTGGTTGTCGTAGTGGTGGGTGATGGCGTGGCTGTAGCCGCCGTGGCCGTAGCCCCCGTGTCCGTAGCCGGCATTGGCTACGGCGACGACCACAAAGACGACAAGGCAGCACAACTGGAGCAAGAAAACAAAATTAGGTTTGAAGGCTCTTATCACAACACCGCTATCTCACTAAAAGCATTAAACTTTGGGGGCAAAAAGCAAAATTTCACTTGTTTGCTTTCTCAAAAATACGACTGACGCAATTTGAATTTTAATATGACACTAATCGTGCACAATTGGAGAGTAGCTTGTTGGACATAACAGCGCAAAAAGGAAGGAAAGGAACGTACAAGACACGCAAGTGCTGACTCGCAATCAAAATATAATAAACGAAGAAAGAAGACGAAATCATCGAAAAGGCACGCGATATAAAAACGCGAGTCAGCACTTGTGTCTCGTGTGTTCTTTTGCTTTTTTTCGTGAGTGAAAGCTCACGCTGCAGAGCCCAAAGATCCTGGGTTCAATCCCCACCCCTGCCCGTTTCGATCTGGAGGAACATCGTACCGGCGTGCGGTCGTGTATCACTACAGCGTGGTGCAGTTCAAGACCCCAGGCTAGCAGTTCTACAGCATTGGCTAAATTGCTCATCTACAGCTCAGACAGTAGACGCCCAACGAGGCAGACTAACTTCCGGCTGTATAAACATAAACACACCAATCCTTTTTCTTTGTCCTTCGTGCGCTGTCATATTAAAAATGTCATCATACTAACTTGCCCAGCTCACCACCTTTCTACAATTGAAGAGTGATAATGGTGTAGGGCGCCGAGCGCCAAGAAGAGAAGAGGAGCGCAAGGTCGGGGAGCGCACGACACTGGACAGAGCGTGCAGCACGGCCGACGATCTCGGTGGGCACCAAAGCAACTCCTCCGAAGATATCTTTCATAGCGTTAGATATTGTAAAGTGTAAATAGTGTAAATAAATGTGTAGGACCTACATTTGGTCCCTACAATGGCATTACCCCTTGGGGTCATTAAATCAGTGACGCAGTGTCGACCCTAAGCTGCCAATTACTAAACAGTTTATTAGAATCTTTCGAAAGTTTCACCGATGAGACCGGAAATGTAGGCCTCAATCAGCACCGATAATTATTATTTTTTTCGATAAGCAATATTGCAGCTTCAGCCAATACAACGTAGCGAATGGTTTGTCGACTCTTGCGTATTTTCGACTGTCAGCCTGTCATGGATAGCTACAGAGACGCGATGCTTTCATTTGTTCCGCTGAACTGCCATCAGCGAACAAAGTTGGCATGAAATACTTTCCCATGTTATATACACCGTTTGTTGTTTTTGTTGTTGTTGTTTTCAGTTTGTGGGGTACATTTTTACAGTGAATGAAAGCTGAAGAAACTCAGGGCGTGCTTTATTTTCACCACTTTACTTGCTTCGTCGTTCCTTTTTTTGTGTTCTGGATGCAGAATGTCGTCATCTTATTAACTGCCGAGCAATAACGCGGTTAGCGACTAGAGTCATCTAAACGAATTAGCCATGAAAGTTTCCTCCATTATAAAATCAAGGCGATTCTTTTTATGTTACTATTATTTCATCAGCCTCTTCGTCGGTTCATCTGGACAATGATTGAATAGCGGAATATCTGGCAATTAACTGCAAGGTTACATTCAACGTTGCTAGCTTCCTTTAAAAACCAAAAAGACAATTTCTCTCTTAAACCTCCCCGGGTGTTTTGCAATGGGGTGCCATAGGTTATTCGTAACGTCATCTGATTCAAAAAGGTGACCTATTGTGTGAAACGAAAAACTTTTACATTGTCATGAGACTGTACGCGTTCTACTTCGTCGATATCTGTTCTTACTTTACCGATCCAATCGAGGCTTTTACCTTGCATGGCGACCTCACTGAAGCCGCTTGCACAAACATAAGCGAATACAATCCCTGCTATCAGTCACATAACATAATCTTCACGCAACAGAACTCCGTGTAAAGGCTGGGTCACACGCTTGCTACTGCTTCAGACCGTGTGCCTTAAAACCTCCTAAAATCTCTTTTTAGCGCGAGAACACACTGCCGCTATCTATCAGGAGGCCGTGGAACATTTGCATGCAGCCTCCGTATATTTTCTTCTTTTTACAGCGGACGTATTAAGGGCTAGGTTCCCCAGTTTCGTGTCCGTGGACAAATAAATCTCGACACCACCCTCTGGACAGCTACCGCCATCTATGAACGACGGCGGCAACAAAACAATCGGCTTGCCCGTTGTCTGGTTGCCGCCGTCGCTCATAGATGGCAGGACATAGTACAGCTCCGCTGCTCTTCCTTCTTCATTTTTTTAGCGCATCTTTCTTTTTTAGCCCGAAAAGCTTGTAACAACGTTGTAACTTATAAACGACTGCATCTCATAGATAGTACGTACATTTGATCTCGGAAATGCCTCAAAACCTTCGCTCTAGTGAAACGCAGTTTCAGGGTCACCTCATAGATGTTGCCAGTATGCCAGCGTGTTCTCTCGCCGTCGGTCCTCAGCAAACCCGAGTGTGTGAACAGGCTTTTAAACTTAAAGACATAATGCTCTTTTTAAGGAAGAGAGTTCTAGAAAGGTTTGAAGCAACAGTATCCGGGGGTATCCAGTGCGAGGTGTCATAACTCCGGGCTGTACTCACCAGAGTCCTCATGGTTAAACTGCTGCGGAGTTGCGGAAGGAACTGGCTTCTCGGCCTCCAAGGGTCTCCCTTTTATACTGCAACGAGGGGCGACCGATCGGGCAGCGGTTTCGAGTGTCTCAGCCTCCACGTGGTGTACCAAAACGAAAATTGTCGCTTTAAGACTGGTTCCCGAGGTAGGCACGGTCCATTAAATACGCCTTCGTAACATGTCAGAGATAACCTACACTTGACGTTTCCCCTCGAAGTGGCGACCGCGCTTTTGTGGAGAAAAAAAAAAAAAAAAGCTAAATGTGTGTACGAAGTGTGGAGATATGCGCCGAGCAAACTTTCTTTGTTGCTTTCTGCAGTTTTCGAGTGAAAAGGTGCAGAAACAAAACAACAAACAAAGAAGAAAACATTTCCTATTGTGGTTTCGTGGGAGTGTTTTTGATCCCGTCACCTTGGGCAGCTGACGAAAAATAAAATGTTTCGGCTTGACTTACTCGACTTCCTCGTTAAATGGCACCTTCGACTGTAGTCCGTTTCCCCTTGCAATAGATCGCTATGGACGTTACGAGCCGTCTTAGCCAATCCAACACTGTGAATGTATCGCCGAATACGCGTCCCGCGCGCCGGTTCTCCGCCCCAGAAGGTCACCTGACATACAGGCGACATTAGATAGGTTGCAGTGACTCGTAGCGTTCACTGCAACTCATCGTAAGTTCTAACAGAGTAAAGTAGTTTGCTTTGCTCTTTAAATCTGCGTACCCGCTGCAGAGTCCGGCGGAAGACAAAAGCTGGAATAAGACGAAGGTGACGTAGTAATAGCGGTGTCTGGAATGAATTAGGATGAACTGCTGACCTTCCTCTTGAACGACGCCGGCGTGTTTTTACATCTTTCAACCCCCCCCCCCTTCCACCCTCACCCTCGGTGAACTACTGCTTACTGCATACACGCCCATGCCAGAAACCAACGTGTGCCAGCCAACCTGTAAATTCATGATGAGTGTAATTTTAAAACAATTAAATCGTAGCAGCCAACGCGGCTGTAGCCCAACCCTAAAACGGTACGTCTGCCTTCCACCGAGACTGCGCGAATGGTCAGTAAGTTATATCTTTTCACAATATCGGGAACGAACGTTTCGATTTCTAATTGAAGTGTGCGAGCAGAACGTAAGCAAATAAAGGGTCGTAGCCATCGCCACACCACAGTCAAAATGTTTTCTCTCACTACGTTTTCAGCTCTCTCATTTGGCGTCCTGCGTGCTCTACAAGAAAGCACACTCATGGGAATTTTTAGTGTAAATAAATTACGTCGACGTCTGCTCCCGCTGCATGCATTTTAATAGCGCGCTACACGTTCAATATTGGACCTGCTATACAAACGGAAATAAACACATCGAGTCACGCTCTTTGTTTGGACTGTCTGGCCACCAGCACAAAGACTCTACGTTTGAAAGTAACTATAGTCCCTGATAACTTCCAAAAAATCAGGGCATGGCGAGTCCTGATCATCACATTATCTACCCGCAGCCAATGAGAGTGCAGCATTAGCCAATAAGAAAGACGAATAACCAATCACGAAGCAAGAAACGCGATAAGCCGCGCCTTTCATTTCTTACACTGTCAGTACATATAGCGAGCATTCCCTTGTAAGAGTGCTTTGCTGCCCTTTGGGCGCGTTTATTATTTTTTTTTTCATTAACGTGGAACGTTTTCAGGTTAGGTTTTCAGGTAAAGTGGAAGCCACAAAAAGCGTACCCGCTAGTTAGTGTAGTTAGCACCTCTAACTCTGACTCTAACTCTAACTCCAACTCCAGCTCTAACTAGCTCTAACTGACTCTAACTAACTAACTCCAGCTCACTATCTCTAACTCTAACTCACTCTAACTACACTAAACAATTGGTTTAGCGCCAGTGGTGCCAAACCACTAGCGCTAAACCAAGAAAGTTTCATGTAGCAGCACAATTGTAGGGCAATTTGCGGTACATTTTTTAGATCGATGTTGACAGAATATAAAAAGAAATGAATGGAGCAAATTCAGCACGACTGTACGAAGAGGTTAAAGGAATTTACTTCACATAACTATTTTCTGTCGATGGACGGAGAAGACCAACAGTATGCAAGAAATAAAAAAAAGACACATAAAGGCACTATTTTGTTGTGCGATCACAAAGAATGATATTCCTAAAATGATTTGCTGTGAAATTTTTGTTCTTGTTTAGATAAGACAGGTACATAAGGTAGAAATAGTATGTACGCAAAGAGAATTATGTCGAAAGTGTTTAAAAAAAAGGCGCAGAAACACATAGACATATTGGGCCTGGAAATGTATTTTATTTCACAAACGGAAACACTCCTAGCAACAGGGGGCTTAACAAGAATCGAATATCGAACCACTGCTAAGTTACCATTCAGTCAAGCCAACTACTCTTTCAAAAAAAAAAAAAAATACTACAGTTTGCCCAAAATCTATCCGTGATAGCCACCGTATCCACCATGGGACACCGACACGCCGTACTTGAAACCTCTTCCATATCCGCCGCCGTAGCCTCCACCGTATCCGAATCCTCCAAGTCCGTAGCCGCCTCCGTAGCCCCCGCCATAGCCACCACCGTATCCGCCGCCGTAGCCGCCGCCGTAGCCACCTCCATAGCCACCTGCTCTCTGGTTGTCGTAGTGGTGAGTTGTACCCGAACCGCCGCCGTAGCCTCCGTAGCCACCGGCGTTAACCAACACCAGGACCATTAAGATGGAGGCGTTCAGAACCTTTGGAAAAAGATTGAATGCATACGCTTCATCTGCAAGAGTTCTGCACAGTGATGCCGGAGGCATGTGGCCACTAACACATAGCTTTAGAGATGAGCTTTGCTTGAGAAAGTGTTCTAGCAAACAATGCCATTCTTTGTTGACAATCTTACCCCTGTGCCCTTGATATCACTGAACACAACGAGTGGAGTGTAGGAGACATCAGGAGGTAAAAGCGTCTTGTAAATCATGTGATGTACGCGACACTTTTTTACACCCATTCAATGTTGTCAGCATCGATCAGTGTATTTGCAATTTGAACATGTGCTACATCAATAAACTTGTTTATCTACTCTATAATTGAAAACCAATGTGTTGCTGAATTAGATACGAATGCATAAAAGGATAAAAACATAAAGGCAGGGACGGAAACAAAACTTCTTTCATTTAGCAACACCATATGTTATTGCTAAATGAAAGAAGTCCTGTGTTTTTGTCCTTTCGTGTATTCGTATCTTATCTAGCCATGACCACATTCTTCAAAATAGTAGGTTTAACGCAAATGAAAACGTTGTTGTTTTAATAGACAGGCATTGTTCACCCTAACTTAAACAATATTTTTCGATAAAACAGTTACAAGAGAGAATATTTCAATAATGCCCCATTAGGAACCTCGCGACCACGAAAAGCCGAAACAGCAGGTATAGTTTATGATATCTACAGCTTTGTCGCAAGATTTTCAACTATGAGCACTCAAAGAATCATATTATACTCGAGTCTAAAGGTAAATTTTAAAGAAATCATTAACATTTTAAATTTCAATGAAATCGCCTTTGCGTTTGACGCGACCATTTCAGCTGTATGTGTGAAGACCAGACGCCTGAAAAGACCTCTAAACTATGTTTCATACTCAAAACAGAAAATATTTCACTACACGTTAGTTGCAGGAATGGCTTGACTCACGTACAAGGAAACTCATGCTTTCTCCAGGGTCACAAAAGGGAATCCTAAAGACGAATGCTCTCAGCGGCCGGACAGAGCTACACTTCTTATATAGCCATGCAATGGTGGGAAACGGATTCAGTGGGTGACGTAACGGTCTGTTTTGACGACACACCTTGGCCCGCAGTCACGACTGGACGGTTCCCGTCAAAGCCTGATCTATGTTCCGTTCACCCCTAAGCTGACAGTGCGTTAAAAGCTATATAGGTGCTCGTTGGACCAACCATAAGTATATCGTTCGCCACGTGGCCTTGCTCCAGCCCGCACCGACGCGCAGAGAGCGGGCTCAGTCCTTGAAAGGGAGGTTTTGCATTGGCTCGGTGAGCGCGTCGCTCGCACCACACTGCCAGCTTGGGGGTGAAAGAAGCATAGGGGCTCCTCCCTGTCTAGCCGATACTGTTCATTTACTTTTCGAGAATAGCGCGGCTGTCAAATCTTCCAATTCTGCTTGAGTTCTCGATCCGGGTCAAACAAAGTGCCCACGATTTCCGGGCGAAAAGAATACGGGGCCACACAATTTCCGTCCGTCGGTCGACTTTGTGTACGCGTTACGCGGCTTACATGTATAGACGGCGACCGTAACAAAAGCGTAGCGTCGAATCCAATTTGATTAGCTATATCACGCATTATCTTGCAACATCGGGCAACATACTACTGTGCTTTGAGCATGCCGTTTTCTTTATCGTAGCTTTTGAACACCGAAGGCTTGGACGTCCGTGCGTGGGTGTGGTTGACATGTCTGTGTGTGCGTGTGCTCGAGCGTTCTTCCAGCACCGGGTGGTTAGACAACAGACGTCATCAGGGCTTTCACCTTGCCTTCTCAGCTCCGTCATTCAAGAAGACACTTGCCACATAATATATATACATATATATATATAATAATACTGGTTATATTAATTACACCTCTAAATTTAGTTTATACATTTCTAGCAGAAAGAGGCATCTCCTCTATCATTTTTCTTTTCTTTTTTATTGTTTCTTTTTTTTTTTTTTACATATTTACAACTTGAAGTTTTGGGTGGCGAATGTTGATTCCACCGGTCATGAGCAGTGTTGACTTTTCCACTGTAAAGCAACAAAAAAAATCATGTCACTACTAAAATACTGTTTACTTTTACTACGTTTGTATGCTTGTCGGGTTTTTTTTTTTTCGTTTAAAAAAAACCTGAACTGCACATGGAAAGACTCCCAGATCTCCCCTGTTGATTCTACACGTACAAAAAAAAAAGACTGCAAAGGCTGATGATCCTGGCCCGTAGTAGCTTTGCCAAGGGTCATTTTAACGCAGTCTCGCGCAAGTTAATTCCTCGAGTTGATCTAAATAGCCGCCTGCACGTTTCATCTGGTACAAATTCTCTTTTACACGACACATGGCCCTCATCTTTCTAGCATTTACAAGATTTTCTAAGGGAAGTTCTTGATGGGCTCTGGAATGGACGGCAACGTTCGGCTAAGAGACCTGGCTTCTTTATTGCGCCTTCATACATAGCCAGGTCTCTTAGTGAAACATCGGCTGGTATTAATCTTCCTAGAAAGTTCGTTTTCAAGCTACTACCTTTGTTTTTTGGTGCTTACTCGGCATTTGAAACGCGAAATATTTTTTTCTTAATTATTCCCCTCTCTTGTTGGGATGTCCACCTGATTGTGTATATCCGAGGTCCAATCCACTGCCATTCTCTTTTTTACGATATAAGATATCTCATTCCGCCCTGTCGCTTGGCCCGCTGATCGGAAAATTTGGCCATTTATCGTCCAACTCAAAGCGCGGTTGTTCCATTGACAGCCGTGTCTTGCGCTGAAAGGTAACTGAAAAAGTTCCTTTTATAAATTAAATTCTGGCATAAGAAAGATGCCTGTTGTGCCGCGCACGGTCGCGTCAGTGGCTTCATTTTGGCTCTATACGTTTAGCTAATCGTGGCACATTTTGAATAATCATAGAGGAAAGAGTAAGAGGGTGAAGTAGGTGCGTACACGTAAAAGGCACCCCACAGTCGCCGACACCTTAAGACACCCAGGAAGTGGCCGGTCTCGGGCTTCTAATTATCGGCCTCCAGCAAACAAGGTTGCGGCGTTAGTCGACAAGAGTGCCGAAGATCGAATCCCGAAGCAAGACGTGCGAACATAGTAAGTCACGCCGTGCGTTCCTCAAGCTCGAAGTGACCATAAGGTATCGGGCCCCTACGAATTGCAGGAGAGGCTCCGAACGTAACGCTGTCTGTTCTCTATTGTTTAATGAGTCGGTGCGCATTGGGTACAAGGTGGAGATAACGGATGCTCTACCCCTCCCTTGACGAATGAAGAGTTGCGCGTTTTTGTACCGAGATTCAATAACACATTTTTTCTTTCGGAATTTTCTCTTTTTTTTTTTTTTTTTTGGGGGGGGGGGTTGGGGGGGGGTGGTATTCCGTTTGCCGTTTTTAATGGGGGGGGGGGGGGGGGGGGTGCCGTGTTGTATAGCACCTAAGTTGCAACGGACTACAATCTAAAAAATCTAGAGCGTTTACTTTCCCAGGAGGCACTCCGGACGGCCAATCTCTGCCATCTACGAGGGGAACTCGACGAATGGCACGCCCTAACATATACTTAGACGTAAAAAAAAAAAAGTATGCGCTCTCACACGTTCATGCTCAGTGTCACGGCGCTCAAGCATGTCTGCGGGCAGTTTCTGAATCACCAATGTGGCGAGACCGTCATAAAGGAAGAAACGCGTATCAGACAATGTCGGTATAGACCGTGTTTTCTGTATGATGTATAAGCAGTAAAACCTTGGCTTAAAGGCGCATTAAAGAGGACATTTAGCCAATATCGACAACAATGACGTACCACATGGCGAGTATCGAGGCCTCCGATAGTCATTCTCAGCGGCGGAAGCCACCTCCTCCGTGTTCGTCGTGTCCCCCATATCCGTGATGTGCTTTCTGGTTGTCATAGATGTAGCTCTGGGCGTGACTGAAGTGGAATCCGTGGTGCTCGTGGTGGCCGAGGTCTTCGTGGTGGTGTTCCAGATGACCAGCGTTGACTGCAGCCATTGCGTCCAGCAAGATCACCATAGCTAGCAGCTATAGGAAGAAAGACAAGGATATGTATAAGGTTCAGTCTGTAGTTCAGATATATAATGGCACCATCATGGTTAGAAAAAGAAGAGTGTTTTTCTCACCGCACAATTATCCGCCCAAATGTACCGCTAACGGTTCGGACACGATGGCAAAGTTCCGGGACTTACTCTCCTCTAATTCGAAACTTATCAGCGATTTTCGGAAATTTTCAAATGAGAATATAAGGCCGGTGGAGTTTGCCGTTTCTTCGCTGAAGATTTGCAGAAAGGGGTTATAACTTTTGAATTCAATAACGGTAGGTTTTGTAACTTTGGAGTTTTGTCCTGACCGCAAGGGCCACACTTGGGCGAAGTTTGTTTTATTCTTTGTGTTGCCCGTCATTGTTACCAACACGCTCTTCAGTTAATGTGAAGAAAACATTGTCTGTTTGTGTGTGTGCGTGCGTGTGTGTGTGTGTGTGTGTGTGTGTGTGTGTGTGTGTGTGTGTGTGTGTGTGTGTGTGTGTGTGTGTGTGTGTGTGTGTCCCAAGCACACAAAAAAATTTCAAGTGATATCGAGTGCAACACCAAAATTCGACATTCATACTCACGATTGTCCTCATGTTGAAGCTGCTAAAAACCCCGGTTACATCCACGCGCGCGAAAGACGAATCCCTTCTGCCGTCTCGTCGCTTTTATAGGCGTCTTCAAACGAGAACAGCGCCAAGAAACCACGTGACCAAAAGCGCATCTCGCACTGAATGGTCGGTTTCAGCCGTCACGCTTCTCCGAAGCACCAGGAAATAAGACGGCGCCTTTTGTTCGGAATCGCCGTGTCGAACGTCGATCGTTTGCCGTCGCGCTCAACACAAGGCCTGCTGATGACGTCATCGCTCTTGGGCCCGCCCCAAGCCGCAAACGTGCTGAAGCTCGGCAAGAGTCGCCATAAAGTGGCAGACTCATGTGTCTGGCGTCGCCACGTGCTCAGCGTCGCACTTGTAAGACCCTGCAAGACGCACTAGCGGCGATACTGACGCGAGCTATGGGCCACGCTGCGTGGATCTACTATAGTGACGACGTTTTGGCAACAGGCCTTGTCTTCCAGGTGCTATTGGCTCGAGTCTACATCAAAGAGAATTGAACGAGACCCAGGCGGGACGCCCATTGTAATGGGTGGTTCCTATCGTTTCCGCGTTTCGGCGGTACAGATATGCCGTGAAGCGAGGAGACGAAGGGAGGAAGAAACAAAAAATACGAAATCGCATTTAATTTCCGGTTAAAAAAAAAAGAAGTGCGGTTAAGTACTTTTTAGCGAACCTCGAGGAAAATTGAGTGCGCTCGGATAAAAGAGCAGGGTGTGATGGAACCGCTCAGGCGTTCCAGAGAAAAGGAGTTGTTGATTAATGAACTGGGATTGCGTTGATGCAGATTTCTTATTCCACTTCTGTGAGGAAGCACGTCGAGTGTAGTGCAAGGTCTGACGGTTCCACAGACTTTATGTTGTAGGCTACTGTAAAACATGTGTGTGAAATTACAAGCATGTTACAGACATTTTCTGTTGTCATACAGAAAACATCTGTTAATGGTCTTTAACCGAAACCTGTTCAAGAAAAAAAGACATTTTCTGTTTTTTACTTCTTTGGATTATTAGGTATCTCAACTCCACACAAAGCGCTTCTGAAAACGTATTTAAAGCACTAATATTTTGTTTGTGTATTTTAAGGGTAAAACTATATTCATCTGTAATTTTAGTGCAAAGATTACCACGCGCACTGTCTTCTTCGATCTTAATTTTGGTGCGGAGCTTATTTTTCAAGATGGATGCCGGGTAGCGGTTTGTGCACATTGGTATTCCCGTTTGGAACATTTCTGACGTAAGCTGCAGCCGTTCTCTCCCGGCGAGCGTAGCCCGTTAACTTTCCAATTCAGTACCGGGTTCCAGTTCAGTGGCAGTGTAGTAATAGACTCTTACTAGATTGTTGCGTCGTCACGGTCGCTATCTGTGCTGTTATAAGCGTCAGCCCGAGCCCGAACTCTCACCTCTTTCGCCGTTCGTGTTCTTCAGTTTCGATGTTCTGTTCTATGATTCATTAAACCGAAACCTAAAAGTCAACCACCCCTGCCTCGTCTTTTGTCGGGGCACCCCATAGCACGGCGCGCTTTACGGGATCTTACTAGATGTCTCCTGCCGTCAAGTAGCGGCCTGCTCGTCAAATTACCAACATCGTCGCCTCTCCATCAGAGAATCACTACATTTGTGTGCGTCAGGTACCAACCTTTTGTTGTTAACAGAAAACTAGGGGCTTTTAAAGTCCTTCCATCGTAAACCGGAGACACGGAAAAATAAAAAAACGGATAAAACAACAACAAGTCTCAATTTTTAAAGCTTTTAAAGTGTAGATTTTAAAACTTAGGGGCTTTTAAAGTGGAGCGAGTGGGGCGACTTATCGGTCACGCGACAAACACGGGAAAGCCTGCCGCCAGCGTTTGCCGGCTGCAATGAAGTCACCTATTCTCAAGTACTGAATTTTAGGAAAAAATTAACGAATTGAGCAACATAGGACTAAGAATTATGTTTCCTTTAGCCGAATATTGACTGGGAATTGTAACTTGTGTAGCTATTACACGCGAGGAAGGAGGATGGGGGGACATGGCTTGAGTAAGCTTATCGCCGCGTGAATCTGAAACCGAAACTGATCGGGAGCATGCCGTGCGGTGTTACTTTAGCCGATTACGTTCATGTCATGTTGCCCTTCGAAGCGTCATATTAAGAGAGGTGTCTACCCTGCCAATTTAAATACACAGAAGACTTGTATACCAATAATACTTGCAAATACTCTTTATATTCATCTAGTAAACAGCGGCACTCACTTGCCGAATGGTTCTCAGAAAATGGTAGGGCATATATGCGAATCCGGTTGGTAGGGTGTTTAGAGTAGAGAGTCGCGGAAGTGTGGTGTTGGAGTTGTTTGTGTCTTGTCGTACTGCTGATGTGTATGTGCCTTTAACAGTGTTCGGTATTGGTTGGTGTTCGTGCTTTGTGTGTGATATGAGTGGTTGTCCCGTAAAATCTGAAATACAAAAAGAACATTTTTTTAGCGCATCTAGCGGTCACTACTACACTTCCTAGGTGGCGCAACTGCCGCCTAATTCAATCAGCTAAGTGTTGAGCAGCTTGCCAGCCGCCATGTTTCTTTTACGGGAACTTGTTATTTTACAGAAAAAGTATGTTAAATAACAAAAAAAATTAAAAACAGAGCAGAGCTTTACAGAAATACAACATTTTTTTACGGTGCATATATAATCACCGAGAGCCTAGGAAAGGCAGGGCGGGGGTTATTTTAAACTTTCAAGTACTCCCTGTATGTCAGTTGACAAAACGCCAATATATCTACTTTCACGACTTAAAAGAGATCCCACCGATCTAGACAGCTTATTTTTTTTCTCCAACACGTTTTATAAAAGGGGGGCATTTAAATTTAAATTCAAATCAAATTTATTTATTTTAAAAAACGCACAAAAATTTGTTCAACCCATAGCCACAGTGGCTACTGTCGGGTCCAAACAAGAAATAAATCTTACAAGGCGGCATACATAAAAAATTTTCAACAAAAAAAATTATATTTCGTTATGGGGTGGCTGTGGTATGCATTTTTACACTTGTGAATAAAAACAATTTTTATGATGTTGTCAAAAAAAGTTGGAGTTCTGCATCACATCCGTTGGTATATCTTTCCAAATTAATGTACCAAGAAATTTAGTGAGTTCACCGTAGGTATTGTTACATAATGGTAAATTTAAATTATGACTAACTGTAGCCCTCTTATGCTTTTTAAGACATTTAAACAAACTTAAAAGAAAGGGCCCCTTATTTTTTTTTTTTATAATTGCAAGTACGGTTGGAATACCGCCTTCATTGCGTATTTATTAATCTTGGTGGACATTAGGTCGAGCCGTAACCATCACGGTCAATCCACTAATAAAATAATTAAAATCTTTAGGCGAACTTCCTAAATAATGGTTTCACGGGTCATGTTGCGATGTTAGTTTTAAAGGCAGTGATTATTAGTCGCTTGGCCGATTCATCGAATTATCGAAAATGCCACGGGCTTCAATTGACTATTCGTCGATACGTGTTCACGTGTTTGCTGCTTCTAAAACTGGGCAAAGAGCGCCGTATGGCACCACCCGCTGTCCCGAGCAGAAGAAAGACGTAGTACCTTGTTCGCTTGTGCCGTCTCCGCCATTCTCGTTTTTGTTAAATGTACGCTGTTTCCAGTTGTATCGTGAACCAACTCGGCTGCGTCGTCACTTTGTGTCGATGTCGGGCACTCGTCGTAATCTCGGCAGCGATTAGCCAACACCTCCTCGACGACAAAGCCGTAGTGCTCAATTTCTGGCGTCACCTAAAGAAGGCCAACGCGGACTGTATATATATATATATATATATATATATATATATATATATATACTGGGCACGAGTGCCGCATCAGACTTCGGCTGAGGCTGTAGGTGGAGGTGGAGGGTTTGTTAGCCTTCTTTGGGTCACACTGAAAATTCAGCTTTACGGCTTTGCCGTCTAGGAGATGCTGGTGGGGGTGGAGGGTTTGCTCGTCTGCTTTAGGCCACGCCGAAAATTCAGCACCGCGGCATTGATAACTGGGAGGTGTAGGTAGAAGTGGAGGGTTTGTTTGCATTTTTCAGGCCACGCCGAAATTTCAGCACTACGGCTTTGCCATCTAAGAGGTGTAGGTGTAGGTGGAAGGTTTGTTGGCCTGCTTTAGGCCACGCCGAAATTTCAGCACTACGGCTTTGCCATCTAAGAGGTGTAGGTGTAGGTGGAGCCGGGTTTGTTGGCCTGCTTTAGGCCACGCCGAAATTTCAGCACTACGGCTTTGCCATCTAAGAGGTGTAGGTGTAGGTGGAGGGTTTGTTGGCCTGCTTTAGGCCACGCCGAAAATTCAACACAACGGCTTTGCTATCTGGGAGGTGGAGGTGGAGGGTTTGTGTGCCTCCTTTAGGCCACGCCGAAATTTTAGCACTACGGCTTTTTCGTCTAAGAGGTGTAGGTGTAGGTGGAGGGTTTGTGGCCTGCTTTAGTCCACGCCGAAAATTCAACACAACGGTTTTGCTATCTGGGAGGTGGAGGTGGAGGGTTTGTGTGCCTCCTTTAGGCCACGCCGAAATTTTAGCACTACGGCTTTGCCATTTAAAAGGTGTAGGTGTAGGTGGAGGGTTTGTGGCCTGCTTTAGGCCACGCCGAAAATTCAACACAACGGTTTTGCTATCTGGGAGGTGGAGGTGGAGGGTTTGTGTGCCTCCTTTAGGCCACGCCGAAAATTCATCACTACGGGTTTGCTATTTAAGAGGTGGAGGTGAAGGGTTTGCTTGCATTCTTTAGGCCACGCCGAAAATTCCGCATTTCGGCTTTGCCATCTAGGAGGTATAGGTGGAGGTGGAGGGTGTGCTGGCCTGCTTTAGGCCACGCCCGAAGATTCGGCACTGCGGCTTTGCATCTAGGAGGTGGAGGTGGAGGGTTTGTTTTCCTTCTTTAGGACACGCCGAAAATTTTGCACTACGTCTTTTTTATCTAGGAAATGTAGGTGTACGGTTTGTTGCTATTCGTTTATTCTTCTAATCCATTAATATTTCAAACCTAGATGCCCCTTTTTTGCGAGTTGTGCCGACTCGATTATAGCTTCTAAGAAACTTCGCCTTCACTAGTGCAGCTGCAAAATTACTCATAAAACCATTAATTCAAAATTAACACAATTTTAAATAATTATCCCATGAATCGTGGTTATACCACTTAAAAGTACGCGAATCCAGAAATACGCAGTGAAGTTGGTGTTTATCTAACAGTACTTCATTTAAAAAAGGTTCAATTCTAATTAGAAACCAACAGCCTGTATACAAAGAGCTGACTGAATGAAAATGCCGAAAAATAATTTCTATCTAATGGTGCATTTAGACTTGCAAATCCGCGGGCGGATCCGCGCCGGCGGCCCCCTTGTAAAAACAATCATTTGTATGAGAAATTTCTTGTGTCCAATAAACACATATGTATCATACAAGATATATAAGAACATATAAGAAGGTATAAGAACCATACAAGAATTATATAAGAACTATATAAGAATTATATAAGATATATAAGAACCTCATAAGAAACTTATAAGAAACTTCCCACTGGTTTCTTATATGGTGCTTGTATGTTCTCATATATCTTACATAGTTCTTATATAGCTCTTATATGGTTCTTATACGGTTCTTATATGTTCTTATTTATCTTGTATAATTCATATGTGTTTATTGGACACAGAAATTTCTCATACAAATGAGAATTTTCAATAGGGGGTGAGCGAATTTTGGAGCCAGGTGGCGAAATCCGCTCGTCGCTGGCGGAAAATCTCGATCGGTCAGGGACCCGTGTCCAGATTTTCGAGTCGATTTCGTCAACCGGTTCCAAATCCGCTCGCCGCCAGCGCCTATCCGCTCGCGAATTCGCAAGTGCAACCGTGTCATAAAGGCTGGTTCACACAGCCCCGTATTCTTGCGTTAGATTACGTTACGAAAACGTACCTACTTGTCAATCGGATATATGTGCGACATATTAAGCGTGGTATATAAGTTTAAGGAGATAGCCTGGTATTCAAGACACAAATGTTTTAATGACATCTACGTAACGTAAAAACCGTAAGAAAACGCAAGAAAACGCGTGAAACGTCTTTGCTCAATTTCAAAATAATAACTTTTTTTCGGTGAGAACATTTTTACAGCAGAGCTGTTAAGGGCTAGTTTCCCCAGGATCGTGTCCGCCAGCAAATAAATGTCGACACAACACTCCGGACAGCTACCGCCATCTATGAGCGTGCGCGGGAACCAGAGAACCGGCTTGCCGGTTGTCTGGTTGCCGCCGTCGCAACTTTTCCACTTTGGCTTGCCGACTTGCGGCCGGCCGTTATTTAATTCCCACCATAGTAGAGCTTCGCTGGTCATCCCTCTTCACCAGAGTGGAAAGGCTAAAAGTTTATTCTTATTTTTTTTAACCTAATTTGTAAATAAATAACTGTAGCTATAGAACCCCCAAATGTTCTCTGGAAAAGTGCGCACAAACATATTTATTTGATTAAACGCCTTTGCACTTCAGACTGTCTCTTCAGCCTTAGGTTGTTTGAAGAAGTCTTTATGAGCTACAGTAGCCTGTGCTGCGAGTGCGCGTGCGTGGATAGTGTTTTGCGAGCTTAGTCTACTAAAAATATTATTAAATCTCGAAAGAAATATGAACCTGCGTCCTGCATCGTCCATCAGTAAGCGGACCATGGCTTCCGTAAAACGGCGAAGTCAACGGAAGTGGCAAGATGGTATATTGTCGAAACAATCTTGGAAAACCCGGCGGTCAACATGAACAATTTATTGTACGCACATAAAGCCACGTGAAATTATGAAGTGCACCACGCTTACTCGCGAATAAAGAACCTAAAGGCGGCGGAACCTGCAAGTAAAAGAGACAATAATTAAGTCACAGTTCCTAAACAGGTGCGCACTGCTTTGTTAAACACGAAATGCAGTTCAGGGCCCATTTACGAATACATTAGTACATGCATGTGAAACGTAAATGCATGTACTAATGTATACGTAAGTATTCGTAAAAGTGCATTTTTAAGTTCGTGTAAGAGGAAGCCACACAGTTCCCGAAGACTCCTCATGACCATATTCGTATATCATTGTGTTTAGGAACACAAACATAATTATGTCTTAATTGAATCAGCAAGCAGGCTACTAAACTGCCTATAATAACAGCCATGCAAGGTCGAATATCTCGTAACTCAAGCCAATGTCTAAACAAGGCGTGGTTACAGTATACTTCAGAAGTAACGAAGCACGCATGTGCCCCTTTCGCCCGATAGAGTAGCACCAATCGGACAACCCTGAACGCATATCCTGTAAGATCATGTAAATGTCCATACATTTGTGCTTTATTTTTAAGACATCCGCTCTTAGAGGAGATGATCCTAGCTCATTCTCAGAAATACCTGCATTTGAATTTGATTTTGTATCTTAATTTGTTTCGACCGCAATAAAGATTAAGGAAGGAAGAGAAAAAAAACGCAATAATATTGCTAGACTGAGTTCCGATTGTATTGGTCAAACGAATAACAAAATTCTACAACCAAAAACAAGTAAAAGACAAACAGCAAAAAGTAAGCTACAAAAGCTGTACAACACAACACTAGTAAGCTACAAAAGCTGTACAACAGCCCCATCAATGCTGTGGTTGGAAGTGGTCTCTCACTCCAATCTATCTGTAGTTTGAATGGTAATACTTAGGAAGCCTTCATGTACTGGTATATACTCCTTTTTCGTTTTATATTGCGTGAACATTTACAGCTTTTGTCTTGAACGTTCCACAAGCTACGCTTTCTAGGGCAAGCGCCATGTCTTAATAACCTGTGCGTACACACAGGCATGTCTCACAATGTAACCCTGTTGCAATGAAACGCACAATTTTTTTTTAATGTCAGAAAAAAAAAAAGTTACTTTTTTTATTGCCAAAAAAAAAAAAATCTAAGCTTCGTCGAACGCTTAATTTCTGCCCAAATGTAGCGCTAACAGTGCGGCCTAGATTTGGAACTCTGCGTTACCTTATTCAGAAGTTATATAAGCGATTTTCTGAAAACTTTCAACAGAAATATGGTGCCTGATCCCAGTAGCTGATGACGCCACTCATCTCCTTGAATTCATGGGCTTTGTCGGCCCCCATTTATCATTTAATATGTAAGGAAACCGCTAATCGCTGTTATAACCTTCGGATGAGATAACGGCTAGTTCTGAAACTTCGGCATCTGGTTCCGCTAGCGCTACATTTGGGCTGAGACTAAGAGTTCGGCAATGCGTAGTTTACTTTGCGGTGAAAAAAAAACAAAGAACATTAATTTATTTTGGGAGCATGCTGAATAAACGTACCCATTCTAGCCGTAGAAGCCGTGTCCTCCATGTCCGACAGCAAATCCGTAGCCGAACGCCCGGCCATAGCCTCCACCGAAGCCGCCGGGGCCACCGTAGCCTCCGTATCCCCCGTAACCACCATAAGGCCCTCCTCCGTATCCGCCGTACGGTCCTCCGTAACCTCCAAAGCCCGGTCCCCCGTAGTCACCGTAGCCTCCGCCGTAGCCTGGTCCCGCCCTCTGGTTGTCGAAATGGTAGGTTGTGCCACCACCGTAGCCGCCGAACCCAGCATTCATGACGGCCGCGGTTGCAAGTAGCACAGCACTGTAAAACTACGTCGATAACGTCAGTCGTCATTTGGAAGGCGATACGCAAATATATTAACAATATAACGCGGGTCACTTTCATCATCTTATTATAGCATACACTTATACCCCAGTCAGACGGGCTAGTTTAGTGTCACTACAAGCGAGTGCACTTCGCCCTTAGTGTCATTTTTGTAGTGTGCCACTCGGCTCCTTCCTGAGGAACACACTTGGCTTGGAGTGGGTTTCACGAACTCACTTCGCTCGATCGAATGCGTGGCATCAATAGGAGTGTTTCAACAGTAAAACATAACAACATGGAAACCAAAAGCGTGGCGTAAGGTTTATTTTATGAAGAAAAAGAAATTCGTGAAAGAGACGACATGTAGAAGAGTGGCATTGCAAACAAATAGTGGGGTAGACTTGGAGTTTAGGCTGATCTGAATCAAGATTAGCGCAGCGGTGAATTGATAAAAGACGACGACAAAGTCAGTCATTCATGGCTATCTTCGTTAGCAGAGAATGATAGAGCCTACTTTTGTTTCGACATGTAACTATTCGAGACAACACAATAATTATGATCTGATTAGGTAGTGTCGGGGCCTCCTCGTAGACTTCCGTGGAACGAAGCGGAACGCCAAAGTTGGATATGCTTCGTTCTTTATCTTGGCTTGCTATGTTCGATCAGAATCATCCAATTGGCGTAAAAATCGTTCATTAATGTAATATTGTTTTAGGGCACAGCTCCTAGGAACCCGTTGCTGAGTTGAGCGGCGTCGGCGTAACCGCGCGTTGCATTAAGGGCTGTTTCCAAAAATGACGCCACACGTGACGTCACGTGTGTCATAACGTGTGACGTCACGAGGGTAAAATTTGCCGCTAATTTTCGCGGTAAAAGTTTTTGGTAAGTTTGGCGGAAAATTTTTCCGATAAATTTAGAAGAAAATTTTTCCCGTGGGACGTCACCTGACGTCACACTTAAAATTTCAGATGACGTGTCATGTGACGTCACACGTCAATTCGGCGGGAAAACTTCCCGGCTAAATTTAGCGAAATGTTTACGCTAGGTGGGATGGGAACAGGAGAGGAGGATGGGAGGGTACGGAGGGGAGCAGCTGGCATACTTTCCCCTTCGTACCCTTCCTCCCTCCTCCTCAAGAGCTAATCTCCAATTCGGCATTACAAAGAATTGTAAACGTATAATTTTTTTGACGTGTCTTTATCAAGGGGTATCGGTGGCCGAGTGGGCTAGCGCCCACCAGATCGGAGTACGTGGATCCTGAGCTCAATCCCCAGCCCTGCCCGAAGAACACACTTCCAATGAAGTGAGTTCGGGGAGCACACTACGCTCGTTCCGGTAGACCGAGTGTGTAATCTCGATAGCAGTGTTCGAGGAGGAAAAATATTAGAAGAAATTAACGCTGCGTAAAGTTAGTATTATTTTGATAGGAGTAATATTAGATGCGCACTTGTTTCCTGTTGGCAGAAAAGTAGTGTATTGTACAAAAACAAGCGACTAATCTAGTTTCCAGCCTTTGCCCCTGCGCGACGGCCAGTGACGGCCAGGAGGCACCTGCAAGACTCCACCAGGAATCTGAAGGTGGCAGGAGAGACACGAAAGGCTCAAACGGCTCTGGAAAGGCTTGCTTAAAATGAAACTCGCCCGAATGGGGCAAGGTGTCTTCGGACCACCGTTTGTTCCTCTGGAAAGTCCACCGTTGTCGACTGATCACGGGTAGGTTGTCGGTCATGAGAGCGGCTATGGTGAAGGCATTGGCCTGCAGCTGCTGATCGATGACACTTGAAATTCTTGCCTGTGCGTCGGAATCCAGGTCGAGCTGCATCTCATCTGGAAGGCGTTGGGCTCTCACGGAGAAAAGTACCCCAACCACGCGCTTCCACTGTCCAACATCGCGGATATCGCCCTCCAGCTCGTCCTCCACACACTCCATGATGTTTCGTTGTGGCGAGTGGCCGAGTGGGCTCGCGCACACCAGCTCGGAGCACGCGGAGCGAAAGCTCGCGCTGCAGAACCTAGGAATCCTGGGTTCAATCCCTATAGACGCTTTCAGGCAGCTGTGCATGGGCGCCGCCATTACCGACCTTCAGTTTTTGCTCCCTCTTATTCCGTTCGCTCCACTTCATCATTACCATAGCAGGACAAGTTATTGTCATTTTAAATGTTACTGTGTCCTTCACCCCAGCACAGGCCCTTGTGGTGACTCGTCAACGCCCGCTTCAGTGGCTCAACAATTCGGTAAGACGAGAGAAGGTCGGCTATGGCGGCTCAATCTGGCGCGCGCGGAAAGCGTCTATACTTCTGCTCGTTTCGATCTATCGTACCGGAGTGCGGGTGTGTGTCACTGGCTTGTAATGGCTGATCGTAATGATCAAATTGGGTTTAAATTTGGATTAAAGCTCGTGCCTTAGCGCAACAATGTGTGGTAACGTGTTTCTAATAAGACGACGACGTTATTTATGAAAAAATGCGTGTGCACTGTAATATTGTGTGTGCCCTTTACTTACCCATCGTAATTGCCATAATTTTGGAGTGACACTAAGTTTTCCCGTGTAGCACCAACACACTTGGAGTGTGTTTCGTCGGGTTGAAGTGCACTCGCTTGTAGTGACACTAAACTAGCCCGTCTGACAGGGGTATTCGACTATGTATTTGTCTATCTCTTTTGGGTCTACTACGCCGTTTCAACAATAAAAACGTTATGAAAACAAACAAAAATATCGGTCTTTCAGGAACTCATTTTAGGTACGATGTATCAGAAACGCCAACGGACATAAAAACGCCTTAAGAACCTGGGCTTCGCTTGCACTCACTTTAGCCAACGGGATAATGCGCTAAAATAGATCCGCCATTACTACCGTTCCCGTTTTTTTAAGAAGGCACTTAGTAACTGTAAATAAAAATAACAAACGCAAAGAGGCCTGCTTGTTTAGAAACCCAAGTAAGAGTTCTTTATGTCGCTCACGGTGGCCAAAATGTATCACATTAGCAAGCAAGGCACCCGGAAAAAGAGAACCAAAAGGTGAAGATCAGATGTGGCGCCGTTCATGCGCAACTACCTAAAATCAACTATGTACGTTACTGATTTCATCAAAACTCGGACGTTAAAGAAGATTTCATTCCAACCGATCTGTGTTAACTGCAAGCACTAGCAGCTTAAGCAACACAGTGTTCGGCTTTGAGTTTGAGAAGCATCGGCCTTTCCTTTCCGTTCTCTCGAGCTCTCATCAACACAATCAATGTTCTTAAAAAAAATTAAAAAAAGGTCTAAAGGACTGGAAAGAGATGCTAGGGACATCAGCACAACGGTCACTGGCGAGGGAGGAACTAGAAGTTCAACGCTGACACATCATCATGGTCTTCACATTATACATGACAACTTTCTGCATCAATTCAAGTGGTGAAGCAATTCAGAAATGAAATGAAGCAGCAGAAGCTTCACTTCGTAAGAGAAGCAATTCAAAAGTGAAGCTCCACGAGCGCACCAGAGTGCGTAGATTCGACTACATCGCTTCAGAAAGTTGCCTCTGTGTTTGAGCTCCAATATAGGACAACCAACGTATATCTTACTGTGAGCTGCATCGTGTAAACCGCTGGTAAAGTCCACGACAGAGTTTCGCGTCAGAACGACGTTTCAGGACTCTTTATACGTAAGCTGCGAGCTATAGGTCACCTGGGGAACACGTCACTCTCGCTTCAATGACCCCATGGTGTGCGCTGCTTTCTGTGTCATTAAAATGTTAAAATGCGCGAGTAGTTACGGTGTACACGACACGGATACGCGCAGTAACTTTTACCGCTCTGGCCGAGCTTTAAACGAGTCACCGCCACATTTGCGTCGGTCATTAGCTCTGTAACTTCAGCGAAGATAGAAACAAGAGTTTTCTCACGGTATTAGTTTTTATTTGATCATTCGAAACGCATTGGTGCCGCCGATCAATGTTTTTTTTAAAAACAAAATAGCTCCCAATGAGACTGGTTGAAAACTCCTCGCAGCGCAAGCGGTGTTGAACCAACCAGAAAAAGGCTTGTTCGCATACTTGCGACTGTTTGTAACCATATCCATTAAAACCTCTTAAAATCGCTTACAGCAAGAAGAAAACACACGGGTGCCATCTATCGTGTAGCCGTGAAACACTTGCAGAGCCCGTATATTTCGTATTTTTGTACGCATCATACTTCTTTTCTTGGCTTGAAAAACTTTTGACGATGTTTTAAACGACCATTTCTCATAAGTCTATAATACGTGCATTAGATCTCGCAAATGCCCCAGAACGTTCGCTCTAGGGAAATGTATTTCCAGGGTCACCTCATAGATGGCGCCATCGTGGCAGTGCGTTCTTTCGTCGTAAAAGGTCACAGAACTCAGTCCTATGGAAACGCAAGTGTGTGAACGAGCCTTAAAGTTGCCCTGAGGAGATTTTTGAGATCGATTAAATATGGCGATAACCCACTCTGCATGCTGGCTCTATATGTTCTTGGGAGGAACATTCAGCTATATATGAACGCCGCAACAATGTTTTTCGGTGAGATATAAAATACAGAAGCTCGAGGCGTGGAAATTGAGATTTCACGATGCTACTTTGCACAGTCTTCATTTTCTCGTCACAGCTTTCACGTCACCACAACGTTTTTAATACATTACACAAAATATATACATATACACAAAAAATTTAAATATCAATAAAATATTTGTATCCAAACAAAAAAATCAAATATGGCACAAAAACGCGTTTTTGAGACATATTCACAATTGTTTCGCAAGCAAACTATATTTTTAATACTTTACAAAACATATCAAAATGCGAGTCCTTAAATTATTTTTACGAATATATGAACATCATATGTCCATCCCTAATGTCTCCTTCTTATTAAGGCGGAAATGCAGCTCATTTCTGAAAAAGTGGCAAGATTGGGCGTCGATATTTAAAAAAAAAAAACATCTTTTATTTTATCTTCAAACTCCCTTTGGCACTTTGCAGTGACTTGAACAAACTTGCGATGGCAAAACACTGAGTAACATATGACCTCCAAACGGGAAAAGTTACCACAAACCTTCACTCGGAGCGAACCGACGTCTTCGTTATAGCGGCTTTGTTTATCGTTGTGTGACCATCCCCCCCTCTCCTCCCCCCCCCCCCTCCCCCCCCCCTCCCCATGGAAAAATGACAACTGTGCAAAGTAGCATCGTGAAATCTTCTCAATTCCCACGCCCCGAACTTCTCTATTTTATATCTTAGCGAAAAAAAATTGTTACGGCCTTCATATATAGCTGAATGTTCCTCCCGAGAACATGGCTTTCATATATATTTTTAACAAAACTATCAAAATTATGACCCGGACCATCATTGCATGAACTGACGTGGAATCACCCTCCAATACAATGTTCTCTCTCCGCAAAAAGTTCACATTATCGATTACTCTTAATTACTTCTATCATCTACAAAAACACACACAATTTGTAACAACAGCGTTTGCAATCTCAACGAAATGTCATGTTTCCCTTGATCTCGTGCCGTCCTGGCTGCCGGCACAATGTTCCTCCCAGATAATTTTGACCTTTGATTGCTTTTTTAATAGGGACATCGGCCGCGCATCATTATGATTTATGGATTTCTAGGGTGCTTAGATCCAACATAGTAAATTATCGTCATATTTAGACGATCTCAGAAACATCCTCAGGGAACTTTTAACAAAGTTAACAAATATTCGACTTAAATATAGTAAGGATGTTATCTAAACGATACGTGTTAGAATGGATGCTACTTCGAACCTCTGTTCGAAACCTTTGGGATATCAAAAGGAACGCTTTGACTGCAACACAACTCTGTGCTTTTACAAAAATGGGATGTCCTCTTGGATTACTTCCATCCCGCATCTCGTTTGTTTTTGTATGTATTTTATAACAAGACACCCGTATGCACTAAACACCCTCTGGTGAAAAATTACTCCAAAAGTGCTACAATGGACTCCAAACGAGTCCATTGTAACAATTATTGATCATGCCTTGTTTTAGCAGAACTTATTAAGCAATGATTGCATAATGAAGATATTGCACTGGCAAATAACAGATGTTCTTTCAACCTATTTGTCTCTGCATTTGATTTCAACCCTTGAAGTGCTATATTTTTTTTTTATGTTACCCCCTTATGTAACTCCCAGGGGCCCTTAAGGTACCCCCCGGGGCCCTTAAGGTATAATAAACCAAATGAATGAATGAAAGCTATTTTACGTTAAACGCTTGTAGGAGCAGACCGCGTCAAAAAGAATCTTAAAAACATATAGTTTAAATGACCCCTTGCCAAGACCGTCGTGGGAACAACGTTCTTTAGAGAAAGGTCACCGCTGACACCCCCCGATCAACACGCTAGTAAAACAAAACAAAAATAATAAGAGGGCGAGGGAACAAGAGGTTAGGCACACCTTATGGTATACGATAAAGTCTTCGGAATCAATCCTAACGCTTCAAAGACATAAAAAAAAAAAAGAAAGAGCAGTAAGAAAAAGAAAATGGCGTACGGTTTGGGGATAAAAAAAATAAGAAAAGAAAAACGCAATAATTTGAACGAGGTAACTCCGTACCTGATCATTACTGCCAACAAGACGTCCCTGCCCACACAAGGCACGCGTAAAACGCAACGAATAACAACGGCAATAACGCCTTCAAATGCGAAACACCTCTCAAACTGAAGGTAGTTTTCTCTTCTTTTCTTTTCTTTTTAAACATGAACAAGTCTACGGTCGCGCACCCTGGCGCCAAAGCGGGAATCGCGAGAACAAAGAAACGGAGAAAAGTAGCTCAAAGAAAGTGAAAACGCGAACCAAACGAAATTTGAAAAAGAGAAAGACAAGGTGTGCGAATGTCGTGCTCGAATTGCCAGTAGAAAATCTTGTTTTGTACTCGCTTTTTTTTTTTTACTTTTTTGGTTTTTTTTTTTCTATGTCTATTGTTAATATTTCACGGCGGGTCTCGGCCATTTTCGGGTGAAATTGCGCGTGTCCAGGCATAACGGTCCGTTGCAGTTTCTGGCGGCCGTGGAATTCTTTCCCAGGAATCTAGGCTTATGGTCACGTACAAGCTATACGCCCGTGTTATGTGACATTTCCTGCTTATGTCACAGTCATTTAGATTCTGTGCATTTTGTTTTCTTCCTATTTGCTTGGTACGTTCTGCTTGTTCGTTTTTTTTTTTTCGTTTTTTTTTTTTTTTTGTAATTATATTTTTTTTAGTCGAGCCACCATAATGCTTGGAAATGAAAACCACCAGCCCCACTATTAACATACCAACGCTTTTTGTTTTTGTGATCCGATACGCCGGGGGCTCCGGCGGATTTTTAAGCTACGCAAATAAAACATTTTCGGAATACCCATGATTCGCTTTGCCGGGCATTCTACTTATTGACTTTAAATTTAGAACCCCTACCGAGAACACGGCAAATGAAGGTTATACCAAAACCGACATTCCAATTTTTTCGCGTTTTACAGTGAATTGACGTCACACGTAAAACTTGCCCCCAGGTCGAGTCGGCAATCTAAAAAAGGTGCTGTACTTCTTCCTCCCTTCCCCCACGTTCTGCTCGGGGTTTTTTCAGCATTCATTTTACGCCTTGAAACTTAATTCTTGTAGCCCTAAAGCCGGGCTGACGCTGCTCGTACACCATACGAAAGACAGTCTGCGAACACGAGTGTTAAAGGGGCCCTGCAATCATATTTAAGCGTCTACTTTTTATGCGGTTTCCACGTCTCTTGGGGTTCGGACAAGCCAGCGGGCACGGAAAGAGTAGCTAAATATCAGTGCGCCATAATTTAACCGGACGACATGGAAACCTCCTCCACTGACGAGGGCGACCCACGGTACCGAAAGCGCGCAAAATGTGACGTCTCTGGTCCTGGGCTTACTACTGGTCAGAGCCACTAAAAACTTCTTTTTGGTCGAAATACAAAATATAAGTGGCGCGAACCGTTTCAATTATTTATAAAAGTAGTTTTTGTTCACTATTATAAATTAAAAAAAAGAAAGAAATGCAGTTTATAAAGTACGGAAACCAGAAATGACCCGTCAGCATACCCGCCGCCAAGTGGTGGAAAAGGCGGCGCATACTAGAAAGGAGTAGTGGAATAAGGCGCCGACACGAAAAAATCCCGCATGTACGCGGTGGCGCTGCAGTCATATGGGCAGGAGGATCCGACCGGCACCGAGCGTTCCGAACGTTCCGAAGGCCTTCGGCGAGAGGCTTTGTCTTGCGGTTTGGCCGTTTCGCTGTATGGCAGCGCGAAGTGGCTCCCATTCTGAACGGATCTTTACCCCGTGTTTGCTGTCGTTTGTGGCCAATGAAGTGTCATGCCGAATTAGTATTTAATCGCGCAGCAAACGCAATGAGAGCCGCTTTGACTGCCCGCAGAATACAGCCTATCCAGAACATGCTTTAGTGGCGCCCTCTGGCGCCGTCGACACGGAGTGCGGCGGCCGTGAGCGCTCGATGAGCTCACTATTCCTCCTCTAGTTCACGGCCACTCAAGCCAGGACCTACGACGTCATGAAGGAGGTTATTTTTTGCTTGTTTTTGTAATTCTAAATTGCCTATAACTTTTAAAATAAAGCGAATTTCGCGAAAAGTTTCACTAAGTTACTGCGTTCAGTGCGCTCAGGTTCGGTGCAAATTAAAAAACAGTAAAAAGTCCTTGCAGGGCCCCTTTAAGTATGTAGAAATCCTGCTCATTAAGTAAGGTTTTTTTTTGTTTTTTGTTCTTTTTTTAGAAAAGTTTATTTTTCCAAAGTTGCGTGGGCATTTTTTGTTTGTTTTTTTCATACTTTTTATGTGGGTATCGGCGCTTGGAGCTGCATGTGGCTTTTAACCGAGTGTTCCTCTGTATAGATGGTTTCGCCGCTTAGTATCAAATTGTCGCTTTTTACCCGACGTAATAATTTAGCTGTTGGCGCCAGCCAGACTGGGAAAAATGCAGCGAACGATTCTAGAAGGAACTTGGATTTGGCAGTTGGAGCGCCAGGCATAACGACAGCTCGCCGACCATTGGGCAACAGTGTACCACGTGGGAGTGGTGAAATTTGAAGGGATTGGTCGGTCCCCAAAGAGAAAGGAGGCTCCTGCGAGCCTACAAAAGGAGTGCCGAGAGGATTCTCGGGGATTGGCTTTGATTCGATTTTGGGAGACTGGGAACAAAAGTATGGGGTTTAATTTTGGGATTTTAGCCCACTGTTCAGTTTTGTTTCGTAATAAACGTGGCCACACTGGTCACTGTAAAGTCAACCAACGTCGCAATGTGTTCAACGAAATCAAACAACCTGTAGATTTTTTTTTTTTTTTTTTTTTTTTTTTGGGGGGTTGTTATTGGGCGAACACCATCATCGGTCGTCACCATCCAAACCAGGGCGCCCACTTCCCTCGAGGTCGAAGGATGTCCCGGCAAGGAAGTTGACTACGAGTCACCCCAATATCCGTGGTTCGAATTTTAGAAGCGCTGACAGAGCGCTGCTAAAGCGCTAACCGAGCGGTACATCACGCGCATCACTGGGCGCCATATTTGTGGGTGTGTCTTAGAGCGCATGCTCAGGACGAGCCCACATTAATAGGCTGCTAAGACCGGCAATCTTGAGGGTGCGGAATGCACGTTACAAAAGTACTGTGGAAGCTCGCCATCAGCACGCGCTCAGCAGTCGCGCACACAGCTATGGCCGCCAGTGAATACTTCCTATAGGAAGTATTCACTGGCGGGCCATGGCTGTGTGCGCGACTGTTTGAGCGCGTGCTGATGGCTAGCTTCCAGAGTTCTTTTGCAACGTGCATTCCACACCGTCAAAATGGCCAGTCTTAGCAGCCTATTTATGGGGGCTCGTTCTGAGCATGCGCTCTGGACAGCACCCACAAATATGGCGCCCCGTGAATACTCCTTATAGGAAGCGCCAAATGAGCGCTCCTTCAAGCGCTCACGTAGCGCTAAAGTTAGCGCTCCGCTGTATGTGTGAACCGGCCTTAAAGCCCTGCTCGCCATTGCAGCAATCCTGTTTTCGACTCACAAGTAGTTTGCGCCAAACAAAATAATATTGCTTTTCAATTAGCGTTATTTCGCGGTTTTCATCTATTCGCATAAACTTAAACTAAACAAAGAACTATAATGCTCGACGTGGCACGCAGTGGAGTCACTAGGGTCAGCGGTACCCGGGGCGGTGGCTACACCCCCCCCCCCCCCCCCCCCCCGGCTTGTTGCGTCGCCCGCCACAAACACCCCCCCCCCCCCCCCCCCCCCGCACCCCCCTTGTGACACCAATATAGTCCGTTGCAACAGTAATGTATGATCTCTATGGTTGCAACCTAAGACAAAGGGCGAGGGTAAGATGGGCCGGGGAGGAGGAAGCAGAGGGAACGCTAAGAGAGAAAAAGGTTTTCCCCCATCTCTTCTCCAGCGTTCCGTCTGCGTCCTCCTCCCCGGCCCGTCTTACCCTCGCCCTTCGTTCTTAGGTTGCAACGGACTATATTTGCACATCCGACATTCCTAACTCTTCCCATCTTTCTAAACGTCCGGCGTGTCCTAACGTCAGAAACCGGCATTTTAAAAGTTAAAAATGAGGCGTTGCAAAGCTGAAGTGACTCAAATTGAAAAACATGCATATTTACAATAATATTATCTCTTCTGGAAGGCTCAGCATCCGTTGCATTCATTTTCGCGCACGAAACAATGACTCGCAGTGAAAGTAAGAACATTGTTACCCCGCCTTCATTTCAACAATACACACGTGCAGGCTTGCACTGATAATGCCTCAAAACCGACACTCGCGTATCGCAACTGCGCTGACTACGCCCGCTACTACCTAACCACTTCTGCAAAAAAAGTCACTTTAAAATTACTGGTAAACACAAAAATGGCACCGATACAATTGTAGAATATCATCTTAGTAAAAACTATGTTTTTTTTTCTTTCGCTCAAACTGTGTTAACAAGGTATTTTTGCCGAATCTTTAGAAAAGTTCGGCGAAAATTCAGCTTTTGCCGAATCTTTAGAAAAGTTTGGGAAAAATTCAGCTTTGTCGAATCCCAAGATTCGGCGCCGAATTTTCGATTCGGCAAAAGTTCGACCCATCACTACTATGTAGTAGACCTATTGCTAATTTGCCCAAGCATCAAGGAAAATGCAAGAATGGTGTTCCACGCGCCACACGCGCACACCTTTCCCGTATAGAAGATTCGAAGTGAATGACCAAAATAAAGCATTGACAAACGCACGTGCAAGATGCAATTTGTTTTAGACATTTGCTTTAGAAAAGGTTACTACTGCTGAGGCCAGCACTTGCGGCGCGTGGAACACCAATCCCTGCATTCCCCTTGACGCTTGGGTAATTTAGCGATAGGTCTATTAGCTGTGTCTATTTATCTGAAGAACCAAATTTTAGGCAAATCAGCAACCATTGCAGACCACCTTAGTGCCCCTTTAAAGGGGCGGTGCAACGATATTCAATTGGAATGTTTTTCACTTTACACGAGCTTACTGGCACTAGTGGGACTCAAGGATACTCGCACGCAACGCCACTGGTCAAGAAACTCCTTTGTTGATATGTAATTTGAAGGACAAAAGCGAGCGTGTTCTTTTTATCTCCCCTTCGCAAAACCTGATGACGTAGCTGGGCGGTAGCAGTACCGCCCAGTGACGATATTTGAATGCGGCTCATAGATTGGACCCGAGCATGGCGTTGACACTCGACTTGGGCTCGTGATAATCGATAGCTCGAGAAGCATTCGGGTAGTGTCCTGTGTCCCAATCGCAGCAATGACGACAACAGCCGAACCATAACAATGTTTGGAACTCAGCGCGTGTCCTGTGCCTTGCCAACCCCAGTGCATGGCTATGATCAACATTGGCGGCATATGATCGGCTCCAGATCACGTGGCCGCTTGTTCTGGCTGCGGGTTGAGGGGGTGAACTCTGCTCGTTTTTCTTTATTTTCTGCGACTTCGATTGCATGTGGTGAAAAATGAACGGGTATTTCACAGGTCATTAACGTCAGGGATCTGTTCTAAGCAGTATTTGCGCAAAATTCAAAAATCGTTGCATCGCCCCTTTAATGTAAACATATTTGTTGTTGGACTAGATGGTGATGAACGTTTAAAGTTGCTGGGCAAATTGGTAATGAAGGTTTTTTCAGTGCCAAAAGAACTCGGCCAACTTTGCCCTCGAATTGCTTCTGGAAGCAAAAACAAGCGAGGATATGGAAATTCTTACGTTGAGCAAATAGAAAGGTACACCAATAATCGTTTGAGGGATCGTGCGCAAAATTTAAAAAACAAATGATGGGGCACATTTGCCCACGCACTGTGGGGCCTGCAAATGTGAGCCATGCTTCGGCAATACTAAGATTCGAGGTAGAAGTAAGAATCAAAGAGCACACGAACTGCAAGAGGCATACTTTATCAGGAAGAGGGGGCCCCAATGCGTACGGCGACACATCGATTTATGTAAACACGTTCAAGGGTGTGTATCCCGGCGCATGCATGGTCTATGTGACAAAAGGTGTATCAATATATATACTATATGTGCTTCTATCTTCTTTTTTCAAATACAGTTGTGAGTAGTGCCCGTGCGAGTGTTCTCTCTTGTTTGTCTTTTCAGCACTTTTAACCATGGTTCAAAATTCCATGTGATGGGCAGATTTTAAATAAACCGTTTTACAAATCTTCAATCCATATTTTTCTTCCGCTACATTTTTTTAACTGTATTACATTCTTCCAAAGCATCAGTGACAATAAAAAGAAAAGTTACGATGTTGGAGTTGTCAGCAGCCCTTCGAGGTATGCAGGAAATGTGTGTGTGTTTCGAGGAAGTATATATGAGACACCTGGGTGGATGATTGTTGCTTCCAACGCCACTATACGATACTGCCAGGCAAGACAAGCGGACGTGTGCACACAGTACGTCTTGCGCCACATAGAAGCAAAACACAAAACGAAGTGCTGATGGGATAAACTGTTTATTTTATGCAGTTTGCTGGCAACAAGTGTCAAGGAAGTGAATACATCGGCTGATAAGACAGACAAAAAGGGGACAGAACAAGAAAAGCTTATATTTGCACGGTTATTAGCCCATATAACATGTATGTATATATACCTAAGCATTCATGTATATTTATTAAACATATGCGCACCAATCTAAAATACATTTTAAAAAATTTCTTCTTCTGCCGTGTTGATATAACAGAAGTTCAACAAGCAAATTAAGAAAAAAAAAAGTAGACTGCAAGCATGGCAAGCAGGATCAGAATAATGTACAAGAAAGTCACAACCCGTAGTGTTGCGACGATACGACAAATCTAGAACAAAAAAAAAGGTGCACTGAAAATCACATTTTACAAAAAAGCGAAACTGAAAAACTACGTACTCTCGACTTACAGACACTTACGCATACAACAACCTTGCTTCTTTACAAAATATTTACAGGCACTAAAAACAAAAAAAGTGAATCGTCACAGTATCTTTTTTTTTTTTCACTAGCGCTTTTGCATACATGTGCATTTGTCCCGGTCGTGACAAAATGAAAAAAGAGAAAAGCCGACAAATGCAGAGAATTCGCAGTGCTTTACAAGGCGCAAACTTCTTGGATCCTACATTCTGCTTGGACCAAAGGAAGCGCTTGAGATCCAAAAAAACACTACCAACGTCGGTTCTGAGACATTCTCACTTCCAGCACAGTGCCAGTGTCGAAAGTTGATAAATTAGTGAAGCGTCCGTAATGGCAGACAAAAAGTTAATGAAGATGAGGTGACACAAACACGCTGCACCTTGAAAGGTAAATTGTTTTCCAACACTACAATGCTGGAAAAAGAAAAAGATGTGGCAATTTAGCACTAAACTTATCATTTGAAAAAAAAAGGAAATAAAGTGCATCACACTCTTCACAAATATGCACGGTAAGTTAAACTTTCCCGAACAGAACCCGAGCGCTAAGGCAAGTGGGCACCGTGTTAAAGTCGTGTGATCTTTTCTTTGCAATTACATAAACTGTCGGGCTTGTAGGTACGCCGTTTTACGTCGAACGTTAAATTGTGCCACGTTTCGAGAGAGCACCGCTCCACATTGTGGAACTGGTCCGTGTGAAGATGTAGGGTGTACAGCCAAATGTTTGAAATAATTTACTAGGACCATCCCCAAAAGGAGCACCTGCCACTGCGCCAACAAACTTGGAAAGACAAAGAGTCAAGCGCGGTCTCGGCTGCAAGGAAGGAATGCATGCCACTGTCGATGGTAAAAGATGCCTGCCTAAAACTATATAAATAAAAACAACTTAAAAAACATGACAGGGCTGCTTTTGTATGCTGCTATTGCTTAGCACGGTCACCACACGCGTGCCCGTCAACAACACAACTCTGTTGACCAAAAAGTTGCCACCCAAATCATACAACAGCTTCTGCAGAAAAAAAAAAAAAAACTTATTCTTCAAATACATGCCAAGAACCATCTTTCAACTTCTATAACTACTCCTCTCCAAAAACTGCCGGGCATCGCACTGCAGACCGCAACATTTAATTGCTAGCACCGATCAACGTGCACTGACCTCTTTAATAATATTATAAATGACAATGGTAATGTAATGAGCCTGGTATTCAAACGAGAGTCCCACGTTTTTAGATTCCGCCTTCAAAATCGCTTGAGAAGATGGAGGTTAGATGGGTTCTCTAGATTTTTCTAGGGAATTAGTGAGAGATTCATCCAGATCTCTTCTAGGAAATTACAGCTTGCAGTACACAATCTGGGGAGGTTGTGGGGTGAAAAAAGAAATAAAAGCAATTTTGTTTAGGAAAAAGAAAAATAAATTTCAACAGATGAAATTCAACAGGACCATTGAATGTCACTGCATGAAAGGGTTGTTGACAAAATCATGACAAGGGTGTGACGATGCGAGGCTTGTCCACGTGCAAAGTACCACGAGTGACACCCCTAGGCAACACTCTGTAAAGTCATCTGGGGATGGGTAGGGAAAAACGGGGAAAGGCAGGCAAGGTTGCCGAATGTTAGGAGCACTGTACTTCGAGTTGAACGTTCTGGTGAGGTGCGGGAGAGCACGACGATGAAGACGATGTTGGGGGCTGCGAAACCGGCACGGTTGGGGTCATCGACGACGCAGGGGTGCCTGAAAAACAAAAATGGATGCACATGATGCTGCAATGGGACCATTGTGATGTTACACGGTACGAAACTAAAGTGTTGTACTGCAAATCTTTTTCAACTAGAACCACCAGGAATGAGGAACACCTTGTTTCGCCCCAGGATAAAAAGAGCATCAGTTAGAGCTGTCTGCTTAAATTGAAGGAGACAAACTCGTATAGGACATATTGCCCACCATCTAAATACTGAAACATAGCCTACTTGAATTCTCTGCTCACAGATAACACTTAACATTGCGCAATGCACGGTGGTTACAGTAGAACCTCATCAATCTGTTGGACAACGAAAAATATTCGCATCAAGCGGGTGCTAAGTTATATGAAAAGCAAAGAAAATGCCAGGAGTCAAGTGCAAAATTTTGCTGCTCGTGGTTGAAACGTTCCGATTAAAAACACAACAAGATTACGCGAACTAAACCTTTATGTGGGCTTGCCACATTCGGTAGTTTGCGGCCCCCGAACCCACGTGGGGTTCGGGAGCCGCAGAGATCACCATAATATGGTGACAACTCACTCTGCGGGCTCTAAGCATCCTAGAAATCTTTAAATCACGACGATGCGCCGCTGATTTTGTTATTAAAACAGCAATCGAAGATTGAATACACCGAGGTCATCGCAGAGAATGGGAAGAGCTTTTCCCGAAACCAGAACCACTGTCAGCCAATAGAATGCGGAAGATCCTTGCGTCTCTGACCGGCGGACCCGCGGAGTGATATCTTGAATCCGTGCAGCTCGTCGCCCGGATAGCCCGGATGTAGCCCGAACTTTGGACGCCCAGACAAAGTCGATGGTCATCGTAGCCATCGCTTCGAGTTATGGCTCTCGCTAACTTGTCGCCTCTCGAGGAAGAAATGCTTCGACGAACATTCGACATGGGATCCATCTCTTATGATGCAACACCGTTGCGTGCTGTCGTAAATTCGAGCGCAGCAAACGGTGGGCCACGTGCATCTCAAACAAAAGGCACCTCCAATCTACGGATGATAGAAAAAGCATGGACTCGTGGATGATGACGGATCACATATCGCAAAGCACGCTTGGAATTCACCTGCATCGCTGACGGAATCTGCACGAGGAAGACCTATGCGATGAGTCAGTCCAGCGAGCGCTCGCTCAAGAGCAGACGACCGGACACATCACTTCAGCGGAAGACAAAAAAAAGAAATAGTATGGTGTTTTGGAGACAATTACGTATTGCAGTATTACGTTCCCTCTCCACAAAAAATTAACATTTTTCTCATACTCTCGTCTGCTCTTATCATCTACAAAAGCACGCACATTTGACAAGAACAGCGTTTGCAATCTCCACGAAACGTCGCGCTTTCATTTGTCACATGTAGTTCTGGTTGCCGGAAACACGCTCCTCCCATTCTCTGCAATGACCTTGATGTATTCGACTTTGATTGCTAAATCAGCCGCGCATCGTCGTGATTTAAGAATTTCTAGGATGCTTAGAGCCCGCAGAGTGAGTTATCACCATAATTAGGCGATCTCAGGAACTTCCTGAGGGTTCCTTTAAGTAAAGCAGCAGACAAAGATAAACGAATGGATGACACATCCTAGAGCAGAAGCACAGCCAGGCTGGTTATTACTTTCACCCTCGCACCTTGCCCCTGAGACACTGGGTTTAGTCACAACCTCTTGCCCCCTTCAATAACACTGCCTACGATTATTGAGGTTCTACTGTAAGTAGAAATATTCTGAGGCCCACAGACAAATACCCAAGTTCTCTCTAAGCTCGTGAGTTCTGCACAACACATTTGCCTTCAGTCAAACTATAGCCAGTGACAGGCAAAGAGTTTGGGGGAAGCTCCTCCCGCCTCTTTCCACTTTAGCAGAGCAAACGCTGGAAAGGAGGTGACCTCCTCTGCAGCGTTCACTCCGCTAAAGTGAAAAAAAGGTAGGGGGAGCTTGTCCTGAATTCCTTAACTGTCACCGACTATAGACAGCTTTACTGGAACAAGATAGGACACAATCTTGAACAACCAGGAACATTCTTTTCCGAATAGAGAACTTGTTGCTGTGTCCGAGAAAGCTTTCAAACCACCTCTCGAGATTGAATGCAACGCAATCTCATACCACCCGGGAAAAAAGGGCAATTTCTGAGCTTGTCCATCTCAAGAGTAATTAAAATAAGAGCACCGACTTGACACAACAGAAAAAACGATTTCATTAGATGTTACGCCTCCTATGCAAGAAGCATCTTCTGTGGTTACAAAGCAAATGCAACGTACAACCTCAAGTCAATGCCATTTGTCAGGATTGTCGGTATAAGCTTTGTGGAGAAGGCCGCAGTTTTTGTTGCACATGAATGTGTCCCTGAGAACAGACCACGATTCTAGGAGTTTTTGGGGCCCCCATCTATCCTCCCTCGCCAAGGTCGTGGCAACCACGAAGTCAAAAGAATGACCCATTGTCCCTGTATTGCGGGTGAACACTGTTCAACTCTCGGTGAAAATCGTTAGCATGATCTCTTTGTAATTACTGAAAATGCCTCCTGCATGGGAGGCGAAATGTCTGAAGAAATTGTTTTTCCTGTTGTGTCAAGTCGGTGCTTTTATTTCAATTATGACGTCTCCCGGCTTTTGGAGTATTTTTGCATCTCAATAGTAAGCAACACCAGAAGGACCCTTTGGACGTCGGCACATTCCGAACTCGAAAACGGCGTGCCTCCTCTGCAGGGCGCATTGATGCAGACGACCGTTTGTACACTATAAACTCATCATAACGGACCTTGACAGTGACGAAGATTTTGGTCTGTCGTAAAAGTAGCGTGCAAACAGAGTATGCAGTTTTAAAAAGTGAGTCTGACAAAATGAGAACGGATATTAGTAGGGGCGTGCGAATATTCGGAATTTCGAATATGAATCAAATGTTTTCCTTATTTGATACGAATTCGATTCGAGAATAGCATCTTCGGAATATCCCCAATATTTGGCCACGGTCGAACATTCAAAAAGGCTATGAACATTCGGACAGAACTTTGAACATTCAGGTAAATTGGAATTAATATGCATGCCACGCATGCCCTAAAAATTATGAAGTATCGCAGGATGTTTATTCACCGAAATCTACACAAAAAGCACTCATTATCTCTTCTGTATCAGCTGTCTCCGTTTTGCATAATTTCTGCCCCACAAAACAATTTTTTTTTTAACAATCAAGTTGTATACTTTTTTAGTGATATATTTTATGTATTCTTTGTCTAAAAACATAGAAAAAATCAATAAGCTCATCTCTATAATGTTTTCTCAAAGTATTTATATATGTTTGGAAATTAAAAAGGTATGGAACAATAGCAAAAATGTAAAAAAGTTCCAGTAAAAAAAAAAAAGCAGTTGCTGTTGGACATTGGGCACTAAAGATCCAATTTTATGGTGCAAACATAATCTATCTACCCAAAACATCACACACAGAAAAAAAAAAAAAAGTTACAGCCACGCGTACTTTTTTTTTTTCTTGTTAAAAACACAACCTATCACCGCAACTTTTTTTTTTTTTTTTTTAATATTTGTGTATTTCAGAAAAGGGGCATTTGCAATATTTGGTCTCCATTTTACGGAAGAAAAAGGAGACTGGAGATTTTATTTCCCATAAATAAACAGATGGGTGTTAAATCTGAGTAAACAGGCTTAAACAATATAATCTGAAGCAAGAAAACAAAACGTGGTTAGGTGGCGCAAGTCACCGTCCAACTTCCACTTTGCATCCATTTTTCCGTCTATCTATCCTGTTTTAGAGAGCCTTGATTTAAAAGAGGAAGCAAGCGAAACTGAAATTACGGAGACTGCTCCAGCGCAGATTGGTCATAAGTGTGCATGTGTTGTGTTGTTGCGTGGAAAGAAGGCGAGCAAACAAAAGAGCGACGACACCTGCCCTGCCTGCCCGATCCCGATCAACGCTTTAGTCTTTTCGTCACCTTCTCGCAGTTCAAAATTCAAACGCGGCTATTAAATGGTTGGAAACCCTCTCAAATCTAGGCACACTATTTTTCCGCATTGTTTCGTTTCGAATTGCGGCGCTTGCGGTTCCAAAAGAACGACGACGATAACTCGGCTGGTTTCATCGGCGTGGTTAACGTAGTTTTCTTTGTGTGATCGTGCAGTCGCCGATTTCTGTGAATGCGACAAGTGTGTTCTACATCGGCGCTTCAATTTGAAACGAGGGGCTTTACTCGTGAAAAGAATTAGGCATGGCGCGGAATTCCGGCTTCCCAACAATTCCTTTCTGGAAGCAGCGCAAACGGGATGTTTCGGTTGTGATCCAAGGGAAGATTGCGTCACAATCGTGAGTAAATCTGCATGCTATAAAGTTTGCGGCGTTCGTTAATTTTCTTCTTTCTAACCTGCGCGTAAGATTTTTGTGGAATGGTAGGACCAAGAGGTGTTTCTCGCATGGTCTCTCAATATCACGGCGCTTACATTGGGAGAAAAAACGGCTTTTTTGTCAGCTCCGTGCCGACCGCGCGTCTTTGGCCGAATATATTGAATATTCGAGTGACCGAATACTAGGAATTCGATTCGCAAATCTAATTTTTCGGGAACTTTCTATTCGATTCAAATTCGTATATTCGAGTATTCGCACACCCCTGAAAAAACACAAAAAAATGTACATACACACAAGGCAAGAACCAAAAAAATTATAAATGCAGGAGCACCCTACCTATTAACTTAATTCTATTTGTTTCTCTTTCAACTCGTTTAACATCATTGACCTCTTTGTGTACTACATCTGTCTCCGGCCACGCAGTTGTTGCATTCCTGTACATGTGTTGCTATTTCAAAATTGGGAGTTTTGATTTTTACGTTTTTTTATGCTCAGTTAGTTTATCATTCAAACACCTGGAAGTTTGCCTTACACGCTAAAGGTATCTCATACACGACTCCTTCCTCACCAGGTACCGATCTCTCTTCATGGGCTTTCTGGAACCTCTTTCTTTCTCTTGGAAATGAGATAAGGTTGCCCAACTTGAAATCCGTACTGAAAACCATATTTACACCAAAGTTTTTCTGTATAAGCTTTTACATTGTGAGAAATCACGTGGAAATATGGCACAACTACTTTTGGTTGTCTCAAGTTTTTTAAGGAAATCCCTAATGGTAGCAGACATGTACAAATTACTCAAAAACGGTAGTTAAGTTAAGTTACTGAGTATCGACACCAAAAGTAATTGGAGTAGAGTAGAAATTACGCATTCGTAATAGTAATTGAGTAAACTACTAACTACTGTAAAAAGTAGCGAATTACTTTGAAGTTAGTTTCGAAGTTACTTTTTTATATTTTTGTGGTAGCAAAATGAGCAGCAGTTCTGATCAATGAAAAACCCTGCGAGCCTAAAATAAATACAGTCTATTTATGGCTTGCGTTTTCGCCAAAATAGTTCATTCGCTCGCAAAAGGAATTGACTTTCAAAGTTCTTGATAGAAGAGTTTTCCTCTTTTCCGTCTAAAGACGTCCCCAGCCAAGCTAAATAGACGTTCCACCGACGGGCTGGATGGAACGGCAGCTTTGAATTTCAGAAACAGGCTGTGCAGGGTCGGGTAAGCGAGTGTCGGTATCTTAGGTGTCCATGACGAAACATTAGAGGTTTGCCTCGGGTAGAGGGTCTTTTATAACAAACTTTCCTCCTTTTTTTCTTTTTTCTTCGTCAAGTTGAGATTGTTATAACTGGCCCCTCTTTATTCCGACGGCGTTCTGAGAGTACGCTGAGCGAGTGCACCAGACAGTCAAGGGTTCAAGTCTCGCGCAACGACGATGAGATCATCCGGACGACTGCACGTTCCGTTGTAGTGCTAGTGCTACGCTACTGAAAAAAAAAAAATTGTTTTGGTTTAGCAGAAGATGAACCGAAGTATACTTTGCCGCTGACGCCGGGCCTAACAAAAAGATCTCCCAAGGGTAACTCGCAATCCTCGCCGGCGACTGCAATATTCTGACGCGCCTGAATCGTTTTTAACAAAGAGGTCTCCCAGGCATGGATGCTCGAAAGGACGCGAAGAATTATGTGAACAAGCATCGTCGCTCGTATGAAGTTGCAGCTGGAAGCGGAAACGTGCTCCCATGAACGGATTATCCGTGTCTGCGTTTGTGCGCGGGGGAGTCCGGCTTTGCAAAGGCGTATGCGCTGACGACAAGGCGACAAGGCGACCATGGGAACAGGCGCCCAGCTGCGAGGTCATTCCAGTGGCGCCTCCCGTGGAACGTACCACTTGAGTCAGAACTCACTAAAGACAGACAACACGAAAACAACAACTCTCAGAGTGTACCCTTCTTTCACGGTTGCAGCTGGGAACGCGGCGCCTGCGTGCATTACCGGATTAGGTCAATACCCGACCGAGGCTTGTTAAGCATCTCTTCCCTCGTTCGTGCGTGTCGGTGTTATGTCTTGGCTGCTCGTCGTCACCTTGGTCCAAGGACGCCTTCCCGAACAAGGGGGCCCCTTGCTCGGGAATGCCACTTCATCTGCCGGCGTCTTATTCATTTCTGAGCTCAAACCTTCGTAATGGGCAAAATTAGCCCTATATAATTTGGAAAGTAGTTAGTAATTTGAGTAGAAGTTACCTGAAAAAAGTAGTTAAATTAAACTACTAATTACCCAAATCAAGTTGTAATTGAAAGTTACCAAGTTACTCGAAAAAGTAGTTAAACTACAGTAGTTTGAGTAGAGTAGTTGAACTACGTCCAAGTCTGAATGGTAGTATATTATAACCGAACGTACGTTGTAACGGAATCTGCAATAAGTGGAGTTGTTCAATAGCAAAGACAGGAAAATCAACCAAAATTCACAAATCGGTATGTTGTTAACAGAATGTCTGTTATAACAAGGTTGTACTGTATTGGGGCACCCAGCCGTCTGCTTCAAAAGTGTAAAAGAAAACCCACTTGATTCCTTTTTCCGAGCACGCTTGCGTCGCCGGTCGATGACTGCCACTTCGGCCTTGAGGGAGAGGTACACCTTGCGCAGCTCCGTCAGACGGTCCTGCAGCACGGATATCCGCTTCTCCGCATCCAGTCCCTCGTCTGCAAGGAGAATTCCAACTCTTAACTAGGGATGGGCGAATATTCGGTTAATACGAATAGCCAATCGAATTCTGTTCTATTCGGTATTCGCTTCGAATCGAATTTAAGTATTCGATAAAATCGAATTATTCGACAATATCGAATTATTCGACAATATAGAATTATTCGACCTTTCGAAATACAGTCAAACCCGACTATATCGAACCCGTTTACATCGAATTATTTCTTATATCGAACAATTGTTGTGCACAGTAATGTTACAGTGATAATATATAGCAAAAACTATGGTTGCATCGAACAAAAATAGCAGCCGCTACCGATATATCGAACTGCCAAGAGCGCCGTTTTGCTCTGCAAGCTGGCTTTCCCCCAACGCGCAGCCGCATTGGGGGAAAGCCAGCTTGCAAAGCACGTTAACTTTTTTTTTTTTTTTTTTTTCTTCGGGCGGCCGCGTCGACTGTTCAGAAAAAAATAAAATATATCTTTTGCGGAGAGACGGTGCTCCGTGCTCCGTCCGCAAAAGAGAATATTATTTTTTCTTCCAAATTGACGCGGCCGCCCAGAGAGAGAAAAAAAAGCCAGCTTGCTTTGCTAGTTGGCTTCCCCCAACGCACCACCTGTTTTAGGGGAAAGCCAACTTACAGAGCAAAACGGCGCTCTGCAGGAGGTGCTCCCGTTGGACGTGCTCCGTGCTCTCGGCATATTTCGGCGCTAATGCGCGAATATAGAAGGCAGCGGCCCAAGAATTTTGGAGTCCGTCGATAGCGTAGAAAAATATTGTTATCGCGGATGCAATGAAGAAAAAGCAGCAGAAGATGCAAGACTACTTCATTGTGTAATATTTCAGCAGAAAGGTGATTTTTGAGAGTCAAGTTCATTAAAACTTTTATATCTAATTACCCGCTATATCGAACTGGTAGACTTTTTTTGCAAGTTCAATATAAACGGGTTTCACTTACTCTGGCTTGGATTTACGGCCAGGTGGCGCAAGCTTCCGACCGTTTCGTGCTACCGAACTCAATACACTTGAAATTAACAATTACAGTATATCAAATACCAAATAAGGGCAAATATAAAACTATAGTTTAAACATATTTTGTGGTATTTTTTGCTAGTACTATTCGAACTATTCGATTCGAAATTATTCGACCAAAATCACTATTCGCTTCGAATTCGATTCGGACCCAAAATCCTCTATTCGCCCATGCCTACTCTTAACCCTTTGACGGTCGTCGCCGCAGCTGTACGGCGACAATTACATGCCTGAAAGTGCCTGCATAAATGCAGAACTGCACGCAACATGGGAGGTGTTGCCATTTGTTATGCCTTCGGCAAAACCGTTGAATATTGGCATGGCATTTTCGCATTGCCGAGTTATTTATAGTTTTCAAATCAGACGCTCTGTGCATGTGACGCTTACTTAGCATGCCAGCCGTCCTGGCGGTAGTGCCAATGGGAGCACTGACTCTTCCGAATCAGGCTTCCTAAGCTACTAGAAATTAAATTCAGAGGATTAGAGCTCTTTATCCAACGGAGAAACTCTATAAGGTACCTCTGGATAGAAATCTGAAGCCGCTGGAATGCGCCAAAATGAAACCAAATGGAAGAAAGGGGGACAACTTTTCACATTCAATATTTTCATTTGATACTTCTAAACCTAAACAGCTTGCAAGCACTGTACGTGCTCCAGCTAGATAGTTAAAAAAAGCCTGCGCTTTGACCCTTTCTCAATACCATTTCTTTGCAAACAAAACCGGACCACTAGGAAACATCTTATGGAAAAAAAGCTCCAACATCAAAGGGTTAAAGGGGCCGAGCAACGACGTTGGGTAGGAATGTTTCTCACTTTACGTGAGACCCAAGTGTGCTCGCACTGACCAGGGAGCTTCTCTGTGACCGCAGAATTCGGAAGATAAAAGCGGACGTTTTCTTACAGTCCCTCCTTCGCAAAACTTGATGACGAAGTCGTAGAAATTGTGTTGCTGATATTGTCAACAATGGTATCTCCAGGATTTCGTCATAATTGTCCCGCAGCTCATGTTCCAGATCGTTTTTGTACTAGTACCTTGCTAGCACTCGAGTAACAGCCTGCTCATCTCATTAAGACGTGGGTGTTCATGTCACCTCTGACCTAGCATGCAACTACTCGTATGAATCCTTTTTACAGCACCAACTATCAGAAGGCACCTAATTTAATAAATTTCAAGTGCTACAGGAAACAATTAGCACACCCAAGTCTCTCAAGGTATGCCACTAGCACAAACTCCATCGGGTACAAACTCACCGAGAGGGTGGTCGAAAGTGAACTTGGACGGTCGATGACAGGTGGTGCTGGCTGCGGTGGCACCGAGAGAACACATGCCTGCCGACATCGGAGCGCCGCCACCTTCCGAGATCTGCGATCCTGCCAGAAGCTCTGCGGAGAAAAAAACGAAAGAACAGATGTTTGTGCAGTGTTCATTGTATCCCTAAGGGGGAGTGGTGGTCTTGAAACTTTCTTCCTTATCTTTTGGCCAAGCCCAATGAAACAGCAAAGGCTTGGTAAGACTTCTGTGCTGATTTCAAATACAGTGCAATCCCCTTATAACGATACCACATATAACCACGTACTGCTTAAAACAATCTGTTTCAATAGTTTCTTGTTACCATTATAAAATTGCACTGTCTCTATTATTATTTTTAATTAGTAGGTAAGTTCTCATGATCTTCAAACTCTGGCCCAAACAATCTCCAAAATCTCGTCTAAAAACATGCTTTTCGTGTAAAGCTTGTGAAATTATGAGGTGCTGGAGAAAACCAGCCTTCTGCATTAAGTCCTTATTTCAAACTCTTTTTGTGTGCGTTCGCCCCGTTGAAAGGCATGCGGGAAGTGCCTCAGCACGCACCTCGTATCGCTGCATCTCAGTGTTCTTCCGCAGCGAAAAGGCCGTCTGCTTTCAACACCGCCACCATGGCAACAAATGCCGAATGAACTCTTCGGAACGTGCGTGTATCACTGGGGAGCGTGTTAACCCTCCCCCCAGCCTGCATTCACACCACTTTGCGGCGACAGTCTGCGGCTGCTCATTACAGAACTATTAAATTTTGGATAGCAGACGGCGTTTGGAAAATCACCGTTCGTTGCCATGGTGACAGCGATGAAAGCAGACAGCCTTTATGCTGTGGAAGAACACTGCGGCGCAGCAATACGAGGTGGGTGCTGAGCCAACACCACCTGGACAGAAGGCCTCCACACGCGTCATCATAGTCAGATCGATCGAGGTGAGAGATTGGGCACGGGTGCTGCGTCACTGTTCAGCTGCGGCTCATGGCCAATCAGCGCGTCGAAGGTCAGGCTCGGGTCCAATAGCCGACCGAGTGCGATCCGACTAGAAGAAGAGGAAACCATGCGGAGGCCTTCTGTCTAGGTGGTGTTGGCTGAGCCCCTTCCCGCATGCTTTTCAATGGGTGAAACACAAACAAAAAGAGTTTGAAATAAGGATTTAACGCAGAAGGCTGGTTTACTCCAGCACCTCATAATTTGGCAAGTCTTACACGAAAAGCATGTTTTGAGACAAGAGTTTGGAGATTGTTCTTTTTTTTACAACATGGCCCAAAGTTTCAACTTGCCAATAAATTTATATAAAAAAGATCAAAAAGAAAATGAAAAAAACAGAAACCAACTCAAGCAAACCACACTACTGTCATCAACACCATCAAGAACATATTCATTGACGAAGCTGAAGGGCTCAAGTTCAGGCACGAGGCCCCAGCCAACAACTCTCTTTAATTTTTAGACCTTCGGCTGACCTGCAAAAGTAACCGCTTATGCTGGATGTACTTGGTAAGATCACAAAAGAGACTTCTCCAGCACAATTTAGCTCGCATGAAACTTGTAAAAAGAGGAACTGTTTCCCGTTGTTTTAGCGCGGCCCTAAACAAGTCCTGTTTTCATTCAGCAGCGGAGAGCATTGATGTGCAAGCATTACGGCTCAAAGTTTCTGGTTTCCCTACGTCCATCGTATCAGATTTGGCTGAATGCATGTTCAAATCTAACCAACCAAGAGAGAGCAGAGAGAAACAACACAGACCTGCAGCCGTCCCAAACATGCATCGCATCTCTCACAGCTTCAAGACAGTCGCATCCCAGTATGACGTCCGGGTGGTGCTATCCACTCGAGACAAGCTAAGATCCTGCCCCAAAATAAACTCGCAGCGTGACAAGGCGGACAAAAGCAGCGCGGGGCATGCCCACAAGAACATAAACTGTGACTGTAGAGTTGTGTATGAGGCACCGTTGTCATGTGGAGAAGTTTATGTGGGCCAGACTGGACGATGCGTCAACATCAAGCTCAGGGAGCATGAACTTTCTCTGAAATACTCGCTGTCAGGTCAACTAGCCTAACATGTGAGGTACTGTGGGTGCGCCCCATTGTTCGCTAAACCAGGGATTCTGAGGCGGTTCCACGACAAAAGAACTGGCAAAATTTATTAAGCCTAGACCATCACAGCAAGAAGTGAATCCTGCTTAAGCGTGCCATCAGTGAACTTGTCATTTAAGGAACTATGGTACCTCCTTATTTCCTATCTTCTTTTTCTTTGCGACCCTTTGTTTTATTTTTCTTTATTATTTCTCATTTATTAAAAACTTTTTTATTATCTCAGTCCTTCTAAATCCTTTCCTTTTTCCATTCTTTTTTTATCTTTTTTATATAAATTTATCTTAGTCCCTTTGTTTTCTTTATCTTTTCATTAAAATGTCAGTTGAAAGTAGCACTTGTCCAGTCCTGTCCTGTCTTGTCCTTTGTCTTTCGTACCAATATTTTTATGATGTTCAACCAACCAGGCAAACAACTTATTTTATCGTTCTTAGTGCCCTGAATTATGTCTGTGCAATTTTGTTTAAGTTATTTAGGGTTTTGACACACAATAAGTTTGGCGTATTGCTATATAATCATTTCTACCATTGTCATTAGTCTCCTGCCATTTGCAAATATGCCAGCGTTCCTAAGCGCCTTGATTTATGCCCGGTGAGGTTTCAGGGCTACAATTATCATATGTCGTAATTAGCTAAATATTTAATCTTATCATAATACTGAACTGTCTTACTCGCAAGTCATGTTATTCGCATGTAGGTTTTCTATTATTATACAATATATTCAACTTTTGTGTTAAAATGCCTTTGTCTATTTATTGAGTATTTTCCTTTGCATTTATGTATTTACGTGTTCATTTTCTGGCCCTGGAGGCTGCGACAGACACCTAATCTGGCCCCTCAGCCATAAAGTTGTGAGACTCCTGAACTAAGGGAACACGACACGTGCAAACCAAGGAAAACAGGGGTACATTTGGACGGCCCTTGGGGCACCAGCTGAGTACCGGATACAGTGAAAGCTCGTTAATTCACAACTCATTAATTCAAACTTTTGGATAATTCAAACCAGTCGCCATGGTCCGGTCCCACTGCGTAGAGGTACATGTGGAAAACAACCCGTTAATTCACGCTCGAATCGTTTCCGGCAGCGATAATTCAAACCGCACGCCGCCATGCGTGGAGCTTTTCTGGTCAAGTAACAGGCGGCGCGGCGAGAACCGCGTCGCCGCGCGTTCCTAAATGTGGCAGGCGCGTTGCAGGAAACGCGAGAGCGTTGTCGGTATCCACTGCGAGCCAATACGAATGCGCACATGGATATTTGGAACAACATCGCCAGGCATTCGAGAGACCGATAGGGGCGCTCAGAGTGGTTTCTTTCGCGCTTTTCGAAGCCCTTTGCGTCCCTTTGTTCTCCGCAATACCAGTTCTGCGGTTCTGTTTCCGTGCCTCGTTGGTCCGGGCCTACTCTGTTGGAGCCGTTGCGCGATCGCCGATCCATTTGTGCTGGTGACTTAGCTGACTGTGTTGGCCGTACTGGCCGTACGACCAAGCTACGTGCTACGCGCTTTGATACGGCGGGTATACTGGCCCGAGGAAAGTATCACGCCAAAACGCTTAAAGAGAAAGTGGAGATTTTGCATGAAGCAGACGCAGGAAAAGCGAGCAAGGTTGAGATTGCCAAGAAGCACGAGATCCCGAGGAGTACGTTGTCAACATACGTCCGCAACAAGAAAACAATCGAGGACGCCTATGAAGCTGAAGTTTTTGCCCATGGTAGAAAAAGACTTCGCTCTGCCAAACACCCGGATTTGGAGAAGGCGCTCATCACTTGGGTTAAAAAGATGAGAAGCCAAGATCTCCCTCTCAGCGGCCCCATCATCATGGCAAAGGCGGCCGAGTACGCACTACATTTGAAACACGACGACTTCGCTGCGTCTGAGGATTGGTTCCATCGCTTCCGTCAGAGGCACGACCTTGTCTTCCGTATCATGTCTGGTGAAGGTAAAGACGTGAGCATGGAAACTTGCGCAATGTGGCGAACTGGATCCCTGCAGGGCTACCTGGAGAGCTACACGCCGCGGGACATCTTCAACGTGGATGAGACCGCTCTATTTTTTAAACTCTTGCCGGACAAAACGACCACGTACAAAGGAGACAACTGCGCAGGAGGGAAGCTAAGTAAAGAGCGTGTCACCGTCTTGGTCGCGGCAAACATGACTGGAACGGAGAAGCTTCCCCTGCTCATAATAGGAAAGTCGGTGAAGCCTCGGTGTTTCAAGAACATTCGCACACTGCCAACGGACTACGAAGCCAACAGAAAGGCGTGGATGACTGGCGAGTTGTTTAAAAAGTGGCTTAAGAAGCTGGACAGAAAGTTTGAATTGAGCAACCGGCAGGTTCTGCTTATCGTAGACAACTGCTCAGCACAAAAGGTCGACGTGAAGCTGAAGGCGATTAAACTCGTGTTTCTTCCACCAAACACGACTAAAGCACTCCAGCCGATGGACCAGGGTGTGATCAAGAACATAGTCTTTCTACAGACGTCACATGCTGAAACGAATGGTTCTTTGCGCGGCCAAAGGGAACCAGACTTATAACGTGACACCCCTCAGTGCCATGCACATGCTGGTTCGCGCATGGGACCAAGTCACCACGGCAACAATTGCGAACTGTTTCCGTAACAGTGGTTTTAGTGTCTTGGGTACGGAGGCGGCTGGCGGCGACACCGGAGAGTGTGAGGTTTTTTTTGAGGGCACGTGTGATCTGCTGCAGGACGCGGGTTTTGCCGATTACGTCGATGCAGACAGTGCGGTGATCTGTGGCACTATGACTGACAAAGACATCCTCGCTCAAGTAGTTGGCGAACCCGTCGCGGAAGCGGAGAAAGACGTCAATGACGAGGAGGAAGAAGTGGGGGTGGAAGAAATTCCGATTTAGCCATCCGCGCCGGAGGTCATGGATGCATTGAACGTGGCACGTCTTTTCTTCAGCTTGGAAGAGGGCGAAGAAAATGCCTTGCACTTGGTGCGTTCCCTTGAAAATAAGCTAACGACCATAACTTTCCAAGAAAAGAAGCAGATGATGATCATTAATTACTTTGGATAATAAAGGTCTGCCGTTCCGAATGTCACCTGAGCAGAAGCGGCCTTTTTTTTTTCCGTTTTTCGTTAGCTCGAATTTTGTTTAATTCAAATTCTTTTTGCATCCCCGTGCAATTTGAAATAACGAGCTTTTACTGCTACTATTGCATTCTCGGCATATTTTTAAATATATCTCGGCGAAAAAATGTCCTATACTAAATAAACCAAGGGGCAAACCTACTAGTGCAAGCGCAAGGAGACAGGTTTGTCTTGGCGTACGCGTTTCGAGAGGATGTTGTTTGGGATCCGCCGAGATTCCAGTTTCCGAGCGGAAGTCTGCGACTACACGCCGGCCGAGTTGCACGCAAAAGGTGCGTCGCGCCATGCATGCGTCGTCCATAGTCGCTCGAACAAAAGAAAGTTTGATTTCCCCAACCGGCGCCGATAGGGGCCGAAATTCCCTCGTTTTTCCAGACTTTTGAGGATGCAGAAAACACATCAGCGACAGACACGTTCCAGACAGTAGTAATACGCAGGTAGTATGTAATGGGCAGTGGTAATATGCAGTAGTAATACCGTAATATACGTAGGTGGTGGCGAAATCTGAACACAAAGGGCTCATTCGACTTACCCGCACCAGCCTGCACCGGTGCAGAAAAGTCATGCGGCGCAGAAAAGTGCGGGGCAATGTATTTCCAGTCGTGTCAAGTTAGGCTGCGCTAGTATAAATCGAACACGGCGACGTACGCCGAGCGCAGCTGGTGTGGGTAAATCAAATAGAAAAAATGCTATTTCGCAGATGGAATGAGAATCGTGACCCACCTCGAGCGCTCCGAGCCGAGGCCATCGCCTGGTGCTGCCGCACCCTGGCGCCGTCGTCCGCTCCGGAAATCGTCCCCTTCCGCGCCGCCTTCTTCGCCCGCTTGCCGTGCCCCAAAAGCCCCGCCTCCTCCTCCCGGTCCCGCCTCTTGGTTCCGCCCTCTTTCCGCCCCGGCTCGCCTGACGACGCGCTGTCCGTCGTACGCGATGACGAGTCATCGTCCTCGTCCCTCTTAAACCCTGAGACCGGCCCGTCTGCGGACCCTCGGCTGTTGTTGTCCTCCGAGTCCGCAGACATTGTGCTCTCGCCGTCCAGCGTCCCGTGGAACGCGGCGATCGCTGTATCGCGGCGTTGCGGTGCCGGTGAGACGCCGGGTGACGACGAATCTGCGCCTCCGCTTCCGTCCGGCGTTGTCGGCGGAGTGTTGTCCAAGACGGGTGCTGAGGGATCTGCGTTGGATGGACCGGCCAGCGCCGCTTCCGCGACCGACGTGAAGATGTCCATTTTGGTCGGACGCTGCGGCTGTTGCTGCTGGTGATGTGAGTGAGCATGATGGGGCTGGTGGTGATGATGTGGGTGGTGGTGGTGGTGATGATGGTGATGCGACGAGTGACCCGCAAGCTCGTCGTCTCCCTCGCGGACCGGGCTCGCCGGGACTTTCTCCTCGCACAGGAGGAACAGCGAGTCCGCAGACTCAGCGTGCAGGTCTGTGCCGGCCGTCGTCTTCATCTCAACTTCCTGCCCGCAGACTTCCGCGAGCGTCGAGAGGTAGTCATGGTGGAACGATGGTGGCGATGGCCTGATCGCGATCAGCGTGGCGACTGGGGCCGCCACTGCCTTCCGCTTGTCCCGCTTAATCTTCCCTGCGAAGGTCCGCTCAATGCCGCCGTCATCCTCCGAATCCACGTCGTCGCGCGTCGTAGAGAACTTTCGCCGACGGCCCTTCTTCAGCGCTCCCTCTGTTGAGACCCCGTCTTTCCCAAGACCCTTTCGCATCTTCCGCTTCTCCTTCTTTAACGCCGACTTGTCTTCCCCAGAGTCCGCACCGGCGGCCAACGCGCCGCCGGGACCGCACTTAAACTTGCTCCGCCTCTTCTTGACTGGCTTGTCCTCCTCACCTTCCGCTGCGGGCGACATTCCCTTCCGGCACTTCTTCATCCGCGGCGACTTGAGCGGCGATCCGTCCGGTGCCACCTTTGTCTTCTTGCGGCCCTTCAGCTTCGCCTCCGGAACGTCGAATTTCTTCGGCCCCCCACGGCCAAACTTCTTTTTCACCACCTTCTTCGCTGGAGACTCCGCTGCGGCTTCTGGCGGACCCACCTCGACCTCCACAGCCGCGAGAACTGCGTCCTCGCTTCCGACCGACGGGAACTCCACGGGTTCTGCAGCCACCTCGTTGCTGCTCACCTCCTCGTCTGCGACGACCCTCAGCGCGTTGGAGCTGCTCCCGTCGTCGCTGGATGTCAGCAGCGCCACCTTGAAGAAGTCCTGCGTCGACGCCGACTCTGACTCCTCCTTGACGAACTCGATCCGGCAACCTGACTCTGCAGGATCCGCGTCCTTCTCGACCGCCGGCTCGACCGATGCCATGTTAGGGCTAGCCGGCACGGCTTCTGCCTCTTCATCTTCCTCCTCCTCTTCTTCTTCTTCTTCTTCCACCTTGCAGACCTCGAACTCGGACGCCGGAAGGCTGTTCTCTGGCGCCAGGAGAGCGTCCCTCTCAGGACCCTCCCTTGCAACCAGGGACGGTGGAAGCAAGAGCACATCCTCTATGGCATCTTCCGCCAGTTCCTCTGCGCTACCGTGGTCCGGTTCGGCCAACGGCGAGGCGGCTTCTTTCTGCAAATCTTCTTCTTCTTCCTTGTCCTCTTTCTCCAGGGGCGGAGCCGCCTGAGGCGCCTGCTCCTCCCTCCCGACCTCCACTTCCGCGGGCGGCGGAAATATGGTGATAACTCTCGTCACGGGCACAACCTGACGCGGAGCCGGAAGCTCCGTCTCTGCCTCCACCTCTACGGAGACTGCGTCCGCCTCTTCTGCTTCCTCTTCTTCTGTCGCGTCGACGGTTGCTTCAGAAGGAGCCTCGACGATTTCGTCCTCTTTCTCCTCAGGCTTCTTGCTCTCCTCCTCCTCGAAGATGACGAGACTGCCCTCATCCAAGAGGCTATCTTCGTCGTCTGCTACCGCCGTCGCTATTCCCTCGTCGACCTTGGGTTCCTCGGCTTCGTTCGACGCAGGCTCCGGTTCTTCTTCGACGGGCAGCTGGCTTTCCGCCTCCTCCTCCTCGCTCTCGTCACCGTCCTCCTCTCCGTCTTCGTCGTCTTTCAGCCTGGACTTGCGCTTCCGCTTGCGATGGCTGCGGGTCGGAGGTGGCGGCGGAGTGAACGCGAGCGCCATAGATCCTCCATCATCGATGTCGGTGTCTTCATCGTCGCATTCGGGTCTCTCTGTTTCCTCGACGACTTCCTCTTTGACACGGACCACTTCGGACTCGTGGAAACTCTTAGAAGCCGCTGATGGAGGGGGAACATCTTCACTGGAATCCGTGACGGACGTGCCTTTCTCGGTTTCGTCAGACTGCTCGTGCTCCACCTTTTCTCCGATGAAAGGCAAAAAGAGAGACAATGATTTGTCAGTAAAGCACTTTACAACCTTCCACACTGGTCACGATAAGCTACGAGTAGGTCACAGACATTTCTGCCTTACTGAAATAACAGACCCTTTTTTCTGTTTACTAACACGAGCACTCTCTTGGCTATCAAGAGACTTTTGGTCATACTGTTTCGGCAGGTTTCCAAAACTTGTTGACGTCGAAATTCGTGGGACGATGAAGCTCTACGAAAATCACAAAGTTGAAGATTTTGCGAGGTCCTCCCGCTGTGCTACTGAGCATATAAGGAGATGGTTCATCTTATGGGAGTAATAAAAAATCTCCAACAAATCTCTCACTAACCGGTCCTTTAGCTAACCAACCTAGACAACTGGTCATAAAATATTTTGTGAACTTTAAGAGAAGCAGTGCTATAGTGGGGATTGTTTGTACCCTTGTTTGACCGGAAGTAAGCGGGGATGTAAACTGCCACAGGGCCTTCTTTCAGTGCTTTTAAAAAAGAGGCCTATAAGCAGCTTGCAGGTAACAAAAATATTAAATTCATGTTAAGCAAAAGGAATTGGCTGTTTGCTTCATTCCACCTGGCAATTAAGAGGAGCAGCTGCATTTTCAAGCAAAACAATATTTTTACCACTGATTTACAACTACTCTGTACTGCTTTATAACCTACTCAACGTATTGCATACATCGATGCTAGTTTCTACAGATCCTACACAATGTGCTTACACAAATTTATTCTAAATTGGAGTCATCCTTCCTTCCCTGGTTGCTGCATAAACATACATTGAACTTCTTCACCGGGTCCAGTGATGTGACTGACCTAAGCCGTTTTGGAGCACCTTTCGGAGCAGCCAAGACAGTGTTTTGGAGCAGCAAATGTGGCATTTGCAGCAATCATAACAGTGTTTTGGAGCAGCAAAAGTGGCTTTTGGAGCAGATATTCCCGCAAAAATAAAAATATTCATTTTCAGTGATGTACAAATGAAGAGCACTTTGCAGTGTGTTGTGTTCTGATGAGACGTGTTGTGACGGAACTCGCTGATTGCGTCCAAACGTGCCACATTTCCATCAAAAGTAAGCAAACGTAAAACAATGGATTGCAAGCGTCCCGGCTGGTGCTTCTGTCGTGCAGTCGTGTTTGCATCCACGTGAGGGCAACTCCGGCAGGCTTATAGTTGCGCGAGCAGAGACAACGCCTGTTCGATCGAAACCGACACCATGCTGAGTACCCAGTGCTTCTGCATCGCGCATGTTTGCAAAGAGTATGTCTTTTTTCTTGTTGTGCAGTCGAACTTGGCTTCTTGTAGCCACAGTCGGATGTCGTTTATTTTGTTTCGGTGAAAAAAAACATTGTATCACCCCGCTCCGTCGTCAACTGATTCCCAAAACTGTATGCAAAATGTAACTGTCGAGCATACGACAAAAAACAGTCCAGCGGCGCGTGCTTGCATGGGCCGCAAACAAGGTACACGCTAAACACACGGAAAAACCAAAGAACCTGAGTGCATCGATGCAAGACATCGCGGGCCAGGGTCAAAACTTTCTTGGAGCACTTTGTGCAGCGCACTGTGCGGGCTAAGCATGTAGACATTGCCTTCTTTGCTTTAGTTCACTTCTCTTCAACTTTCTTTCGCAGCAGATTTTTCACATACCTGGGTCCCTCTCCAAAGAAAAGCCCACCAAGAGAAGCCTAGGTAATTAATACTTCGACACACGAGTCTTTGAGTTAAAGAAGGATTTTCATAGTAACGTATGATTTAAACAAGAACATGTTGATGACTTGTTTCGTTTTAGAAAGCGCCATATCTGCAGCGACGTGGGGACGGCAACACCCAACGTCGCGCGACCACGGTGACCAAACGAAATATAGTTTTCCCACGGCCGTTACTTTCAGGAGAGAGTGCTTCAGCTCACAAAGAAACTCCCGCCGCGCGACAAAAGTTGTTTCGTTTCACAGTACGACGGCATGGCCGGTACCCGGCACGCAGGCGTCGGAGCGTCCACACACACCTGCGACTATCGTTGAAAATATTAAAAAAAAAAGACGCGAGACGAGGCCTACGGGACGCCGAGAGCAACAAGAGTGCGAAACATGAGACGGTGGGAAAACCATGCAAGATCGAATGGAGAATTGATGCACGGTTCTTTGTGTCGGGCGGCCGCTTGCGCCACCTATAGATCACGCATGCTCAATTACAGTACTCAGTTTAGTTTCGGTTTTGAAAGGCGGCCGAAATTGGTTTTTTGGTGCAGGCTTGGTACAGATTACCTGTATTTTGGCAAAATGTAGCAGGATGTAGCATGGTTAGCCCCTTGGCGCTGTTTGGAGCAGCAATCACATCACTGCGGGTCTGACGCATGCGGCCTTCAGACATTGATGTCGCTAACCATCGTTGATCATACCTTCCTGTTTTCTTTTTGTCAAAGCACCATTCAGTTTGGCAAATAGTGACTGTCAATCAAGACTTCTTTTTTACACTATCACCCCAAAGCTTGTAGACCCCACCCCTTTTTGACAAAACCTTGGCTGTCAATCAATTCTTTGAAGCCCCACCCCAATACCCAGAGTCCCTGCCCTCATCAATAAAGCAAGAAATAGTTGCTTATAACATTGCAGCACTTTTTTTTTATTAGAGCTTCATTCCCTCTGCCCGGACACCCCACCCACCTTGACAGAAGCATAGCTATCAATCGCAGCCTTTTCATAGAAAAAGCTTGTTTTCTTTGCCCAGAATCAACAAAAATGACACTGCCAATCAAAAAAGCTTTTCTTCTTAAAAGCCTGTTCTTTTTTTTGATCTTGACAGAGGCATAGCTGTCAAATTCCCACATTTTTTGTTAAAAACTCGTTTCCTACATCCACCTTTACAAAAGTGTATCTGTCGATCAAAGGAGATTTTTTTCTTAAGAGCCCCACCCCTATGCCCCAAGACCCCACCCACCTTGACAGAAGCGTGGCTGCGTTCGGACATCGCCTCGTCTTCCCCCGAAATGTCTTCGTCGTCTCCGTCGGGCGGAGACTGTGTGCCAGACTTCCTCCGGCTCCGCCTCCTTGGTTCCAGGCCCCCGGCAAACGGGCACTCCGACAGGACTCCCCGATCCGAACGAGTGGCCCTGGTGGGCATGCCAGTCAGCGAAGGGGGCCGGCTCTGGGGAGGTGGAGTTGGGGGCTGGGCCGGAGGCGGAGCCTGCGTGGCTCCACCCTGCTGGGACCGGCTGCCCGAGACACTTGGGGGGCGACCCCGGCGAACTCCGCCCTTCTTGGAGGCAGAGCCCGTGTCCGACGATGCTCCACCCCCGCCGGGTGGAGCGGTCGGTGGGGACGATCCGCCGCTGTTGGACTTCTGCTGCGGCTGCTGATGGAAAGAAAATCAGGGATCGGTCAAAATTGACTGAGCAAAACTTGAAACTACCTTGTTACCTTACCAGGGGAAACTAATGCCACGTAGCCACATATTCGAGGGTGGTTCACACATGTGACCGAATATGTTGCATCCGCTCGAACAGCTTATGACTGGAGAACACGCTTCTACACTGGCGACCACCATCAGATAGCCCAGGAATGCTTCCAATTTACGTGTAACTACTGTAAAGTCCCGTAGGACCTCTCGTCGTAAGTGGCTGAGAGTGGGAACAACGCACTCATTCGTACCCAAATCCAAATGAGCAATCCAGCCTTAAGGCAGCTGTTACATCAGTTCCAACTTGGTTACATTACAGCACGTAGAACACGGCACGCATACTTTGCAAACCAGCCGAACGGCGTCCAGCCAACCACCGCTCCAATTCCTTCATGCTAGCAAACAAATCAATGTCTTACCGATCCTTCGGCACCCTGCCGCTCCTGCAACAAGATGCACGACATCAGTGAAACGCCGAAAGCGACGCCGAGCACTCGGAGCTCCACAAAGAAGGTGGGCGAGGACTCACCTTCTGCAGACGCTTGCGCCGAGCCGTCTTGTCCGTCACGTTCTCCACGATCCGGTTCTTCCGAACCCACTCGTCGTACCTAGAAAAGCGACGCGATGTCAGTGGCGCGCCTGAAGCCCTAAGCCTTCGTCCCATACCCTCAGCCCGACGACGCACCCATTTTGACCTCGCCCCAGCCATCTAGGAACCTTCCGGGCGCATCTGGCTCACAAAGCCCACCCACAGCAACTGGTGCAGTTCCAGTCGCTCCACAGCAAGACAGTGTTCTCGGCGCGGGGTAATTTGTGGTTACCGACGGCTTAGGAAATGCAGGGCGGGAGCTATTATCTTTTTTCGTGATTGGTTTATCAGAGTTCTTATCAACTAATGCCACAATCTGATTGGCTGCAGAGAGATAGTGAAATGTGCGGGATTCGCCACGCCCTGCATTTCTTAAGCTTTAAGTAGGGAAATGGCCTGGGAGGGTCAACTTTTGAACCCTTGTCTCAAATTGATTCAAACTTTCAGGGTGAATTAAACCCCATTAAGATTGGTGAAATCTAAAGTTTCAGTCTTATAAGCCATTTCTACAGCATGCTATGCTTAACAAGCTCCAGAAAAAAGTTACTTTATTAGGAAATGTATTTAAGAAAAATAATAATTGCAATCCACAAACTGTTTGGTTTAATGTGAAGTAGAATACCCATAGTGCAAGTTAAATACAAATTAATTGTAGAAAATGCAATTCTGGAGAAAAACAATAACACCCAAAAAGAGCAAACGATTTTAACAAATTTCTGAGTTTTAAATTATTCAGTTTTTGTCATGAAGAATTTAGCTTTTCCAGATTATGAGTACCTTAACTTGTTCCTCAGAAAACTTCAGACCAGGACACCACTGAATGAAATCTTTACACTTTCAAAATGTCAAATGATACATTTCCTCATACCACATTTCCTGCCGAAAAGTGAAACTGAGAAAAATGCATTTGAAGTTTCAACTCTAGGTTTCTTTCTTTTCTGCGAGTTCGAGGTAGGCAAAATTCACTTGGCGCATTGTTGGCACCTTCCCCTTTAAAACTTTCCTGTTCCCCTGGCAATAGCTCCCAGCTTGCGTCATTTGTATAGGCTAGCTAACGTTTATAGCAGGCATTCGTTGACAGATAAACTGGCAAGAACTAAGAGGCAAATCATACTACGGAAGAGCAGCAAAGCAGGAATATGGTCTGAAGTGGAAGATACTGTGAAAGGGTGTTTCTGAAGATGACACAATATCACATCACCGGGCAGGGCCACTTGTAAACCCCGTTTTGGGTCTCAACCAATAAGATTGCTCATACCAAATTTTTAGAATTTTTTCTGTTTGGATGTATTGGGTCCTCCTGGCCATTCATACTTGTAAATTTCGAAAGCTTCTACAGGCTAAACCTAGAGTAAATGGCACTTCCAATGAGGGTGAGATGTTGTGGCTAGGTTAAACGAGCATGAAGCAGCACTAAATAAAAAACGCAAAAAACTTGCTCCCTGCTGACTTGGAGGGCTGCCGACATGTTGAAAATAATTTATTCTGTGATAAATCCTGCATGTTTACATATGAAAGTTTCTGAAACCATACTTTGGAAGTTAATAAGCATAAACATATCATTTTTGAAAAAAACATTTTTCTCTGAAGATTTTGAATTCCGAGGCCATGTCCCCCCTTAAGTAGGGTTTTGTGTTTTTGGATAAATCTGATGAGCTTCGAAAAACACCCGCCGGTAACATTTGTGGCAATTCCAGATTTATCTGAAAAACTATGAATTTTAAAGTCCTGACGGCAAAATAGAAAGCAAACAAAAGACGTTATCTTGCAAATTAAGTTTGTCAGAGCACAGGACTAGTGGTTATGAGTAAATTCCAATCCGTTTTTTTATTTATGTTGAAATATTGACAACAGAAAGTTTCCCGTTTATCTCGCCAAGGTCCGTTAAGTGAAATGGGCCGAGGCACTTCTGGACCACGACAAAAGCCACTGTTCCGATTTCCAGTTTAACCATACCATCTGTGCTTCTTCGAGGGAAGAGAAGTTGTGTTTTGTAACAGTGAAAGATGTAAACCTGTTGAATTCATATGATGGTAAGGGCAGCAGTAGGTTTTATGCATGTTTAGCTATTTCAAAGTACCGACATTATTTGAAATAACACATGTTCTTGATTTCTCGTAGGACAGTTAGTACTGCCAATCGCAAGGGCATCAATGCCGAATGCAGCTGCAGAAATAACTTTCGATACCGGTGAGCTTTTTTTTTTTTTTATGAATTTAGTGTACATTTTATAATTTTTATTTTGATAAATAAAATAACAGAGTAAAATTAAGTTCCAAATTTCAGAGAATTGGGAATCTAACAAAAATAAACTCCGATAAACCCCTCATTTTAAGCGAAAAATAAACTCAGAAGAACACCCTCCTAAACTCCCAAGAAATAAACTCCGAAAACACAAAATCCTAGCCATAGGCAACTATAAACCGGTTATTGAGAACAGCCAACTCTTATGGTCAAAATGGCTTGATGAACGAAAATACAGAGCAAAGGACAAGGGTATAAAGATGGGACAAGCGCTAACTCACAACTGTCATTTTAATGCACTTACGAGGGAAGGGAGTGAAGGGGTGAAAATAGCGGCAATCATTAGACGAAAAGGACGAAAGAGAGATGCAAAGCATTAAAATGCCAGTTGCGAGCCGCCGCTAGTCCCGTCTTCGTGCCCTTGTTTGTCCTTTGAGCTACCTTTTGTTCATAATGCTTATCCAACTAGCCCACGTTAACATTTTAGCACAAAAGCGCTTTACCGACTCCCGAGGACCATCATCCGACGTTAGACGTTCGCAACAAAAGCCAACCTTTCCTCATATCGGAAGTGCTTCGACGAGAAAATGAGACCGAAGCGCAACTTCCCCACTGCCTGTCGATGAGCAACTGGTGTGTGGAAAGACAGATAGCACTTTGGAATGGTTCTATGAGGTAAGCCCTACCAAACGTAACAAGCATTCAACAACGCAGACGGACTGAGTTCAATAGATCACTCGAGATAAACAGATGCAACTACAGTACACGAGGGTAAAGGTAACAATGCAGAGTGCAAGTTTGTCTGCTTTTTTTGCATGGGTTCTGGTGACATCAGAACACCAAGCTCGAACTGGCTCTGGTTGAAGGATAGTGGGCAGACCTCAAAGAAAGCTGCCTTGAGGTGTATCCACTATCCTTCAGTCAGATCCAATTGGAGCTCGGCGTTCTGATGTCACCACAAGCCCTGCAAAAGAAGCAGACGAATTGGAGCTCCACATATAGTTTGGCAAACAAGCCGGTGAACAGACGAAAGGCAACACATACCAAAAACAGACTTCCCGCGGACCTCACGGTGCAACCAGACTACAGTACCCAGTGAATCTGCGGCACCCAAGCGGGGTACAGCTCAATACGGGGCTCGGCAAAGGAGCGCGCCCGTGCACCCGGCAGTCACCTCATGTTCCATCCGGTGTAGTGGACGTAGAACTTCTTGTCACCGGCCTCCTCCTCGATGCGCAGCACCTTGGCCTCGTAGATCTTCAACTGACGTCCCCGCCCATACTTGACCTTCACTCGGTCCCCGACGTCAATGCTCACGTCCAGCGACCAGCGGCGCTGCGGCGGCTCCCCGCCTTCACCCCGGGACTCGGACCGCGGCTCGGACTCCGTCGAGGAAGACGGCGCAGCACTGCGGCGAGAATTGAGCACCCCGCGTCGGAACCAAGTTTGGGGCGAGGGGGCCTAAAGGCTTGTTCGCACCCTTGCGTCTGCTTAGGAACAAGTTCTGGCAATGTCTTACGCCAGGGAGCACGCTGGCACCATCTATTGGGTGGCAATAGAACCCTCAAGATTTCCATACATTCCCCCTCTTTTTTCTTTTTTTTTTCATTATTCTTTTTTTATTGGCTTGTAAACTTTTCAGAATGTTGTAAATGTTAGATTTTGCAAACACCGCAAATCCTTCGCTCTAGTGAAATGCAGTCCCACGGCCACTTCAAAGATGACACCAGCGTGCCAGTCTGTTCTCTCGGCACAAGAGATCACGAGAACTGGGATCGTACAAAGCAAGCGCAACTGTTTGAACCGGCTTTTAGGGCGGTGGTTCTGAACCACCAATGTTTCTGGCACCCCTTCTGAAACAACAGAAGATAAAGGGGAAGCCGTCCACCGGGGGAGAGGCGACTATTGAACGGTTATTACGGCAAAAGGGTGAATGAAGAAAACGAAATGCATGCAAACTAATTTTTGAAGCTCTGAAACGGAGAATAATCAACACGCTCACTCGACACACGTGGTTTGGTCTATTTAGGTTTGAGAAACAGCCAGCATCAGTAAAGAATCTATGGAAAATTGCTAGGCAACTATGGTGCATACATGAAACGTTCTAACATCAGAAACATTTAGCGATACTCCGAGTTTCCAGATGCCAGACGCCTATGTTCACGGCTCTCTTCATCAGATAGTTTAATGCGTACTATTTGCAAGTACACTTGATAGGTGTTCCTAGAATGAAGCGATACTTCCGCTAATCGGGCTGATAAACTTGGCGACCTTCCAGAGCCTCCAATACTCTCGAGCTCCTCTCCCTTAGTGCGCACAGGTGGTAGAGCAGCTCCGCACCTACCTCACTCCTCCTCGCCCACCCCTCTGAAAACATGACCTCCCCGTTAACTAATCACCACCGAGCACCTCACTCCTCGAGCTCTCGTGGCCATGCTTTTATCTCGGCTTCACGGAATGCCGAACACCTAGCCAAAGAATGTTTCACATTAAAAAAATAGTATGGTTGCTCGGCTTAACTGACAGGTGAGGGCTTCGGGGACTCTACGAAGGCCTTCAGAAGCCCAAGGAGGCCTTCAGAGCCCCCTCCCCCCCAATTTGAAAACCACTGCCTTAGAAGAGTACTGAACTCCGGAAATGCATTTGTCTGGTGTGTGCCCAACAAGTATGTCACATCCTTTTGACACGTATGCCAGGACGTTTTGATGTTCCCCAAGCTTCTGAGCCTCTGGGACAAAAAACAAACACCCTATAAATGAACAAATATCTCTATAACTAATCAGGTTGCAATGCGAAGCCTTCGAATAAACGCACAACTGTTTCCATAGCGCTGTAATAAGCACAAGCATTGCAACTCCACTTACACTCTAATTAACCGAACATTGGAACAAAGCGACTTCAAACACATCGACGATAGAACAATAAAGACAACCGAGGGACCGAGACAAAACGAAAAATCCCTAGCTCTCTAGGTAGGGAAGTTCCTTCCCTGGGTAGCTGCACTTGCCTAGGGAACATCTGGCCCGGGGCACCTCCGCATCCCTCCATCCCTTCAGAGAGACTTCGGGAGAGAAAAGGAGATGCATTCCTTACACTCGAACCACGATTGCCAGACCGACAGTGGCTCGCCTTAGCCAACTAGTCTAACTCTAGAGAGCTAACGGCGCAAGAGCCGAGAAATTCAGAATGCAGCGCTCACGTCAACATAAACGAGCTCACCTGTCGTCCTCCTGTTTCTCCCGTTCTGCCGAATCGTCTGGTTTACTCTTCTTCATCTGTAACAGGAACGAGCACAATTAGAACTCGTTCAAACTCGAGTGTTCTGCCTCTTCGCCCGTCTTCCTCCTTGCCACGCAACAACGCAACACATGCGCACTTGAGACCTTAGAGGGGCCATGAAGGCAATTTGGAAGTTTCGTTTCACAATCGATATGGGCGTCAGGCACGTCTCGGACACTGAGTGACCAAGTTCTAGCCCGAACAGACGTTTGGGTGCCGCACCGATCAACTAAACGGGTGTGGTAATCATCGCACAGAAAACAATACAGTCGAATCTCGTTAATTCAAACTTTCTTAATCCAAACTAACATGCTGGTCCCATCCTATGCATTTCTATGGGAGGAAACTCCCGGTAATTCAAACTCTACTTTATTCAAACAAATTTTTGGTCCCCCTCGAGTTTGAATTAACGAGATTTAACTGTATATCCGCCAAAGCCCTCCCCCCCCCCCCCCCCCCTTTCACCTCCACGGGACAGCGGCAGAAACGCAAGCTAAAGTTCACTGCGTGACGTCGAAGCATGACTACAACAGCTCCTCGTCGGGCGACTGGTTGAAATGAATGACGCGCTCTTGGCGTTGCGGCATCGGCGAGGCAGGTGGAGAGCCGGGAGGGTCGCCTGCTCCGAGGCGGCGACCAAGGTGTCGGTGGCAAGTTGAGGCGCCCTAGTAAAGCGCCAATCCAGAGTTTCGCGTCTTAAGAAGCATCTCCCGTTCCGTCGGCGTGGGGTCGCTGAACACTATAGCCCACTGCGGGAACCACGCTGAGCCTCCATTAAATCCTACCGAAAACCGACAGTGCCCCTTGACGCCACGTTCGAACGTTGGTTCCCAATTAGAAAATATATTTACAGGCACAAAAATAAGAGTCGAAGAGTTCTAAAAAAAGATTTGAGTGGCATGCTAGGGAAAGCCCCAGTGCATCTGAAAACACATTCCTTTAAAAATTTGAAACTGCCTTCATGGTCTCTTTAAATTGCGAACACTCCTCATGCCATGCTCCCGCTATTCAATCTAGGCTCTACAGAGGTCCCTCACAAGCGGTCACGAGGCAGTATGATGTCCTCAAGCAAACTCAAACGCAACTGCATGAACTAGCCTTGATACAAGTTCTGTTTAGTTCCGGCACCGAAGGTCAGACTTGCCTGTCGTTTGAGCGCAGGTGGCGTGGGGGCAGTCTCTCCTTCCTCACGCTTCACCTTGACCGCTCTCGGCGGAGCCCTGTCGTCTGGGCTGGCTTCCTCCGCGGTGGCATCTGGTTGCGACCTCTCGACGCTCTCCCCTTTCCTTGAAGACGCCGCGTTCCCGCTCGACGACCTCGACTCGCGCTTGTCTGGGCTCTCGTTCTTCTCCCGTCGTGCGTCCTCGCGAGTCCGCACCTGATTTTAAAAAAAAAACAATGATCTCTCAATCTCGTGCAGAGTTAATTACTGCATCTGGCCGATTCCCAGAGAGTACAGTTCTTGGTTGGGGTCAAAGTTTGGATTTTGCCTAAGCATTTAGGGCCCTGAAAAGCCCAAAGAAGCCAAGGTAAAAGCCAAACTCGACCGTCTTTGGCCAGTCTAGGTATTTTGGGCCTAAATTTGCAATCAAGCGTGACCCGTATGGTGCGTTATTTCGCTCGCACCAACGTGACATGCGACAAACGCGCGCATGCATGAGTGGACGCAGACGCACATGCATAGAGCGATGGACAGTCCCCGCCATCGGCGCGTTCTTATGTTGCTAGACTTCACAAACTGCAGAACATGTAGATACTATTAACGCAGATATAATACAACAATCATTAATTAATTAGTACATAATTCAAATACATTAACACGTCATAGAAGACCAGTGTTTCATTTTGAGGCTGTAAATAAAGTTGCCTAAACCGCACTAACATCCCAGTGTACAAAACTGCATGCCGAGTCAGCCGCGACATCAGTGGAATCGGTGGTGTGTTGTGTGCTTTTGTCTGTTGTTCATTCGCAGACTTGTATGCTTGTTAGAAAGTTGGCTCGTTCACACTTTTGCCTCAGTAGTTTACTGTCATCTGAAACTCGACGCAGCCTCTGTTGTGCAGCGAAGAAAAAAGTAGCTCCTGCTTTGAACGTTTGTGCTGATGCATGCGCACATGCAAGATAGGCCATTTTGGGTGCGTCCTGCACGGTAAAACACTGAAAGAATGCAAGCATGACATCACCTATGCATCGCACGCGACTCGCCTGAAAACTGAACTGGTGGACCATACTTGGACAATGGGTCATTCTTTTGACTTCGCAGCCACGACTCTGGTGAGGAAGTTGAGATGGGGTCACCGAAAACTTAGAATCGTGGTTCATCCGAAGGGACACATCATCGTGCAACAAGAACCGCGGCCCTCTGTCCAAAGCCTACGTGGAACTTTCCGATACATAGGACTGAGTCGAAACAAACCCTTGCATTTCCCTGAAGATGCCCCTCACATGAGAGGCAAAAAGTGTAATGAAATAGTTTTACAGCGGAGCTGTTAAGGACTAGGTTCCCGAAGATTGTGTCCGGTACAAAACACTTGTCGAAAAAACGCCTCTGGACAGCTAATGCCATCTATAAGCGACGGCGGCAAGCACACAACCAGTACGGTTGCCGCCGTCGCTCGTAGATGGCGCCAACCTTTCCAGCTATCATAGAAGAATGGATAGTTGGACGGCGCGCTGGTGGGAATTCATCGTAGAAAACAGCGCGAAAAACAGACGACGACAAAGAAGAAGCACACGTAACAAGCGCAGCGCTCGTCACGTGTGTTTCTTCGCCCTCGTCTGTTTTGCGCGCTGTTTCCTACACTCTTATCAGTTTCGGTCTAGACTTTGGATAGGTCGGCCAAGCGCCCTTACGGGGAAAAAAAGACTGGCTGCGGAAGGAGCGGCGATGTACGCAGCAGCACGAATGGGTCCATAACCGCCGCAAAGCCACTGTCGCCTCAACTTCCACTGCGTCGAACGCTTCAGATCCTTTGCCAAAGAACAGCACATCGCTCGCCTGGAAAGTTGCCGCCGAGAACAGAACCAGCGATGTAAAGGGCGCCAACGGGCCAACGCCACGGACAACGATCGTGCCACAGAGGCCAAAAGCGAGGCCCGGCAACGGCTGCACTCCACGCCGGCTGAACAGTTTTCGGGCGCGACGGCAATGTTCCAGAGTGAGTTCGTGGATTACCTGTTTGGCGTCACGTGCGCCGTGTGCAACTGACTCTGGGTCGCCGGAGACCTATCCACGATCGGCGGCGTGTCAGACAGGAAGAAGCGGGAAACGGGCGCATGCGCGTTGCGGCAGTGTATCGAGTACAGCTACGCTGGTCTTCCTTCTTCATGAGAGTGGAAAGGCTGATTGTGTTTTTTTTATGTCATGTCAAATCGGTGTCTTTATTTTGATTATTACGTCCTTCGGCTTATGGAGCCTTTTGGAAAACAGAAAAAAGAAAGTGAATAAACTACACTGTACACAGTCTTCCACCATGATGCCCAACAACGTATTGCGAACCAGGCACAGCCGTAATGACCGCGCAAAAAGCGGAAGCGTTAAAATCACATAACTGCTTTCCAGCTTTTATTGGTGATAGCAGACGCCGACTTTTGACGTCAGTGCCAGGCGCACACTTTTTCTGGGCCGGCAAGAAACAGGCGCGTCAACAAAATCGAGCGGGCGCGTGTCCAGAATGACGTTGCGTTGACGTTGACGCGCGCAAATCACGCACAAAAACATTCTATGCAGGTCACGCTTCGGGCTTCGCCGCCTGGTTTCTCTTGACGTCATCTGGCAACTTTTGGGCCTAAATCGCCAAACAACTGTCCCAGGTAGGCTTCACCGCCTGGATTTTGGCTGTCATCTGGCAACTCTGGGCCTAAACCACCAGACAAGTGCCAAAGTTAGGCTTCACCAAGGTGTGGTCCGTTCGCCGTCTGGCTGTGGACCTAAATCACAGGACAGGTACCAGAGTTAGGCTTCAGCGCAGGTTGTTCGGTTGATACGTAGAACTTTTGGTTCATGTCTCGCACTTTAAAAATTATGAGGCAAACCAAAAAAAAAATCCATAGAAAGGCCAAAGAAAAGTTCCTTGATTGGCACTAACTAAATGCCTTAAAGGACACATGAAAACAAAAAAACAACATTTTTTTCTTAAACAACTTGGATGGAAAACAAATGGCATAAAACAAAATTTACAACGAAAAAGAATAATTTTTTAGCTATATTGACGGCACAAAACGAATTTATAGTTGGCGCCTGTGGAAAAGTGGTTGCTATGGTCACATGACTGACTGCTATGGTCACATGATGCTTGCACTCTTTCGGGAGCATCATATGGGCTCTAAAAGTTATGTTAAAATCTTAGTTTGAAGGGCAACAAAAAAAAAAAAATAATAATAATAAGAAGCTTTTAGAGCTCGAAGGAAGCTCCTGAAAGAGCGCAAGCACCACGTGATAGACCTGCGAGCAGGTGAAAAATTGACGGCGGGGGGGCACCTAAGTGTTCCTTTTCGGCAGCAGCGATGTGGAGAAACGCGTTCAACCGGCGAAGCGCCACGCTCAGCATGCGGCGGCGGCGGCGCAGCGCACAGGTCTACCACGTGATCAGTGGCGGCTCCAGCAGGTGGCAACTACAAATTCGTTTTGCGCCGTAAATGTAGCACTAAAAATTTTCTTTGTTCATTGTCAATTTATTTGATGGCATCCTCTTCCTGTCCAGACTCTTTTTAAAAAATGTTTTTTTCCTTTGCATGTGTCCTTTTAATGCAAAACTTTATTAGGCCCAAGTTTGGCCCCTAGGGTTGCTATACTAGCCAAGTTTGGTGTGTCTCCGGCATGCTGCCTGGGTTCTTGCTAAGTTGGCAAGTTGTTCCAAGTTGTTGGCTCGTAAGTCTCATCCTTTGCAATCTAGCCCCCTTTTTGGCTACTTCTGTGACACATTTAACGATCTGGTTACCCTCGTAGTCAACTAAACCACTTTCAATGTACCTTGCTTAGTCGCATCTGTAGTTTGCAGCTTATGCCACAGCAACACGCGTGGAAATATGGGCTCGCACAAAACGTCACTTACACACCTGTCGCACAGAAAAGCTGTGGTATGGTCCACAAACTCCACGAAACATTGGAAGGTTTCTTCGCAGAGTAGCCGAATCAATCGGCAATAGCCATAATTAGAAAAGCGTTTAAGCGAATCAATATCTTCCTAATCGGTGTTGCTGTGTCTATGCACAGCAAAGTATGTCGGGAAAGCCATCATACAGAATTCTAGATATAGAAGAAGTAGAAAGACTTGCAGATCTCCACAAAGCAATTGGAGACAGCACCTCAAAGAGCCTACAAAGTATCTTGTTTGTAATCTCTGCAGCTTTATATGTACTATGTATTACAAGATGTCGAACACATACACATTTGCAAGACCGGCCTCAGGGCGCCGCTATCTTGGTCAGATGAGGTGCGCATGGACACGTCATAATCCAATTACAAAGCCTTGCAAAGGCATCATAATCGGATTATGACCGTGCTTAAGTGCACCCCAACTGAGAAAGATGGAGGCACCCTAAGTCCAGACTCGCAAACATGTATAGCTGTCTTGCTCTGGCTCTCATGCTTTTTCAAGTACAAAACAAGTTTTTGACCAATTTTACCGGAAATCTTAACTTCCTCCGGAATGTCTGACCTGGCATCCCTGGCACTCATATACACGACCTACAGAGTAATCTGGGCTCGATCAGTTCTGGCACATTTTTGCATGGTCACTAATTCTCACTCGCCAACAGGAATTCATCAACCAAAAACAAGCCCAGAGGCAGAAAGCATATAAATATTACAGTTCGTTGGAACATAAATAACGTAGGACAAGCTCCTCTTACAAAAGCCCTTCACTCTTTCAACTTTAGTAGAGCAAACACTGGAGGGGAGATGAGTGCAGAACTTTGTGGGAGGGGATTGCTCTGCTGTTTTTAAGCAACAGACTGCAGGCAGTTCATTTTAAACAAGTACCGACAACATCTTGAGACACCTTCCAGCAGGCAAGCCCAATAAACTGTGCTATTACCTACTCATGCAACTACAGCGTCAGCTCCAACAGCTTTCGAACACACATGCATAACGTATCAACATGCACGCCACCTTAAACTACGCCTTGAGTCACACCCAATCACTGTAAGACGCACAGATCCCCGAGCCATTCTTCCGGCGCGGCTCAGGGTTGCTTCCAGAACTTCCACTCCGAATTCCATGCACATGCACGCCTCCACAAGAAGCAACACCGCAGCCACCCAAGTCTGGATTAACTTGAAGCCGGAAGGTTCGAATGAAGTCTCAAAAGCGGCACGTAGCGTTTCGAAGGTGTTCAGGCTGTGTTCACCATGCAATCAGCAACGTGCATTCAGGGGGGTGCAGACTTTTCGCGCATCGTCTCACGTCTTCGGCAGCATCATGCACGCGCTCCCGAAGAGTTTTGATCCAAACCTTTGTGTCATCCGCGCTTGTCGCAGCAGACAACTTCGCGGGCGCTGGAGACGCGGAGCTGCTTCCGCTGCTGCTGTCTTCGTCGGCCTTGGCGCCGGACGCCCGGATGGCGCGGGACGGACGGGGCTTCTCGGCGGCCGGTTCTTCTTTCGCGGCAGCCGGAGCGGTCGGAGCGGCGGGGGGAGCAGGCTTCTCCTTTGTTTTCTTGTCTTCTTCCTTGTCCTCTTCTTTGGCCTTGTCTTCTTTCTTCTATGCATGAATCAAACCATTGTATGCATCACGCTTCCGCTCGTTTGTTTGGGGGTCGCAAAATCAGACTGATACGAAGGGGGACATTAGCGTCTCGTGGCGAAAGCTAAAGGCTGCCGTCCACACTGGCGTCCAGTCTCCTGTAGGCTTAACCAAACCACCAGAACCGTGTTTCGTCTCGGCACACAGGACTCTTTACCAGTTTTGGCTGTTTTTGAGGTCCGCCAATATGCTATAGGGAAGCTCTCCGTAAGCTTGAATCTGACGCTGCACATTATTTGTCCGCAGTTCGTCCCCTCGATTCGGCGTGTGCAGCGAAAGAAACGTGCAGAGATAGTACAAACGTTTCAGAGAATGTGTACACCACTGCAGTCACCAATAAAAATACATATCATTCGGGATAATGTGGCCCCTCAATTAAACATTATTTTGTTGCGCTAGTTGTTTTTGCCTTTTTTAATATTACAGTCATCTTAGCACACTTCTACCAGGGCCTAGAGAGTTTTCCAAGATTATGCTCATGGACATTTATGGGAATAAATTGCAGCTGCTGGCTAAAGGCACAGTGGTTATGAGTGCATTGCGATTGACACTTTAGTACAAATGAAAGGAAGGTTCAATGAAAAATCTACTCAAGTTCCAAATCTTATGCCTTATCCACCATAGTCCGCCACAAACCATAAGATTGGCGACACCCAAAACGTTAAAGCTCACGACGACCAAAGTAAATTTTAAAGGCTGACGTTCAAAAGGTCTACAAGTTTGAGCGCGAGACCATCTAAGAAGGAACAACCCAGACATTCTATCAAAACAATATTAAAAAGTGCAATTCAAAAAGGCACTCATTGTCACCTCAAGCAAAAGCAAGTTTTGCGCATCGTTCATATGCTGCACGAAACTATGCTTTAGACGTTTGAAACATTTATGTCTTGATAAGATAATGTATATCTAATCTAAAATGTACCTTCATATGTCTTAATTATCCACATAAAGGAGGAAACTAGTAATGCTCCGCTTAGAGCCATACTTCCCTTACTACGGTTCTTGAGGTCCCAAAACGAGTATACACTCAGTTTTATCATGTGTCCGGCCGCAGTGGACACTATGAGCCATCCCAGCTAATCAAGCTCTGTGAACGTAACGCGCGACACACTCCGTGCGACCCTGCATCCCCTCTCCAAGGTCACGCAACACTCATACAACCTTGGATTGACCCTGATGGCTCATAGCAGGCACAGTGGTCGGTTGCGAGGCGAGACGAAACAGAGTACAGTACAGTCCATAAAGATACAAAACGACTAGTAAACCTTGACACAAAATGTGTCCGAACAGCCTCGAACAACTGCCAAGTAACCTCGGAAATCGAGAAACAAAAGTGACTGGAATGCTCTCAGAGCAGCATCTGAAGTTCTGCCAGGAAACAATGAGGTTCTTTCTCAGACGTTTCGGCAGGCGCTTTGGGGCCAGGCGGTCGATTGCAGGTTTTGAAAACGGGGAACTCTCACCTCTTTCTCTTTCCGGGCAAAGAGCGCCAGCCCCCGGTCCTGGTTCCGGGTCATGATGCGGTCCGACCGGTGCCGCACCCTTCCAGACCGCGGGTTGGACACCATGGTGCACCCCAGCTTGCGGTAGAAGTCCTCGAAGCTCTGCAGATACCTGGCGAAGGAGAGCGGGAGAGTAAGAAAGAGAGGGGGAGGGACAGTCGCCCAAATAGAGTGATAGTTAGAGTGAGAGAGAGTGAGAGTCACCCAAACAGAAAGAGAAAGTAAAATAGCGAGAGATGGCAAAAGAGAAGACAACAGCAACCCAAAGAGAGAGGAAGTAAAAGAAAGAGGAACACTCCCAAACAGAAAGGGACAGCCACTCAGAAAGACAAAGGGACAGCCACTCAGAGAGGAGAGAGAGGCAGCAAGAGAGCGAGAGTAAGAAACAGTTAAAGAGAAAATAAGAGAGAGCAAGCTAAAGAAGTAGAAGAGAGAGGGGGACTCATACTTCTTGTAGGCCCCCCTGAGCAGGTTGGTGTTGGCCTGGGTAGGGGCAGGCAGGCCCAGCCTGCGGTACACATCCCTCCACTGGTTGTGGTTGGTGACCCGGTTGCAGCCCCCCAGCTTGCCCACCACCCGGAACAGCCGGTACAGGTTCAGGTCCCGGCCCCCCATCGCGGGGCCCTTGTTGATGGGGGTCCCTGCAAGAAGACGGCAACACCCCTTCCGTTACCGGGGAGCCCAAAGACTCATCCTTCGGGGACTACCGTCGCTCAGGGAAAATTTGTGCAAGACCGAGACGGTGAGCTTCCTGCAGATTCTGTATCTGACATCCAAATATTGCAGCATTTTTTTCTTTGTTGCGTCAGTGCTGGTCTCTGCTGGTATTATGGTCAAGAGTGGTTAGTAAGTGAAAATATCCAAGTAGCCATCAGTCAATCCAGCTACTTCTTCGTTGCAAACCCGTGCCGGATTTTGGCTTTCTATCAAGCTAAGAGTTGTTTGCAGGCACGAATGTTGAAGTATCTGTCAATCAATCCGTCTCGCATAAAATAAGAAAACCCTTACTGGAGTTTTCGTCTATGTTATCCAAAGAAACCAGCTGACTCCAAAAGGGGCTGAAAGTTAAGCTAGTTGCAACCAATTCAAAAATGTAAAAAACAAATGAGAAAAAAAATTTTTTAAGACACCTAAGCACTTTTTATGAGTTGTGAATACAAAAGCATGAATGTTATTCTTCCAATCCCTTAGTCTGTCAGCGGTGTACTGGCGTGGAGGGCCACATTTCGCTAATGCCGAGGTTTGGCGCCAAGAGGAGCAAAGCCGTTACTGCCGAGTCTCAGCTGAGACCCTGTTCTAGCAAGCCAGCCCAGAAGCAACCGAAAGCCTCCCCCAACTCCCTCCGGCAACGCCTGACGCGAGAGCAGAGACTGAGCGCGTGCTCTCGTGATATGGCCGCCAATGGGTATTTTTAGGAGCAGTTCCACTCGACCAACAGGAGAGTGGACATTTCTTTCGCGGTTCCAGAAGCCGCCGGCTCCGCTCTATGGGATAGTTAATGCTTTTGCATTCAAAAATGCATAGCAAACTGCTGGGCAGTTGTGCTGCACGTGAGACGTTCAAGCATCTTGCTACTTTGGTGATGCTTGCTCGGCTCGTTCGGTACGTTCAGTCCTGGGTGTTATGTATGGGTCTTCGTCGTGTGTGTCTAATTCAATGTTGTTGCTTGCGGTTGCACCTTTGGGCATTGGTTGTGATCGTTTAGCAGCCCGACTGGGTATGTTGAGCTATAGATGTCTTCGTCCAGCTTTATTCTTTTGGGACTGGCACCTACTCTCTAGGCGCTCTTTGTCGATAACTTTAGCTGTTAGCTTAACACGTGGCACGTACATTTAATAGCAGTTCCTGGAATAAAAATACCAACAATACTCCTAGTATATAAAAAATCAACCAATCAGCGTTCAGCTTGGGTGCGACGTCATAAGTGACATCATACCTCATTCAGCCAATCAGCACTAGGATAATCGGCGGTTTCACAAAGCTTTTAAACTCCCCCCAACAAAGCAAAAAATGTTTCACGTTAAAAAGAAAGAAACCCGTTTAAATACAGGTCTCTGACCCATTTATTTAGTATCCGCTCACCTAAAAAAATAGTGCAAAGCACAACGGACAGAAAATAAGCACGCACGAAATGCACCTGCAAGTATATCTGTTTTGTCGCGCAGTAGGTCGTCATTTCCAAACTAGTCCGTAGGGTCGTCATAGTGGCTCTAAGCCAACAAGTCTCAGCCTATGGGTCCCTAAAAATTGGGTTTTAACGCAGCAGGAACAACCAAGCGTAAAATTCAGTCTTAGGCTAGGTGGCACCAGCTGGCACCCGACACAAAAGGTGTAACAACTAACTTCCTTCTACCCAGAGCGTCGCTGGGGCAAGAAAAGTGCCGACTCACCTCGCTCGTCCATGAACTTGTACAGCTGAGCCACAAAGCGGTCCTTTTCTTCGCTCGGTTCGTCGTCAGATACCTGCACAAAAAGGTCAGACTCACTTCAGCCTACTCAGCAAGAGCGCGGGTCACTCTTCTTCCTTAAAGAGATCAAACTAGGTCACGACACTGCAACCGACGGCTTCAGAATGACGAACCCGTGCAAACAAACCCAACTAAGCCAGGCTTCAAGATGGCTGACACTGGCCAATCAGAACGCTCGATTGTCCAGCTCAGGCAACTGCTACCCAAGATGGTCGACGCTGGCCATTCAGAAAGTGCAATTGTCCAGTTCGAGAGCATTCCATGCAAGATGGCCGACACTGGCCAATCGGAAAGCTCGACTGTCCAGTTCAATGGGACCCTCTGCAAGACGGCCAACACTGGCCAATCAAAAAGCTTTGTTCGTCCAGTTCTAAAGGATTCCGGCCAACACTGACCAATCGGAAAGCTCGAATATTTAGTTCAAGTCGACTCAACGGAATGCAGTACTCTCAGAGCATTCAGTGGCTCTCTGGTTTGTTGCAGGTTCAGAATAACAGGACAAGACCCTCTCATAAAGCTCTCCACTCACGACTGGCGGCCTCCCCCTCTCCACACATGCCTCCCCTCGAACGTTTTCTCTGGTAAAGTGGAAAGAGTAGAGGAGTGCGAATATAAAACAACCGCATCTCCACGTGGTGAATGATGTTGATTGGGGCGAAGCTCTGGTGGTGCTTGTCTGCGTAGACGCTGAGCCGCAGCATGTCGAGCCTTTCGTTCGTTTTCATTCAGGCCACGCTGCGGTCAAATGCTCAAATCAGGGGTGGAACTCATGAAATGTACTTGGGAGCAGCCACGGGAGCAGCTGAAACAGCTGTTTTGGAGCAGGTTGGGAGCAGCTAAAACTACATTCTGGAGCAGGCTAGGAGCAGCTCAGATCAGTTTGCATTGCACTTCAGCTTGTATCTTAGACAAGCACGAAAGCAATTTCAATTGTGCTTAGCAGCAGAGATGAACATGAGCGGTTAGGGACCTAGGTAGATGGAATAACAGTGTAACAGATGCGAAAACTTGAAACTTTGTGAGCCTTAATGAGAATCAAAAAGCAAGTAGCCTATATGTTTCTGAAGATAGCGTCCTTGACATTTTCTAAGTGGCTTTCAGCTGCTCAAAATGCAAAACCAGCACTGCTTATCGCACAGCCCATACGTGCTCGACATAGTAATTATATGTGCGAACCACGTGACGTGCGTAAGCGACGGACGTGCAGTTGCACGGAGGAACAGGGCAACAAATTTCGAGTTTATCCTATTGTGCAACTCGATATCGAAGCAGCAGACTACGATTAGCGAAGTTATCGTATTTGAAGCGATAAGCAGGAGCAAGCTTAAAGTACGCCGAGCAGATAAGTAGAGCTGCTGACCGGCAAGGTTTCGGATCGGACCGCGTGTCAGTTCTATCAAATCACGATTTATCTTGCAAGAATGCGGTTCCAACTCTTAACGATGAAGCACTAAAAGGAATATTTTGCTCATTTGCTTTTGACTGGATGACGTCCGGATCCCGGGCCGCAGAGCCTCATGCAATCTGACGCTTAACGACTCGACCTTACCTCGGCCTACTTGCCCTACCGCTTATGGTTGAAGAGTAATGTTCAATCCAGTCGCAGGTGGTGTAGCGCTTAGAATCCGAGTTTTTTTCGCGCGCTTCCGACTCGCGATAGACAAGGGGAATACACAGAACAAGGGATTGCAAGGCCGACCAGGCTAAACGCCCTCATTGTTGACAATCGAGTCGATAAAAACCGAAACCAAGACAAAATAAAATGTTTTTTTTGGCGCACGTTTTGCGATTTGGCGCATAATGGCGCGAGGTATTGGCTGTGGCGCAGTTTCTGCAACATGGCGCAGGATGGCGCAGACACATGCGTCTGGCGCAAAATGGCGCAAATGGCGCAGCCGTTCCACCCCTGTCAAATGCGTATATAACCACGTTCCATACCGCACATTCTCTTTCTGACATGGATGAAAACGAACGAAAGGCTCGACATGCTGCGGCTCAGCGTCTACGCAGACAAGCACCACCAGAGCTTCGCCCCAATCAACATCATTCACCACGTGGAGATGCGGTTGCTTTTTTTTTTGCCCTACACGAGCATGGGAACACGTGCTCACGTGCTTGTGTGTGCACCCGACGGCGGACGGACATACGGACATGGCTAGCCCCTAATGAGCTTCGCCCCTAAAAATTTCCGAATATGAATTGTATATGTGTGAAATAATAAGAAACGGCGACAACCCTTGTCCTTTGCAACAAGGACTGCCTCCTCCATTGAACTCTATCGTTGTGTCAATGGACTCCCCAACGGCATGCTCGGTGCGTCCTTTTTATATTCTTCCATCAACCAAGGGTGCTGCTTAGGTGGTTTTGGAGCGTTGCAGTTGTTCCCATCGGTGTTTGAAAAACCCTTTCGCGCAACTTGCACCGAGCTGTCAACAGCGAGGGTGTTGTGTGGTACTGCCAAAGAAGGCTTTTTCCGGCTTTCGTTCCTTGTTTGCTCGGCAGTTCGTCAAATGCGGCCGAGGTCATACTCTGAGGACATGTCTGAACAAGAACAATACCGGCATTAACTAGAGCAGCTGGTGTGGCTGACAAATTGCCTAACAAAGTGCACAAAGCAGTGGAAGCCATCTTGTCCAGTAGTTTGAGTTGTTGTCTATGGCAATGCAATGTTCTTAGTTGTTTTTTCCTCTTTTTAGTTTTCAAACATTTATAAATACTCTGAAAAAACTTTATTGAGATAAGCTTACTGTTTGGCCTATTTTTAATCTGCAAAAAATACATAATGTGTATTGCTAAGAGTAGTACATAACTTGCCCGATCAAAAAAAAAAAATCTACTGTTTGGTGGGGCATATAAGAGTTTTATGTAAAACCGAAACTAAGCCCATATAGAACAAATAATGAATGCATAGTGTGTAGCTGTAGCTTTCGGTGACTAAACATCCTGAGATACTTCGGAATGTTCAGGGCATGCACGGCACACCTAATATTACTTATTTACCCTAATATTAGGAGCTCTGTCTGAATGTTCACAGTATTTTTTCTTAATATTCGGTCGGGAAAGTTCGAATATGCAATTCTTGAATATTCGGCCGTGGCCGAATACTTGGCAAATTCCAAATATGCAATTCTCAAATAAAATAAGAAAAATATTATAGTAGCATTCAAAATTTTGATTCTTCGCACACCCTTCGGAAAGAGTGGAGGGCTTTGAAGGAGGAGCTTGCTCTGCCATCCTCAACCCGCTACAGACCAAACCAGAGCAAGCATGAAGACCCGACTCACATCCGACTGAGAGTCCTGCTCGTCTTCGTCTGCTGCAGCGGCGGCGGGCGAGGACGCTTCGGGCGTGCGGTTCCTCGGAAGCAGTTCCTGCTGGTCCCAGTTTGGGGGCAGCACCCGCTGGTCCAGGAACGCGAGGGCCCGGTCCACCGCCGAACGCAGGGCGTTGCTCTCCACCCGCGCGCTGGAGTCCCGGCTGAACTCCCGTAGCTCCCGTTTGGTCACCTGGAAGCTGAACGAGCGACGCGGTAGTGCGTCAGCAGCAACGGCGCTTTCCGCACGCAGACGCACGTCGGGTACTATAGTCCGTTGCAACTCAAGAAGCTAGGCCGAGGGTAAGACAGGCCGGAAAGGAGGAGGCAGACGGAACACTGGAAGAGAGAGAGGGAAACCTCCTCCTCTCTCTTTAGCGTTCCATCTGCTTCCATCTCGCCGGCCCGTCTCACCCTCGCCCTACCCTCTTGAATTGCAACGGACTATAAGAACCCTATGCAGTTGTACATCTGGAACTATGGAAACTTCTCATGTACAGTGTGTCCCAACAAAAAAAAAAAATTTAGTTTCTTTTTTTTTTTGTAAAACTTAACAATGCATCGCTGAACGCTGCTGAGTCTCTGGCCAAAATGTAGTGACAGCGGTTTGAATCAGGTGCCGAAGTTTCAGAACAAAGGGTCACCTTATTCAAAAGTTGTAAGCGATTTTTCGAAAATTCCAACAGGACAATGGTGGCCGACGGAACCCACAAATACCTGGAGCTGAATACAGTGTCAACCACCAAGAACGGGTGCCACTTTCTTATTGACATTTTCAGAAAATCGCAGGCAACTTTTGGTTAAGAAAACAGTTGGTTATGAAACTTTGGCATCCAGTTCGAACCACCGGCGCTACATTTGGGTGGAGGCTGAGCGTTCGGCGATACACTGTTTATTTTTGGGGTCAAAAAAACACCGTGCGTTTTTTTTTTCAGAGACACACAGTACAGCTGGAATTAAAGATACTTCTCATGCATAGGATGTCCCACCCACCAAAAAAAAATGTAAACCATGTTTTCGTTGTAAACGTTAACTATTCTTCACTGAATGATCAATGTCTGCCCAGAGGTAGCGTTAGCAGTTCAGACCAGATGCCGAAGTTTCAAAATATACTTGCAGATGACTTTGTGTGGTTATGCAGCCAAAGCTATGGGCACACGGGCGCTCACAATCAAAGCCAAACACACGCGCTCTTCACTTCTCAAATGCCGCAGAAATTTGTTTGCGAGTATAACCGTTATCCCATTCAAAAGTTATAGGCAATTTTCTGAAACTTCTAGTGGAAAAAAGGCAGCCAGCGGATTTCACAAAGAAAGTTTAAAAAAAAATCACTTTACAACTTTTGAATGAGACGACGATTAGTTCTGAATCTTTGGCATTCGGTTTGAACTACTAACACCACATTATGGCGGAGACTGGGCGCTCAGCAACGCATACGTTGCTTTAACAATAAAAAAAAAAAAATTTTTATAGGGGACACAATGTTGTTGTGCATCAGTGCAACTATAGACTCTTCACAAGCACTTGTAAAGCTGGAACTAGTGATTCCTCTCGCGCAGTTCTGTGTCGGTAACTATAGACCCTTCGCATGCAGCTCTCTGTCGTACCCTGGTTACACCAGCCGCATCAACTCCACTGAACTAAGATAACAGTAATATGTTGTTCTTTTGCAGCCAGTTGACACCAAACCGAAAACTTCGGTGCCCCGTGACCAATCCAGACACTCAATTAGATGGACCACAGACGCATCTTAAAGCGCAGCTCTTAGGCGCCCAGTTCCAGCTTGAGCGGCGTTGGCATAACTGCGCGAAACGTCGCCGATCAGGACGTTTCGCATAGTGTGACATTTCCCACAATGCAAGACGTCGCGGTCATGACGTTTCACATAATGCGAAACGTCGCCCTCGGGATGTGTGCAAAACACCGCAATCGGAACGTTTCGCATGTGACGTTTTCCATAATGTGAAACGTCGCCGTTGGTGTAGGAGGAGGGAGGAGGTGGAGGAGGAGGAGAGGAGATGCCAACTACCCATTGTGCAGGCACGTAATATCACCACACATAAATCACAGAGAGGCACGTATGAAAACGTGGTGCACTCGTTATCCAAGCGGCCATCTACTTGGGTAAGGGTCTGTGCTGTACCCATCGATCTCTGTGGTACGTCAGACGAAGTTGGTGAACTTTCTGCTGCCAAGGTCGACAACGGCTTGCTCGTGGTAGCTCTGTATCTCTAGCCTACGGCACTCGCCGAATATTTGGTACAAGACGTAGAAGAACTTCATACCAGTCATGCGGGAAAACATCCCATTGGCCCTGAGAACTGTGCACTCGCTCTTCTCTGTGCCATCTCAAGGGAGCACGCTCAAAACTAATGGTGAGGAAATCAAAAACACCGAGCAGTCTTCGACAGAGCCGAGAGCAAGTAGGATGACATCGAGAGTATCACGTGCTTCGTCAAAGTGTTGACTCTAACGCTCTCTTGTTCTCCAGCATTGATCCTGCTGTCCTGTTTCCTGGCACCGGCAGAACTTAGACAGAGTGGAGCTTCCAGATGGGAGAACTATATTTCCTTTCTCCGGACAAACGGAGAGCGAGAATACCAGCATATATATATATATATATATATATATATATCTTTCTAGGATTGTTTAGCACGGTATATCGCAAAATCGGAATAACTCAAGAGAGGAGCAAAAGGAGGAGGAAAAAAAGGGAAGAGGAGGAGCAGAGGACGAGGGGAGGAGCACGGGAGGAGGAGAGGGTATGGATGAGGAGTGGCATACCCTCCCCTCTGTACCCTCTCTTCCTCCCCCTCAAGAGCTGCGCTCTAATTTGGCATTACAGGAAGTTGTAAACATCTTTCATTTTCTTATTATGACAAGTGTTTAATGCGAGATAAGGTATGTCTTTCTCTCGTTTCTGTAGCATGAAAACGAGTATGAAAGTGCTTCAAAAGCACGCGAGCAGGAGCAACGTCAAAGAGGGTGCATTCCCATTAACAAAAAAGAGTGGCTGCACTTGTAGATTACGGGCTTTCTGCCCGTTCTGAAGCCTGACGGGATTGTAACGGCAGCCCTGATCCCCAAACATGTCCTGTCCCAAAAATAGTTGCTGCTACGAATGTTCCTAGATGCCTACCCCACATTTCAAGCTGAGTAAGTATGTCGCTGGTGCTAGCCATTGATGGTGATATCACCAACACAACCATTCTGAAGTTAATAAAGTCCGACCAGTTTAAATGATGTAGGCGAGCACGGTACAGCTTGACAGTGCTGAGTGGCTCCTCACACAATCACAGAGTGGAATGCATTGCCAGAGTCTACTATCAAAAGTATTTACAAAAGATTGGTTCTTTCAGGAAGTGATTTTTATGTTTTCTTTGCTTGTTTTCTAACTTGATTTTGTGTTTAATTTACAACTTTTATTGATTTCCAACCTAATCACGTTCAACAAGATTTTTTGTTTTTTTTTCGTTTCGTTTCTTATTACTAGGTAGTTATAATGCCTCGGCACTGCAAGTTGTTCTTGTAAATAAATAAATGACAGTTGCCACCACTTTGGAACTCTGGCAGACAGCAATTCTAGAACCATAGCAAATGTTTGACTTCTCGCAACCAAATCATACGAAAAAAACAACACCCAATGAAATCTAAAAATCCCACAGAAAATGCTCAAATTTGAGGGTTTCATGTGCCAAACCAACTGAGGGCATCCGGCACGCCACAGCGGAGTACTGAGGACTAATTTGGGCCACCTGGGGTCCTTTTGATGTGCAACCGAAATCTCGGTTATACCATAGCGTCTTCTCCGCAATAAGCCTCCGTCAGATTGCAGTTATCTAGGCCTGGATTCGGACCCGCCACCTGGGCGGCTAAACCCCGCAGAAACTATCGAGGCGAAAAGAGCCACTCACAACTTGCTGTCGCGGAACGACCTCACGAGCAGCTCGTCCCTCCCAAGTTGACCACCGGTGCTCCCAGTGGCGGATGGAGACACTACCAGGACAGGAACCCAGGAATCCCGCTTGCGCTTGTCCCCGACGTCCAGGCAGCCGACACGGCCCACGCTCCAGTCCGGCAGGGACGGGGAGGACAAAGACGCCGCCGCCACCGATGCCGCCGTCGCGTTGCCGTGGCGACCGCCCGTCGAAGTGGCGGAGCTGGCAGAGGACCCGCCCCTTTCGCCACGCCCGCCGCCCCCCGACTTCTTGGGCGGTGTCGGAGTGGGCAAAGCCTCGTCTTCGGAACTGTCGTCTTCCCTGTGTCGGAGAGAAGGAGAAGGGTTTGAACTCGGATCCGTTTCGGTGAAAGCGAGGCATTTCGTTGGAGGGAGGTACCACAGCCTAAATTAACACCCCAGCTATTAGAAATGGCTTTCCCACTAAACACATGCAAGAAAAGCCTCTGCTATAATAGAAAAGGCGAGAATTAAAGCACAAGAAACGGAGAACAAGCTGAAGAGAGAAATACAGACTAAGCGCTACTTACAGCCAAAAAGGTAAACGAAAATGGTACGCACACCGCAAATCACAAGAATGATGATCACAGTATGCAATACCAACTTGCCCAAGAACATACTCTTCTAAAGAAAAGGCTTAGCACATGCAACTATGAGCCCACTTATGACGAGCGTCTTTGGTTACCGGCGCTCATTTGTGGCAATGTTGAGCACGCTAAAACGGCTCAGCCCTAGTGCACCAAATCGACAAAGATAATTATCTGATATACTGCTGGTCGGTTGCTTCAATAGTGGGGCCAGTGTATGCACCGCTTCACCTTGGTTGTTAGGATAGCAGTGCGACCTATCTGCCGGAAGAGCCAATCACACACTGTAGAAAAAGTTACACCTTTACAAGGGCATGTGGACGCATGCTTTAGTTCCGACAAGCCTTGAGACAGGGCGGAATGCAGGGAAAAGCAATCCCCACTTTGGTAGAAGTTGTGATTTAAGATGGTGCTGTCCAGGCACGTAGCCAGGATTTTGCTTTGGGGGGGGCCCACCCATGACAAAGTGCTGTATGAGGGGGAGGGGGGAGAGGAGGCCCCAGCAAAATGGAAGATTTCGGGGTGGGGGGGGGGGGGGGCGGGCCCCATGGGTCCCCCCCCCCGTGGCTACATGCCTGGTGCTGTCCTTTGCTACACTGCAAGCTTGTATAGAAAACTGCTCTTTACAAAGGTGAAGCTCCAGGACACCTAATACAGCAAAGATGCCTCCTGGCAGTGGTGGTATGGGAGAGATGCGGAGGAACTCACATGACAGCCGCGGCAGAGAGCACGGATCTTCGCTTCCGCTTGAACTTGGATCCCATGACTGGGGTGCCAAAGTGTTCCGGATTGGTGAGGGGAAGCTGGTCCAAAGTCTAAAGATAGAGAGAGGGATTGGGCAAAAAGTGAGCAACGTTGTGAGAAAATGGCTCCACAAAACACTGTACTACTTGCGGTCGTCTAAACTTCATTATTGTGAAAGTCTGCACTGCTTGGCCCGTGGAATCTTCATTGTTTCGGTACATTTCTTGAGGACATAGCTTCACTGCATGCAATTGGGAGAGCAAGTCGTCTGCTTCTTGCGCAGGGGTTGTGGTGACCTCAGAACGACGTTGAGTTCTGGTTGGCTTTGATTGGAAGGATAGTGAAGCCAGTCTATGCACCGCTTCACCTCAATGCTAAATGCCTTGATGCCAACCTCAATGCTAAATGCCTTAATGACTACCCACTATTTTTTTTTTTTTTTTTTTTCAGTTAGCCAATAAGAGTTTGGCATTCTGACATCATTGCAACCCCTGTGCAAGAAGCAGAAGAACTTGTGCTTCACATAGACTTTACTCTTTGCTTATGCCTTTCTTTGCTTTCACATTTAAACACTCAATTAAGGTGCAACAACACCAACAGCTGATGGTGGACACAAAACACAGATCTTATGCCAACACAACCACTTAAAAAGTTAACAAAAACAGAAGCTTTGTGATACCCCCAAGGCAAGGGAAAGCCATGGCACGAAAGGCTGGGTGACATCCATATATTATAATAACTAAAAAAAAGAAACAGTTAAAATGATTCCAACACTTCTACATCATACATTTTTTGTATACTAGTTCCAGAAAACGTTCTAAGCTCAAGATCAAGCCCATCACAATCACAAAATGTATCTTCCTGGATGATTACCAGCGAAACGGCATTCAATTAGAGCCACTCGAGCAACTGGAAACACATGCACCGTTCCCCTTTTTTTAAGTTTTCCCACATTCATGGCTGGTGTCCAGCACTTGAGCTGGAAGCAAGTATAAACCTTAACATTTCTAGTAATAGCTGTTACAACAGAAACCATAGCGCGACGTCAACTCCTCTAGGCCGACTCAAGGCTAATCCCCCGAGCGACCGCAAATGCACTCGCCTCGCTCTCTGCAAAGTGCCGTCCGCTCTTCAGACATAGCGACGTCCTTCTCAGCGTCGTCTCGTCACCGTCGTCGAACACTGCAGAGAAAGCAGACGTACAGCATGACGCTAGAATTTTCGTCTTCCACCAATGTGGAGCGCAAGTTGGTCTGCTTCTTTCGCAGGGGTTGTGGTGACACCAGAACGCCGAGCTCCGATTGGCTCCGACTCAAGGATAATGGGTAGAACTCAAAGCAAGCTTTCTTGAGGTCCACCCACTATCTTTCAATCAGAGCCAATCAAAGTTCGGCGTAATTCTGACGTTGCCACAACCCCTGCAAAAGAAGCAGACCAACTTGCGCTCCGCACAGACTAGACCAGTCGTCACGTCCGCGAGACGCTGGCGCCTATAGACGCTTTCAGCGAGTCAGTTACTCGAGCTGCCACCAGTCGGCGCGCCCTCCGCGCACTTTCTGGGCCGCCATAGCCGACCTTCAGTTTCTCGCAGTTGCTCCGCGTTGTGTGCTGCACCGGCCACCACCAGAGCTTTGTTTTCGCGTTCTTCACGTTCCGCGTTGAAATCGTGTGTTTTCTTGAGGTCTTTTCAATATTTAGGGCTTTCATTTAATCATTTGATATGTACATTTCAACATAGCTCTTGTATTTTCTTATTTATGAAATGAAATCGGATAGCGAATGGACTGACGATACAAGATTGTGGCCTAGGCTTCCGAGACCATGTAAGTTCATCAAATTCTTATGTTTTTGTCGCCAATAAAGGGCAGTCAACACCATTACGACCTATGCAAATTTTAACTGACGCAGTAATTATTAGGCTCTCGCAGTCGTGCTTCTCGCTGCATGTGCGCGCTCGTTTCCGTAAAGCCGAACCGTATGTAAGCGATTTAGCGTGCAACGAGTCGAGCGACGGCGACAACGACGGCGGTCATCGACGAGCAACAAAGATTTCTCACTGTCACCCGTCGCATTGCTCAGTTTTCGGATTTCTAGAGGACTTAGCGCTCACCGTCTTGGTCGCTCGCACCCGTCGCTTCCATGCGGTTTGCCTCGTTGCACGACTGACCGAGCGACAGCGAAGCAGGTCGCCGTCGCTTGTCTCGTTGCTCGCCAAATCGCTTGCATCCGCTTTATACTTAATTAATTTCGATGCACACAGCATTGAACCATTAGCGCCTCGATATTAAGTATAAAGCGCATGTAAGCGATTTGGCGAGCAACGAGACAAACGACGGCGACCCGCTTTGCTGTCGCTCGATCAGTCGCGCGACGAGGCAAACCGCATGGAAGAGACGGGAGCAAGTGACGAAGATGGTGAGCGCTAAGTTCTCTAGAAATCGGAAAACCGAGCGATGCGACGGGCGACAGTGAGAAATCTCCGTTTCTCGTCAATGACTTCCGTCGTTGTCGCCGTCGCTCGACTCGTCGCACGCTAAATCGCTTACATGCAGTTCGGCTTTGCAGAAACGAGCACGCACATGCAGCGAGAAGCACGAGTGCGATAGCCTAACTGGGTCAGTTGAGATTTGCATAGGTCGCAATGGTGTTGACTGCCCTTTATTAGCGACAAAAACGTAAAAATTTGATGAACTTACGTGGTCTCTGAAGCCTAGGCCACAATCTTGTATCGTCGAACCATTCGCTGTCCGATTCCATTCCATAAATAAGAAAATACAAGAGCTATGTTGAAATGTACATATCGAATGATTAAGTGAAAACCCAAAATACCGAAAAGACCTAAAGAAAGCACATGATTTCAACGCGGAACGTAAAGAACACGTAAACAAAGCTCCGTAGTGGCCGTTGCAGCACACAACACGGAGCAACGACGAGAAACTGAAGGTCGGCTAAGGCGGCAGGGTCACGTGACGTCAAGATGGCGGGGCCCACGAAATGTTGCCTGAAAGGGCCTATAATGCGTCTCCGACCGGTGCCTTGATAATGTCCTCGAATGTGGCCCCTCGATTTCGACCCGACGACGTCACAAAAGTGTCACGCCGTGGCAGACGCCCGTCCTGCTGCAGGTCGCCCTCCGACCTGACAGTCCCTTGAAGCTTCTGCCACCAGCAGCTGGGACGCCGCGACGACGAAGATTTTTGCGTTCGCTCTCACTTCTTGACGAAGCATCTACGACCGACCACCGGGATCACGACGTCAGACAGCACGACACGCCGGCTCCCTCGACACCGTTTGTTGCCATTTTGGGACCACTCTTGACGGGGTTGGGTTAAAGTACATCTAAAAAGTATCTGAAGTAAAGTACAAAGAAAATTAGAGGTTATGTAGTTCAAGTAAAAGTAGTAAGTGCACTGGGTGCAAGCTACTTCAAGTGAAGTATACTATTAAAAAATTCACTTTTGAAGTAGAGAAGTACTTTTTAAGACAGTCTTTCATGATGCCTTTAGTCCCCCTATACTGCGATTTTTTTAAATGGGAGATAGGGGGTGCATTGGTTATTTTCGGAATAATGGCGCATATTGGATTAAGTCGAGCGGCTTTAGAGTTGACAAAGCATGATTTTGTGACAAAATTTGGAGAATGTACTCTGAAGTCGGGAGTTGTACTTTTCTCAAAAAGTACCAGAAAAAACAAATACTGTAAAGTATAAGTAAATGCTCGAAGAACGTACTTCAAGTAAAGTACAAGTATTCTAAACCTCCTCAAAGTAGTACTGTAACTACAATGTACTTTAAATACTTCCTAACACTGACTTGTGATGGATGGGAGAAATGAGACGGTTAGGGGGAGACCCTGGTCTTGCTAGATTTTCTGTAATTTATATTTAATGGACCTTTTCCAGTTAGCTTCTGCACATGTGCACACCCTCTCCCCTGGCCTCGCTTCCTGCTGTCTCCATTTTCGCAGGGCACATTCCCACACGACCAACATTGTTAGCGCCTATCTTTCCGCATACACATATTTTGTCTTTTTTGATGATTCTTTTTCTGGGTATCAGTGGCATGGGGCATAAAGAGCGATGAAAACCAATACAACAGCACAATGTCAATATGTTTTGACAAGCGGAGTCCTGTTGGGTTCGCAGACAAACCGCCACACGGCGGTTTGTCCACGAACCCTCATCGAGAAAAGTCCATTCTCACAACTCGTATAAATTTTTCTGCAAAGCGCAAATGTAAGCTTATTCTTTTTTATTATAGAGTTCAAGAAAATCTCATCTTTATCACATATGTTTCTTCCCAACTTTCCTACGATGTCCCCCTCAATACTATGGCACAAAGTATGTTTGCGCATTCTACAAGACAGTAAAAACAACAAAATCATTCTTATAACTTTAGCTTTACTCTACACAAGATTCTGACAAGGTGAATCGCAAACTATCAGAAACTAATCGCTAAAGCCCCAGCCAATTAAAAATTTTCCGGTCGACATTTGCAGAAATATTAGTTTCTTTGCACTTTCTGATATATGACGAATCCCAACCCTAAAAAAAATATTCAAATTCTAGTACTAGATCCAAAGATACAGTGGGTGCTGTGACAAAAAGAAATTAACTCTGAGAAAATAGAAAAAGCTTTTCAAAGCACACTTGTAAACAGCCCGAGTATGAAACTAAATCGACGTTACCATATAACTGTGCACTTCCTCAGTGTAGTATAATTATAAAATACATTGTGTGTTACTTGTAGATTTAACAAAAGCTCGACTTTTTTCTTTTTTAAACGGTTAGCTTTTTTAGGATCTTCAGGCCACTTGTAGGTATGTTTCCGGACGTTTATTTTCACCGCTAACTTTATCAAGGAAAATAACATCACATGACTCAATGTCACGCCACCTACACAAATTCAGTTTCCCCGCAAGATTTCACGGAAAATCAATGTCATGTGACCTCAGCACCCAATTCAGTTTCCCTGCAATATTTAGCGAGAAAATGATATCACGTGACCTATATACAAGTTCAGCTTCCCTGCTCAATTTAGCGGAAAAATTGACGTCCCACGATGCCACATGATTTGCCGTGGCCCAATCCAAACTAACCCCCCCCCCCCCTTCCCAATCCACACTAGCCGCCCATTCCCAAATTCGTAAGATCTGAGAAAATATGCACAGTACATTTATACGTAAAACTGATGACCGGACAAGCACCCAACCCCCATTTTTTCGCAATTACCCCCAAATTTAAAGTGGGCGCTTGCCCGGTATTTAACGGTAAGCACAAATTCTGTTTCCTCGCTAGATTCAGTGGAAAAATTAACATTACACGATTTCAACACCGGTTCAGTTTCCTCACTAAAATTTAGCAGGAAAAATTATGTCACGTGGTTAAACGTCATGTGACGTAAACACCAATTCAGTTTCCTTGCTGAATTTTGCGGTGAAAATGACATCACACGACTCGACGTCGTGCGAACCAACACGCAAATTCAGTTCACCCGCTGGGAAAATTGATGCGCGACCTGCCGCAGCGCCTTCATTTAAATCTGTAGCCAATCGCTTAATTAGACAGCAACATAGTCGATTCTGCCAAAATGTTTTTCTTTTAAGACTTTTAGCACACAAGTCGAAGATGCATTCTAGGCACAGCAGCGAGACGAACGACAAAACCTTACCGACTGTGTACTGGCTGTAGTCCAGGAGCTTCCCGACGACCGCGTCGAAAAACTGGTTCTTGTCCGGATGCTTTGCCTCCACGTGGGCCCCGACCTTCGCATTCGCCGAGAGAGAGCAACGTCGGACGGAGAAAAGGGAGTCAGGACACGGAGTTCTGCGGCGAGACATCTCGGGCCGGCCAAGCGGAAGCTTTGAAAGGCGATCGCCGCTCTGCAGCGCAAGAACTTACTTCGGCACGTCTGCTTTCCGCTGAAGACAGTCGCAAAAGACGACACAATCTGAGCGGACGCCGCGAAAGCGAATTTTTCGACTCATCGTCGAGAACCACGGCGAAATACGTGATCCGTGAACTCGAAGGACGCGTTCGACCCACTAGAAAGAGGTCGTGACCTCCTGCAATGCGTCGGTAAACTTTCGGCAAAATCTGCGAAACTGCTTGTCCTAAGTCGAGATGCACTTCGTAAACTCCCAAAAAAGAGTCCACCGCAATTTTGTGCCTGATCTTTTTTTTTTTTTTTTTTTTTTTTTTTCCCTTTTGGAAAGAGCAGATTTAAGGAAGTATTTGAGCACTCAGTTACACAGTGTTTGATGTATACCGACCAATAGAAATCTCAACTCTGTTTAAAGATAACCATTTTTTTTTTTCACAACATACATTTTAATTTAGGATGGGCTACCACTCTGGATGCCGCTGTATATTTGAGATGTTCTCGGATCACTGTTTTGGCAGGACTGGGGTCAAAAAGAGAATCTTGTGCCAACACCACTGCACAAAAAAAGAGACCTACAGCTATCGCGTCCGTTATCGAAGCTTAGAGTTAAGCGTTTTGTCATTGAAAAAGGAAAAAGGGACATCTACGCAAAGAGGTAAGGAGACGCGCTTACCCGCAGGGTCCCACCCTTGATGTGGTCGTCGGGTATGACGTGGGTGCCATGATTATTCTTGAAGGTCACCTACAGAAGGGTTGAGAGAGGTGAACCGCACACACCACCACAGCTGTAAACAACTTACCTATCTAGACTAACATTTGAAACACATCTAATCGTCAACAGAATAAGCTGCACGGATGAAAGACATTCTTATCTGACGGAATCGCATCTGAGAAAGTGGTGGCAGAAAAGTAGATGCGCCTAAAATGGCATGTCAAGGGCAAGGGTTTGCGTTTTGAGCAGCAATATTCTTAAATGCTCTAATTAGCTGTGGGAGAAATGAAATAATGTTCGACAAAGATATATGTTTTAATAGAGACAGCAAAACACACTAGAATAACAAACAGAAAGAATGGTTATCTCATACACCCTAAATAATGCTAGTTCCAATGGTTGCTAAATGGGCCCCATCTGGCTTGAAAACAAAACTCAATGTCCCCAAAAACTTAGAACTTGGTTTGAAGTACAGTCAAACCTTACCTCACGAACCCACGGATCACTGACCTATCAATGTCTCAACAGATTCCCAGGAAAAAAAGCTCCCTGCATGCCAACTGTTTCAAATATTAAAGCTATAAATTATCTTTGAGGCAAGCCTTAATAATGTCGCACAGATCTTCAAACCTGAAAATCAAATACCATTCTCTACTCTTCGCCCACCAATTACCTCATTGCCACGGTTTGACCCCAACCTAGATTGCAACAGAACACCAGCATCTTTCCTGGCATTATAGAACACTACCAGAGCAGTGATCTGTTGATTCACAGCACGCTATGTCTGTTAATGTACAAGTGGCTTATAGCCACCACTATTTTGTTCTGCAGGGCTTCTTCAGTATTTCCGGAAAGACACAGTTTTATAAAGCAACTCTGCATTCAAATATCCAGCGATTCTACCTTGCTCGATTGCGGATAGTTTGAAGCAGGAACAGGTCGTTGACAATTGACATAGTGGTCTCACACAATAATATGAGGTTAAAGGGGGAGAGGTGCAATGTTCCTGGACAAGGTGGTGTGCAAGCTACTGCGCCACACAAAGGATATAGCCACTACAATCCATTCATACATCCACGTTGTTAATGCCGTTACAATTATTCTCCATTTCACGAGAACTTGGCGAATGGTGGAGGCTGCGGCACCCACAACCCAATAAGGGCGTCGGAGCAAATCACGTGATAACACTCTATGGCCTCGTTACCACCAGAACAACAGCACCATCCACAACAAAAAGTACCGTATTTACTCGCATATTGGTCGATACGTCGTATAGGTCGACCCCCTAACTTCGGGACCCCCCCAAAAAAAAAAAAAGTTGAAAAATATAATACCGGGATTCGCGTATTGGTCGACCCCCCAGTTTTGATGAGGCGATTTTTGAAAAACAGGTCGACCTATACGCGAGTAAATACGGTAGTTCTAGGTTGTTTTTTTCTTCTTATAACAGCAATTAAATTCGTGCAATTTTATCTATATCGAGAATATATTAAAAAAATATTAAAGAATAAATATTGACGAATTTACGAGTTTTAAATATATTTAGAACAAAAAAGTGACAAGACATCATATCCACTCCCAATTTGTTTCTTGTAGCACCATGGCTGTTGGCGATCACAGCCGTCTAATCGACCGCTTCCACCCAAGACATCGCCCTGGCATTAGTGCCAGCCACAGATTCGTGGGTAAATTGAGCAAATGGTTGTCTAATGATCTGTTTCCGAAGAGCTCGCTACTCTAGCGGATGGCAATGTTGCGTCGGTGGACGTTCATCCGAACTTGGCTGGTTTCGCAGCATATGACTCTTGGTCAGCAGACCACAATTGGTTTCCTGGTGCAGTGACACATACGCTTCAGTGACCTGGTGTCACATGCCTCACTCTGACGCTCTTATTGGGTAGCGCAGGCCGTAGCCCCACAGTTCGCCAAGTTATCGTTAGACGGTACATAGGCGCAGATTTCTTAAAGGACCCATAGTGGGCGGGAGGTTGAGAATTCAGTAGATGCTCTGCCTCCAGCACAAGCTTTCCACATTCGATAGCAGATCGCCACACACACAGCCAAAGCCCATCGATATGCAACGAGTGCGTGCTGGAGGCAGAACTTCTACTGAAAATTTAGCCCCCCACCGATTGTAGCTCTCGTCATTATTGTGGACCCCGAGAGACACACGGGTGAACGTGGCAACCAACTCACCCTGCACTTGACCATGCGGTTGACCTTCTTTATCTTGGCCTCGCAAAAGGCACCCCGGTACTTGGCACTGACATCCGTGCCCACTGTCAGGTACAGCGGCTCGTCAGAAGCCTGCACACAAACAAAGAAGCGTGAACGCAAGAAGGCTGGGAACACCCAAGGAAAGCATTCGGCGAATGGAAGACATCCAGAAATCAGTGGAAGTTGTTAGACGCCGTTTCGGACGTAACTCGGCACAGGGTGAATGCCACAGCCCTCGTTAGTTAATCGGAGCAGCAGCACTAGGCGTGCGGCTCACTTTGACTGGCTTGCTAGTGCCATAGCCATAGCCGTCTGCCGAGTTAAGCTGAAACGTAGTATGGCAATCTCGCAGAGTGAGCGTTCTCGCAAGGGGACATTCAGACTCGTGAAGCGAACTACAGAAATGTAATGAAACGAAAAATGGATTGACAGGTAATCTTCAGAAAGAAAAAAGAAACAAGAACACAACGTAGAGGGACATTTCATGAGAATTCCGCGCCTAAATAAGCAAAGGAAATGCACAAGCCACAACCAAGGCAGACGTAGACGATCTACATTTACATCTGCCACCTGTCACGAGCTTGCTATGTTTTTGGTGCCATACACATGCAGACAATGCTGCAGCATCTCTACAACGATAACCTCCTGAATTGCCATCAGAAATGCTAAACTAAGAGCAGTAGAGTGCTGCATGCTCAGAATCGGAATAGGGTGCCAAAGTTGCTGAATTTCTGGCGCGTTTGCAAGCACGAAATAATAAGGGAGCACTGCAACGTTGCCACGTAGACTGGTGTCAAAGACAGGTGTGCGACTATGTAGCAGTTTAAGAAAAGCAGGACAGGCCTTTCCCACAGGTTTTTTACTTGCCATGATTGGTTGTTTCCTCCTCTCCAGGATTCACCCTACTAAAGTGGAAAGAGTGGAAGGCTTCGTGGGAGCAGGTTGTCCTACTTTTCGGAACCTCCGACAGACTTTAGACAATTGCAAGCATGGTGCCGGACTGGTGCCCCATCCGTGCAAGCACGCGCAGCTTACGCGGGAACATAGCTCTGGCAAGCCTGCACATGTACGGGTAAAATGGCAGCGGCCAGACGCCTTGCTTGCAGTCGTCTATAGACACATTTGGTGCACAGTTTCGTGCATCAAACTGTTTTGAGCTACAACACACAGCATCGGTTACGAGAGCACCCGAACGTAGACGATCTACATGAATGAATCGAGTGGTCTCAAAAAGTTCTCAGATGTCAGGGTATTCACAACATGCAAGATAGACAAGCTAGCTTAAAAATCTCAGTCAGTCTGATCACTTGCACGACAATCTTGGCACTTCGAAAAAAATCAAACGCGGACGAGCCCCATTTTTTTCTCTCTCCCTCTCTCCCAGAATGAGGACAACGTCCGACGCACGTACCGACTTCCGCAGGTACTTCATGGCACGGCAGCACGAATCATGGCAGACAATACACAACATATATGCCCGCACGATTGCGTCCAACACTGCCGACAACCGTTCGCGGGTGCTGAACCTTCTAGATCGGCGCAAAGAGACAAGCACGAGCGCAGTTGTCCGCAGGGTTGGAAGGCTGTCGACACGCAACCGAGCCGAAGTAGAGGCTGGCGCAGTTCACCCTGCTGGTCCGTAATCGTCAACGTTTGCCCGTCGTCTCGGACACAAAGCTCGAACATACGGCCCGATAACAGCTGACTGCGGGCGCCAAACACAACAGGAGCAACAACTGTGCGCCGGGAGTAAGCACAAAAAATTAAAAAGTAACCGTTTTATCCCTGTCGTTGAACCAGTTGGAGCTCCTTTTTTTCTTTTTTTATCTTTCCTCTTCCCGGCGTCACGGCAACGGTGGATGCGAAGGGAAACTTGAGCGCGAGTTGTTGTAGATGAGCCACCGCCACCGCCAAGCAAGCACTCGCCCGGCTTTCGTGAAACGCATCAACTCGTTCGTAAACGACGAAAGCTTTTTATATGCAACTTGCTTTTCTTTGCCCCTTCCCAAAGTGATCGCGAAACCGAACAGTCAATAAATAAAAGACTTGTTTATATTTCGCTTGAGGTCGTCTTTGCTTGACCTAGAAAACTCGGGACGGTATGTGTTTCTTTTGATTTTGATTGTTGTTTTTTGTGCGCACCGCTTGCTTGCTGCTTGAGAGAAGCGACATGGCGCCGGCCGACGACATGTTTGATGCCACGGACGAGAGCGCAAGCGTTTTTGTCCGAGCCGTGGCATCGGCCAGATCGAGACGGCAACGTGCGTGAAACACGCTCGAGAGTAGGGGCGTTAACGCTGAGGATCGGTGGCAAGTATGAGGCCCGGATTAGGCTTACATCGCGTGCAGGGGCGAAATATGCAAGAGCAGCATCGCCGAGGCGTCATGCCCGCTGGCTCCGGCAGTGGATCAAAAGCACGCGAGAACGATGGGTCCCCATGTTACGTACCATCGCGGACTCGTTGTGGTTCCCGTGCCGACGACTCCGGGGTCCCGACGGGCGGGTTACCGACGCAAAAGCGGCTTCGAACTAGGAATTATACCGAAATATTCCCGCTTTTCGGCGCTCAGCTGCTCCAAGCATCGGATCCCTCGCATCAACAACATGTCACCATGGCCTTACACGGGATTGGGCCGATTGGGCCCGGTCTGTCACGTGACGAGGCACCGGCACTCATTTGGGAACTTGAACAAAGCTTGAACTTGTAATTAGTTTCACTTTGTGTTCAATAGCAATTGAACTTAGATTCCTATTCCAATTAAAAACGATTACTTCAAACTCTTGCATGTTACATTTTATCAAAAAGATGTCGCCGGTGCAGCATTTGCGTCGCGACCAATCACAAGGCTGAAAACAAGTAAGCCCCTTTGTTTACTATGCTTTTCTAACACTCGGGCTAAGAGTTATAACTCTTACTAAACGAAAAATAAACTTCAACACTATTGAAGCTACAGAAGTAACCAACCTCGTTGTTTCGATCAAACGCAAAAACAAATGGCTTGACTCCCTTTTGCCCTTTTCGTCTTTTGGGGTCATTTTGGGGTACGTTGACGTGCCATGAACGCTATTTTTCTACAAAAACTAGATGGCGCGAGTCACCATTTAATTAATTAGGGTCATTAGGGTCTGGTAACGAGCGTTTCGCCGCAGTAAGGTTGCAACGCCTATTGGCTGAGAGAAAAAGCAAAAACAAGCAAAACAGCACAAACAGGAAGTGACGAAAATTTTTGTTTTGTTTGTTTTTGCTTCTTTCAATTTTACGTTTTGTTTTTACTTTTCGTTCCTCCAAGTGTTTGTTGGGCGCTTTTCGGAGCTGTCGCGTCGGTTCCATATCAGTGGTTCCAGCGGTCTTTCTTGTATTATACATTGTCGTGTTATGTGCCGCGGTATTGCTGAGTGGAGTTGGTCGTGACATTCAATGCTTGGGAACGAGCGTCGGCAGTGAAGTCCACAGCGCATTCAGCGCATTCATGCAAGCCAGCAACAGGCCCCGTATCACCACATGGAGGCCCGTGGGACGCTTGTTCGGAAAGTAAAAGGTGAGTGGAATTTACCTACTGGTGGCGTTCGATCGTCGATTCGACACCGCTGTGGTGGAATTTGATAGCGCTTGGCTACCTCACGCAGCGTCGGGGACAAAGAAGATAATCAACGGGAGTGGCATGTGGTTCCCAAGTGCCGCCTGCGCCGCATTTGCATGTTGGGAATGTCAGCTTTTGACGAGCTCGTGCAGTCACAAAAGCGTTCTGTCGAAAGACGGGATTTACAAACAGATCAGGCTTCGCGAATGGCCCTCACGGCGCGTTGAATTTGTGGCGGGTAAATATGTTGCTGTTCGTCCTGGTAGGCCTGCGATGGTGTTTTCTGCACAAATACTGTATTCTGCCTCGTGGTACATTCACACCTGCAGCAGAACTGCTAAGCGATTCTGCTACGGTTTAATGGCGAAGAGTTGTGCTCTTCCATAGTGTGCATGTTAAAGTGACAACAAATAAGTGCCTCTCTGTTCTACTTCTCCTTTGGTATTCAACTGGTTGTATTTTCTACTACATTTTGTTCAGAAAGCCACTGCGAGACAGGTATTATTGATGTATACTATCCAAAATAATGCTTGAGCATGAGACGAGGTAACAGAAATACTTCTATATGTACCTGCTTTTTGTGTTTTTGCAAGACAAGGTAACAGAAATACTTCTTTATGTGCCTGCTTTTTATGTTTTTGCAATTCACCGGCTAGACCACTCTTCTCATGGTTATTGTTTTGTTGGGTGCAAAATTTTCCACCCCAGGTGTCCGATGCTTGCGGCTGATGACTTCTACCTACGTGCAGCAAACAGCGGGCCTGCACCTTCGCCGAGACAGCAGTAAAACAGTTCTGGGTAACTGCAGCGACTGGGTCACCGATGCCGTTCCACTTTCTGCACTGCACTTTGCGTGGGTCAAAGGGCCAGCGCATGCCTTTTATGCGTTGTCGCCAGCCATAGTGAGTATGGCTTGGAGTTACGTCATGCGAGTGAAATGCTTGTCACCCGAGTGACGTCAGTGGGTGGGGGTAGAGTTCCTGTATAGGCTCCCTGCGGGAGCCAGAGTTGCACATTTGTTTTCCCCGTGTCGCCACGCCGCTATTCGCCGAGATCCATCACGTGAGGAGCAAAGCATCCGGTGGCGTGCAAGAAAGCCACCTTTACGGTCGCTCCGCCGACGTTTCTCTTGCCCCGGCGTATGTTTCCCTGCTTTCGGCCTCCTTTTCCTCCTCTCCTGTTTTCCATGCGCGGCGCTGCTATTCGCCAAATTTAGTCACGTGAGGAGCAAAGGATCCAGCTCGTGCGGGAAAGCCGGCGTTACGGCCACGCGCCGAGGCTGAATGCGCAACTCTGCTACCGTAGGTAGCTATACAGGAACTCTAGGTGGGGGGGGGGGGGGGGGTGGCGCCGCCGCCGCCGCCGTTGGTGGGGCTATGACCGGTGGTTTGCGATCGCAGACCACCAAGCACCATTGCACTGTTCCTGGGTGAACTAGCCGCTCTTGAGGAAGAACAGGGTGCTTTGGGAAGAGCTATGCTGTCCGCTTTTTCACTAGCTCCAGCTGTCGCCACAGGCATTTTGTCGAAAGGAGCAACATCTATGAATGAGTAGACAACGCTGAATGGTGGCAAGGGGCCTCGCCTCTGACCAAGGGGGTCAAGATAGTCCCGTTTCAACAGAGGACCTCTTGGGGTATTGTACAACACAGGAAATAAAGGGCCCGAAAGTTTTCTACCCCGACGAGGTGTGGGTTATGGCAGAACCAATTTTCTCAAAGGTGCGAGTAGACACAAATGCGGCTTTGTTCCGTGGACACCTTCATGTGTGGTGGCACGAGGCAGTCATTGCTTAACCTTGCTTAAAGATCAACGACTGGACTGGTCAAGGGTGGCGTGCCTGAGAGTGGGACAGTAGACGGCTGTTATATACCAACTTTAGACTTCATTCACCCCTTAACTGACAGGGCACTGGAGGCTACATGCTCGGTGAACCAGCCGATTGTCAGTCTTGCATCACTTATCATGCCCCTTTCTCATACAGATGGGCAGGTCGGACATGAGGCAATAAAAGCTTGGCCCACCAACCACATGGCTCCTACCGCCCTGTCAACGTAGGGGTGAACGGAGCGTAGGGGCGGCAGAGTTGGTGGCGTCTGCTGAGTGCTCCTGGCATAGCAGCTCGGCAGTGGCGATTTACTAAAGCACAAAATGCAATACCGCACTTTACTCTGAATGCTGAGAGCCATCGGAGCCAATCCAGTGCCGAAGGTGTGTCACGTGGCCTGTCCGTTGGGTGCAACGGCACGTGGAGCACAGTGTCATCTGGCAGCGACAAAGAGTTGGATTGGCTGCGGTGGCTCGTATCGTCGGCTGCGGTAAAACACAAGGTGAAACGGAGTAGAATGTGATGGCGTGTCGCATCACAGAAGGTGAGCAGAGTAAACAGATAAAAGTGATTTTTAGAGCGCATCACCGGTGCCCCAGGGCGGGCGAGAAGGAATCTCTTCGCCCATCGATATATTGACCGGGGGGAGGGGCCTCTGGGGACTGGGCGGTGCCGAGAACAGGCAAGTGTGTGCGACCGGATCTCGGGTAATCGTGGGAGACGAGGCCTGGGGGCCCTCCTAGTGTTTAGCTTTGGCTTTACGTGCGAATATCAATGTAATGTCGCATGTCTTTGCAGTTTAGATTGAGTGTTTTTGAGCGTTGTGTTTTAGGAACAAATAAAAGGGAGCGGAATACCCGCTCCCGTGAAAGAACCAGGCTGGACTCTGGTTGTTTGACGGACCACATGGGATCTGGCGTATCGGCGGTAGTATGCGATTTCCTACGATGTGTCCTTTAAGTTTCATATATTTTGGTCTTGCATTTTAACCACTATTGTATAACTTGCTCACACCATTGTTTAACATGTTTGTTTCCTATGGTTGCATTTACAATTGCACTGTGTAAGGCCCCTGGCTCCGAGGGTAAAATAAAGGAATAGAAACAAGCCTATTCTGTAAGCTGCCAAATTCAATTACGATCTCCTCTTTCTGGATATGTACTGTATGCCGAGGGCAAGTTCGTCTGCTTTTTGCGCAGGGGGTTGCGGTGACGTCAGAACGCCGAGCCCTGATTGGCTGATCGCGACCCCCTATCTGAGCGTCGTCTGCTCGCAACGTCGTCTGTGGCTGTCTTACCTTTCCTGCGACTTTCGGAAGTGCAGAGGCCAGATTCACATAACGATCTTACGCCAAAAATGTGCGTAAGACAAAACTTAAGAACAAATTCGTGTTCACGAAACGAAATTTTCGTAAGTTTTGCGCAGGTTACGACGGAATCCTATGGCAGCTCCGAAGCTGTCTTACGCACTTCTTACGATCAAATCAGCATGGCCGACAGCGTCGCGGTCGCGAAGACGCACAGACGTTTATTTTTCTATGTGCGCTTCTGACGCCTCCCGACTTCAAGCAGCAAGAAAAAAGTAAAAAGTACTTGAAACAGACCACGACGAACAAGAACGCTGGATCCACAAACATCCGGGAAAAGCTCCAACGGCCACGATTCCACCGAACGCGACCAAACGAGCTGGGCAGTTAGGCCTAGTAGGCACTCCGCGACTCGGCGACCATCTGCCCACGACCGGCTGGTGTGCTGAATGGAATATGCCCGCGTGACTTTTGTGAACCCTTCCCGTATTATACTTTGATTGCTGACCTCAATTTTAGATTAAGAGGTCAATTTCTTCCTCTTATCTCCTTGTTTCCCGGGGCAACGGTGACTCGCCGGTAAAAAAGCGGCGAATCTCCGACAGATGCAGGAAAGGTAAAGCAGCCATCGCTTGGACTAGCAGATGTAAAGCAGACGACGTTAACTGCGCCAACCCACCGACGCCGTTAAAGAGTGAGGGGACTCGCCGCACACGAAAGGAGGGAAAAAGGGAGGGAACTTGCGGACACTGACACGCTTACCCTCTTGGTTCTTAGGAAACAAACGTCGGCCCCTCGGGACACCTCGCCAGTGAGTCCTTTGACTTCCCTCCTTGATGCGCATCCGCTAGTTGTTAGACAAAAACAACGTACCGCTCGAGTTATTTCGCCTGCCCTCTCTTATAGGCGAAGTCGAGTTCGCTCCGAAAGTCGCAGAAAAGGTAAGACAGACGCAGACGATGTTGCGAGCAGACGACATTGCAAAGGAGCAGACGACGCTCAGATAGGGGGTCGCGATCAGCCAATCGGGGCTCGGCGTTCTGATGTCACCGCTACTTCCTTTCTCATGCGCAGAAGACGAAAGTGAGCCCACCTGTGAGGCATATAGACTGAGCACCGGCCCTGGACAAGCGTAAGTCCATTGCCACAAACTCGATGCCAGCAGAGCTGCCGAGCCTCGCTTGTGTTTGGTCCCATGGTGGTGCACATTAGAGCACTGAGTGGGTTTACTTTTCAAGGCCAGTCCCAGGCCTCCTGGCAACCCGTTCTGCTCGTCCTGACAACAAAGTGCGCTTAGTCAGCATACAAAGACCACTGTTACACTTGTTTGAACAAGATTGCAGCTTTAGCGGGCTGCTCGACTGCCCTGTTGTGGCAGCATTTTTTGAAAACGAGTTTCTTACATAGGCTGCACTCAATTAGAAGGCTGGGAGGCATATTGAATCACATATGTCCAATCTGTCTGCCAGAATGTGTGAAAGTAGAACAGATAGCACATCGCTCTTGGTAGAGCAGCTCAACCTTGACCAAGGTTTATGGTAGGCCTGCGCAGTGCTTTAGATAGAACACATCTAATTTCACTCTCCTTTATCACAGTGTGGAGCTAGAAACTAGTGTGCCCTACCAGCTGGTGGTGGTGTGGTGACCATAGCTGGATGCCGGTACTTTGCTTGGCAGGACTTAACTGAGAAAAAGTTTTCGCCTTTTGCCAAGTTTCACTGAGGCACAGTATAGTTTGCTGCCTGATGCGATCCTAGAGCATGTATCCCCCACTTAGAGCTACATGAGGCTGGTTCCATCAAAATGAGAATTATATATTGTCCTTTCAGAAATACAAAGTAGTAAACTTTATAACTTGCCATAGAATTCTTTTCTTCTTTTAAGCTCTTTTTGTGCAGACAACACTAACAGCTGGCATTGAATTAAAGTATGCCTAAAGTCGGCAAGCCTTTGAATAACTATCGCATTGCCGCAAAGCAAAAAGAAAAAAAAACATAGCATATCGTCTGCTTTTTTTCCCTGCTCTCTCTTCGGATCACTGGTATGCCGATAGAGCAAATAGTCGTAACCTGTTATAAAATAAGGTGCGTAAGTTGTGCACATAATGATGGCATGCAGTTAGGTAGTAAAAATAAGTGTGAGACACTTCACAAAGCAGAACAATTGCAATAAAATGCAGCAAAAACAAAAAACAATATGCCTTTGCCTAAGAGCGGAGGGGGGAGAGGAGCGACAATTGCAAGCCACTTTAGGGCGGCTGTGTCATGTGATTCCAAGATGGCAGCACCTATGCAACGGAGGGCGAAAAGATCTAGAATTTCAGAACTAAATAAAAAGGATGGCATGAAACCATTGGCAGGGGTCTGCTCTGCTAGCTCGGATGCGACTGGGGTTCACCATCACTCTGATGCAATCACTGTACCAAAGTGCTTGCCCTATTGTGCTGCACTCTACTTCAAAATAGAGAATTTGCACCACCAATGTGCTGAAAAATATATTTCCTCAATGCTCAAACTATATGCTAAGGCTTCGTTATATGCCACTGTCTTATAGCAGATAGTTTTCAACTTTTGATTATTTCTTGATTTACTGTAGGTATGAAAACTTTTGGGTAACTGCAGCAGCTAACCACATGGTCACCCCCTCGCCAAAGCGAGGGATGACCTGCAGCCTGTTTGGAAGCCTGGCTTGTAGCCCAATCTACTGTTGCATTAGTAACAGACTGCATTTGGAAGACAGTGTGGCTGTAGCTAGCTTCAGTTGCTGCATTGGAATGTGCATCTATTGACATTAGGTGACCATAGCAGACAGAACTTATTGTGCAGGGGGAGACTGGTGTGGTGAGATCAGGTGAGTATGTGGGCTCTTTTGCAGTGCTTTTCAATTCGGTCGCAGAACATAGGATTCTTAATAAAGACTGAAAGTAGATGGCAGATATTTTCTGGCACCTAATATTTTGACAAGCCTTGCATGAAAGGCTTTTCTTTTTCTTACCTGGAACATGGGGCTGAAGTATCAAACTGCCCGTGATGTCGCAAACGAAAAAGGATATCACTAGAACATCTCGGTACTAATAGTCGCTGACAATATGAGAAATGCAGGGCATCTCTTAATGCCCAACCTCCAGCGAGCACTTGTCGCCTTTTCTCATGCTTTCGCTCTGCGTGGATTGTTGAGGCTTGCAAGATGCCAAAGCATTGCCAAATGTAGGAAGCTCCTCCCTGCCACTCTCGTCTTACATTTGGTCCTCGAGGCACACTCCAAGTTGGTACAAGAACATGTGATGGTCTACTGAACACCCAGACACGATTCGGGCGATATGTTAGATATCGTCATTAACGGAATGCGAATGGCTGGTAATGTCTTACAAATGTCCAGCCTCTATGCATTGTCGAAGGTAGGAAGCTCATGCTGGAGGCAGGGAACTGAGGTTTCTCTCGGCGTCCTGACCTCGTGAGCGACTTTTAAAAGTGGCAATGCTACACCATGCAATAAAGGTTTTTACGAAACCAATTTGTGCTTGATCTTATCAAAAGCATGTATAAATCAAAATAAATTATATGAACTTGCTTCCGTCAAAAGCAAATGGTGCTGTGTATTCAAATTTACATAAAATAGTTTTTCCTGAGCAACCTTCGAAAAAACATTGCATTGATTAGTGCCGCTTTTTAACTGGAGTAAAAAGACCCATGTCTGTGTATAACTATCTAGACACTTTCAAACGAGCATACCGTAAGGAAATGAGGCAATGACTGTCTACCCTATACATGTCACCAGCGTCCTATACTTGTACACGAGACCTCTTCCAGCACAATGGAAGATCATGATTTCTCGGAGATGAAATGCATGCTTGAATAAAGGGACAAACAAATCGGTGCCGCCCTTAACAATAAAACAAGATATAAAAATCTGCACTCGCAGAACAGCCTGGTTTTAATTTCTTTATTGCTTATAACATTTCGGTGTCAACTGGATTGATTGCTACAATGTTGTTAGTCAATATTAGTGAAAAAAAAGATGTGCTTGCATTGACCAAAGTGCAAACATTGTAAAAACATTTTTCAGGAAACACAGATCTCCAACAATATTCGGTCCCGCTGGGCAATGGTAGCAATACATGTACAAACATTCTCACATCTAGGTCAGTTGACAAGCTTCTGAAAACGCCAGACGCCTTTTTGCAGTGCGTCCGCTCAGTGGCGCCTGCCACACTATCAGCCCACCCTATGGACAGATTGGACAGATCCGGTGGAATGTTCGATGCACATTACCTGCAGTGGAAAGTGATTTTATTGTGGTTCCTATAGCTCTTAGGCACCTGTTTCCGCATTTAGCGGTGTCGCCGTCTATGTAACTACCTCGCTAAATTTAGCGGGAAATTGAATTGGTGTTGAAGTCACGTGACGCCAATTTTCCCGCTAAGTCTAGCGGAGAAACTGCATTTGTTCATGGGTGTTAGTCATCTGACGTCATTTTCCCCCGCTAAATATGTGTTGGGTCACCTGACGTCAATTTCCCCGCCAAATTTAGCGGGGAAACTTAACCCACTAAATTGGGCAGGAAATTTAGCTAACATTTTCTGCTAAATTGGAGGGAAGGGAGAGGTAAACCCTCCCCTCCTCGTCAAGTGCTGCGTTCTACTTTAGCATGACAGAGAATTGTAAACGTCTCATTTTTTTTAACGCTGCTCTTCCGTGGAGCTTGTGAACCGATAGATCCGAGAACATTGGTGTGTACCGCCTGAGCGGAGGCATCTGTTTTCCCAAGCACCGGTTTTGAAACCCTCCTTTTCTTGAATCCTTTCAAGAAGACACCCAGTTAAAGGGCAACTCCGGTCCATACTTTTGAGTTTGAGATTATGACTGTTTTTAATGCAGTCAGCGTCCCTGAACTGCAAGGTGTAATTTTTTTCTCGTTATTGTGTGTAGTTTAAAAGATATCGACGCCCCATAGTTTTGTTTCGGGCGCGGCCAACAAAACCGAAACTAGCCGCTCGAGGCCCGGACAACACTGGAAATCAGCCCCTATGTGAATGTGACGTTGCGATTGTTCTCGTTCAACGAGTACGCAGGCCGAGCGGCACCTACCTCAGTTGCGCTAGCCGTCTAAAGATAGGAAGTAAGCTGATTTTGTTTTAATTCTGTGTACGTGGTAGTTATCTAGCATATGTAGCAAGAGTTAGTGCGTATACCCAGAAGCTAGCGCCTGGAAAACCCGTGAGCTCGTACGGTGCCGTACTCAACGGCCGCCGCCGTGTGTGCGCTAGGCCGTACCCGTCGCTTGTATACCCAAAAGCTAGCAACTGCAAAACAAGTGAACTCGTTCGGTGCCGTACTCGGCGGCTATCGCCGTGTGTGCGGTCTTCCGTACTCGTCGCTAGGCCTAAATTGTCATCGGGGCTCCGTGGATGGAGCGGCGTTAATCTATGCCGCGCTGCTAGTGACGTACAGTACTGGGGGCCCTCTCGCTTTCGCGCGGCGGGTCAGTCCGAGACACAAAGCTTTGAGGCTCTCCGGCGTGGGCCGCGGCGCCCGAACACGTGTGCTGGGCTGTACACGTCTGTTTTTTCATTCTTTTTTTTTTTTTCCTCGGGCACATAAAAGCTGAAGTCCACTTGCTGAACAGCGTTCACCCACACCTCCAATTTCCGGTCCGTTGGAAACGTGTGAAAAAGCACCTCCGTGCTGCGCAGCGAATTGTTTGAGCATCCCACAGCGCTACAAGTTGCACTCGGCATCTTTCGAGGAACAGCTGGGCAGTCTTGGGCGCACCGATGCTTGCTAAAACGAGTCTTGGAGTCCTCGCAAGCAAATAAATGAAAGGGTATACCGAAGCTACATGGGCTACAGATAAAAGCAACGGCTAAACACGCCAATCACAAGCCGAAGTAGCGGTGGTAGCGGCTCAGAGAAGTGCACTCCGCGCAACACCTGGACCGGAAAAAAAAAAAAAAGAAAAAGAGAACGATACTGACGTCACGGCCCAATGTTGCTTTAGCAATCGGCAACCCGCTGGCCGCCCGCTAAGGAGCAGCGGCTCGCATTTTTATTATCGGCATTAGTTGAGAATGCGGCGTCCCACGGACGTAATATTTTGGCTGGGGTCGTATTTTGTGTCACTACAGCGATACCAGTAATTTATTTCATTTTGAGTTTTGGCCGGAGTTGCCCTTTAAGAGAAAATGGCGACAAACAACCTTTTAGCAAATTTGTTTTTAGAAATACGCAATTCACCGAACTTGGCTGCATGCTCTAGCATTTGCTTGTTCCGCCTTTGCCAATGGCAAAGCCGAGCCGGTCAGTCAGTCAGCAAGTCGGTCGCTTGGGCGGCCAGCATGTTCAGAGTATTATAGACAAGTTTTCGTGCTTGTCACAACACTGCTGTTTTCACAATAATAATTTTACGTTCTGCCTGGTTTACGGCCTAACAAAGAAGAGCGGCTGCTCAAAGCATAGGTCAACAAGCTTCACTGAATCGTGCGGTAGCCTTTAGCTAAGTCTTTCAGACGACGATCGAATGGAATCACTAAACGGCGCTCCTCCACAACTGCTTGTTTTAGGTGCAGTACATTCTATTAGCTTAAAATAAAGGCACACAGCTAAAGCACCTCAGTGATGCCTAGCAGGTAGCGAAACAAATCTCTCTGTAACAAAGCGTGCGTGGTTACCGAGACATCACGTTATTCAGAGGGCAGATGCAGAGTATAACCACTGTACAGCTTTGTCTCCGTATTTGCACTATCTTCCAAGGTATTGTCCAGGTACAGGCGGCACTGCCGAGCAGACAGGCAAATAAATAAATATTTAAGAAAAAATACTATTCAGTTTCGTACCACCAACATTACCGTCTTGCTTCGGCTCTTCACTAGATAGTTGACAGCTGCCCGATGCTTTCCAGATATGCGGAAGCAAAACATTTCATCAACATAAGTGCTATCCGCCACCGCTTAGCCAAGTGTTCTTTGCGAACATAACTGGGCTGCCTAACGATATTATAGAACGCCGCAAGTTAAATAATTTCAAAACAAAAGCGGTTCTTGCAATTGCGCTACATAAAAAGAACAGTGCAGGTAGAGCTCCATGGTACCTACGTTTGTGGATATTTGCTAGCAAAATAGCAGGTATTGAAAACAGGAAAATTAACCAGAAAGTGTGATGGCTTTGGGAGGGAAAGAAACGTGGACAAAAGGCAAGCAGTTCAGAGGAGACAACCCACCGAGCTAACGCTCTACAAAGAACGGTAAAGATGTCGCTGGTCTGCCGCTGGCGTGGCCTAAGAAGAGGGGAGGAGCCTGGGAGAGGGGAGGGGGAGGGGCTATTGCGGAGCGCCAATGGCGAGGTGCGCGGAGGGGCGCGCGCCGGGAAGCAGGCACGGGCGCTGCGGGCTCCTATTTCAGTTGCTTTGTCGGAGTACAGATGGCGCTACGAGCGCGCTGTCGCGTGGAGTGGGGAAGACAGGGCAGACGGGCGCACCAAGGACGCGGACACCTCTTTGAGTTGCTTTGTCAGAGTACAGATGGCGCTACGAGCGGCGCAGTGCGCTCGTGACGGTTGTGCGCCTTTGCGCTACGCGGTGAAACGGGCGCACGGTCGCACTAGCGACGCCGGCGTGCTGTCGTGACGGCTCTTGCGGCCCGCCGCCGTGTTTCGCTTGCTTTTGACGGGTCTGCGCTCGGTCGCGCGTCGTCGCTCTCTGGGCGCGCTTATGGCGCAGGTCACTTGATGAACTCGCGCTCACTTTTCTGCGCGCTTTTAAACTGCAGATGACGGGGCTCTTTAGCGCTTTTGAGTGTACACATTTGAAAAGTGATGGCAGTGAGGTCTTGTGAAAGTAATTCGGAATACGTAAAACAATGCCTGATTGATAGACAGTTTGACGTCTATTTCTAGGTTATTAATTGTCGTATCAATACCGCTTTTCTTCTAGCAGTCTTCTAGCTGAAAGGCTCAATATAAAAAAAAAAAAGAAAGAAAACGCATTACGTATAGTGCTGGTACCTGATCCCCCCCCCCCCCCCCCCCCCCCCTCACTGACGGAGATGAAAGCGGGGAACAGAAATAACTCTCGTATAGTAATAAAGTTATCATTTTTGCATGAAAAAGCAACGGTAGAAAATTGCGAAGGGAAATAAATTTCCTTATCACATATTTATGTTTTCTTTTCACATTTTTTTCGTTAGTTTCAGTACGGAATTGTGATCCGAAATCGGAGCAAGCAAGCCCAAAGACACAACTACGCAAAGCAGCAGAGACTGGGTTAAAGAATTATACATATATCATTTTGGGACTCCACAATTAGCTCACATTTATCACCTACCTTCAAAACAACTTCTCACAAGGTGTATCAAGTGATGAAAAAAAAATACAGTAGAGATATTTCGACTTGTGTACGTGATCAACCTATCGCGCGAGCACGGACATAGCAACCGGAGCAGCTATCATCCAAGCATTTCAGACTGCTGCCGGGCGAAAACAATAAAAATGAAGGAACAGCTGCACTGCGCGATAAACCGGCCCTCACGTTAGGGTGCCCGTTTGGAATTTTGCTTTTTGTGGTGGTGCTCAGATACGGGTTCCCCACCAATGCAAGCCTCGTCATCGTCCGTTCATTAGAGCTCAGTTATAAAATTTATTGAGGTTTTTCGTGTTTTGTTTTTTGCTTCCAAAGCACCTGTCAACGTGCTCCTGGCAGTACTTGACCGCGCGCAAAGCAGAAGACGTCGCGGTGTTACAAAGTCCCTACATAAGAGCAATTCTTACAAGCTGCGACATTCTTTGAAGCGCCGACTGCTTGACGGTGCAGTTTTAAGGAAGCGACTGGCGGCGCACAGCAGAAGACTGAACGGAATGACGCCATTTTGTTTCAGCGGAATGGGCCCCGTCATTTGGATTGGTTCTCGTTACTCGTAAAATTAACAATGAAGGGACTTTACAGTGTTAAGAAGCGGGGCGTCCCCTACATCGTGATGTCACCGTCCTCCAAGCGCCGGCCGCTCCCAATGCACGGCGGAGGCTACGCGGTCACTGTCGTGCTGTCGTGTGACCGCCAGTGACCGCCTGTGGCCGTGTGGACGTACACTTTCGTTCGCGGCTCCCGGAAGGCTCCCACTTGCTTTGCAGTCACTTGCTTTCTCTTTCTTTATGACAGCATTTCAGAAATTTCATAACATAAGTATCGTGATAGTTTAATACCAAAATTAAAAAAAAAAAAAAAAGAAATAAGACATCCTCGTTGCCCTTTTTAGTGCGACACCTTTAAGCTCAATTATCATACTCAATCTCGAGCCCTTGATTGTTTCATTCTCCCAAGCTTGCCGATCGATACCAGGGGGTCCGGAGACTGTGCCAGTCTGACAAAGGCACGAAAGAAGCCAAGCGAATTCGATCAATCTTAATGTACGAGTTTCCCATCAACTCATAAACCGTCATACATACGCAGAATGAGAGTCATGGAAAAATGGACAGCCATCTAACGACACTTTTTTGGGAGTGCCAGATAATGTGTGTGTGTGTGTGGGGGGGGGGGGGGGGGGGGGGGATCATAACGCGTTGACACGTGCTGAAACGCGCAGTTGTGCACATGCTTCGGACGGTGGCGAATTCTGAGTCAGGTTCCGTTAGAATGGAATTCTACATTGATATTGGGAACTTCTAGCAATCCGTTACCGTGTTCCGCGTACTGCGCTACCGTCCGCTCAAGGTATCATCGGGGCGCGCCCTTAGAAGCATGCTTCAGAGGCTCCGGTAGTGCGGTACGCGAAACTCAGTAGCGGATTGCTAAAAGTCCCTATTACTACTATCTACGACTACAAACTGTTCAGAACGCTATTGAGCCAAAATATTGCGCTACTTTTACTCTGAAATTGTTTCTCCCCACGTATCGTCACCTCTAGTTGACTTCTTCAGACATGGCTCGCATACGTCAATCGTACAAACCCACCGTAGGGACGTACCGTTTAGAAGTCTGGCACTCTGGGACTATTATGTTTTCTTGTTTTTTAGACTACCCAGCTACGCGGAGAGTCGAATAAAAACACAAAAAGCTGTATGAAAGTAAGACAAAGCATAGAAGAGTAAAATAAGGAATAAGGAAAAATATAGTAGATTTTTTATTCTGCGATGAACATGAACAGAGTTTTCATTCGCACTGAATAAACTGATGCACTTTACACACAGAAGTCGGATCTATTTGAAGATACGCGTAATCATTTCAAATACAATTCATAATGCGACCGTTGGATATAAAGAGAAAAAACAATTATATGTTGCTCTTTCAAGACGAAATCAAAACTAGCTCATAAAGGGGGCGGTAAAACAAATTATGTATTTTGCGCGAATACGGCCTATACCCACGTCAGACGGGAAGGTAAATGTCATTTTGATTGAATGTCATTCATCGCTCGGCGAATCAGCTCGTGATGCTATAGTTCTGCATGTGGCGGGTGCACGCGCAGCGTGGCTTATTAAACACGCGGATTGGCCGAGCTGTAATGCCATTTTGCTTAAATGTCATTTAACGTGCCCGTCTGGCAGGGGTATTAGTACAGTGGTCTCAAACTCATTTGAGTGTAGGCTTATAGATTAGACACGACAACTGCGTGGAGACTCGACTTCGGCTCGTAACAGTCAATGCCTCGGCGGACACTCGGATCGTGGCTCGTGTGTACCCACTGCGGTGATGAGAATAGCCGTAACAATTCCTAGATTCCTGGAGCCGTTTAACGGCATAGGATTGGCACGAGGCCACGTGGCCGCTTGTTCTGGCTTAGATTTGAGGGGATAGACGATGCATATAGATATTTCTCGAATTTTTTTAGCGACTGCCCATTGCCTAGAAAGAAAAACTAAGTCAAGTTTATTCAGTTATTAACGTTAGTGAGTGATTTTAAGTAGTAATTGGCGAAGGTACAAAAATCGTTTCGTGGCTCCTTTGATGGTGATATTTATTTTATATTTTTTTGAAGGCGAGAATCCCGAGCTTTAAGCTTTATTTTTGGCAGTTGCTCCTGTTGATCGAGAGATCGCGCAACCGAGATGCATCCCTCAACGAATAGCTCGCTCTTGCATATTTCTCGAATTTTTTTAGCGACTGCCCATTGCCTAGAAAGAAAAACTAAGTCAAGTTTATTCAGTTATTAACGTTAGTGAGTGATTTTAAGTAGTAATTGGCGAAGGTACAAAAATCGTTTCGTGGCTCCTTTGATGGTGATATTTATTTTATATTTTTTTGAAGGCGAGAATCCCGAGCTTTAAGCTTTATTTTTGGCAGTTGCTCCTGTTGATCGAGAGATCGCGCAACCGAGATGCATCCCTCAACGAATAGCTCGCTCTTGCATATTTCTCGAATTTTTTTAGCGACTGCCCATTGCCTAGAAAGAAAAACTAAGTCAAGTTTATTCAGTTATTAACGTTAGTGAGTGATTTTAAGTAGTAATTGGCGAAGGTACAAAAATCGTTTCGTGGCTCCTTTGATGGTGATATTTATTTTATATTTTTTTGAAGGCGAGAATCCCGAGCTTTAAGCTTTATTTTTGGCAGTTGCTCCTGTTGATCGAGAGATCGCGCAACCGAGATGCATCCCTCAACGAATAGCTCGCTCTTGCATATTTCTCGAATTTTTTTAGCGACTGCCCATTGCCTAGAAAGAAAAACTAAGTCAAGTTTATTCAGTTATTAACGTTAGTGAGTGATTTTAAGTAGTAATTGGCGAAGGTACAAAAATCGTTTCGTGGCTCCTTTGATGGTGATATTTATTTTATATTTTTTTGAAGGCGAGAATCCCGAGCTTTAAGCTTTATTTTTGGCAGTTGCTCCTGTTGATCGAGAGATCGCGCAACCGAGATGCATCCCTCAACGAATAGCTCGCTCTTGCATATTTCTCGAATTTTTTTAGCGACTGCCCATTGCCTAGAAAGAAAAACTAAGTCAAGTTTATTCAGTTATTAACGTTAGTGAGTGATTTTAAGTAGTAATTGGCGAAGGTACAAAAATCGTTTCGTGGCTCCTTTGATGGTGATATTTATTTTATATTTTTTTGAAGGCGAGAATCCCGAGCTTTTAGCTTTATTTTTGGCAGTTGCTCCTGTTGATCGAGAGATCGCGCAACCGAGATGCATCCCTCAACGAATAGCTCGCTCTTGCATATTTCTCGAATTTTTTTAGCGACTGCCCATTGCCTAGAAAGAAAAACTAAGTCAAGTTTATTCAGTTATTAACGTTAGTGAGTGATTTTAAGTAGTAATTGGCGAAGGTACAAAAATCGTTTCGTGGCTCCTTTGATGGTGATATTTATTTTATATTTTTTTGAAGGCGAGAATCCCGAGCTTTTAGCTTTATTTTTGGCAGTTGCTCCTGTTGATCGAGAGATCGCGCAACCGAGATGCATCCCTCAACGAATAGCTCGCTCTTGCATATTTCTCGAATTTTTTTAGCGACTGCCCATTGCCTAGAAAGAAAAACTAAGTCAAGTTTATTCAGTTATTAACGTTAGTGAGTGATTTTAAGTAGTAATTGGCGAAGGTACAAAAATCGTTTCGTGGCTCCTTTGATGGTGATATTTATTTTATATTTTTTTGAAGGCGAGAATCCCGAGCTTTTAGCTTTATTTTTGGCAGTTGCTCCTGTTGATCGAGAGATCGCGCAACCGAGATGCATCCCTCAACGAATAGCTCGCTCTTGCATATTTCTCGAATTTTTTTAGCGACTGCCCATTGCCTAGAAAGAAAAACTAAGTCAAGTTTATTCAGTTATTAACGTTAGTGAGTGATTTTAAGTAGTAATTGGCGAAGGTACAAAAATCGTTTCGTGGCTCCTTTGATGGTGATATTTATTTTATATTTTTTTGAAGGCGAGAATCCCGAGCTTTAAGCTTTATTTTTGGCAGTTGCTCCTGTTGATCGAGAGATCGCGCAACCGAGATGCATCCCTCAACGAATAGCTCGCTCTTGCATATTTCTCGAATTTTTTTAGCGACTGCCCATTGCCTAGAAAGAAAAACTAAGTCAAGTTTATTCAGTTATTAACGTTAGTGAGTGATTTTAAGTAGTAATTGGCGAAGGTACAAAAATCGTTTCGTGGCTCCTTTGATGGTGATATTTATTTTATATTTTTTTGAAGGCGAGAATCCCGAGCTTTAAGCTTTATTTTTGGCAGTTGCTCCTGTTGATCGAGAGATCGCGCAACCGAGATGCATCCCTCAACGAATAGCTCGCTCTTGCATATTTCTCGAATTTTTTTAGCGACTGCCCATTGCCTAGAAAGAAAAACTAAGTCAAGTTTATTCAGTTATTAACGTTAGTGAGTGATTTTAAGTAGTAATTGGCGAAGGTACAAAAATCGTTTCGTGGCTCCTTTGATGGTGATATTTATTTTATATTTTTTTGAAGGCGAGAATCCCGAGCTTTAAGCTTTATTTTTGGCAGTTGCTCCTGTTGATCGAGAGATCGCGCAACCGAGATGCATCCCTCAACGAATAGCTCGCTCTTGCATATTTCTCGAATTTTTTTAGCGACTGCCCATTGCCTAGAAAGAAAAACTAAGTCAAGTTTATTCAGTTATTAACGTTAGTGAGTGATTTTAAGTAGTAATTGGCGAAGGTACAAAAATCGTTTCGTGGCTCCTTTGATGGTGATATTTATTTTATATTTTTTTGAAGGCGAGAATCCCGAGCTTTAAGCTTTATTTTTGGCAGTTGCTCCTGTTGATCGAGAGATCGCGCAACCGAGATGCATCCCTCAACGAATAGCTCGCTCTTGCATATTTCTCGAATTTTTTTAGCGACTGCCCATTGCCTAGAAAGAAAAACTAAGTCAAGTTTATTCAGTTATTAACGTTAGTGAGTGATTTTAAGTAGTAATTGGCGAAGGTACAAAAATCGTTTCGTGGCTCCTTTGATGGTGATATTTATTTTATATTTTTTTGAAGGCGAGAATCCCGAGCTTTAAGCTTTATTTTTGGCAGTTGCTCCTGTTGATCGAGAGATCGCGCAACCGAGATGCATCCCTCAACGAATAGCTCGCTCTTGCATATTTCTCGAATTTTTTTAGCGACTGCCCATTGCCTAGAAAGAAAAACTAAGTCAAGTTTATTCAGTTATTAACGTTAGTGAGTGATTTTAAGTAGTAATTGGCGAAGGTACAAAAATCGTTTCGTGGCTCCTTTGATGGTGATATTTATTTTATATTTTTTTGAAGGCGAGAATCCCGAGCTTTAAGCTTTATTTTTGGCAGTTGCTCCTGTTGATCGAGAGATCGCGCAACCGAGATGCATCCCTCAACGAATAGCTCGCTCTTGCATATTTCTCGAATTTTTTTAGCGACTGCCCATTGCCTAGAAAGAAAAACTAAGTCAAGTTTATTCAGTTATTAACGTTAGTGAGTGATTTTAAGTAGTAATTGGCGAAGGTACAAAAATCGTTTCGTGGCTCCTTTGATGGTGATATTTATTTTATATTTTTTTGAAGGCGAGAATCCCGAGCTTTTAGCTTTATTTTTGGCAGTTGCTCCTGTTGATCGAGAGATCGCGCAACCGAGATGCATCCCTCAACGAATAGCTCGCTCTTGCATATTTCTCGAATTTTTTTAGCGACTGCCCATTGCCTAGAAAGAAAAACTAAGTCAAGTTTATTCAGTTATTAACGTTAGTGAGTGATTTTAAGTAGTAATTGGCGAAGGTACAAAAATCGTTTCGTGGCTCCTTTGATGGTGATATTTATTTTATATTTTTTTGAAGGCGAGAATCCCGAGCTTTAAGCTTTATTTTTGGCAGTTGCTCCTGTTGATCGAGAGATCGCGCAACCGAGATGCATCCCTCAACGAATAGCTCGCTCTTGCATATTTCTCGAATTTTTTTAGCGACTGCCCATTGCCTAGAAAGAAAAACTAAGTCAAGTTTATTCAGTTATTAACGTTAGTGAGTGATTTTAAGTAGTAATTGGCGAAGGTACAAAAATCGTTTCGTGGCTCCTTTGATGGTGATATTTATTTTATATTTTTTTGAAGGCGAGAATCCCGAGCTTTAAGCTTTATTTTTGGCAGTTGCTCCTGTTGATCGAGAGATCGCGCAACCGAGATGCATCCCTCAACGAATAGCTCGCTCTTGCATATTTCTCGAATTTTTTTAGCGACTGCCCATTGCCTAGAAAGAAAAACTAAGTCAAGTTTATTCAGTTATTAACGTTAGTGAGTGATTTTAAGTAGTAATTGGCGAAGGTACAAAAATCGTTTCGTGGCTCCTTTGATGGTGATATTTATTTTATATTTTTTTGAAGGCGAGAATCCCGAGCTTTTAGCTTTATTTTTGGCAGTTGCTCCTGTTGATCGAGAGATCGCGCAACCGAGATGCATCCCTCAACGAATAGCTCGCTCTTGCATATTTCTCGAATTTTTTTAGCGACTGCCCATTGCCTAGAAAGAAAAACTAAGTCAAGTTTATTCAGTTATTAACGTTAGTGAGTGATTTTAAGTAGTAATTGGCGAAGGTACAAAAATCGTTTCGTGGCTCCTTTGATGGTGATATTTATTTTATATTTTTTTGAAGGCGAGAATCCCGAGCTTTAAGCTTTATTTTTGGCAGTTGCTCCTGTTGATCGAGAGATCGCGCAACCGAGATGCATCCCTCAACGAATAGCTCGCTCTTGCATATTTCTCGAATTTTTTTAGCGACTGCCCATTGCCTAGAAAGAAAAACTAAGTCAAGTTTATTCAGTTATTAACGTTAGTGAGTGATTTTAAGTAGTAATTGGCGAAGGTACAAAAATCGTTTCGTGGCTCCTTTGATGGTGATATTTATTTTATATTTTTTTGAAGGCGAGAATCCCGAGCTTTAAGCTTTATTTTTGGCAGTTGCTCCTGTTGATCGAGAGATCGCGCAACCGAGATGCATCCCTCAACGAATAGCTCGCTCTTGCATATTTCTCGAATTTTTTTAGCGACTGCCCATTGCCTAGAAAGAAAAACTAAGTCAAGTTTATTCAGTTATTAACGTTAGTGAGTGATTTTAAGTAGTAATTGGCGAAGGTACAAAAATCGTTTCGTGGCTCCTTTGATGGTGATATTTATTTTATATTTTTTTGAAGGCGAGAATCCCGAGCTTTAAGCTTTATTTTTGGCAGTTGCTCCTGTTGATCGAGAGATCGCGCAACCGAGATGCATCCCTCAACGAATAGCTCGCTCTTGCATATTTCTCGAATTTTTTTAGCGACTGCCCATTGCCTAGAAAGAAAAACTAAGTCAAGTTTATTCAGTTATTAACGTTAGTGAGTGATTTTAAGTAGTAATTGGCGAAGGTACAAAAATCGTTTCGTGGCTCCTTTGATGGTGATATTTATTTTATATTTTTTTGAAGGCGAGAATCCCGAGCTTTAAGCTTTATTTTTGGCAGTTGCTCCTGTTGATCGAGAGATCGCGCAACCGAGATGCATCCCTCAACGAATAGCTCGCTCTTGCATTACAAAAAGCTGGAAAGCAAAAAATAAAACAATACAAAGGGCAAATGAACACGGATAAGTTTAAACTATGTGGATACGTTAAAAGAGCAGAGGTACTTTTCGAGCAAAAATGAATCGACGACACGAGATCACTACGGCGCATGCCATGTCTAGCGGTCGAGACATTGGAACCGCGGGACTCGAAGCTGATAGCCTGCGGGCCGCGTGTTTGAAACCCCTGGCTTAGAACGAATCCCTGCACGTTTATGACCAATAAAACACGCGTTCGTCTTGCTCCGCACGAAATGAACGTCGCAGAAAAAAAAAAAAAAAAAAAACAGCGTTTATTCTTTTAACTCGCAGTCAGAACAAGCGGCCGAGTGATCTGGAGTCGATGATATGCCGCCAGTGTGGATCATAGCCACACGCTGAGGTAAAGCACAGGACACGCGCCGAGTTTCAGACATTATTTGGGTTCGGCGTCGTGATTGCCGCGATCGGACACACGAGCCACTATACCCGAATGCTTGTCGAGCTATCGATTATCACGAGTCCAAATCGAGTGCTCACGCGATGCTCGGGTTCAATCTATGAGCCGCATTTAAATATTATCACTAGGGGACTATACCAACACTGCGACCCCCACGCACGTCATCAAGTTTTGCGAAGGATAGACTGAAAGATCACGCTCGCTTTTATCCTTGAAATTACACTGCAAGAAAGAGGTTTCTCGGTCAGTGGTGTTGCGTGCGAGTATACATGGGTCCCACGAGCGCCAGTAAACTCGTGTAAAGTGAAACACATTCCAACTGAATATCCTTGCACCGCCCATTTGTAGGGGTAGTGCAACAATTTTAGTGTTAAAAAAATTGTCAGTTTTTTTTTTTTGCATCGCCAATCACTACGAATGACATGTAACAGAACGACGAATAACTGAGGAAAGTGAGACGTTTAACAAAACGAATTTGTACAAATCCACGATCGCGGCACGTCGCAGAACAAAGTTGTTTTTCCTGTCTCAAAAAAAAAAAAAAAAAAGAGAGATGCTTTTGATGGCATTGCGGCCATCTTAGTGGCATTTACAGTCAGTGCCTCCATCACGCGCTCTTTGTCTTTCGCAGCGCTTTGGCTAGAGTGTATTTTGGCTGCGTGTATAGGGAGTATTCACTGTCGGCCATAGCTGTGTGCGCGAATGCTGAGCGCGTGCTGATGCCGAGCTTCCACAGTTCTTTTGCAACGTGCATTCCGCACCATCAAGAGTGCCGGTCTTAGCAACCTATTGATGTGAGCTCGTTCTGAGCTTGCGCTCTAAACAGCACCCACAAATATGGCGTCCAGTGAATACTTCTTACAGCTGCGTGAGCACTCTTCCGCTTTCAAGACGAGAAAGCTCGCGCTGGAGGCGGAGCTTCGACTGCGCTCTTCGCCTGTCACCACGACTATTCGCCCCGAGATTCGATCGACACGGCTCATACGGTAAAAATCGGAACTATGCTTTGTTTTACACTTACTTGGAGCAAAAGGAATGCTACGCACGTGAGGCCGAACCCATGGGAGACGCCAATGCAGCGCTCGCGCACTGGGATCAAGTGCTAAGAGCTCGTGCTCTGTACCCTTGCCCGTGCTCTGTGCCGCTGGTGTGGATGCTTTGTCTCCACCCGCATTGTGGACAAATGGAATCACCACATGCCTCATAGAGAACCATAGATAAACAAAAGCACGCTTCCATACAATCCAATCTGGGTCTCGAGGCCAATAATGTTTGTTTTGTGCGCCATAAAGAGAGCAAGACGCGTTATCGGAACTGTCTTCTGACGCCTATAAACGAGACAAAATGCCTTTATATAAAATCGGCTTCGATACTTAGAGTGATGACATAACGAGGAAAGGATCATGCCGGCGGCATTGCTTCTTTCGCCTATTGTTCGTGATAGCCTAGATCAGGGGTCTCAAACACGCGGACCGCATGCGCCCGCGACTCGCCGAGACGCAGCCCGCAGGCAACCGGCTACGAGTCCCGGTTCCCATGTCTCAAGTACTAGAAATGGCCTGCGCCATCGTGATCTCATCTCGCCTATTCATTTTCGCTCGGAAATTGGCCCTCTTTTATCAACTTTTTCACATCGTTTTTACATACCGTATTTGTGTTCATTTGCCCTTTGTTTCGCTTTATGTTTTGCTTCCCAGTTTTTTGTAATGTACAACAATTCCGCGACTAGGCTGCAAGCGTGAACTCTTTCTTGAAAAATGCATCTCGGAGAACTCTCGATCAGCAGGAGCAATTGCTGCCTAAGATAAAACTACAAGCCCGGAATTCTCGCCTTAAAAAAAAAAAAAATATATATATATATATATATATATATATATTTATCGCCATGAAAAGACAAGTACATGGGTGTTGCAATGAAAATCTTCGGGAAAGCAAGAACTGCCAAATTAACTGATTCTTTCATAGAGACATATCGAGCTTGGTTAATTCGCGAGTGAATTGAGCAACGGGAACGACAGTGTACTTGCTCTCCTATTTTAAAAATGCGAGCACGTTGGCGGGGCGGTGTCATTTTAATTATCATTATCACATCAAGTCAGGGCCCAGAGTAGTCATATAAACAAATGAAATCTAAAAACGTCCCTCGGAAAACTGAGTTTACCTAGATTGTAGCCTAGATTGTAGAGAGGGTCCAACTCAAACTGTGGGGAGCGTTTGCCGTTTGAAAGCGGACGCTTCTATCGGAGATTGGTCGCAAGTGTATCTTGTTAGCTCCATAACCTAAAGGTGTACTTTCTGTTTGCAAGTAGAAAAATGCTCATGCACTCTTTGGTGTAGTGTCCTTAGGTATGGTGTAACTCTATTTTTTAACTGCTTTCGACAATGGCACGCCAGAAGTGATAGCATTCTGAGGGGGATGTTGAAAAGTGTTACTTCAACACCTCAGGTGATAACTTATTTAGTTTACTCAAATTGTCTTGTTTCTATTCGTTATTTATTCAGGCGGTTGATTTTTGTCACTTTCGATGCAGTGATTTTAAAACAGAGTTTGGCCCCACGTATATTTAGAACACTACTCGGCTTTGAAATTCCTCGTATCTATACTCATTATGGTGAAAGCATTAGGTAATTTTACGTGCCGAAGATTTTTAATGAGCTACCAGATAACTTATTCTAACCATGGGTTCAAAAAGAGTGAAAAAATTTATTACATGATATCACCAAGTGATAAATCTACAGTTAATATTTAGTGAGTTATGTTGCTACCTGCTATTTCTGCAAGGAATGGGCTGTACCGCAAGGTCATGCAACATAAGCCTCCCTTGGCTCACGCAGACCTGTATTTGTATTTGTTTATTGCTATGAATAAAAATGTATAATTATTATATTATTAATAGTATTATTACTAGTATTATTAAGTGCGCATGCACTGCGTTATCGCGTGACTATACCCTGTCTCACTAAAACTGTGCAGTACAGCCAAAGCTACAGGAGAGAGTGTACCCCTGACCTGTTCAAGAGGAGGGAAAGGGGGGAGGAGGGAATCCCGTTCCCCCGTTCCCTCCTCGTGAACAGGTTAGCACATGCTCTCTCCCCTGTAACTTTGGCTGTACTGCACGGTTTTAGTGAAATGGAGTATAGACACTTTTCACAAGGGCGCCCCAGTATCGACGAAAACGTTGTTTTGCCGTCGCTACGCCAATATAATATATTTAGGATATAAGTGGTAGCCGTCACACATTCTCGTTTTGCCGTCCCTCTATTTATTTATTTTTATTACTATTTACAGGTTGAAGCGTTTTATTATTTTTTCGTCGCCCATACACAAATATGCGGATGGCTCCGGTCAGCTGTGCCCGGAAGCAAAGCGAGAGGCGCCTTGGGGTCGCCAACGTGGCCTTCAACGAAGGATTATTGAGTTGACTGACGAAGTTCGTCCCGAGAGCCTTGGAGAGATTCCGCCTTCTCCTAGCTTCTGGCGCGTTTGTGGGATTATCCCTTACCGCATGGATTATCCTCTTCCTCCGTCCGGACTTCGATGGCGACACAGCGACGAAGGACGTCTGGCCCCTCGGCGCGGGTGTGGTTAACGCGAATGGCGGTGTTTGAGGGAGAAGGAAAGGCATAGCTGTACGTTGAGACAATGGCCCTATCGCTTTGGCCGGGGCATTGTCCATCGGGATTCCCTGCTAGCGATATGGAGAAATGTGACGTTATAAAAGGAGCGGCAGGCGGCTGCTAGCGTGGGTGCGATTGCGCTATGAGCAAAAAGTTTCCATATGCCGCCAACGAAGTTTTGACGCAAAAAAACCATCCTGTCGGCAAAAAAAAGCCGCTTGTAGTAAAACATTTACGATCTCGCGAAGTACTGGTAAGCAAAGTAAGGTTACCGTCATAATCTAAACCCTGAAAAAAGGAGAAAAAAAAATACTGAACAAGACGACTCTCCTTGTATCAAGGTTTAAATTATATTTTCTAAACAGCTCACGTGCACACTTTCGCTCCTTGCCAAGGTTATCGTGTCGCAGACGGCACAAGCCGATGCCCCGGCGGCGGCGTCTCTGTGAGCGTGCACACGGCGGCGCCGCTGACCGATCGCCGTCTGGCCGGGCAAACAGCCCAAATGTGCGCTTGAAGCGTGGAAACGGCGTGATGAAACGAAAGGCCAAGGGTATCCACAGGACGAACGGAGAAAGCAGAGGCAAAGGTGTGCACCAACGTAAACAACGGTAGAAAAGTGCGGTCGCTCGCCGCTATGAAATCCGTCCGCAAACTCAGTAATGCGCGCCCGCATTCCTTTCCTGCTGCTCGTACTTTTTCTCACTTGATGATTACTCTGTCGCGGGGCATGCCGACGAAACGCTGGGCGGGGCACTTAGCAATTGCTACAACCGAGCGCGGCGCAGTTTACCAAGGCTCTTGCCGCGAATCACCATCGACTCAACCACCAGCATGGGTACCTGTTACCGGTGTTCAACGTCGTCATGTGACGTAGGTTCAAGGCATGTATACAAATGACGAAGCAGATTCCACTGGAACAAAATGGCGCCATTCCGTTCAGTCTTCTGCTGTGCGCCGCCATTCGCTTCCTTAAAACTGCACCGTCAAGCAGTCGGCGCTTCAAAGAATGTCGCAGCTTGTAAGAGTTGCTCGTATGTAGGGACTTTGTAATACCGCGATGTCTTCTGCTCTGCGCGCGGTCAAGTAGTGCCAGGAGCACGTTGACAGGTGCTTTGGAAGCAAAAAACAAAACACGAAAAACCTCAATAAATTTTATAACTGAGCTCTAATAAACGGACGATGACGAGGCTTGTATTGGTGGGGAACACGTATCTAAGCACCACCGCGAAAAAAGAAAAAAAATTTCCAATCGGGCATTGTGGCGTGGGAGCCAGTTTTTCGCGCAGTGCAGCTGTTCCTTTATTTTTATTGTTTTCGCCTGGCAGCAGTTGCTACACTGCGAAGTTTGAAATGCTTGGATGATAGCTGCTCCGGTTTCTATTTCCGTGCTCGCTCGATTGGTTGATCCAGAGCCTTTTATACTGGGTTGATCACCTACACAAGTGGAAATATTTGTACTGTATTTTTTTTTTTCAGGTTATTGATACACTGAGTGAGAAGTTGTTTGATGGTGGGCGAGAGATGTGAACTAATTGTGCAGTCCAAAAAATTGAATATATGTAAAATTCTTTAACCCAGTCCCTGCTGCTTTGCGCCGTAGTGCCTTTTGGCTTGCTCGCTCCAATTTTGAGTCACAATACCCGTGCACAAACTAACAAACCTACGAAAAGAAAAAGAAATTTGTGAAAAGAAAGCAGGAATATCTGATAAGGAAATTCATTTCCCTTCGCAATTTACAAGCATTGCTTTTTCATGCAAAAATAACAACTTTATTACCGTTCGAGAGTTATTTCTGTTCCTCGCTTTCATCTCCGTTAATGCGAGGTCATGTACCCAGTGCGTTGTCTTTGTTTGTCTTGAGCCTTTCAGCTAGCAGACTGCTAGAAGAAAAGCAGTATTGATGCGACAACCAATGACCTAAAAATAGACGTCAAACTGTCTATCAATCAGGCATTGTTTTACGTATTCCGAATTACTTTCACAAGACCTCACTGCCATCACTTTTCAAATGTGTACACTCAAAAGCGCTAAAGAGCCCCGTCATCTGCAGTTTAAAAGCGCGCAGAAAAGTGAGCGCGAGTTCATCAAGTGACCTGCGCCATAAGCGCGCCCAGAGAGCGACGACGCGCGACCGAGCGCAGACCCGTCAAAAGCAAGCGAAACACGGCGGCGGGCCGCAAGAGCCGTCACGACAGCACGCCGGCGTCGCTAGTGCGACCGTGCGCCCGTTTCACCGCGTAGCGCAAAGGCGCACAACCGTCACGAGCGCATGGATGGATGGATGGATGAATACGGCTGAGCCCTTTGGATCGGGCGGTAGCTTACGCCACCTAGCCATTTTGTTTTACCATTTAAGCTTAGAATATTTAAATGTGAAATCTATATTCACTCCGCAGAGCAAAGAAAGTGAGGCTATGAAACCCCCTTGCCATCAGTGAATAAGAAAATACCTAGTTTTCTCTCGATTTCTGCCACCATTCACTTAATCTTTGCTTGGTAATCTCTACAGTCTTGAAATCCACTCTCCCTTCGCTGTCTCTAAAACCCAATGACTTTATTAAATCTATGTTGTCTTCGGTAGGCATAGGGTGAAGCCCTTTACAGTAGAGTATCAAGTGCTCAGCCGTCTCGTCCTCCTCTCCACAAGCAGTGCACACTGTATCAATTTCCTGGTACTTCACTCTGTATGTTCTGGTTCGCAGAACACCCGTTCTTGCCTCAAACAGCAATGAGCTTCCCCTAGAATTGTCATAAATGCTTTCTTTGGCAATAACTCTTTTGTTTAATCTATAGCTTTCCAGAGCAGTCTTTGTCTGCATTCCCTCTAGCCACCGATCTCTTTCTGTGGCCTTAACTTTCTTCTTAACTGAGACTTGCTCTTCCGTATCTTTGCTATAGCCCAAAAACTTTCCTCTTAATTTCCTAGTGCACTGTCTCCACTTTGTGTCTACACTCCTCATGTATAAATAGCTGAAAACCTTTCGTGCCCATTGCTCCCCATCCATCAGCCTCAACCTATCCTCAAATTCTACCTTGCTCACCGCTTCCCTGCTCTCAAATGATGCCCATCCCATGTCTCCTTGTACTCCCTGGTTTGGCGTTTTGCAATGCGCCCCCAAAGCCAGTCTACCTACTCCGCGCTGTTTTATTTCTAGTTTCGCATGCACTTCGGATTTCATGCATAGCACCGCGTTTCCAAAAGTCAAGCCAGGCACCATGACCCCTTTCCAAATCTCTCTCACCACCTCATACCTGTTGTAATTCCAAAGTGCTCTATTTTTCATTACAGCTGCATTTCTGTTGCCCTTACCTATTATATACTTTTCATGGTCTCTGAGATATTCTGCACCATCACATATCCATACTCCTAGATACTTGTATTTACTAGCTCTCTCAACTGTAATATTCTGTATCTTCAGCCTCTCAACTTCATCCTCGTTAAAAATCATGACTGCCGACTTTTCGCTACTGAATTCTAAACCTAATTCCTCTCCTTCCCTACCACAGATGCTCACTAATTCCTGCAACTCTGTCCTGTTGTTAGCCATTAGTACAATATCATCCGCATACATCAATCCCGGTAAGGATTGCTGAATTTTTTGGCCTAGCTTACTGTAAGAAAGGTTGAACCCAAGCCCACTCTTCTCTAGTCTATCCTCCAATCCTCTCAGATACAACATAAACAGCAAAGGCGATAACGGGCACCCCTGCCTAAGGCCTCGTCTTATCTCTATTTTCCCTGTCGCCTTTCCTTCCCATGTTATAATCACCTTGTTATCTTTGTAAATGTTCCTTAATAGTGCTGTTAGTCCTTCATCTAGGTTTAAGTTCTCCATTATGTCCCACAGGTTTCTTTGGTTCACATTGTCATAGGCACCCTTGATATCCAGAAATGCCAGCCAGAGCTGTCTGTTTTCTTTTTGCGCTATTTCTATACACTGTGTTAGAGAAAATAAGTTGTCCTCCAACCTTCTTTGTTTTCGAAACCCGTTCTGTAACTCGCCCAGTATGCCCTCGCAATCTACCCATTCCTCCAGTCTGTTCTTTATAATCTGCATTACCAACCTGTAAATAACCGGTGTCACGGTTATAGGACGATAATTCCTAATATCAGACTTATCTCCCTTTCCCTTATATATCATACTCATCCTACTAAGCCTCCATTCATCTGGAATATTTCCTTTTGTTATCATGGTACTCACTACCTCCCTTAGTTTTGCCTTAGATTTAGGACCCAAATTCTTCACCAGCTTGATAGGGATACCATCTGTGCCTGTCGACGTGCCACTAGGGACTCTTCGTTCCGCCTTTTCCCATTCTCTTTGTCCAAAATCCGCGATGTCACAAACTGGACTGCTACTTCCTTCGGTTCTCCTATCTTCCACATGTACCCGTTCCCGAAATTTCTCCTCCATCACTGCTCCTATATATTGTATCGCATCATCTCCCTCTAATTGATCTCCCTGATGCGAGAGTATGAACCTCTGTCTAGCTTGCGTTGTTTCACCGAGTGAGTTCAAGTGCTCCCAAAACTTCTTGGCAGCATTTCTATCTTTCTTACTTACATTACTCATCCATTCCTCACCCTTTCTCTGAATTTTCGCATTGATCAAACTGGATGCCTCTCGGCGACATGTTACAAAATTGTCCCATTTTCTTTTTACTTCCGTTTCGGACTCCCCACTACGCTTGGAATACCTGTGTTCTCTAGAGGCTTCCTGACGTTTTTGTATTGCTTGCTTCACTTCTTTGTCCCACCAACTTTTTGGTCTATGTCCTTGCTTCCCCTTTCGTTTACTCTTAACTTTGTCTAGTTCTAGAGAAAAAAGCCTAGTTAGGCTCTCATAGGTCCAATCTGTATGCCGTTGCCCTGAAACTGCTGCCTCTATTCTTTCAACAACTATTTCCAACTCTTTGTCGCTGCAGAAAGTTTGCTTTGAATTATGTTGTCTAGTTTCAGCATTTACTTCTCTGGCAAAATTCAGCTTAATACGTTTGTGATCACTACCAAGACTTTTGGAACCTTCTTCATCTATTTTCATTACTTGTAACTTACCATATATTTTGTGTGACATGAGTACGTAATCTATAGCGCACTGCGCCGCTCGTAGCGCCATCTGTACTCTGACAAAGCAACTCAAAGAGGTGTCCGCGTCCTTGGTGCGCCCGTCTGCCCCGTCTTCCCCACTCCACGCGACAGCGCGCTCGTAGCGCCATCTGTACTCCGACAAAGCAACTGAAATAGGAGCCCGCAGCGCCCGTGCCTGCTTCCCGGCGCGCGCCCCTCCGCGCACCTCGCCATTGGCGCTCCGCAATAGCCCCTCCTCCTCCCCTCTCCCAGGCTCCTCCCCTCTTCTTAGGCCACGCCAGCGGCAGACCAGCGACATCTTTACCCAAAGAACAATCTTAACCTGAAATACTACTTTCTGTACAAACACAAGATACCCACGATATTACACGATAAATAGCCGCCAAAATTAACGTACCAATTAGGCAGTGCTGTTCGTAAGTCGCGTAAATCGCCGAAGTCACGGAACGTTCACGAAGCAAAACGGCCATCTTGGAAAAATCAAAATAGTGATGGTGATAGCGATGGGTCTTCTGTAAAAACTCCAAGGACAAATGTAATCAGCGTTTTTTTTTTTTTCGTTTTAATGTAAGGAACACGTATTCACCTTAGCAGAAACTTAAAATTATGGCAACAAAATGGCCTTAAGTTTGAACATTTAGTTGTGCCGAAATACACTTGGTAATGTTTCAAATCTGCAGAACGCAGATTTGAAAGCCCTTGCCGATTGCCTTTCCGTGAGCGTGTGAATGGTCAAAAGCCGATGCAATGATAGGCTGAAATACTCCGGAGATGGCATGCTTAAAGTGGTCAGAAATATTAAACGGGGTATATCTATTGTCTTTCCATCGAACTTTTCGGAGCTTAATCTTCTCAATAATTACCTTCTCGCATGTTTCACAGTAATCCGTGGCATGGATTCACCACACTATTTTTGTCAAGTGTGGCAAGAGGTATGCACCACAGTCAGAAAACAATATGAGAATTTATTTAATTACGACAGGAAGCCACGAAAGGGGAAGATGGCAAGACCCGATCCACCAAAAAGGAGTGGGCCTAAGAGTGCAGTCTTGGTCCATGATTCACGACGGTAACCTATGATGAATGCAGAGAACAAAGGAGTCCATCAGGTCAACAGGAACCAATATCTGACCCGAACATGCAAGGAAAACGCTCAGTTGGAAAACTCACTCTTAGAACCAGGACCGCTGGCGTCCACCGAGACCAAACTAAATACAATAACAGCGCCACCCTTCTGCGACGAATTAAAACATGCAAGTTATTTTATTTAGCTACTGCAAAATGGCCCTGTGAGATGGCGCCACGTAGAGTTCCTGTATAGGCTCTTTACAGGAGCCATAGTTGCATGACTGTTTTCCACGTACCGCCGCACCGCTACTCACCGAGATGCGACCATGTGAGGAGCAGACTCAAATGCCGTGCACGAAAGTACACATTGTACGCACCCTGGCATACGTTCCCGTTTTTGAGCGCACCGTGCTGCCATTCGCCGGCTCCTTATACCGTGCAGGAAAGACGGCGCTACGGGGATGAACACGCAATTCTGGCTCCCGTAGGGAGCCTATACAGAAGAGTCAGCGCCACTGACTCTTCAGCGACTCGACGGAACCACTAAGTGTAGCCGTGTAGTTTCCTTAGTGGCTGATGTGGGAGAAATGGCGGCGTTGCAATAGACTTCTTCCAAACCGACGCGCCCCATCGCGGCGAAATACCACGCAGTGCCCTCTGGGAACTTGTTGGCCACTTAGTTTCGGTTTCTACTGAGCAGCTTCATCTCATGCTATCACGCCGCGACCGAATACGCTGCTCATGTTTTCGATTATCTGACTTTTTTTACGAATGTACAATACACTCATTCTCGAGCGATACAAAACGAAGACCGGGGCACTTTCCTTGGTTCCAGAAACACCGGATATTATGCGTGCGTATGCAAACGTAGTAAGACGTGGCTTAGTCACCTCACCCCACGAGTGCATCTTTGAGCTCAGTGTCAGTAATCCCGTCCAGTACAAGTGAAGTACAACTGAAATTTGGTCACCTTGAGCCCAACACGTATTTTGTTTGCCAAACGTACGCTTCTTGTTACTTCTTTGGGCGAAAAGCAAGCCACATCCTCACAGGAGTATCAAAGTTAAGCCCAGCATTGGCACATTAACTTTTAAGGAAACAATAAATTCAACCTCACTACTGCACAAAAGTTACTGTGATGTCTTCCTCATGTCATCACATATCTCACACTCAAATTTTATGCAGATAGAAGATTAAGTTTTCGCAAACGCTAAGATCGGCTAGCTACGACGGAGGCCCTAACAAGCGTCCCCAACTCCTCCTCAGCCTTTTTGGACGAGCTTTTACTGACGCCCAAGATCTGTGCCTGAATGGTGTGTCTGAAATTATCTCGGCATACTCAGTCAGAAAGAAAGCAAACACATAACAAATATTATGGCCATTAGCAACCGTCAAATGCGCTTTGAATAATTTCGTTCGTTCAACACACCGCAGAATTCATGCCTGTCCAGTACACTTCCAGCGAACGGTGCGACATTGTTCACACAAGTGCTCGACTTCTGCTTTCTTTTTTTGTATGTGCGAATGTACCTATATTATTGCAGGATAACTTTATGCGCATACGTGATGTTGAATATTAGTGGAAGGCAAGCGGGTGGGGACTTCACTTTGTGCAGTGCTGCGGGGCAGTACAGATAAGAGATGAGAAGTGTGTTCGAATGGAGCTTTTCAATGGCACGTCAGAGTTTTACTTCGCATACTCAGGCGTATTAAGAAAAACAGTAATTGCAAAAAGTTATATTTCGTCTATGGACGCACGAAAAAAAAAGAAAAAACCAGAAAACTTCCTGCTCAGCAACACGGATGTAAAGGCGCGAGCTCGATGTATGCATACTCATTGGTTGCTACAGCTTGTTGATTCGTACAAAAGCAAGATCCCTGAGCTTCGCAGCGTCGACATTCCCAGCACTGGCTCGTCCACATACCTCGAACCGCTAACAAAAAGGCTCAAGTACAAAAATACAACAAGCATGAGTTAAGACAAGCTATACTTCTCGGGCTTGCGCTAAAGATTCGAGGTTTGGCCATTTAGGTTAGTTTAGAGACCACAAATGACGCTCTCGATACCAGAAAATATGAGATAACGGCCGTTTATGGTCCATGCTCTGTGTATCTCTTGTCGACGTGTCAATCGAAACCGAAACCATGCCACTCTCCTCCCTGGCTAACTAGTTCCCAGAGTGCAACGCGCGCCGTGTTGCATGCAGGAATTTATGGAAGTAGTCTATTGCGTTTAGTTCGGTTCTCGGGTATGGATGGAAGCCACTAATCATTTCTTCCTAACAAAAGCTGGCATATGTAGATTTTTCACTGAAAAAAGTTAACCTTGGGGGCTTTAGTCCCCCATCCTTAAAATCTGCCCATGACGCATGTGCCAAGAAAATGAGGGAGAAGAGTGGAAGAGAGCACGCAAGGACGTCAGGACACCCGAGCTCTGGTTAGAGGGATTGGTGGGTACACTTAAAGCTAGGTGCCTTTGTCTCCACTGCACTTGTCGAGGACGTTTCAATGCGAGAGTCAAACACTGGACGCCCGCGTTCTGCAGTCGAACGTGTTCAACGAGTGCAGCAGAAACAAAGGCTGCCTTTATCTCCACTGCACTCGTCGAACGCATTCGAATGTGAATGCGAAACGCTGGACACCGACGTTCTGCATGTGCAGTACAGACAAAGGCAGTTAGCTTTAGGTCTACCCACTAATCGCTCCAATCGGAGCTTTGCGTTTTGACATTCCTGCACTCTCATCCCCTCCTCTCTCTCAATTTCTCGGCACATAGAGTTCTGGAAGTTTAACAACAGTGGCTAGTGAAAAATCCAACAGACATGACATCCACAAAAAAAAAAAAAAAGCAGCTTTCTTTGGGATTTTTTTGAAGGTGTTCTAAAATGCACTGAGAACTCCAAGTCGAGTTACTCCGTTCGGAGCTGAGGGAGTTGATACTGAACGCACCATCACCACTACTGCAAGGGAGGTCACGTGGAAATATTGTGTCCCTGAACTGCTCCTGCCGCTTAAAACACCTTAGAGTTGTCGGAGCTGCTCATCGGTTTCAAGTCGTACCCAAAACCAGCAATGCGTGTTGCTGTGGAGGGGGGAATAACTCATCAGCTGCCCAAAAACTATATGAGTAACTTATCCCATGAGTAGCGGGCCTTATAGCAAGCTCGTTTCAAATGCACTGGCATTATGCGAGTCATCTCATAGAGTGCACCGCACTCGCGGAGTGCCGCACAAAGAACCGGTCTCAAACTAAATTACCGAGTGCAGCCTGATGCTGTCACCATCTGCATTGTAGTAAGAGTGCAGACCTCAAACTGAAATTAGCGCTACGCTGTTCGACATGACGGGGAGGAATGCGATTGAGAGTTGCTGCAACGTGTAGTTTATATCTGTGATGACTTCAAACAGCACGGCTGTAAGAGATATTTACAGATGGCATTAGTTCCTGTAACCTGCTCAGTACAAAACAGCTGTAACTTTTTGTTAAACGATACACTGGAAAAAACTGCGCAAAAGCTTGATCAGAGCAAACGCAAGAAATTTGAAGGCTAGGCACGCCTTGCGGAACACAAGGATGCCCACACGACTCTTTCTCTGAAGCGTGCTCCTTCTGTACGAACAGCCCAAGTTAATTTTAGGGTTAGAATATTTTTTGCCAGTTTCACGCTGTTTTGGATGGGTGCGAGGCGGGCTCACTCTCGTCGTAAAGCGGTACTCGGTCTTGTTGACTGATATTGCCGTTTCGTTTGACACTGCGATGTGCAACACTCTCGCCGCTTGTCCAGAAAGCTCTGTGACACTTTGTCGCCGCCAGATGACACTGTGCTCAACGTGCCGTTGCGCCCAACGGACAGGCCACGCGACACACCTTCGGCACTGGATTGGCTCCGATGGCTCGCAGCATTCAGAGTAAAGTGCGGTATTGCATTTTGCGCTCTAGTAACTCACCACTGCCGAGCTGCTACGCCAGAAGCACTCAGCAGACCCCACCAACTCACCTCTACATTGACAAGGCGGTAGGAGCCATGTGGTTGGTGGGCCAAGCTTTTATTGCCTCATGTCCGACCTGCAGATCTGTATGAGAAAGGGGCATGATAAGTGACGCAAGACTGACAATCGGCTGGTTCACCGAGCATGTAGCCTCCAGTGCCCTGTGAGTTAAGGGGTGAATGAAGTCTAAAGTTGGTATATAACAGCCGTCTACTGTCCCACTCTCAGGCACGCCACCCATGACCAGTCCAGTCATTGATCTTTAAAGGGGTTATGACACGAAAATTAAACGGATAAACTATTCTTGAAATGGAATGCTCATAGGCTACTTAGTATATAAACCAAGTTATTCAATTTTTAGAGCTCTAATAATTGCAATATTCAATTTACGAATTTTTATAATTTTCATTTGGCAACCAGGCAACACTGCTCAACTTAGTCACACCATGGTGTCCATAAACCACGTGACCATGAACACTCTCTCATTCTAGGCACCCCCATGATCGCCCAAGCTCTTCTCGTCGCGGTACGACACTCAAACAGCTCGGTAAACTGAAAGCTATTCTCACTCTCGCCCCCCGGCCGGTTGACCTTCCACCCTGCATGCGCCTGCGAGACATTCCCGGACGACGGTGACCACGGCGAACTCGTCGTCGCTGGAGCTCGTCGCCAGCGGGTCGCAGTCAAAATGAACAGCTTCCAACATCTCTTGATAGCAATCACTCTCATCGCTGCTTCGATCAATGTTGAACACTTCGACAAGGCGATCGATGCCGTAGACGTAATCGTCACAGACCGGATGCTGGAAACGTGGAAGGTAAACGAGGAAGCTGAGGCTCGATACGCCAAGAGAGCCAAGTCTGTGAGTGCGTGCAAGTAGACACCACGCTGGAGGCTGGTGTCTACTTGCAGCCTCCAGGTCCGCCCGGATCTGAGGGGCCCGCATATAAATTGATTTATCCACGAAATTATCGCGCCTTTTTCAAAACAAATTTAGCAGGATTATAGGAACATACAATGGGTCCTAGCAGTATAGTTATGTAATATTTTATTTTTGGCGTTTCATAACCCCTTTAAGCAAGGTTAAGCAATGACTGCCTTGTGCCACCACACATGAAGGTGTCCACGGAACAAAGCCGCATTGGTCCTGCCATAACCCACACCTTGTCGAGGCAGAAAACTTTCGGGCCCTTTATTTCCTGTGTTGTACAATACCCCAAGAGGTACCTCTGTTAAAACGGGACTATTTTGACCCCCTCGGTCAGAAACGAGGCCCCTTGCGGCCATTCAGCGCCGTCTACTCATTCATAGATGTTGCTCCTTTCGACAAAATGTCTGTGGCGACAGCTGGAGCTAGTGAAAAAGCGGACACCATAGCTCTTCCCAAAGCACCCTGTTCTTCCTCAAGAGCGGCTAGTTCATCCAGGAACAGTGCAATGGTGCTTGGTGGTCTATGATCGTAGACCACCGGTCATAGCCGCACCAACGGCGGCAGCGGCGGCAGCGGCGCCACCCCCCCAACTGACGTCACTCAGGTGACAAGCATTTCACTCGCATGACGTGACTCCAAGCCATACTCACTATGGCTGGCGACAACGCAAAAAAGGCATGCGCTGGCCCTTTGACCCATGCGGAGTGCAGTGCAGGAGGTGGAACGGCATCGGTGACCCAGTCGCTGCAGTTATCCAGAACTGTTTTACTGCTGTCTCGGCGAAGGTGCAGGCCCGCTGTTTGATGCACGTAGGTAGAAGCCATCAGCCGCAAGCATCGGACACCTGGGGTGGAAAATTTTGCACCCAACAAAACAATAACCATGAGAAGAGTGGTCTAGCCGGTGAATTGCAAAAACATAAAAAGCAGGCACATAAAGAAGTATTTCTGTTACCTTGTCTTGCAAAAACACAAAAAGCAGGTACATATAGAAGTATTTCTGTTACCTCGTCTCATGCTCAAGCATTATTTTGGATAGTATACATCAATAATACCTGTCTCGCAGTGGCTTTCTGAACAAAATGTAGTAGAAAATACAACCAGTTGAATACCAAAGGAGAAGTAGAACAGAGAGGCACTTATTTGTTGTCACTTTAACATGCACACTATGGAAGAGCACAACTCTTCGCCATTAAACCGTAGCAGAATCGCTTAGCAGTTCTGCTGCAGGTGTGAATGTACCACGAGGCAGAATACAGTATTTGTGCAGAAAACACCATCGCAGGCCTACCAGGACGAACAGCAACATATTTACCCGCCACAAATTCAACGCGCCGTGAGGGCCATTCGCGAAGCCTGATCTGTTTGTAAATCCCGTCTTTCGACAGAACGCTTTTGTGACTGCACGAGCTCGTCAAAAGCTGACATTCCCAACATGCAAATGCGGCGCAGGCGGCACTTGGGAACCACATGCCACTCCCGTTGATTATCTTCTTTGTCCCCGACGCTGCGTGAGGTAGCCAAGCGCTATCAAATTCCACCACAGCGGTGTCGAATCGACGATCGAACGCCACCAGTAGGTAAATTCCACTCACCTTTTACTTTCCGAACAAGCGTCCCACGGGCCTCCATGTGGTGATACGGGGCCTGTTGCTGGCTTGCATGAATGCGCTGAATGCGCTGTGGACTTCACTGCCGACGCTCGTTCCCAAGCATTGAATGTCACGACCAACTCCACTCAGCAATACCGCGGCACATAACACGACAATGTATAATACAAGAAAGACCGCTGGAACCACTGATATGGAACCGACGCGACAGCTCCGAAAAGCGCCCAACAAACACTTGGAGGAACGAAAAGTAAAAACAAAACGTAAAATTGAAAGAAGCAAAAACAAACAAAACAAAAATTTTCGTCACTTCCTGTTTGTGCTGTTTTGCTTGTTTTTGCTTTTTCTCTCAGCCAATAGGCGTTGCAACCTTACTGCGGCGAAACGCTCGTGTCTGGTAGAGCACTATAGCTCCTACGGAGCAGAGTAGCGCAATCCTTTGATCCGCGTGTTTCGTCGACAAGATGACCGACTGAGCAGCTCGGCGCGGGTCACGTGGTAATCAGGGTTTCAGGAGGCGGCCCACCCTATGGTCGTCGTATTTTAATAACCTATGGGAGAATACATGGAGATCGATTCAACACGGCTGATTAAAACATAAACGCCAAGTTCACACTTTTCGAAACTAGTCTGTCGTGAACTTGGTAAAGCACTAAACACTTTATCAAAATTTAAATAATATTGGATGTGTGTGAAAATTGTGAGAAGGCAATTTCCAAGGAAATGGCGTTTGAAGCAGACGATTATTTTGCGTAGCGGAGATGGGCTTTCTGGGGTTGGCCGGAGCGGGTCACGTGAACGGTGTGACGTCGCCGCGTCGTCTGCTAGGAGGCGGCCCACCCTATGGTCGTCGTATTTTAATAGCCTATGGGAGAATACATGGAGATCGATTCAACATGGCTGATTAAAACATAAACGCCAAGTTCACACTTTTCGAAACTAGTCTGTCGTGAACTTGGTAAAGCACTAAACACTTTATCAAAGTTTAAATAATATTGGATGTGTGAAAATTGTGAGAAGGCAATTTCCAAGGAAATGGCGTTTGAAGCAGACGATTCTTTTGCGTAGCGGAGAAGGGCTTTTTGGGGGTGGCCGGAGCGGGTCACGTGAACGGTGTGACGTCGCCGCGTCGTCTGCTACATGATGCCGCTCAGGCAATTTTTTTAAAAAAGTTACGTCCTTACGTGGCACAGAACTTAGCGTAAATTATTCTAAAATGTTCCATTATTATGTCAAAAAAGTGAAAGCCGTTTACAACTCCCTGTAATGCACAGCTCTTGAGGAGGAGGAGGGAAGGGTACTGAGGGCCACGTGTTGTCGGGGGGGGGGGGGGGTGTCACGTGAGATGAAGGAAAGGATCACGTGACCCCCCCCCCCCCCCGGTCACGTGACCAAAATTTCCCCGCTAGATGTAGCGGGGAAATTTTTTCCGCTAGATTTAGCGAGGAAAGTTTTCCGCTAGATCTAGAGAGGAAATTTTTCCGCTAAATTTAGCGGGGTCATTTTTCCGCCAGATTTAGCGGAAGAATTTTTCCGATAGATTTAGCGGGGATTTTTTTTCCGGTAGATTTAGCGGGGAAATTTTTCCGCTAGATCTAGCGGGGAAAATTTCCGCTAAATTTAGCGGAGAAATTTTTCCGCTAGATTTAGCGGGGAAATTTTTCCGCTAGATTTAGCGGGGAAGTTTTTCCGCTAGATTTAGCGGGGAAATTTTGCCACTAAATTTAGTGGGGAAATTTTTCCGTTAAATTTACAGGGAAATTTTTCCGCTAGATTTAGCGGGGAAATTTTTTCGCTCGATTTAGCGGGGAAATTTTCCGCTAGATTTAGCGGAAACATTTTTCCGGTAGATTTAGCAGGGAAATTTTTCCGCTAAATTTAGCGGGGAATTTTTTTTCCGGTAGGTTTAGCGGGGAAATTTTTCCGCTAGATCTAGCGGGGAAATTTTCAGCTAACTTTAGCGGAGAAATTTTTCCACTAGATTTAGCGGGAAAATTTTTCCACTAGATTTAGCGGAGAAGTTTTTCCGCTAGATTTAGCGGGGAAATTTTGCCACTAAATTTAGTGGGGAAATTTTTCCGCTAAATTTACAGGGAAATTTTTCCGCTAGATTTAGCGGAGAAATTTTTTCTGCTAGATTAAGCGGGGAAATTTTTCCGCTACATTTAGCGGGGAAATTTTTTCGCTCGATTTAGCGGGGAAATTTTTACGGTAGATTTAGCGGGGAAAATTTTCCGCTAGATTTAGCGGAAACATTTTTCCGCTAGATTTAGCAGGGAAATTTTTCCGCTAAATTTAGCGGGGAAATTTACCCATAATGCACCGCGCAGTTGCGCCGACGCCGCTCAAGCCGGAAACGGCCGCCTAAGAGCTGCGCTCTAAAACTATTCTCGTTCCGTACGTCCCCACAATATTGAAGAAACAGTGATTTTCCCACGTTCCCCATGCACTTCCGACCGGAGTTGGAACCTCCAGGAGTTCGCCGCTAGTCGCCGAGAGATAGCGTTCTAGGTTGCGGTACTCTGCTCCGAAGGAGCTATATAGTGCTCTAGTTCGCTGCAGCGCGAGTGAAGCCACCGGACGGCCATCTTGCTCGAGTAGGATTTGTGGTTTTGTCATTCGTCGTCATTCGCCGAAGTCGTCATTCGCCAGTGGGCTCAGGCGTGTATATTTGTCAACCTCGTTGATATTTGTTTTGATTTGTTTATGTATTATCTATGTGTTTTGTGTTAATGACGTAGCACTGGCGCAGCTTTTAAATAAGGTTGCTGGCGTTTTTTTTTGTTTTTTTTTCTTTCTTTTGTTTGCCAAGTTGAGTGGAAGCAAGGGTTATCAGGGTGAGCTATTAATAGCCAAATTGGGCTACTTTGTACTTCATTTGGCGTCGAAATTTAGCGGTGGGCTATGTAGCTATTTTTGGGCTATTTCAATTCCTAAAACAACAATTTTTTTTTTTTTTAGAGTAGTTGTATGAAAGCAACACACGAAAGACACTTTAACATGGACACAAAGCGAAAGCGACAGTCCACTCTTTGGATCCCCGATTTCAGGGATTTTCTGTGTGAAGATGCGTGGGCGTGATGCTAGATCCTATTAGGGAATTTTCGTAGACCGGTTTAATCCCAAAGAGGCTAATTTTTTTAACTAATTTGTCATGGGGTGCCCGGTCAAACGGTTTCGAGATGCATAAATATTACGTCAACATGTGTTCGTTCATAGCCAATGCAAACTCGTGAGTGCACTCTATTAGTTGCGCGACTGTCGATAGACCACGCCGATACCCCATGCTCCTGTTTATACAGTATTTATTTATATATGTTTAGAAATTATGTGTTCTAAAAGTCTGCAGCGCATGTCGTTGTTAAAGATAGAGGGCAATAATTTTGAAGGTCCATCTTATTTCCAGACTTGCAAATGGGCACAATTTTCCCACGTAGCCAGTCTTCTGGTAACTTGCTCTGAAAGATGGACGCTTGAAAAATTAAATACAAGTACCGCGACACCCACTCGGCGCATCTTCATAGAAATGCATTGGGGATATTGTCTGGTCCAGATGCTTGTTTATTGTTTATAGTTAAAAGTAAATTAAAAGCGTACCACTTCCTGACAAACCCAACTCTGGCATTTGGGAATCGTTGGGTTCGTTGACAAGGCCTACCGGCGGGTCACGACACCGTAATGACAGTCTGGAAGTATTTGTTGAATTCTTCCACAATTCTAAAAGGACATGAGACGACTTCAGTATTAATTAACACTCGATAAGCTCTTTCCTTCGGAGTCGAAAAGAAATGCCAAAAGTTCTGTGGGGCTTCAATCAAAAACCGCGAGAACACATTACCACAGTAGCTTTCCTTTGCTTGCATCACGAGATCTTTTAAAGGTCGTCCTTAATTAACAATCTAAGTTGTTTTTGTAACTTCCTTTTTCCTTTGGCGTTTCATCTTTTGCTTCTGTCGTAGAATTGCCTTCGTTATCCTCACTTTTTTCTTTTCGGATTCCCGATTTCAGGGATTTTCTGTGTGAAGATGCTCTCACTTTCCTAGGAGGAACAAAATAACATACACAGTGGGACACACTGTCTTTAAACTTCCTCCACTGCTCGCCGATATCGGATAGATGACTGAAATAATTAAAATGCTCTTCTACATAGTCAAGAATAGACACATCGTCATTACATTGATAGATTTTCAAATCACGAGTTAAATCAAAGTTTCCTGTATGTCCCACCTGGTAAAAAGGCTTTTCAAGAGAGATACACACAACTATAGACGCATACGCACTAGATCATATCAACAATTGTTGACCTTCTCTTGTCTTACCGAGTCACTGAAACGGGCGTTGACGAGCCTCCACAAAAGCCAATGCTGGGGAGAAGGACAGAGTAGAATCTTAAATGGCAATAACCTGGCCTGCTGTGGTAATGATCAAGTGAACTGAACGGAATAAGGGGAGACAAAAACTGGAGGTCGGTCATGGCGGCACCCGCGCACAGCTGCTTAGAAGCGTCTATGCCAGCTCAGCTTTTTTCTTTCAAGTTCTACACTCCTTTAGTCCTAAAATAAGGTGTTGTTGCATGTAATAACTTTCATTTTTGAAGAGTGCAAAAATGGTGTGGAAAAGGATGCTGGTGAAGTCAGGTAAACATCCTCGTCGAAAAGAGTTTCCAGCACTGATACCCGCTTCATACAGCTTTCGCGGAGGCATGTTTTGGCAACTATGTCTCAAAAGTTTTGAAAATGATTCATCAAGATACACACAAAAGCCCTTCACCAAATGTTTATTTACAGTATATATACACCATTTTGAAACGGTAGTGATGATAGTTTGTGATCACTACGATATAATACACTAATGGGTCCCATTACAACTTTGGCGTGATTCTTTGCTAAAGTTAAATCTATACATATAATGCTTTTAAAGCAGTGACATCACCCGACTCAAGCAGGAGAAGGCTCATTGTTCTCCGACATATCTCATTTATTACACGTTCCAACATCTTTCCTTATCGAAATGTATATCGAGGTGACAGGGTGTATATGCATTTCCATACAATGGAGCGCTCTTACATGCGATTTTGTTTCTGCACATGAATACCAAAAATGCATAAAACCCTAGCCATTTACAGCTTCGCTGTAAAAGGTCCAGACGCAGCCGATGCTACGATGGTAATAGGACCAACCAAGCAGCGTCAAAAGCCCAAGTCACTAGACCTTCCATGTTTATGATTGGTTCAACGATGATAGAACAGAAACATGACCATGATGGTGCGCTTTTGACACTATCTGATTGGTCCCATCAGCTCGTAGCATCGTCTGTGTTTGGATACGCGGTGTTGAGCAAATGCACACACCCCCAACCCCCTCCCCAATCAAGTTTTATCATCCTCAAGGTGGCGCAGCATACACCGAAGGCGACGCGCTTTAGTGTTACTGCTCGTACTGTTTGCAATAGCCATTTCTTGTGATGTAGCACTTGCTACAATTTTTTTTAATCAAAATCACTCCCAACTATGTTACGTCAGAAAAATTTAAAATGTAAAATATTTTAGTTCATTAGCAAAGCAACCAACTAATATTGCCTTTCTTCTAGTGGTCCCTAACTTATATCCTTATTTGTAGATATACTAAAGGATGGTGCTGCAAAACGAGGGTTCAGAGTTTTCGGTTTAAACCGATAAAAGTACACCGAATCCATTTTCGGAAATTCAGTTTTAACCGAAAAAGGCCACTTTGACCTTCCCGTCATACAGTAGAGCCCTGGCGAAAAAGTGGAATGACAGCGTCTATCAAAACATGTCTGAATGTATGGGATACACAGGTGCCATCACGAGGTTATGGTTTAATGTGCGCATCATCAAGTGGAACGTGAAGTCCGAAATGCTTCACGACTTCACAATGTACGAGCCTGTTTTCAAACTCGCTGTAAGGGAGACTGACTTGATGCAAGCTCTGCAGCCAGAGTTTAGTGAGTACACGAAATATGTTTTGCTTCAAAAAGTCGCACCGTGTCTCTTTTGGCGGTCAGATTTGGTTCAGTGGCAGATTTTGGCTCAGGCAGCGCTTCACCTTCTCAGCCTGCTAGTGTCCAGTGTTATTCTCGGAGCTCGGGGTCATATTAGTTGGAAAGAGTGCGGATCAACGAGAACTTTGGAAAGTACATGTGTGTTTACTATAATAAGGTCACGTAATCCTGATGTACAGAAGGTGAAGCTCAATGTTTTTGGGCGTAGGCTTCATATCTGACTCGTCTGTACTTCTGTTGTGTTTTTTCTTGTGTCTTTTACAGCTGCACAGATCTGCCAAAAGTGTCCATTTCTTTTTCAACGTATCTGTGCCGTTTGTCTTTGAGTGATCACAAATATCAAAGCACAAGGGTTATCTGATCCGGTGTCCGTTGGTGCTTATTTCAAATTCACCGAAAAAACACGGCAAACTTTTGTGGGCATAAATATACACCGTAAAAAACAGAAAATTGAATTTTAGAATAAACACCGAAAACAGTACGCCGAATTTTGAAAAAATAAAAACTGAAAACGCAGAACCCTATGCATAACCAAGAAAAAAAAATTGGAAAGCGTAATGAATGACGCTGAAGTTTGCCAGTTTCTTCAAGAAACAACGCTCAACACCAGCAGTCCAAAACCCTGACGCTACTTAAACATATTTCGTTTCATTTATTTTTAAGACGGTTGGAAAGTGTTCAGAATATAGACAAGGTACTTTTTTCCCCAATATAGAGTGATTAGGCAACAGAGATGCTTTCAGAGCTTATGCAGGCCAACACCACCTAGATAAGCAGAAGGCCCATGCACCATGATCACAGTCAGATCGATCGAGGCTTGAGATTGGGCACAAGTGCTGCATCAGTGTTCGGCCGGGGCTTGTGTTCAATCAGCGCGTCGAAGGTCAGGTTGGGCCCAATAGCCAAGTTGGCGCGATCTGACAGTGATGATGTTTCAAGAAGGGAGAGGAGGCGATGCGGAGGCTTCGATTATTCTAGATGTTGTGCAGGCTCCGCAGTGATGGTAGTTTGTGTTTGAAAAGAGCAGAATGCTTTTGAGTGGATTCTAGAGTAGATGCAAGGATTGAAGTTTATGATGGACTGAAGTTTTGAAAAGTTGGTCTAAAAAACAGAGCATAAAAAAAATTTACTTTGAGATGGCCTGATAAGCGATCAGCATGGTAAGTGACATATTTATTTATTTAGTTAACCTGTAGCGCCTAGAGGAAAATATTGCAAGTGGTAACAGCGCAGACATACCACTATATGCAAACCCGGATATCTCAGGAGAGGATATCGACAACTTGCCACACTTAGATATTTGCAGAAAACAGAAAGCAAGGTAGACTTGTGATACAGTAGTAAGAACAAGAATCATTTTAACTACAACATATAATCTATACTTTTCACAATTTGAGGACAGATGGGCCTTCAGAAAGTTTATCAGAATGTGCCAAAACTAGCCGAAGCTTCAAACAGGGTCATTGTGTAACTCATCTACGTGGATCACGATATGTATCCCTCACGTGTGCCTGCATCCTTGATGCCGACGTAACATAGGTTCCTGCGAGAACGGTTTTCCACAGGCGTCGCAAACGTGTGGCTGCTCCCCCGTGTGAGTTTTCTTGTGGCATATCAAGCTGGATTTCCGTGCAAAAGCACTCCCGCATGTGCCACATTCGTACGGCTTTTCCCCTGTGTGGGTCAGTTTGTGACGCACCAAGCTGCCACTCTTTGCAAATGCCTGCTGGCAGACCTGGCAACTGAAAGGCCTTTCACCCGTGTGCGTCATTTGGTGAGTCACTAGGTGATGCTTCTTTGAGAACGCCTTCTGACAGACATGACAACTGAAGGGCCTCTCTTTCATGTGCGTCCTTTGGTGAGAAGTAATATTACATACACAACTGCCGGAGCAAGGGCACAGGTTGCTTTGGCGATTTCCCTCTATGTCCGTCTTCTGTTGGTACACGACCAACTGATCGCTTTGGTAAGGGAAGTCACTGCTGCTGTCAAGGCTCACGCTTTCATAGCCCCAATCTGTCTTGGCCAAATCTGTTGGAATGACATGACAGTGAAAAGTAATGTTTTCCCACTTCAACTAGCTAGACATGGTGAAAAGTACCCAAGGCTGGCATTACTTGGGGGAAAACACAGACAGACATCTCAATCGAGACGTCTACACATTGATGTCCCCAAGTCACATGTCTCAATGCTTGTTTGACCTCAACTACTTCACTTGAGAACCAAACATATAACAAAGTTCTATGAGAAGTTCCAGCTCAAGGTCACAAAGGGATACTACAACAAAATTTTGATGTTTATTTTTTGGTCTATTCGTGTTCAAGGGAGCAGTATCACATCAGGCACACCAATCTCTTGTTAAAAAAAATATAAAAAGGAATTTTAAAACAAATTAAATTAACAAAGAGCACCTTGTGGATGTTGCTAAAGCCTCGTTTGTAATGCCCATTTAGGAACATCGACAGGTAGTGACGATGCCTGTCTCGCCTCTGGTCACCACGAGAGAAGAGGGGAAGGAGGAACTCCCCTCTCTCACCAGGACTCTCTTTTGCGTGCCCCAGGTCCCTCTACAAGATTATAGAAGATTAACCCAGCACTCAAAATTTGTACAAGAGCAGCTTTGGGGTTAGTTGCGGTGACCTGAACGGCTAGGACATCCTGTTGACGTCAGCCTCGCCACAGCTCTGCTCGTCGCGAGATGATCTAAGTCATGATTGCACCGGATTTCACGTGCTCTCTGCTAGCTGCTCTTCCGAGTGCTTGCCAGAGTGGGCCATTTATAATGAAAAATACAGCCAGCAGGCTCAAAATACAAATGTGCGATCGTTATTTATGGATATCATGGATCATATTCAGACCATTTCTAAATACGACAGGTATATTTCAAATTTCGTTGAAGTATCTCCTTAAAGCGCTGTTCACACTCTTGCGACCGAGTAAGACCGAGATAGACCAGACCAGTTTTTAAGCCTTTTGCAACTTCTTCGGACCGGATGCGATGCAGCGGAGCTGGTCCTAAGAGATCGCAAGAGGCTTGAAAACCGGTCTGGTCTCTCTCGGTCTTACTCGGTCGCAAGAGTGTGAACGGGCCTTAAGAGTAAAAATGCAAGTGAAAAAGTCCCTTTAGACCTTGATAAGGTGGAGATATGGCTTGAATTCTTGTCCTTGAAAATAAATTTTGATATAGACCACTTGCCATCTTCATCTGCAGTAATGGTGTTGTGACTCAGAATATACAAACTTGCTCAGCCTAGTTAAACTGCAACACACTTGCTTTCTGGCATGGCATAAATCACAAGTGAAGCTTATGTCATTGGCCAGAATAATAAAAAATTGAGAGGCAGGTGAACAGAGCACAATGAGAGAAATGCAATTCAACATTATGCAGCGTTCTCAATCGACATTCGAGGAACAAACAAAATAAAGGATTATTTATACATTGTGTAAAGTATAGAGACAATACTTTTATGCCACAATATCCTGCATAGAAATGTCCAAAACTCTTTTCACCCAATCTGTCATTTAAGGGCAATAAGGATCTTGAAAAAAAAAAATCAGTTGATCCCACAGCAAATGAACCTCCTAGAACTGCAGGCTGTCATGTGCAGTGGCAACAACTGGTTATTACTCTCAAGTTCCTCTTGGAGTGCTAACTGAAGAAGGTAGCCTCTGTTCAAAACAAAAATTACCATGTTTTCACTTATACTGCATATGTATAAAAACTGAAATGTTTCACTGGCAGTTTCTTTCAGTGTTTGGCAAATTTGTGTAAGCAATACTTAGAACAGTTTACAAAAATAAAAAGGTGTCCTACTTTTGAGAGTAAATTCTTTAAAGCACAACAAACATCTCAATAAAATAATCATATATGTAGCACATTATAGTCCGATCGCTGGTGGGAATACACTGCAAGACATTAGAGTAGTGTTCAGTGAAAACCCTATCAGAGGTGCCACACGGCAGGCCTCCCTTACGTGTGCCTTCTCCTCCGATGCTCGTTCATATTACATCTCTTAGAGAAGAACCTGCCACAGACCTCGCACTGATATGGTTGATCTCCACTGTGAACTCTTTCGTGACAAACTAGGGTGTAACTCTGCGCAAAGTCGGCCCCACATGTCCGGCACTTGAATGGTCTTTCCCCCGTGTGAGTCTTCTCGTGGGAAGTCAGGTGGTCCCGCTTTGCAAATTTTTGCTGGCAAACCTGGCATGTGAAGGGCTTCTCACCAGTGTGGGTCTTTTCATGAGCTCGCAAGTTAGACCTGTGCGCAAATGTTTTCCAACAAACAAGACAGCTGAAAGGCTTCTCTCCCGTGTGCGTTCTTTCGTGAGCAGCAACTGCTTGTGTAGAAGGGCTCGAGTAAGGGCAAAACCGGCAGTGGTATTCGCCATCCCGTCGTGACTGCGTTGTGCGCCATTGCTCGTGCAACCCATCTCCTTCGGAAGAGAGCCAGCTGTGGCTGCTTTCGTAGTGGACAATCCTCCCTTTGTCGTCTGGGTCTGTCTTGGTCAGCTCTGTTGGGGAGACACATCAAGTCAGGTCCAATCACCCCTTCAAGTGCCTTGGACGAGCTGAGTTTGTCAGCCACTTTCTGGTTAAAAATGCCATGGACGAGCTCAGCTTATCCAGTGGTTTTCCGGTAGCTTTCAATGCCACGGATGGGCTAGGCTCGTCCGAGTAGTTTGCATAGCTGATTATAAATGGCGGCACTCGTTTCAGTTGGCGCCTTTTTTTTTCAGTCTCTGATTTTTGCGTAATTAACTTCTAAAATTTTATCTCTTATACTAGAGGACTAAAACTCTTTAATAAAAATACATGGCATTTTTAGGTTGCTTTAAAAAAAAGTGGCACTTAAGGAGTTAAGTGATTTCCTCCACCTTAGAGTAGCTTCTCAACAATCGCATAAATGAAAGCGCAAGGTCACGTCGACCAGGGTCGAAAATAACTTAGTGAGTTACTTAATAAAGCACAATTATCAACCCTTAGCATGAGAAATACTATTAACAGATTGAAACTGCTCTTCCAGATAATTCAAGGCATGATTAACATCAATCGGGACAAGTATATATCATTTTCTGCATGCTCCAATACACATAGCCAACATCTGTATTACATCATTGAGCCGTTACCGTGAAATAATGCTTTTCAATACTCATTTTTTCCTCGCACTTTCAAAGATTGGAATAACTTACCCACTGAAATAATGAGGTCTAGTTCCCTAATTTTATTTCTTGATTCTGTACGAAATCATTTCAATGTTGAGTGAAGATTTTGCTTGTATTTGCTTGCATGTTTTTCCTTTTGTGACATATTAGTGTCATTTGGTTCTTGTTTGTTTGATGGCTATTTTGTAACCTCATGAATGTAACCATTCCTACAATGGTCCCGAACAAGAACCAGTAGTATAAATAAATAAATAAAAACCTACAGATCCAGTGGTTCCACTCATAAGCTAGTACACACCATTCTATAAGAGGACATGAGTGTCTTACCATCCGCATACACTCTGCCTGTCTAGAGTGCTATTGAGAAAGCAGTGACTGCTGCTATAGTACGGTGCTCTCAAGTACGAAAAGCACACATACACCATCTCAGCTTAAAAAAAATTATTTCTATGTAGATAAATATATATATATATATATATATATATATATATATATATATATATATATATATATATACTTTTAATAGCTCATTACATTACTACCTTGAGTGTTCAAGCACATAAACGTTCAAAGTCCCCTAAAATTTGTAAATCTTCAACTTTCGGATATTTAAACTTCCAAGTTATACTCCAGTGCCCCTAAGCTGACAGTGTGGTGGAGCCCATGTGCTCTTTGAACAACTCATGCATCTATCATTCACCACATGATCATCCCACCCACACCCGTGTGCTGAAAGCATGGTCAGGCGATGAAAGGGAGGAGGTTGATTGGTCCGGCAAACGCGGAGCTCCCACTGCACCATCAGCTTAAAACGGAGTATAGTCCTCATTGTCACTTGATCGCATCAGACTAAAGACGGCTTCAAAATAAATGGACTGTGCATTTCCAGAACACCACAAGCACCCACAAGGGTCCAGTCCTGCATCCACTCTAAAAGCCAGAAAAACACTGAGTCAGTAAACTGAATGGCACGAGAGAAAAGGCGTTCCAGCATTAGATTGTGTTCCGAGGCGATGCAAATAGAATGAACCTGCCTGTCCTTTACAGGTCACATCCAGGGTGTAAGATAGACAGGTGGGGAAACAGCCCATAGAAGCCTACCGCAGCGCCGTGACCGGATTGTGTACTCGTCTGCTTGCGGGTACCCCCGATTTGCGACAGATGGCGCTGCGGCGAGAGGAAAAAAAGTCGGAATCGGATTTGCGTGGAACTCTATGGAAGAGTGCGCAGAATAAACCGAGAGAACGAGTCCTCCATTGAAAATCCACGAGAAATTATCTCAGTCAGTTTAGCCGGTCTCCGCCGGTCCCCCACCTGGAGTGAGAGTTCGCGGTGCTCCACATAGATGGCGCCACAGAAAAAGAGAAACCCGAGGGGGACACAATCCGGTCGCTCATTTGGCTCTCATTTCCCCACCTGTCTATCTTACACCCTGGTTACATCTATGCACACAAATACACCGTAATATCCTGATACCTCTGAAAGATAACCCACCTCTATTTTTGGCTTGATTTTATATTATTTTTTTTTAGAAACACAAAAAGATAGTCTGTTTCTAGCAACTAGAGGGCCAATGGTAACCTCAGCGGAAATTGTGTTACTTAGCCTTGACGGGAGATGAGCGAACATTGCCGACCAGAAAGGAGTCGTCTTTGGTGCATTGCCCCTCCCCGCAACAGGCACATACCCAGTGGGAGGGGGGGAGGCCATGGGACCAGCCCCGCCCCCAAAATCTTCGATTCTGCTAATGCCTCCTCTCCCCCCTCTGCCTCATAGAGCATTTTGTAATGAACAACAGCAGCCCCCCCCCCCCAAACAAAGTCCTGCCTTCAAAGCATTTTGCTAAATGTGGCACTGCAGCACTGCTGCTTGACAGCTACTAAATTTGCCCTATCAGTCAGTCACGAGCATGTCCCCCAAAGTGACTCTTTCGATCGGCAGCAAACGCACAATTCCACAATGTTACAAATTAAACACCACTTCTAAAGAAACAACATGGTCAGAGTATGAGAGTCTGCTCTTCCCAGACATAAGAGGTGATACAATATACCACTCACTTTTAGAAGAATGCCACAGAAGTGAGAATTAGGTGAGGGGGGATAGTGAGGGTAGGGCAAGCCAAGGAGTGTGGTTTCAATACACAACTGGTGAAGACAATAGAATATTCAATATCAATTGGTACTGTTGCATTTCTGAAAACTAGTACACTTTCTGGAGACTGTAGGAACCTTTAAAGTTGGGTGAGTCAATATTTGGTACAAGTATAAAAAAAACCGTGAAAAAAACACTGGGACAAGAACACATACACAACGCCAACTCATGACCCTCTTTCTTCCAACTTCTATACATGAAAATAAAAGCACAGAAAATACAGAGGCAGGAAACCATGCTACCCCAAAACCATGCTACCCCAAAACGTGCAGCCTATATCATCAAAGGAGAATTTGACTTTGTTACAGGGCTGAAGCTATTTATGTGATTAATTATGCCCCAGCTTAAAGGGGTCCTGCAATCCTATTTAAGCAGCTACCTTTTTTTGTGGTTTGGCAACCCAGTGGGCATGGAGAGAGTAACTAAATATCAGTGTGTCATATTTTAATCGGACGACGCGGAAGCCTATTCCACCTATGGAGGCACCCCATGGTACCGAACGCGTGCGGCATGTGACGACATTGTGATGTTGGCCAGCTCCTGCCTTACGACTGGTCAGAGCCACTAAAAGCTTCTTTTTAGTCTAAATACAAAATATAAGTGGCGTGAACCATTTCAATTGTTATGAAAATAGTTTTTGTTCTATATTTTAGATCAGAAAAGGAACAAATGCAGTTTATAAAGTATGGAAAAAAATTATCAGTCGACATACCCGCCACCAAGCGGTGGAAAAGGCGGCGCATACTAGAAAGGGGTAGTGGGATCGGGCGCCAACGAGCGGCGAGTGTAGAAAGGTCCCAGATGTATGCGGCAGTGCTGCGGTCACATGGGCCCGAGGATCCGACCGGTTCCAAGCGTTCCGAAGGCCTTCGGCGAGCAGGTTTGGCTTGCGGTTTGGTCGTTTGGCAGTTTGGCAGCGCGAAGTGACTCCTAATCTGAACTTATATTTACCCCGTGTTTTGCCGAATTAGTGTTTACTCGGGCAGCAAATGCAATTCGAGCTGCCCACTTCACCCAGCCTATCCAGCACACTGGATAGGCTGGGAACATACTTTAGTGGCGCCCTCTCAAGCCGTCATCATGGAGTGCGGCAGCCGTGAGCGCTCGCTGAGCTCACTACCCCTCTAGTTCACGGCCGCCCAAGGCAGGACCAGGGACATCATGAAGGAGGCTATTTTTTGCATGTTTTTGTCATTTTAGTTTGCCTATAACTTTTAAAATAAAGCAAGATTCAAGAGAAGAAAAGCTTCATTAAGTTACTGCATTCAGTGCACTCAGGTTCGGTGCAAATTAAAAACCAGTCAAAAAGTCATTGCAGGGCCCCTTCAAGGGGTGGTATGGCAAAGATCTGTTCTTTCTCAGTTCCCTCTGTGCCCTCTTTTATGACACTCTTTTATTTTAGTGTTTGCAGAAGTAAAAAGAATGAGGCTTGTGAGTTAGCACTGTGTGTATGTGCTCTTTTTCTGCCAGTCCCTGTGCGTGTTGTGCTAATTTCTAATAATAATGAAGAACGCTCAAAGCCAAAAGTTGTCTTCGTGGTTGAAGGATGCCTCTCCAAGCCAAAAATATTTCATTTACCGTGCTCTCTTTCGAAAAATTCCCGGAGTTTGACCTGCAAGATTTAAAAGAGTGTGAATGAAGAGATAGTCAACAGCATGAGGCAACCACATGATTGCTTGCAGATCCTGGTAGATACATCTAATGTAGATACACTGGCACACAAAGTCACTTTAAAGACCACACTAATCATGAAAGCATTAAAAGAATAAAATCAGCCCTATACATACTTATACAGTTATGTCCGACTCATCCCAACTACTTGTATCCTATAGAAACTGAGTAGACAAAGTAATCAAATTTGATTTTTGCTTCAGCCCTTTATCGTTATCACCATCAGTTTTCTTTGTATGATAATGAGCAGCAATATTGACTTGATTATGATGCACAGAGAAAGAGTTACACATTCAAAGATGCTGATGCCTATGCAATGATGTCCTTATACAGAATCCTATGTGGGTTATGAAACTAGCTAAGATGGTGTAATTAACATAGGCATTAACAACTTTATAGTCCGAGTTAAATCTTCAATTAAAATAGGTGACACACTTGGGCTGGCTGGTTTATACTCTGTAAAAAAAGGACACTAGAGGACCTGCAAAGACCACTATAATAAAAATACTCAATTCTGACTTTCAGCTGACCATACTTGACATAGCATGCATTGTGTATGGTGCCTTCCAGGTGAAATCATTTTTCTAAAAGGATCATGAACCCTTCACCCCCGACTTTACTAAATACTGTTTTAATGTAATTCAAAATGTTTTACAGTGTTTCACTGAAGGCCAGTCAAAATTTTTTTGTGGAAACCATGCATTGCAAAAAAACATCTTGATGCCATATTGGTCACCAGTGAGTAACCTACCAAGGTAGGTAGATTTTCATTTGTAAAAATAAATGCATAGCTCTAATTAGTCACTTGCCAAGTGTCATCTAAAGTAATTATTACTAAACCAGTAAATTTCAGAAAGACTTGAAGCTTCTCTAAAGCGACGGTGGTGTGTAAAAGGTGCCGCTCTGCTATAGGAGCGAGGTTGGCAGAGAGGAAGTTTTGATAAGAAATGAAAAAAAAAAGTGTGGGCGTGCCAAAGTTGGATGCATTTTCAGGGCCCAGAAAAACAAGGCACATGCTCCGAAGCTTTTAAAAATATTCTACTGATTAAATGCCGACGCAGAATTCGTGCTCTCCACTAACGACCGCCTTCTCCTTTCCTATATCCTCTCCACCTTTATACCTTGCCCCAACTTGGCTCCCCCTCGCAGCTTAGGAGAGGGGTGCGCTAAGAGGATTATCTTCCCTGCAGAAAACCGAGGTTGTATGTCGGCCTTTAAGCGGTTTTCGACGACGCCCAGCAAGTGCGTAACTTGAACAACTGTTGAATTCCGAGCATGCGCCCATGTCACAAAAAACACTTGCCCGCTACTTTTGAAATGTCAGAAGAACGAGCAAAGGACCTATCAAGTGCCTAATCCAGACTTCTGAGCCCACATGGCTAACTGATTTGCTCCTATGCGTCAGCTGCTTTACCAGGCACGCTGGTGCAATGCAGTGCCGGTACTGCAATCAGCCTGAAACATAAGCATAGCAACCGTTGCCAGGAATTCTACCGTAGCCTACTGAGTAACAAGCAAAGATGCTAACCACTTGGCCGCACATAACCGTAGGCAGAAAACCTGCAAAATAAAAACAGTTTCAATCAAGCAATCTCTTTTTCTTTTTAAACAATTCGGATGCATTGATAGTAACATCTCCTTATATATATATATATATATATATATATATATATATATATATATATATATATATATATATATATATATATATATATACGTTGAAGCAGTATTGTTTTAGAGTCTCTTTAACGGCAATTTCTGCATGGCAATTTTCGGGTAAAAATAGGAAGGCTGCCGTTGCGACAGTAATGGTTGTTCAAGCCTAGGTCACTGAAAGCGGAGGTTTTGCTCCGGTTCTGGCCTGCTTTGGTACATTCTTCTCTTGCGGGGGGGGGGGGGGGGGAAAGAGGGGGGAAGGAGGGAAGCTTTTTCCCCCTCTAGCATCGTTGGAACGAGGCTAGGGGCGTTCTCATCACGTGTGATCCGCCAGCCACTCACATGCTCTGCTGGCGGTCGCCATCTCCCGAAAAAAAGGAAACGAAAGCGTTGCGGTCTGCATGGTACACGTCATCGTTAAAAACGGACGTGCGTGCCCAAACTTTTTCAGAAGCACAAACATTTTTCTCTCGCCATGCGTGGCGTCTGGTGCTTTTTGTTTCGACAGCCCTTTTGGCTCATCTCAAGTAGAGCAACATTCCCAGCAGTTTTTGGGGTCACTGGTCAATTTCTCTCTTAATCGATTGTTCCACCGTAATATAAATTTCTGGGATCGGGTCTGGCTCAAAACGGGCTGAGCAACTCTAACGACGTGGGAGATGTTTGAAGTTGCAGCAGCCAATCAGGGACGTGACGTTCACACGTGAGCTCCCCGTGGTGGTGATGACAACTGAACACGGGATTGAACTTGGGTCTGGATGGAAGATAATCGCTTTCACGACTAAATGGCCTCAGGGATATCAGTTTATATTCTTAATGCCATTTAAAGATATAAAAACAGATCATTCAAGCATAGTTCTATCGAAATAGTGCAAGAAAGTTACAATTTTAACGATGATGTCTGAACGTAGCAATTCGAGATTCAGCAGTTACGGCGTGTGAACACAGGTGGCCGACACTGCTGATGTTGCAACCATGGTGCCTTAAAAAAAAAGTGTCTTCGACTGGCGTATTTACCGTCTTATCCTGTCCGTACATCAAAGTGGTCCCGAATCAGCAACAAATAAACCCTTTTCAATATTTCGAAATGATGCGTAGATAATGAGCGGCCGTCATCAGTCATGCACTGTGAGTACGCATTGGACACGAGAGCTTCCTGAGCACTCGGGGTGTACTCAGGTTGAAACACATTCCACACAGGTGCTGCGTCAGTGCTCATTGTGAACTCAGAACTAATCAACGAATTTCACGCCGGAAGCGATCAGACGTGCTAATGGGGCTGCACATAGTCTATGCATCATTTCACAATTTTGAAAAGGGTCTATAACATCACAGAAGCCAGCGTGTTACGTTGTTGGATGTCGCGATGCTGGCAGTTGGAGTTAGTGTCGCTGTAGCTGCAACGTCCCAACCCCTTTCTGCTTAAGCTTCCGTGGAATGTCAAGCTGCAGAGCGACCTGCAGCAGGACAAGCGTCTGCAACGTAAAGCACTGCTGCTTTAACGCCGCCAGGATCGCGACCGGCGGAAACTTCCTACGCGAAAAAAAAAACAACCAAGAGACCACTTTTTAAGTCATAGTATAAGCCCACAAGTCCCCACAGTTGCAACGTCAAGACGCCGGGAAGAAATGCTACGTCTGTAGGGGGCTACTGTCAATTCTACAGGGCTGTTTTGGTCTGCAAATATCAAAGCAGAAATGGTCCAAGCTTCGACGCAAATGAGGGGACAATTACTTCCCGATTTCAAACTAAAAACGGACCCAGAGGCCAGATTAAAGCTTGCAAGCGATTTTTGTTGGGTCATTGACGGACACTTTTGTTGTGCTCATGACCACAGCACTGTCTATGCACATTCATTCCTTCTTTGCGTACTGAAGATAAAAGACAGGCGCTCATGTCACTAATATTCACGGCACGAGTTTTCCTTTGGTAATGACAGCGAGCAATTACACCGGTCGTTCACTCACCTATTGCCGACCGCACTCACGTCCTGCCAATCGTCGTTTGCGAGTGTGTGATGACCTGTAATAATCAGTACTGCCAAATGAACGTCGCCAAAGCCAGGCGCACTGCACCGGCAAAGTCATATTTTCTACCGCGACCTCTCTCGAGCGGACCCAGGGGACGCTGCACTAGCAGACAGGTCATCTTTACTGCTTTCTTCCATCCCAGTTCTCGCAGAAACAAGTAACCTTCCGCGGAAAATCGCTGCGGCATGAGAACAATTAACAGACCGAGCTCCGCGAACCCCCAGCATCAACAAGCAGCCAAAACAAAAGTTGGCTTATCTTGGATTGGCTACTCTAACTGTAAAAATACCAACCTCGTTAAAAAATACAAAAAAAAAAAAAAAAACACGTTAGAGTATTTACATTAAACTGTCAAACTAAGTTATGGAGAGTTGTTTTTGGGCGATGTAGTTCCACAGAAAGCGTAATAAAAATTAAAAATGTTCAGAGGTCTCAATGGAAATTTAAATCACCATGAACGCTCTCGAGATTTCTAACCATTGTGATTAAAGTAGGCAATTAACCGACTAATATAACTGTACGCTATATATTTTTTAACTTGATTTGAATTTACCCAGAGTTTACAGCGTGCCTAACTATGATATTTCTAATTAATCTGTTAGCTGTAATTAGAGCCGAGTGGTAACGTGCACTAGGCGGTGCATGTTACCGTCTAATAGTAAAGCTACTGGTACACTACGAAAGTTTTTCGTTCATCCAGTGTTCAATGACGTTTCCATATTGCTTGAGGGCGGCAAATACCGGCGAGTCCTGACCAGCTTGACTTGTCGCTCAGTCTGTGGTGGTGCATTCTGTGGTACGTTTGCTGTTCTTTCTTTTCTAACACAGGGCAAAGCTTGGACTGTTCTATTTCATGCCATGACGCAACTTTACATAGGCCTCTGCCCCGAACTAACCGCACCACTAGTGGAAAAATTTCGCGATGCCGGCATCCGGACCGTCGTCGACTTGCTGAACTGCGAACGCGAAGACCTTGCCGGGAGGACCGGCCTTCCGTACAGTGACGTCATCAGAATCCGGCGGTCCCTCGTCGCCCTCTTCGCTCCGACGCCCCAAGACGGCGCCAGTCTCTACGACAAGTTCTTGGCAACCACGGCGGTGTTCAGCACCGGAAGCCGCAAGGTAGATGACGTCATTGGAGGCGGAGTCTTCACTGGGCAAATCACGGAGATTGTTGGCGCCAGCACGTCGGGCAAGACGCAGCTGTGCCACAGTTTGACCGCCCACGCCGTGATTGACAGCCATTTTGGGGTCTTGTACGTCGACACGCTGAGTTGCTTCTCTGCCGAGCGGATTCGTCAGATACTCTCCTCCGCCCAGCAGTCCGCGAAGCCGGATCAGCTGATGCAGAGGGTCTGTCACATCGGCATCCGGGACATTGGGGAACTCGTGCAGCTGGTCGACCAAATCCGCAACTCACTGGAACGTCGAACGAATTCGGAGCTGGCCAGCATCAAGATGATCGTCGTAGATTCGCTGAAGGCTGCCGTTTCACCGGTTCTGACCGGTGACCAGTACGTCGAAGGACTGGGGCTCCTGGCACACCTTGCCATTGCGTTCCAGTACATAGCAGCCCGTTTCAGGGTGGCGGTGGTCGTGACCAATGACGTTGTGACGGGACCCAACGGAATGATGAAGCCTGCGCTGGGGAAGTACTGGGCCGACGTGCCTTCTCTATCTCTCGAAGTGAGCCTGGTAGATGACTTATACAGCGACTTGCGGCGGCTGCTAGTTGCCAAGAGCTCGAGGGCGGTGCTTGGCAGCTCGGTGAAGTTCCGAATTGTCAACAAGGGCGTGACGTCAGCAGGGATTTCCTGAAAGAAATGCAGTAAAGAGCCTGACACTCACACCTGCGATCGCACTAGTGCCTCCGACTGCTGACTTTCGTCTCGACAAGATGGAGTATTTCATTTGTTCTCCTTGACAGTCGGCACCTTGTTTGATTGTTTCAGGTCTAGACAGGCTGCCGCTGTTATGTCACGTGACAAGGTATCTCGACTCCCTTGCTAATTGGCGTGCAACTAGAATCTGCTCGACACTTTCATGTTGAACCAGTTGGATAGAACTGCCAATCATTTGTAATGTTCTGAAATTTTCGCTTTCACCTGTATACATCAGAAGCTCGAGAAGATGCATTTTACTGTCGTCGTACCGTATGATTTACTTTTGATATTGTGTGCAGAAAACTTTTGTACACTGTCAAAACCGAGAAAAACTTTGATGGCCTGCAAGTTTTTCAGGAAGCAATAAACGGGTGGCAAAGATGTAGGACTCGTGCGCTCAATTCCATTCTTCGGCGGTGTTTCTATGAGGGAGAAACCAGACACATTTCTTTGCGGAGCGTGCATCATGTGACGAAAATGTCCCACTTTCGCGATGCTACGCGGTAATGTTGGCCCTGCGACGGACAGGTGGAGGAGACGTGCGGGTGGTGCAAAAAATCCCCAGTTTTACAGCGGTTTAGTTTGCTTATAAGAATATTTCATCATTCAAAGCAGCGGTGTTTAGTGTAGAAAATTTGTCTGCAGTGGTGTCGAGGGCAGAAACCGCTCAATTCGGCTGCCAACGTTGGCATTCCCCTCACAGGAACCTTGCCTGTGTGAACAGCAAAGACAAGAAAGGATTTGTGCTGGCTCTTGACGTTACGCACATTTGTCCTCATATTTTTCGTTCTTCTGAAAACCGCTTTATCGACAGCGATTCCAAGATGGTGCACTCGTAAAATTATGATTGTTTTGTTGCATTTTTTTTAACGTAGCGTAAATTGAATTGTATGGTATGCTAGAAACCTCCTAAGAACTGCCGATCCACATTCTTAAACATAGCATGCATCACCCATCCTACTGTGCCAAAAGCTCTGGCATTTTGGGTGCGAGACTGGAAAAAGTGTTGGAAAAGCGTTTCTTTGGGTGCATGGGAAACTTGTCGGCAAGTGTTGAAAAAGCATTTTTTTTTGGTGCATGGGAAACTTGTTGGAGGCTCGCGTAATCAACATACCTGGAACAAAACATCTGGCTGCTGTGGTGAGCCATCAGGTTCCCTGCTCCTTATGGCAGCTATCCAAACTTCTCTCTTCACGAAATCTAGCCTGGACGAGGAAGTCTAAAAGGGAAACTTGGCGTTCCCTTCGCCACAAAAATAAGCGGGACACGATGCAGCAACAAACAGAGCAACTTGCAACGCAGTTTTTGCTTCTGCAGCAGTCTAGGAATGGTGAGCACAACCATCAGCCTTTCAACCAGGCAGGGGGCACTAGCAATGCACTCTTGCAATTGATGAATTTGGAGTCTTTCCCCCCCCTTAAATCTTTGGCTGAAGGAAGGAATGGCCCTTTGCTTCAAGTAATGTGGCACTTTGTCCTCTACCGCTAGTTAATTAAGGCTTATTATCAGCTTGTTTTTATCATTGCTGCGATATGTCACTGCAGGAAAGTCACAAAGGAAGATGCAACTATAATACGAGACATACGCATACAGTGGAATCTTGTTAATTTGAACCCGATGGGAAATAAAACTTTGTTTAAATAATGCAAAATTTGAATTACCGGAGTTTTCTTCCTAGAAATACATCGGACGGGACCGGCGTGTTAGTTTGAATTATCTGCGAGTTTCAATTAAGAGAGTTAGAATTAACGAGATTCCAGTGTAGATGTGCTAATTGACTAACTTTGTTGTATAGCTCACAAAAGGAGGGTTGCGTCTGCATAGACTGGCCTCTTGTCGAAAACACCCTCGAACAAGTTACTAATGCAAGGTGGGTCTAGGGGCACAATGCTTGAAGAAAGGTGAAGCTAGATCAGGGTGTAGGAGCTACTTGCACATAATTTCCTAGTCAGTGGCATCACCAGTGGAGGGGGGGGGGGATTGTCATGGCAGACCACAGCCTCAGGTGCCGCTGACTCTAGTGACGCCACTGATCCCAGTTTTGTTTCGAAACGGGATAATGACCTAGCATCATCAAATTGGGTTGTGTGTGTGTTTATACAGCCTAGAACTTGGTCTGCCTCACAGGGGCGATGAGTCTCCCAGCTGTAGATGAGAAATTTAGCCAGTGCGGTACAGCCGCTAGCCTGGGGTCTTTAACGTGCATCACGCAGTAGTGGTACACAACCACACGCCGGTACGATTCTCATCCAGATCGAAACGGGCAGGGGTGGGGCTCGAACCCAGGATCCCTGGGCTCTGCAGCGCGAGCTTTCGCTCCACGTGCTCCGAGCTGGTGTGCGCTAGACCACTTGGCCACCGATCCCACCTAGCATCATCTTCCTGCTTGCCATTCATATTAAAAATAGCGCAAAAGAGATGGGACAAAAAGACGACGAAGCACACAGGACAAACGCTAAGCTTTTAGCTTTTACAATACATGCATTCCTGCTTGCGACTGTACTCCATTCACTCTTAAGCTGACACTGCAGCCAACGCTACAAGCATGAGGTAGCCCATGCTTCTGGCTTTGAGGTGTGCTTTTCTAGTGCGAGTGCTCGTTCTGTCGAAGAACGTTTCAAGGCTGCGACCTTATGCTCTCGTGCTGGTGTCGTTGGTTACTATCTCAGCTGGAGGGTGAACGGGGTACTATAGAAATTACAAGGTCAAAGTTTACACTCGAAAACATTGCCAGGTATTTTATGAGTTTGGTTAAGTCTGCCGGAATCATGACTCAACGAAACCTCGCCTTCCGCCTTCGCCAGTGCCAATTATAAAATACCTATGTGACGCATATTCCATTATATTCCATAAAAGAAATGGCTCATTTCTTTTTTTTTTTTTAACTTCTTTGTAGAAGCATTTAGCAATACAGAGGGACATGGTAAGTGCTGCAATAAGCACTTATCTTGGGGGATCGGTGGCCGAGTGGGCTAGCGCACACCAGCTTGGAGCACGTAAACCTGAAGCTCGCACTGCTGAACCCAGGGATCCTGGGTTCAATCCCCACCCCTGCCCGTTTCGATCTGGATGACTATCGTACCAGTGTGTGATCATGTATCACTACTGTGTGGTGCACATTAAAGACCTGAGGCTAGCACTAGCGGTTGTACTACACTGGCTAAATTGCTTATCTACAGCTGATAGACAAGCTGCCCGTTGAGGCAGACTAACTTCAGGCTGTATAAGCATACCTACACCCCAAATTTTTTTAAGCATTTATTTTTATTCTCTGTTTTTGGGCCTTTGATTATCTTGTGCTATGACAATTGGGTCCTGAGGATGAAGAAAATTGACAGTGAAAACCACACTCCCCAATGTGGCTAATAGCCAAGCCAGAAGTGACTTGGCTAATTACCAAGTAGCCAACCTGAGCTCTGACTGAGAAGCTCTAAGTCAATGTGCACTGAATGTAGCAATAAATGCTTTCAGATGCCCTTTTAACTGACATTTCTCGTCGGCATATCTAGGCAAATCCCTCAATGAAAGCAAGATTGCAGTTGTTAATTTCCCCCTTATGACCGCTTACCAGAATCATTGGGATATTTATTTATTTTTATTTACCTCAATACCTTCATTGCCCAGAGGGCATCACACAAGGAAGTAAGAAAGCACCAAAAAGACTACATAAAACCAGTGAAGAATATAACAAATGGAGCTTAGTGGGACAGAAAATAATCTTAAATGGCTGTTGTGCAAGCAGATGTGTCGGTTACTTTGATGTTGAGGTAGGCAAGGGTTTTAATTTGGTGCTAATCTTTGGAATAAATAAATTAAAAAAAGTGCGAAAGTGAGGAGAGCCTGCCTCATGATGCTGGTCTTTATGTGATGAAAGATATATATTGGGGGACAGCTCAGATAGGAGGCTCACATTACCGCAGTGGATTATATTAATCAATTTCATGAAAGGTGTCTAGTCGCAACACTTTTCCGCATAGGAAAAGATGTGGAAGGTTTGATAGATTTTCTTTAATGTCGATTATATATACTTGATAAATGAGAATAGATACAGAAAATAAAACTTCTATGATTTCGTTTCGATTGCAGGTTATTCTAGGCCTGGATCCCATACCGTACATGCCTGCTCAACTTCAGATCGGACAAGAAATCTCGTAGAGTAGAAGTTTTAAATATTGAAGCACCGCAGCGAAGTTACGACGAAATTAACCAAGCTCGTGATTAGCTTTTCTGACTAAGTTATACAATTGACGTCTTTGACAGGAGAGGTTAGTGGTTCATGACATCTGTTCTTATACAGGTGTTCCGTTCGTGTTAAAACTGCGGCTGTACTGTCGATGAACGATTTCTTTAGTTACTTCTATGTTTCGTATCCTCTACCGACAACTTTCTGGTACGTAAAACTTCTTGCGCAAGTGAATAAACTTCTTCCCGTCTCGGCCGCTCCTGGGCCGTGGCTTCTCCGCAGCGCAGAGCAGCACGCAGGGAAACGCAACGCTCCCAAAATGTGAACATAAAAAAAAAAAAAAAAACGCATTTGTTTGTTTGTTAACGACGCCGCGGTTATTGCATAGAAATTTACGATCAGGATTACGGAACGCCTTATGGGCCCCATGACGATCGTTTCCGTCTTGTGGCGCCAGCTAACGGCGACAAGCGATTAAAAGAAGAAAAAAAAAAAAAAAATCCGCCTGGCTTTTTTCAGCTTATTTAAAACGTGGGAGGCAGCGTATTCGTTGTTTGCCTCGTATATTCTGGCTTCTATTCCGAAGTGTCGGCTACCGTAGTAATCGCACGGGCGAATCGACTGATGCTTACCGTAGATTTAACGGACGCCCTGCCACTTTCTTTGATCCAGCTCGTGGAAATTGGTGTTGCCGCAAAAACTCAACTTTGTATCTATTTTTTTTTTTTTTTTAATTACAAAGTCGGCGATTATTACAGCCAAAATCTAAAATATGTATGGTATATTATTTTGACTGTCGCCAAACGAGAGGCAACCCTTCTCGATAATAAATGATGGGAACGGCGTAAATCTCTGTATACACCCATTGACTTTAATAATAATAAAAATCGTCCATGACTTCGTTTTCTACTTTTTTTTAACAGATGACCAGGTGCACACTACGTGCTGAGTGACGCTGAGAAAGCTTTTCCTTCTGATGAACAGCAAAAGTTAGTAATTTACTTTTAGGCTTTAAAGATTTGTTTAAAAAAAAAAACAGTGAAAGCAACACTAATGAGTTTTGTGTAGGTTAGCTATACGGCCAAAGGGACATAATATAGGGAGTCATACGTCACGATAAGTCATTTGACAACCTATACTTTGGTTATCGACTTTTTACTTGGTGAAAATAAACATATATATATGGTTCCCAATAGAAACTTGCTGAGTGTCATCGAAAATCACCAAATAAAAACATTTTTAGAAACATTTTGAGCGCTTGCGAAGCGCGGTAGAGCGCCAAAATCCCCACTCTTGCAGCAGGCGCAAAGCTTGGGCGCGAAAACGCGGATGATTAGAGACGGAGAACCCCCGCGCCAATTTGCGCAGGTTAAATCCCCATCGCTCTCCACGTTTTTTTTTTTGGCGCGGGCGACCACCCTCCCTATGCCACCCAAGGCGACATTTTTGTTATGACAAAAACAAACAAAAAACAACGACAACATACACCAGATTGTTTTTAGAAAGAATGCTTATAGTGTTTGATGCAGTGACAAGTATTAGGTTAACCAAATATATCTGCAACGTTTCGCCGCTGACGTCAGAGGCCAGATTCACGAAACGACCTTACGCCAAAAATGTGCGTAAGACAAAACTCGAGAACAAATTCGTATTCACAAAACGAAATTATCTTAAGTTTTGCGCTGGTTACGACGAAATCCTACGACAGTTCCGGAGCTGTCTTACGCACTTTTTGCGATCAAATCAGCATGGCCGACAGCGTCGCTCAGTCACTTGGTCGCGAGGAACAACGAACGTTTATTTTTCTACGTGTTCTTCTCGCGCGTCCCGACTTCAAGCAGCAAGAAACAAGTAAAAAGTGCTTGAAACAGACCACGACGAACAAGAACGCTGAATTTACAAACACCCGAGAAAAGCTACAACAGCCACAAATCCACCGACTCTGACCAAGCGAGCTCGGCAGAAGATAGGCCTAGCAGGTACTAGCAGGCGTGCTAAAGGGAATATGCCCGCGCGACCCTTGTGGACTCTTCCCATATTATAGTTTGCCTGCTGACCTCAACTTTAGATTAAGAGGTCAATCTCTTTCCTTCTCATCTCCTTGTATTCCGAGGCAGCGGTGACGAATAACGCTGTTATTGAAAAGAGACTCTCATCGATTCTATCTCCTTGTTGTTGTGTGACATAGAGCTCAAATAGACACTGTATGTACACTTTGTTATTAGTATGCCATTTTGATTCTGACACGACTGCACGTCACTGTCGAGCTCTAACAGTTCGTGGGAGCTACGCAATGCCGGTCCAACCTTTCTTTGCCGAGTGTCACGTCAGTATCCAGTTGTAATCGTAAAAGATCGATCCCGAAGCGCATACCAATTCGCGGTCCAACAGCGCAAATACAGCACTTCGATCAAACGCGCGCGTCCGCTCCGAGTGTGAGCGGGTATTTGCGTGGCTCTTGCTGACACTGTCGTAGTTCAAACGTATCTTTTTTAACGTCGGCTCGCTCCTGCATTTCCGAGGCCGCGAAAAACGCCGTGGCAATTTGTTTCCATCTACGTCGCTTTGCAAACGACTGACACGGGCTATCTTTTACCAACGATGACAGTTGGGTTGACTATATCGTAGCGATCGAGTTCGTAGCAGTCAACAGAGGCGGTTACGCATCCCGGCCTCGGCATTCGGGTGCGTTTAAATCGTGTTAGCGTCGGCGTCGGCATATCATTGCACGGACATGAACCCCAGACAAGCGGTGGCGGAAAGGACGCTTGTGTAATTGTTATTAAAATTCCACGTTCTCTGAACTGCTGCGAACCATGCCGGGCCCTCCAATTGGTTGTTCCTGCTGCCGAAGACGCCGTCGCCATAGCAACAACACTGGTAATTTCTAGTTTTTCCGTACGAGAACGTCGCTTTCCTCCTCTCACTTAAGAACGCGTTCGGGAATATCGATCTCTCCTCGTCTGACGATGTTCTTAACTTACGAAAACTAAGAAGCTCTTCGTGAATCTGGCCTCTCTCTACAGATCCTCCCCCCCCCCTCCCCCCCCCCGTGATTTATACAGACCCCCACCCCCCAAAGTTGAGCCCGACCCCCCCCCCCCCCCCCCCCTCAAGAATGTTTCGCGCAAAGCACATACAAGGCTACATCCCCCTTCCCCACACACCCCTACAGCCACCCCAAAAATTTGTGACCCCGGCCCCCTTCATAAATCCGCCCATGGTAATGATGATGATGTGCTGGCTGAGTGTCGCTCAATAAATCAACGTCATATTCAAATGGTAACCCACTGTGCAATAACCTTTCCGTCGTCGCCGGTCGATTATAGGCAGTGCCGCGACTACGACGTGTTCACGACTCGCCCCGAATAGCGTCCACGTGCGCGTCCAAAAATATCGACATTTTTTTTTTTTTTTTTTTTAATTTGTGGCATTACGCAGTCTCGAAATACTTCCATCGACCTGTTTACCAACCTTCTGCCGTATCGGTGCCTTCACTTAGCAAACCTTAGAGTTGTATTTCTCTCCGGGAACTTCAAAGGCCTCCCTCCGACAACGCAAACATAAATAACCTTTTTTTTTTAATGGGAACCATACTTTGTTTCATCACAAGCCAGAGCGCTCATCATCGTTGAGAGCTTGCTATCGCTAATTAATTCAATCGCACGCAAAAAAAAAAAAAATAAAGAAAAGAAAAAGCGCAGATTTAAGTTGCATTTCCTGTGCGTTATAATTAGCATTCCGTGGTTTTGGAGTTCATTTGTCGTGAAATTCGGAGCGTGTTTTGTGGAGTTTATTTTTCATTGTAAATTCGGGGCTTATCGGAGTTTATTTATTTATTTTTTTTTATTCCCAATTCTCCGAAATTCGGAGTTTATTTGACTGTGTTGCTAATTTTTACAAATTCAAAAACAAAATAAAGCTTAAAGTAATATATATATATATATATATGTATTAGTTAGAGATATTAAAGGAAACTGAAGTGGCATCTCCTCAGGACCACTGACCCTGTGCTCTTACGAAGGTTATTTATTAAAACACCGTCTTTATTGGTGTTTATTTGATCGTTGTTACCTCGAAATTCGGAGGTTTTCGGATAAATCCTAAACAACAGCAGTTGACCAACAAATGTTTTTTTGGATTTTTTTTTTTCAGAATGATCTGAAAACACGGAATTTTAGTCATTATCTAAACCCTGAGACTCGGAGAAAATAAAATAATGGACAAGACGCGACACAACGTCTCTAACGCAGCTCGGTTTATTCGCGAGGGAACAGATACAGAGTATATATATCTAGCCGTCCACATGGACAGGAAAGAGAAAAGGCGATATGCCGCCGCAAAGATTTGACAGCCAACTCCCAACGACGACGAGAACCATGACGATGCAGTTTTGGTGCTGCTCGATTGATCCCGTGGAGTCGCGGCAGCATCGGCTGCGCTCTGCAGCTAAAGCAGCAATCACACTCGGCGAATATACATGGAACCATACCCTCCTCTATACTAACAAAACCTAAAAGTTCGACGACGGAGCCATAGAGTGCCCAGTCGGAAATTAGGAGCGCGAGGATCTGGTAGCACAGAGCATCAAAGAGCCATTTCTCGGGGAACCTGGACGTCAGCGCACAGCTTTTGCAGCGGCGATGACCCCGAAACACACTTGTCCGCTCGGGAAAGGTGTGTTTCGGCTTCTCGCCGCAGCGGGGCGCCAGTCACGTGGCTCTCCTCTCATCCGTTCTCTGCCGCTCCACCTTTTTTTTTCTATTTCGGCGGCCTCTTCTCGTGGCGACCTGGGGTTCTAAACTCGTCAAACACAAAGTTGTAGCCAAAAGTTCGCGGAGCGCGCCGATTGGACGTGGGCGCGAAAAACGCCAAGTCATCGTCGTGATTGTTCAATCGGCGCGCTTTGTCAACTTCGGCTCCAACTTTGCGTTTGACGAGTTTAGAGCCCCTGCCAGGCTGGAACAAAAGACACACTGCGGACGCTGTCCGAAGCGTGTTTCTTCCTTGCGTACGGTGGCTCTTTAACGTTGGCCGCACAAAAAAGACTGTCTGCAGTCATGTTCATACATGGTATGAGGCGAACATATACTTCTACCATAACTGAGGCTTGTTCGCAGACAACTCTGTTATCATGCCTGCAGAGAATTCCATGTTGTATTTTTTTATGTATGATCTGGGGGGGGGGGGGGGGGGGGGTAAACAGTGTCACTGTCATTAAAAAAAATATTTGTATTTAGAACTATAGCTTTTTACTACGAAGCTGTGTATGACTCACAGGTCGAATTTCTAGAATTCCTTCGTGTCAACGTCCTCACGAAAAAAAAAAAAAAAAAAACAAAAAAAAAAAACAGAAGAAAAGCCTTTAGTGATAAGCGAAAAGTGCATATCACGTGTACGATATACAGCACAGCATTCGTTTCAATAAAGAACCATCACAGAACAAGCATCCGAACCACATAATTGATGATAAGGCGCTCCTGATGACTTTGCGAAGCATCTAGTGCTCACCGCATAAGGCTCTCGGTAAAGATTGACGCGACGACGGCAGCTTGCGACGTGGGGAGTGACGTCACTAGCCTTTTATATATAAAAAAAGTTTTTTTACAGTATATTTACTTTTCTTTCGTTGTTCCAGTGGTATCACAGCTTCGCTGGCCAACCACCTTTATAGCTTAAATTAGAGCCCTTACTTTTTTTTTTTTTACTTTTGCAGGCAAGACGCCGGTCGATTACCCGCTCCTCTTGGCTTCCCTCATTTTTTGTTCCCCTGTCACGTGCGATGAAGTCACGGAACTTGGTATATTTTAGGAGTAGAGTGATGAGCTTGGAGGCAGCTCTTCGTTGGTAAAAATATTCCGAGGTCTAACCAACGCATCTTTTTTTAATGATAACTAAAACCTAAAATTGTGCTTTGATTATACAGATATATATGGGTGATTTCATGTCAAATCGGGCAGGCTAAAAGGGTCTAATTTTTAATTTTCACGAAAAAAATATATGTTTTGGGGGTATTTCTCAAATGAAGAAGGGCGCAAACCGCATGTTCTCCCGATTTTTTGTTCTCGAGTTACGAGCCGTAGAAGCCGCAGTGGCAGAAACCTAGTGTTTTTGCCTGCCGTCGCAGGTCGCGTGTTTGACACCCTCTGCTGACGCTATTGTTTTCTCTACAGCCTTTCAAATGTTCCCCCTAATTTAATAGGTATTATAAAGATACCTTGATGTATTCAAATATTTTTAGAAATTTGATTGTTTTCTAAAACACATGTTAAACTCGTCACTCCGGTCGCTTTTCGGTCAAATTTGACAGGTCATTACTTTGTCTGCACTTAAGGTAAATTTTTTTTCTTTGGCTCTACAGAAAGCCCAAAGCAAGCCCATTATAGATATTATAATATGATTATGATCTGTCGACTAGCCGCTCCGCTACCTTCGCGTAAACGTTGTAAGAAATAACAAATGTTGAAAGTTTGAGGTCGGTTTTCCCAAAAACCCCATTTTTGTAAATTTTTATTTTTTAAATTCTTTTAAACATATTAGTCGACTACAAGAAAAAACAGTCTAGAAATGTAATATTTTGGTTGTATGTCCTCTGTTTGAGCCGCAATCGCGTGAAATATGTGAACAGTCATTATTTTTCACAACGTTTACGTGAAGGTAGCGGGGCGTCTACTCGGCAGATAATAATGATATTATTATATCTATAATGGGCTTGCTTTGGGCTTTCTGTAGAGCCAAATAAAGAAAATTTACCTTAAGTACAGACAAAGTAATGGCCTGTCAAATTTGACCGAAAAGCGACCGGAGTGACGAGTTAGACATGTTTTTTTTTAGAAAACAATCAAATTCCTCAAACTATTTGAATACATCAAGGTATCTTTATAATACCTATTAAATGAGGGGGAAAAGTTAAAGGGTGTAGAGAAAACAATAGCTTCAGCAGAGGGTGTCAAACACGCGACTTTCAGAGTACCGCATTCCTTTTCTTTCGCATTTTGCCGACAATACAGTCGCTCTAGTCGACAATATTCTGGTTCGCTGCGGCATCATTGGACAGCGGCAGTCACGTGAGTCGCTATCATCATCATCGCGTTTTCACAACACCACCATCATGGGTCCAGCGATCCGCAGCCTACTGCTGTTTTACAGTTTACTGCGCGCGTACGCTGAAGTCCGTCGCTCAGCATGCATTTTTTTCTTTTCTTCTTACGTCGAGATACGAACAACACGACCTTGATTCGCTGCCACAGCTGCGGCTACGGCAGCTGGCGCAGGCGACGGCTACAGCTCGGCTTGGCTCAGCTACAGGCGCCCCTCCATCTGCGCGTGGACCCAAGATGGCGGCGCCTGACACGCTTCAGACGCACGCGCACGCGACCTGTGGTCTGGGCGACGCGGGCTTGTTTGTAGACAGTGCGTTTGTGTATAGCGGCTAATCGCTGCGACGATACACTGACAAGGCTTAGGAAACAGCGCCGAGGAACAACATTTATGTACCTGGGATAATAATCAACATCGCTACTACTATCATTATAACCATCACCATCGTCAGAGTGCTAACTACGGTCGTTGACAAAAATAAACTAGGACGTGCCAACGTCTTCGCCTGGCTTGTTTATCACGCGTGAACTCTTTGTACACGAGGACAATACACTGATATTCGGTAAGTTGCCAGTCGATGCGCCACCAGGGCTACAGATCGTCATTGCCATTGCTGCTCTATCCAGAATCGCATTGGCCTTGCGTTCATAAAATAAAACATCGAAACGTCCAATAATAATAAAAGAACAAGGGATAAGACGTCGCAACTACGTGGAGGCGAGCCTGCATTTGGTTCATCTAATTTGGGAATCGGTTCGCCAGCTAAAAGGTCTTCTCTCGCGAGTATAATAAGACGGCCTTGGGGAGGCATCCCTAATGTTGACCTCGGGCTCTAAGAAAAATAATAAAGGAACAAAAGCAAATGGTTCCGAGCTATATACGCAGACGACGGTCATCCTTCGCCGCCGTCCCCCCCGACCAGCCCACGCGGGCATGTATCATGCCTGCCGGCTTCCTTCTCGGCGTTACTATAAATAGCCGTGCTTTCGCAGGCCGCTTGGCTTCGATCGCTCGCCGAGCTCGTCTCCCATTGGCTGCGACCGCCGCCGCCGCCGACGCGACGTCACTTCCGAGGGAAAGAAAAAAAGGGAGAGGAGGTTCGAAATAGGGAAGGCGGCGGGGAATTGTTACGCTCTCGCTACAACTCCCGTTCATGCGTCGCAGAAAGCGTCCCGTCGTGCATTGCGGCCGCTCGCCGCGGGTATAAAAGGCTGATTGCCGGTTTCCTGGAGCGCATTCTCTTGGTGGAGCTGAGATCGTGTGTTCGTTTGCTCGCGGACTGGACTGCTTAGTCTTTCCTCGCGCTTCTCCACCGAGTTTGGTATCTTGTGCTCCCACGGACCAGGAGCGTCATCGCCTGTCAGAGGTAAGGCTGGACTATTTCATACTTTGTTGTTGACATTCAAGCTCGGTTTATGAGCTCACGTGAAGTGGCAACCACGCGAGTATGTCACATTGACTGCTTGATTTTAGTGGAAGAAAGACGACACGTCAAGAACGCGTATTGGCGGGTGTTACAATACAGAGAGAGAGAGAGAGAGGGAGGAATCGGGCGATTGATAAAGTTTCAGTGGCTCAATTTTTTGTTTACGTCTTACTCGGTTGTGCCCTAATTTTATGTCTACGGCATCGTTCAACCTTTATAGCCTTATTCAGTGATCGTTCAAAGAGCAAGGCAGATATTCAAGAGAGACAGGCTCTGCGATTCAAAGCGCCACATTTTAAGAACGGCACAACTCGGGAATATCGTGTCGTTTTACTGGTAGACAAAATGAATATCTAAGATATTTTCCTAGGGATGTATGGTTTGGCGTTGTTCTGTCGCTTCGAACCTCCGAAGCCTCTCCTCCACTTGTGGCGCCCTTTGTGAGATCTGCCGCAGGGAGCCAAATGCCACAGGTCAACAGTTCAGTTTCGGTTTTACTCCAAGATGGCGGCGTGAGCCGCGTTTCCGTCGTAACTAGAGCAATCAGTTTTGCTCCGACTAGAGATCAGTAAGCGAACTGATTTTGAGGTGCTATAGAAAGTTGCGACGAAATACAGTACGTTAGCAGTTTGTATCTATAAATAAAGTCGACGCAATTCCCTTTTATTTTAAAATAGCTTAAGTCTCCGCCTCTCACGCGGGAGCAGATAGAGGTACTTTTTTTCTTTTTTCAAAATTTTAGCGTGAACTTAAAAATTGTTTAATATACAAGGTAAATTTTTAAGTCCTGCTCAGTTCTATGACAACATTTCGAGACACTTGGTGGCGCAAGTTACCACCCGATATAAATGGTACAGCCATTGCCATTCATCTGTTCGTTCTGTTGTGGTGTCTGATTGGGACCGCGACTCTCTTTAGCGTGACTATCAAATAATGTCGGGCTCGAGTTTACAATAGTCGGCGACGAGTTAACAATTAAGCGGATGCTCCGTCAGCGGCACGCACACTCACTGCCTTTCGCCGGGTTTTATCTGCGCTTGCAACGAAGTGATATCAATGGCAGATAGCTCGCGCTCAACTCTGAGCGCATCTACTTGGTTCTTAACCTGCCACCGACTATAAATGCGTCCGGTCAGTGATCATAAGACATTGATATAGAAAGTCAGTACCTTGATTTCCGAAAGTATGAGCAAACTAATTCATATACACAAAAAAAACACACACACACACACACACAGGGAACGGTGAATTTTTTTTATTTTTTTTGTCACCTATCGAGGTTTAGCGCAGGTCAGATATCGCTAGGCTCGACCGGAACTCGCTTTCAGATAAGTCAGAACACACTCTACTGGTTGTCGAACAAAAAGAGAAGTACTTTTTGCGCGTTATTTATACGCTGCGTGAAGTAGTTCTGACAAGATTTGGTTGTCGCAGGAAAGATCTATGATTTTAGATTTTGAAACGTATACGGTCTTGAGAACATAACATACAGCTAACCTAATCATCTTAGATTAGAAAATGCGCCTAATGCATTTAAAATCAACGCAGGAATGAAATTAGTAACGTTCCGGGCGATGAGCCGCACTTTTTTTACTACGGTTCTTGGCATGAGCACGAGAATAGAGGTTTCCAAAAATCGCCTTCTCTGCTCTGTTATCTTTGTCTTGCGTCCACAGCTCAGTGACTCAGCATTTTTTTTTGCACAGGAGTTATTAGTCTTCTTTATCTTGCCTTGTGATGATCGATCAGATTTACCCAATTGACGTAAATATTATTAATTATAACGTAACGTGTCTTTATTAAAAAAATATTGCTGTGACATTTATGCTTTTACTTTTACATTTTATGTGTCTAATAGTACTCTACCCATCGTTATTTTTATTATTTCCAAGTGACCCTGATTTATTCCGTGTGGCACGGAAACACTTGAAGTGACATTCGGTGTGTTGGAGTGCACTAAATTAGCCGTCTGACAGAGGTATTAGTGCAGCGGTTGAAATGGCCTGGAAGCTTGGAACACATGTCAGCAAAAATCGCGTCGCATAGCACCGCCGCGCGGCGTAACCATAGAAACCACCGATGAGAGCAACGGTTGCCATGGTTACGCCGCTCAGGGGCACGAAGCGAAGCACATTTTGGCTTATGTTGTTTAATAATCCTTCCCCCGAACACAGCACGAGCTATTGGGATTGTTAATAAACCCCGAAAGCTTACATTGTGATGAGCTATGGTTAATGATAGATTAAGAAATATAAAGGGCATGACAAGCCGCGAGCGTCTTGTTAACGCGCGGGAGCCAATTACATTGCGCTATTTACCGATGAAAATGTCGAAGACCTAATCACAAGGCATAATGCATCAACGCAATACGTCACACCATAAGTTTTAAAACGATGCTTGTTTTAAAGGCCATCGGGCGCCTGCATTCAATGATGGAGCTTATCGTTTTTCATAACGGTGTTCATAAGCATTTACATTAAAAGACGAAAGAATTAAATTTGAAGAACGTCTTTTAGTTATTACACAGGCATGCCGCAACATTGTCTATATTAAAAGCAAATGCAAGACATTTTTAATTGATACTTTTATTATTTTTATAGTGCCAGTGCTTATTACTACAGCCTGCAATCTTGATGGCGTTTTTTTTTTTCCCCACTAGGGTTTATAATGACATACTCGGAAAAAGCTAATTTGAATAATCAGACACAACTTTTTTCGCTCGCGTTTTTTTTTTTTTTTTTTTTTTTTTTTTTTGCATAGCATTACGTTTAGATTTCGATTAAACCCACACATAAAATTGTAGTTACGTAACCTCCAAAAAGCGTGTTATTAATATGCGGGATCCTTTACCCGTGTAAAAATTTGCATCATGTGTTTCATTAACGCTTCTTGGCCCATCAGCCCTAGTGCCCCCTCACATACTCAAGCCTAATTTGAATAACTCCGACGCGAACGTGAACTCTCATTTTTGCTTCCAGGGTAACGCGCCCATACTATACTCCGTCTCATCTTGCGATGGACCGCAACGGACGCAACGAACTAGCCAAGCCAATCCAGTGCCGTGCTAGTGTCACGTGACCTTTGGGACGGGCGCAGGGACGCGCGGGGTGTCCGATCACGTGATACGATGACAACAATGGACTGGCTGAAATCAGTGACGTTCCATGCCACGTCCAAGAATTCCTCGGAATTAAAAACAGCGCGAAAAGACGAGGACCAGACAAAAGAAGTGACACGGACGCAGCGCTGCGTCCATGTCACTTCTTTGTCTGGTCTTCGTCTTTTCGGGCTGTTTTTAATTCCGAAGTATGCACCAACTCCCTCAAGCCTCAACTTTAGCCAGGAATTCCCTTTTTTGGGTTCGAAAAGCACCTATTTGAGGTGTTTTTTTGTCCCTGCAAATTTTTGAATATCCCTACATATTTTCCTACTTTTTTTGTACCTTTATTTTTGACAGCAGCTTATTTCTGTGGTCATGCAGGCCAATTTAGGCGCATTTTTTCACAAAAGCCGCGTGAAATTGCATGTTTAAAGAGAAGAACATATCACTGGTCGTTCAGACACCACTTCTTCCTTCACAGTGACTTTCTCACTTCCTCTTTTTAAAACGTTTTATATCACAAAACGTTTCATTTAATATTTAGTTTTTTTTTCTAAAGTTCTTCTCGAATTCCTGCGTTAATCCTTAATATTCCCCGCATTCGCTTTAAAATTTCTATTTCCCTTTTCACCAAAATTTAGATAAAAAATTCCCTGAAAAAAGGAACATTCCCTGCATGGAACATCACTGGTTGAAATGACTCGTAGCGTCGGTTGTGGTCCATTGCAAGGTGAAACGGAATATATACAGAAACAACCTTTCTGACGCTGCTGGAGTAAAGAAATGCTGCGTTTGCAAAAGCACCTGACAAGGATTTCTTTTTTTTATGCTGCACTTTGTGTACCTATTAAGCGTCATCCGTGCAAGATGATATAGGTACTCGCCGCTGTGTATGAAACATATTGACTACCAAATTACTGAACTGACACATAAATTAGACATTAAGCTAAGTGATTGAGGAATAAAGTCACTCAATGAAAAAGCACTTGCAAGAAGAAAAAAAAAAACTTTCAGAAACCTCAAGAGGCAAAAAGGAGACAATTGTTCACTGGGGCAATGGCGACATTTACATTTTATTACATTTTGAGTAAGCGCTACCAAGAATTAGTGTGAGGGCCCCATACGCTCTTGTGTAATTTTTTGTAAAAAGGTTATTTTTCTCTGAGATGCCTGACAGCTTCATCATAGGTTTTTTTCGCTGTAAAACCCCCGCAGACAGACATCAAGGCGTAACACGCCCAAATGTTGGGACCCCTTTTGGAACTTCGATATTTAACCGCTCCGCAGCAAAAGCCAGTGGCGTACCAACTTGTTTTTCAGTGCGGAGGCAAACCAGACCCCCCCCCCCCCCCCCCCTTTTTTGGGCCGGGAGGCGGTGCTCTTGGTATCCCCTGGGCACCGCCGGCCTGTGTTTTCCCTGCCCAGTGGCGGCTGTTTCGGCGGTGGGGGCAAAACACATGCCTTGCCCCCCCCCCCCCCCCCCCCCCCCCCCCCACACACACACACACACACTCTGAGACCTGGGGAGGGGGCAAGCGCCCCTTGCCCCCCGGTTGGTACGCCCATGGAGAAAGCCATCCTTCCAGTTTGTGGTTGGTCAGAGGTCCTCCTTCCAAATGTTTACAATGCTAGCACTAGATGGCGCCACCGCGTCAAGGGCTCGTGAAATAACAAGTTAATACTAAACTTCTGTTTTGATACAGCACATTTACAAGGCTTAACCATAATTTTATTCTAGGAAACGTCCAGCTGTCAAAACAATAACAATAAAAGAGGTGGCAGGTGGCGCAAATGTTTACCTAATTCTAATGATTTACTGTATTAATTCACTCATATATCGCTAACAGCCTCAGGGGTGAGCTTAGAAATACACAGCGCTGTGCTCACTTGCATGGTGTCATTCGGGCGACAATAACAGGGGTGCTATACGCAAACCCGGAATTAACCATAATAAATATAACTAACTCTAGTGCGCATAAAAGCAAATACATACTAATCGCATACTCTTTTTTATCCACGCATAAAGGCACGAAGACAGGTGCAATAATTTATTTACAGACGTAGACAAGTACATGTGCCACATGCACGAATATAGGTGGCGCAAGCTACCGCCCATTATAAAATATACAGCGGTTAGCATCCATTCATACATCCAACACACTCATAGGATACGCAGGTGTGGAGGCAAGTGGAGATGCGGGCAAGACAATGATTAGGTGGTGGCCAACATAAACGAACAGCGGACGCGGGCGCAAATCAAAACCAGTTAGGTGATCTAGTTACGTAAACATACCTATCCAAGCGAATGGGAGGAAAAAGGAAAAGAAGTAACGCACTCATGCGAGGGATAAATTATTTAAATAAAATTCACATAAGAGATCCTTGGCCCCCAATTCTGGAAAACAAAAATCTCAGGTTGCATCATCATCCCAGTAGAATCAAATAAAAACAACAACGAATAATAACTAAATAAAGCTTAAAATATCGTGATTGTCTCCGCTTAATGTCACTCCGCATAATATGGTACACTCATCACGTTTATTGTAAAATTTCAGATACAGTGCCTGTCTCAAATATGATACATGGCGGGTATTGTCGGGCATTTGACTGAGCTTCTCTCGTATTAAGTAAATTATGAAAGGAAATGCATATACATTTATTTCTATCGACTCCCCTGTATAAAATAAGAATCGAATATGATATATCTCTTATACGCTATTTATGGTCTTTGATTAATTTTACTAAATTAACCGTAGTCCTTGTTCGCGCTTGCTAAGTTGGCCACAGAAATATATAAAACTAAAACCAAAGGCACCAGACACTTGTATCATACTATGTAGTTTTAAAAGTCCCAAGATGTTTAGATAAAATGATTTAATGGACTTTCCCGATTCACGTAAACTTAACAAACAACAAAAGGGTGTAGAGGTTTATTCAGGACACAGTACATCACTCCATCTACATGACTTGTCTCGGAAAGCTGTTTTTCTCTTGGAAAAAGGCAATAGATCCAACTGCGAAGGATTACGTCATTAAATATAATAGGTAAATGCCATTTCTATTAATTAATGTCGTTGAAGGGGATGATATGACTATAGTCAGTGACAAGTCAAGAACGAAATGGAAGCTCCTTACACCTCTTTCCACTTTAGTAGAGCGAACGCTGGAGAGGAGGCGACCTCCTCTCCACTGTTGGCTTCGCTGAAGTGGAAAGGGATGGGAGGAGCTTCCACTTCGTTCTTGACTTGTCACTGACCATAGTTATTAAATGAGTAAATAAGGGTCAGCCTTTCATGTTTTTTTTTTTTGTGTTTTGTTCGCTAAAGTTTAGGATATCGTGGAGTTGAAAGTTCACAAATAAACTTGCGTATATTTAATGTTTTTGCTTGTTTTTCTTTTATGAAGAGCAGTGACTGTTTCAATCGTCAATTCAATCATATATTTATACTATAGTAACTGAGTATTTTTGTTTACTTGTAGATACAGAAATACATAAACAGGTACGAAAAAAAAAAAGAAGAACGATGAGTATGCAGGTCGGATAATGTAAACGAATGAACCGTAAATTCAATGGAAATAAAAGTTAGAAGCCGCCGAAAGGACATCTTTGGTGGCACCGGGATTCAAACGCCGGGCCTCCTGATTCCGGTCAGGTATATGGTGATTAACATACGGTATATGGTGATTAGCATACGCTAATCAGGAGATCCGGAGTTTGAATCCCGGCGCCGCCAAAGATTTTGTCTTTCGGCGGCTTCGTAACATTGAATTTCATTCGATCAAGTACGGTACACTCATCTGCATATTTCGACTATTTCCTCTTCAGAGACCAGGCAACATGATATACAAAAAAGTGACCTGATATTATGTCCTCAATGGATACATTGGAATATAGGTGAAAAGATAGAGATATATCTTGATACAGTTATAGTTTGTAGATAGATTGTTAGATAGATGAATAAATATATAGAAATAGCTAGATATATACCTCCTTAGGGCAAAACAGAAACATCGATAATAATGTTAGAGTATAGTTATGCAAACCGATTGTTAGATACATAGTTAGATAGACAGATAAATATAGAGATTGATAGTTATATATATATACATTGTTAGAAAAATGGATGTACGCATATCTCCATTGAGTGATAGCTATATGTAAATAGATTGTGGAACACGTAACTAGAAATGCAAATGAATTAATATAAATATGGACAGTTAGGTACATACATTGTGACATAAATAAACGAATAGATGTGTACATCAAGCGATTTACCGAAGAAAAACAGATATTAACGGAGTGGTTTAGAATATGGCTGCCTGACGGATATGGCGTTCTGCACTATACGTTCTTTTTTTAGGCTGCACTCTGTTGTAATTGCATATATGTTTTTCTTTAAATATTTATTATCCGGTAAAAAAACGCTCAAGTTTCAGTCGTCACCGGGAACTAGCGCGTCCCCAGTTATCCGGGACTGGCCGTTGCCATGGCGACGTTTCAGGGCATCGCCCAATCAGGGGGCTGACTCCGCGACCGAGACTCCGAACGCTCGGCGGTCGCAGCGCAAACGGCGCACACACGCCGGCACGGAGTGCCAAGATGTAAGAGAGGAACCAACTCAAATCATGGGTGGGCGTTTGCAATTTAATGGTGGACGCAATCCAGAGGAAATCAGTCGCAAGCACAGCGTCGTCGCGTGGAGAGCGGGTGTATAGCGGCGGGGACGTTTTTGCAGACGGTGAACGTTTTCGTCGCGGCCCGAAATACACATGACCCCAACCGCCGCAACCAGTCGGAAACTCTCTGTAATCTGGGCACACTTCGCCGGTACAAAAGAGAAACGCCACCGAAAGAAACGGGTCAGCGTCGGAGAATAACAAAACAAACCAAAACATTCCCGGGCCTGCCTGTTTGCAGTATCGCTCTGAGAGCGCGTTCGCGAAGCGGTGGTCCTAGTTTTCCTCCTATATGTGTTCGAGCTGTGATTGTTCGCTCGACGTGTAAACTCCCCCGCGGTGTCATCTTGTTCGACGCGTCCACGGGCCGTAGACTTGGATTCTGTTCGGTAAGGTCGTTCTTGTTCCTTCGTTTTATGCCCCGTTTCGCGGGCATTTAATAGGCCTTCTGATACGAACTGCTTCAGAAGGTTGGCGGACCAGCGCGTGCCAACGGATATGGACAAAGAGTCCAGATCGCCAGCTGGTTTGCAGATTCTTTAGAGAAGTTCATTTTGAAGGTCTTTTATGTGACCGTAAAACAGGAGTAAAAGATTGAGGTCATATATTTTTTTTTTTAGTTGGAATATTCTTTGCTGGGAACCCGCAGCAAAATTGTGGCCGCGTTTTTGGTTTTTGTTTTGACGTGCTCGAGATTTTTATCGATCAAGGATCGGCGGAAAGGAGGTCAGCTGTATTGGATTAGATGTAAAATAAATGAATAACTCGGAAAAATGTGGAAACTTAGTTCAAATGAAAAGTACGTGTTTCGATCTCATTTTTTTTTCTCCTTAAGATGAATGATCTAATCTTGTTACTTACACATTTCACAATTTGTAGTCGCGCATCGCACAATGAATAGAAGCAGAAACAGACTGGGTTATAAATGTATACCTGTATCGTAATTTTTAGAGCGAAATAGTAAGTTTCAGGCGTTGTTAAGATATTGGTAAATGATGAAAACATGCGTGAAAAATGGTATTGAATGTGGTTCTGACCCAATTCTTGTCGCTTTGCGTTCTACGGCAATGAATAGCGGCACCGCTTTTGAATTAAATATTTATTTTTCCTAAACTGTTCCCTAGTTATTTTCCTATACTGAATATGAAGCTTGTCTTTTTTTAGCAACAGTTACACAATTCCAGTCTCGTGCATGTTATTCGAAGAAAAAAAATCGATTACAATTACAACTACGGTTGCTCAAGAGTATTTAGTTAGATTACTAGATTACTTGAGTAGAAATGTAATTGGCTGTTACTTGAAAAATTAACCGTTCCTTTTCCAATTAATTCACATTTTTAAATACTACAGATTCCTCTGCCGGTTTGGAAACATGTCTATTGTACCGTCCATCATTAATCAGATCACACATGCGATTACTTCCATATAAAATGTATTGAAATGATTACAAAGTCTAAAAAAAAATGTTTGATCGTAAGTAATTTGATAACTTGTAAAGAGTGCCGTACAAGTCTGCAGAATTCTCAAAGAAACCCTACAATTTTTTAGACCAAATTTGTGCCTTCTTGAAGTAAAAGCAAAAAAATGAAAGCTGTTTACAACTCCCAGTAACGCCGGATTAGAGCGCAGCTCTTAAGGAGGAGGATGGAAGGGTACGGAGGGATAGGCGACTCCCTGAGTTCACGTGACCTCGGGGGGGGGGGGGGGGGGGGGTCACATGACCTGTGGTGGGTCACGTGACCTTACGGTTACGCCGACGCCGCTCAAGCCGGAAGCGGGCGCCTAAGAGCTGCGCTCTAAAAAGCAGCTAGCTGAGCTGGTGCAAGTTGCCCCGCTTGACATCCGTCGTCCCCGGTTTTAATTGTGTGCTGTCACTGTTGCTGTCACTAATTTATTGCACTTTTTTCCACGTTAAGAGCCGTCCTTTTTATCTTGAAATGTTGCCACATTATAAGGTTGATCAGGCCATTGGCAATGAGATTGAACTCAGGAACCACGCCTCAGGTTCCTTAAAAGTCTCGCTACTTAAGCTATAACTGAACTAACGAGTCATGTTTGAACTGTTTTCGGTACATTCGACTATATTTGTATTCCCCTCAAAAATTACATTGAAAAAAGTCCAGCTCCTCGTGGTGCATCCCTAATTTACCTCTTTATTTGATGAATAGAGGTTATAGAGGTGCATTTTAGATTAGCTACGTTCCATCACGCTACAACCAAATATTTTAGGAACTATACTTAGCGCAGCGCATAAACGATGCGCCAAACTTGCTTTATTCTTGATTTTACGAGTATACATACGTCTTACAAAGAACTCCGTGTGGTATTTACTGCTTACAGGAAATGATGGACCTCATCTGCGCGCTGCTCAGCGCCGTGCTCACCACGACGACGTTGTCATTCGCCTACCCTAGCCCCGTCTACGGCCGCCTCCAGAGGAACGCCGTGCAGTACCCGGCGCAGTCCCAGTACCCCTACCTGGACGCCAACAACTACTACGCGGCGCTCAAGAACGCCGCGTTCGACCAGGCCGACTGGGCGCAGTTCCTACCCGCACCCGCCGGCTGGGCCGCCAGCGACGCCTACCCTGACATAGCGGCACCGCAGGGAACCCCGGACGAAGAATACCCCGAAGAGTACGACGCCACGGGCGCCGATCTTGGTGCCGCCGCCGCCGCGCTCGGGTACGGTTGGTACGGACCTCCGAGTCAACCCCAGGACATCAAGGAAGCCGCCGTCTTCAAGGACCTGCTCGCCAACTATATCACTAAGAAATCTGAACGCAATCCGGAGGCTCTGAGGCGAATGAAAGCAATGAGGAAGTTCGGCCAGCCGGCGGTCTTCTCGTCGGCTGTATCGACGACCGTTAGGCCTAACGTGGCGGCCGCTGCGGGGATGCAGACGGCGGACGTGACGTCGACGACGCCGGCGTCCACTCCGACGACGCCTGCGGTAGAGAAGAGCCAGGGATTGGATGGGCAAAAGGAGTTTGCCATGTTCAGACCCGTTGGACCATCTGAGAACAGGAAGCCAAGCTTTTGGTCCATAGGGCTGCGGCAGACGACGAATGGCCAGAGAGCTGAGGTGAGTCTCCTGGATTTGTAAAAAAAAAACAAAAAAACAAAAAAAAAAACGTTATCAAAACTTTATCGAGACCATGCCGGAGACTAGAATAATGACATGTCATAGCTATCATTATGTAATTATCATTTCAGTCTTATCATATTAAAGTATTATCTTGTTAGTCTTGTCATATCAAAGTCTTATTACATAAGGGTCTACGGTTAAATTGAATTCTTAATGGGGAGTTTTAGCAAGTCGTTTCCACACGAACGGTTCGCCGTCCAACGCATCGGCGACGCCACTGCGCATGCGCGCGTGAGTCGTTCATGGCATCGGGAGGCTCTTCTCGTTGTTTTCTCCCACTCCGGCCGCTGGAGTCGTCACCTCAACGCAGCCAGCACTGTTCACGACTCGGGTAAAAAAAAAAGATGGCGGTCGATTTGACGACTGACTTCGCCGACTCAGCCGAGCGTTAGGCTTAGGACAGCGGGAGGCGATTTGCCATCCTGTTGGTCTGCTTCATTTGAGAGGTCGAACCAAATAATTTAGGGGACTTTTCATAATGGTAAGAGATCGTGAATGCTGTAAACTGCGCATCTAGGAAACTTTTGCGATTTGCGGGCAAACTAGCTGCCGTGGCGACCGCGAGCAGACGAAATGATTTGGTTCGACGGCACACAACGTGAACGATCGTTCAAGTTCAAGATGACGGAGACACACCACATACCTTTACGGTCGTTCAGATACTTTTTACTCTATCTAGCTTCGCAGTTCTTGAAATTCCGACCTGCAAATGTTACGTCCGCCGTCTGTTTACATCAGTCGTACGCGGGAGGAAACACGAGCCGCCACGGACTTACACGCAGCAGAATGTTTCACGTGTTTACTAGAAGATGGCGCCACGGTCAAAGACAATCATCATCATCGTTTACAACGTTGCGCCAGTTTCAAGATTCGCTAACATAAGTCAAATTTCACGTACAGTTTCACGGAATGGACCAGCTGCACCGTTCGTGATTTCAGAATGGTGCGGTGAACTCCCTAATAGTTTTTCTTTTGCTATTGGGTTCTTGCGTGCGTCGATGCTATTTGGAGTTTCATACTGGTTACGTTTTGAACATGTAACTACACTGAGAGTCCTTCTCGCACTGATACTACATCGAGTTTCACTGGCAGCATTAATAATTGGTTTTTAATGCGAATGCATTAACTGTCTCATGAAGCGAGCTGACGTCATCAGTTTGAAGCGCGAAAACGGCTCCTAGTTTCCGCGATCGCCTTCGGTTCCATTGGCTAGCGCGTTGATGGGGCTCCCATTGGCCGCTGCGGCATGGCCTCCAAGATCCCGGAGCGCGCGCGCTAGTACGTAGCAGACGACAATTGGACCGGACGAGCAGACGACAAAGGAAGCGGACGAGCGGTTTGCATGTTTTTCGCATTCACAACTCATAAGAAATGCTTAGGTGTACCTCGAGCTTTTTTATTTATATAGCTTATTAGGTACTAAAAATGAATGGATTAGCGCTTCATAACCATGTGTCAGTTGTAAGACGAAGTCTAACCGTTATGGTTATAAAATTGCATGTCCTGAGTTGAAGCAGGCGAAACTTCTATCCTCGGTCATTCAGTTCAGTTACTTCCGATGTCACACTTATTGCTGCCATTAAAAATGTCAGTATGTTTCTCAGTTATTAGTAATGTAATACTATGGCACCTTAAACGAGCGAGATGTTTTATTTTTCTACACTGACAGTGGTAAATACCCCCTCCCCACAGAAAATGGCGCCTTACACGACCACGTAGCGTCTTGGAACAAACAAAAGATATCTCCATTTTTGCACATTGATTGGTTAAAAAAAAAAAAAGAACGTATTGAAATTTGCCACAAGACATCCATAAAAAAAAAAGAACATTCCGCGAAAGGGCTCCATTCCAAGAAGGGGTTCAACGCAGTCGGGTAAGAGCCAAATAGGTTTCGGATAAATATGCTAAAATAATTCACCTTAGACCTCTCTTCCAGTGTCTGCAAAATCAGCAAATAGACTTTTTTTTTGGCTGAGTAAAAATACTCTCACGGAAGTAGCAATTTTAAATTCGGATACATAAGAAATCAAACAAAACGATCGTAGTAACTTGCGTCGTCATTGTGCGCTTTCGGAAAAAAGGGCGAAAGGGTTATTATTAAAAAAAATATATATTTTCCAGACAAAATTTGTTGTGATCTATTGAGATGAGATTTCGCGAAAGGGTTCTAATTTAATAAAAACTATTGATTTATTAAGAAGGAAAATCGAGAGATTTACCAAGTTTTTTTTTTCAACTTCGGTTGATTCTAAGATTAGCATAAAAAGCGTACATCGGAAATTTCATAGACGCGCGCCATTTAATGATCCCAGGAGGTTGTCAACCCAAATCAGCATGCGGAAAAAAAAATTTTCAAACCAATGCATCCAGCCAAATGCTTCAGGGTTAACTAAACTTTTATTCAAACACCTGCCGGTGTATTTCAATAGAAACTGGCAGTTTGCCACCAGGCAGCACATACAAACTATTTTCTAGAGTCAGCGCGCCGCTTTTAACAATCATCTCGGCAGACTAATGACCTAAAACATAAATTTAGGCAAATCCTAACTATACTTCGTTTCATTCTACGATGGCCTAAAGGCCAAAACTACGGACCGCCAGATCCAATCACGGGCCAGTTGGAAATTGTGTGGTATTCCGCTTCCAAGCAAGTGTCGGTGCTTGCGTCTCGAACCACTGATGGGGATGGGCGGACAGGGGTTCGAGTCTAACAGCACTGAGTGACCCCTAAATCTTACATCCCAAAGAAAGCCACGACATACAGGCTCCTTGCAGTGTCGACGCCATAGAATAAATGCGGCGCTTTATGAATCAGTGCATTATTGTTCCATCCCTAATCAATGTTAAGCATGTCAGTGTTGAGCGTAGAACGTGATTGAAACTGTCAACCCGTGGCTTTAGCCTATAGTCTTTCGTAGGATATAACAAGGTATAGCTACACCATGGTGCTGAGGTTTCAGTCTGATTTCGCTGACCCACAAAATCCAAGAAAGAAAAAAAGTAAAAAAAAAAAGGGTCTTATGTTAGAAATACAGTGAAGCCGCTATTGGTTTCACTTTTTCATTGACGAGTTTTACCTTTTTGTTATTAAAAAAAAAACTTTAATATAAAATTAAAAACAAAAAATCATCCCTGCGCGAAAAAAGAGTGGTTGGTTATCGTGACCCCTTACCCCTGAAATACATTACGGCGATTTCAATTAAGCTTTTAAGAAGGCGGCATGCATGGAATAGAAACAACGTGATTATGAAATGAAATGAAATCTTTATTTCCAGACATTTACTCATGCGGGCCTCCAGACAAAAAGCTACCATATGGTAACTTTACTGGGTCTGGGGCCCTAAAGCAAAACAAACATAGCAATCTAGCCGAAAAGTGTTATACATTGAAAAGACTCGTTATACAGCATATAGAGTTTCTCTTACCAACTAGGCATGTACTTAAGTAACAATAAACAGAGTAAACCAGTGAGAGCGTAGGAGCGTTCGGCAGCAAGCATATTATGCAAAAGCGAGAAAAAAAATGTCATACAGAGACATCCGTGTTAGATAAAACACTGATACAATTAAGCTCTAGCCAGAGACTATATATCTATGTTTTCTAGATGGTACCTATTGAGTAGAGAAGGTAACATATGGCGAAGGGATTGTAATAAAATACATTATACTCAACGCAAAGCTATCTTAACATTTTTAGCGATGTATATTGCAAAAAAAAAAAAAAAAAAGATAAAGCAGGATATCTGAGATCCCTTTATGGAAACCACAAAGCTTAAGAGACAGGATGTAGTTTTCAACTCGAGTGAATTTCGGCGTAAATATAGCACAGCTTTTAAGCTATGTTTTTTATTGAACCAATATATATGGTAAACCAGAAAGAGCAGGATGCGAATATTCACACGTTTTTTTTTATACACTGAGATATGTAAAAGCTCCTCCTGTACGGCGGTGTGAGGTAAATACGTAAAAGTAAACGACGCGACGTGTTAATGTCGGCTTTCCCACATTATTACCCTTAGCGCGGAGAAACGACCTTTCCGTGAGCACTTGCAAATATTTTTGTTCTTCTTTTCTGCAAATTAGGTTAATTTAGGTTAGGTCGGAAAATTACGCTTCAGAGCAAGTAATCTAATAACGTACACGATTCCCATATAACTTCAGCTAACACTACCGAAAATACAAGTAAACCGTGGGCATATGAAAACAAAATATAGACCTAAATGTGCGAAACCAAGGAACAAAATTGAAATATTACGAGGCGACTACCCCTTTATAAATTTTATATGACTCAGCTAAATGGTTCTGATACAATCTGCCCTCCAGACACACTTAATCGCGAGCCGAATCCGATTTAAATCGAAAATACAATTACAAAACGCCAGTTACATCATTTCTATTTCAAGGTAGATGTTGTATCATCAGTCCTCAAAAAAGAAACACGCGTCAGACTGTAATTCCGAGGGAAAAAAAGAATGAAAAGAAAGAAAGTAAACAAGATGAAAGAAAAAAGCAAAATCGCCGCCGGATTGACGCCACTGCAGCACTCCAAATCTAGCAAACGAACCCTCCGTCCACGACGCCATCGCCGCGGTTCGTGCGTCACTCACCCACGTCACGCCGCGTTCGTCCAATCAGAGCGGAGCTCCATTCATGGTTTCCCCTTTCTCTCCCCTCTTTCTCTATTTTACTCCAGTGTGCGTGGGTTCGCGAACAAGCGTCGCATTGAATGAAGGTAGAGGGTCCAGGCTTTTTTTCGTTTTTTCGCTACGAAGTTTAGGGAAAAAGAAGCATATTTTCTCTTTGTCTGTTGCGTGCCTTTTGCCATAAATCTCAACGAGGGCGAGAGCAGCGTCGGTGCAAGTATAAATAAAACAAATAACACAACAAAATAAAGGAGGAGAAGGAGAAGACAGAGAGAGAGAGAGAGAGGGAAGGGTCCTGTCTCCCGAAATATCGAATGGGGAGTTCTATTTTTGGCAACCAACGGTTCGGTTCCGCGCTCCAAACTGAAAGGGTGTGCGTGTGCGATCGCGACCATTAGGTTGCGATAGTGCTCTCTCCGACAAGCGTCGGACCAATATCCTTGGTTCTGATCGCTTTTAGTGGACGTGAGGCAGGGATTGTAATGACTTTGGCTCCTTAACGTAGGCTGGCTGTATTTTTTGTTAGCTTTTTCCTCCCAAGACATACCCATCCAGCCTTTGTGTGTTTTCTTTTGATGGAGATGGCTTCTTGGCTTATCCGAGTGGCATGTTTTTGTGCGTGTCTGTTTGTGTGTGCCCGTATTCGTGTGTGTTTATGAACGTGTTTGCCTGTGTGAGTCTGTGTGCGTGTGTGTGCGGATTCTAGTGAATTTGGTTCCTTAAAGTGGGCGATGCTATATGTTTTTTTTTGTTCTTTGGTGTACAGGAGATAGTTTCATGTAACCATCGTATGCTTTGTTCCTTTTTTGCTGAAGTCGACTTCTTGGCTTATGCTTGTATGATGTTTTTATGCGTGTTTGTCTGCCCGTGTGGATGTTTGTGCGTGGGCGAGCGCGCGTTTGTATGTTTGTGTAGGTGGCAGATATCGCAAATTGTCTCTTGGCGTGACTTGCTTCACTGCCTGGGCGTTGAGAATGCCGTGCCGTGCGGTAGTTTGCACACCTACTTGATTCAGAACAAAAACAGCGCACATCGCTATATAAAAAAAGAAAAGAGGGGGGGGGGGGGGGGGACCCGTTGTAGTGACGTACTTGGGTTATCAGACTTGTTTATGAAAGCCCTTGGCATTGCGTGCCCTGGGCTAATAACGTTTGTTCGGCGAACGGAGTTGGCGGCGCAGGAAACGATATTTCCTTGTTGGGGAATTTTCTGGGCGTTCCGAGAGCGTGTTTTCAAAACGAAATGGTGGTTGCTACGTGCCGTCAGGTCACATTACTTCTTGCGTACCGAAATCGTTTAATTGGGCCGATATTCGCCTGCTTCAGTAAATCAATCAATGAATCAACCGATGAAACAATAAATAATTTATTTCCCATCAGGAACGAGAAGTCGAAATGTTTGACTTAACAAGGTATTGTGGTTCGTTATGATTCTTTTTGAAGTTTCTTCTTTTTTTGTGGCTAATAAATTTGTTAAGATTTATATAAATATATATTTTGTTTTCATCGAGCTGATTTTACACTTTGTATTAACAAATATTAGCCTGATAATTTCAGTTATCTTTTTTTAATAAAAAACAAAACAACAACGAATATTTAAAAAAATAAAGAACATTAACTGAAGTGGCAGTTATCTGGAACAACTATCGATTCAAGCGTGTCGAATAAAAGGCGTTGGTAGCCGAAGTGATGTACGGTAGTCAGTGACAGCTTTAGAAACCCGGGAAAATGGCTTATCATGTTAATGCATCCTGCTTTTTGATTGGTGGTTCGGCGTTCATATCGGCGAATGCCGCATTCTTATTGGCCGAGCAGCCTCAATGAGATGCTCAGAAACCGCCACACCCTGCGTTTCTTGAACTGTCTGCGTCTATAGCCAAATTAGTAGCTTCCTAAGAAAGCGTTCGCTATATTGCCACATTTGTAGATTTTTTATTGTCTTTATAATTAATGCTATCAGATAATTTGGTGAATTCATTCGCCATGTATTAAAATGACAGAAGACAAAAAAAAGAGGAGGGGAAGGGGGAGACCACGCATGGTTATGTTGACTGTGGCTATTTCCTAAGGCAGATGTAAACTGAGTGGTGCTAACAATAGCAAAAAGAAAACCAACAACGACAGTGGAATCGCGTTAAAGATCTTTTCTGCCGTTTATGTTTACCGATTTGATAAAGGTGTCTTGACTTATAAGTTTTCTTTTTTCTTCTCTACAACCACAGCCTGACGCTGCACGTCCACGGTTCGGAAGGTTTGCAGACGACAATTTGACCGAAGAACTCGACAAGCTCAAAGGACAGTAAGCATCAAGGGGCAGCCGTCTTAACCTTGACACAGAGAGGATCCAGTCTTTTGATTGGGCGCCATCGGACACCTTCACGAAACCCTGGCCAAGAAAGCGGGCGAAGATTGAGACGTCTGCGTACCCACGGTCGTCTGCTACCACGAGCCCGATCCGAATCCACTCGTCTCCCCCGGCCCCGTCGCAGCGGAACCCAACATCGTCGTCTGCGATGCCTGGAAAAAGAACCCATCCTACCTCCTAAACGCGTGTAAGGTGTTTTCAAGTCACGTGTCAGTGAGCGGCACTGTGCCCTTCCCGGTAACCTAGAGCCGCCCTACGGTTCTAGCTCAAGATCTCGAGTGATGTGTGTTCATCTTGTCGTCTGCTTATGTTCGGCGGAGGGTCCGATTTGTAACTCTGTACACACGTGGCCTAAGCGATACTATTCAAAAGCATAACAAGATTTTTTCCCCTCGTTTTACCATGAGTAAGAGCGCAGTTCAAGCCTAAAAGACATACAGACACGGATACACGTGGTTCAGCCGGTCATGGCAAGCGGACAACAATATGACGAATGCCATTCGCCTCATCGGCTCATGGCGGCCACTGCACTTTAACTCAAGTACGGGAGTTTGTTCCCTCCTCCCACTTTGGGGGAGAGGGTGTGGCAGGTTATTACTTTTTGTTTTTAGGTGCCCTCGAAGTTTGGGAAAAAGGGAGCTGAGAGGATCGCCTGCATTACAGAAAGTCGAGGTTGCGCGTGTCCGACTGTAATATTATCCGCCTATTGTGCCATTTGTTCAGGACCACGCGCTTCAACGCAAGAATCAGTGTAGTTGTTTCAGTGTAATTTTGTAATATAAGGGTATGTATTGGTGCTACATGACGTCTGAATCGAGTGAATCAACATAAAAGAATGAATTAGTTATCGTACTTTGAATGAATACTGACACATGGCAGATTTGTTTTATTTTTGCCTCGATACCACAGTGTTGCCACGTGACACGAGGCTTGCAAGCACCAGATACGGGTACCCGTGATAATTCCGTGTTCCCCGAATAGTGAAGCCACGTTGTCCAGTTTTCTGCACGGTTGTGATTTTGTTGGTTGTTGACGTTCTAGGGGTTAACCTTTTTGAGGAGCTGCTTCTTGTAGGTCCTTGAGAGTGTTTCCTAATCACAGTTCCTTGGATGCTGAAGCAGTTACAGCCACGTATGCTTGTTTTTATTTACGTTGGAGTTTACGTTTCAAACGATACGCCTTTCTGGGGAGTTGTTTTTGCAGACCCTTCACGCGTGCTTCCTGATTACATATTTTCTTGAATGCTAATACACAGCAAAGTATGCTCTGTTTTATTTACTGCGTTTCTTCTTAAGCACTATATTTTAACTAAAGTTAAAATGCACATCTTAAAGGTAACCAAAAGCTTAACGATTGAAGTGGAAATGCTCGCGCAACACTGTGTGTAAAACATTGATTCTTGGGTAATTGAAATTGCACTATATTTATATCCCAATGTCAAATTATAATCTGACATAGCAAGAAAGCATAAGAACTGGAGTTGCCACTCAATAAAAATAATATAGTGACAAGGGTAATGAATTTACTTGGAATCATATAGAACTGGAAGGTTGACTACACATTATACCAAAACGTTCTGCTGGTAAAAGGTGTGCTTCTAACTTTGGTTTACATTTTTTTTAAAGGAAGGTTACCCAGTACAAAAAATCGTCTATGTTTTTGTTGGCAAATTTTTTTCCTGGAGTGAAAGTGTTTTTCATACTAGAGCAAAACCAAACCATACTATTCGTGTATGTCCCGTTAGTGCGTGTAAATATCCCCTCAGAAAATCCCTGTTAGTAGTAATGCACTGCACGTTTGAAGATGACAAATCTATACACAATTGAGTATATACTTGTAGGATGGTAATACTTAATCGGAATTTCCCTTTTGGGCTAGATTTCTTTATCAATTTTGCTATTTTAAAATGAAAACAAATGTTTCCCTCCATCGATACATTTTATTAACTCCCATGCGAAATTACCCACAAAGTAAACAGTTCATATATCAGTAATGAGCATGGCTAGAAGTATACGTATTTATTAAAAGAAACACTCAAATACTGGGCGTTGTAGAGTTTTGATAGAGTCAGCTGAATATATATTTTAGAATTCATGAAAGTAGCTTTTTTATTGGCGTAATCATTTCTGTACTCCTTCGCCATAAGCATGTATCCAGCATGAAAGCGGGAGTGTACACAGATTGTAATTACTTACCCCTCTCAAATGACCTCAAACAATACGCTGCGACAAACTTAAAAAAAAATATATATATCTAGCGAACGTTTTTATATTGAAATAGCAAATGTGATGGCCCTGTCATTGTTTGTTCTCCTTTAGAATTGACTCTGAGGAATCGACCACCCTGTTAATAACAGGTTTTGGCATGTAAAGCTTGATTAAGTCTTCCCGAGGGTTTTCACACTATTCCCTACGGGTTAAGGATTTTTAGTGATTCTACCTTAAAAAACGTGCTATCTTGCTAAAACAAATCTATCAAAGTCTAGAAAAAAAATTATGTTTACTAACGGTGAAAGCGGAGATGTTTCCAAGATATGATGCACAGTGATGTAAAAAGTTGTGACGGTTCTACTCTGACTGAGTGCAACCGATATTAATATCGCCGTCACTCATGTGTACCGTTCTGGCAGAAACTGAGGGCCGTTACGGTAATAACCAGTGTGTATGGCCACGTTCGTGAGAATGACTTGTAGCAGTCCCCAACCGTGAAACCTCGCATGATCGCGCTCTGAGCCCCTTCAGGGTTTTCTGCGCGGAGACTATGTTCTGGCATGCGGTTGCTGACAGAACTCCGGCCTGTAGGGCACACGATCAGGTCATGTGCTGCGGCCTAGTATAGTTACTGACAGTGTTCCTCCCAGCCGTTCCCATTTTGTCAGTGACTGATCTCGAAAAAAAAAAAATCCTGCCGTGACGTTTCCTAAGAAACTTAAAAGCGTGTCAGCATTTGTTGAGATCTAGTCACCCTTCACCAAGCCTCCACATTGCAACTCCAAAGACGTGCATTTATTTCACTTCCCCCGTCTCACACTTTGGCCGCTAGGCCGCGCCAGTTTACGCTGCACGCGGGGATAGGTTGTAGCTCCCTCTTCTCTCCTTCGTGCATTTTCCGCACGGTGGCGTTGCACCCCCCGGAGTTGTAAAAAAAAAGTTTCTACGGTTGAAGAGAAGTTGTACCGTGCATTTAAAATGATTAACAAAGTAACCATCCTTCAGTCTGCGTCACAATGCTAGGAGGGTAATTACCCCATTGGACTGATTTGAGGTGTCGAATTGTGTACAAAAATGCCACATTAGCGGGTCCCAACTTTATATAGCGGAAAGCGTTGGGCAAGCTTGAAATGTCACCACATAGCGACAACTTAGGTTCACGTATAACGCGTAAAGTGCTAAAGCACGCGAGAGTACCAAGGTAAAAGATACAAAATCTTACGTTTATATATAAACTCTTAAGATATGATCGGGGATGCATTTAGAATGAAATCAAGTCGTGCGTTGTCAGTTATGTTCCAGTAACCAACAAAATACGAAACCAAGAGTGGGGTTTATTCTTGTCGGTTGATGCCGCCATCTGATTGGTCGCAGAGCGCTAATAAGATACCAGGAAGCCCACACTCTTCGGGTTTCTTAAATTGTCAGTAATTATGTTTTTTTTGCACAGTATTTGTATTATGCTCGTCAAAAGAGACACGTAGTACCACCCTCCACGGCACTAGTGTGTCGGAGAGTGAGCGCTGAAAGTAGTTATTTAAGCGGAAAATTTTCTAGTCCGTTGATAACCTGCCTGAGTGAACTAGAGATAACACTACTCGTACCTCATACAAAAGACACGACGCTCCGTGCAGACATCATGACAAGATCATCTGCAAACATGCTTCCAACAAATCCAAAACACCCACACAAAAAATACGTTCTTAAAAGGTTTTTTGACTCCGCAAAAACTCTTTCAGCTCGTGAAGAACGGTTTCGCCTGAATCATCATCTCCCTCTGGCACACTAGAAATTATTTCGAATGAAAAAAAAAAGTAGCTTAAAAGGACCCCTTAGTGGGGTTTCCACCAAACACCCTTTTAGGAGGTGCTTAAAATAATTTTTATGGTGCAAAATACGGACAAGCAAAGGAAGCCATAAGAGCACTTTTACGACCAGATCTTGTTTTACAGTTACGCATGTTTGCTTCACCCGTTTGTACGCTTCGAGCAGTTTGACCGCGACTTTAAAATGTGAAAAAATAACAACAACAACAACACAGATGCTGTGTTCGCGTTAATGGTGTTGCGTAATGCACGCGCATTGTTTTCGGGTCATCCCTGCGAGAATAGGTGTCGTACAATGCTTTTGTAGCACCCCTCACTGTAACTCTCTGTGTAAGCACGAAGAGATTGTAAATTCCACCGTCGTGTGTTCATCTAAGACATGGTCTCTCTTTCGGCTTAACCGCGTGTTTTACGCTGCCCGACGGCAGGTTGTGTAAATACTGCATTGTTCACCCGTAAGCAGCCCTTGACCTCTCTGCCACTGGAACTGAAACCAGCTTCGAGGTTTCGCTTTAAAAGTTTTCTTTTGTTTTGTTTTGCTTTGTCATTACAATAGATTGTTTGACACACGCTTTCAATTTCCGAGTGTGTGATTTTGACTAGCTGGTTTTGAAGCGTACTTCTCCTTCATTCCCGTGTGTGTGTGTAAGTTCACGATGCTCTCCTGGCTGTACATTGCTTCACCTGTACATAGAAAAAATTCACTATTTTCAATAAAAAAGAACATATCGTTAAACAGATTTATTTATTTATTGATCCTTTGGGAGGGAGGATGGCGCAAGGCCGCTGGGGGGGTAAGGGGGTTGAGGGAGGGGGGGGGGGGGGAGTGTCTGGTTTTTTCGAAATTGGCATCAGTTCCGCCGTCTTTGGTCTTCGGTGTCTTCTGCAGCACCTAAGTCATGCAGGCCATCCTGGAGCAATCGAAAGGAAAGAGTAAGTCAGCCTACACCATCCTGGTCAGACCGCTAACGCTACCAAAAGTGGCGAGAAGGTGTCTATTGGCTGGTTGATCGAAGAGGTGTTGAACGAGGGTTGCATGGTCGGAATGAGGGATGTGTACGATCGTGTCCCGGCCGGTCGTGAATGCGGAGCAATCCCATATAAGATGAAGGAGGTCTGCTTTTGCTGTCTTCTGGCAGTGAGGGCAGCTTAGGGGAATATTGAGGTCGATAGGGAGCCATTTTTGAATAATATGTGGTGTGTATGCAGCGTTAGTCATGATTTTGTTAAGAAATACTTCTTGTGCGCGCGTGTATTTGTCGGTGGGGGAGAAAAGGGTTTCGGGTGTCGCCCTCTGGAGGCGATCCTTACTATCTTTGCGGATACGTGTGCGTAGATAGTGCAGAAAACTCCGAGGCGTCATCAAGGTCAAGTAGGGATTTGCGAAGGGGATCTGTGAGGAGGGTGGGGTTGTAGTTACGTTGCTCCCACGTGCCTGTGTGGCAGCTGCATGTGCTGTAGCGTTTCCTCCTGGGACCCCGGTATGGGCTGGCGTTCAGAGGATCTGAACATCCTCGCCCAAGTCTTGAAGCATCCGAAGGCGTTTACGGATTTCAACAGCGGTAGCATCTTTGGTCGTTGGTGTTGACAGTTCTTCTAGAGCTGCGACGGAGTCCGTGTAGATCCGGTATGTACGCGTTAGCGTCTGTTCCCTTTGAAGATCACGGAGGTTGGGAATCGAGCAGGTCCCTCCCCATATTGCTTCAGCCTGCAGGGCGGTGCCTTGCGGTAGAGTGCATGTATGAGCGCCTGTGAGCTCTGGTCGAGAGGTGCAATGCCACGCTAGTCCGGCTCGGTCCGCCAAAAAACTGGCGTCAGTGTAAATGTGAATGTGTCCATTATTTTCAGCGTTGTGGTGCTGGTAGGCCATGTGGTTACGGAGGTCGGAGTTTTGTGTAGGTATCGCTTTGATGGGTTTTAGGCTGATGACGGGGCTATCCCACGGCGAAGCTTCTTCAGGGCCGCTCCAGGCAACGTGACGCTGAAGGTCCCATGCTAGGGTGCTTCGCCCTTGTAAGGTATTTTCTAATCTAGAGGTAAATTGGCTACGTGCTTCAGCCATAATGACATCTATGGGAGGTATTGGCACCGTGGCCAAGAGCCTGTCGTTGCGTACGTGTTTGGGCTGACCGGCGATGGTGCGCAGCGTGGCCCTGTGCAGGCGTTCTATGTCTCGTAGCAGGGTTGGGGTGCAGTCGTAGGCTGGTGTACCGTATAGTATCCAGCCAACAGCCGTAGCACGCGCCAGTGTTTGACAAGATTGCTGCCAGGCTCCACCATATTTATTGGAGACCCGTCTAATGGTGTGTAGCAGTGGGGACCAGTGTTTGCGCAGATGTTTAGTCCACGCTTTAGGGCTATTACAGCTGGCGATCTGCATCCCTAGGATGCGAATCTGGCCATTGCTAGACTGGATGTTCTGCGAGCCGGCGTGGAGGGTAATTTGGTGAGCGGGGTTCGTCACGTGCTTGCCATCTACACTGAGCAGTTCTGTTTTCTCCGGGGATAGCTGTAGACCTAGCTCCTCGAGAGTTTGCGAGACGCTGAGGACCGCCGCCTGTAGTTCAATCTGCATTGTTTCACTGTCCGGGTAATCCGCTGCTTCAGTCCAAATTGTAACATCGTCTGCATATATAGTAAAACGGGCAGCAGTGTCACGTTCCAGCCGCTGGGCCACCCGTGTCATTGCTAGATTGAACAGCAAAGGTCCGAAGATGGACCCCTGAGGGACCCCCCTATCCAAGAAATAGGTTTTCGGAGTCCATCCCGAGGCCTTTCCATTGAGTGGAATAGGTCGCTGTTGGAGGAACGAGCGAATCCAGTCTTGGGCACGTTGGCTTGGGTAGCGCTGCGCTAATTCTTGGAGTATGGCCTCTTGTGAAACGTTATCAAAAGCCTTACGCATGTCTAAGGCTAAGATATAGTCGGGAAGCGCTTTCCTACTTCGGCGGTTAATGGCACGGCGTAAGAGCCACAGACAATTGTGCGTCCCCATGTTAGGCCGGAAACCTGCTTGACCCGGGTGCAAGCCGGGTTGTACACATTCGAGGTAGTGTTGAATGCGGGTATGGATCATTCGCTCCATAAGTTTGCAAACGGTAGAAGTCAGGGATATGGGGCGCAAATATTTCGGTGTAGACGGGTCCTTTCCGGGTTTAGGGATTGTGTAGATCAAAGCTAGTTTAAGACTATCTGGGACTTGCGCAGATGCCCAGGATTCGTTGAGAATTTCAAGGAGCTGACGCAAAGCCGTTTCGCTCAGGTTGCGGAGTTCTTGCCAAGTTATACGGTCATGCCCCGGTGCTGAGCGAGCCTTCCCTTGTCTGAGAGCTGCCATGAGCTCGCCGAGAGAAAAAGGCCGTTCAAGAGGTTCATGTGGCGTTGAGATGGTGATTTCGGGGAGCGGTGGAGGGGGGCTGGTTTGCGCGTGCGGAAAAAAAGTGCGAATAACCTGGTCTTCCACTGCGATGGGATCGTTTCGGAGAAAGAGTTCATCGAGAGGAGAGGCACGTTTCTTCCGCCCTAGCATAGAGCGTAAGATGCTTTTTTGTGTGTGTGTTTGCTTGTTTTATGTGGTACACAGCGTCCAAAGACAAGGTAAGATTTTCACAACATAGCCCGAAATATTTTTTCTCGAACTATGTATTTCTCCAGAAAAGTTGATGACGTTATCAAAAGGTAAAAAAAAAAAGATACTTTTAGAAATTTTACAATTACAGCCTGCAAATGTATTTTGCTTCGTTTCCATTTAATGGGACGAGGCAACAATTTTCCTACTTCCAATAAACACGGCTTAGATTGTTTCCTTGACATTTTTAACCTATGAAACACACGTCGTTTTTTTTTTTTTTTTACTTCTCTACGCAATGGCAGTCGCAGAGAAAATACGAGGAAAACGAATACCGTTTATTCCCTAAAAGTCACAACCAGAAAAGGGGGCCACGTGATCTAGAGCCGACGCCGATTATATATATGCTGCTAATGTTTTCTATCATTGCCACGCGCTGGTGTTGGCAGAGCACAGGGCGCGCGCTGAATTCCACGCATCGTTAAGGTTCGGCCAACGACTGGGCTCGTGCGACAACCCGAATGCGTGTCGAGGCTTGATTGTTACGAGCCAAATTCAAATTCCTACGCAGTCTTCCTGTCCGTCGTGTGAGCAGCGTTTTACTATCGTCACTGCGGCCATCGCAAACCTTGGTGACGCACTCCTGGATCGCATTGGTTGTCATTGTCCCCACAGCTGCGTCACCAAGTTTTGTAAAGGAGAGATTGAAAGAAAAGGTCCGCTTCTGTCCTTGAAATTCGGTCGCAACGAGGACGCTTCTTGGTCAGTGGCGTTGCTTTCGAGTATTCTTGGGTCTTACTGGTGCCAGTAAGCTGGGGTAAAGTGAGAAAAGTTCCAATCTAATATCGTTGTACTTCCCCTCTAAGTGCGATCATAACAAAAACAACAAAAGCGAGCGCTGGGGTTTCGGCGTTTAACTAAGCATGCGAGCGCTCGCGCAATATAAGCAATGTTTAGGGCAGCATGCTCGTACCTGCAGCTTTGGCTTCACTCGCGCATAAAGTGAAACGTAATAAAAATTATATCTTGGCTCTAAGAAAAACGTGACCCTAATTTGTTTATTTTTTTGCGTAAATGCTCTGACCAAAATATTTTACCAAACAAAAAAAAAAAAAAAAAAAAGAAAAAGAAAAAAAAGAAACCATAATAATGGGCCGGTGTGTTTTGATAATGTCCCACGCCTGCAAAATTGCCTATAGACGTTTTGCAAGCAGCGCGCTTCGAGAGCTAGTCTGGCCACCGTGGATGGAAAACGCGCTTTATTCGGGCGCCAGTCTGGAAACCGTGGGTATACGCTTCAGCAATGCTTGACTATCAGACGACCGTCTACCCCACACCAGCAGCAAGATGGCGGCGCCCTGAGGCCGTACTTGCAAACGTCAATACTCGTTGCCGTCTGAAGAAAAAAATTGAAGTTTTGCGCATTGTTCGTGCTCTGCGGGAAGTAGTTCTTACAAGATTGGGTTGTCGGAGGAAGACGCGGTGCGTTCGGCGTTTGAAACCTGTACGTCTTGATAAAACAGCCCGGTTACACGCCGAAACGCGTCGCTGACGTCTCGCCGATGTGGTGGCGCTGCTATCGGCACGACGCATGCGCGGAAGAATCTAGTTCCTGCGCACGCGCAGTCCCCACGCTTCGTGCGGAAATTGCGCGTTTGCACGCACCTCGTGGGGGCTTATCAGTAAACAGCGCGTTGCCCTATATCTAATCTAAATTGCATCAACATACATATCTTAATTCTACACATAAACGAGGTAATTGGTAATGCTTTACGAAGAACCACACTTTTTTTTTTTACTGCGGTTCTTGAGGTAAAAGCGAATATAAATCTCAAGCAAAAATTTGGATTAGCATTTTTTCTGAGGAAAATAACAATATCACAACAACGACAACGTGAAATTGATTACGGGATTATATTGCTCATACATAGGACCAATCTACATGCAGAATTTGTAACACACCTTAAGAGTTTCTTCATTTAAAACTCTTCATTAAAGCGACAACTTGGCCATTTCGGGAGTACTGAATGAAGCCCGTGGACACAACGTTGCCCACACCGCAGGGAGCGGAAGCATATCCAAGTCTGTGTTTTACGTAATATAAATTTGGTGCAATATTCGAATAGCTGACAGACAACCACATATATACTCGGTTCACCCTTAAGCTGAGACTAGAAGCTCCGCCTTGAGCGCGAGCTCGCTGGCTTCCGCAGTGCTTTGGTTGCGCGTGCCTGCGCGTTCACACTTGTGTTAGCGAGGCCAGAAAGCTCGCGCTGAAGGCAGAGCTTCTAGTCTCAGCTTAAAGGAGCGGTTCAACGATATTCAATTGGAATGTTTTTCACTTTACACGAGCTTGCTGGCACTAGTGGGACTCAAGGATGCTCGCACGCAATGCCACTGGCCAATAAACTTCTTTGTTGGGGTGTAATGTCAAGGACAAAAGCGATAATTTTTATCCAATCTCTCCTTTGCAAAATTTGATGACGTAACGGGGGGATCGCAGTACACCCTAATGACGATATTTGAATGCGGTTCATAGATTGGACCCGAGCATTGCGTGGGCACTCGACTTGGGCTCGTGACAATTGCTAGCTCGAGAAGCATTCGGGTAGGGGGCCCGCGTCCAATCGCTGCAATGACGACAATAGCCGAGCCATAACAATGTCTGGAACACAGCGCGTGTCCTGTGCTTTGCCAACCCCAGCACGTGGCTATGATCAACATTGGCGGCATATAATCGGCTCCAGAACACGTGGCCGCTTGTTCTGGCTGCGAGTTGAGGGGGTGAACCCTACTCGTTTTTCTTTAATTTTTTTCTCGGACTTTTATTACTTGGGGTGAAAAACGAACGCGTGTTTCATAGGTCATTAACGTCAGAAATTCGTTCTAAGCGGTATTTGCGCAAAGTACAAAATTTGTTGCATCGCCCCTTTAAGGGTGAACGGAGTACAGCAAGTAAAAATGAGGCAACATTTATTAAAACCACCCATCACGAAACACCCACTTCAACCAAAATGCGCAGCATCGGCTTCAACAACATAAAACAAAAATAAATACATATAAAGCGAAACCTCAAAAGGCCACCGACGTGCCCACGCCATATTTTATGCCACAAATATATACGCAGACTTTTTTTTTTTTTTTTACTTTTAGCGTTTCTTCGGTCGTCAACTCTCAAACAAGGTATAAGGTACTCGACGCCACATTCAGGCATGAACCCACGGACATTTTTCTTTCCTTTCTCAGTTGTTTTTAGCGGATCACCGAGATATGAATTTGTCAAATTAGTGACCCTCTAGTGCGCCGATAGGGAAGTTTGGGTGGGTGATAAATCTTCTGACAACGCGGAACCTTCAGCGTCATCTAAATCAGACGTCACCTGGACCGAAGCGAAGGGTGTAAGTCAGTATCAGCCAATCGCGCGCTGTTTTCACTTCGGTCTTGGGTAACCCGGCCAATCAAATGCTAGGAGAGTGTAGTGACGTCACACACGCGTGACCCTTGAGCCAATCAGGCATTGAGGTTTAGTTTGCATCTTGGTCGCGTCGGTTCGAGTTAGAGGCGGTGTGCTGGGGATCATAAAAGCGATGCTGTGGCAATCGAAGGTTCACCTTGACGACAAGCACTCCTGCAGAGAGGGCGAGAGAAAGAGAGAGAGAGAAAGGGAGGTGGGAGAAAGAAAGCAAGGCAATGGTTCGACAAAAGGTCAAAGTTCAAGTTCGGAGCTCCGCCGCTTTCAGGACTGCTAAATAACGCAGTCTGCGGGCGCGGGAAAAACTGCCGGACTCCCACGCACATCGCGTGGAAGATATCGATCATTGGGAAGGTTGGTTTTCGAACTGTGTTTTTTTTTTTTCTATGTAGATATCTCCGTAAAGCAAATCATTTCCACAGTAAAACCCTTCTCCTAGAAAAACAAGGACAAGAACAAAAACAAAGAAAGAAACTCGTAAAATGAGAAGCAACGCGTGCGAGAACATGGCTATGACTTTGTTTCAAGTGCATGCGCTGAATTAATACCGAGGACGGTAATCTGGGAGACGTGTTGCGGTACGCAAATAATTTTAAGAGAGGTCTACGTTTATTTTTTTCAATTTAAAATGTTATAATATATATATATATATATATATATATAATATTCATAAATCATTGTAATAAATATTACCCTTTCGGTGGTGAAAATATATCAACAAGAAAACAGCGCGAGAATTAAAACAGCGCAAAGGACGAGCGACCAGATGAAGAAAGGCACATACAGTGTGTTGTCTGTGTTTTTTTTTTCTATCCGTTGTCTCGTCTTTCGCACTGCTTTAATTTTCGAGCACGTACCAACTCGTTCGAGCGTCAATTTTAAGGAAATAACAACAAAAAAGGTCAGTGGAGCGAGAAAGAGCTGTTTTATATTTGGAGGGAAATTTTTTTTCCTAATTTAGATTTAGCGCAGCTGCGAAATGGAGCTGAAACGTTGCTGAATTTTTTGTTTCTCATAAATAAATATAGATGCCAAACGATCTTGTCTCTGAAAAAAAAAAAGCTTAAAAAAAAACTAGAGTTTTGGCTTTTTTTGCATACTACGTTAAGTAGATTCGACTAAATATAGTTGTTAAAAAAACGATATTAGTTTTTTTTACAGCGGAGCTGTTAAGGGCTAGGTTCCCCAGGATCGTGTCCGGTACCAAAAAAAATGTCGACACAAAACTTTGGACAGCTACAGCCATCTATGAGCAACGACGGCAACCATGCAGACAGCTGTCTTGCCGGCCTCGCTCATAGATGGCGGCAACCTTTCCATCCTTTCCACTCTGGTTTTCACCAGAGTGGAAAAGCTGAATTTCTCTAGGCGTCGTCCTAGATGTCGTCCTTGAGGCCGTCCTAGACGTCGTCTTTGAGGTTGCCCAAAAGGTTGTCTTGGAGGTCACCCTAGAAGTCATCCTGGAGGTTGCCCAAAAGGTTGTCTTGGAGGTCACCCTAGAAGTCATCCTGGAGGTTGCCCAAAAGGTTGTCTTGGAGGTCACCCTAGAAGTCATCCTGGAGGTTGTCCTTGAGGTCGTCCTAGACGTCATCATCTAGGCGTCGTCCTAGAGGTCGTCTGAGAAGTCGTCCTTCTGGTCTTCCCATCAAAGTACAGCTTCGCTGGTCTTCCTCCTTCACCAGAGTGGAAAGGCTGAGTTTTTTTAATGCGTCGAAGGCGTGCACGTTTTGACAGAATAACAAATAACGGATATTAAATGCGTGTATGTAAACTATCTTAATTCGCTCCGAGAAGCACAACAAAAATCGAAGACCTGCACATTCACTCAGGGACGCGCAACTGGACCGACTCAAGACCACAGAAGCGGGAAGAGCCATATTGCGACATATTGGTTACGCAACGGATCACCTTCCGACGCTCCCAAACCGAAGCCTCGAAGATACAACCATGCAGCTTACTACATTTGCCCCACTGGCTCGCAACATGGGGAAGGACCCCGAAAAGCGGCGGTTCCAAAGAGTCATGGACCACATCGACTTTGTTCGAGAATGCAGCAGAGATTTTACCAACCTGTACGTATACACAGATGCTGCACTACGAGGAGACGGACAAGGAGCCATCGGATGGTTCATGTTAAACTTCTAGATGACATGCAGCCAAGTACTTAGGGGTGAATGTAGCCTCAAGGAAGCCGAGCTACAAGCTATACTGGCAGGAGCCAAACAAGCGGCCGCACACTGCAACAAGACAGAAGCCCTCTACAAACACGTATGGGTATTCACTGATAGTAGGGAGGCACACGCAGAACGCGACATGGTTGACACCTATAGCCACACCGTCCGACAGCTGCAAGAATTAGGCCAGCAATTTGCAGATGAAGGACGCGTCCTTCGAATTGGATGGGTACCGGGACATTCCGGTATATATGGCAACGAAGAGGCCGACAATGCTGCCAGAACGGCGTTGAAGCTGCGCCTGCGAGACCAGACCAGGAGCAACAGGAACAAAGTCAAGAAGGCGAAAATAATGTCCTCCCCTTCGACCCCGACGAATTCCTGTCCCTGGGAAGGACGACGAGGCGCAAGACACTGAAAGATCTGGTCCCTCAAGATCCGGACGGCGAATTACCTGCCGAATACAGCCGGAGCGACCGCGTTATTCTGCGCCGGATCCGCACCAACACGGCAATAACGCCTGCTCTGCAGGCTAAGCCGGACAGAGTCAGGCGAGCCCGACATCCCGATGACCCCGGACCGGTTATCGACGGTGACTGCACTCGATGCGGGAGCGAGAGTCCAGCAACTATAATACATCTTCTCTGGGAATGCAAAGCCACTGTACGCTCACGGAAAACTACTCTTCAAACTGAGATCCTTATTAAACAATGAACAGATATTAAAATGGTTAGAAGCATATTTAAATAACAGAAAACAGTTTGTACAAATATAGGATTCCCGCTCATCCACATCAAAAGTAGAATCTGGAGTTCTGGCACCCCTACTTTTTCTAATTTTTATAAATGACATTACAGTGGACAGATCTGTTCAAATTCGCTTATTTGCCGATGATTGTATAATTTATAAGCGAGTCAAATGCTCAAATGACCATGTAGTCTTAAACAAGAGTTTAGAAATGATCTCAGAATGGTGTGATGATTGGCAAATGTCTCTAAATAACCAAAAATGTGCACATATGACGATAACTAGGAAAAAAGAACCACTGAATTTTAATTATACTCTTCAGGGAACCGCTTTAAATACTGTATGTGAATACAAATACCTAGGATTAATCATAAATTCAGATCTGCGTTGGAACTCACATATTGACTTTATCTCCCGAAAAGCAATGAATAAATTATGGGCATTAAAAAGGAAACTGAAGGACTGCTCGAGCAAAACGAAACTAATGGCGTGCAAAACGAAACTAATGGCGTACAAGACGTTTGTTAGATCTATACTCGAGTATGCCGACGCTGTGTGGTATCCTTACACAAAATGTAATATTAACAAATTAGAAAGAATTCAGAAGAAGGCATTAAGATTTATATTTAACAAGTATGACAGAAACACCTCGATTTCGGAGCTTTATGTACAGGCCGGCCTTCCGCTTTTAGAAAAGCGTAGAAAGATCGATCGACTGAAATTTATTTTTAATCTAATAAATGGGAGCTACAACTTAGATTATCTAGATTACTTTCACTTCAACACATCTAGGTTCACAAGAAATAAACATAGTAAATCAATCACTGAAATAAAGTGCAGGACCGACTGTTACAAATACTCTTATTTTCCTCGTACTATCCATGCCTGGAATGCGTTACCCGAACAAATTGTCTCTTCAAATTGTCTAACGTTGTTTCTAGCATTGATAAACGAATTACCAGAGTTTTGAGGTTTCAGGCCTTGATACCCCTCAAACGAATATTTTTCTGCTCTTTGTGTGCTCGTGATCATATATGTAAATTTTTTTTTCTTTTTTCTGCGCTGCCACACACTGTGCTTGCTTTTTTCGTAAAACTTGATCCATATATCCCTCCTACCTTGGCCGCCCCACGGCGGCCGGTAGTATAAATAAATAAATAAAAGGCGGGCCACCATATACGACCACCCCGCTTGTCATCGACCCAAAACTTTCGTAGAGTTGACGCGACCAGGGGGTGACATGCAGCACAGGAAGATTGTGCTGGACTCTCTGCTTAAGTTCATTCGAGAAGCCGGTATCCGGCACTATTTTTAAAGATTTCATCCTCATCGTATTCCCCATCTCTCACCCCTCATCTTCCCCACAAATGACGTAAGTTCAAGGTGGTGGAAAAATCTTTAAAATACGTCTTAAACAAATTTTTTTTTTTTTTTAATTACGGTTTTTGAGTGAATTCGCGTATAGCTATGGTTCTGTCGGATCCAAACGAGAGCCTGTAATACACCAAGAAACAAGACAAAAGAAGAGAACGGAAATGATAGGTTTCTTAATGGCAAACAAGTACGCCGTTACGGCCCCCTAAGCCACTCCTAAATACAATATAACCAGACGAGTTATGTATGCCAGAACCCCACATATCGGAGCTCTAACCCAATTAGTGCCGGTGAAAATCTCCATGCCTGTACCACCGCACCGCTGCGTCCTCAGCGAAGCAAGGTCAATACGGGCATGTATGCGAGCAATAGATATGGCGGTTAGCGAAAATAGTAAATGCCAGTAAAGCAGTTGAAAATAAGGTCTTCACTGTAGGATGCTAAACACGGTGTGTCTTTTTTTTTTTTTTTACAGAGACAGCCACTATTATTAATGAGCAGAACGTGAGGGCGCAAGCGAGCTGGTGTAAATTAAACATTTTAGGAAAAAACCCGAGATTGAGGTAATGACACGTTTAGGACGTTCTCCTTCTCTTCCTTGTCGTCGTCTGTCATTACCTCAGTCTCGGGTTTTTCACAAAAATGTTCACTACTATTTGACTGAGAACGCCAGGGAGTGTTTTCGAACGCCCGCGTTTCATGCCTTCCGTCGTGCTTCGCCTGCGTGCGCATGCTTGAAGTGCACGGGATGAGGATGCTTCGTGGAAGGTAGGAAGATCGAACTGCAGGCGGGACAGCAACCACAGGAAGCACTATGGATTTTTATCTATACAAGACGTGTTGGCCAAACACGAGCAAAGCATGTAAACACGCACGTTCTATGAAAAAAAAATCGAGCATTTGAGAAACAAATCACACGAACGCATGTGCACACATCAAATAAAACATATAGAAGCCTTCTTTTGAAGATTTAATCGCATACGTGCAAATGTACGCAGAGCGTAATGATTCGAAACACATATGCGGACTAGCAGTTACTCATACGTGCATAAAATACCATTAAATTAACGTTTGGAAACGGTCGCGTTCGGGTCAGTGCGCGCCGACGGTGTAATTAGGCCAATTCAGATACACAGATATATTAATAGACGCAAAAACACGCATGTTTGTCTGTATGTGCACGTATAAACATGCAACCACACACACAGCCATTTGTTTCAGCGGACGCGAAAGAGTATAGAACCTACAAACACGAACAAGCACAAAGATATCGATACGTAAATTTGAATAAATCTGCAAAGCCATACACGTAAATTTGCGCTCTTTTATCAAAACATACCCGCCCATACAAACGCACACAACGGAGTTTTAAATCACAAAAAACTCGTACAAACATCTGATCAAATGACTCACGTACAAACATGCACATACATATGCACAGACAAACGCCCATGTTCTCACGCGCGAATACATACACACTCAGCAACACACGTGTACGCGCAGGCAAACCAAGACAATTTCGTGTGCGGAGAAAAGCCAACGAAATATTCGGTGGAGTTAACCGACTAATAGCCTCGAAATAGCTTCGATGCGCGGGAGCACTTAAAGGTTAATTCGGTTAAAAAGCCAAACCAGAGTAAATGACTGATATAGATTTTAACGAGCACTGTCAAAGTATTCCACTAATGGGAAACCCCGATCCACTCTAATACCCTAATTACATTAGCGCTCTTCACTGTCATTAAGCCAACGACAGTTGACTCAATCGCGATCTGCCCGAGTTATACCTCCGTCAGACGGGCACCTAAGATGACCTTTACGCCGAAGGCTTTTAGAAGTTCCAAATGACCTTTAAGTTCTGCCATGCGAGGCAGCGCAAGTAAATGTAATTTAGACGACGTTTACAGCGATTGAAGTCTCATTGCTGGCTCAAACGCATAAATCACGTTCACGCCAGAAAAAATATTTTAGTGATTTTATATTTTGCTAAGTTTTTCTTAAGCCAACAAAATATCTAAAAAAATGACGAATTTAGTCGAGTGATTACAACAAGTCCACTTTAAACCCAAACAAAGATTTTTTTTTTTTTTTTTTTGCAGTTACCGGCAACCTTGTGCGGTCTCCCGTTCACTCAGTCCAAATGTTGCCATTTGAACGTTGCTCTGGGGCCCTAAACTCGTCAGACACAAACTTGGAGCCGAAAGTTTCCGGAGCACGCCGATTGCACGTTGGCGAAAAAAAGCGCTAAGTCATCGTCGTGATAGGCCAATCGATGCGCTTCATCAACTTCGGCCCCAACTTTGTGTTCGACGAGTTTTGAGGCCCACTGCTCTCGTTCCTTTTCGTACTTCTGCTACCCTTTTGCCCTGTTCGGTTCGGCGTATTGCTCGCGCTTGAGTTTTATCGCGTGTGTTGGAAGTCCTCCAGCCGATCTTCCCAAAGTCGTATCAGCGCCCAGATCACCTCAACGCTCTAATTAGAGTGCCTTCATACACACGCGCGCTATCTAGGCACCCTAGCTCTAATGGAAGCGCGGCGACCCCTTCCTATACTCTGTTTCACCTCATGATGTACCCCAGAAAAGGCTTCGAGCGCGAGCTCCTTGCTCTGGGGCAGATCTCGGTGGCACAAGCTCTCGTGCATTAAGGGCAGCTGCCAACGCTATCACCTCGCGCTTCTAGCCTTCGCTGCGGTACAACATAAGGTGAAACGGAGTATAGTCGTGGACGCTCCTCCGCCGCTCGACATATCGCACGGCGCGAGAGTGAGATACAGAAATATGTATGTAGAAAAAAATGTTTAATATATACAGTACAGTTGGCAATACACTATTAAAGGATGATAAAATATAAAGTAGAGAGACAAAAAATGGATGACTATGGGTTGTTAGGAAAATCGAAAGGGAGGAAAACCGAAATGCCGAAGCGGACGATACGAGCAGGCGAGCAGCGGGACGACGAGGCCCATTGGGGCCGTGAGTACATAAAACTATTCGTAGAGCGAGGTTTGTACAGAATATATGCGAAACACGCTCTTTTTCAATATTATAAATACCAAAAACATTGATCTTAGATATCACTACGATCTTTATTTTCAATTCGCTTCTCTAGTGTAGACCGCTGTTGACGAGAGCAGGCCTTTAGCAACCGTAAAGGAGTTGCGGGAACTCAGGTTCACGAAAAGGACCTTTACGCTAACTGCCATTTGAGTTGCCTTGTGGCACTGCTCAAATGACATTTACACTAAAGCTCCTTTGGCGTAAAAGTTGTTTTAGGTGCCCGTCTGTCAGGGGTATTACACGACGGCGCCAAGTGTAATAGAGCCGCTACCCATCATTGAGTTGAACCGAGTTGTCCTACCTCAGTTAAAGGGCAACTCCGCTGGGAACACCACTGGGAAGACCCCTGGGAAGACCACACGTAAAGGATTACGACTTAGTTCTTTAAAAATGTTTCTAAAACGGTCCTGCAAACTTTGCAACACGCCGTTGCCGACACCGGCGTACTCTAGGGGGGGAATTGTGGCGTAACCAAGAACGCAGTTAAGGCTACGGCGTTGGCCTAGCAAACATTGAGCTAAACGGTCATCACCATTGCCTCTGTTTGTATGTTTTAAGTTCTGCGGGCAAGCGTAACGGGTGACGTCAGCAACGTTTCCTCTCGGCGTTCAGCTGGTTCAGCTGTGCCCCCGTGATTGGCGTAACGCGCCTGTGCAGCGAGCTTCTTGTGAGCCGTTACCGTTACCTCCGTCTCCCGCGTCAAAACCGCCGTCGTCGTCTCATTAAGTGTGATTAGTCTCTCGGAGTTTCGTTCAAAACTACGTGCGCAGACTGACGCTGCAGTTGTGCAGACGTCGTCGGATATCGTAGACACCAAGACGTGGTGATGAGTGCGGTGCAGACGACACTTGCGCATGGCACACACCTGCCCCAACCGTGGACCGCCGACTCGCCCTAGTCCTGCCCGTCGTTGCGTAGTCAATCACGTCACATCTCGAACCACGTGATAGATATGTTTTTTCACGTCGCAAGGCCAATGTTGCCAGACGGAGTCGAAGTTTCGGTTTCGGTTTCTGCTCATGTTGAAAGTAAGATTTAACAATAGATATCTCATTTTTCGCGAAGCTAATTAGAGCCCTGCGCAGATAACAGTTTTATCATCCGCCTCTGAACCGCATCCGCGAAACTTGGAACAACATGCGACACTCACTCGGTGCATTCATTTTACATCATAAAATCAAACATAAAAAAATGATTGTATTTTGTAAGTTGTTTGCTGACAAATTACTCTTCGTGTAAAAATACGGTGAAAGTCATTTTATCGTATTCTGTATTATCCTATTTATAAAATAAGCGATCATCCTTCCAAAGACATTTCGCATCGCTGGAAAAATTGATCGCAGTTATGAGATCGTCTTGAAAGTCTATGACACCGACACTCTGTTCAGAAGATGCGCTCAAAAGGAAGAAAATTTAAACATGTGTTTTCCTTTTTGCTTTGTAAAACCGACTTCAAGCAGACGCATGATTTATAAACATGAAAATTAACAAGGAACAAACTAATATCATTGAGTCATTTTGTTTTGCCCAAACATTAAAAAAGTGCGAGAGTAAAGGCGCTCGCACCCCGCATCAAAGAGCTCGTGTATTATATACGTGGTAAGGAGCGAGTGAACCACTGGTAAATATCACGATATTCAATAATGGCAACACCTCCCATCGGTTTCAGTTTTAAACACGAACCCTCAACAACTGCATGCTCGGAACCATATCCCTAACAACAACTCGGCTCCAACTGTCGAGAAAAAAAGAAAACGCACACACACGCAACGTTTCACTTGTCGAGGTTGCTGCGTAGAAGAAACAAAATATCGTCAACATGGACGGATTCAGACTAGTTCGCCTCTCTTAAATTAGTAACCGCTAATGAAAAGTCTCCGTCGGTGCCCTTGATGCTGGGATGGCATGCACCAACTCCGCTGCAAAAATTAGTTGCGGAAACTCGTTCTGTCGCAAGTTCCACCACTCCAGAGTACCTAATTCAATCTCTTCGGTCTACTTTTAGGCGAGGAAGCCACTTGCAGGGTTCTAATTTTTGTGGCTTAAGTACGTTTTGGGTTTTCTTTGCCCAAAGAACGTTTTCAGCTCGTTTTCTTCGAAACAACAACATGCTTTCCCGGGACGACTGATGCTCCTGCATTCTTTACTTTTTATAGGGATAGTATTTTTTGGGGAGATAGAGCGTTCTAAAACTATCCTTGGTGAGAATTATTGACGTAAAAAAGAGTTTTCTCCCCGATTGGCACCACTTATCTAAGAAAATAGTTTGCTTCCGAAATATACTCGATGTCGTACTCGTTAGTATCCCGTGCGGTCGAAAACGTTTATGTGCCGCCTCGGCAAAAATTAGGGGTGTCGCGAACTTTTGTCGAACCGGATTTTTAGGTCGAACTTTCGGGGTTCGACTATGTCGAACCGGTCGACGAACCTTCGAACTTTTGATTAGATTCGACCGGTTCGACTTTATGGACAGTGTAGCCAGACCTTGATACAAGCATGACTAGGTTTGGAGAATTTTTTCTTATCCAAAGGGTTATTTTAATTTTATGAACGGTTGCAATTAAAAGAAACCAAATCTAATCACTGAAGAAGTTAATAACTTAATTTTTTGTAGTGTATTAAGTGAAATAACCAATCAGCGCGGCACTAGGCATATGTACCGTATAAAACAGGAGAACTTAGTTGAGCTCAATGACAGTTCGGAGATACCAACGATCGTTGGCTTACTGAACCAAGGAATTTAGTGTCTATAATAAGGGGCGCACGTTCTTTCCACGAGCCAGCAGCCGCCGGTGTGCGCGAGCACACGCAAAAAAAAAGACGTCAAAGACCTCCATTCGCGGTTAAGATACAGTGAAATGTACGGGCTTGGGGCGAAAGAAGAATAAAGACAAGTTTTTCATCTACACAGTGGCGTCTAGTGTAAAAGGTAAGCGATTAATTGGTCTAACAAGGACGGTGCTTCCACTTGTAGAGATAAAAAGCCTGTCTTTATTCTCCTTTGGCCTAAAGCCCATGCATTTCACTGTCCTCTTTAGCGCGAATGGAGGTCTCTGACGTCATTTTCGTAGCGTGTGCTCGCGCGCACCCGCGGCTGCTGGCTCGTGGAAAGAACGTGCGCCACTTATTATGGACACTAAATTCTTTGGTCCAGTATCCCTTTAATGACACTTGAGAGCGCTAGTTTAACTAGGCTATTAAACCAATATTAAAAGGCTACCACCAGCATCTCAGTGGGCATCGAGCGGGTTGGCTGTTCGTCAAGCAACCTTGTGCCTTGAAGTGACCTTAATATTCAAGGAGGTTTCTTGTTCGTATTAGTGAGGATATATATATATATATAAGTGGAAGCTTGAAATCATTACGCTTTGAAAGTAACGCTGCAAACCCCGTCAAAATTAAATTACTTAAAGTAGTCTTATTTCCATCAATGAGAAATCCTTTGCTGACGTCATAGTCAGCATTCGGACACTCGTGGCAGGCCGACCACAGCGACGTTATCGATCGTTCACGTTACCAATAGACGTATTGGTATATTACCCAAGCATCAAGGAGAATGCAGGGATTGGTGTTCCACGCTCCACACGCGCAGGCCTTTCCTGTATAAAGGATTCAAAGAAAATGACCAAAATAAAGCGTTTACGAACGCGCGTGCAAGATGCCACTTTGTTTTAGTTATTTGCTTTAAAAGTTACTTCTGCTGAGGCCAGCGCGTGCGGCGCTTGGAACACCAATCCCTGCATTGCCCTTGACGCTTGGGTAATATAGCAATAGGTATATTAGCACTTCTTTCGACGTGTTTTTGTGCTGCGTTTTAAGCCGTGCCAGCGGACGATTTTAAACTTCGACGCTAAAACATGACATAACAATGGTTGTGTTATGCTTTATTAGCGGCGAGATGTTTCGGTGGCGCCCTCGTTTGGTTACCTTTCGTGACGTCATTACCTTGTGAAAAACAAGTTCTATGGTGTTTGTAATGGGCACGGTGGAAGCCTGAAATCATAGCGCTCTCAAAGCAACACTGCCAACACCGTCGAAATCGAAGTTCTTACATTCCTCTTATTTCCTTCGATGAAACATCCTTTGCTGACGTCATAGTCAGCATTCGGCCAATTGTGATGGACCGACCACAGCGACGCTTTCGTTCGCTCACGTCGCCAATAGGCCGCAGTTTGTAAGTGTTCTTCAGCAATAGCGCACGAAGGTTATTGACTCCCTGTTCTCTCAAGCGCGTCGTGGTGCCGAAAGTGGCATTCACCGGTGACCATACTTGAGTCCGTTCCTGCAGCAGCGCGAGCTTACGATTAGCTTCCGCAACGTGTATTGCACACCATCAAGATTGAGGTCCTCTCAGAAGATAAATAGGAGCCCGTTTTGATCGTGCGTACATCGTGGCCACCGCGTTTCGCAGTCATATTACAGTGCACTAGGATAGAAAGTAGTTTTGGGAGCGGAGCGGCTCGCGTGAAGCCTAGTTCACATGCAGCGGTTTTGGCCCTAGAGCGGCGCGATTTCTGCCGTCGCGGCGCTCTGGCCAGCACCAGCAATTCTGCGGCACGAGCGCCGCGACGGCAGAAATCGCGCCGCTTTAAGGGCCGCCCACACTAGCGAGAAAACGCGCCCGGCGCGCCGATAAATCGGTTAAGCGGGAAGATAAAGGGCGTGTCTCTGCACGCGCTCGTGGCGCTGACTGTGCTTCGGCGACATTTTGTTACTTGCCGCGATCGGCGTGCCAGGCGCGTTTTCTCGCTAGTGTGGGCGGCCCTTTAGGGCCAAAATCGCTGCATGTGAAACCCGTTTGAGGCGTGTGGTTAAAATCGCGATGGGTGTCGACACCGGCACATTGGCGGTAGGATCAGCATGGTGGTGGGTGTGCGCGTGCACCGCGTGCACGCACACGTGCGGCAGCACGTGCGGACTCCAGCTACTTTCTGGTGCCCTGTCGACTGCAGCGCGGCAATTGTTGTCTACACGCGCAGCCTCACAAGTTCCCATTGTCGAATCGCGCCGGTCCAAACACTACCCGTTATTTTAGTACACTGTACTTATTTATATCCCTTCCGCAAGATGTTCTGCGCATGAAGGTCGATTGGCCGGTACAACGAATGACAGTTTCGAAGTAGCGGCCCCACGTCATTCGCAATGTTGATTTGCCGTGCGGCGCCATCGCGTCGTGTATCCCGCGGGTTGTAGCCAATTTGAGGATGACGTTTACATGTCCTTCCTGTAATCTGGGCAACATTTGTTTTCGATCAATGTATTTGCAGTTTTTTGGAGGCCACACAAATGAGGTTTATATTTTTTTATATTTTTTTTAATATTCAATGCGTCTCTTAGATGACCCACGACTTTGAATATATTTAGTAGACATAGCTTGGACGCCCCGTGACCATTAAAAAAAGTGTGCGCGACTGAAACCGGCCAATTCTCGACCGGCTGTTTTCGGGCGGAAAGAAAGCGAATTTCGAGTCGCAAATTATGTTCTAAGTAGTTGGGCTCTTACATGTCATGTTGAAATAAAAACTTCAGCGAGCATAAAATCCTGTCAATGTCTTTTTAAAGGTGACTTAACTAAGGTTAAGGGTGCCCGTGTGAGATTGGTATAATAAGCTTTAATCAACTCAGCGTCACACTGAAAAGGACGTGTGCAGAAAAAAAAAAAAAAAACTACCACAGCCATTTCGCCTTTTAAATAGCCTCGCATCCTTTCAAATACGGCCTTCCCCGACCCTTAACCTTTTCCCGAACGGTCGCGCACGGGGCTGCGGTTTTTTCCCGACAGTATACTACGTATTGCCTGCTTTTTGTTCCTTTGCCGTTGTTTCATTTTCGCTAGCGCCCTCGTTCGCCATGCGTGGGAAGAGAATTGTTTTCTCGGAACAACGGTGAAGCCTTCATTGCACCACCACAGGTGGTGTGCCCCGTTCACCCATAAGCTGACAGCGCTGCGGAAGCTACGTGGTCGTTTGGAGCAGTCGTACGTCTGTTGTTTGTCACGTGATCACGCTCCCTCCCCATTTACCCACGCACAGAGAGCGGGATCAGGTGACGGAGGGGAGGCGGTTGATTGGTCCGGCAAGCGCGTTGCTCCCACTGCACTGTCAGCTTATGGGCGAATGGCGTCTAGCCGCTGACGTTTAGTTGATTTTTTTTTTTTTTTTTTTTTGCCTTTGCTATTTGCGTTGAAGCAAATGGGCGCCACCGCCACCGCCGATAGTTGCATTGCCGGAACGGACGCAAACCCCAATTGTTTGCAGCGCGCTTATTTTCGGGGAAGAGGTTTGGGCTTTTGTGGAACGAGAGAGCGCTCTCAACTAACGAAACTTTCATCGCCGCGTGTGTGTAGGTGCATAATGGCCCGGGCCAAATGTATGCGAAACAAACGGGAATAGGCGATGACAGCTTCTGTTCGGGAACGGTTTTAGTAAACAGTATAGGGTGTTTACTTTAGCAAACGACTTTGAGGCTCGGGAGGTAACAAAAATGGCGGAATGTGTTCTTGCGCGCGGGCTTTTAGAGGGGGCGAAGGAAACTAATTGATTACGGTCACGCGGACTGCGTGACGTAGAAATACTAAGGCCCGCTTCAGACGAGGCAATTTCTCCCAGTAACTCCATTTAGGATCTAGGGAAAGCTAGGGAACAACTGGCCAGTAACAATTAAATTGCTGGGAAAGTTGCCCTGCCTAAAGCGGGCCTTAGATAAACACGCACACGCACACACACACAAAGACACACACACACAGAAACACACACACACGCACGCATGAACACGCACACGCATGAACACGCACACGCGAGCAGAAGAACGAACAGGCCTTTCACTGGGCGTACTTCAGCTTCAGCATTAGCCTTTTCACATGCGATAATTGTTTGTTTTTTCTCTCCGGCGTCAAGATGGGCGACAGCGGCCAATCCGATGGTTACATTAATTTCGCATGCCGAAATCCCATAAATGTTCATATCAGAAATTAGAAAAATAAGGCCATATATATGCAATATGATTATATCTGACGTTTCTTGCTCAATTCTTTATGTCACCATAAATGACATTTCGGTACGGGTTGATTCCGCGGTTCAAGTTTGCGCAACGCGATGCGGTACTCTGGCACCGCTCACTCGCAAAAGAACAGACTGTCCTTGCTCAGAAATGTGTTGGTCAAGAGGCCAAACGACGTGGACTGCGTTTACACGGCTGCGACAGTATAGCGCATTGACTTGAAGGAAACCAACCACGCGCGCACGGTTCTACAGCAGCTTCTTCAACTTCGACCCATCCACAATCCCAAGCACGTAGCCAGGATTTTGGTTCGGGGGGGGGGGGGGGGGGGCGCCCATGACCAGAGGTCGGCATTTTAGGTCGCCCTTACTCACCCTCACCCTCACAGCCACACTCACCTAAGCCCCTCACTCACCCTCACCCTCACAGCTACACTCACCTTCAGCCCCTCCCTCACCCTCACAGTCACACTCACCTTCAGCCCTTCACTTACCCTCACTGAACCTCACGGCCCTCACGCACTCACCGCCCTCACGGCCCTCACGCCCCTCACGGCCCTCACGGCCCTCACGCCCCTCACCGCCCTCACGGCCCTCACGCCCCTCACTCACTCATGGCCCTCACGCCACTCACCGCCCTCACCGCCCTCACCGCCCTCACCGCCCTCACGGCCCTCACCGCCCTCACCGCCCTCACCGCCCTCACCGCCCTCACGGCCCTCACGGCCCTCACGGCCCTCACCGCCCTCACGGCCCTCACGCCACTCACCGCCTTCACGCCACTCACCGCCCTCACGCCACTCACCGCCCTCACGCCACTCACCGCCCTCACGCGCCTCACGGCCCTTGCGGCCCTCACACCCCTCACGCCCCTCACGCACTGATGGCCCTCACGCCACTCAGGCCAGCTTCAGATAGGGCAAATTCGCCCAGAAACTTTACGTCGCAACACCAGCAACACGGGCCGCCCGCGATCACACGCAGCAACCAATTGCTGCAATTTGCCATCGTCATCATAAAATTTTATTTTTCTTGCAATATTTGGACACAATTACGCGTTATAAACGTGTTTTTATGCATTTAAATCTCGTTAAGAATACTAATACACCTTTCTGAAACAGTTTATTTCCAAAAAAAAAACAAAAACGATCGGATTTCAAACCAGAACCTAGTCTTTCGGTGTCATCATCACCGGCACGAGGTATCACGTGAAAATTTTGCGTCCCTGATTGGATGCAGCCGCTTCAAACGCATTCGAATTGCTCCGAGTTGCTTGCTTATTTCGAGCCGGACCCGATCTCAGCAATTCGTGCCGATCTAGGGAAAACTAGAGAACAACCCGCCATTAACACCAAAATTGCTGAGAAAGATGCTCGATCTGAAGGGGGCCTCACGCACTCACCGCCCTCACGGCTCTCACACCACCTCATGCACTCACCGCCCTCACGGCCCTCACGCCTCTCATGCCACTCACTGCCCTCACGCCTCTCATGCCACTCACTGCCCTCACGCACTCATGGCCCTCACACCCCTCACGCACTCACCGCCATCACACCACTCACGCACTCATGGCCCTCACGCCACTCACGGCCCTCACGGCCCTCACCGCCCTCACGGCCCTCACCGCCCTCATGGCCCTCACGGCCCTCACAGCCCTCACGGCCCTCACAGCCCTCACGGCCCTCACGGCCCTCACCGCCCTCACGGCCCTCACGGCCCTCACCCCCCCTCACGGCCCTCACCGCCCTCACAGCCCTCACCGCCCTCACAGCCCTCACGGCCCTCACGGCCCTCACTCACCCTCACACTCATGAATTTTCCTGTTTCAGAAACTCACTCACCCTCACCTCACCTGTGAAGATGAGGGTGAGTGAGGGTGAGTGAGGGCCCTCATGAGTGAGGTTTGCCGAGGTATGCCCATGACAAAATGCTGTATGAGGGGGAGGGGAGGCCCCAGCAAAATGAAAGATTTGGAATGGGTGGCGCACCCCCCCCCCCCCCCCCCCCCCCCCCCCCTGGCTACGTGCCTGCACAATCCCCATATGTCCATTCGATGTGATTCGATCGCATCCACGTATCCGCGGCTATATCCGCTAACGTATCATTCGACGAAAACGACGTTCACTAAAACGATAGCCCCTCAAGGGCTAAAAGTTGTTCACGTTGACGAGGTCGGCTTGAAAGCAACGAGTACCATTCTCAAGGCGCCATCGAACAACAATGGCGGTCACCATTTCTTTGCCACGAAGCCTTTGATCGGGTCCGAGCCCTCGCCGACCGCTGACGCTGCTCTCGCGCTCACGCAGCCCTTGCACGAGCTCTGAGCAGAAGTACACAGAGTTCGTGCTGAAACATTGGCAAACTGGGATGATTGGTGCTGTAGCTATATACGAGATGGCGCTCGCTTTTGAAGAGGGTATATTTAAGTGCTGGGCCGGGGCGCTTTCGGCTTGTGTTCGTCGATCGATTGACGAAGTCGCAACTTAGGGATGTCGCGAACCTGCCGGGGTTCGAGTTCGAGCGGGTTCGACTTTTCGTGAAATTTTAATGCAGTTTGACAAAAGAAAGTTCGACCGCAGTTCGAATTTTGTGGCATGCGCGGTTATTTGAAAAAGAGTTGACGTCCCCTGGTGGAGAAAAACAAACAAACGGGACATTTGGTTGAGTGCATCGTCGAATCAGTTCATATTATTAAAATAAATAAAGAAAACTGGAAACGACAGGGGCGATTAACAATGAAAGCGATTACCAAAAATGTGCCGAGCTCTGACTGGCTCTGATTGATGAAGAAGAGTGGGTAGATCTCAACGGCAAGCTGCCTTGAGGTCTACCCACTATCCTTCATCAATGAGAGCCAATCAGAGCGCGATGTTCTGACGTCAACGCAAGCTCTGCAAAAGAGGCAGACGAACCTGTGCTCCGCGTATACCGAGGAGAATTGTGCACAGGGCGCCTCTGAGTGTTATCTGGGCGTAAATAATTATTGTATAAAAAAACAATAAAATGAATGCAAATATTTTTTTCAAAGGTGCCTTTATCCAGATGCTGCAATCATCATACTTAAATTTTATAAGCGTGAGTTTTCGCCAAAAAATAAATAAATAAATAAAGGCTAAAAATATTGTTGCTTTTTTTTATTCAAAAAGCGGAAAACCGTAAAAACCACCCGGTTTTGACCGTTTTCACAGATGGCACCACACACGCTGGGATCTGTTGCAATAAATATAAAATATCAACGCAAAAGAAAAAAAATTTAATGTTTTTGTGTTATGTTTTGCCCTCTGACAGTAGCAGCACCTACCAGACGGGTTTTTACCGTTTCCTTTTTTTTTTTTGCTTTCTGTGCATAGACAAAATAGGGATTTCTTGGGCTAATTTTTCTCTTCCAACCTACATTTATATAAAATATCAGTATGACAAATGCACCATTAAATGCACGGTAAAAAAAAAAAAAATCTCATTCAGTTTAAAGACTTATTTATACGATTTTTTTGTGCACCCCAATAGCGCACGGAAGCACCCTGTAGCCTTCTCGTTCCCTGGCACGTGCTGCATGACGACGAGCGCATGGGTACACCTCGAGAATACAAAGTGGCTGCGGGCTTACAAGGAGTTACCATTAGAGACGGACGCGTCGCGGTTTTTTTTACCTTCTTCGACAGCTCCGCTCTTCGAAAAGTTGGAGCACAACTGCACGCTAGTGAAGTCAGTAATCTTCTTTAGCAAGCCCCGTCGTCGTGCATAGAATACCTGTCGCGAATAAATTCCGGGGGGAGTCGGTGCGCCGTGGCGAATTTAAATATCGGAAGGTTGTTGTCGTTAGGTGCTCGCTCGAGGTTTACGGAAACGGAAACTATAGACGAGGAACCTGTTGAGCGTGCAAATGCGTTTCGTCCGAAGCCTTGTCCTAGTAGAACGGCAACAAGAAAATATGACTCGAGAGAGTATCGGACGAACAGCCCTTTTCTGAAATGTGTTCGTCGCACTGACATCCGCTTTAGCGAGGTTGTTTTAGCGACCATCTCGACTAATTCCTATCTCTACCAATGTTTTTTATTTGAAGATATATTTCTCGGATATAGGATGCCTCACGGGGAATATTGTCTAGAACAAAGCAACATACGGTGCGCTTGTAAGTAAGTGTCTTTGTATTGCCGAGTATGTAAAGTCGTGGAATAGTCACCAGAGTCAAGATTCCTCTTCTATACATGAGCCAATACGTCTGTCGTGCTGTTTCTGTATACGTGATGGTGGGACCTCTGACCCTATGAGTGTCCCATCGGGTCAAGGGGGAAAAAATAGGGGGGGGGGGGGAGAGTAAAAGAGAGGGAGAGTTTAAAGAGTCCTTCGATGCCAGCAATTTAGATGAAAGAAAGGAGTGCGTTGTAAACTGCTCCTCGCAGTGGCGAGGGCCCTACCGGGAGGGTCTATTCTTCAATGCACTGTGGTACTGACGGGCAATCGGCGCTGCCTCTGAGCTGCTGCCAGGCACGAGGACAGTGGGTAGCCTGGACAGGACAGTGCTGCAGGAATGGCCGTTGCTTGGCCCACGCCCTGGAAGGGCACTACGGGCATGTTCCGTCATTCTGATCTGGTCGATGTGCGTATCAATGGAGAGCAGTGACCGCCATGCCAGTGCGTATTTTATGAAGGGCTACTCCCACCTGGCGAGGCCCTTTGGGATTGAGGGAATCTTTTCTTCTTGTAGCTGGCTGAGAAGTGCTTGGTTACACGGCCCTTTCTACGTGCAGTGCGTACTTCACTGACGCCAGAATTTTGTTCATTTGTTGTTCCGTGGGGAGAGCCTCCGTCGTTCCAAGGCGCAGGTGGAGAACAACGCGGTGAGTGGCATTCATGGTACCTTGTCTCCCCTGCGAGCCGATTGACCGCTCATTGCCCTTCACTCCCGCGACCAAGACGAACGTTGATTCCATGCTCGGATGCGAAGCGGTCCAGTGTTGTGCGGATGTTTCGCACCACGGGTGCGGTGTCAAGGGAGTTCTCTATTTGCCTGAGCACCGCTTGGCAGTCTGTGTATACGGCCACGGTGGCAAAGGTGAAGTGTAGGGTTCTCGAATCCATATATTCGAGTGCTGCATCAATGGCTAGAAGCTCGACTCTCGTTGGGGTCAGGTCTGTGTTTATGCGCCAGGTGGCATTTACTTCCACGTCCTTTGTGCAGAACGCGATGCCCGTCGAATTAGAGCCGATGGAGGCGGTTGTGAACATATGCGTGATTTCGAGGTCCAGTGTTGGCAGTGTCTGACGTCCAGGGTGAGTCGGGGTCCAGCAGGAGTGGCGCTTGGGGATGGAATCCAACGCGTTCGAGAATTGATCGGCTCGGATTCGTGAGCGACAAGCGCTACACTTGGCCAATGCGAACATCATATGCCAAGTTGCCGGAAGTGTTGAGACTGGGTTCCTGTAAATGTCTTCCGTCGTAGTGTCCATCGCCAGGCCCATGGCCGTTTGTGCACCCCGTTGGTTGAGAGCTTCTAATTTGTCTCTTTGGGTTTTGGTTAGTGCCAGGAAGGGCATCGCATAGTGTATTCGCGGAGTTACTAGCCCGCGTTTCAAAAGTTTGAGCGTGCTCTCCGGGTTTCCCTACGTTCGTCCTGAAGTACGGGCGATGAGGTTGTGGAGAGTCGTGCACCACTTCTTGATCGTTGTGATCCATGACTTACCGCTGTTGCTGGCATCGATAAAAAGGCCGAGGGCGGCCGTTATTGACTCTTTTCGTGGGAATAGATGACCCGCCTGAAAGGGTGACTGGAGGAGCGGAGCCGCCTCTTTTCGTGCATGTTTGCCCCCGAGTACGATGTATGACTATTCCGAGGGAGATGGGATAAGGCCCACAGTTTTGAGGTATGCGTCGATGATGTCCGGGCCCTCTTGGGTGGCATCTTGCTGCTGTCTGTTAGAGCCCGATAAAGTCCAGATAGTAACGTCGTCCGCATGCAGAGAGGACCCAGATGCTTGACCCGATCGAGCGGTCCCGGTAGGCCCGACATAAGAACGTTGAATAAGAGAGGACTGAGGACGACGCACGGTTGTACACCGTGCGAGAGTTCCCTTGGTTCAGTTCCCCCTTGTACCGTGACCGTGAAGATAGGTTTGTTAAAAAAGGTGGAGAGGAAGTTTGTCAACCGGCCCTCCATTCCCTTTTTGAGCTTGTCGATGATGTGTGTTGGTGAGCCATTGTCGAACGCGTTTTATACATCAATGATGGCCACGATTCGAGTCTTCCGTCAATTTTCCCGGTAGCCTGCCCTGCCTTGGTGGATCATGGCCAGGTTATCTTGAGCCGACAAGTGCTACCTAAAGCTGGTTTGTTTGGACGCCAGGTTTTCTTTACGTTTGAGAAATCATCTTAGCAGCATGGCCACCATGTACTCAAAAATCTTGGCTACGGTGGAGGTGACGGAAATGGCCGCAGGTTGTTCGGCGAATCAATCGGATTTCCCGGCTTGGGAATCGGCGTGATCGTCGAGGTTTTCCATTCGTGCGGTGCTTGTCCGGCTGCCTAGATGTTCTTGTACAATGCCAGGGGTTCTTCCAGCCTTCTGTCCGGTAGGTTTTTCAGTACTGAAGCCGTGATGCCGTTTGGTCCCAGTGCGCTTTTTATGTTTGCCTTTTCTAGTGCGAACTGCAACTCGAAAGGCGCGAAGGGTTCGTCGATCGGGCTCACGGGCACGGAGAGTGTGGTTTGGGATAGTTTCTCCAATGGGCTGGTTGTAGCATGTGTGGTTGTAGGGAAGAACTGTGGGACGAGAAATTCCGCCAGCTCTTCGGGTGTCCAGCCAAGTTTAGGGGCAAGCGATACAATGGAATTTTTGACCGGTCGAGTGCCATCCACAGCGTTCACCACGAGCCACATCTTTGCTGGGTGGATCGTTACATAGAACGTTGCACAGAGCTCTCGCCACTGTTTGCGCCGCAGTTGTTGGGTATATTTCCGCACTAGGGCGATTGCTTTGTGGTATTCTCTGCGCGCTCGTGGGGACGTTTTATGTCGTCGGTGCCTACACTGCTCTCGTAGCCTGACTGCCTTCAATTTGAGGAGGTGAAGTTCTGGAACTGGATCTTCGGGTCGGATTCGTAAGGCATCACAGGGACGCGGAGTGATCTCACATGTACCACGTGCTGCAATTGCGTGCCTTTGAAGGTTACGAGGACCAAAGGTTTTGTTACCTCAAGTTTTCTGCTGGTGAAAATAGTTGCTTTTTTTGTGCACCATGAGCGATGCGAGTTCATTGCCAGTGAAGTCTACTGAAACTCAGATGACGCCGCGCGTAAACTTTGTGGGGCGAGCAATGTAGGACTGCACTGGCACTTTGCCTATTTTCGTGATCTGTACGAGTTCTTGTGCTTCACGATTGGTTTTCACGTCGATTGCAACGACGATTTCACGGTTTTGCACGCGGAGCTTTGTACCATTAGGACGAACGCAGTCGCGTGTCATTGCCATTTTTTTAGAGGGGTGAGAGACCTGGAATTGGACAGATGGTTTGAAAATGACCGTAGCTGGGGCCCTATGTTGCGTTTTTTGAACTCCCACGGCAACTAAGGAGAAGGAAGTGACGTCAACAACGCAGCAAACGCAGGTTTGATGTTGATGGGTTAGAGTCGCTGAAGACAAATTTCCACAGAAAGAAAAAAGCTAACCTTTTTTTTTTCCTTCTGCGGAAATTCGTCATCAGCGACTCTCACCAATCAACATTCAATCTGCGTTTGCTGCGTTGTTGACGTCACTTCCTTCTCTCTAGTCGTCTAGTCGCCGTGGAACACGACCTACTGTAATCCCAACGAGGTTGTGTAATCCTGACCTGCCGATAGACAAGAGCGGCAGCGCGCGGTGTTTAGTACACACAGAATCCGCAACGTTTCGTAACGCTATGAGTGCATGGCGCCACTTAAAGGTCTTTCTGCATCCTAAGATATCCGCACGTCAATTTGAGGCGCGCAAGTCGCGGCTGCGTTATCTGGTCTTTACCTGTACGCGGAATAGCTCTCCCAACGCGATTTCGGCACTGCGCGTGTGAACTATTTTGTCACTAGGGGCGTTAGCTGCCGTCACAGTTATTGCCGCGCGCCAATTGCAGATGAGGCGTGGGTCGAACAGGCGCGTACTTACGGTACCACACAGCTTCAATATGATTATGCGACGGAGGGTAACCGGTTTCATAGTTAGCATTATCTATTTTACTACAGAATTTCGGTGCTGTAGTACAATCTCGTTCTACCTCCGGGCACCGCCCCCTGGCCCCCTAATCAGTCAGACAGAGTCGATTAGATCAACACTAAAAAACGTTTATTACCCCGCTACGAGCAAAACCGGTTGGTCCCGCCGCTGGCGCCGCTCTGCGGCGAGGTGGATTCCAGCGTAAGGGAAGGAAGAGCGGTAATCAGCTAGTGGCAGGGGTGGCAGGCCGCAGGGAGGGCAGGCTGTGAGCTGCGTGTGGGTCCCAGAAAAAACCTCTACCGCGCGCCGTCAACAGAACAACCAGGCACTCCGCCGGCGACAGCTGGTCCCATAGGGGGCCCTTCTGTCGGGAGGTCAGGATTACAGTTGGTCGTGCCGTGGAAGTCGAAAAAGCGCAACATAGGTACCCTGGTGAAGGTTCACCTTTGAATGGTTCTGCTGCTCGTTTCCGACCCTTGGCGTATGAAGCAGTGATCAAGAGAAATTCCCCGTCATCTTTGTGTGAGAGTTGCGATATTGCCGTGTCGTCATGCATGGACTCTGCGTTAGGCCTAAGATCGGGTCCAGGCGTGGTATCGTTGGTTCCGCTGATTTGGGGAATCGCCGGTGGAGACTTCCGATTAGGTCCATCACCTATCAAAAAATAAGGTCATCGAGGCGTACCGTCGTGGTTTGGAGGCGAGGCGTTGACAGAAATTCGAAAGATATCCACGGTAGCAATCAGAAAACTGTAATCTCATTCATTCATTCATTTAATGATCAGGAAAAAACAGAAATCAACCGAAGAAGTCTCGGTTGGCTACTCTGTGTGGGGATGGGGAGTGGGAAAACAGAGGACAAGAAAGAGGGAAAATAAAGGTAGCAAAATACAGAACGCGTATAGTCTAATGCAACAAATTAGTTATCACAGAATAATGAAAATTTGTAAATATGTACACAATGAAAAGAAAAAAAAAAAAAACGCTTTTGTAACGGGACAGTGCTAGGGTTCAAAGCCCATCGTCGTGTATAACAGTCTGCAGCATTCAACATTCTGTTCGGTCAAATTCAACCGTGAGGTCTCCGGACACTTTAAAAGACCGTCCCATAAGAGACGTCACAATTGTGCGCGAAAACGGATATTCAGATATTCCTAGAGTAAATAAAGATAGGGGGCTCAGTGACTGTCGTTTCCGCCTCATAAAGTATATACTGCACACAGCATCACTTCCCTGCCTTGTCAAGAGCCAGAAGTTATTTAGGTAAGAATTTTAAATCAAAGACGGCTAATTAGGTCTGTTTTCTCTAAGTAAACCACCAAGTAAACCACCATGGATCTCTGTCGGGTTTTTCGATCGTTTCAAGGGCCAAGGATCTTGCTTAGGCTGAACGGACCGCTGCTTAATTTCTGAATAGTGTCGTGTAGTGTGCGTCTCTCAGTTTTGAAAAAACTCGCACTCACAGATGACATGGTGGAGGTCTTCAGGGACGTTGCAGTGTACACAGTTCGGACTTGAAATAAACCCGAATTTTTTCATCTGAATATTTGTGAAGGCAGAATTCAAGCGACATCTATGCAAACAAGTTTCCACGTTTCGAGGTAATTTTTTAGGAATAGAGTTTTCTAATCCCGGGTCAATTTTATGGAGGTATGGGTAGCAGTTTTTGGAAGACGAACACTCACCCAGGAAAGTGTTTCTACCAAATGATGCCACGTGTCTTGCAGCCTCTTGTCGAGTGAAAATAATGTTTTCAGAAGGAGCAAGGTTATGCGCATTTTCTGCTTCAGCGTCAGCAGACTCGTTCCCAGGTATTCCTGTGCGACCAGGTACCCATTGAAAGTCAACTGTATGACCCTTGTTTGTTGCTGCGGCGTAGTTGTGAAGCGTTTTCAAAATCAGCACTGGATTTGATGCTTTTAAAGGTGACCTTCGTAGCATTTGTAATGCCGCTCGTGAGTCGGTGAATATCGTCCACCCCAATCTCCTTGTAGATTTGCTAATGTAGCATAGGGCCATGTCCAAGGCACAGAGTTCTGCTGCGGTAGAGGAGACAACTCGACAGTGTTTAAGTGTCTCCACAACACCCAGTTTGGGTATGACAAATACAGATTATGAGCTTTCCGAGCGCGTGGACCCGTCAGAGTAAACATGAGTACTGTTATGGTACTTGTCATGTAAAAGGTTTAGTACGTGTTGCAGTACGACTGGTTGCTCTTGAGCTGTCTTCTTTGTAAAACCAGGAATATTAAAGTTTATGTGGGGTACGGATAGAGTCCACGGAGGGCAACTTGGGACTTCATGGAATTCAGCATAGTTTGGAACGTTGGTGTTACAAATAATTAATATTCTGCCAAAACTTGACATTGATCGCAGATTCGTTATGTCTACCAAGTGACGTTGACGGTGTTGTAATTTGTGTCTCAATTGAACACTGTTGGGAACGCTTCGTTGTCTTCCTCTACACTGTCTATGTGATAACACTATGCGGTGCTTGCTGTTAGTAAACTTGCTGCTCGTAAAAAAAGAAATATATACATCCGTAGGATGCAGCTGAGGTCCCAGCATCCTATATTTCGAGCGTTCACGAGCATCCTAAAGGAGTTCCCATAACGCCCTTAAAGGGATACTGAACCAAGGAATTTAGTGCCCATAATAAGTGGCGCACGCTCTTTCCACGAGCCAGCAGCCGCCGGTGTGCGCGAGCACACGCAACCAAAATGACGTCAGAGACCTCTATTGGCGCTTAAGAGGACAGTGAAATGTATGGGGCTTCGGGCCAAAGGAGAATAAAGACAAGTTTTTCATCTACACAGTGGTGTCTGGTGTAAAAGGTAAGCGATTAATTGGTGTAACAAGGACGTAGCTTTCACTTGTGGAGATAAAAAGCCTGTCTTTATTCTCCTTTGGCCCGAACGCCATGCATTTCACTGTCCCGCGAATGGAGGTCTTTGACATCATTTTCGTTGCGTGTGCTCGCGCACACCGGCGGCTGCTGGCTCGTGGAAAGAACGTGCGCCACTTATCGTGGGCACTAAAATGTTTGGTCCAGTATCCCTTTAACCTGCGTTCGCGCCGCTAATGCACCATACAAAAAATACAGTTTCAAGACATTGTCTGAGGTGTGGTTCTTTCCTGTAGGATGGCTTCGCCCCATTGTTCATGCAAACGCCGTCTGCGGCCATGTTCAAGGCATGAATATGTAAGAAAAAAAAAAAAAAGACGTACTTCGAACAGGCCTGAGACGTGTCCGAAGGTAATGCGAAGCGCTAGTCCGTCTGCTTCTTACGGAGGGGTCGCGGTGACGTCAGAACGACGCCGAGCTCTGATTGGCTCTGATTGAAAGATAGTGGGTAGACCTTAAGGCAGCTTGCTTTGCGGTCTACCCCCTACCCTACAATGAGAGCCAATCAGAGCTCTTCGGCGTTCTGACGTCACCACAACCCCTGCAAAGGAAGCAGACGGACTAGCGCTCCGCATGATGTCATGGTGTCTGCAGGGTACATCGTGTCCCTTGTACGACGTCCGAGCAGGGTGACTCCGGCTTTACAGAATCCCGAAATCCAGAAGTCGCTGGCTTTCCGTGTCTCTTAAGTCCTCTTTAACGCAAGGCAAACACCGTCTGCAAGTCTATGCGTATACTTTAGACAGGGAGCTGTCAGGAACAGAGGTGCTCGTTGGCTAACCCCTCCCCCCCCCCCCCCCCCCCCCCCCCTCAAAAGCGGACATTGTCGTCTGCTCTTGGCACTCCAATGCCGAGACAGCCGCCGAGCAATTATCTCCGGCAACAAAGGACAGTTGCGTAAAAGTGTATTGTGTTCACGTGTGGCTGTTTGACGTGGGACGCCTGCACTGGTTTATAGGTACCGAAAGAGGAGAATGTTAAGTATGCCGATTCATTTACATGACTCCTTTTTTGTTGTTGTTAGTGGTGTTGTTGTTTGTCCCTTGTTTCGATAGGAAAGCAGTGTGTTACGTGACCACGAAAAGGGGCTGTGTTTTGAGGGCTGTTAGGTAAGTCTAATAGGCGAGCTAGCTTTTCATAGTTTTGATTTGGCGTTCGTTAATAAAAGAGAACGCAATAAACGCGTGGTTTAAGCTAATTCCTTCACGTAAAGAAAGCGTGCGCGATTTACCGGAGATAAAAAAAAAAGAAAATAAATATTCGAACCTTATTTGCAAATTTGTTTGGTAAGTTCTTTATCGGTTTTGGTCATAGTGTTCGCAGAAGAGATGAGAAAATGACATGTGCAGGTTAGCGAAGTGTATGAACAGACACATAAATCCGCTTTTTCTCTAAAACAAAACTTGATAATGCGTAAAAAAAAAAACTAACACGTTTTCTTTTTTGTAAATACAGAAAACAACATTTCCGAACTACAGCCCTCGAAATTGATTTTCCCGATGGGATAAATAAACAACACTGCTCGTTGGCAGAACAAGTACGTTGCTTTTTTTTTTTCCGTTTGCAATCTTTGCCATTTTATAGCGTGTTCAGAAACGCGCTATCGTCAGTTTGTAACACTTGACAACAAAAACAAAGTTGGTAGCAAGATGTTCTTGATAGAACTGCCAGCAGTTTCGTGCGTGTGTCTGTCGAGTGAGGCGATAACCCAGAAACAATACCAAATATTATAAAAGTTTGATGATACTGCCAGAGACCGCGAAACAGAAAACATGTTGAGCGCTGACTCCCACCTTGCAGAAATTGACGCCACGTTACACATGGCCTAATCACGTCACGGAACATTAATTTCCCGGTTTGGTTCAGTGGGGAAATAGAAATGTTTTGCGGTCGCATGAAGTTTTCGCGTTACTGGAGGTCACGTGACGTAGTTGAGGTTAGATATCGTGGTCACGTGGCTTGTGGTCACATGAAGGGGTCACGTGATTTGAGGTGACATGACGCGGTCACGTGATTTAAGGTTACATGACGTGTTCACGTGGCTCGTGGTCACATGACGTGGTAAGGTGACAATCGTTCCTCCCTTAAATTTAGCGGAAAAATTGACGTGACGGTTTTTCAAGACACTCCTTCATGACGGTCCTTTGTGACGCTCCTTCATGACGGTTTTCTCGTAAAATTCGGCCCATAAAACAGATTTCGCATTAAAACATAACATCGTAAGGCAGATATTCCTATCTTGTCATGGAAAACATATCCATAGATATCGGCGTCCCTCCCCACATACCCACAAATGTAGTATGACACGTGAAGTGTCTTTATGAACTTATATACTCGGCCCTCCAAACTCAGCGAAAAAAAGAAAACTGCATTTTTAAGATGGCTGTTGTGGAATTCAACTATTGTCACCGACAGCTCAAGAAAGGCAGGGCTTGGCGGGTTCCCAACATCTCAATATCGCTCCTCAGCCAATGGGATCCCTGCATTAACCAATACTAATACTAACGAACCAATCACGGAGCCAGAATCTAATAAGCCACGCACCCTTTTTTCTTAAGCGCTGAGCAATTTGTAGTGAACGAATACACAGTCATCAAGGACGTGTGAATGCAGTATGGATGATACTTACACCTCACCGGTTTTCTATCTATGCTATACTATGCGGCAAAAGCATTTTTTTTCTACAAGCAGAGGTTCACTTTTGTTTTGTTCAAGTTATTCTTTCACCGACTTTGGTATTCGAAAAAAAAAAAAAAAGAGCTTGTGCAGTAAGTCAACAGTCTAATTTCGGCGCTCTGTTTGGCGCGTCTTTTGTGGACTTCACAACGCCTGGTTTATGGAGGGATAAAGAGGAAGGGGAGGGGATAGGGGCCGAGGCTTAGGTAAACACACCTTAGTGATTCATGCGCTAGTCTTCAGCAGGTATACCAGAGGTCTGCTTACCCGATAGAGCGTAACCCGTGGCAGTCGAACTGCTCATATACATCGTGCACAAGTCACGGAGATCTCCGCGGACATGATGAAAGATTTTTATCCGCGGATACGCCTCGTTCATGTGTGAAGTCTGTTTGGTTCGTATACATTGGTATGCTTCGAACATGGTTGCAGACAGTCTTTTGGGTGATGTGTTTTCAGTGATTGTTAAAACTCGCGAGCGCGAATCACTGAGGCGTATTTCCCAAAGCCCCTCCCCCTTCTCTCTTTCTTTCTTTCCTCGTAATCCAGGCGGTGTGGCATCCCTGGAAATGCATCAATTAGTGTGCCAAAAGGTTGGTCAGTCGACGTTCCATGCTCAAGCTATTTTTCCGAGTACGCTTCCCCGACTCGCTGGGTAACCTAATCCTCGCCGCTCCTGTCCGCATTTTACCGAGCGCTCGTTTCGTAAGCCTTTGATGGGAATTGTAAACAAGTTAAATTCTTTACGAAACATAAAAAAAAAATTACGAGTCAATTTGTGAGCGTTTCTACCGTAAACAACGTATCCAATTCGCCGAAGGGAATGGCGGACGTTCGATTTCGATGTCATTCCAAGCGTCCCTAGAATAAATTGCGCATGATCGGGTGCTCAAGAGCACACGCTTCGCGCGCGCACACGTACAAGAAAAATAAATAAACCAGAAAGACACCAACCATTGAAAATTGGGGCTAGAGTCACGTTTCAACGCGATTCCTTCCGGGCCTCACAAAGTATTCAAAGGTCGAGTTTCATACCTTACTGTGCTGGAGATTTCGTAATGTTGTCCTGTTATTTCCTCGGATAATAGGTTTTTTATTTGTCCCCCCAGTCCCATCTTTTTAAGTAAACACTCCTCGTAAGCAAGTGTCCGCGTGCAATTTAATTAGTCGGCTGCGTAGGCGCGCAAGTATTTTGTGTTCTTGCCGGTGGTTCTCTGCAACTATACACTCTCGAGAAAAAAGGGTGTAAGAGGGTGTATCGTTACACCCTTTGTCTCACTGAATACACCCCCAAACTTCTATTCGACGTACAGCGCCCTACAGTCGAACGGACGACCCCAAATTTTACGAGGGGCTTGATAGCCGTGTGGTACAACTTATTAAAATAGCTAGTGTACGTACGTTTTACTGACTACAAAAAAAGTGAAAGCCCCGTAATGCCGAATTGGAGCGCAGCTCTTGAGGAGGAGGAGGAGGGAAGGGTACTGAGGGCCACGGTTTCTCAGGGGGGGGGTCACGTGACATAGGGGAAAGGGTCACATGACACCCCCCGAGGGCACGTGACCTTCATAATGGAACAGCGCGAATTTTTGCAAGGACAGAGGAAGGAACTGGACAGGACGAGCGCTAACCCTGTTGGGGTCACGTGACCTCGGAGAAGGGGGTCCACGTGGAGGGGGAGCCACGTGCTCCCCGAGGTCACGTGACTCCCCAGGTCACGTGACCCCCAGGTCACGTGACCAAAATTTTCCCGCTAGATTTAGCGGGGAAGTTTTTTCGCTAGATTTAGCGGGGAAGTTTTCCGCTAGATTTAGGGGGGAAATTTTTCGCTAGATTTAGTGAGGAAATTTTTCCGCTAGATTTAGCGGGGAAATTTTTCCGCTAGATTTAGCGGGGAAAATTGTTCCGCTAGATTTAGCGGGGAAAGTTTTCCGCTAGATCTAGTGGGGAAATTTTTCCGCTAGGTTTAGCGGGGAAATTCATCCGCTAGATTTAGCGGGGAAATGTTTCCGCTAGATTTAGCGGGGAAATTTACCCATAATGCACCGCGCGGTTACGCCGGCGGCGACGGCGACGCCGACGCCGACGCCGCTCAAGCCGGGAGCGGGCGCCTAAGAGCTGCGCTCTAAAAGAAATAATAATCCGGGTTTTCTTGGCCCTACTGTAAAAACTCGGTGTTTTCTTTCTGTGGTCTTTGATAAGTACTTTAGCTATTTAAAAAAAGTTATATTGTACTGTTATCAAACCCGTCGTAAAATTTGGGGTCGTCTGTTCGACTATAGGGCTCAGTACGTCGAAATGAAGTTTTGGGGTGTATTATAAGGGAGAAAGGGTGTAACGATACATCTTCTAGAGCGCAGCTCTTAGTCGCCCGTTTCTGGCTTGAGCGGCGTCGCCGTCGCCGCCGCCGTCGCCGTCGGCGTAACCGCGCGGAGCATTATGGGTAAATTTTTCCGAAGGGACTTGAGGTCCTCCCGAAGGAACCCGAGGTCGTCCCGAAGGAACCCGAGGTCCTTCGGGAGGACTTCGGGTCTCTTCCGGAGGACCTCGGGTCTCTTCGGGAGAACCTCGGGAGGACCTCGGGTTTCTTCGGTAGGACCTCGGGAGGACCTCAGGTTCCTTTCGGAGGACTTCGGGAGGACCTCGGGTTCCTTCGGGAGGACCTCGGGTTCCTTCGGGAGGACCTCGCGTTCCTTCGGGAGTTGCATGCAACAGGGTGCATGTACCTGGCATGCAACCTTGGTTGCATGCAACCTGGTGACGTCATCGGCATCCGTATCGTCATCGTCATCATTACTGATGACGTCATCAATGACATCATTGATGACATCATCGGCATCCGCATCGTCACCGTCATCATCACTGATGACGTCATTGGCATCCGCATCGTCATCGTCATCATCACTGATGACGTCATCGGATCGTTATCGTCAAGGTGACGTGACCCCCCGAGGTCACATGACCCCCCCCTTCAGTACCCTTCCCTCCTCCTCCTCGAGAGCTGCGCTCTAATTTGGCGTTACAGGGAGTTGTAAACGGCTTTCATTTTTTACAGCCTTTTTTCTTGAGAGTGTATGTTTGCCAATCTGCGCATACTGCAGTACATATACGCATGTGTGTGCGCTTTTGTATATTTTTGTAGGACAAGCTTTTGACCTGCTGGGTGCTTTAAGGATTTTCAGTTGATTTAATTCCACGTGATCGAATATTATTTTAATTTTAGTCGTCAGAAAGATCCATACAAACCAAAACAATAAGACACGAAGCTGCCAAAAATGTTCAAGAAAGACGCTTTTTTTTTTCGGGGTTGCTCGCCCGAACGCATTAGGAGCGAGAGTTTGCCGAAACCAAATACTGCACATTGCCATCCCGTGTCGGGAGTGCAAAAACGGCTCCCTAAAACTCTCTACTACTGGATCTGAGTAACAGTATTATGAACCACCGATTTCTGTAAATTCATCCTCCTGTCAGAGATTTGGTTCGAAGATTTCTTGTTCGGAACCTTGTGCGGACAAAGGGCGCCATTAGAAACGGGAGGGGGAAGAAAAGCAAAGATTACAAGTAATATCAGTATTTTCAGGGGTACTCAGATTACTGTTGTGATTATTACCTAATCAACGTAATCAAACGAATGACTCCAAAAATTAATTTATTACAAGTTGCTTGATTGCATGTAATCAGTAGCGCGCAAGTCTGCTGGCAGCTTACGAAGCGCGGGGCATCACACACTAAAAAAACGTGGAGCGACTATACTTCCCCGAAAAGCTATTGGGGGGCCCGATCACAGCAATCTATGAAGAGAGCTATCTAGGTGAATGACAAAGCTGACAATACGCTTAAGCCCCCCCCCCCCCCCCCCTCTCCAAAAAAAAAAAAAAAAAGCAGCATGAGCCATGGGCCATGGCACTGATCATGACATTTCATCTTGCTCATTGCCACAGCAGACTGTTTTTTTATGTCTAATTTAAGGGTGTGCGAACGGGAGTTCGAATCGAAGAGCGCTTGTCGCGTCTTTCCCTTGCACTGTCAACTCTGCGAATGACCCAGCGCTAATCAATTACAATGGCAATTAGCACGTTCCTAGCCTAAATACAGAACAAGCCTCGTGATTGCCAAAGTTTAAATATTACGCATCCACCTGAATTCGAGAACAGTGAGTTTCTAAAACCAAATGCAGTGTTGGTTTCAGAAGGAAGACTTTTTGTTTTACTGCCACTCAGCCCGTCACGTAGGCTTGTATAGTTTCCAAGAAAACTACCTCGTTTAAACTTGAACTGATACCGGTTCCGAACATGAGAATTACAAGTTGACCGATCTGTGATACAGGCTGTAACTGCGCCGAGAAAATGGGTGTCATCGTGATTATCGGAGCTGTCGGGAGGAGATTTGACTGGGGCCCTAGGCAAACAGTCGGCGTCATTATGCTTGAGGTCAGACTTATGCACAATGGTTCCGTCGAATTCTTTCAGTCGAAGACTCCAGCGAGCGAGGCGTCCTGACGGGTCCTTCAGGTCGGCGAGCCAACAGAGTGCGTGGTGGTCCGTGACAACGCTGAACGGGATCCCGTACAGGTACGGGCGGAACTTGGTTAACGCCCAGATGACAGCAAGACATTGCTTGTCGGTCGTTGAGTAATTTTTCTCTGCCTTGGACAGAGCCCGGCTTGCGTAAGCGATCACCCTCTCTGCTCCATCTTGTCTTTGAACGAGTACCGCGCCGAGTCCGGTGTTGCGGCGCCCCTGTGAACTTCCGTTTTCGCTGATGCATCAAAGTGTCCGAGGATAGGGGGCGGATGGAGTCTTTCCTTCAGTTCGTTGAGCGCTTCTTCTTGTTCCTCCCCCCATTGGAAGTTCACGTTGTCCTTCGTCAGATGCGTGAGCGGTGCAAAAATCTTGGCAAAATTGCGAACGAAACGTCTGTAGTAAGCGCCCGGTCCAAGAAATCTTCGTATGGCTTTCTTGCCTGACGTCTTCGGAAATTCGGCGATAGCGGATGTCTTTGCGTGGTCAGGGCTTACACCCTGAGCACTCACGACATGACCCAGAAATTTGGGCTTGCCGTAAGCGAACCGACATTTTGACGACTTTAGTGTCAGTCCAGCATTCTGGATAGCCTGTAGCACGGCTCGCAAACGTCTCAGGTGCTCGTCGAAGTCGCTTTCGAATACCACAACGTCGTCGAGGTAGACTAGACAGCTTTGCCATTTCAAGCTAGAAAGGACCGTGTCCATTACGCGCTGGAAGGTCGCCGGTGCAATGCACGGTCCGAATGGCATCACTTTAAAATCGTACAGTGCGTCCCGCGTGACGAAGACAGTCTTCTCATGATCCAGTTCGTTGACCTCGATCTGCCAGTACTAATCCTTCAGGTCCATGGACAAAAAGTATCGGGCGTAGCGCAGCCGGTCCAGAGTGTCATCGATGCGTGACAGCGGGTAGACATCCTTGTTTGTCACACACGGCTCTGAGTGGACTACAGTCCACTCAGAACCGTGGAGTTTCGTCTTTCTTTTTCACCAGGACTACCGGTAAAGCCCACGGGCTGTTTCAGGCCTATACGATGTCGTCGTCGAGCCTTTCTTTAACCTGCTTCTGGATTACTTCTTTCTCTTTCACAGAGACACGGTACGGCGACCGATGAACAGGAAGCGCGTCGTCATCAGTAACAATTCGATGTTTCGCAACCGTCGTTTGGCGTACCTTTGACGACGTGGAGAAGCACTCATTGGATTCAGCGAAGAGGTCACGGAGTTGTCGTCGCTGTGGGGTAGGCAGGGTTGGATCTATCTCGAACTGCGAAAGCGGCGTTGTCTTGTGTGGCCACGAAGATAGGTCTTCTAATATTCGGCGATTGCGGCTGACTCCGGGAATTCCTCGGCGTGTCCCACAGCGATGCCTTTCGTAAGGTGCTGAGCCTCCTGTCGGAAGTTAGTTACGAGTGCAACAGCGTATTCGTCTTGGGGCTCAGCGATGCCTCTTGCGACGCTGATCCAGTTGGACGCAATCTTTCAGCAGAAGTTCTCCGCAGATGTGTTTTTCGGTCCAGACAGGCAGGAGTACTCTCGAGCGTGGTGGAAAGTTCACGTGGTCGGAAAGTACACCCATTAATGTTGACGTGGCTGCCGTAGGTTTCTGATCCTTAAGCATTACGACAGGTTTCCGCAGCCTCAACTCGTTAACTTTCAGGGCAACCCCAGCGCCGTATTCGCACAAGAAGTCCATTCCGAGTATAACGTCTATCGCACAGTCTCGTAGAAGAACGAACTTTACTTGACACGTCTCGTCGTGAGTCTCGACGAGAACAGTGCATATTCCGACTGGCGTGATAAAATGTCCCCCGGCGCTCCGTATCTGTGGGTCATCCCACGGCGTCGCCACTTTCCGAAGGCGTTGGGAGAGCCTCCCACTCAGGACAGACTAGTCTGCTCCGGTGTCGACGAGAGCCGACGCGCCGTGGCCGTCGATAACGACGTTGAGGTCATTCTTTACCGTTGCAGGGGCGTCGTTTCGGTCTCTGGTTGGGTTCGAGTGGGGGCCCTCCGACGCTCGTGGAGGATCTTGGTGTCGGTCGTCTTTGACGACTATCCCTACAAGTGTTGCCGAGCCTAGTTTTCCCGGCGAGGAGCGAGTGGCGACAGGCTTTCACGTCGGGGTCGGTGCATCTCCGAAGCTGGACGTGGTGGCGACGGCGACCGGAACTTTCGCCGGGACGCAGGCTCGGGGAACTGAGGTCGTCGCAGGTACTCGTCGATCTCCCGAGGGCGTTCACCATAACGGGGACGCGGGTCGTTCGCGCGGCTGCAACCCGAGCAGCCCGAATCGTCGGTATGGGCTTCGGCGGTAGGTGTGGTCTGCTTTCCTACAGTAAAATCACAGAGGGCGTCCGTCGGGCGTCCTTCACACGTCTGTCTTTTTGGATGCAGGCTGTTACGGACGGACGTGCTGGACGCGTTCTTTTCGTCGTCAGAAGTTTTGCGGCGTCGGGACGTCTCGTCGAGGTGGCGGCGTGTACCGGTGGTTGGCTGACGACGGTCTTTTGGGCCATGGCGGCGTAGCTTAGCGTTGGTTCCTTGAGAACTGGCAGGGCGATGGGAACCTGCGGTTGGAGTGCCTAGTGAGGTACTTCTCGATTCAGTTCGGCGGCTGAAACTGTGGCTGGGCGATCAGCAACTGGAAGCAGCTTCTTGAGCTCCTCCAGGACAACATCCACGAATAATCTCGCGGAGGTTGCTGCCCCTAATGCGGCAGTCAAATCCGGATGTAGTGTGAGCCCGGGCGTTGACGCTGCGGTGGTAGGGTAGGCTCTGGCCAGCAGTGCTCTCTCGATGTTTGTGGCTTCGGCAACAAATTATTCTACAGTTTCGGAGGGTTGCGAACGAGGCCGCCTAAGATCTCGTCCTTTACGCCTCGTATTAGGACTCGATGCTTCTTCTCGTCGCTGGCTGATGGACTGCTGCGTGCACTCAAACGGAGAACATCTTCCACGAAGCTGGTGACGCTCTCGTGCGGCACCTGCGTTCGCACTTGCAGCAGATTTTCCACCCTTTCTCGTCGATGTTTACTTGCAAAGGTACTCTTCAACTCTTGCTTGAAAATATCACACGATGTAAAAGCGGCTTCGTGATTTTCAAACCCTTTGCTTCGCAGTGTTTTCTAGCGCGAAGTACAGGTTTTGCAGGCGTTGCTGGTCGATCCACCCGTTGTGTCGCGCCACACGGTCATACTGGACAATCCAGTCCTCGATGTCCTCGCAGATTTCGCCGTAAAAGGGTTTCGGAGTGCTTGGGGCAACGGGCATGAAGAAAATGGGGGCGGCGGCGGCGGGAGTTTCAGTTTGCAGTGCCTGTGTGGTCATCCTCGGGTTCGACGGCTTCTTTTGCTGAGGATCTGGCAGTGGCCCAAACTCTCGAGACGTACCCTGGCTCCGGCGGCTTGTTCGGGACTCGAGTTCTTCCGGTGGTCTCCTTCTCGGGCTCTCCAGGGACGGGTTTGCACTGCGTGGCCTTGGGGGAGTCCGCTGCATGGGTTGCTACTCCGCACCTCCACCAGATGTCGCGGGTGAAGTGACGAGACGGAGTTCGTTAAAGAAACTAAAGGTTTAATAAAGGCAAACTTGTACCAAAACAAAGGGGTAAAAGAACAGGTGTCGTAAGCGAGCGGCGATGTCGACGAAGAGGCAGAATCTGGCGCAAGCCTATGACTGACTGCGGCTAGAGTGCCTTCATACACACGCGCGCTTTTGCTTGAGTGGTGACATCTCAGCCATTTTTCCGCCCAGTCGTTTTTTTTATGCATTTTGAAGTGCGCTCAATCCGGTGTCAGTCAGCTCGAGCGCGTAGCTTTGGCTAACGCATAGACGCCATTTTACCGCCCAAGTCACGCACCGAGCGCTCGAGAGCGTCACGCGCTGACACATCCAGGGCAACAATGGATGTCTTCACCCTGAGACAGACAGACATGTAGGCATCCTAACTGCGGCTTGCCACGCGGAGCCCCTTTTGTACACGCGTGGGCTTGTGCAACTATCGGCGTAGAAGGTTCGGCGCGTAGAACATTCTAACCTCGAATCAGCCAACACAGTTCTCGAATATACCAGCCCATCACATTCCAGAGTCAACAAAAATGTGTATCCGCGACCAGGCATCGAACCTTAGCTTCTTGCGTGGAAGGCGAGCGCGATAATCGTTAGGCCACGAGCGCGCTGGCTACTTGGTCAGCTGCGCACGCGACAATATATAGATATATAGGGAGTATTCACTGGACGCCATATTTGTGGGTGCTTTTTAAAGCGCATGCTCAGAGCGAGGTCACATTAATAGGCTGCTAAGACCGGCAATCCTGATGGTGTGGAATGCACGCTGAAAAATAACTCTGGAAGCTCGCCGTCAGCACGCGCTCAGCAGTTGCGCGCACAGCTATGGCCGCCAGTGAATACTCCCTATATTTAGGCGGTGCGGCTGAGCATTCAGCGAGGCGTATATAACTTTTGCGATGCGGTAAACAAGGTTTACCTTTTTTTTCCTTTTCTTTCGTTCAGAACATCCGGTAGATTGAAGGGAATAAAAAAAGGAAAAAAAAATGTTTTATGACCTTTCTCAGTGCTCTCGTCTGTTTTCGCGTTAGGCTCTTGACTCGGAGGCACTGGAACTCGCGGCGGTAGAAAAAAAAAAAGAAAAAAAAAAAGGTTGGAGAGGCGCGTGGGGGTAGCTCACATCCCACGCCTTCGATCGTTCTTGAGCTGCGTGGGAGCGCGTTGCGGCAAGTTACTGCCAACGGGGGTGGAGCCGCACGCGGCTGGAATGCTGCGCTGTTACCGGCTGCTGGTGTTTCAGAAACGCGGTCACACTGCCAATGCGTCGCACAAAAATACAGTTTGCAGACGCTGTCTGATGTGCTTGGAACGTGTTCGAGTCCGAATGGCCATCTTTTTGTGCGATACTGTGGAATAATTAAAAAAGAAAAAAAAAATCATGTAAATATAAAAATTCTAGTTGCTGTACGTTCTGGGATACCCGCAAGCAATTACAGTCCTCGGGAAGATTACTATATATCGTCGAGAAAAAGCACTAATTGATAATTTTTGTCAATGTAAATCATTAAATTCTTCGCAAAAAAAAAAGAAGAACAATGTGTAGTGCCGTAGAATAAACAAATATACGGGTCCAAAATTGTGATTGCTACTCATTGATATTTTATGACTGTCGTATAAAAAAAATAACCGGGGATTATTGCGATGTCTGTTGATGTCGTTTCAGATGAAATTCTCACTTTTGTGCGAGCGCCGAGGCGTCGATGTCCAAGAAAGTTGGGGATGTGTCAGAAGCTAATTCTGTCATCATACGTTTGCGACGAACAGCGTGCATTTTGTAAGACGTAGTGCGGCTTCAGAGAGAGCGTTGAGGGTATAGGAACGTCGCAAACCTGCACCGATTTAAACCGCGTTCGACTTCTCGCGTACTTCCATCGGACAGTTTGTCGAAAGTTCGACGAAGGTTTGCCTAATCCTCGTGTACGCGAAAACTGAAGACACATCGACACTGTCTGACTGTTGAAACATGCATCGTGTGTTGCGAGAATCGTTCGATTGATTCACGTTAATGCGGAGCGCAAACTCGTCTGCTTCTTTTGCGGGGGTTTAGGGTGAGGTCAGAACACCGATCTCTGATTGGCACTGATTGGAACGATAGTGGGTGGACCTCAAAGCAAGCTGCCTCGAGGTCCAGCCACTATCCTTCATCAATCAGAGCCAATCAGAGCTCGGCATTCTGACGTCATACCAGCCCCCGCAAAAGAAGCAGACAAGCTTGCGCTCCGTATAGCCAACTTATAACTGGTGACAGTCGAAAACAAAACAAAAAAAGAACGCGGGGCGTGGCGAGTTAAGCATCTTATTATGGCTCCGCAGCCAATGACAGAGCGGCCTTGGCAAGACAAGAATGCTGAAGAGCTAATCACGAAGCAAGAAATGCGAACACAATTGACCAGGCTCGGCCTTTCCTAACCTGTCACTGACTACGAGACATAAAATTCACATCTGCTTGCTCATACATTGTGTAAACGTCGGTAATCATTTTATAAAATATAAAACCGAACTGCTTCTTAAATGTGTGTGTGTGTGTGTTTTGTTTATCTTCCAGTGTTTGTAATTTTTGTGTCGCAGTCGGGCAAACTTCGTCAAGTTTCCATAAAAGTTCGAAGGTGGTTCGCCGATCGGGTCCAACCAGTCGAACTTTGTCGAACCTCATGTTCGAAAAAAGTTCGAGACATCCCTATGGGCCGAGAAACTGAGGGAGAGGAGGAGACAAAATCACGCGGGAACGTCAGAACGCCGTGCTCTGATTGGAACGATTAGTGGGTAGACCTAAAGCTGGCTACCTTTGCCTCCACTGCACTGGTCGAACGCCATAGAACACGGAACGCTGGCGTCCAACGTTTGACTTTCGTCCATTTTTTTTTCGTTCCCCATCTCAGGGTCTACAAGATGTCGAAGAAACGACTTTTTTCTTGTCTGTTTGAAACGAGTACGACTTAATAAAATAACATCAAACTAATCTAAGATGCACCTATGGATGTCTTTATTCAGCGCACGAAGGACAAAAAAAGTATTGTTCCGCGAGAGGCCGGACTTCTTTTTTAGCTATGGTGTGAATGCGAATATAATCGAGGAGCCAAAAGCAGATCCTTTTATTTTCCCAAAGCTGGCATGAAAAAAAGGAGTAAAAGAAAAAAGGAAAGCAGAGATCGGCTTGCGACGTAAACATGGTCTTTCGTGTCTATAGATGACAAACCCGCGCGTCAAGCGTCTTATTAAGCGTCCCGTTGCCCAGGACGATAGAGAGACTTAGTCAAGGATCGCAGTCGAGTATCGAACCGTCGCGGTAGAAACGGCTAGTCAAAGTTTCTGTTGTTGTTTTTGTTTTTTTCTGTCACGTTCTCGTGCGTGCGGACAAAATGGCAGAGGTAAACCGGTGTTTTTTGTTTTTTTTATTGGATCTGCTCAAGATTAATAAATAAAAAAAGAAAATGTTGTGTGACCTTTCTTTTCTGTTATCGGGGGATGTGAAAAAAGGTGAAAGGTCATTTTAGGCCCTCAAAAATACGTTCTTCGGCGAAATAAAAGCAACATAATCCCGGCTGTCAACTGTCACATTCAAAGGGATGAATAACGTAAACCGTAGTTTTTGTTATACGGGTTTGACATCCAGTAAAAGCTTTATTTAAGAATTGAGAGCTTAAGATTGCACTGTTTGCTGCTTATTTTTGATGCAGTATAATCTCGTTGTTGGTTGCTTTGAAATGAGCTCTTAAAATTGTGTTCCACCGCAAAAAAAAAAAAAAAAAAAAAAAAAAATCTAGTTTTTTTTGCTCGCAAACAGAGCTTTAGACGACAGAAACTAGGTTTGATATTGGGCACGTTTTAGGTCCAGTGAAAGGTTTATGTAAGATTTTAGAGGTTTCAAAACAAAACACGACTGTCGGGCCGATTTTACGGTCTACTTGTTTTTCGACGCGCTTTGATATTGTTGGCTACGTAGAAATTGTGAGAGTGTAAACCGCTTGCGCGTGTGTATTTTCCTGCAGAATACGACGAGAGCCGACAACTGCGATAGATCGGTGATGTTTCACTAGAGAGAGAAAGAGCGGTAGCTTCTTGTACGGAGAGAATGTGAGCAGTGCAGAAACGCAAAAGCCTGAAGAAAAAAATATTTCTTTGTTGCCCAGTGCATATTTACCTACATTTCAAGATAAAGAAACAAAAACAACAAAAAACAGAAAACAAAGCGCGTGTGCGTATATAGGAGTGCGTATCAAAGCGTAAACTACATTTTGAAAATGACCTACAAATAAAGATATATACTCATGTCAATGTACGGTTTCTAAAAGTACGACGTCGATTTTTAATTTTTTTTTTTTTTGTGACATGGTTACCTAAGTGGCGTCAAACATCTTTCGTAATGTGTGATCAACTCACGTATACCCTTACAACGACTCTCAACTCATGTCTTGTGCATACAGATTCGGACGGCGCTTTTGAAAAGGAATTATTGAAGAAAAATACAAGTGTGGAGCATGGCAACACTATATATGCTAGAACCCCGGCTTATCCCCGTGGAATTACACTTAAAGAAAAAAAAAGCTACATTGGAGCATAGCTTTAAACCAGCGAGATTTTGAAAAACAACTGCAGTCAGAATGTTCACAATAACACACAAAAAAAATGCTCATGAAAGTAAAGGTACTTCGTCGGCCCAAAGAACTCTTTCGCATAAAACAAATGAGTTAAAAAAACAAAAAAAACAAACAAACAAAACTTGTAGGTCTTTAAGGAATAACCCTTTTAGGGGGTGATTAATAGATATTTTTAGGGTATATAATATGAACAAGCCGAAGGACCTCAAGATTTCGTTTACGACCATTCATTCATTTCTTCATTTACTAATTCTGTCAACGCATACAAGGCTCTTTACAGGGGGAAATAAAAATACGTGATGAACATATACAGGTCGCTGGTACGAGATAAAAAATTTTCCGTAACAACAAATACAACATAATATTATACAGAACAAGAAACAAAAACAAGCATACATAAATTACACTCTAAATGTACATCACTCAAAGATGAGGAAGAATCAAAGGAGCATATCTGTAAACGTAATGAGTATCACGTAAAACAGTCGTTTCAATATTTTTAAGAAATGAACTTAGTGACGCTGATGAAACAGTGGCATTCGGTAGCATGTTTCATTCGTTTATCGCTCCCACGGAAAGAAAAAAAAATAACTGAACGTAATACAATCATTTCGTACAGACGAACTTGGAATGTACATGATGTGACGGTGCCTTGATGATGCATTGGAGTGAATTTCAAGCTAGTATAAATACTTTATTTTTACTTGCTAATGAATAATCTGTGAAAAAATTCATGCGGTCATAATTTGTGTTTTGATTCATAAGTTGGGAGCTTTTCGAGTTCCATAGTTCAGTGGCAGAATAAGCACGGCTATAGCTGTTAAATATGAATCTGGAGGCTAGTAGCTCACTTTGGGCCAATTTAGCACAATTTGTCATGGTATGTGGGTCCCACACGGTTTTTGCATACTCATATGTTTTTTGTGGGGAAAACTTTTGTACGGGGATGGAGAAGTTAATCTCACGCTCCAATAAATGCGTATACAGTTCTTAAGGCTGATTTACACATTTGTGACTGCTTAATTCCGTGCACCTTAAAACCTCTTAAAATCTCTTACGACGATAGCACACACTGGCTTCATCTATCGGGATGTCATGGAAAATTTGGCAATTCCGTATATTTTTTTTATTTAGCGCATTGTTCTTTTTTTTTTTCGGCGTGAAAAACAGTTTACAGTGCATAAACACAGGAAAACCTTTGCTGTAGTGAAATGCAGTTCCAGGGTCAAGTCATAGATGGCGCTAACGTGTGCTCGTCGTAAGAGATCACAAGAACTCGGTGCTAATAAGCAAACGCAAGTATCTAAAGCAGCCTTTAGGCGACTAGATAAAAAAAAAATAATGTTTTCCATGAAACTAATACATACGATTTGAGTATTTATATTTATTTTCGTGTTTTATTCGAAGGTGCAAATTACCTTTTGATACGCCCACGTGGTTTCGATATAGAAAAGAAATCCACAGAAATACCGTTCTTTGAGTGAAATGCGCGTACTTGACCGCCGTGCGGAAAAAAAAAAGAAAAAAAGGTCTAAGTTTCAAGACCCTCGGTGGTGCACTCACTTGAGCATGTCAAAGAGGTGCCTCCTATGACCGAACGTGATTGCGAAAAGCTAGCAGATGGTTGACACGAGTCAGCCCAACGCAGAGTCGAACAACAGAGGGTTGCGAAAGAGACACTCGGAGTGTTTGTGCGGCAAAGTTCGCCGATAATTTCCATTACGGAACATGGCAGCTGTCGAGGAGAGGTCTTTTGTTCGCGCTATATTTTTTTGTTGTCGTTTTGTTCGGTAGCGTTTTCCTGGCTTCTCACACGTTATATAAGTTAATGTTATATAATTCATTAGTTTTTTAACAATTAAATTATGGTCATTTCGTATGGGCACCTCTACCTATACTAACCTACAAAAATATTTATGTCAGAATAAGGGTACAAAGACGCATTTAAAATGCTGAAGTGGAAAATCCAATCGTTAATATTTTTGCTCTACTTGTAATGCAAATATTTCCGTTTACTTGAAAAATATATTATAGAAACTTATCTACCCCAACGCCACTTTGAAAACTTAGCGAAATTCACACAAAAAGAAATATATGCGTATCCAACACGAACTATGGAACCTTGGGAAGTACATTTTCCAAAGAACAAATTACGGCATCCAAACTACAGCGTATATTTTACCGACTACTCTTAATCAGCTAAGTCGGCAAGATATCGATATCAGCAATATATCAGGAAGCATCTTACGGGAACTGTTTACTTCAAACCAAAATTGCCTACGATGAATGCTAATCGTTTTGAGCTAAGTTTAATTTGTGTCATTAAACCTGAGTTCCAATGTACTGTATGTATTGACGATTGTTGGGGGTTATTTCACGGTGCAATTGCTTTAGTATACTGAAGTTACTGTCGTGTGGTGGTTCACTCGTGTTTTGGAGTTTTCATTTAGTTAACATTGAATAAGTTAAAGCACCTCCTTGTCGCATCAGTTCCTTTGGTACCTGCGTCACCTCTACTGGTTTGAGTGGCTAGGGGCCATTCAAGTTTTTTTTCGCAGCTTTCTTCCCTGGTCATCTTTTGACCTTTCGTGTTGTTCAAAAAATAAATTATTATTAGTATTATTATCATATTACTATTGTGTGTGTTCGGCACACATACGGCACACGCGCACACATACCGACGCCAACACATTTCGGAAAGCAGGGACGTTAACGTTGGAGCTTAGCAAACTCGCTATGTTTGCTCAACATCTCATCGAGCTAACTTATGCTGTGCGACGATGAGGTGTAAAGCACTGAGCTCCTGTAAAATACGATGAGCGGGCCAGGCGAAGGTCAGTGCCTTTCTGCTTTTCTGTCCCATAAACGAAAGGGATCGAAGGTTGAGTCACAGGTCAAATTGCGACACGATCGGTCGACGCTCGCACAATTGCGGAACCGGTGTCAATTGACAGTCAAGAGACGCGCGCATACCTGTTGAGCCCATCTGTTTCCTTTGTTCTTTCTTCTTCGGAATCGGATACGCGTCGCATAGCTTAGGGCAGACTCGAGTTCAAGAACCGGCTAACGACCCGTTGAAACTAACAAGAAAAAGAAGTTTTTCTGTGGGCGCCATCATTAGTTCAGGTTTATGTAACGAGATGGTACAATTAGGGTCGTGTACGCTTCTAACGAAATAAAAAATGCACGAGGTGCGGGCGATGTGGAGAATGTTGAACACAATAGTGTCACTGCCCTCACATCTGTTCAATCACTTTGAACACTTCAGCTTAAAGGGACGATACGACAATTTTCGTGCTTTCAGTAAGTACCACCCGTGATTCTTATTTGGCCTTTATAATTTCTGAAGTACGTGTTAGTTTTTTTTTTTCTCTCCTCGCAACGGCAGTCGCAAGAAGAAGAACAATCGAGAAATGTGAGCAGTGCTCTCACACTAAACTTGCAGCCAGAAGAAGCCGCGAGATGATCTAGCGACAATTCTATCCCGTCAATGTTCATCATAGCTACGCCCCAAAGATGACACAGCACGGGGCACGTGCTAAATCACAGACATCGTGAGGGATCGGTGGCCGAGTTGGTTAGCACACACCAGCTCGGAGCACGTGGAACGAAAGCTCGCGCTGCAGAACCCCAGGATCCTGGGATGAATCCCTACCCCTGCCCGTTTCGATCTGGATGAGCATCGAAACGGCGTGCGGTCGTGTGCCACTACTGCGTGGTGCACGTTAAAGAGTCCAGGACAGCGGTTGTGCGGCACTGGCTAAATTTCTCATCTGCAGCTGGGTGACTCGTCGCCCGTTGAGGAAGACCAAGCTCTAGGCTGTATAAACATACACACAACACAATTTTGTTCCCCCCAGACATCGTAAGAGTTCGTCTATTTCGATCATGACAGCGGATGACACAGTCCCTATGACTGTGTCATCTAGTTTTGCGAAGGAAAGAATGAAAGAAAAACTGAGCTTTTATTCTTGGAATTACACCGTAACAAAGAAGCGTCTTGGCCAATGGCGTTTTGGGGCTAGTTACTTGGAGGGTGATGTTTAGAGCGCGTACTCAGAATGAGCTCACATTAATAGGCTGCCACGACCGGTAATCTTGATGGTGCGGAATGCACGTTGCAAAGGAACCGTGGAAGCTCGCCATCAGCACGCGCTCAGCATTCGCGCACACAGCTATGGCTGCCAGTGAATACTCCCTAAGGGAGTATTCACTGAAAACTCTTTATTTGTCTGGCAACGCGCGTTCCAAACCATTAATAGTGTCGGTCTTAGAAGCCTATTAATGTGAGCTCGTTTTGAGCATGCGCTTTAAATTGTGCCCTTAAATATGACATGCAGTGAATACCCGTTGTAGTGCCAATAAGCTTTTTTTTTTTTCCCCGCCACTGACCTGTTTGCTTTTGAACAACAATATTTAAGAATTTTTTAAAATAATTTTCTGGACCTAGTCAGCTACAGTATTTTGACTGGAACGTTATTCTGAATTACTTCGCTATATATCTCTCCCCGCCATAAATTTTGCTTCTTTTCGTGTTTTTTTTCTTTTACATCTCGATTTATAAAGATGCGCCCTCGCAAGCTCATAAATAACGAGTGATAAGAACATCTAGACGTCAGATTTTTTTGAGAACTTCGTTTCTCTGGAAATAGCTTGGTGCTCATGAAAAAAAAAAATATCAACAACAGCAACATCTAAGACAGATGCTAGGCGAGTTTCTTGTGTTAGTCTTGCGCGCTGTTCAGCTTTTTAAATATTAATGTATCTTTTTGCTAAAAAATGAGTGCTCCGCTATGCATTGTATAGTGCACCGCGACTTTCCTCTTAAATTTTGTAAACTCAATTTCCACTTCTTCGTAGGACTGCACTTTTACTTAAAAAAGTTAGACTTCTAAAAAAAAAAAAAAGAAATGTATAATTGTTAAAGGTTGGGTATTTGTTGTTGTTTGAAAGAAAAATGACATCATAACACTGCTTCTCACGATGAATGCTTTATTGTGATCACACCAATGAATATTTGCTGGTTTTAAACATAACGGATTATGCACAGCTTCATTTTCTTATAAATAAAGCAACACCCAAAAACACCTCAATAAATTAACTTAAACACAACAAACCTAAGCTAGCTTAGATAACATAGTTCAAGGCTTAGTATAAATATAGCTGAAGCTGACATGAATATCTCAATCAAAGATTTGAAACTTGAGAGTGGCGGCTCTTTCGCTGAGGCATATATCTTTCTCAGTGCCTCTAAAAACCATGCACAGCATGCCCCCCCCCCCCCCCCCCCCCCCCTTAAGAAACAACATCAATGAAAACAAGAAGAAGAACAATAACAACAACAAACCCTGTCATGTTTGTTGGACACCATGTACGTACATCGTCTTATGCCCGAGCCCCACTAGAGCGACAAACAGAAACAAACGACAGCGACAAACCTCCAACACATACTGCATGCTCGCCATGGTACATTTTGTCAGGCGTTTAGTCGTTCGGTGAACGTGAAGTAAGTACGAGTGATTCCAAGCCTGCCAAAGACACCCTCACGTGCACAATGCTCGTGTTTTAGCATAGCCTTCTTTATTCTTCAAAGACTTTCGAATCGCGAAAGACCCCATGGTTTGAGGCTTGTCGCTGGCGTTTGTGTCTGTTCGTCGCTCTAGTGGTACTTAATTGGGCATGAAGGCGATAGTTTCGTATTGTAATCCACCGCCGCAAAAACAACCTATGCATTGCCGAGCGCACATTTTCCGCTAGAGGTATGAACGACATGCCAAAATGTAACGCTAGAGGTATGAACAGCCAAAATTTTAATAGTAACAATTATATCGTTCAAATGTTATAAGTGATTTTTTTTTTCAATTTGTTGGGTCGCTGTATAATAATCGCCGCATGATCTGTCTGTGCTTCGGTCTTCTCGTAAGGAGTGACACAACACAACGAGATGGCAGCGAATCGGTTTACTGTACTTTCTGGTTGCCCGTCCTTGAGAGCCGGCAGTCCGGACCCGCCGACCCTGGTTGCCCCCTGTAGTTAAGCGCTCGCCGTCGGAGTTCGTGTCCGGGCAAACAACTTCATATATTAGCCTCTTACTTCAAATGAAGTATAGCAAATTTGTTAAGCTCATAGGTACACTCTTTTGGCACCCCTGCTATCGATATTTTTATTATCGCTGAAGTGCTATTTCATCAAGTAGTTCCGTCAGTTTACGTATTCCGCTAGGAACGTTTACTTATCGACTGTTTCCCTTCCTTCGCCCGTTTAGTGAGTGGACATTTTCTAACAAAATATGAGTATGCAACGAATAAGTAATGATGAACACCCGGGAAGAATGTCTTTCTACGCTTTTTTTTTTTGTTTCAGAAAAGATGAAGTTAATTTTTTTCTCTTCAACCGTCTTGGAAAGAACACTACAGCAATTAAGATGAAGCATATAAAAAAATAGACCGATTTTACCAGCCAGTTTGACTACGCTACCGCTGACGGAATGCATCGAGGTAACTTTAGTCTTTCGGCACGTGCGAAAACCTCGCTGTAGCTCTGTGCGTGTAGAGAATAAGACGGCGCGAGCCCTCTCGCGCACTGCCGTTTGTCTCCTGTAAACTAAAGTTTTGGTGGCTTCACGCATACGCCGAACGTTTGGTGAGGTCAGTCTACGGAAGAAAAAAGAGGCCACATCGGCCTACAAGAAGCGGAGGTAGAGAAAGCGCCAGCATCATTCACCAAAGCTAAGACCGATTTTTACCTGCCGTGCTTAAAGAACGCTTCTACTTATTATATCCTAACAATGAACAATTAGGGCAATGTGACAACACTCTTTGAGCAAACGTTCTGGAAGCTCCGCCAGTTCGCTTCTTCCTGCAGCAAAGGACAAGACTAAGATTGACGTTGCGTACCCTCTGTAGTAAAGGAGTACGCAACTGGGCCTGTACTGTGCTACAGAACACATAGCAGAGTACAAATGTTCTAAGCAATCAAAAAGAGCGCATTCATTTGAGAGGGAACATTGAGTATACATTTTAAGGTTTTAGAGAACCTGGATTAAGTTAGAATCCCCGCCGTCCCTGATGAAAAAGTCGGTTTGAATGCAAGGTGGAACGGATTCATATTTGCAATAAGGTATTTTCGAAACTCAAACATTTATGGTCGCGTATTCCATCTTCACTCTATAGGCCGGGGATTATATTGATCCCGTAGCGAATTTTGGAACTTCATTCAAATTACTTCTTTGAAATTCTAATTCTCTGCTTGAAAAAACTTAAGAAAAAAATATACTCGCATGCTTTCGACTGCGCTTAGGTCGATTCAAAGCAAAGCGGCTTAGTGTTCTTCGGAGTGAATGCTTTTGTATAAATATGAATTAAGTGGGGGCGAAACCCCGCTGATGCGCTATATAACGGGCCTTAGGAAAAACGGTCTCGAAGCAAACATTTGAAAAAAATATTACCATATTAACACACATTCTTAAATCTAGTTCAAAGTATTTATCATCCGTTTTTGATTTTTACGTGCTTTAGTCGTTGTCGCTTCTACTACTATCTGAGACTTTAATAGAAGACGAGCCACGAAGTTACGAAGAATAACTTAGGCAATAAAATAAGAAAAGTAAAAATTGTAAGGGTACTTTATATGTTTCCTTTAGGTTATTTCATTTTTATGTTACCAGTATTGTGAAAATAGGGGTCTTGAAACTTTACAGTAGAAATAAGAAACGCAATAAATTACGCAATTTGCCGATGTCAAGGTATGATTGTATTTTTACATTCACTTTAGAGCTCACGGCGACAAGTTTCCTCATAAGTCTTCTAAACCCTGCGGCGATGCTAATGGAGGTATTGAATGGATGTTTGATTAAATTTATATTTATAATCTCTCTTGGATGATTAATTTATAATTTCGTATTACATTAAGGGCACGTTAAGGGCATATTGCATAAGGTGGGAAGCATTCATATCAAACTAAGATAAAAGAACTAAATCCAATAACATTTGGACGAATAAAAAATTTCGAATAATATACTAAAAATTTATATTAATTAAAATATATCGGTACGCATGAACGAGAATTTGCCTGGTGTACCATGAAAGACGATGGAGAATGGCAAGTTTTTCCAGTAATTGATGATCTACGAAAAATATAGAATAAATATGCTAGCATAATTCGAAGTTTGGTATGATCAAGCAGATATTCTTAATTAAGGCTAGATGTCCGGTTTAGAGGTGGTAAGAAAGGGAACTTAAAGCCCAGACGATAATAGTATGTTTTATGGAAAAGGCAGAGCTAAAACGATTTGAGTGAAGCAAAAAAAAAAAAAATTAATTTTAAAGTCCGCATCCTTGAAAGGAATACCGTATGTGGGTAGGATAAAACAAGCAGCTCATTTAATTTTAGCTTACAATGTCGGCTAAAAGCTGATAGAGTTATACGCTCAAGTTGACAGGGCCCCGAACTCAACACGAGCCGTAAGCTGAAGGCCACAAAGTCGGTGAGGTTTCACGACATCTTTTATAGGGTTGTGTAACCTATAATATACTTTCCACGAACCTTCATTCAAGGAATTCTGGAACTACGATGCTCCGAGAACTATTTCCCTCCGCATGCACGTTCGAGACTGATGTGAAAATTATGAATTATAAAGAAGAAAACAAGTTATTGTGAAACAAACCAAATTTTTATTCCAAGCAGGCAAGATGAATTTTATGATTGCGGCAGGTTTTTCGCACTTATTTTCGGAACGACCGAAGTGCCCGTAGAGGTAAATGTTTTACGAGGTCGTTGGCTCATGGATCTTTTTTTTTTTAGGTCTTTGGCGTTATGGAGGTTTATTTTGTCGCGGCGATTGACTTCAATAAGGTGTGCGACAACGTGGTTTGAAGGGCTCATAGCTCGAAGGCGCTATGCTTGTCTTTTATTTCTCAGGATAAATTAGTTCGCTTTTGAGACTTATCTCTAATGTCCCTGAAAGAATGCGGTCCCCACGAAGGCAAATGTTACACAATGTTATTTATGTATTCAGGTTTTAAGCTCTACTTTGATCAATTTAACTTTTAGCTGTGCGAATATTTTTATATTTTATTCTTAAATATAATTCATGGGGAATTTTTTCGCTACCTCAGTATTGGTCAACTGAATATATAAATGTAAACTAATAACAATAAATCTACTTTTATGCAGATTTTACTCTAAAGGGACCATGAAGGCAATTAAATTTTTTTTTTAAAGGTGTTTTCGGAAGCACTGGGGTCCTGGCATGCCACACAATTTTTTCTAGAACGTTGTGACTGTTATTTCTGTACCTGCAAATAAATTTGCGAAACCGAAACAAACATTCAGATTTCTTCCCTTTTTTGCCTCTGGAAAGGGAAGTGACGTCAGGGAGCACTGTCGGCATCGGTAGGATTCAGTGCACACTCAGTGTAGTTCCCGTGGTTCGGTCTAGCGCACGGCGGTCTGTGAAGAAAGCCTGGAAGAAATGGACGACAACGCCGCGCTCGCAAACGAGTTTGACCTCTCGTTCAGCGACCTCACGCCGACTGAGCGGGAGATGCTGCTAAGGACGCAGAACTCTGGATTGGCGACCGATGCAGCAATGCTGCGCATTGCTGCATCGGTCGGCAGTTTATGCAAACTAACGTCGCCCGATCAACCGCACGTCTTTAGTCGACCTTTCGCGCAACCTACTACTGCACATAAACGCGGCATGATTGGTGAGACACCAGTTCGCGAAGCGAACACGAGACGACGCACGAAACCAAAACCAAAAGTCCGCCGCCCCCGGCGCTCGTACCTCTTTTTCTTTTTTTTTGTCCATGGTTGCTCGATGCTTGTTACGCGCCCGAGGTAGCAGTGCGGGATGCGTTCAACCATTGACAAACGGAGGGATCGCATCAGATTATGCTTTTATACACTGTATGAAACCTATTAATTCCCAACTACAACTTTAAAATATTATCCAACGTTCAAATAAAAATTTTTCATCACATCTCACCACCGAAATCGAAACCAAGAGCGCGTCTATCGTTTGAACCAATCGCCAGACGAGGAGCCCGTTGTCGTCACGCTTCGACGCACTTTAGTTCACCATTTTGCCGCCGCCTCGGTGGGGTCTCAGGCATCGTTCCCGGCGCTCTTATTACCGCGCCTGTTTGCTCGATTGGTGCGGCACCCAAACCTCTGTTCGGGCTAGAACTTGGTCAAGAGTATCTGAGACGTGCCTGACATCCATTTCAATCGTCGAATAAAACTTCGAAACTGCCTTCATGGTCTCTTTAAAAAAAATAGTTCAAGGAAAGGCCCACAATGTACATAATTATTATCAAAATAATCCTTATTCAAGGAACAAATTAATTAATCTACCGATATTTTGTTCTAGAGACAGCTGATCTGCTTTAGTCAAACCAGCTTCGACACTATCATGAATATATAGACTGTTACTAACAATTATGGTGTACTAATAATTCAAAAATTAACAAAAGTTATCGCCCATCCTACATATCGAGGATACATATCTTCGCATGTACGGTAGTCCTTAAATGAACTAACGTAGAAAATCAACACGACGTCTAAAAGCTCATAAGATCAGACTCTGAAACAGAGTACAATCACCTTTTTTTAAACTCTAAAGGTTATATTTAAAATGGAGTGGTTCATGAGAAGGTTTGCTTTGGTGGCATAAAGGTTAAAACAGCTTACATGAACTTCAGTTCTTATTCTGTAGTTAGTTACCGGTAACTCCTAACTCCTATCAATTGAAAAGGTAGGTGGACGTTATGTTATAGACCAGGAAAGGCTCACTTGAGTGAATACAAAAGCCGGGAATTTATTTCTGTTTATAGCATGATGTCTTCATTTGATGATAAATCTGCTAAAACGGGATCCCTTTTTATTACGATAAGCGTTTAATAACGCCACAACACTTTCAAAGAAAAAATTACATTATATTTATGTTTTGCCTGAGGTGTACAAGTAGCTTGCTTCTAATGTTTCAGCAAAAATAGTCTGTTTCATGTCGTCCAAACATCTATAATGTCCGGGGAACAAGGCCTCTAGGTCCAAATATAATAAACACTATGTGCAACAAACAGCAAGTCCATGGCAGAGGCAATCAACCCCCCCCCCCCCCCCCCCCACACACACACACACACATTGTATTTACAACGCTCTCCGTTGACGGGAAAGGAAATACGTGTCCCCCTGAGAACCATTTGCAACGGGGGGCAAACACCGTCAACTGGTTTTTCGTGTTAGACGTCACGCTGCGCCATCTTGTGGAAAGTCATGTAAACGGGTTAGCCCAAATGGCTTTTCCCGCCGGAAATCAAAAAGGCACGCAGAAAAGAAAGACGTGACTTTACCTTCATGATGGGCATGGCGTGCTCTTGCTGAGTGCATGCTATTTTTGTCGTCTTTACGACGATGAAAGGTTAGCTGTTTCCACGCACGGAGCCAACATGGTGACGCCACAATTTTAGGAAGACATCGATCGAATAGAGAGAGAAGTGTTCGAGGCGTTTCACATTGTCACTCTGGGAGACTAGAGCGTAAAAAAAAAAAAAAAAAAAAAAAAAAAAAAACACGTCAATAGCGTTAAAAATATAATTGTTTTGTGCGCGAGAGTGAGATGTTTACCTGGTGATGCTACGGCTATGGAAAGGGCAAGGGGTTTGACAAATGTTTGACCGATAGTGCCTCTCTGGCTTCTCTTTGTCGCCCTTCCTGTTTCAAGTAATAAAAACTTCAGTGGCGAGTCAGCGTTTGTCCCGTTTGCGTGTTTCGTCTGCTCCGCCCGTGTCTTTTTTTATTATATTTTTGCGCTGTTTTGACATTTTAATTAACGTAGTGGGTGCCACAAAAATAAGTTAATCGTGCAAATTTAAAGAAGTATATTAATCAAATGCAAAATGTTCAGAATTTCTGGATAAAAGAGAACACATTTGAGAGTTTTAGGGAACCCTTTTTGCACATCCGATAGGGTACGATGGGCCTTTCGGTACGAACTGCGCATGCGCTATACCGCAGAAGACTTGTACATGCGCATTTCGAACCGGAGGGCTCGTCACACCGTATCAGATGTGCAAAAATGGTTTCCTAAACCTCTCTATTCGATCGATGTCTCCGAAGAATATATGGTCTGCGGCATGTCTACGAAAATGTGAAATCAGTTCATAAACTAGGACCGCTGACAACTTAAGAAACTCAAGGCGGGGCTTATTATGTTAATTCACCCTTCTTGGTTCGTGATTGGTTGTTCGGCGACATTATCAGAAAATGCCGCATTCTCATTGGCTGCGGAGGGAGAATGGGTAGCTCGGGACTCTCCGCACTTTGCGTTTCTTAAGCTATACGGAGAGCAAGTCGTCTGCTTCTTGCGCAGGAGTTGCGGTGACGTCAGAAAGACTCAGAGCTCTGATTGGCTCTCACTGAAAAATAGTGGGCACACCTCAAAGCAAGCTGTCTTGAGATCTACCCGCTACACTTCATTCAGAACCAATCGGAGCTCGGCGTCCTGACGTCACCACAAACCTGGCAAAAGAAGCAGACGAACTTGCGCTTCGTATATCAGCGACCAAACACTAGAACTCACAGATAAGCGAAAACAAAGCACGTCCATGCATTTTTTATTTGTTTAGAAGACACTGGAGGCCAGGAATGAGGTCCAAGCAGGAGAGCGTAAGCAAAACAAGCCAACACTCAATGAAAGCTTAACAGCCATGGAAACCAGAAACTGGACCTCAAAATGTACGCAAGAGCTTACAGTGTATAAAATACATCGTAACGCAAAGTGGAAAAAAAATAAATAAAAAATAAAAAAACCGCTCGTGAATTTATTTTTTATTGATTGGCAATATTTTGTAGGCTTGTAACGAAATCCGAGCATGATGGTATAAAACAATCCAACGTACAAGAAACATCTCTAACAGCCATGGAAACCGGTATTACATTTGGTAACATCTGGCAATTGTTTTAAGAAACAACGTTCATGGTGTTTTGGGCAAAATTTGAAGTTGATCCGATTAAAAGCGGTTCAGGATGGCTTACACAGAAGCATCGGCATAAAAGAAACATGTAAATAAAACAAAACAAAGCGCCTTCCAGAAAACAACATGGAGAATGTCTACTTTTAGCCACCACCAGTTGCGCCGTGGAAGCCTCGTTAAAGGTCAGTCTGGAGCGGAGGATTCGCCGCGAGCTTCGGACGAACGTACCTCTTACCCGTCTGATCCACGCCGCATCGCCTGGCAACCTAACGACGTTGTTCTCCGCCCGCTCGCCCGCATTCGCCTTTATCGATTGGCCCCGGAACTCCGACGCGCGCGCTGCACCCTGGTAAGGGTTTCTGTCCGCCATTCCTGTTTTTTCAACGCCTATTTGCCGAAGGGTTCGCCGTTCTGATTCCTTCATCATAAGAAGGGTTCCGAAGAACATCTTTGTCACCGTTTGCTTTTTGCCACCTGGGTAAGCTTGGTGTTTCCTTCTGTTGCTTTGGTGTTGTCGCTGGCTGAGCATTCCTGCCCACGGTTGGGTGCTGTGTACGGGTGTCGATGTAGGTCCCGGAGGATGCAGGTTTGGAGGTGACGTATGTTAGGGTTCGTCAGGCGCTGAGAGGGCAGTGAACGTGGGCATGAAGGTTAAACATACCGAATATTTGGTCTGGTTTTAAACTTGCAGGAGACCCTGATTCAACGCGGCTTCTAAATGTCGAAAATGTCATTTAAAACGAAGCTTTAGTTATTTCAGCAAAATATAACGTATGTTTCGGGCATGTAAGAAAGAAATAAGACATCTGAGATCCCTATTTGTGACGTTATAACGGCTCGTTGCATTTCTATTTAAGACATTTTTGTTTTGTATGCAGTTTCCTAAGACTGAAAGTTTTCGAAATATTGGTGGTGTCGACGGCCGTACTTCGCATGATACACGCCTGTATGGGAGGACCTGTCTTGATTGTACATGCGTGATGTTTTTCTGTAGGGTCAGTGCTAACGAATTGTTTAAACATTTATACAATGCGTAATAAATATGTCTTTGATTGTAGACATGCAATATCTTCTTGTGGGTAGGTTACCTTGGACTTTGAGACTATCCTAGATGGAAACCCTGCATGCGCCCTGTTCTACATGAATAATCTAATAACTAGTGCAATTATAACATTATTTTTTATGTGCAATAAAAAAAGGCGTAATAAAAATGATAAAGTTTTGTTGTTTGGATTTTATAATAAGTTGTTTCGTCTTATCTTAATGCTGACGGAGAGCGAGTGAGATGTGTACGAGGCAGTAGACAATAACGTAAACGATTACCAACGAATCAACTGTTGTTATACCAGTTATGGCAAGCATACTTAGCTTCAAGTACCAACATAAATTGAGTAAAAAATCTTGGTTCGGTGAAAGCAGATGCTGTATATAGGTTTTCATGTGCACCAAATCTTCAAATGCTTCAGAATTTCCCAGGGAAACGGCAACCATGGCACATATCAAAGCCACCCTCGGACTGCTGCTAGTCTACGCCGCGACCAAAAGCTTCGCCATGGGCCCGCCATCGTACGACAGAGGCATCGAGGGGCTCACAGATGGCTTCCTAAAGCAAGTAATGTCGAGGATTCACGGAAGTGGTTTGGACCTGTCCGATGGATCTCTGGAGTTCATGGACCGCAACACCGTGGAGCCCCCTCCAGACGTTTACCCTAGGGACCCCAGCTACAGCAGACATCAAGGACGCTACCGCAAGGAAGGACAACAGCAGGACATCCTTGGAGGACCGTCCCTCAGGGATCAAGAGTATCTTCAGCACAGTTCACTTTGGGGACATCAGTATGTTGCTGGTGAGTGGACAGCTAGGGAGCCCTTGATTAAATCAGACTTGCAGACGTACAACACTAAACTCTAAAGCTATCTGTGCATCTGTTTTCTGCACATAAATCAGAGTGATCTACAGGGTCGACCACTGCGATCTACAGAGCTGCCCGATGAATGACTATGTGAAAAAACAAATTGATTTCTTACATAATTTGAGCAAGCGGCACGTCAATCTCAGTCTTCTTGCGGGAATGCTGCTCTGTGCTTCCATGTCTTTTCACATCTCGGCATTAGTTGGATGATCCTGTAGGTTGAAGTAATTAGGCTGTTAAAATGTTGTTATTACAATTGATTTTATCCAGACATCCGGCTTTAATGTTGTCCCGTTGGACAAGGAGGTGGTTGGTGAGCACCTGAACTGCCGCTACTACATCGTATACACCAGTGGACCTTTCTTTTGCTAAATATTCTACATGAATTTTAAGTTTGATCTGACCATGAGTTTTTACTTAATACCAAAGATCTTCTATATAATAAATAAAAAGGGTCACCTATGCTTTTAGTCAACACCCATTGAAGCACAGAAATAGAGTGATGGTGGCACCATCGAAACCATGAAGATTCTGGGCCTTAAAGTAGCCAAATAGATGCCAGTTTGTCTCCCCGTTGTGTGGACAATTTTAGATTTTGTTCTACTTCATAAACCTAAAACGTTAGGCTTGAATTTAATATGGCGCCTGAAAATGCATAGTTCAAAATACTTTTTTGACACGAGTTTACTTCGAAATAAAATAAAAAAAAACAAGTTTCACTACCACGTGAGTGAGCGTTAGTTCGTCTTGTACGCGTTAGTGAAAAAAGTAACCGATTGCATTACAATCGCCCTATTACAAAGTAACCAATTGCAGTCATCAATTACTGCATCACAAAAGTAGTTATAAAGTATCAGAAAGTAATTTATTACATTTTACGTTAATTTTTTACGTTACTTTTTTATTTTTACGTTACTTTTTATTACAAAATCAAAAACGCATGCACATGTTCAAAGTGATTGCGTTTTGTTTCTTTTTGTCATTCAAGCATTCTTAGAAAGGTTTTGTAAGTAGCAATAGAGTGCAGGCGAGCTGTTAAATAGTCAACATCTTGCAGACCTTAATATTTATTTATTGTTCCCCATCTCAAGGACTACAAGATGTTGATGTTAAAGGAGTGCTCCGTCGTTTTTTTTATAGTGCCAAATTTGCTGAACACAGCAACAGACATGGCTCAAACAGTCCCCCAAATATTGGGCCAAAATAAATTTTTTTTCGCGAAAATATTGAATTTACAATTTTGGTCATCAGCGTGTTTTTTTTTTTTTAAGTCAAAGTCTCTATTGGCAACAGTGAAAAAGTGACATTACAATAACTTCAGTAATATACAGACTAGCTATGCGAATTCTAAGAAGAAGAATGGAAGAATGGGCAGCAAGAAATCAGATTCTGGGGGAGCTTCAGAACGGCTTCAGGAGGGATAGACGACTATATGATAACTTATTCGTAATCACACAGTGCATAGAGATAGCAATGACAAGTCAAAGGCAATTATGGATATCATTTTTAGACATCAAAGGGGCATATGATAATGTAAATCAGGAAAAACTCTGGAACCAAAAGAAGAAGCATGCGCTAGCGGGAAACATAGTTAAGTTTCTAGAACGGGTTTATACGGAAAATAGAGTTATTATAACATGGGAAGCCGAAACTGCAAGACCAGCAGCAATAAAAAGAGGACTTAGACAGGGTTGCCCATTGTCTCCCCTGCTCTTTATGATATACCTCAGTGAGATGGAAAAAAGATTAGAGCAGCGCAATCTAGCTTTTGACCTCACTTACATGAAGGAAGGACATAACGTAAATCAAGCATTGCCAGGGTTACTGTATGCGGACGACATTGTACTCGTATCAGAAAGTCGTGGGACAAAACAGGAACTGATTAGGCTTTGCGGCAGAGATGGGGACAGTTTAGAACTAAAAATCAGTAGGGACAAGTCGGGTTTAATAGTTTTCAATGACGAGAAGGGGGAACCCCTGGAGATACAGGAAGCACCGATAGAACACGTAGAAAAGTACAAATATCTTGGAGTATGGTTTAGTAAGGGAAGAAAGTATCTAAAGACCATGCAGATATTGTTAACAAGAAGGGGAAACGAGATTCAGCTATTATAAAACACAGGTCACTATGTAACTATAATATATATGAAGTCGATAGGGGTGTATGAAAGGGAGTCGTGGTGCCAGGACTGTCATTTGGGAATGCGGTATTGCGTATGAGGTCAGAAATCCGGGCAGGTTTAGGGATACAGCAAAGGAGTGTGGGTAGGTTGGCATTGGGGGCACATGGGAATACACCAAATGATGGAGTACAGGGGGATATGGGTTGGGCATCCTTCCAGAGTAGAGAAAGGATCAGTAAAGTAATATTTGGAAAAAAGTCTAGCTGAAATTGAGGATACACGCGTGGGCAGCGAAAGTGTACAAGTATTTATATATGAAAAGTCTAAACACTAAGTGGACAAACCGAAACCCGGAAGCTGAGATCTAAATATGTTCAACGAGATGAGGCCGATCAGAGTATATCAATAAAAAAGGGAGTAAAGGAAACAAAGAGGAAATTGCGGGAAGTGAGAATGCAGGGGAAATCAGCTTTAACAATATACTGGGCACTAGAACAAGAAATAAAGAAGGAACAATTGTATGATCATTCATTGGGGAGCTCATTACTGTTTGAAGCTAGAACGGGGGTGTTAAGGACGAAAATTTAGAGGGCTAAATTCGAGGAAATTGACGCTCTATGCAACATATGCCACCGCGAAAGGGAAACAATAGAACATGTAATTTTAAGGTACACGGGGCTTCGTCCCACCCTCTTAGGGGGATGACTACAGATTTCGAGGGGGCACTGGGATTTGCAGACATGGATGGAGGAATGGATAGGGAAAGAATTACGGTAACTAAGAAAAGACTGGAAGATTGGTGGAAAAAAATCTAGGTAGGGGTAAAAATACAAATAAAAATAAGCAATAGAAACACTTTAAAAAGGGGAGGGTGTTGTGTTAGAACAAAATTTGTACAAATTTAAACAAAAAGAAGGAATAACGAAATGCTAGGCTAGGTGGCGCAAACTGCCACCTGTTAATAAGGGTATAGCCATTTCCATACATCCATCCATTCTCTCTGGAAGGCAGGGTTTCACTCTTTTGACTGTAGGTTTTTCTCCCAACTGATTGCAAGCAGTTTCATAGTGCCAAATGAATGCTTTGTTAGGTCGCTCCTGCACACGCGCAGCAGCACGAAACAAATGCTCGGCCTAGTAAATTTTAAGACTGCCCGCTGGACCTGCAAGCCCGCTTTCACTTGACGTCACCGCGCTAAAAAGCGCGGGTGTATTTGATTGTGGCCAATAACAACATTTTCACCTGCCGATTTCACAACAGCATATCTGAATTTCGCGATACTAAATAGCACACCGGATAGGGTAAACGCCGGTGATCCCCAAAATATAGTTAGGTGGAATATTGCGATGCTTTGCTGCGCTGCGTGGATGCAAGAAAAACGTACTTGATAAACTTAAAACTAAAACAGAGGATAGAAGAAAGACAAAATAAATGAAGGGCGCAGCACAGCAGTTTGCGCGCTGCGTCGTTCAGGTAATTTACATACAAGAAGGGCGCATATCCTCTTTTCGCTCTAATATCCTTTGTTATAGTTTTAATTTTATCAGATGCCTTTTTCTTGCATCTACGCAGCGCAGCAAACCATCACAATGTCCAACCAACTAGCCCACATCCAAGCATTATTAGTAGTTGGGTAGCTAAAAAGTTCGCCGGAGTACCCTTTTAAGCTTTAGCAGCAGTTGTCGTTCGATGTTCTCACCAAGAGAGAGCACGTGACTTTCTTCGCGGGAGCATTACAACCAAAATAAGCTATCGTCACCTCCTTATAATTATAGAAAGAAAGAAAGAAAGAAAGAAAGAAAGAAAGAGAGATAAGAATGAATAAACCATCACATGCCGGACTAGTGAAAATCCCTATCCAGTAACCAAAAAATCGTAGATGAGATAACATTATGTTCAAAGAACGCTCTATAAAAACACACGCTGGTGAACTCTTTCGAGATTGAATTGAGGGGGGGGGGGGGGGGGGGGGGGCCTTGTCGTGGCTATATGAGGTCAGTGCAAAACACAGTCGCCATGCCGCTGCAAACCAGGATCGTAACAACCAGTACACACGAAACAAGGCACTCTTCTTTAGCGGCCTAGGGGTAAAGAAAAGTGTCCAACGTTGGTGCAGCATAAACAATTGACCCAGGGGCAGAAAGAGCGATTTTTTTACTTAGAAAAACTGAACTCAATAGTTTTAGCCCTTTCAGAAATATTTAATTCATTAGAGCAAAAAGTTATTGAATTACAACGAGTGTTTCCGCAGAAATGAAGTAATTGCAGCGTTAAAACGTTAACATAACATGTAATTGACTACGAATAATCACTTATTTATAATTCGTTATGTACAAGTCTGGCTCGTTCTAAATGCGGGATGGGATTTCAAATTACAGTGTAGCTTTGTTGTGTCATATTTTAAGAATCGCAGCAATAACACGTTTTCTAAGCTTACAAAGCAGTGATTAATTGTACCTTCTTTAGTTTCATATAATACGTACCGAATTTGTCGAATTATCCATCAGGTAAAGGCAAGGCACACACTTTTTAAAAAACAAGTAATAAGAATTAGAGACACACACACACACACGCACCAATATGATGAACCTGCCACAATACCCAATCACACAGGTTCGCGTGCACTTCACAGTTTCGTTTCAGTTAAAACTACGCTAGTGTATTGATATATTATGAAATACAGTCACACTCTTCTTGGTGATTCAAATCACTCCCCGTAAAGAAATTCGGTACAAATATACTTGGATACTTCAGATGCCTGAAATTCATGCTAGTAACGTAAACACTGGAATCCCTTTTTGCTGGGTCATGAGTAACAGGGCGTCCCTCTTTACCACAAGTTTCTCAGTACTCATTAGTCAAGCAGCTAGGCCACTAAAGCATCAAACCTATGCACGCAGGTGGTGCGGGCGAAGGCTACCAGCGCCTAAAGCCCGACGGCAGTGGCAAGAATATTCAAGTCGTCAAGACCGACGCAGTTCTCCCAGCTTACTGCAACCCACCTAACCCTTGCCCCAAGGGATACACAGGTAAGACGTCACAACGGTAGGTTCAGCTCTTGCAAAATATACCACACTCCATGAGAGCAATAGTGTTGATCTTAGATCTGTTGGAACAACAACTGGTAAAACGCACTGTGATCAGCTTTTATATTGTTTTTAAATGGTATTTTTTGTTTAATGTTTAAATATCGATAGACTCAGAAACATAGCCCCCGAACTGATTTCGACAAAATAAAAAAAAAGGATATGAAAAATTTTCTTTTTATAAAAATTGAAAAAAAAAATGTTTGCGTAAAATACTTGTTTTATCCACGCAGCCTTTGTTCACAGACTTGCGTGGGGTGACGTGACCCCTATTTATGGGCATCGTTTGCGACCGGCGAGGAGGTGCCTAAAGCATTTAACGTAGAAGTTTGGGCTAGTTGGTAAGTGGGCATGATAAAAACAAAACAGCGCAAAGACAAGCACGAAGTAGAAGAAACCACAGGACACAGCGCTGACTTTCAACTGAAGATTTATTCGTGTAGGCGTCTGTAATAAATAGCAAACATGCCACCCCAAAAATATCAAGGAAAAAATACAAAAGATATATAATATGTCACGTTTTCTATACAACACTGTCACTGCTTTGCCCTCATCGTTCACGTGATATTGCGCGTTTGGATCCTGATAGTGTTAGTGCCCCGTCACTCGTACTTTCGGATAAGGAGCGGCAGTGTTAATTACTCCATTTTTTACTCATATCTAAGCGTTCAGCTTAAATAAATTGCCGAAATTCTTCTCCCGTATATCTAAAACCGTATGTTATTTTTTAAACCTTCTTGGAACCTACCATTTGAATACCTGCATCCTAAGGAATATTTGATACGCAGTATACGTGTCATTATATCGTTTTCGAGCATGCAATCCGCTTACCACATTATGGAGCCGCCCTTGCTGCGCATGCCTGCTCCTCCTATTTTAAATACAGAGCGGAACACTATAAGCGGTTTTCACGAGCTCTGATAAGATACGACAGTGACAGGGCCGGTAGTGTCATTTACCAGTGTACTGTATATTAAAAAACGACCAAACAAAATGTAGAAATATTTCACTCACTCTCTGCGCTTGGCTTCTATTTCCTGAAAATGCGAAAATATTGTTCGTATCTTCGTCATTTATATAGGTTTATCGAGGAACATATGGCCTTTGCTTAGAATATTTTAAAAAGTCGGTCACACAAAAGAAGAACCCTTTGAGGTAAAAAAGATCTAACATCTCACAAGCAAGTTTTATATATCTGAATCGGAACCTGGATCGCGTCAAAACGTTCAACGAGTCGGGACATTCGTCCGTATCAGAAAATTCAACGCGTCAAAACGTCTAACGAGTCAAAACATCCACGAATGAATGTTTTTTACTCGATGGATGTTTTGGTGCGTTGGATGTTCTGACTCGGAATCCCCATCGCTCAGACCACCCTTCAAGATCGCCATGCGATTCACAACTAGTTAAAGGCTGCGCGCTCTAGATCCTGGAGGCTCTGAAAGAAAACCCAACCGGATCCTCCATGTTCCCATTGCACGTCACAGCACACGTGAATCGAAGGACGGTGTAAGCGTTGAGAGTGGTTTCGAGGCGCCCAAAACAACAATCGTTTTACTTTCTTTTTTTTTTTTTCTAAACAATTAACGCGTGTAGGCAAGATTTGTTTTCAGTTCTTTAATCCAGTCGTTACAGGGGACAACTACCAAAATTATTTGACCGAATTCCAACCATTGTTGCACGGTCCCTTTTAGCTTTATTCTGTGTTGACCAGGAACGCAGCTCTTACTGAGCTGTCTGCGAGGCTTATCTTTCTTCAAGAACACCTCTTACCTCGTTTTCTTCTCTTATCAATACCGGTAAGTTTTCCTAGTATTCGGGTCACGCGCATGTCCCTCGGATGGGGGCAGGGGATTTCTCGGCAGATGATTACCATTTTTTTTTTTGTCTGACACCGAGGAGCGGCGGAGAAAAGCTCACCGCAAAACCGGCAAATGCAGAGAAAAGCTCACCGATTTTTTTTGCATTTTTTCTTAGCTTACAAACTGTGCGTCAGACGTGGAAATTTAACGGAATTAAAATTCGTCACTTAAAAAAAACTTCTCTTTTTTGTAATATTTTTCAAGTTCATTGGGCATATTTACTAATTTTTCAGAAATTAGTAATCACCCATTTTGTATATTAATGGTGCCGGAAGTATAAAATCAGAACGTGGGACACCCGTAAAAAAGACAAGTTATTGACAACTTGTTGTTGAAAGCTTTGTTTAATGATCGATGGAATAGAAAAAGGGGGCGCGATATGAAATAAAAGTTCTAAAGAATATAGGTGGGTGGCCTTAGTCCGGGGCTCTAACTGCAGTGAGGGCTTCGACTGCTCTTCCTACAAGCATGGGTTGCTTGTCGGCAACGTCGCTTCGCAGTCCTGCTTCCCACTCCTCTTTCGAAGGTTCTTCAATTGGTGTAAGGCCGGGTATGACAGTGTGCCATCGGTAGTTCTGTCAGATAAAAAGGTTTTTTTTTTTGCTAGCTAATATGAATAGCGGTGTGTGAACCGTTTAAACTCCGGAGATTGTGTGGTTCCTGATAGATAGGTAGATGTTTGTTCATGTAATCTGTGTCGGCTACGTTGTGTTCTTTCTGTTGTTTTACTAATAAAACTTTAGTTTGCGAGAACAGATTTGTCTTGGCGTATTTGTTGTCGTCACTCCGCTTTCGTCGTTTCATCGATTCGCCCAATTCACTACCTTACAGAAGTCTAGTTCTTATATAGGTCACGAGTAACAACGGTGACAGTGTACAGCTCTGAAGGTCATGGGTGGCTCGCCGTAGAAGGGCACTATCACACAAAGGCAACGTGTGGAAACACGATGCACTAACGGCCAGAAAATGTGCATGTCCGTAGAAGAAAGAAACCTATATGTCCGACTGACCGTTCTATTCTGTTTTCAAAAGTTAACAAAAGCTTCAAAGAGATTTTCGGGCACCGCGCTGTTGCGCACGGACTTCCGAATTTTCGGCATTTACAGTTTTGCTTTTTAGGTTTTTGGCAGACATTGTCAAGTTTTCGAAATTTTTCCTATTCTTCAAGTTCATAAAGTTTTCAGTTAGGCTTCCGTTGCCTAGAGAGCAAACCACAGAAAACACCCGCCCGCAGTTATTTATTTGGGAGCAATTTATACCCAATAAGCTTAACAAATATTACAAAAAATTGACATTTTATTTTTTTAGAAAGTTGACGAATTTTAGTGATAATAAATTGATATATTTTACGAATGATCTGACAGCATCCAACGAAAATAAGTAGAAAAAAAATCGGTGAGCCTTTCTTCGCATACGCTCCATGACCAGTTAGTTTTTCTCCGGGGAGCTTTTTTCCGGGATGCGACACCGAGAATAGGCACCGAAAAATATCCAACCTCTGGTAAAAAATAAACCCCGATCAAACAGCCCTAATCTTAGACGATGAAATAAGCCCAGAAAATGTCGGAACCCTTTGTATAGATAAACGAGCTTGCCAACCGGAACTGGGGGCAGTTCGCATTCTGTTCTGTTCTGTTTTCTGAAGAGCCGAGCTTCTGTGCATAAGCCGAATATGACATATGCTTGTGCATGTGCCATGCACATGCGCGCACCTGATGCGGACAAATGCGTTTTTGAACAGGGTTGTATTCACTGGACACCATATTTGAGGACGATGTTTGGAGCGCATGCTCAGTACGAGCTCACAAATAATAGGCTGCTAAGACCGGCAATTCTGATGGTATGGAGCGCACGTTGCAAAATAACTTTGGAGGGTCGCCATCAGCACGCGCTCAGCAATCGCGCACACAGCTATGGCCGCCAGAGAATACTTCCCTATTGGCGAAGTGCGCGACCGAAAGCGTCGCTGTGGTCGGCTTTCCACGATTGGCCGAACGCTGACTATGACGTCAGAAAAGGATTTCTCATGGACAGAAATAAGAGGAATGAAAGAACTTTAATTTTGACGGTGTTGGCAGTGTTCCTTTGAGAGCGCAATGATTTCAAGCTTCCACCATGCTATTTACAAACACCATCGAACTTGTTGTTTGCAAGGTAATGACATCACAAGGGGGAACCGTAGGAGGGCGCCACTAAAACATCTCGCGCTAATATATAGCTTGCACTGACGTCCCATCAGCCGCCATTGTGATGGCCTTGCTGCCAACGAGGTTATAAATACTAGGAGTATGGTGCCTGGATCGCGTCTTTGACTGGTGTGTTTAGCGTCCTATGCCGCCCATACATCAAAAGTGGTCCCGATGTGGCAACAAATGACGCGAGTGTCATGCTGTTGCCTGTCGCGATCCTGGCGGTTGGCCGTAGAAATGCTGGCGAAAAGCACGAACGAACGCGAGTGTCGCTGTCGTCACGGCGTCCCTTTAGACGTCCCAAATCCGGCTGCTAGAGCTACCGTGAACTGTCACAGTGGAAAGCGACCTGCAGCAGAACAGGCATCTGCTACATACACCACAGCTGTTGGGACGCCGCCAGGGTCGCGACCGGCGACAGCATGACACTTTTTTGACGTCATCAGGCGGAAATCGAGGGACCACTTTTTTGGCCGCGGTAAACACACCAGTCGGAGACGCGTTCCAGGCACCATACTAGGAGTGGGCACGTTGCAATATTTGTGAAGCCTAGTTATAAAAAAGTTTAAACGATTTTGTGGCCCACGTGACCATAGATTTCTCTGGCAACTGGTGCGCGTGACACGTCACGTGCGAGATGGATAGTTGATTGTAGAAGGATTCCTTGCAGGGTTGCGCGCGCTCCGTCCGGTAGGTTTTAGCAGATCGAAGGCAAGACGTAAGTAAGCGAGGAAGTAAGCGGTTGAGGCGGATCACGAGCAGACGACACACCGCTGCTGGTACACGGGACGATCAGGGCAATTGCCGCAATCGCAACGGAGAAAACGAAAGCCTGGCGTCGCCGGGACGCTAATTTACCCCGGCTCTGGGATGGGCGCTTGCAGCGTGGTTGGCGGCAGCAACCGGACTGCCTTTTCTTTAGCGGGGGTTACCTTTCACCGGTAAGCCCTGGACGTATTACACACACATAGTTTTACGATAACAGGAGTTGATCAACAATTCTCTTAGATTTCCGATGGTCGCCGAACTACGGAAACGATGGATTTCGGCCGTTGGTCGCGGCGGTGGCTGGACCCCATCAAAGTGGAGCGTGGTGTGCTGTGTGCACTTCCAGTAGTCAATAAAACGTCTCCCAACCTCGAGTCAAGTTGAGCTGGTTTAATTTGTCACGACCGCAATAAAACGTCGCAGTGGACGACCTGCATAGCGGCCGCAAGGGGGGATCGGTGGCCGAGTGCTCTAGCGCACACCAGCTCGGAGCACGTGGAGCGAAAGCTCGCGCTGCAGAACCCAGGGATCCTGGGTTCGAGCAATACCACCTAGAAGACAAGGCCTGCGCATGACGTTTCGTTAGTAGATCCCCGACCCGCCCCAAGCGGCAAACACCCCGAAGCTTGACGAGAGTATATATGGGCCGCTTCAGAACTACGGCTGCGTTCCAAATCTTACCCAAATGGACCCGAGTTACTCTGACGGGTCGTGTCACGTGACAAGACAGATATTGAAAAATGCTGGACGCGGGTAGGTTTTAGAACGCCAAGGTATGAACACCTTATCCTGGAGTAAGATCGAGTAAATTTTGGAACACGGCCAACTACGTCGCATTCACTTGCGGCCACAGCTGCGTGCGCGTCTTCTGAGCGCGAGCTGATAGTGAGGTTGCAGGTCATTTGTAACGTGCATGCGAACACTCCCTCGGCCAGAAGCGCCGGCTAGCACGCGCTCCTGGCTTTGGGACGAGCATTTCTCGAGCGTGTGCTCGTTCTGCCGAAGAACGCTTCAAAGCAGCCACCTCGAGCTCTCGTGCTTCTGGCATTGGCTGCGTTCTCTGCTTAGGAATGAACGGAGTATGAACAGCGCCCTCAAAAATGGCGTCCAGTGCCAGCGTTCAGCGCCCAGCGGAGGGCTTTGCGGCACTTCGCACGGCAGTAAGGCACTTTCACTTATGCATTTGACGCTCCACGTGAACGTCTAACTTCATCGTATGCTATAGCAAAAGACACTCGACATGAGCATCTGTTTCATTATCTGCTACACAAACCACTGAAGCAGTCAATGGAGCAGACGATGTTGCAGACGATGTAGCAGACGATGTTGCTCATCCGGGCTAGCTAGGGGGCGCTGAGGGGATCTACTAGTGATGACGTTTAGAGGAGGAAACGCGCAGGCCTTGTGTTCTAGGTGGTATTGGTTCGAGCCCCACCCCTGCCCGTTTCGATCTGGATGAGCATCGTACCGGCGTGCGGTCGTGTATCACTACTGCGTGATGCACGTTAAAGACCCCAGGCTAGCGGCTTCACCGCACTGGCTAAATTGCTCATCTACAGCTGGGAGACTCGTCGCCCTGTGAGGCAGACCAAGTTCTAGGCTGTATAAACACACACACAACCCAATTTTTAGCGGCCGCAACGAAAAGAAAATGCGAAACGTATTGTAGTGTGACATAACGTGATAGCGAGGAGAGCGCAGCTATCATTTGCAGTTGAGCGCGAAAATCATCGCCGTAAAAATGCGTAAGTATTCGACCAACTTTTCGGGTTGACATAGTTACGCAATCATGCGTGTATATAATTTATTCTTGCATTGGCTACTGTAGTAAATAGTGGCCAGGAGATAAAAGAATACTCCCCACAGATGCACGGTACATTACCCAAAACAGGACAACAGGCAATCGTTACGGCGCTGACGTTCCACCTTGAATACTATCGTTTACAGGATGGTAACGCTCTATAGAAAACACAATGCATTTACTTTACAGTTCAGGGTACATAACGAAGCGCAGCAGCCGTAGAATCGGTCGGCTGGGCGCGGGCCACAGTTTCTATTTTTGATGACTGAAAAATAAAAGCCTCCAGCACCACGCTCCCTGTTACCTGCAACCATCAACCACGCGACGGTCACGTGCTGTGGTCACGCTGGCCCGACAAGTGAGGAGGGTAAGGAGAAAAATGAGAAAGAGGGGAATCAACAAGGGAGCATGGCTTGTAGAGGCTACGCGGCTGACGTCATGACCCCTCCTACCCTTCTAAGCTCCCTGCTTGCTGCTGAGCGTGCGCCTTCCGCTGCACGGGCTTTGCACTTTTCCCGGCATGAAGTGGCGTGACGTCATCACGAGGTGGTGACGTCACCTGCGAGCCATGCGAGGACTAAGTCTCTCCTTATCTGGTGGAACATTAAAGTTGTTATCTATCTATCTATATGAGCTGAACGCAAGGCAGGGTCAACGGAACTCGAAAGCGACCGGGAATGACTCTATCTCGCACGACCTAATTATCCCTGTGATCTATAAAAAGATTGCAGCTTCGCCCTATCAGAAAAGTTAAGAACCCACTGACAAGAAACGAATCACAGTCATTGTTTTGCACTACCTCTTGGAACCTGTCGACGACCGTGGTCTTTGTTTGAAGTGTACAAGTAGTTTTACGCATGAAAACTACACGGTGTTTCTGACCGCTATTGAAACGTAAAAAAGGTTCGTGTAAATAGACGAATGAACAGAACACGTTAAATTTTTTTAGATATGTGTCTTTGAGTGGGTGCGATTATCATACTAACGTTTTATACTCGCGAGATTCATCAAACGAAGTTTATGCTTGAAAAGTCCTGTTTTATGGCGAATTCCACTGGTGGTTTGGAGCGCGCCGGGATCGACTTTCCTGGGGCCGGAGAGAGCCTATTTCACTGGGCGATCGGGATCGAGACGGACGTGTTCCACTGGTCGTTTTGGATTAGCTCCCGCTCCAGATCTCGATCTGAATCTGAAAAAAGTCACCCCGACGATTCGGCGGATTCAACCGGAAGCCAGCCGGGCCAGCCCTCGGCGTATACACGTGACTTCCTTTCTCGCGGGGCACCTCGCCTGATCGCGCCCATCTCGCCTCAGAGGAATTCGTAATGGCCGCTTGCTTACCCCTTGGCTCGACACCCGGTTTGTTTTTTCCAAGAAGAAGATTTTGCCGCGCTACGGGCATTCCCGCAATCTTTACTAGACGCTCCTCATACCTGCCGCTCGTGCGTCGAACACGCGCCGCGATTGCGAAAATGTCTTCGAAACGACCGGGGCGGCCGCGGAAAGGGGATTCCCGGGCAGGTGAATGACGGGAAGGCATCCGCCGATCCCAGAGCAGTGGTCATGTTCCACTGGGGAACCGTAGGTGGCGCGACCCCGTTCGGATCGTGTGCTCCATTCCGGATCTGGTCAACTGATCCCGGCGAGCTCGATAAAGCCAAGTGGAATTCGCCATTATTCTACGCAGAGAGCAGGGACAACACGATAAAAAAAAAAACACGTCTGATCAACGCGCTGCTGCTCACACATGGCGCTACACACGCTCGGATCAGCTGAAACTGCTTTCGAGTGTTCATTTCAACGAAGATTTTTGCACTTTTGCTTTATGTTGTGCAGTTATTTTTTTATTTATTTTACCTTAAGATTTATGTTTTTTTTTTTGGGGGGGGGGGGGGGGGGGGCGAAGCGGACGTTTATAAAACTTGAAGAAGATACATGCACCATATGAAGACGACACCTTTGTGAAAAAATTGTAAGGGTGCAGGCGAGCTGGTGGAAGTTAACCATAGTTTTGTTTAACCCGAGACTGGGGTATTTCGGAAAAGGGACGAGAAGAAAAGAGGCCACAAGGAGGCGACGTCGCCTCCTTGTGGCCTCTTTTCTTCTCGTCCCTTTTCCGAAATACCCCCGTCTCGGGTTAAACAAAACTATGGTTAACCTTTGTGAAAAGTTTTATTAGGTTCAGTTGAGCAGTTTATTTATACGAATTTGTTTACGAACCATATAATACTCTGAAACACCCCAGAACCGCAGTCTCGAAAATATGGTATCATATTCTTTGGAATGTGTGCATTACCAACGGACGCTAGAAATATAGGTGAGAAGACGACAAGGAAAAGATTTAAATGTAACAATATCTTTTTTTTTTCATTCATGCGAGTATAAATAAAATGAGGAGATGACAAAATCCTGCGAGTGAATTATAAACTACGAGAGTAGTAGAAAACAAGACATTTTTTACGCTAGATATTAGAATATATTTTATAAGACATTGACAAAATTTGTTTACCCAGGAGAGGTAATCTGCGCTAGGAAGCAGTATAAGGGGTGTTTGATGTTAAGTCGATCATATTAATTTTAATAAGAAGCCATAAAACGCACACCAATGCGGTCTGTGAAAGTGAGTTATATATATGGCCGGGCGGGCGCAATATAAGGGCTGATTGTTTTAAATAATTTTATTAGTGAAAATAAACAAAATCTTCAAACTAGAAACTTGCTGGACGTCATCAAAACCACAGAATCGGGTCATTTTTAGAAAGTCTGAAGCACTTGGGAAGTGCGGGGGTCTAACCCCCACTCTCCTCCTTCGTCTTCTCCCCTTCCCTCTCTCCCCCGGGCGATCACCGTCCACGCCATGCGAAACCACCTGCCCGCGTCGCGTGTCCTGTCCCTCGCCCCCACGAACGTCACAAGACCACGTGGTTCGACGTGACGAGGCCATGACTCTGACGGCAAGAGACCAATGTTACCTGACGTAACCGAAGTTTCGGTTTCGGTATCAGCTGATGTTTAAATTAAGATTACACAAATAATTTTCGACATTTCGCGAATCTGAAGACTTAGAGCTGTTTAGTCGTGCTTTGTGAAATGGCATCACATGTAAGCCTAAATTTTTCGGAATTGAGCGGAGTTGCCCTTTAAATTTAGAGGCACTAAATGGCGTGCCGCGGGGAAGAGCAAAGCCCTTCGGTACATGTGTTTAGTTTGGTGTCAGTAATTACTACAGTTTCCGATACTATAAGGGTGATGAAAATGTATTACACCCTTCGGTAACCATTAAACTTCCGTTGGCCGCCCTGTTTTATCAGCGGTTTTTGAAAGATATCGCTGTCTCTTTAGTCGCTTCTCTTCAGGTTTAGACGTATTTTGTCAGTTCGGCTTTGACTGCTGTACGAGAAATAATGGGCTGCCCAACTTGTGATTTGCGTCAGGGACGATTTGCGTGCAACGATTTGCTTCTTGTGAGGGTGTGTGTCTGTTGCCGATATTTATCGAAGACTGTGCACAGTTTGTAGAAAAGTGTTTCATGTCGCGCAGAAATATCTGTGAATGAATACCAAAGTTCAAGGAAGGACGCACAAATGTCGGCGACCAAAGAGGATTCGGACACCCGTCCATGTCGTACGACAAAAGAGGACAGTGAACGTGCACGCGAATCGATCTTGTCGGATATACGAAGGACAAAGGATGACGTAGTAAATCATTTGTAAATCAGCCTATGCAATAATTCATATAAACTTCGGTTTGGAAAAGTTTGTGCGAGGTGGATACTGAAAAAGTTTCTGCGTCAAATTTTTTTTTTATTACCCGCGTATTTTATATTGCTTCAACTCTGGTTCTTGCACTTGCGACTGCTTACGACCGCGTGCCTTAGAACCTCTTAAAATCTTTTACGACGACAGAAAACACTGGCGCCGTCTTTGGGTTGACCGTGGAGCACTTTCAGTTTTAGTACTTTTGTTTTGTTCGTGCATCGTTCTTTCTTTTTTGACTGGAAGCACTTTTAACGATGTTATAAACGAGCATTTCTCACAAATAGTACGCACATTTAATCTCTCAAACGCCGCAGAAAAAAAAAAAAAAATTGACCGCATCTCCACGCGGTGAATGATGTTGATTGGGGCGAAGCACTGGTGGTGCTTCTCTGCGTAGACGCTGAGCCGCAGCATGCCGAGCCTTTCGTTCGTTTTCATCCATGTCAGAAAGAGAATGTGTGGTATGAAACGTGGTTATATACGCATTTGAGCATTTGACCGCAGTGCCCTCTCGTCTATAAATGTTGAGCCAATGCATGCAAAGTTTAACGCGATTATATACGCATTTGACAGCAGTGCCCTCTTCTGTATAGACGTTGAGCGGCTACATGCAACGTTTCATCCATGACATCCGCAGCTCTTGAGTTACTTCTACATCTCAGAGCCCCCTACTCGTCCCGCAGTCGCGGCTGAGTGGTTAAGGCGATGGACTAGAAATCCATCGAGGTCTCCCCGCACAGGTTCGAATCCTGTCAACTGCGCAAACATTTTTTTTTATCATTCTTTTTTTGTACTCTACACGAGCACGTGAGCACGTGATCTCAAGAGCACGTGCATGAGCACCAGCAAGATCGATGTGAGCACGGACGCCGGACGGACAAGGCTACACCCTAAAAAACTTCGCCCCTAAAAAAAACAAAAAAACTTTGCTTTAGTGAAATGCAGTTCCAGGGTCATCTCACAGATGGCGCCAGCGTGCCAGCCTGTACTATCGTTGCAAGAGTTCACGAGAACTCGATCGTAAGGAAGGGCGAGCGTGTGAACGACAACCGTCGTGCAGGTGAGGACGGCTGCCTGGAGGAGTTCGAGAACACGGCGACCTTCAGCCGGGAGTACCAGTCTGCCCAGGACTGCATGTGCGACTCGGAGCACATGTTCGACTGCCCCGGCGCTACCCAGGAGAACGAGATCGACGCCCTGGCTCGCTCCATCCAGAACGAGGGACTGATGGAATCCACCCTGGACCGCATCGTGCAGCACATCGATCCAAACGTTCCCGTAATTTCATCTTCCTGGGATCTGGAACACACCCGTCGCCGGCAATCTAAGAAGTCGCGTGCATCTCATTATCGCTAAGCATCCAATCAGATTGCGGCATTAGCCGATAAGAAAATCTAAGGACCAATCACGAAGCAAGAAACGTGAACATAAAGTGATACTACTATCTTAGGATGTCGTTGACTATTCGCGGCAAGAAATATGGGTATCGCCACCTGGCGGAATTTTTCGCAATCCAAAGAGAGGATACATCAACTTTCTCAGCGGGTGCAAGCACGTGCAATGGCAAGCTTTTATGCCCTATGCAAATAAAAACATAATCGCGTGGGTAGCACGTGAACACTCCCCATAGGGAGACAAACAGCCGCGACTCCAGCGAGCTTGTCACCGCGAGTACGGCAGGGGTCTCAAACCCATTTGAGTGTGGGGGCCAGATGGGCCGATCACTAAAAGGCCGAGGGACCCAGTAAGGCGGGGGAGGGAGGAAGGGGGGGGGGGGGGAGGCAAGATATTTTACAGAGGGTAGTCCACGTGCCTTTAGGCTTCTTTTGTAAACTCACAGTTTTGACAGTGGTATATTCTTAGGTGTGATTTGTTTAAAAGAATACTGTGGCCTTTTACCTGATGCGATAGTAAGAATTAATATGGCAGCGTCCCACCATTGTGCTGGCTTTTTTTTAATATAGAGTTTGAGATCAAACACACTGCCGATCGTTCTCCTTGTTCAATTCCCTCGGAATAATACAGACTCAAGATGTTTATACAAAAAATAATATATATATATATATATATATATATATATATATATATATATATATATATATATATATATATATATATATATATATATATATCTGCTTGTAAGAGTTCCTGGTTTTCTGGCAATTTTTTCAAGGAACAGTCTGAGAAATTACTTGTTTATTAAATTGTGATACTTTCTGAATGCGAGAATCACGAGCTCGTAGCTTTATTTTTGGCAGTTGCTCCTGTTGACTGAGAATTCGTTCAGCCGTCATACGTCATAAGACCAGGGCTATACATACTGAGCGGATATGAATCGGTGACATGAGATCATCATGGCGCGTGCCATTTCTCGAGCACACAAGACATGGCAAAGAGGGGGGGGGGGGGGGGGTGAGGGGGAGGGGAGGGGTGGATGTCAGTGAGTTACTTGCGGGTCGCGGGCCGCGTGTTTGAGGCCGCGGCTATACGGCGAGCAAGCGCATCGAAACGCAAAGAGTGGCACACCAATCAACGGGCACCAAAGAGAACGCGCAGGAAACTCGCGATGACAAAGCAGTCAAGTACGCGCCGTCATTGGTTGAGGTTTCGGGGGGGGGGGGGGGGGGGGGGGGGGGGGGAGAAAAAGCGCGTTGTTGCGTTTAGCAGGTGAATAAACGTACGATATGCGCAAGGAACAGAACAGACAACAGTATAGCTGCCTTACAGACCCCGTGTGAACTGTCCCCATTTTGTATTGTTCCCACAGTCGCGGGTTGTTGTAAAAATATTTAGAATGTGTTATCCTTGCGCGACTGCTCTTGGTAACAAACCTGTTTGCTGAGCTAAGCTCCCAGTTTAGTGTCTTTGATAACACTGCGCAAGAGATGAAGTATGGTTCCGCTACCACCCAACTTTCAGCGCCATAGAAAGCTGTAACTTGCCGATGACATCTGTCCGATGTTCATTACACTGTACAACAAAAGTAAATAAATCAGCCAAACGTGCTTTACAGAATCATTTAACCACATAGGCTTCCGGAAAGCGGACCGATTCTATGAAAGTTTACGAAAAAAATGTGTGGCACGTGTGGCAATGCCGCCGTCAATAACGCAATGCTCCTGATATCCTCGTCATGACGAAGGTATCAGGGGCATTGAAGTGAGTGCACTTACTATCAGGGGGAGCGAGTGCACTCACTATCAGTGACATTGAAGTGAGTGGACTCTTTTCAAGTTTTCAGAGAACATTACCGTCATACTAACGCGAGATATTGATTGGACGACAGCGTCTAGCTGGGGATCACTTAGCGATTGCGTCCAATCGGTAGTTGATCTTTGGGCGAACTGCGTTGGGCCTTTCATATAAATGGAAGAGGCGATGCTGGCTGGCGCCAAAGAAATGTGAAAGGAATGAAAAAGTGTTCTAAAAATTCCTTAATTGCAAGACACCTCTTAAAGTGTGCTCACTTCCAACATAGGTCTACTAAATAAACTACGGTCTGGAGTTACGACACTTCTGCCGTATCTTTGCTTAAAATAATGATTCCCAGATATAAGAACCTTAATCTGAAATCGAGGAACACTCTTTTCCGTCTTCCGGAAATGTTAAAACAGCCCATGGCAAAGTAAAACGAGATCGCCTGACACCGAGTAGACTCAGGAAGCCCCATTAATTTTGTTGACTGCCACCAGTTGCGCCCACTCTGCACTGGGCAAAAAAATGGCGGCGCCCACGAGAAAATCGAGGAATGGGGATACGAAATAAACATAGCTTAGTATTAAGTAACTATGTATAGTATTAAGAAAAAACAGAAGAGGTCTTACCCGCAATAAAAAAAAAAAAGTGTCACTTTAATACCTGATCGGCATCATACGGCCATTTCTTTCGTTGGAAACAAATACCGCTAGTGGATCCACCTCCCCTGTTCTGTTTCTGTGACGTCACAAAAGTAGTACATCTGTACGCCGTTTTCCTACGGAAATTGAGGAGGGGGGGGGGGCTGTCCTGAAGTTTAAATGATGCATTAGACAGTATATGAGAAGAAATATAGACACTATACATTGATACCCCAGTGGCGGTGTTTGCCATAAATATAAATGACCTTTGCTCTTCGGATTTTCCGTATTCTTATCTAACAGGTGGAAGGTCAGCACAAGACGGTGATGGCCAAGAAGTTCTTCAATAATGAGGTACGTAGGATTTAAGGGGCGACAAATATTTGGGCGGGACTATGGGGCTGTTTGTACAGAGCGTGTGAATCCGAAAACTAAAAGTATGTTTTGTTTTTCTATTTGTTTCAGCATCGCGCACGATATTCAAAGCGATTCCAGCAAAAGACCAAGAAAAGCGTCAAACAATTAAGAAACTTGGTAAGTTAAAAAAAAAATATAGAAAGCCGTCTATATGGTGCTCGATTGAAGTTTTGTAAGGAAGTTTGCTTATTTATTTATTTAGTAATCATTTTAGATTTTACTGCAGAGAAGTTTAATTGCAGAGAATTTCAGCTTTCATTGCAGATAAGTGTGATTATGAGCAAGCCGTAATTAATTTTTCTGAATGACACAATGTGCAATCCATAACGGAGTAGTATACTGTATATGTTTCCAAGAAGAAAATTATTTAAAAAAAACGCAAAACGAAACTAAAAAAAATATGCCTGCCGAATAATGTTATATACCGAGGCAGATGTCAAGGCTCAAGCATAAATAAAAGGTTAGTGGTCTAGTTAACTCACGTTCTATAACTAACCTTTTAACCATATTATATCTGACATATTTCAATCGGAAATTTGCAGTCGGTTGTATAATATAGACAATATGACTTAATATATATAAAAAAAGTTACCTCTTGGCGAATTCCGGTAGCTGTGGCTGTGCGAGCGCAAGACAAAAGCTCGATTGGCATTGTGCGATTTTGTTTGAAATTTCTTAGTTGCAACGTTTGAGCACCGCCGCCTCACCCACGCCTTTTTGACCGCCCTAGCGACTTCGCAACAGTGACATCGCAAGCAAAATCGCACCGTGTGAATCGGGGGAAAGGCGGCAAATAGCCCAAAACTCAGAAAGAACACCGCCCCCGAAGGCGCGGGCCAGTGTGTCACACTGATCTGATTGTGTTTCGTCAATTATTAAAGAAACGTTCGGTTCTTGCTCTCGTACTGCAGCGCTATAAAATCTAAAATATTGAATAATTTGGTTGCACACTATAAAAAAAAAAAAAAAGGTAAATCGCAGTCGCACTTGTTTTGTTGGAGTAGACGCAGGTGTTGCCAAAGCGACCCGTACATCGCAAACCGTTTCAGTTGCAGCCGGTCGGACTCGACGCAACTGTGTGAATCGCCCTTTAAACATAACGACTGCGTAAGCGTTCTTTTTTTTTCTAGTGTGCTTCTTTTTTTTTTTTTTGGCACAAGTTTGGCTCTGAATTCTTTGGATGCAATGGCGGAAATCTGAGGGCTTATAGACCCCATCAAAAAATTACGCCCGCTTACGGTCGATCTGAAAATACTGCAGAAAAGCGTGCGCAAAAAAAAAAGAAAAAAAAAAAGAAAAAAAAACAACAAAAAAACACACACATGAAAATGGCAGGTTGATCGATTTGATACAGTCACTCGGAAGTGAGCATTATATCAGCAATAGAATTTCCAGCTAGTTAGCGTTTTTTGCGCACGGTACTTTGCAGTATCTTCAGATAGACCTTAGGAGGGCGCAATTTTTGAAGGGGTCTCTATAGGCCGTTGCTTTGTACTGGTCAGTTTCTATGTCCGTATCAAGGAAGCTCAAATTAATCGAGGAAGAATTATGAGGTGATTCAAGAACAAGCTCCTCTTTGCCATTGACTTGCGAATGCAATGGTGCCCGAGTATATACAGTTTCATGACCGCCATTTGTTTGTTGGAAGTGAAACCCCTTTTTGAGCCACAAGATGACACATAATTTCGGAAAGTGTGCATAAAAGGATTTCAGTATATGACGAATATAAGAATTCAATTAGACCCATAAAACTCGATTTTTGCAGGGACAAAGAGCATGATGTTTCAATAGATCATTTTCAAAAGGCCATCAAGGAACATTGGCGGTCGCCATTGCTTGAACACGAAACACGTGACTGGATCCGAGTTTTCGCAGAACACTGACAAAGCACTCGTGTCTAATACATGCTTGGAATACGTGATCGAGCAATGGCGGACAGGCGATGGTGTGGACTAAAGAAAAGGGTCTATTTGCCCGTCGTCCCTGCACACATCGCATCTTCGAGATCAAGTGGTATTAGGGAGTTTTCGCAAATGGTTTTCGCCGTCGCGAAACGCTGCGGAGAGCTTAGCGGAGGGGGAAGTGCGTCCTACGAGAACTCCCTATTAGGGAGCTCTACGAAAACTCCCTATTACCAACTTTGCCGTTCGCTAAGATCCTTCTATACTACTCCGTGATTTGGTGCCTCGTGTTCTGCGGGAAAGCTAACTTTACAAACCACCCTTTTTTTTAGAATGCATGGTTGACTACGCCACATTAAAGATGATACATTTTTTCCAGGGGACCAACCCGTACCTGCAAGGAGAGAAGCTCCCGGTCGTGGCCAAGAAGGCTCCTCTGTCTCCTCGCATGTGACGCGATCGGTACGTGATAATCATGTAACACTTAATGTCTGCCTTGTACAATACGCCGCTCTAACAAATGTATTAATATCATGTTACGCTTCGTCAGAACTTCGCTAGAGAATGTATTCTACAGTGTTCCCGGACAATAAAACTTATTTATTGTTGATGTCAGTTTTTTTTTTCTTTTACAGCGTCAGCTGTTAGTGGCTCGTTCCCCGGTTTCTCGGCGGTGTGAGCGTAAACTAAAAGTTTCCCCGTTAAATTTGGCGGGAAACTTGATGTCACGTGACCTGACGTCACGGGACCTGCAGACAAATTCAGGTTCTCCCCTTAATTTAACAAAACAAATTGACGCCCCGTGACCAGAGTTGGCCAGAGATACTCTAAATAGTGTTTGGAAATACCAATACTTGGGTACATGACGAGGACAGCTCAAATACTGATACTGAAGGACACCCGTAGAAAAGCATCGCTCTACAAATCAGAAATACATTTGAAAATGATAAAAGTGTTCGCAAATACAAATATAGACGCTTTCAGGCAACATTTCATGGGCGCCGCAATCTTGACGTCACGTGACCCTGCCGCCATAGCCGCCCTTCAGTTTCTCGCCGTTCCTCCGGGTTGCGTGCTGCACCGGCCACTCCCGGAGCTTTGTTTTCGCGTTCTTTTACGTTCTGCATTAAAATTGTGTGTTTTCTTTCGGTCTTATCGATATTTCGGGTTTTCATTTAATCATTTAATATCTATATTTCAACATAGCTCTTGTATTTTCTTATTTATGAAATGTGATCGGACAGCGAATGTATCGACGATACAAGATTATGGCTTCAGAGACCATGAAGTTCATCCCATTCTAACCTTTTTGTCGCTAATAAAGGGCAGTCAACACCACTGCGACATAAGCAAATTTTAACTGACACAGTAAAGCTATCCAGTTGAGCTTCTCGATGCATGTGCGCGCTCGTTTCCGTAAAGCCGACCAGCATGTAAGCGATTTAGCGTGCGACGAGACGAGCGAAGGCGACAACAACGAGAGTCAGCGACGAAGATTTCTCACTGTCGCCTGTTTCATCGCCCGGTGTTTGAGTTTCTAAAAAACGTAGCTCGCCGTCTTGGTCGCTTGCTCCCGTCGCTTCCGTGCGGTTTGCCTCGTCGCGCGACTAGCCGAGCGACAGCGAAGCGGGTCACCGTCTCTTGTCTCGTTGCTCGCCGAATCGCTTGCATACGGTGACAATGGTTCAATGCTGTGTGCATGTAAATTAATTGAGTATAAACCGCATGTAACCGAGTCGGCGAGCGACCAGATAAGCGACGGCGACCCGCTTCGCTATCGCTCATGTCAGTCCCGCGATGAGGCAAACCGCATGGAAGTGACGGAGCAAGCGACCAAGACGGTGAGCGACGTTTTCTAGAGATCCCAAAACCGAGCGATGCGACGGGCGACAGTGAGAAATCTCCGTCGCTAGTCTCGTCGCACGCTAAATCGCTTACATCCGGGTCGGCTTTACGGAAACAAGCGCGCACATGCAGCGAGAAGCACGACTGTGATAGTCTTACTGAGTCAGTTGCAATTTACATATGTCGCAATAGTGTTGACTGGCCTTGATTAGCGACAAAAATGTAAGAATGGGATGAACTTATATGGTCATTGAAGCCTCATAATCTTGTATCGTCGACCCATTCGCTCTCCGATTCCATTCCATATAAATAAGAAAATACAAGAGCTATGTCGAAATATAAATATCAAATGATTAAATGAAAGTCCTAAATATCGAAAGGACCTAAAGAAAATATAAGATTTGAACGCGCAACGTAAAAGAGCACGAAAACGAAGCTCCGGTAGTGGCCTGTGCAGCACACAACGCGGAGCAACGGCGAGAAACTGAAGGTCGGCTATGGCGGCCCAGAAAGCGCGCGAAGGGGGGGAAAGCATTTTGCCGGGGCAGCAATACTCACATACATTTTTTTAGAGAACTTTGCGTGATGTGATTTCTTGTATTACCAGCAAAATGTTACTATTTGCAAAACAGGAATGAAAGAACTTTTCGCTAGACATTTTATTTTTTTCATATGAAAGCAATACAAAACAAAAGTAAACATACGAATTTGCTGCTACACTCGAACACAATTGATAAGAAGCAGCTTTTTAAATAGCTCGTCGATCTGCTGCTGCCAATTTGGGCAAATAGTCATGTTAGCGAACGAGACTAAGCGTTCTGCAAGTATTAATGAACACTAATTCTTACTGAAAGAAACGAAGACCGCTCTCAAAAAAAGAGAGTTTTAAACGATGCATATATATATATATATATATATATATTCAATGGTTTTCAATGGTACATAAAGACCTCGCTTGGAGCTGGTAATAGGTAGGCTTCGTTGAAAAGGTTTGTACGTCTAAAGCAATAAAATAATCCTGCAGTAAAAAAAAAAAACAATATTTTGTTAACCGTGATGTAAAGATTGAAGTTGAACTTAGACGTTCTCGCGTTCGAATTTATTTTCACGTGGAATCGTCATTTTCCTTTTAACAGAAAGCTCTGGGTACTAAGCGAGTTTCCAGTAGGTTAGTAATAATTTCCATCCAGAATGCAGTGCAGATCTCCCTTAATTCTATTGCGCGCCTTCGAAACAATACCACACGAACCTATAAATTCGTTTTATGTCTACCCAAATATCCCCGCCAGGTCAGCATCCTTTAATCTCATGTCGGTACCTTTTCTGCAGTCACTTCAAGACGTCACCTTTGAATGAAATGTTGTTATTTTATCTGACGATCTGAAGGAACTAACTTTACGCTTGCTCTAGAAAATGGGGCTGGGGCCTGGGAGTGCAATGCACAAATATAATGCTCGCCACAGTGCCTTCAACGCTTTGATTCTAAAAAAAAAAAAAAGTAGTTGCTCAACTGAGGCGCTCTAAAATACAAACGTTATATTTGTAAAGTAGGGAAGGGAGTCACCACTGTCGAGGCCATGTTGTTCGAAACAAACCTTTGTCTGCTTGATAACAAAGTCTCAAGGTCCCATTTACTGTACCTTCTACCTCTCTGAAGCACAAAAGAAGAAAGAAAACAATCTCTTGAGCTTTCGCTTGGACGTCACTGATTTCTCGAACATGAGAACGAGGTACATTGGCCCGGGATTGTATCGCGATACAAGGAATACACCAAAAATGTATTTCGATACTGAAATACAAACACTGATTGAAAACATGTATCGCGATAAAGAAACATAAATACTAAATGCATTTCTTAAATACTATGGCGATACATTTGTATCGCGATACAGCACAGCCCTGCCTGTGACCTATGCACCAAATCAATTTCCCCGCTAAATTTAGCGTAAAAATTGACGTCACGTGACTTATACACCAATTCAGTTTCCCCACTAAATTTGGCGGGAAAATTGATGTCACGTGACATGACGTCACGAGACCTACACATAAATTCAAGTTCCCCGCTAAATTTAGCGAAAAAATATACATCACGTGACCTTTGCAGCAATTCAGCTTCCCCGCTAAATTTGGCGGGAAAACATATCACGACCTTAAAAACATTTATTCATCAACAACGTGTCGACGCTAGATAAACGCAACGTCATTTCAATATCAGATCATCGTATGACGCACGATCGGGGTAATGTTAATCGATCGTCATATCGATTAACGTCAGTCAACATTTAGACAGCGTCAGCACAACTGACGCCGTCTAAATGTATCACGTCGTGTGATCGTCGCAAATTTTTTTTACTTTCTATCCCTGAAGTACAAAGTGGGCAAACGCAACCCACAAGTCAAATTAATTAAATCAGCTCGCCCGCATCTTGATTTTAGTCAGCGCAGTACATGAGCTGAATGAGACTATCACCATCCTGGGGTGGCTCTCTTGGCCACGGCCAACTCTATATAGTATTGGCAACGTGAGCGATCGAAAGCGTTGCTGTGGTCGGCCCACCACAATTGGCCGAATGCTGACTATGACGTCAGCAAAGGATATCAAATCGACGCAAATAAGAGAAATGTAAGCACTTCAATTTTCACGATGTGGGCAGTGTAACTTTGAGAGCGCTATGATTTCAGGCTTTCACCATGCTCATTACAAATACCATTCAACTCGTTCTTCACAACGTAATGACGTCACGAAAGATAACCAAGCGAGGGCGCTACCGAAACATCTCGCCGCTAATAGAGTAGGTCGTGCTCTTGACTAGTCACGTCAATATTGTCATGATCCCGAGCTAGGTCAGCAAGCTTTGGGAAGAAGAGATTAAAATAACATACACGGGGACAACTTTTTTTCAGCATTTCTGTGTAGAGGAGGAGAGCGCGCACAGCTTTATTCAGCGCTGAAAATGGGGGAGGCCATGCGTGCCCGTACCTTTGAGTCTATTGACAAGGAAAGCTGTTTCTGAGTATTTTCAACTTTCACTAATGGTGGTACCGCGGTGTGAGAATCACGCTCTCTAGCTCCAGGGTGATCGGCTTCACAATATATGTACTTGCCTACACCCAGAGCCGTGTATTGAGAGAGTTTGGTCAATGGGAGGCGCGGGCAGAGTCAGGGCGTGCGGCAGAGTCGGAAAGAGGGCTTGGCATGCTCTCTTGACCAACCAGAAGCCGAAAAGAATCCCCTAGCGGTGGTAGCGGCAAACAGTTCTGATCAAAAATCTATGTTCGTATATGGTTTTAATAAACGCGTAAGAGTGAAGTGTAGTAACTCTTCGTGGTTGAAAATAGGGTGCACGTGTTGTTTTGATCATGATCATGCAGAAAGATGTAAGAAACGAATGCACCGCGCAACTCTGTTTTGCACGAACGTTCGGACGGCAGATTCCCGGCCCTGGGCGCTTGGCGTACGGATCATGTCGATCGTTCCGCTAGTCGCACTCTTCCACCGTCATTTTGGATTAACGTGATTGAAACATCACGTGTACCATATTTTCAGCCATTGAGAGTTACTCCAATGCAGTTATCAGGTTTGTTTCTCGCGACCACCGCCAGGGCATTATTTCCGGCTTCTGGTTGGTCACATTCGAATTTCTGAAGACGCCCTGGAACACGCACAGCCCGCTTTCGGCCAATGGCGCCTCTTCATTTGTCTCCTATACTTCCCAACGAATGGCCAAACTCTCTACATTTACGGCTCTGCCTACACCTACGTGACGTGAAAAAATAAAATTCGGCTCTAAAATTGCTCGTATAGCGTAAAACGAGAATTACTTACGTGTCACAGACCCAGACCCGTCCTGTAGTTCTACGACGATCATTCAGAAGGCTGCCATTGTGATAGGCGCCAGTGCGCCCCCTATAGGTCGTGGAAGTTGTGAATAGAAAATAACACCTAGGTAAGAAAGCCTAATTGCTGAACTTTCCTGGGTCGCTAAAGGTGGCCAGGGTAGGCAAGAGCAGCGCCTCCTATATAAGTTACACTTTGCCTGTGGGCTTCGAGCAACGAAAACGGAAGGAAGAGGGCAAATAGTACGTTTGGATGCCGTGTGGGGGAGCCAGGGAAGCGTTCGCCGAAATTGCCGTGCGGTGAAGCCCAACGCAAGCTGCCAAGCAACTATGTACGAGCTCCCAACTGGCAATCTTTACCTCGTTTTGCCTCTGCTTCGCGCAAGCTCATCGGATTCCCTGAGGTGCCTGCCTCCTCTGTAGAAATATGCTCGGAACTGCTGTGCTACCAACCATTTACTGAATATAAACATATTTTTTTCACACCCATTAGGTTCGAAGACATGAAACTAATGAGTCTGGAAGATCTTCAGTAAATAGTTGCTAGTCCAGCAGTGTTTTTGTACTCTCTTCTTTCTCTCGCTCTCTCTTCATGGAACATTCTACGTTCAGCTGGCTTATTTAGAAGCATACATCACCAACTAGCTTAGTATCGACGACGCACGACGCACGAAGCAGAAGACCAGGCGTTCGCGCCATTCGCGCCACTGTTCATTGTTCAATTTCGCACCAGTACACCCTGCACCAGCGCCTCCTGGTCGCGCTTGACTTGGTTTCGGGTATAAGTCGCACCGAAATTATTTGGAAACAAGGCGGCCACATGTGTGACCACCTTGTTTCCAAATAATATATGGTGGCGGTTGTGCTCGTGCACCGCGTGCACACGCACGTGCGGGAGCATGTGCGGACTGCAGTGACTCTCTGCTGCCCTGTCGATTGCAGCGCCGCGATTGTTGCCTTTGTCGAGTTCCCATTGTCGAGTCGCGCCCGTCGAAACACTACCCCGTATTCTAGTACACTGTAGTCGTAGGGTGGAGCATCGAGCTTGTATATCTCGTGGAGAAAGGCCGACAGGCATAGTGTAACTTATACGAGTATAGGGAGTATTCACTGGCGGCGATAGCTGTGTGCATGACTGCTGAGCGCGTGCTGAAGACAAGCTTCCACAGTTCTTTTGCAACGTGCATTCCACACCATCAAGATTGCCGGTCACAGCAGCCTATTAATGTGGGCTCGTTCTGAGCATGCGCTCTAAATAGCGCCCTCAAATATGGCGTCCAGTGATTACCCCCTATAGGAGGCACTGGTCAGAGATTGGACCCGAGTGATGCGCCAGCATTCTGCTACAACTCGTGCCCAATCAGTCAGAGCACGACTCCTAGCCGAACGCTGACGCCGTAGTCGTGTCCAAACTCTGGCCTTCGGTGGTCTTTTCTAGTGACACAGGAAAATTCAGTACTCGGGCTGGCTTATCTAGGTGGGTTAAGTATAGACCGCTTGTATGCTTGTACACTGCAACGAAGTATCTGCTTGGTAAGTAGCGTTCCGTGCGAGCGCCAAAGTTGTGCCACAGTTGTGTGTGTACGCTTGTGTAAAGTGCATAGAATGAAAACTCCACATTGTTTATTGGACCCTATAAATAAGTCAAATGATTCAACAATCAAATGCGTCAAAAACTGGCCAAGTTACTCAGTGACGCGTTTGGGTTTTAAGTTTTGACGAGTGAAACGCCACCCATAGTTTTCACAAAAGAAGAAACTGCTTTGCCCTCCCCCTCCCCCCTTCACCCGCTCTTTCCCTCAGCGATACATGCGTTCGAATACTGCATCAAAAATGGGGTGCTTGAGATTTTTAAAGATTTTATTTGCTAGCAGTGTGGGCACCTGCAGCAAAACACGCTAATAGCTTTCCAGCCTGGTTTGAATTTGAGGTAAATTATGCCAAAGCGCCGTTACATGTGATGCGTATGATTTCCATATTCAGTCGTGGAGTTGCAATTGGAACCTCTGCAACCACGTCCTGGCGCTTCACCAAATTCTTTCAGGTACAAGTAAGACAGTAGGATTATAATAAGTAATGCGGAGACGACCATACTAATCAAGATGGCTAAAACTGTCCCGGGAACTTGATTCTCCATATTGGGTATAAAGTGTTGCGGAGACGTCTGGGACCTTAACTCCTGTCCTGCAAAAAGCAAAAAAAAAAAAAAAAGAAAAAAAATGTTAAACGTTTAGCTGCATTTTTCGCTTCTGTTATTGAAACAAAATTAAGCCCTTATAAATACTTGGTTGCAGTCCCTGTTCACAGATGACATCGTCTTTCTCGAACAAATACATAAGCGCTATAGACATTTGCAAGTACGGACTCTGTGTGGCGCCATCTTGCTGCTCGGGTGGGTAGATCGCCTGATAGTCAAGCATTGCTGAGGCTTAGCCACGGTCTCAGTTACGCTTGATTATCAGACGATCTGCCCACACCAGCCGCAAAATGGCGACGCCCAGGGGCCGCACTTGCAAACTTATGGAGTCGCTGAAGAGAATTCGGCATTAGCCGATAAGAAAAATATAAGTACGAATCACGATGCGGGAAGCGTGATGTACAAGCCGCGCTCTGCGTTTCTTAAGCTGTCGGCGACTATGCGGAGCGTGTAAGTACAGAGCGCGACACTGTTAGCGCGAACAAGCGATCGCCGGTTTTTCCAGTTTTTCTCTTTGAGACCAAGGGATGTCGTCCAAGTTATTACTGCTACGGAAAGAGCTCATTTAGTTCTGTAATGTAAGCCATACAATTTCGGGCTCGCTAATACTATTTAGAAATAAAATGCGAAAATGCGCCGATGTCGGGTTCGCGCTAACAGTGTCGCGATGTGCACGTCTGATTCTTGCGCATGGGCTGCGGTGACGTCACAACACCAAGTTCTGATTGGCTCTGATTGAAGAACAGCGGCCAGGCCTCAAGGGCGCTATACTTCGTTTCAGCTTCGGTCCGAGCGCGGCCGATGTTATGAGCCGAAGGGCCAATCAAACATGCGAAAGAGACACAACGTCATGGCGTGCTCTCGGCAGTTGATAGGACTAGCCGGTATTCGCCGTCTCTCTGTGCGTGCTCCTCCGCCGGCTAGTCCCATCAAGCTCAGAGATCACGCCATGACGTTGCGCTTTTTGCGCTGTTTGATTGGCCCTTCGGCTCATAACATCGTCCGCGCTCGGGCCTAAGGGGAAACGAAGTATAGCATTGATGTCTACCCACTATCTTTTAAATCAGAGCCAATCGAAACTCGGCGTTTCGACGTCAACGCAAACCCTGTTCGAGAAGCAAGACGAACTTGCAGTCCGCATTATGGGAGTTACAAAAGCTTTTTCTGCAAAAGGTGAAGGCTATAGCGTTTATCTAGTAGGCATAAAATATGTTGTGATGTGTAAAATCGACGTAATATTTCAACGCTACTTCTTCCAGCTGGAAAGCCATGAAATAGGCCACAAAAGCAGATCCGCAGAAGTTACAATGGAAGTGATTTACTCAAGGATGCAATAACCTGAGCTTAAATATTTAACTTACAAGTGAGGCACCCGTTTCCAGATGTACACAGTTAAAGTTATACTTACTCGCACAAAATAACTTGCCTTCGTTACAGTTACTCGTGTAAAATACCGTTTTTGTTTTTTTTCTATTCTAGCAGATTTGTTTTAAAAAAGAACCATGAGAGCTACACTTATGCGGTTCGCGCGAGTGAGTTACACGCCCAGGGGGACATTATATGGGTGGCTAATCTTTGCGATAAGTCGGCTAATTAATTAAAATTCACACATTAACGTTTTATTTAGTGAAAAGACACGTGGTTCCAATTAGAAACGTGCTTAACGTCGTCCAAAACCCCAAAATCAGTAATTTTTAGAAAGACTGTGAGCGCGTGAGAAGCGCAGTAGTGAGCTGAAGTTACCACTCGTGGAGCAAATACAAGGCTGGGGCTAGATAAGAGACGGAAAAATTGCGCGGGCGCCTTACCGAAACCGCTAGCCCTGTACCTGCTCCACGAGTGGTAACTTTAGTGCACTACTACGCTTCTCACGCGCTAAACGTCTTTCTGAAAATGACTGATTTAGTGGTTTTCGATAATGCTCAGCCAATTTATAATTGGAACCATATGTCTATTTTCACTAATTAAAAAATTTGCCGACTTATCGCAAAGATTAGCCACTCCCATAATGTCCCGCTGGGCGTATAACTCACTCGCACAAACCGCATAAGTCTGTCTTTCATGGCTTTTTTAAAAACAAATCTGTAAGAAAAAACAAAAAACAAAAAACACCCGGCATATAAGTGTCACGGGTGTCGTAATTAGAAATATTCTGTCCTGCTGTTTAGCTTCCGACGTTGGATGCAGTACCAATTCAATCCTGCCGTGGTTCAGCATAGAGCTCACGATACGTTTCCGGTCTATTACGTGAACGCTCGCGTTCACAAGCAGTCATACGAACTGCATGAGATACATTGCACACACTATGCTACGCTAAAGGCCCAATACGCCGAGGGACATTGGGCATTAAACGGAGTCATTTAGCACTAGCTTTGTGGAGCGCGCAAATGCGCCTAAGAAATTCGGTACGTCTACTTTCCTACAAGGCACTTGGGAGAGCCAATCGTTGTAATCGCTGCAATCTGGCTGAATGACAAGGCTGGGCTGATAATGCACTTACACCAAAAAATTAAGTGTGCTCTATATGAGACTGAGCACGACTTAAGCATGCGCTTACATCATGCACTGATTCTCAGCGCACACTTAATGTTGATGTCTAAACATACTCTCAGTGAATTGAATTCGGAAAAGTTAAAGTTATCTGTAACGCGGACTAAAAAGATTGGTTTTAATGAAGTAAACATTATTTCTCTCCTCCTTCCTCACCCCCCCCCCTCTTTTTGTTAGGAACAAATTAGGCATCGAGTTTGAAAGGTATTACATATTCAGTTTACTTTCATTGTAAGTTTTTAGAGCGCAGCTCTTAGGCGCCCGTTTCCGGCTTCAGCGGCGTCGGCGTAACCATGTGGTCACGTGACCCCCCCTGAGGTCACGTGAACCCCCCTGTGGTCACGTGACCCCCTGAGGCCACGTGACTCCCATGAGGCCACGTGGCCCCCGTGGCAGAGTAGCAGGCAGGATGACGGGGTGAAAAGGAGGGAGGAGGGTTATACCCTCCTCTCAGTACCCTTCCATTCTCCTCCTCAAGAGCTGCGCTCCAATTTGGCGTTACAGGGAGTTTTAAACGGCTTTCATTTTTTTTTGTCTTGGAAATCTACTCGAGAACCCCAAAAGCGCTATGTCTTAATGTATATCGGTTAAAGCATTATGTTACACGAAAGGAAATTAGGCTCGATTTCACGTTTTCGTTGAGCGGTAGTTAACTTGATTTGGTATGCTGCTGTGTGGTGCGCGTGTCCCCAGTCAGCAAAATATTAAGTTAGCCTATAACTGGTGGTGGCATTTGGTCTGGCAATACCGTGATCAGTCTCAAGGCTCGCCTTTTTTTGTTTCCGACGGCGGGCACTTGGGAGTCTATTCGCTTACAAGGGTTACCACTGAGAGCTACTAACTTTTGCGGCCTCGCCCTCGCCGAAAGACTGCCGCAGCAAGCTCATTTCGGGGGCAGAAATATTACCTGGGGCTGATTTGGCAGCCTTCTGACCAGGGGATGCCACAGAGACGGTTGGAGACCCGACAACCGCTGGAGGAGCTTCGCTAGATGGCAAAGTCCTGGTTTCCGCTGCGGCGCCGATGTCATCAGGAGAGCAGTCGACCAGACGTCTATTGATGTGGCCTGTATCATTTATAGCTGCAGACTCATTATCAACTGGAGGCACCACGTCGGTCGTAGATGGCGCTTCAGCTATCGGATTGCTAATGGCCTCGGGCTGGGCATCAACATCTGGACGGCTGCCCACGCCTGAATACTTTCTGAGAGAGGCGTCTTTGGTGCTCTCCGGCTGATCTTGAGCAGGCAGTTCGTCCACTGCGTCTTTCTTCTTTTTAGGTCTCTTGTGTTTCTTCGTGCGCCGCTTCTGACTTTCAGGTTGGCTTTGAGCGCTTAGAGACGGAAGGTTTGTAAATAACGAGCTGTCGGTGAGTCCTTTTGGGGAGCTCTCTTGCCGTTCCATGGCGACCTAAGGAAGGAAACTGACTGATCTTTTTCATCTTCGTCTGAAGTTGCAGTGGTCGACGTGTACGCTTTCAGACTTGAATTTACCAGCACGTGCGTCTAGTTCTAGCATTTTCTTTCAAGTTTCTTGGTTCTATGTTTTTCACAGCGGCCATTCCCGTCTACGAGCATTAGTTTTTATGATTTGTCTTCTATGTGCTCTGACGAGCGGAAATAACATTAATGATACTGCGGGAACACAGGGGGTGTTTCGTTAAGTTTCCGTGGCATTTCAGAAGAGGAAGGCGCGTGCACAGCTTTAATCGGCGCCATCGACGCTCAGGTTGCGTGAGCCCACGTGCGTCCCTATATCTTCTTTTATTGCCACAGAAATATGTTTTCAAATACAGTAATTTTATGGAACTCCAAAGTTGAATCTGCAGGGAATGTACGACGAGAGCTGTTGGAGGTACAGTGGCTATGCAAAGAGCTATACGATACGAAGCGAATCGAACATTTTTAGACTTACGGGCCTGGTAATATCCTTTTTGAGCGGCTATGCATAGCCGCAACCGCAAGTGACCCTTCCTTTTTGTTTCCTTTCATTCCGTTCGCGGGAGATCGATGGTCGTGTGTGCTATCGCACAACAGCCCCGTGCACTATTGAACCAAAGTTCACACTGCACAACACAGGGATCCTGGGTTCAATCCCCACTCCTTCCTGTTTTGATGTGGATGGGCATCGTACCGGCGTGCGGCCGCGTATCACTGCTGCGTGGCTCACGTTAAGGCTTTCAGCTAGCAGTGGAACTGCACTGGCTGAAACTTCACCTGCACAGAGAGTCACCACACGTCCACGTGGGATGGCAAACTTCCCGGTCCATAAATAAACATGCAACACATCAAATCCGTTAGCGTCACTTTACCAATGTGCTCGCACGTCAGAGTATTGACCTTCGAGTCACTACAGTGTTCAAACCTTCAAAGGAGGTTTTGTGCGTGGGTGCCTGGTCATCTCGTTGAGATTGAAGTCGGTGGATTCTAGAACCTGCAGTATTTTTAGGTGAGACAAAAGATGGTGAGTTTAAATTTAGCGCGTGCGCTGAAAGCGTCCTACAACAAACCGATCACACCATGGCGTTCGGCTCGTGCGCTAGGCCGCCATCATTTTGCTCAACAGAAGGCAGGCACCAGTGCGCGAGACGACTCGTGCCGTCTCTTACTCTGCATGCACAGGGCTTCAACGAGCTTGTCGCACGCTCAGAAAGACGAAAGTTATTTCTATGTAATGAGGCAGCGGTGCCGTAACCAAAATGGTCGGTGAGACGGGTTTACGGCTGGTGCTCCATGCGTGTAAGCGTAGAGCGTGTCTTCTGGAAAGTCTTGCCACAACAATTGCACCAAAGTGTTCATTTTTTTAATAACATCTGGGGACGCGAAAATTGCTCTAATTGCCACCTTAAAGGCTCTTTAGATTGCCCGTACGTTATCTAATATTTTCAGTTCCATAAAATATAATTCCGCGGGATTTCCTTTAGACCCACAGTGTCAGGGTTTAGCAATCCCTTGATTTTCCTTCGGCTACAATGTTGGCTTTTTACTTGACCTGCGTTGCTGTTCCTTATATGACCAATTATTTTATTGTATTCGGAGTTTATGTGGTGGCAGTTCTTTTAATGGTATGTCCAGTTTTATCTATCTTACAGCAGAGCTGTTAAGGGCTAGGTTCCCCAAGATCGTGTCCGTGTATGCCGACACAAACCTACCTGGACAGCTACCGCCATCGATAAGCGACGGCGGCAAGCACACAACCAGTATGGTTTCCGCCGTCGCTCGTAGATGGCGGCAACCTTTCCAGCTAGAATAGAAGAATGGATAGTTGGGCGCGTTGGTGGGAATACACCCTTTCCAAAATTCAGTCTGGCCACTTTGATCACTATCATCATCTGCGGAACGGCATCTGTGCCATACCAATGGCGGCCTTCTAGTGACTGATAAACGACCTCCTTGCTGATAAAGGAAGACGTTGGAGATGCTCCTAAGCGGATGATGCAAGGCCTGTACATACGGGGGGTTTATACGACGCGACGTAGGAATGAAACACAAGAGCTACGCAAGCATTCATTTCTAATAACTCAGATTCAGTCAATGTGTGTGCGGCACACAATCGGCTTTAAAGCCCTTTGGTGTATAGAATATTCCCGAAACATCGGTGTGGGTTGGAGCTTTGTTCTGACTGCAGGTTCTTGGTCACCATCGAAGTGAATGTGATCGAGAAAGAATTCACACTGAACAATTCTTCGCGTGCCGTTGACTTGCGAAAGTGAAGGTGCCGATACGATTTCATTTCCGCCATTGATATGGCAAAACCTAAACTGCTATATGAACCACCAGCTGGCACTGAATTTAAAAAAGGCTCTATTCATCCTAGGAAACAGCGCGAAAAACAGACGACGACGAAGAAGAAGCACACAGTGCATCGAGTACAGCTCCGCTGGTCTTCCTTCTTCACGAAAGTGGAAAGGCTGAACGATTTATTATTACTGTAACTAGACAACCTTTTTTAATCTCCTATTGTGTTTAGTGGTGCTCCTTCAAACTGGAGCACCAGCACCAGAAAAGTCGTTGTGGAAAAGAGGTCGTTCCGTTCCAATTCAACTTTCCGAGTTTCCAACTTTTTCCCCTGCCACAGTCTTTGTTAGGTTGTATCTGACTACAGTGCAGTCCTCAACGAACTCAACGAACTTAGATGATCAAGAGCGTGCATTCAGATGCGCAAACAGATGGTAACAGTAACCACCAGCCTTGATCACAGCCACCGCAATGGTGAGATTAGGCATGAATGATTTGCTATTGGAGAGAAGATCGAGCTATTGGGTGCGCTTTCTCGATCTAGGCACGAGCGCTGCTCTTTGACTATTGCTTTGGTAGCCACAAAGAGCGGCCTTCAAATCGCAATCTTTGACATCTCTGATAAAAAAAAGGCTTGTTGTTTCCAAAGCTAAACTATTGGTCACTATTGGGGAGGGCAAAAACAGTCACTCCTCTAGAGGTACTCTAGAGGCGTGACTGTTTTTCTCCTTCCCAATAGTGACTTCGAGGGAAAGTCCACAAAGGTGGAGAAGATTTGGCTAAGAATAAGCTGGCAATTCCACCTGAATGTCACGGACGGATGTGACGTTACGGATGACGATACTTGTCACTTCACCAATAACAGGGCATTTCACTTAAAAAAATACCGTGTACGCCTTTATTATTAAGAAATCCCCCCCCCCCCCCCTCTTTAATCTTCCTTTGGCCGGAAGTGCCTAATCTGAAGCAGCTCAATGGTGCAAGGTGTGGCTGTCATGTCTCACCACCGTTGTAATTTTTTTTTCCATTTCTGAAAACTGTTATGCTCTTACAGCAGCTGCGGCTATCTTTCTGTATCAATGGACTCTTATCGGCCTCGATTAATAGTGAGGCCTGTATAAGAGCCGGGCACTACTTGCCTCCTAGACGAGTTCCGGAGATTGCGCACCATCCTGCTGCTTCCACCGAACGTAAGGTATTTCTTCCCTGCCATATTACTTGAAAACTTTGAGATCGAAGTTTCTGTTTTTGGCGTGGCTCACGTTGAAGCGTGAACCTATATCCCGATGGAACCCTCACCCCCCCCCCCCCCCCCATCCCAAAATTTTGTCCGTAGATCCGTTCATGCATGCATTTTCCGCTTAATTTAGGGGGGAGAATGAGATCCCAAGATCTGACATCACGTGATGTATGAAACGACTCGTTCTCCGTGTTAAATATGGTGAGAAAACTGACATCACGTGACCTAAACACAATTTCAGTTTCCCCGCTAGATTTGGTGAAAAAACTGATGTCAGGGGACGTTTGCACCACTCCGCTTGCTCGCTAACAACAACGGAGAAACATATATATATATATATCAGTGTGTCGAACCGAAAAAAATACGGGTTCGGTTACGGTTCAGGTTCAGGTAAATTTATTTTGTTCCGGTTCAGTTCCAGTTCGATTAATTCGATCCGCGAACCGGTTCGCGAACCGGTTCGGAAATTATAAATGACAAATCGCAACATCAAAATAAATTACAAATAAAACATCTGAAATCAGCACATACGAAACGGGATACATCGTAGTGTAAGGTTTAGGGATTTCTACCAGGAATGGTTTCTTTATGTGCACTCAAAGGTTACCTCACCGACGTTTACGCATTCGGACTTCATCTAATTGGGTCCGACGCAGAAGCTGTAAAATCCGCGACCTCCTTACAAACCCACTTACAAGTAGAACTCGCTAACTATCCCGCCACCTCGGCGTGTAAGCAATTGAAGGAACAGTGGGGAGAAATTACAGCTTTCTTTATTTGAACTAGCCTTCGGTAACTCAAATTAGACCCTTAAAGAAGTTTTTATTAAACAAGATACAGAATATGAAAAACACTTCACCGAACGCAACGCCAGAAGGACGTAATAGGATAAATATTAAGAAAGAAGAGTTCGCTGTCTCACAAATATGTTAGCTTCTAAGTGCCTATACGAAACGGGATGCATCATTATCAAACTCCACAGCCTTAATTTTCTTTTCTCATTCCGATGGAAGCAAGCTTCAAGAACTCGCGCGTTCTAGAAACGTGTTATGAAATGAGCACACCGCAGCATTTAGGATTTACGAGATTGCAGAAAAATGAAATCCCGTGACGCGATTTTTTTTTTTTTTTTGCGCAGCCTTTTAGTTCTTTTTCTTCCGTGCAAGCCGCGACCAGCGCAATACTGGTTCCTATATCAAGATTCATGGATGCAGCATTTGTCAAGATTCATGGATGCAGCGTTTATATTCCTAAGACTGAGTGGAGAAGAAAAATATGTAAGCGAGGTGTATATCAGTTGACGGCACTTAAAAAACAAATGGCATTGATAGCACATTCATTGTCAACAGCGCGTGGCCGAACCGTTTTGACATGAGCCGGTAACCGTTATTTTTTTTCCGGTTCAGTTCCGGTTCGGGTTCATCGCGATAACAATATAACGGTTCGGGTTCGGGTTCAGTTCCGGAAAAAATACCGGTTCGGTTCCGGTTTTCGGTTCGGTTCGGTTCCGGTTCGACACCCTGATATATATTTATATATATATATATATATATATATAAATTAGGTTCTTCTACACCAACCGAAATAATAGACTAGCGTTTTCTAAACATTTGAACACGATTCCTGCTTAGATACTGCATTTTACGTAGTATACGAGATTGTAGACAGAGTGTTCGCTGCCAATTTTTATATCCGTTTTGTTTTCTAACTGCATGAACAAACTACGCATTGCAGAAAGCTGAATCTCAGTAAAAAATATGCGACGTAACGGTAAATGTGCAACGAAAGTAAAAAAAAAATGACGCTGTTAAAAACAATAAAGCAAAGAATAAAGGTGTTTTTTTGAGCCGGAGTTTATTTTAGCCAACACCACCGCATACTCATCAAACAAACAAAAAATTATATTGCGGGCACGTGTGACTTCGGTGAAAAACAAAATTAAGAATAAAAAAACTGATTTTGTTTTTCTCTGAATTTGAGCTTTTTTTCATTTTTTCACTAAATTAAGGGTTAGTTTTTTCTCTCCCGGATTTGAGGGTAAATAGTACTTTCAGACATATATCACAGATATAAATGTGATAAAAATACAACACATATTTTTTTTTTTTTTGCGCAGGTAGAGAAGGTAAATGAGGGATTAACTCGTGTGCTCAATGCATAGGTACACTAAAACCAAACAATGAATAGAGTTTTACAAAGCTAAAGAATAAACAAATGAGGACTACGGTGTTGAGCTAGAAAACTCAAAGAATTTGACAAATACCAGGACATCATTTTTTTTAGAGTGACAGAAAATATTTTATCATTTTCTTTACTCACAATTATTTTTGTAGGAAAGGCTGCATTATTTAGTTTTTGTAGTGACTTTTATCGACTGAGAACGAAGTGGAGTACCAAGAAATCTTAATTACATTTCTTCTGAACTGAAGGAAGTTTAAATTTTAACTCATATACCATGACAGCTAGATTCTAAGAAAAAAAGGGTGTAGTCGGGTGCATCAGGCGCTCGTGCACCCTTTTCCTGAAAGACGCACCCTCCGTTACCCAGCCAGTGTACTTGTACACCAGGAATGGGCAAAATACATCCAAATATGTATCGAAATACAAATACAAAATACTTCGTCAAAAATGTATTTAATTACAAATATAATTACATTTCCAAAAAGCATTTAAGTTCAAGATACAAATACAACCAAATGTATTTGGTCTCCTCCAAACACTTTTCCAAATACATTTCTCAAAATTTGCGTCAGCGACTTCAAAGAACCTGCAACGGGTTTCTGGGTATCTCATTTTAGTTTTGTATTGCACACTCGGGAGTTAATGTGCGAGGCTCTAGTAACGTAATAGAAATATAATCACAAAAATATGTAATCAGCTTGGACGTAATAGGTGAAAACAGTACAGAGCTTCAAGCTGCTTTTTTTTTTTTGTCGATGACACTTTGGTATAGACCGACAAAGAACCGAGACGACCAAGACGCGCAGCACTAGCTAGAGATTTTTTATTGTTGCAACTCACACCAGTTATGAAAATCTGGAGGACCCCCGGCATTTAGAATGTTCCAGGCAAAAATATGGATGGAAATCAGGCTGGAAAGCATCACTAGTTGTCACAGGCACTTATTTAGCCAGTATGCCTGTGAACGTCGATTTCGTCACTATTCTTGCCCTGGACTAGCACCGTAATCACAAAGTCACTAAAAGCTTGTGCTTGATTGAAAGACACTGCATTCGGTGCAGAACGTAGTTTTCTTCCTGCTCTGGACAGTGACAATAAATTTGAGGGTTGTATTTTCGCCCACAAAATTGTATTTAATTACAATTGTATTTGAAATACCCACGTTTTAGTATTTGAATACACACGTCAAATACATTACCTAATTTGTAATTAAATACACATGCAAAATACACAAATTATTTGAAATACGTATTTCAAATACAAGTATTTGAAATACTGCTCATCCCTGTAATTAAATACAATTTTGTGGGTGAAAATACATCTTGTTTTTATGCATGTGGTTGTCTCCATCCTTTATTCGGCCTTGGGGCTTTTTTGTTTTTCTCCCCCGGCTTTATTTTAAAGGCACTGTCCAGAGCAGGAAGAAAACTCCGTTCTGCACCGAGTGCGGTGTCTCTCAATCAAGCACAAGCGTTTAGTGAGTTTGTGATTAAGCTGTCAATCCAGGGCAAGAATAGTGACGAAATCGACGCTCACAGATAGACTGGCTAAGTAAGTGCCTGTGACAACTTGTGATGCTTTCCATTTTGATTTCCATTCATATTTTTGCCTGGAACGTTCTAAATGTGCGGGTCGTCGAGATTTTCGTAACTGGTGCGAGTTGCCACAATAAAATATTCTCTAGCTTGTGCTGCGCGTCTTGGTTGTCTCGGTTCTTTGTTGGTCTATACCAAAATGTAATCGACAAAAAAAGCTGCTTGAAGCTCTGTACTTTTTTCACCTATTACGTCCAAGATAATGAATTATTTTTGTGATTATATTTCTATTACGCTAGTAGAGCCTTGCACACTAACTCCCGAGTGTGCGATGCATAATTAAAATGAGATACCCAGAAACCCGTTGTGCCCTAAAGCCGCTGACGCAAATCTTGAGGAATGTATTTGGAAAAGTATTTGGAGGGGACCAAATATCTTGTACTTAAATGCTTTTTTGGAAATGTAACTAGATATGTAATTAAATACATTTTTGACGAAGTATTTTGTATTTGTATTTTGATACATATTTGCATGTATTTTGCCCATCCCTGTTTAATTACAATTGTATTTGAAATACCCACGTTTTAGTATTTAAATACACACGTGAAATACATTACCCAATTCGTAATTAAATACAAATGCAAAATACAGAAAGTATTTGAAATACGTATTTCAAATACTTGTATTTGAAATACAGCCCATCCCTGGTTTAGGCCAATCGGTTTTCCGGGCAGGATCACGCGACTGCAGTCTCCAAGCTAGAGATAAGGCAGAGCACGGCACCTGCCTGAAGGCCAAGGCCACGGATAGCATCCACAGCATTATTAACTTTAGGTCGAACTTTCAAGAGGATATAAGTGACAAATCCTCTCGTTGTGTTCATTGTTAGGTTGCACCTGAAGATAAGCCTTTGCGAGGGCTCCCCCCTTTTGGCTTTGAAGGAGCGCCGCCCCCCTGCTATTTCCCCTACTCCACTCTTCTCCTTTCTCTCCCTAAGCTGAAAGCGTGGAAGAAGGTGCGCAGCCGCCGACCAATGAACCGGAGTGTTTTTTATCCCTCTACTCCTCTGTCTGGGCGCCGGTAACGGCAGGAGCGTGATCATGTGGTAAAGGTTTCACGGATGACGTAGTAGCTTTTTTCGACCTCGGAATATCTGCTTCCCGGCCGAGTTTCTTATGTGCTGTGCTGCGACCAGCGGGGCTACCGTAGATTTTACCACCGACAACGTATTCGAGTGTACCAAGATTTCCAGAGTTTGAAAAGTCTTACGCTTCTTCAAAAAAGACCAGGGAATTCATGTGATGCGTTTAGTGTTCGGTTCGGAAAATTACTGCTTCTGCAACATCGTGTTGAATCTTCACGAACCCCTTTCTTTTCGTTTTTGTGTTTGTGTGGTTGTGCAGTGCCCGTGTCGACTTATATCTCGGATTACATATTTCAAGTCCGGTATTTTCATCGTAAGCGCACTGCAACCTACTCCTTTGCAACAATTGACCGTTCCGTTCCGGATTACCTCTAGAATTAAGCAGTGTCTATTCTCTGGCAGCTGTGAGAATAATTTTCTATTGGCAGTCGCCTGCCATTAGCTGTCTACAATCATGTGAAAACTGCAGGTGGAATACTGACTTTCTTATTCTCCTGGAGTTTTGTCAAAACACGTTTGTTTGATACACTTTTTGTAGACACGTTTCATCGACACTAACGTTTCATCTTCACTCGTTATGCAAAATGCACGCTGTAGAGACATTTTTTCGCGCGTGTATCACTGAGAAGCGTGCTCAACGACCCAGCCCACCCGTTCACGCCGCTTCGTGGCGCCAGTCTGCGGTGGTTCATTACAAAAATGTTAACCCACCTGTCCCACCCATAGACGTCACTTCGCGGATACATTCTGGGGCGGCTCATTACAAGAAAAAAAACAAACAAACAAAAAAAAAAAAAAGAAAAAAACGAGAAGCTAACATAGGAAAGCTAATCTGAGCTGTCGATGAAACGTCGTTCGATGAATTAATGGCGACTGGCGGTGGAATTTCATGGAAATAATTCTACCGGCTGCTGGAAGAGTAGGCACTACCTAAAGCTGCATTTACATGGATGCGACCGTAGCGCATCGAGTCGAGATTTTACGATTTTGATTGGTAGCAGTTGGGTAGAAGAGAAAGAAGTAAGAAGACAGGCTGCGTGTTATTGGTCCCTGCTCGATTCGATCCGCTACGATCGCATTCATGTAAACGTAGCCTGTGACTCACCCCCGGTTTTTATTGCTCAGTAACCTTCTCTGTTGTGTAACAGCTTCATCGTACGTCTTCGGATATCACGGATTGCTTGCAAGTTTGTACTTGTTTACGAAATAGGCTGTCTAAGAAACTTCTGTGAGATTTGAAAACGATCTCGTGTGTCCGTTTGCCTGCCTTTCTGGAATCATCGTGGCGCACACATTCTTTAACGTTTTCCTCACTCTAAAAAAAGCCCCTGCGGCTACTTTCCCGCAGAACACTCGGAGAATTAATCACGGCAACTAAAGGAGGCAGCTCAGCGAATGACGATGCCGAAACATATGTTTAGACCAAAAAACGCTGTCTGAGTTAGGACACTAAGCAATGCAAGCGTTACGTTTTGCATTGTTTAATGTCACAACTCAGACTGCGTTTTTTGGTCTAAACATATGTTTCGGCATCGCCATTCGCTCAGCTGCCTCCTTTAGTTGCGGTGATAGACTCTCCGAGTATTTTGAAGGAAAGTGGACGCACGGGCTTTTTTAGAGTGAAGTTTTATGTCTTAAATAGGTTTATGAAGTTATGAAACGCATAAATTGGTGTGATCGTGCACCTTTGAATCGGGTGCATCTCTGTTCTCTTCGAATTCAGTGGGCGTAGAAAGAGGTGTAACAATACACTATTGAACGGGGTACTCCTGTGTTTCCTTTGAGAGCAGTAGGTGTAGAAAGTGGAGTAATGGTACACTATTGAGTGGGGTGCATCTGTGTTCACTTTGGGTGAGGCGGGTGTATGAAGCGATGCATTGGTGCACCTTCGAATGGGGTGCATCTGTGTTCCCTTATATTTAATTGGGTGTAGAAAGAGATGTAGCCCTAAACCATTGAATGGGGTGCACCTGTGTTCCCTTCGAAAGAGATTTCTGTAGAAAAAAGTGCACATGTGCACCACACCAACGGGTATACACGTACTCCCATACCTGGGGTGTACATGTATTCCCCCAAAGGGTGATATGTGACAAGCACTTACACCCCCTATGGGTGTACCACATGACACCCTTTTTTTAGAGCGTAGTGTATAAAGAAAACTGCACAGCAGCATACGTATTTTTTTACGTACACTTAGCAAGGATAGGCCAGAATCATTTGTATTCATAAATGAACCTTATTGTAATATTTTTTCAAGGAATGCCATTCCAAGTGAGGTCCTTTCAAGCGCATGGTGCCATTCAAGTGAAACTTTGCTGACTTCTGTTCCACAGTCACGGTAAGTACACCACAGCAATGATCACAAGTGCTGAAGGAGTAACCTTCACAGATGCTTGTGAGCAGAAAAAAAGGTATAATGTACGTTTTTATTTACATTTTAACATCTAAACTAAGCAGCTGCTTTTGTTTTCTCAAGATTTCACAGTCAGCGAATTTCCTAAATTTTAGCACACGTCCGTTCCGCGTAACATGTGATTTACAAAGGAAGTGAACTGGTTTACTTAGCCCTTACCAAGAATCGCCCAGTAGTCATATCTTTTTTAATAAACAAAGCTAAGGCTTTGTAAAAGAAAAAAAAGTACGCTTCAGATAAAAACATTTTTAATCGGTCCCAAAACAATTTCAAAGCTTTGCCAAAAAAAAAAATCACGTCAATTATGCCATGAGGCCATGGAAATATTTAAAAAAACATTTCTATTACTTTTTTATTATTAACCTATATCAATATAAACATTCATGCTGATGCCGTTTGAAAGTTCACGCACGCAAAGAGCTTTGGCCTTTGTGGAAAAAGAGATTACCCTGAAAAGGGTCCATATACGCTTACTCGGGCGACCCCTTCAATTTGAAAGTACCGTACGCTCCATTTTAATCACAACCTTTTTTCAGTTTCCCGATAATCTACTCAATCAATCACGCACAGTACATCGCAGCAATTCCGCGTTTCTTTTTTTTTTTTTTTTTTTTTTTTTTTTTAGTGATTGGTTTAGTAAGCGATAGCGAACTCATAAAGGCAACAACCGGCGTGCTGATGCACTCTTGACGCTGCTCGATTAGTGCCATTAAATGGAAGCGTCGGAGCTGTTGGACTTATCTAATTAGGCACGGAATATATGTGGGCTGCTCTAGTATATTACCAATAAGCCAACGTAAGATTGTGTGCAGTGATAGCTTCAGTTCCGCAAATTTGAGCAACGTAGGCACGCAGGAGGTCATCGCTCCTGCCGGACAATGCATGCCACCTGATTTAGCGTACTATTGTAAATGACCATGGGAAACAGTGCGAAACAATGCATGTAGGTTATCACACCGGTTAATATCGAACTGTTACGAATTTGGCCCCAGGTATCTCCGAGACAGCCCCGGAGTCTAGCCTTTTATAATACTGATAAAAGTGGACGGTCGCAAGCGACGAGGAGTCTGACGCAATCTTTGGCGGTAAAACGCAGCGCGCTTGGCAGTGACCTTAGAATGGCACGAAGGCGCTATCTGCAAACCTCGTATTTGCTTCTTTTTTTTTTTTTTAATCTTATCTCAGCTTGTGGTCTGTGCTTTGCTTGTAGTACCTCAGCCTATGCTGGTTGGCCAACTCCCGTAACAGTTTGCGTTCAAAAAGTGCCCGCCCCCCCTTCCACCTCCAATGATCGTCACCAGTTGATTGGAGCGCCACCTTTTGTGCACGCTGCGGCTGTTTTCCGAACCGCTGCTGCTGGGACGCGCCGCAGCGTGTAAAAAAGGTTGCGCTTCGATCGACTGGTGACGGGGTAGGCCAGGGGGAGTAGTTTGTGTCTCGTTGGAAGCTTAATAACTGAGTTCGTTTACTAACGTTGGTTCCAATACGCGAGCAGAAATGCGGCCTCGAGAAAGCCATATTTTTATTCTTATGCGTGTACATGGTCGCCCGATCCTCAAAACCTCGACAAGGCAAACCCACTGTTGCCAAACCTGTACGTGAGTTTTTATTTTCAGCGCCACTCCCTCTTAATAAACAAACTAATTTTTTTTTAAAGCGCGATTGTAGGCGCATGTTCACAAATGTAGCCAAAAGAATGTGCACGGTGTTAGCATTTTTGAAACGCAGTCAAGCGTCAGAGCTACGAATCCAAAGCAGTACAATTTCAAGCAAGGTAAGCAATGCATGTATATTTTTAAAATTTTACTTTCAAATCATTATGACCACAAGTACAGGTCATTTTTTTTACTACTATAACATATGAGCTACATTAGGTAAATGAATAAGCTGAGAATCAAAACAATATATAGATTTTATATTTATTTATTTTAATGTAATATTTATTTTAAGTACCATCAGGGTCGTGAGGACAATGCAAAAGGGAAGGAATATCTGTATATTAAAAAAACAAATGATCGTGGCCGGTTTTAGAAAGAGAAGTAATCGCTTCTTTTGCAATCTTGTATCGGATAGCTCTACGGGCGTTACAATTTCACGTCGAAGAGGCATTTAAATTCCGCGAACGATTTATTTCTTCTATCGATTAATGGCCCGGCTTTGAATGGGTAAATACCGCGAAATCGATGGTTGCTCCATCCGACCGATTAATACTATATAACTATCTAAAAAGAAGAAAGTCTTGGTAACTTTTGACTGAGTGACAGAACGCGTAGAAACGGCCTAACGTGTTCTATTCACGCCTGGGGTGATAATGAGCGTGTCTGTCGGCTTATGAACGCGCGTAGGTTCGGCCCTACCTCGATTCGAAACGTCCGATCAGTCAAGGCCGACCAGTTTATACCCAATTATTTTTCTGGTTTCTTTATTTGTTCTATTACTACTTTCTGTGCGCCCCTTTCTCGCATCGTGGCTTCGTCCTTCGAACGCGGACAACACGAGTATACAACGTGCAAATGCGTTCTGGGCAGCGAATTCGTAAGGGCCAGAAAGTTCCGTGTCCTGGCGTCGCCGACGGGTTTCGGGAAAGGAAAACGGAGGTCCATCTTCGCAGGTCTGAGCAACGACGACGCCTGTGCAGCCGTACAGAATGCCACGGAGAAGAGACAGCTTGGGTGCAATGGGTAAGTGAATGAAAGTATATTATAGACTAACCCAACCCTCTGACGTCACACCGCTGCGGTGGCGCTAGTGTCGGCACTGCGCATGCGCAGATGCTTCGCGTCACGCGAATCTAGATTCCGCAGTGCCTACACCCGGAGTAGGTGAACGCGGGCTTGTTTGTAAACAGTGTGTTCGTGTATAGGGTATGTTTGCACAATAGTCTATATATATATACACCCGGGCAGAGAGTTAACCCTTTGAGTGCCGGAGTTTTAACGTGAAACGGTTTTTGGAGATAGTTGCTCCCGATTTCGTGAAGCCGTGGCCTGCGACGTCCCATGATGCAACGCGTGCAGCGTTGCATTATGGGGCTTCACAAACCTACGCGCCGATTCAGTGCCTCCGCTAAATTTTGTAGGGAAGTTAAATCGGTGTATGCATGGACGTCACGTGACGGCAATTCCATCGCTAAATTTAGCGGAAAAAAAGCCTCCCGTGACCCACACATCAATTTAATTTCACGGAGAAATTGACGTCACCTGACCTGGTGTCACCTGATGCTAGAACGCCTCGGACGTACGCAAAACGATTGACCAGCAATTCACCATACAATATTTTTTTTCCAGCCTTCTGAACGCAAATTTTTACTCATTAACGCTGTAGAATGCTCTATGAAATATTTGTACTTATAAAAGACACACACTTTATTGGTAAAAAAGTTAATCGACATCTGAATGCCTCCACCCTATATTTCTCATAATGCACTTTTTGTGACATGGTACCATGTAGTGGAATCTCGAACTCGCACCCTGAGACCACTATCTTGAGCGACCACCCTCGGACTTTGTTTATTCTGAACTGCAACTTCCTTGCTTCCGCGGTCGTCGAACACAGAGTTCATGAGTGGGTTCTGGATCTCAGTTCTCGCCAGGAAGCGCGAGTTCTAACGACACAGATTCGCCATTTTGTAACAACAGAGGAGCATACCGAAACAGGCTCGTTCAGCAACGATTGAGTTTCTTTATACTCGGTCTCCCTTCTCCAATTTGTAGATAAATAAAAAAACTTGAATTCGAATTACAAGTTGACAAAACAAAAAAATGCATACCATTAAATAATGACCCTACAAGGTAAAACATTGTTTTCAAGCGAGTGATGAAAACTTTTCATCACTCGCCCATACATACGACTACACAAAACACACACACACACACACACACACACAAAACAGCCTAGTTTGAAGGCGCAGGGAGCAAACCGACATTGAAACCACACGGGAACGCGCTCAAGTAATATATTGGGCGTGGCACTCGAAAGGTTTTTGATAGCTCGACGTCGAATGTGACCTCTTTTCGTTTCGGGTGCTTTAACTTAACTCGTAAACATTACAAAACCTGAACCACTGTTTTTTTTTTTTTTTTGAACGAGACGCATGGGAATGTATTGTTGAATAAAGGTAGAACTAAGCAACTTGACAACAGCACCTTAGAAACGGAGCCGAAAGGTTGAGCGAGACAATTTACGAGTGGAGTAATTCACTAATTCACTCATTGTTTTACCGCATGTTACTTACCCGGTCATGAAAGGCCGTACAGATGGTGAAACATTTCTCGTCTGAGTCAGGATAAAGTTTTTTTTTTTTGGAAGTCTATAGTGTTCTATAGTTGTCAGTCATGCAATAAGTCAGAGTCCTTGAGTATTCATCTTTAGCTTACTCTCGGCATCAGCGTTGAAAAGCAAAAGCAGCGCTTTTTCGCCCAAAACATAAGCTAGTCACAATTACAAGAAATATCGTTTTGAACTCCTCCAAATGAAAGATTGTAAACTCCTTCAAGCTCCTAGGTGTAATTTTCACCGAGAATATGTCATGGGATAGTGATGTCCACTACCTTATTTCTAAGCTGTCACAAGTAGTAGGTCTGATAAACCACCACCGGTACATGTTCCCAGCAAAGGTGTAATTATTACTATACAGTTCGTTATTTTACTCCTACATAAACTATTGCAATTTAGTCTGGGGTATGACAACGTCGAAGAATCTAGAAAAAATACACTTGTTGCAACAGAAAAAAAAAGCGTTAAGGGCTATGGAAGACGTTCCATTTGACTTCCATACAGCTAGTTTATTTAAGAAGTTTCCCGTTATCAATATACACGCTCTATTTAGCTTTAGACTTGTCACTAGTCTAAAACGAACAAATTAGGGATACAAACTTTTTGCTAAACTTTGGACAGCTCTCTGAAAATATTCACGCGTATTCTACCCGTCGTGCGGAATGTTGGGAGGTGGCCACTGCAAGAACAAACTATCCCAAAAATACTTAACGTACTTGAAGATAAAACATTGGAATTCAGTACATTCTCCCTTCAAGAAATTTGACTAATTTTCTCCACAAATGAATCTGAGTATGAGCAAAACTTTTAGGGTCTCATAACTTCTATCTGCAAATAGGTCACTTTTTCTGTTATAGCCGATGATAAAATATATTATGTCTGAAACACGCTTTGTTAAATTGTGGTTATCAAGCTTTGGGAATGTTTTTTTTTCTCGTCGAGCTGCTGCTACTATGCCTTGTAGGCGGTCAAGGACTTGTCAGGTTGCGCCATACAGGTTTTTTTTTTGATCGTCATCATCAACGCACAATGGAATTAAACTCTCGATTATTATTATTATTATTATTCTTAAATTGTTGTTGGTGATAATAACGCTGGCGACTTCCTCGATAAATTCCGGAGGCAAACACTGGAACATGCTTTGACCTGACTTGTGCGTGAATGCATTATTGTGTTTTTCCAAAGTCTTTCAGATTAAACGAGTCCCCTGAAGTATGAACAAAAATTAAGAGAAAGACATGTGGCATTATAGGATTGCAAACTTAGAGAATGGAGTGGTTACTGGAAGTTCCAAGCGATATCGGACGAATCATACACCTCTATTCAAAGGGAGAACTTTCTGCAAATAATCCGAATTTTGTCTCTAAAGAATTGCCTTCAGATATTTGCTCCGAAAATCGGAACAACGACAATGTGTGTGGACAGGTACTGCAACAAATTCAGTGACTGCAAACTGATGCAGTGAACATTGTTCTATGCATAGAAGCGATCTAAGTAAAAAACGGGCTACGTTTTTGCTTTGTTCGTTATAGTGCTTATTGACTAATTCTGGCAGTAAATTGCATTAAGAAGTCATCGTTTTCTAAATAGATCACCTTTAACTTTAGAACTACACTTGACCACAAAGAAAGAAAGGACAGGAAAAGACAGGCAGCTGTCTGTCCTCTCCTGTTTTTGTTTTTTTTCTTTCTTAGTGTTGAAGTATAGCTCCAGATTTCAAAGTGATCTACTTCCAGGTATGTAACCAACAAGCTCAACTCTTAACCGTAACCGTAACCTTGCGTATAAAATTGAGCGGCTTTTCGGAATTCCTATTGAGTTTTCTTTTTCTTGTGAGTGAGCAACACTGGTTACAACACAGCTGCTACATGGGAAACTAAATAACAAGTGAGGAACACACGTGTAGTTTCCGATCGAAAACTCCATGCAACGAAGCGACGCTAAGTTTCGAGCAGCGTGACAGAGAGTCGAGCTTAGAGCAGCTGTGCTGATGTACATCCATACAGTAAAAACAGGCTGCAGGTGCGGATACTCTTTCGTTTTTGTTTTCTACTCAGAACTAAGAACGCGAGCACCGTTGACTCGCAGTTCATGTAGCTCGACGGGAGTCAGACGCCCTAGCTTAAATCGGTTGGCTAATTCATTACAACTCAAAGTTTCGAAGCTCGGGGTGGATACAGCGTCAGCAGCAGCAACAGGCGCGTAACATGGGGTTTGACGATAATTCCCTGGTCGTATACTCGTGATTTAAGACGACCATAAGACAGGGGAAACAAGAAGGACGAACACAACGAAGTCTCAAAACCAGGGTTGCCAGGTAGGTTCTAGCTCAAACCGCCAAATGCCAGACGGGGTAGCCCAAAAGTAGCCAGATACAAGATATTTATATAGCACACAAAAGTAGCCATTATTTAGATATCTGCAGAGCCCGAAAATATTGTGCGCTCGAATGTGCGAGCTCAAGGCGAAGGCACTGCGTCTGAATATCTTGGGTTTAGGAGCAGCTTGCAAGATCTACGACATATTAAAATGTATTGAAAACATTTTATTTCAAACTAAAAAATGTACACGAATTTTCCACAAGCGTTTTTACGGTTACACAGTGTTGAAACATTCGCCCGTGTTCGGCTGACTCGCCTCATATGATTTCTGTGTTAAAACAGGTAACACATTCTTTAGTGGGGTTGATGCCCTTACAGCACTTGCCCTTCCCAAGGAAAGCAAACTTTACATAGAGGATCTTTTGAAAAGTTGGAAGGGACACCCTGTCTTAGGTCTGACTTTGTCAGGTACACGTGACTGAATACTCTCTCCACGGCGGCATTCGAGGTGCAGCGTCAGAAGCGCGATAGCAAGCTCGGATAGCGACGGAAACATGGCTGCCCTTGCGCTTCGTACTTGGCCTTCAGAATATTCATTGTTCTAAATCTGTTGTCCAATTTAGTGGCTAGGATTCCGTGTTTTCGGAGTTTATTTCTCGTGATATTCGGAGGGTGTTTTTCGGCGTTTATTTTTCAAGGGGGATTCGGGGTTTATCAGAGTTTATTTTTGTTAGATTCCCAATTCTTTAACATTAGAAGTTTATTTTACTGCGTAAAATTTAAAAAAATCGAAAACGAAATAAATAAGGTTTTGTTACCATGACACGTTTTTTCGAAAAAAAACCTCGACGTGCAAAAAAGCAAACCCTTTTTTGTCAGTAGTTCTAAATCTTAAAGGAAACTGAAGTGAAATCTCCTCTTGTGCTTTTATAAAGTTTAGTTGTAAAACTACGTCTTTTTGGCTGTTTATTTTGTCGCTGTGACCTCAAAATTCAGAGTTTTTCAGATTTTTTCGGATTTATCCGAAAACTCGGAACCCTAGTTATGGCTTATTGTGCTTTAAGAAACTTCCATGTTTCGCGAGAAAGCCTTCTTTGTTATATACGGTACAGCACGAGCTATCGGGCGACATCAAACTCTGCTAGATGTCTTCAGTTGCCTTAAGTGTCCTTTTTCCTCGGAAGAGGTACCTCTTGAGGAGAATGGTGGAAAACTCGAGGAAATAAAAGACGCCAGAGTGAAGGCGAAATAGCTTGGAAGCATAAGATAAGCCACAACGAATAGAAAAGCGATATTCAGAGCTGAATACGTCCCTCTTCTCGCTGGAGCTAATAGGACCTTGCGTCACGACCACCCATCTTCACAAAAAAGTTCCTGGAAGCGGGAATCGGGAAAAGGTGGACTGTCGCTTTGTGTTTACGCTAAATTGTTTTTTTGCTCAACTACTCTAAACCAAAAAAAAAAAAAAAAGAAATCCGCTTTAGAATTTAAATAGCCCAAAAATAGCCACAGAGCCAATCGCCAAATTTCGACGAAAACCTGGTAACCCTGCAGCCAAAACACAGCTGCGAATATATTTTTCTGACTTATTCTTTCTATAGAATGACCTTACTAGAACTTCCTACTTCCTACCCTTACTAGAACTTCCTACTGTCAACCCCACAATACACGTCAAACGGGCAAGACCCAACGACCCCGATCCGAAGAAACCGAACCAAACCAAACAAACTCCCACAACAATAGAACAATAGAGCATCCACCGTCAACCCCGACACTCGACAGAAGGCAAACCCCAACACAACAATTCGAAGAAACAAGAAAAGCAAAGACACCACTTCACATCACCCGCACAAAAAGTTCAAGGTCACCGAGAACTTTCACGAGATAAAAACGTCCGCAACTCCTTGTCTTACACAATGGACGGAACACTTATGCAGATTCCAGCGCTTGTTATCCGAAGTCGAGCTCCTTCAACAGCCTTTTCCAAATATCCTTTTCCGTGCTAAAAGTTTTAGTTTCAGTCCAGGCTCGGGGAAACAATTGCCACACTCCCCACGACGTTTTGCTATTTCCGAATTTGACGCGTTCGACTGCACTCTACGACGGTACGCCCGGATCCCACGAAAAATGCATCTACTCCAAGCGCCGATCACACGTACGTTATAAACACGACAACGGTTCTGTACCTATCTAACCGTAAGTCGAGATGTACGATTCAAGTTCTCTGTACCGCGCATAGCAACGGTCATGTTATATGTCTGGCCCCGTTTCGAAGGGTTCCGGGGCGGATTCTAGAAACGCGCGTTGCCGACGCTGCGCTCGTCTCTTCACTGATTGGGCAGTCTTGTAACCGAACGTCTTGCTCCAGTAGATGCGGATTGAACTCCTTTCATATATTAAAGTGTGAGACATCTGCGTTCTATACACAGTCCCGACAATTGACGAGTACAGTTCTGGTGTTGTACTTACGTGTTAGTTGAACTGATGGACACAATCTTTAACCCTTCGAGGGTCGCCGCCCTCCATGTACATACGGCGGGGCGGGAGTAGCCAGCACGGTCGTCGCCATGTGTACATGTACGGCGGCGCTTAAAGCTGACCCGACGCTACAGTTTGATAAGCCGTTCGGGTAGCGTTACGAGTGGATCGTCACAGCGCTCGTCCTATTTGCGCATTTGATATCACCGGCTATAAACGAATCACGCGTAAGGGATGCGCGTTTTCTTGGAAGAAAACTTGACCGAGAAATGGTTGAACATGAATGCAATTCGAAATATTCTTGTTGTTGCTGTTTTCTTTTTTTTTTTTTTTTCAGACACAGTACGGCATCTCAGGTATGAGATGCCGCCGGCCTCGGCATTTCGAGCTGACGAACTCCTCAAAGAAAAGGACGCACACTGCGACCCACAACAAGGAGATGCCGGGGCTCCCATCCAGTTAAAGAGGGAAGTTGGGCTCTTCAGCGCGACTGCTCTGCTCATCGGAGCTGTCGTTGGTGAGATATAACGTCATCTCATTTCTGTGAAGTGTGGGGTAAGGGGGTTGGCAATGCAAAGATATATTGAGTTCTCTCGACTTGTCCTTGCGTTTTCTTTATTCGCTGTAGTCGCTGAAAGATTAAGAAACGCAGACAGTGGCGAATAGCGAGTATCAATAAATATCACTCTGCAGACGATAGCACTGCAGCATAGACTGATCCGATCACCTAAGATACAATCACAGAGCTAGCAGCATGAGCGTTTCTTAAGTTGTCAGTATATACCCCGCTCGCCGCTAAGCTCACATAGATGGCGCGGAAGCTACCTGCCGCCCGGACCGATCAACTCGTCAGCCTTTTAAAGATGCCCGACCCCGCTTACTGCGTGTGCGTGATCACGTGGTGCAAGGCAGACTGTTTATTGGCCCAACAAACACGTAGCTTCCAGCCAAACTTGTATACGTTAGTTCAAAAAAAAAAATTCGATTGCAATTACACATACCCTCGGGTAAAACTGTAGGCATGGAAAATTGATCGATTAACCTACACCGATTATTCGATGAATGTTTTAATCGCGATTAACTTTTTTGTTTTTAACCGGTTAATCGGTAAAACTTCTTCGAGACAAAAGAAAGTAAAAAAATCAACGTCTTCTTCACTCAGACGTAAACGGGCACACCTGTACGAAGGGCAAATTTTAGGTGAAATGTTAACCTAAAGTAACTCTAGAAGGTTACACGTGCTCCGGCCACTTCATTGCTGTGCGATTGTCCGTTTAGAACAGCAGCGACTATTGTGAACAAGCAAAGGAGCTCGCTTTTGCCGAAGAGTATCAAACAAGGAATTTGATGCGTTATAATGAATACTGTACAAGTGTGCTTCTATACCCTCCTGTCAGCTTAATGGTGAATGGACTATGGATTCAACATGATCTATGTGCCGAAAGCAATCACAACAGCCGTGACACATTTCTCGTAATATTCGCTGTAACTAGAGTTCCGTGTTGTGGTTCTTCCTTAGATTTCGTTCTTTTGTTTTGTTTTGTTAATTTCTTCCCGTAGATTTGGTGTTGTATAATGTCCGTTTTTGGTGTTGAACAAAAAAAGTGTGTTTATAAAAGGTTATGTCAAAAAAAAAAATTGGTTGTAGGGGCGAGGGATCTTCTAACCACCAGGGAGTCCAGGGAGTATGCGCGTGATCCGAACACTTGGAACACATTCCAGTACCGATAAGAAAAGGAAGCGAGATATTAGAAAGTTTTAGTAGATCGTTTTGATCGTGATTTAAGACAACCCTGAGACAGGGGAATCAAGAGGACAAACATGACGAGGTCTAAAAGAGTTCGTCATGTTTGTCCTTCTTGTTTCCACTGTCTCTGGGTGGTCTTAAATCATGAACGTAAACCAGCTTTCCTGCGCCTTATCACCCATTTTAGATCCCTCTGATAACTCCGATACGCCCGGTAACGATACCCGATAACGATACGATGCATGCGCAAAAGGCGGAGTATCCGGAATCGTTATCGGAGTCATCGAAACGATCCACCAAAACTCTCTAATAGGTTGCGGTTACTAGGAAAGAAGCAGCTTCGCGGGCAATTCAGTGCTGACTCTGTTCCGGATTGACACATAATCAAAACTGTAGGTAAAAATGCCTTCCCGTAAAAACTTAGGTGTTTTTCTTGCGCAAGGACTGATCCGTTTCGAGGTTTTTCGGTTTTCTCAGATTTTAATAATACCGCGTCGGGTCTCATTCCTCGGTGTTTATCGGTATTTACTAAAAACACGAAACTTCAACAACATTGTGTTTTTTTTTTTTAAGGTTTTACAGATTCGTCGTTTAAAAAGCCATAAAAGCTACAGTAATACAATCTGAGCAGGCGAGTTACAAGGCCGGAAAAATTATATAAGAGAATAATCGTAGCAATAAGTCCAATAATTCACCAAATTTTGTTAGTTACCTTTTTAAATATTTACATTAAAGGAGCTGTGCAACAATTTCATGGCTTTGCTTAAATTATTGTGGAAGTTGATGCCTGACAGTTCTGAAGTGAACTACAGAAAACAGATTTTGCCTGGATACACTAGTTTTTATAAAAAAAAAGAAAAAAAACCGAAAAAGATCCAGGTTTTTGTCGCCTCTCAATTCGTACGTCGTCTTCCGGGTCACGTGCGCAGTGACGTTGCTGTGGTAGGCGCGGGGTTTTGGAAAAGTTCTCTCTTTAGAGCCATCAGTGAGCGGCGAGAACTCATCCGCTCGCGACCGCGTGACCATATGCTGGCGGGCGCCGCGCGAACAATACGGTGAAAGGAGGAAGGTCTCATCCGGGTCCGGCCATACCCGTCCTTGCCCGTTCGGCGCTGTCCCCCTCCCCCTCCGGCTTCTGGCGGCTGTTCCGGCTGTTCGCGGTTTTGTGGACCTAGGGTAGATGGCGCCACTAAACTTCCGTATAATAAAAGTTTTGTCGATGATACAAGGTTTTTGGCACATTTATATATATGTTGGAACGACAAGATTTATAGAAAAGTTGCCTTTTATCGAGCAAGTATTCGCACAACTTGGTATCTTCCTAAAAGATTCCCCATTGACGTCACTCGGCGTGTTTTTCATGGCCGCCGCTCGCGGCTGCAGGTCGGGGAATATTCTAAGTTTTGCCTCGATGAAAGGAGGTGTGTTTTCAGTCATTTGTGTCAAGGTGAACAATATCAAAAGCAGAATATGCCAATTCTTTCAACGTTAAAATCGTTGCGCAGCTCCTTTAAAAATAAGATTCTAAAAAAAAACAAAAAACTTGCCGAGTTTTTTGAGCGTTGAGTAGCAGGGTAGTGCGCCAAAGTTAGCACTGATGCACCAGGCGCAAGGCTAATGGTGCGAAAATGTGCCCGCGTGGTTTAGTGAACAGGGTTCACAATGTTTTCTTATTTTTATTGGTTACTTGAGACGCAGCTTTTGAAGAAAACAATCGGTGACAACCCGAAAAAACATGCGGACGTTATCGTGCGGCGTGAAGCCATTTACAACTATTGAAATGGGCCCTAATCTTTTCACGAAGTTGTACCGAATTTGTTTGTGAACTTTTTTAAAACTTTTTATGCGCGTTGTATTTTCGGCTTGTGGTTTTCTAAGGACCCTAAGCTAGACAAAAATATGACAGTTTTATTAATCTACGCAACCAACCATAATTGAAGATGTGTATGCTTAACAGTAAACAAGAAAAGCCGAAGGAACCACAAAGCTCTCATTTGAATGTCATATATTAAAAAAATAATTAATCAGGAGAGCCGGAAAACAATCTCAATCCTTTGCGGTGATTTCTATTCTCCCGATCTGGCGTTGGTAAACGAGGTTTGTTGAATATTGTCACGAACGACAAGTGATGAGGCGATAGTAACTCAAGAAACTAAACGTTTAATGGGGCGAACTTGTGCCCAAAAATAAAAAGGGAACAGAAGAAAGTAGAGCGTCGCGGGCGTCGAAGTCGGCGTGACAGCAGAGTTGAACGCTGGGCCGAAACTGACTGTGGCTCGCCACGCGGAGCCCCTTATGTACATGCGTGGGCTTCTGAAATAATCGGCGTAGAAAATTTGACGCGTAGAACATTCGGACCTCGAACAAGCCAACAAGATTCTCGAATTTACCAGAATACTAGTCTGCAGGAATAAACAAAAAGATGCGTGCTCCCAGGAATCGAACCCTGGCTTTTCGCGTGGGAGCCAGGTATAACCGTTAGATCACGCGCGCGCTGCCTACTTGGCCAGCGGCGCGCGCGGCAATATTTAAAGCGCGGTCATGTAGAAAAGAAAACAGAGCAGACACGGACGACATGTCTGTTTGCTGAACACTCACAGAGACGGGATTTTCATGTCTTTTTTGTCGAACGCCACTTCGACAAAACTCCGATGTCTGCGGCGGCGAAAACTTGCGTTGCGGACGTCGAGTGGAGCAGCACGAGCGGTGCAAACTTCATCTCACAATTTCCTTTTTTTTTTCTTTTTTTCGTAGCCAAGGTAAACATTTCGTGTAGTGCAGAGAAGTCTGAAACCAAGTTGAGCTCGTTGCAACGCCTGGCACATATTGCCCAGGGCACGGTTTCCTTTAGAAAACACAAAACTTTCCACCAAAAAAACAAACAAAAAAAAAACCTTCGCCAGGAACAACCAGAAAAAACTAAAAAACCTTGAGTCGCATGTGTTGGCGTGAAGCACTCTAGTCTACCGCTAAAGAGCAAGACTATTACATATTCGCATAAAAAAAAATTAAAGTGTCCTCAGGGATAAAAGACATGACGGCCTAATATTTTGTCCATGTTGGGTTATCGGAAGTAAGAAAACAATAAAGTTTCCGAATCGCACTTAGTGGCAGAGCGTCCATGTTCTGGAAATGCTGAGAAACCAAAACTCGAGATACTTGACGCTACCAAAATTGCTGCGTGCAAAGTGTTGCCAGACTACCAAACAGTTTCGAATTTGATCTAATAGTTCATATGCGATTATATCGTGACAATTTTCGTCTTGTATATTATGTACCCGTGGCCATAGAAATCACCTTAACAGCAGCGTTTGTGTAGTTTTTACCACATTTTTAAAACAAACCTGTAAAGCTAAAAGAAAGAAAAAAAAAACACCCTGTACAAAGAACGCGCATTGCACGTAATTGGTGGAGATCATATGTTAATAATGAAATAATGTGGTGGGCTTGGTGATGGTTTACCGCAAACACCGCACATTTAATACCACTTTGCGAGAAAAGGGTTCAAAATGATAGATGTTTTTTTTTTTCTTCAGGATCCGGCATATTTATAACTCCCAGCATAGTCTTCAAAAACTCTGGCTCTGCGGGTGTTGCTACCATCGTGTGGTCTGTATCCGGACTCACCACCATTCTTGGTAAGAATTCTCGAATACTTATTTTTTTTTTTTTTTTTTTTTTGCGGGATGGTGACGAAACTGGGCGTGAAATATTTCGAGATTAGAACCTGCGATGAAAACAAACCCTGAAAATGATCGGCGTTTTTTTTTTTTTTTTTTTTTTTTTGTTCTAATGCCACGCAAGCATTAGAACAAAAATTCTACTGCCCACACACACTTGTGTAGACATTAGAATGTTATTCTAATGCCTACACATGTGTGTGCATCTGTAAGGTCGTTTGTGTGGGTTTTTGTTGATCTGGGCGTTTGTTTTTGCTGGTGTGTTGGCGCACCTGGTGAAATTCGCTTATTACAAAGTATTTGTCGTTAGGGCTCGTTCCAGGCCAAAGAAGACGCGACATTTTTTTCACGCCTAGAGTATGTACAAAAAAATACTTTCGATTAAGGCGCCTCTGAACTCCAACAATTTTTTTTTAAATAAAGATTATTTTTGTTGATATCATGCTCTAAGTTTGTTGAATTCGCTTTAAACCCACGCAGTTAAGAACAACATCGTGAAAGAAACGACTGCGTAGAAAACAAATTTAGGTAGGCGCCTAATTACTTTATAATATGTCCTATCTTACACACAACTACAAATATTGAAAGACGTCATTTTGTGTCCGAATAGAAGCTAAAAAAACAGACTTTATGATATTTCTTTATTTATTTTCTTAAATCAACTTGAATTTAGTTATTAGCTACAACTTGGATCTGGGTGTTAGCTTAGGTTCAATCGTGTGTCCCCGTAGTTGTGAGCGGGCAAGCGCGGCAGCGTACCGCCATGTTTTTCGTTTATCTGCACTGGAAGATGCCCCTGCACCAAGTGTTTGTGTGTTCGAGGGCTCCGAAATCTCTACTGGACGTCGCTTCACTGTGCCAGTAATTGCTAAAACCTACACGATGAGTAGTCCTTGTTCCTCTTATTATTAGATTGCGCTTTGCTCGCTGACGGATCGCGTATAGGCGTACTGCGATGAGATGATCGCGGCGGTTTTCGCCGGCGCATGGAGGTGATGTGTTCTCGATTTCCGGGTCTCGCGTTAAAAAGGGGTTAGCGCCGACTGTGCCCCCGAACGTTTTGTATAGCGCTGTGCTCAGGTAAGCTGACATTTATTAGAAAGGTTGGCTGCTACATAGAAAGTCTACGGCAGTCATACCACTATGCGGAATGCTTCGTATAGGAGCCGCATCGTGGCGCCAGTGCCCTTTTGCACGCTTCCAATAGTTACTAAAATGCTTCAAGTTGAGTATTTCTAGCTGAGAAACAAACGCATGAAAAATGGTTTCTTGCAAACCTTAGATAAAGTCACTTAACGTTCAAGGTTTTTTTCTCGTCTTTCACATCAGATGAATATTTGCTGAAAGTAACCCAGCAGATTAGTACAGTCTGAAAGTGTTTAAATACTGCGATACGCCACTCAGTCATTGGCAATAACCGGATGGCGGACAATACACGCTAAACAGAAGCCTGAGGAATATTCAACATGACAACTAAGCTGTCTGAAATTTTCCCAGCGGGTTAACTACAACACAGTGCTTACGATGGGTTAATTATTCTCTCAACCCGCGACAAATACTTTCAGAAATATTGAGCATTGATAATCTCTGAAAAGTAAGCCTCTACGAGGCTACATCCAATGCTTTATAAACATATTAAAAAAATATATCAATAACTTGATCACACTTGTCGTAAGAGGCGATGATATCATCATAAATCTAAACAAAGTATGTATTTACATTTTCCAAAACCATACTGTTGAGGGGCGAAAACGTTGCACAAATGCGGATGGGTCAGCAAACTGCTAGATTTAGCGTTATCCACACCTGTGATGTAGTTGCTCGTGTGCCTATATTTATGTTCATACGTATGCCAGTGTTTTCTCACATGTGCTTGTGTTTATTATTTTAGTACCTTCCTTTACCAGACTTACAATCAAATTAGACATGCGTGTTTCTGTGTGAGCGAGTGAGCATTTCTGTATCCATGTACGCGGTGCGATGTAATCATGTTCTCGAGTATATCAGCGTTTTATTATTTGTGCTTCCACTCCTTATTCTACGTCCTTCATTCAGCAGGCTATTAATCAAGCACGCGCGTTTGTGTGTGAGTGACTGGGCCACTACGTACGTATACGAACTCGTGTGGGTATGATTTTTGTCCCAATCCGTGTTTCTATATTTTACGCCGAATCTTGCCCTAGTACGCGTTTCCCTTCACGCCCAGCGGCTTATCGGAGCGGGGAAGTAGTAAACAAACTTAATTTCGGTTGACACCCAAAAAAAAGGTGGAGAGAGAGAGAGAGAGAGAGGAAGAGAACCCACGGCCCGTTAATTAGCGAAGTAATTTATTACGGCGTCACTCAAGCATGTTGCGTATCTATTTGATATTTCTCGTACGCGCGTGTTATACGCATGGATTGCTCCGGGATATGAGCTTAATGGATCTAAGAGCTTGAGATCCTATTCTGGCGCCATTCTTATCCGACAGCCGTCTTTAGCGTTCAAATGAAAGAAGGGCGCGTAACTTGTGTTGACTGAAAGGATGAACACGCGAGACCCTCGCCTGCGGCGCCTTTCAAATGGAGTCCGGAGTACGCGTATGCGCAGAGAGGATAGATATATTTCTGCCAAGTCCAGTAGTCTGCTCTCCTTTACGTTAGCGAAGGCGCCGCGCCGAGGCCCTGGCAGCGCTGATAATCAGCCGCTCGTGTGTTTACCCCTACGGCGAGTAGAACCGTGCACATGTACACAACTCGTGTCTTAGTCGAAACATGAAGAAAGAACATACAGAAGAAACGGAACAAGATACGACCACTTCCAACTGACTGACAGCCTAAGAAGCACATGACGTAGCGAGACCCGATCATCTAATTAACGCTCCCCAGCCAACGAGATTACAGCACTAGCCGATAACAATACCGAAGAACCAATCAAAAAGCAAGAAGCGTGGATGACCCCGCCCCGCCTTTCTCAAGTTGTCCGTTCCTATGAGCACGCGTGACTTCTTACGGCCAATTACAAGGATGCTCATGGTCAAAAGTTTGCTATAAGAACGTTTATTTAATGTTTATTCGATGCGTCCGCGAAGAACATTTCTTCTTTCTTTTTACTACAGTGAATTCGTGAGAACTCAAATCGTCGGTGAATTGAAGAAGACTCTTCGCTTTCTCAACTCTCTGACGTCGTGACACTGCGGCGCTGCTGCTGTCAGCACTTCGCATCGGGGAGGCTCTATACTCTTTTTCACCCCAACTTGTGCACCGGAGGCTCCACCTCTACAGGCCGCGCATTGGCCAGTCACCGTCGCACCACCACGAAGCGCTCCTCCGCCATTTTTGAATCAAATATAAACAAAAAAGTGTCTGCAAAGAAAAAGTTCTATACGAGCGTCGTAATCGTGATAATCCAATCATCTTAAATAGGGCTTATTATGTAGCACGTTTTCAGCTATAATTTTTCATATGTCCAAATTTATTGGTGTGATTCTTTTTAAAATACGAATCGCACGCAGTCGCTGCGTGGTGACTGAGGCCCTACTGACTGCGTTCGTTTGTTCACGGAAGAGTGAGTCGTTCACAAACAGAATTGCTTTCTTAATAAATACAGCACTCCCGACTTGGCTAACATCTTCTCTCAAATAAAACAATTGTACCGTCAAACTGTCCACTTAAACGGCGCAAGACTTGCAGCCTGAGTGTCTATTTCTTTACTTCTGTTGAATTTACGAACGCGTCCGGTTAACTCGGTGACGTCATGCTGTTGTTGTAGTCGGGGAATCGAATGCTCGACGCGCTCGGCCCGATTGCGTTCTTCTTCTGCGTGTTCAGATATTTTTTACAACTTTATCGTTCTGTTTTATTATTCAGCGTATTTCCTTTGTGGATATCGTTGAGGTAGTGTCCATGGCTCCATCTCCACCGCCGTCGAGACGTAAGCCAGCCGCCACGACACCTATAAATTTGTGGAAGAAGCATCGGCAAGGACGCAAGCTCTCGAGCGATTGCAAGCAGATGGTTCTTTCCGTGTACGCCAAGCTGCGAGAACAATACCCGGACAGGTTGAGGAACGACTTATACCAGCTGACGTCTGAGTATACTGGCGTCGGAGCACGGACAGTTGTTGCCATAAAGAAGGAAGCCATCACGAATTCCGGGCTCCTTCGAACTCCAACTGGTAAGCGCCCAAAGTCGGTTGGCACCCGTCGTCGCCTGGTCCAGTACGACTCTTTTGTGCTGTCTGCGTTGCGGTCCTGCGTGCACGGCTTCTTTCGAAGGAACGAAACCCCGACCGTCACGAAGATACGCGAAGCCCTCATTGAAGCGCTGAAGGATGATGAGGTCGCCGTGGAACCGAGTCCATCGACTGTGTACCGTCTTTTGCATGACATTGGGTTCGAGCTGCAGAAGAGGAGTCGCAACTCTCTTCTCATTGAGAAGGACGACATCCTTGTGTGGCGTGCGAAGTACCTCCGCTCAATCCTGAAGTTTCGAGCAGAGGGTAAGGCGATCTATTATCTCGACGAAACGTGGGTCAACGCCGGACACACCGTCAACAAGATCTGGGTCGACACGACGGTGCGTTCTGCCAGAGACGCAGGAAATCGCGGCCTCAGCACCGGTCTCAAAAATCCATCTGGCAAAGGCAGCAGACTGATTGTCACTCACGTTGGGGGTGACCAAGGCTTTGTGGAAGGTTGCCTCGACATTTTTCATGGAGTGAAGTCGGGCGATTACCACGACGAGATGGATGGCAACAGGTTTGAACATTGGTTTGACTTGTTCCTGACCAAGGTAGAGCCAGGAAGCGTTATTGTAATGGATAACGCTTCCTACCACTCAAGACGCGTGGAGTGTGTCCCCACGAAATCTTCAACCAAGAGTGTCATCCAAGAATGGCTAAGCTCAAAGGGAATTGACTGGGACAAAGACATGCTCAAGGTGGAACTAATTTCTTTAGTCTCCCAAGTGCGACACAAGTTCCTCAGCTACCGAGTGGACACACGTGCTGAAACTGTTGGGTGCACGGTTCTTAGGCTGCCCCCTTATCATTGTGAGCTGAATCCCATTGAGCTTATCTGGGGGCAAGTGAAGAATGAGGTTGCACGAAGCAACTCGTCTTTCAAACTAAAAGATGTGAAGGTGCTTCTAGAGCAGGCAATCAAGAATGTCACGAAAGACAACTGGACCGCTGCTATACAGCATGTTAAGAAGATGGAAAAGCAGTTCTGGGAGAATGACAGCCTGTCGGACAGAGAGGTTGCACCAATCATCATCGAAATCAATGCCGGAGATGTCAGCGACGACTCCTATGAAGATGAAAGCTGCGATGAAGTTGTCTCTGGATCAGGCCAGCCACACATTCCAGGTGTGGAGCCACTTAATATGTAAGCAGTGTGGCAAAGTATTTCTTCCATTGTGCTCTCCGGGAACTGCTGGAGGCCCACGTGAAGCCTTCTCTGCGTATAAGGCGGCCTGCCTGTGTGGGCTGACTCCCGAGATCTGGTATGCAACCCTGCCTCTCCGAAAACGGCTGCAGCAACACGACGAGGCGGCTTCGGAAGCCCACTTGAAGCGTTCTCTGAAAACAAGGCGGCCTGCCTGTATGGGCTGACACTCGACATCTGGTATGCAACCCTGCCTCTCCGAGAACTGCTGCAGCAACACGACGAGGTGGCTTCGGAGGCCCACTTGAAGAGTTCTCCGAAAACAAGGCGGCCTGCCTGTGTTGGCTGACTCTCGACATCTGGTATGCAACCCTGCCTCTCCGAGAACGGCTGCAGCAACACGACGAGGCGGCTTCGGAAGCCTACGTGAAGCCTTCTCTGAAAGCAAGGCGGCCTGCCTGTGTGGGCTGACTCTCGACATCTGGTATGCAACCCTGCCTCTCCGAGAACTGCTGCAGCAACACGACGAGGCGGCTTCGGAGGCCCACTTGAAGCGTTCTCTGAAAACAAGGCGGCCTGCCTGTGTTGGCTGACTCTCGACATCTGGTATGCAACCCTGCCTCTCCGAGAGCGGCTGCAGCAACACGACGAGGCGGCTTCGGAAGCCTACGTGAAGCCTTCTCTGAAAGCAAGGCGGCCTGCCTGTGTGGGCTGACTCTCGACATCTGGTATGCAACCCTGCCTCTCCGAGAGCGGCTGCAGCAACACGACGAGGCGGCTTCGGAGGCCCACTTGAAGAGTTCTCCAAAAACAAGGCGGCCTGCCTGTGTGGGCTGACTCTCGACATCTGTATGCAACCCTGCCTCTCCGAGAACGGCTGCAGCAACACGACGAGACGGCTTCGGAAGCCTACGTGAAGCCTTCTCTGAAAGCAAGGCAGCCTGCCTGTGTGGGCTGACTCTCGACATCCGGTATGCAACCCTGCCTCTCCGAGAGCGGCTGCAGCAACACGACGAGGCGGCTTCGGAAGCCTACGTGAAGCCTTCTCTGAAAGCAAGGCGGCCTGCCTGTGTGGGCTGACTCTCGACATCTGGTATGCAACCCTGCTTCTCCGAGAACGGCTGCAGCAACACGACGAGGCGGCTTCGGAAGCCTATGTGAAGCCTTCTCTGAAAGCAAGGCGGCCTGTCTGTGTGGGCTGACTCTCGACATCTGTATGCAACCGTGCCTCTCCGAGAACGGCTGCAGCAACACGACGAGGCGGCTTCGGAGGCCCACTTGAAGAGTTCTCCAAAAACAAGGCGGCCTGCCTGTGTGGGCTGACTCTCGACATCTGTATGCAACCCTGCCTCTCCGAGAACGGCTGCAGCAACACGACGAGACGGCTTCGGAAGCCTACGTGAAGCCTTCTCTGAAAGCAAGGCGGCCTGTCTGTGTGGGCTGACTCCCGACATCTGGTATGCAACCCTGCCTCTCCGAGAACGGCTGCAGCAACACGACGAGGCGGCTTCGGAAGCCTACGTGAAGCGTTCTCTGAAAACAAGGCGGCCTGCCTGTGTGGACTAACTCTCGTCATCTTGATTGAAGCCCTGCCACTTCGAGAACTGTTGCAGCAACACGACGAGTCGGCTCCGTTATGTTGCACAGAAATATTAAACACCGAGCCATGTTCAAGACGTCGTTCCATTCCCTTCTCGTCTCCCAGGCTAATATTGCGGGATTTAGCATGTCTTCAGCTTACACCGGCTTGTGTGCACGCATCTGCTAGTTCCTCTTAGATTGAATCTTTATTTAGGCAACAACATACAAACAGTCGTTGCCCAAGAGCTGACACAAAAGGCAAACAGAATTGCCTCACGAGGCGCCGCCCCCCCCTCCCCCCCGCTCCCCCTCCCAATTACAAACATCATACACACTTGTCGTACACAATATAACAGCATAATAAGGGTACAGCAAAGGTTACAGAATAGACTTGCACAGCAGAATTCAATTTTAGAACACCCCTGGCCCCAAAGACGCCAGAAATGCAGTTCGTTGAATGCAGAGTACACAGGAAGTGCCCGAGGTCTAATTGAACAGTGCAGGTCTACAGAATTTGCTTGTGTTACCAGTTTTTGGCTCATGAGCTTACATCACATTGTAAACCTAGGACACAGGACAAACACGAAAGGGCCTTTTAGTGTTTGTCCTGTGTTCATCCTAGGGATGTACAAAATACGAACGTCAAGAAGGTTATGAGTCGCAAAGATGCAGGGCTGTGGCACTGCAAACAAAAGCTGCCACAAGTGCATTCGCTATACACAAATGCATGCTGGTGCTGTCCCAGAATTATTTTATAGTGATTCAAAGGATTAGACCTGCAATGAAGTGACATAGTTCCGTACTAAAATAAGTGGATGTGGGGCGGTCAGTTATAGTGCCCAGATGTAGTACAGCTGCATCTGTTTTCTCGAAGGTAAGAGAACTGGGAACAAACAATGCAAGCATTGTAACAGGAAACTGTTTTGGGCAGTACAGTACAATACCGAAATTGTTCGTTTTAGGGGGTTTTACCATGGGGGAGGGGGGAAAGAGAACAACCAATGCTGTCTATATCCACCATTTGATCATACAATTTTTCGACTTCGAATGCTACATGTCATCGCAGCAAAAAAGCAGGGGCTAGAGGAGCTGTGGACAGTGGCCTGCAATGAACACAGAACATGAACCAGAGCTACTATGAATGTGGTATGCTCCTTGTTACCAACAATAAACCTTGTAGATATACTTGCAGTTTTCTTGTTGACTGATTATATTACTATAACTGCTCATATTAGACCAACAATATTGTATAACTGCTCATATTAGACCACAATTCTCACCACTCCACATTCCCGGCTTTGATGCAGTCGACTTCAGCTGCAGAAAACACGTTTTACACTATTTTGAGAATCTGCTGAGTAATCCGCCTGTTACAGCAATCTGGCACTTTACCAGTCATTTCCAAATGCTGTCGGACATCTCGCATGCCTATCGCGGTGCAGCAGAGAGCCGTTCGCGGGCGTGGTATTTGACGCTGGAGAGACTGAAATCGCAAGCTACCAGTTCAAGAAGCAAACAATATAAACTTTTTCAACAAAACCGCGACCGTAACGTAAGGGCATGTCACATACCAGGCAACATAAAAAGCGCGAATGTTGCGCGGCAGCGAAGTTGCAAACGCGGTCCGCATGCCCGATTGAAAGCGATGGCGACGAAGCGCGACGATAGCTGCAAATCATGTTTTCTATGCATCACATTTCCTTGCAACTGTTGAGATGCCGGCCAGTGCGGTTTGATAGCACAGACTCCCGCTCTTTCGCGAGCGACCTGAGCGACCGCTACGAATACGCACGCCACAAACCTGCTTGCAACCCGCTGGCTGAATCAACTGTCAACATGCACTCTGACTCCTCCCAGTGGGAGTGCGGGTGAGGACACCCGGCACTCTGGTTGGTTGGCGCACTGATACAATTCTCTTTGAGGAGAATTCGCCGGTGCACAAGTTGAGGTGAAAAAGAGTATAGTGAAAATGGACGACACTCAAATCCTGCAGAGCGCTTGCAATTCAACGGCGCCTGAGGGAGAGGATTGGGTCAGAATATGCGCCAATGTTGCCTGCACGAGAGCAGACGCCCGCTCTGTTACAATTCTGTTGCCCCGTGCGCCTTTCCTCCTCTCGCCTCCCATTGCAAGCAACGAACGCCTCGGCGTAGGCTTTCACGCTTCCTTCTCGCTCCCGAAATTGCAAACGTCGAAAGGAGAAAGCAGGGTTGCCAGACAAGCAGCAGCGTCAAAGATGGCGGAATTTACCATTTTTTGCGTTACACGAATGCTTAACCTATCGGAGCAAAACTGGTGGCTATAGAAAAGCAATCATTGATACCTTGCGTAAATTATATAAGCACATTAATGGGCTCTTATGACCTGAGCTAGGAAATAAAACGACCCTTTGCCCCGTTGACTCCCAGCAAAATGTAGCAACTAAATGGCGTCCATATCCCGTGATCCCCAATCTAGCAGTTGCGCCTACCCTCACTAGAGCCTCCCTACTGCGCATGCGCACACGCTTCATCTCGAGCGAATTTTGTTTCTGCGAATGCGCGTTACCTACGCCTGGTGTGGGCAAAGCATGCTTTGCTCACACCAGGCGTAGGTAACGCGCGTTCGCAGAAACGGACACACTGCTTGCAAACAAACGCCCTGCAAGGCGTTTGTTTGCAAGCAGTGTGTCCGTGTGTAGTCACTTCGAGCTTAGGAACCTATGATCACGCATCTTGTGTCGTGATTTGCTCCGCGGCGTTCTTATCGACTGGTGTCGTAACCTCGTGGTATGTAGAGCGATAATAAGATGTCCAAGAATCGCCAGGTTTTGAGAGCTGTCACCTCTTGGTAAAAACCGTACGAGGCAAGAGGGTGTCACAGGAAGAAAGAGTTGTGACTCAAGTCGTCAGTTCGGTGACCTACATCTATAGTCGGTGACATGTTAAGAAGTGGAAGCTCCTCCCACCTCTTTCCACTTTAGCCGGGCGAGCACTGGAAAGGAGGCGGATTCCTCTTATGCGTCATGTTCTTGAACCCTGAGACGGGGAAGGAAACTCTAAGACATGATAGTAGAGACAAAAGAAAGGTAATAGATAAGCGTCAGTCACCTTTATTTTGTCTGTCCTTACATATAATCAAGTTTTCTTTCCAGTCTCAGGGTTTAAACATCATGAACATACATGCTTCAACAAGCTGTGCATGTGGGCCACAATAACCGCGACCTTCCGTTTTTGTTTCCTTTTATTCCATGTACTTCACTTCATGATTACCACAACAGGACAATGCACTGCCGTATTAGATTTTTCTGTGTCCGCCTCCCCAGCAATGGCCTCTGTGGAGTCTCGTAAACACCCGTTTCAGTGGCTCGGCATCTTGGTAAGACAAGTGAAGGTCAGCAATGGCGGCTGTAATCTGGCGTGTGCTTAAAGCGTGTATATAGTCGACAAACGCCGGGGTTTGTGATAACGCAGATTAGGTATATCCTGGCATTAGGCTTACAGTCAGCTGCTTTTAGCGACTTATCGAGCAGGTCCTGATGAAATGATTGGCATTCGCATCGCTTTCTCTTTCAGGTGGATTATGCTACGCGGAAATGGGTTCGCTCCTGCCGGCTTCGGGCGGCGACTACGCGTACCTGACCGCGTGCGGGAAGTCGTTTGGAAAAATAGGAGACATCCTTCCCTTCTTCTACGCCTGGAGCTTCGTCATCATCTTGGATCCGATGACCGCCGCGCTTCAGGGGCTCACGTTTTCCAACTATGCGCTCAGCGTCGTGTACCGCGACTGCAGCCCGCCTTATTCGGTGACGGTCATGGTAGCGCTAGCCTTTATATGTGAGTAGAGTTCCTCAATATGGTCACCCCAAGGGAGAGCAGAGTTGCGCGTTTGTTTTCTACGAGCCGCCAAGCCGCTATCGCCCAGATCAATCACGTGAGGAGCAAAGAATCCAGCGCCGTGCAGGAAAGCCACCAATACGATCGCTTCGCCGACGTTGCACGCGCCCCGGTGTATGTTCTGCTTCTGCCTTTTTCTACTCCTTGCCGAGTTCAGACGCGAGACGCGTAACGAGCAAAGAATCCAAGGCCGTGCAGAAAAGCCGGTGCCAAGGCCATCCGCCGAGGATGAACGTCCAACTCTGCTACCGTACGTAGAGTATATACGCAGGAACTCTATATGCTAATGATTGTTTATCTTTTATATTTCGTTCACGTCACTCTCTTCTTGTTTTTGAGCATGTGGTAACCTCGAAGAACGAAGATATTGTTAAAGGAATAAGCTGATATATAAGGATATTGGTTTGAAGCACCTTGGCAGGGTACTGCTTCCTCAAGTTACGTGATCGCGACTATACTATATGGAAAGTATTTAAGTCTTTTTTACTGGCTTCTGGGACCTGCATGTTGTAAAATGACATTAAGTCAGAACAAATAAATTATCTTGATTTACTGTTCGCGCTTATACATCACTCGCATGACCAGCCTATGGTTACCTGTAACATAAAGATACCTTTGCAATCGGCAAATCAGCCCGCACTCACGCCATGTACGGTCGTGTGAATGGGGTATTGAACATCGTTTGTTACGAAGAAACAAACGTGACGTAAAATGAAGCAACACAATGTTCGTTTTCTTGGAAAGCGGTAATTGACGCCTAAGGCAGTTCTTGTCAAAAATTTGGGATGATAAAATCATCAAGAGTCCTGAACTAAATGTGTGCTTATTGGACAAAAGACGCGATGAATAAAGTACTAAAAACTTCGCTTAAAACGGTTCGACCTGGCTATAGGTATCTTGGGGCATGCTAACGTGCACGCTTTAAATAACAAACAAAAAAAGTAGCAGTGCTCCGCTCATTCTGATGACTCGATAGCTTCAAACCATATACACTTTAAGATGTTCTTTGCTTATACGAAATCATTGAACTTACAGCGCTCGCCACAGCCGTCAACTGTTTCTCCGTGAAGACATCCGCAAGAGTCCAAGACGTCTTGTCCGTCATCAAGTGCCTCGTCCTCATCGCCATCATTATAACGGGTGCCGCCTTCGCTACAAGAGGTAAGAAAACTGAGCAAGCTCACTGAAACGTTGCCGAGTCTTCGCCTTCGTCAAGGAATTCGCTCTACACCTTAGACGAAATCTGGGGAGCAAAAAAAAAAAAAAAAGCAATTGAATTCTTACTAACTGCTGTACTGCATTAGCTTAAAGTACAATTACCTATCATTTGAACATAAACACAGCATACAAGCAGTCTTGTAGGTGTTACTAGAAAGAGTAATCGACAACTACAATCAGTTTTGGTTAACAATGTATTCAATATTAAATTACTTGATTACTTGACAGAAAAAAAAGACATTCGTTACTCAAAAAAGTAACCTTTACTGTTAACATTACTTCAGATTTTCAGCGAGAAAACTTTTTCTGCCGGTTTGAAAACGGTCTTTTCGTACAATATCCTATTGGATTAGAATAACCGAACTAGAAGCTACCCATCTTTTCCGTTTACTTATTAGGAAGTTTTGGGGAACCATTTTTGCACATCCGATAAGGTACGGTCGATGGGCCCTCCGGTACGAACTGCGCATGTGCGAGTCGTCTGTGGTGGCGCATGCGCAGTTCGTACCAGAAGGCCCAGCGTACCGTATTGGATGTGCAAAAACGGTTTCCTGAAACTTTCTACTTCGTGATTGCCTGAAGCTGAGCAGGTTGGTTAAGGCCCGTTCACACTCTTGCGACTGCTTACGACCTCTTAAACCTGGGTTCCTTAAAACTTCTTAAACCAGAGAACACACTGGCGCCATCTATTGGGAAGCAGTGTAAACTCGGCGGTCCGGCATATTTTTTTTTTATTTCTCGCGCAATATCCTTTCTTTTTTTGGCTCGAAAAACTTTTGTCAATGTTATAAACGAGCCTTTCTATGGGTATTACGCACATTTGACCTCGGAAATCCCGCAAAACCTTCGCTTTTGTGAAATGCAGTTCTAGGGTCACCGCATAGATGGCGCCACAATGTCAGTGTGTTCCCTCATTCTAGAAACATTTAAGAAGTTGTAAGAGATCTCGTCTCCCTCAGTCGTACTCGGTCGCAAGAGTGTGAACGAGCCTTTATTCATACTTGTAGGATATGCCAGCTGAACGAAGGAAGAACTTTCTACTTTGATAGACCTTCCTCCGGTCGGAAACTTGGTTCCAGGATTCCTTGGCAGAAAATTCGTTGAAACAAAGGGTAGCATTAGGAAAGGGGGGGGGGGGGGGGGGGGGCGCAAATGGCAACACAAACAAGTGATTTTTCGCGATTGCTCACTAAAAAAAGATTCAAATTATCACAAAATTACTACAAATGGTAGCTGATTACAAGTAATTTGGTTACTTGTAATGGGTGGCTTTCAAGTTTGCATACAAGTATATTAGAAAGGAGATCTAAAACTTCCCTTCTGTTAGAAGTACGGTTGGCTCCGACGGTTTCTTAGCTATCCCGAACTACCTAAATTTTCAGAACACCCGGGTTTCCACATTTACTGAGTTGCTATTAATTATCTCTAAATTCACATTAGTTATTGTGCACCTAAACCCCCCCCCCCCCCCCCCCAAAAAAAAAAAAGAAAAAAAGAAAGAAAAAAACAGCACAAAGGCGAAGAAGTAAACAGACAAAAGCGCACTCGCAACTGGTTTTTATTTGCGAAAACAATCATATATATAGCTTCGAACTAACACATACTCTCTCCTAAGATCTGTTCAATCCCCGTAACAAGAAGGAATACTCATTCGCCGATAAAGAAAGAGACGCATCACGCATTTTTTGCACTTTGCCTGGATTTCAAAGACGTCATGCAGCTCTCTAGAAACCCTACCCGAGTATCAAGCCAAAAACCTGGTGTCGCCGATTGACGGGGCAAACAGGCAACGACTGCAGTGAGAGGCAAGATTTCCCAATGGAGTGGCTTTTGTCACCGCGGCGTGTTCACGGGATCGCATGATCAATGGAACACCTTCCCGCCTGGCCGATATAAGACGAGCAGCACGACGTTAGAATTTCGTAGACAACACCCGTGGTACACTCCATCGGGACATCTTGACACTCACTCCAGTCGTTGCCTACGTGCCCGTCATTTGGCGACACCAGGTTTCTGGCTAGATAAACGGATAGGGTTTCTAGAGAGCTGCATGAAGCCATCGAAATCCAGGCAAAGGGCAAAACATCCATAAGTGATAGTCCCTTCCCTTATCGGTGAATGAGTATTCCTTCTTGTACGGGGGTCAAACAGATCTCAGGAGAGAGTATGCGTTAGTTCGAAACTATATATATAATTGTTTTCACAAATAAAAACCAGTTGCGAGTGCGCTCTCGTCTGTCTTCTTCCTCGTCCTTGTGTGTTTTGGCGCTTTTTTAGGTGTTCATGAACCAACTGGCCCAAATTGGTACCTTAATGTAGTTTTTGAGAAAACGGCAAATCAATGTGATGCCAAAACCAGCATTCAAATTTCCCCGCGCATTTCAGTGCGTGACGTCCTATGTTGTAAAAACAACTCTTCGGTTGAGTGGGCAGTCCGAAAAAAAAACACGAAGCATCCCGCACATTCCTTTCGTTCTGCTCCAGCGAAGTTACCCGATATTTATTTTATTCCAGGATAAGTCTTGTGCGCCGTCGAGGACAAGTTGTTCTGTGTCAATTAGAATATCTATAGTTACATTTTCAGTGTTGCCAGTACAGACTTTTGAATTTGAAAAAAAAAACGCTAGGACCAACATTAAAAATTCAAAAACTTCGCGGAAAAAAATTTTTTTTTTTTGCCTCTTGTTTTGATTACTAGTTCAGCTGTTCATTGATGTATTGAATCAGTATGGAGGCAAATCAACGACCAACAACAGTTTTCCAGAGCACATCACAAAAACGCTATGAAACAGCAAACATAGAAGACAAGTTCGATGCCAATTCGTTTAACGTTTTGTTGTTCACCCAAATATTTAGGGGGAAGGGGGGGGGGGGGGTGAAAGGAATGGCCTTAACTGGCCGCAATCAATACAAAACAAACAAAATATTCATATCACCCTTGTCACAGGAGCGCGCGCAGTTGGCGGCCCAAAAAAAGTAACAGGGTTGGAAGCGACGAACGGGCTGTTACGTGTTGTTGTCGGATATTTTTCTCGTAGTCACATGGTCCACGGATATAACAGTCGAATGATTTCAGTCTCATTACCGCTCTCATGTGCGTGAAGTGTTGTATGTAAATATAGCTTTTTTCTTATTTTTGCTTGCAGTGAACCACCTTACATCTGGTCCATTCTTCAGTGACGACATTCTTCCCGGAAACGTGGCACAGGCATTTCTGGGGGCTGTGATCTGCTACGGAGGATGGTAATTGTAGTAGTAGTAGTAGTAGTAGTAATAGTAGTAATAATAATAATAATCGTTATTGAAAGTACCCTAAAACAACCACATTGGTCATTAGATTAATTGGACTCCACAAAAAACACTATAAGTAAGAAGTAAAACTGTACATGATCACACTGAAAACACGCAAATACACTAACACGTTGTTTACAAACAAGCCTGGGTTTTCCTACACCAGTTGCGAGCACTGCGCTTGCGCAGAACCAGATTCGTGTGAGGGAAAGCTTGTGGGCGTACGCACACCGACAGCAGCGCCACCACGCTGCCGCGACGTCAGAGTGTTGAGTTGGTGTATCCACCCATTAGGACGTATGACGTATCCATTCATGGAAACTTCATATCTTTATCGTTATGAGCCAGCAGTCTTTACTGCGCTCACTACGGATTTCAGGGCTCTGCAGTTTATAAAAAAAAACAAAAAACAATGTTGGTGCGATACCATGATACTCCTTGGCAGGATGAGAACGGCTGGAAGCCGGTAACTTGAGAATACGGTGAAAGCTACGGTCGCTCAGTGCCAATAAAGTAACGGAGTGAGGCAGGTGACAGCGTGTACCACCGGAGTATGCTTTAACCGCGAATAACCGTCGTGCGTTTCGCTGCGTCGCTCTAATTCACTGGCCGCGTGCTGCACTCACGCATAGCTCATAGCGCAGTCTTCGGAGCGGTATGCAGGATGTAACGGTCGCCCTTCGCCAAGTTGCGCTGTTAGAGAAGAAACGAGGGCTCTCACTTCGCTTGCGCTGCCTGGTCATTCTTGGTTGCCTTTACTATAACACATGCCTGCCTGGTTTCATGTTTCTTTTTTTACCACTGTGCAGGACGCAGATCGCCTTCATTGCCGGAGAGATTACCGACCCAACTCGAAACCTGCCAAGGGCACTCTTATGCGGCATCCTCACCGTAACAGTGATCTACGTTCTAACCAACGTCGCTTACTTCATCGTCCTCGACGCCGCCACAGTCATCAACACAGAAGCCCTCGCAGTGACTTTCGCCACAGTGACTTGGGGACCCGTTGCCGCTACCGTTATCCCCATAGCGGTATCCGTCTGCGCCTTCGGTACCCTCTTCGCCGCTTCCTTCGTCAACGCGAGAGTCATCTTAGCCGCAGCCAGACAGGGCCATCTTCCAGCAGCCTGTTCCCTGGTCTCCGTCAAGACTTCGGTACCTCTTGCCGCCACCTTGCTTCGCGGCATCCTCTCGCTCGCATACACCTTCGCCGGTTCGGTCGGTTTCATCGTGGAAAGCTGCGCGTTCTTGTACAACGTCTACGAAATCTGTGGAGTCCTCTGCTTGTTCGTCCTAAGGTCATCGATGAAGGACGCTCCGAGGCTGTACAGGGCTCCCACCGTCCTCGCACTCCTCAAGCTCCTGATATCCATGTCGCTGGTGATCATGCCGCTCGTGAACGTGGACGAGTACATGCAGTACGTTCTGATCGCGGCCGTGTTCGGCGCGGGCGCTGTGTACTACACGGTGTTTGTGGTGTGGGGGATGAACATCCCGGGGGCTCGGCCGTTGACTTTGCTCGTCCAGAAGCTGCTGATGTCGGCGACGTGCGCGAATGAACTCGAATCGCTCTTGAAAGACAAGATGTAATCGTGTTGCTGTACAGATAGGTTTTTCGAATAAATGTTTTATACTCTGTTCACCTTTAGGTACAACTGAATCCGGCGCTACGATTGGATGGAGGCAATTAAGCACTGTCACACTTGCATACCGGCTATAGTTTGCTTTTTTGGTTTGGTATCACCGGTTAAACCAGGCACACACACAAAAAAAAGCCTAAGATTGCGGCGCACTAGTTGGGGGAGGGTTTAGTCTGTGATTTTAAACGCAAAAAGACGATGGGCGCAGTCACGATGCACTTTTGATTCTAGGTTGATTGTTGTCATCATGTCATGGCGTCGACTGCGGTCCTACTTCAAGTCAGGGATGGGCAAAATACATGCAAATATGTATCGAAATACAAATACAAAATACTTCGTCAAAAATGTATTTAATTACAAATTCAATTACATTTCCAAAAAAGTATTTAAATACAAGATACAAATACAACCAAATGTATTTGGTCTCCTCCAAATACTTTTCCAAATACATTCCTCAAAATTTGCGTCAGCGACTTCAGGGCACAACGGGTTTCTAGGTATCTCATTTTAATTTTGCATCGCACACTCGGGAGTTAGTGTGCGAGGCTCTAGTAGCGTAATAGAAATATAATCACAAAAAAAAAAAAAATGTAATCAGCTTGGACGTAATAGGTGAAAAAAGTACAGATCTTCAAGCAGCTTTTTTTGTCGATTACATTCTGGTATAGACCAACAAAGAACCTAGACGACCAAGACGCGCAGCACTAGCTAGATAATTTTTTTATTGTTGCAACTCGCACCAGTTACGAAAATCTGGACGACCCGCACATTTAGAATGTTCCAGGCAAAAATATGGATGGAAGTCAGGCTTGAAAGCATCACAAGTTGTCACAGGCACTTATTTAGCCAGTCTGCCTTTGGACGTCGATTTCGTCACTATTCTTGCCCTGGACTAGCACCGTAATCACAAAGTCACTAAACGCTTGTGCTTGATTGAGAGACACTGCATTCGGTGCAGAACGTAGTTTTCTTCCTGCTCTGGACAGTGCCTTTAAAATAAAGCCGGAGGAGAAAAAAAAGCCCTATGGCCGAATAAAGGATTGAGACTATATCTTACATCCACATGCATAAAAACATGTATTTTTCACCCACTGGATTGTATTTAATTACAATTGTATTTGAAATACCCACGTATTAGTATTTAAATGCACACGTCAAATACATTACCCAATTTGTAATTAAATACAAATTCAAAATACACAAAGGATTTGAAATACGTATTTCAAATACTTGTATTTGAAATACTGCCCATCCCTGCTTCAAGTGAAATGAAGTATAGTCGTTTTTTGTGTTTATAAAAAAGCAATAGTGTGATACTGGAACCATGGTGTGCGGTGAATGGCCACCTGATCATTTGTAAACACGAAGTATATTGGACAGACAGAGGTCAGGAGGCAAGCGTTTGTAGGCTCCATCTTAAATGCGTCTCAAGATGCTTGTTACGGTTCCATCAAAAATACTCATTTTATGTATCATGCGATACCTTTACGGTCAAAATGTGGTTAAAACACGATCGAAATAATAAAAAAATACAAAAGTCTAAGACTGCAAACTGTACACGCGATATTTCAGCGTGGCAATTCTTACACCAGCACATGTCCGCCCACATACAAGGTTTACAACAATCTCTTGTCCCTCGTACTTCAGTGCATCTCAGTTGTGGATTCTGGTCTGCGCTCCGGCTACTCTATTACGTCGAAAACTCTATATCTTATTCGATGAAGATGTCACATAATACAGCCCACACATTTGATCTACGATCAAGGTGGCGTCAAAAAAGAAACACCCACACTGCGCTACAATACCAGCAACTACATCCTTTAGGGGGGCCATACGAGTTGATGACTAAACGGTCTTATCACCCAAAATTATAGTATCTGAAATACGATCAATATCCACTCCGTCTTCTGCTAGGATAAGTCACCTTCAACAAATTTTACGTCTAGAATGTTTTTGTTTTTCAGTTTTCTGACAGGTATTGAATTTTATGTCTAATCCGGTTTTTATATATTTTACAAAATTAGATCGCATGCTACTGGAAACCTTGTTAAAGACGACTGAGAGTCACCTTGCTAGAAACCAAAAGCTCGCCTCAACGGCAGGTGAGAGACATTAGCAACTAAAATCCCGTATTAACGATACGTTGGCTTAAAATTTTGTTCCCCGAAAGGTGTTTGTTGCGATAGCGTGTTCTCTCATTCTCGTACCAAATGTGCATACTTTGTAAAGTGAGCGAAGATGACCGACATCGGTATGAAGTAGTCATATTGTTTTAGTTTTAAGAATACCCGCACCAAATCTATATAAATTTCTTATTATCTCTTTTGTGTAGACGCAATGAGAAAGGTCACTGGAAGCTAGGATCACCATTACAATGAGTCTTACCACCAATAAAACACATTGTTGTTGAAACAATGACAAAAGTCACAGGAGGTTAGAGGGCCGGGTCGATGATTAGAATGGGTGTTAGCTCCAATTCAATGCCACTTTTCGTCAATTATCGACTGGGTAACGGCTGCCGTTGCTGCAGTAAAATAATTTTCGGTGACAGGGTACCGTGATATTGTGGTATCACCAATGCTCAAATAGCGAGCGGTGCTCCACTGTAGCCATTCATAACAAAAAACGGAAGTGCGCTAGTCATAACGTCACGTGAGAGCGCACGCGCTGCTCTCCTAAGGTATAATAATACTCGAACATCTAGACAAAATCGAATGTCACTTTTTTTTTCACTTTGTGTTTGTAGCCCAGTAATCCGGCCTTTATATAAAATATAGCTGGTTAATGCGTGCGAATTGTGATCTGCAGCCGCTTTATCAAGAATTAAATGAAATAAACATGGAAGATTACGGAGCATAATTAAGCTGTCTTTTCCTCTCACTCTCTCAATATCTATAGTTTGCGCAATCTTATACAGACCTGAAAAAAAAAAAAAAAAAAAAAAACCTTGTGCCTTTGCGAATTTATGATGCAGGAAAGAGCATTCTTTTTTTAACTCTCTTCCTAAAAACTACCTGTGTCCGTCATTTCATCTCATCGGATAAAATGAGTTTTCAGCCATATACTCCTAAAGGGTCTGCGAACACGAGCAGAATGGCTAAGCATTGTTGAAGGTTTTCTTAATGAAACGGTTTGGTATTTGCGCTGGGATGAGTGTAGTTGATACGGTAGGCACCGACAGCATCGCAGAACATAGTGAATTTCGAGCATCTCATTACCGCTCCGCAGCCAATAAGTTGGCAGCATCAGCCCCAACACAAACGCTAAAGAACGAATCACGAAACAAGCAGCTTGGACATAATGTGGAGAGAAAGTCGTCTGCTCGTTGTGCAGGGGTTGCAGTGACGTCAGAACAACGTCGAGCTCTGATTGGTTTTGAATGAAAGGATAGTGGGTAGACCTCAATGCTAGATGCCTCGAGGTCTACCCATTATTTTTTTTTTTTTTGATCAGCCAATAAGAGCTCGGCGTTCTGGCCCCCTGTGCAGGAAGCAGACGAACTTGTGTTCCGCAAAAGCATCGCCCTACGTTCATTAATCTGGGCGAAACGTAACACGAAGAGCTACCAGATAACTCGAATGGACGCGATTACTAAACTCGGTTTAAAGCCTTCTACAAGTAGTGACTTGAATTGAGAAACTAGCTTATCTATTGACGAAAAAGGCGCATTGTCAACCTGCTTCATAATATATTGACCAGCCGAAATTCTAATTGAACACCATTATCCCTTTTCTAGAGACACTTATATTCACTGTCGATTAAAAAAAAACGAGGAGTTTTGATTACAGTACCTTATCATCGCCACACAGTAGTATTGCCAATTTAGCGATAGTTCCGCTAAATTTAGCGTCTTTTTTTTTTTTAGTTGTCTAAAGGGAGAAATTGCAGTTCTGCGGGCGGCGGGGTTTTTAACTGTTCAAGTCATGTTAGCGGTTTTTTTTTTCTTCTGGTGGTCAAAAATGTTCTTTAAGTTGCATCTGTCAATTGTGAATGGTATAATTTCTCTGGTAAGTCATAATGGGGTCGTCATCTTTGCTTACTCTCAGCAAAATGTTTTTTTTTTTCCCGAAAACATTGGCGACACCCTCGAGATAATATGGTGGGAAACATTGAAATATATTTTGAATCGATATGGGCGTGAATGAATAGATTATTTTTCTAAGTACCAGATAAAATGGGCCCAATAAATTATATGCGCAAGAAATTAGAAAAAAAAATACGGAGGCTAAAAAGATTTATACCTCCAGACTAGGGTGCCTTAGCGCACATGAAGGCTCTCTACTCCATGACTGGTTATTGGAACTTCCAAGCAAACTCAGATGAGTCAGATATCCGTACTGGAATATAAAACGCTTTGCAAAGCATGTGAATCTGGTGATCGAAGCTATGGACGGCTATCACATTTTGCACAAAAGATTGGAACGATACGGAGGTGTACGTTTGCATTCAGTTGACATCGTTCTGTGCATGGAAGCGGTCTGGGTCAAAGAGATGAGCTCGCGTTTTGAAAGTTATTTTCTTCATTGTACTGCTTTTAGCCTAATTCTAGCAGTAAATTACGTTGAAGGGTCAATCAGGCTCTGCAGCTTGAATTCGGTGGTTTTTACTGGTTTCCCGGTATTTTTATTGTGAGTGTTAGATTTTTCAGTTGGCAACCCTGCTCGGCCGCCAACGAGCGAAAAAATCGCAGAGCGGAAGCATACTGGCTTAGAAGGGCGAAGGGAGGAATCATACTTTAGGTTTTTAGTTTCTAGGCTAGGTGGCGCACGCTATTGTCCGTTATAAAGGATACAGCCGTTAGCATCCATCCATCTATCCAGAATGCGGCATTAACCCGTAAGAACGCCGATAAGAACCCTATTATTTTGTTCCTGGTGTCAAAAGAGTTGCCATAACAGTGTAAACTCTTTTGCGTTTTAATAAATCTGGAGCACATTTCCTCAAATGCACTTGGAAGTATCAATCGCTACAATCAATGCAGGAGGCTCGGCGAATCGCAAGACTAAACATATATGTTCATACCAGACTTGACCGGCACTTATTACGAGCAATCAAAATACTGCTAATCGAGTACTTTTTGAATAAACTTTGTAACTTTTACTATTTTGTTTTCTTCTCCCGTTTCTAATGACGCCTTTTGTTTCTGCAAGTTTCATAACAATTTTACGAAACTTCGTGGATAAAAGATGAGCAGAGTCTAGTTCGCTCATTCTTGTCCAATATTGGCCAGTGCAGAAGAACCGTTTTCGAACCGGAGACAAAACTGTCATTTTCGAAAATCTGAAGGAATCAGAAGGGAGTAACGGTTACTCTCTTTCTCAAGAAGTAATCAAGTAAGCTAATTGAACGCTTTCTAAAACGAAAGCATTTGTAATATTAATTCATTACTTTTTTTAGTAACGCGTCCACAAGAGTGATTTACACTTAAAATGGCAATTTGTGTTGTAAGATAACAATATGCGGCGAACTTCCTCCGTTAATCGCAGCGATTGGCTCTCCCTAAATCTTTGTAGATAGGTAAGCCCTCCAGGTTCCTAAGGGTGTAAAAGATGCCTAACGTAAAACAATTATGTGAAGTGAATATTATCCTCAATCCCTACGTTTAAAGGAGCTGTGCAACAACTTCAAGGCTCTGCTTAAATAATTTGGGAGTTGGTGTCTCGACCTTTCTGAAGTAAAGAACACAAAACCGCTTTTATCTGCATGTCCTAGTTTGTATTTTAAAATTGATAAAAGTTGAGGTTTTCGGCACCTCTCAATTCCTTTACCATCTTCCGAGTCACGTGCGCTGTGACGTCAATGGGGGACCAGCGGGGTTCCGGTGAAGCTCTCTCTTTAGAGTCATCAGTGTCTTTGTCACGGATGACTGATGACAGTCAGAGCGAGCGAGAACTCACCCGCTCGCGTCCAGGTCACCTAATGCTTGCGCCGTGCGTTTGGTACGCCTCGGATAGATGGCGCCATTAAAACTCCGTATAATAAAAATTTTGTCAATGATACCAGTGTTTTTACGCATTTATATTTATGTTGGAACGATAAGATTTTTAGAAAAATTACCTTTCATTGAGCAGGTATTGGCACAACTTCCTACCTTTTCACAAGTCCCCTATTGACGTCATGCCGCGTGGTTCTCATGGCCGCCACTCGCGGCTGCGGGTCGGGAAACATTCTAGCTTTTGCCCCGCGATTACGTGGTGGAATTCGCAACATTTCGAAGGAAGGAGATGTGTTTTCTGTTCTTTCTGAGAAGATAAACAATGTCAGAAGTAGAAGATGCAGATTCTTTCAACGTTAAAATCGTTGCACAGCTTCTTTAAATGTCAAATGAAGAAACATGAGGAAGAATCTTCTTCGGATATTTGTCTCCATAGTATTTTTAGTTTAAGATTATATGGAGTCACAGTAAGCAAAATATAGTGCCACTAATTTACTGATATATCTAAATGGGTGCTAGGATTTTTCGTTGAGTTGAAGACGACTGAGAAAAAAGAAACCATTAAAACAAATAATATAACTTATAAGATATAGGTAATTTTAAGAACGCCAAAAGGTTGCTAAGCGTATTAGTTGGAACTTTGTACTTAAACTGCTTTTGCAGGATCCGGAATATTTGTAACGCCCAGTGTTTTTTTTAGAAAAATGCTGTTTTTTTCTGCTGGTGTGATGCTTGTGGTATGGTGCATATCGGGATGCTTCGCCATTGTTGGTAAGCATCAGAATCGCCTTTCCATGATCGCGTGCGACATTAGCATTAAAGCTATTCCTGAATGAATAAAAGAAAAATAAGCAAATATGCGGATAAATGTATAGGCTGCCCCAATTTGCGGACCTTTCGCTGTTAAACAAGCAGGAAAGATCGGCGTCTGCATAAAGAAAGCTTAGACTTTCACCAAGTATAATATACACTGCACAGGTCAGTCTTTGCAGTGTGAAATTTTTGAGGCCATGTTCGCAGACAATCGATTTAGCGACGCCTTGTACTTGTGGCGCCATCTACCGATAGTCGCAGCGAACAGACGGTGACCAACCTTGACTCTGGAAAAGTTGCTTGCTCTCATCTTTCCTACTGGAGGTCAACTAGCGCCTTCATATTTCATACGGTTAAACTGACCTGCTCAATGCATATTTTTCAGTGAAATGTTGAGCTTTTTGTGTGCCGGCGTCGATTTTTTCGGCTCGTTTTACAACAAAAGGTCCGCCTGTGACAACTTATATATTACGGAATTCTTCAAAATATAAGGGTGTTGATAGAAGCCACGTCTTCAATACTTTTGATTAATTATTTAAGTATTTTGTAAAAGCTTAAGCAGGAAGCTACTCTTCAAAGTTGAGACTCCGAAGGCGACCTGCTTCATAATTAATACCCGTTACTCAAGCAACAGACAGATTAAGAAATGAGGGGCATGGCTCATAATGTCAATGACTCTTAGTTGGTAATTCCTTCTTCGGTATTCTTATCAGCTAACGCTGCAATCTCATCGGCTGTAGCGCGATATTAACATTCTCGGGACTTGCTACGGACTGCGTTCCCTATGTTATCATTCACTAAAAAGGGGGAAAATAAAAGTACCGAGAAACACACGTATTTCAAACCGAGCTAAATATTCTGTGCTCGCGTGTTTCCGACATTTGTGTTATAATATTTTTAGTTTATATGGCATGCAGAAAGAACTTGCCTGCCTTATTTGTAGAGTTCGTGATATGGATCTCGCAGTGTTCAGACTGCGTTGGAGTACTATACGATAGCCTGTGATGCATCAATCAATAAGCGTGCTGTTAAACAGAGCATGAGGTTTTACGTGTTCACGTCATTCTTAATGCCGCACCGTAGACTCCACTTTTAGTTCTTAGCATATTTTCTGGCCTCCTCGTTGTCGTAGGTTCTTTGCTTATTCGACCTATATTATTGGGTTTTCTTGTGCTCTACGAGAAACTAGACGTTCAGTATACTCATGATAATATATACCCGAAACTGCGACAAAAAAAATTAAAATTGATGGGGTAAAAAGGAAAATGTAAAGAAACAGGTAACTTCTCAATTTGACACATCGTATGCCTCCTTTTGTTTCTTTTTATGCCACTTTCAAGTTTTTTTTTTGTGTGCCCTTGGTTTTTAGTAAATATTGGCGTATTTTGAGTTCATATAATCAGCATCAACAATAGCTCTCCTGCACTCTGACGGCATTTTTTCTTAAGTATAAAGAGACGGTAATTTGGCACGCCCTTTTCTAGAGAAAATATATATTTTTATATGAATGCTTCTTCTCTTCTTTTTTTTGCGTGAAAGACAGTGCGTGGGAGGAGTAGACTCTATATAAATTATCTGAGACAAGCGTCGTGTTTGAAAAGAATAACGAAGAATATAAACCATAGGCCATGACGAAAATGTGATGCCCTTCACCAAAAAGTGTCCCTTATATACTTTTCCTAACACTGGTAACTTCTAAAACGCAACCGGCATGGCGTATTTTTTTTCTCGTGATAATGTGACGCGCCATGAACGCGGGCGCGATCGCGTACGCAGACGCACTCAACGTTATTAGATTAGCTCAGTTACGGAACTGCTCATAGACGCCGTATGCACGAACAGTACCCCCCCTCACTCATCACGACTCGCAAAGCGTCGCTCGACGCGCCGCCAGACGGCTGCTTTGGTAACTGAATCAGGATACGTACGTTTCAACGTTACTAGAAACGTAAAAACCAACGAAAAAAAAACTCTTTTTGTTGTAACATTTATTGGAGTTTAGTACAAAATGAGGGGCGCGTGATGTTTTCTAAAATCTTTAGTTTGCAAGGTTTTGCGGTACAATTAATATTGTTTTAATACAACCATGCCTCAGCGAGGATTTCAGGTAGCGCGTCCCGACCTAGGCTCATCTTAACTTCGAGGCGAATTCGCGGCGCGTCCGCTGGGGAGACGGGGGTGGCTTCCCTGTGCCTCTTTCCACTGTATCTGTTTTGGCTCCGAAATGGCCGATTGAAGCCGAAATGGTGCAGTTCCTCGAGGGATTAATGGCGGCGTTGTGATCGCCTTTCGGCGCTTCAGCTGGGCTCTTTGGAACGCATAGTTATGAAACGAAAATATGGATGGCGCTTCGAACGACGCTTGGCGGATTGAAGTGAGTGAATGAGGGGGGGTACCCCCCTCCCGCGAGAGCTCCTCAACTGCGGTAATCTAATAACGTTGGACGCACTCGCATGTACCGCTGTCATCAGGTTCTCAATGTTTCTTGACTACACAAACTACCGCACAACAGATAGAAAAAACACAGATAAGATATAACGCAACAAACATTAAATAATAAATAAATGATTAAAAATATACTTACATGTCGTAGAAGACTGGTCTTTTACTTTTAGGTCGTAAACAAAGCTGCCTCAACCGCGCTGTTATCCCAGCTGTTGTTCACACGCGTACTCGTACGCTCGTTCCAACGTTGGCTGTGGCTCCTCGTTCTCATTTTTGCCTCCGTAGTTCACTGTGATCTGAAACTCACCGCAGCCTCCGTTATGAAGCATAGGAAAACGTTTCTCCTGCTTAAAAGCATGTTTTGCGCTGAATCAGGCGCAAATGAAAGATCGGCCAACTTCGGTGCCTCCTGTGCGGAAAAACACTGAAAGAACACAGGCACGAGGTCACCTATGCATCACAGGCGACTCGCCTGCAAACGGAAGTAGTGTGCCACACTTGGACAATGGGTCATTTTTTTGACTTAGCGGCCTCAACGACCTTGGCAAGGAAAGAGGGGGGGGGGGGGGGGGGGTCACCGAAAACTGCTAGAATTGTGGTTCTAACGAGGGGACACGTAATCGTGAATCAAGAACCGCGGCCCTCTCCCCGAGGCGTACGCGGAGCTTTCCAATACATCTGTGCCGAGAGAGACCAGGAGGGGCCAAACTGCGGCTCTTCGCAGATCCAAGTGCAGCTTGCTGCTCACTGGTAAGCGTTTTCACCCTTCCCCTCCTGTATCCCCAACATCAAAAAACGAGTTCTAGAAAAAGAGCTCACAGTCATGGCTGCTTTGTACTACACTACACTGGAGTGTTTTTTGTCACATAAAAGTGTCCAGGGGCCCTGTTTTCTATAGTGTTCTAGGAAGAATTTAAACCTTATACGCATAATGGTCGTTAGGGGCACGCATTTCTTTTCGCTTAGCAGTTGAAGAACCATTCTGCAGCCTGGTGTTATTTCTTGTAGTCGACAATTATACTTGTCCGCTTTGGAAAGGACTGAATACTCCATATCGCTTCTTTTTAAAAGTACCCCCCTCCTTTTTTCCCTGCAGCTCTCTTAACTTTTGTAGTTTTGTCTGCGAATATAACTCCATGTCACTCTGGCCACTCCTGAGATAGACCTAGCATTGCTGCTATACTTACCGAAGATGCCTCCGGGAGGAGAGGCGAAGCGATATGAAATATTTTTTTTTTTTTTTATGTTTTGTCGCGTCGGTGTTATTTTTTCCACTATGACGTCCCTCGCCTTTTGGAGTGTTTTTGAAAACAGAAAAAAAGAAAGTGAATACTACAGTGCACGCTGTCTTGTACACCATGAGGCCCAACAACGTGTTGCAAACAGGCACGGCCGTCAATTTCAAGTGACTGTTTGCACGGCTCTCATTGGTGATAGCCGACGCTTACTTCCGACGTCGGCGCCAGGAACGCGGTTTTTTCCTGACCGGCGAAAAACAGGGACGACGAAACCAAGCGCGCAGCGTTGACCTCGACGCGCGCGAATCGCGTACAAAAACGCTTCATGCGGGTCACGCTTAAGAGTTTGCACGAGGCCCTTTCATGTATCCCAAAAAGCAGACTATTACAGGCCGTAGCAAAATTTTCGTAATATTACAGGCCGCTTTGTGTCTTCTAATTCAGATGTATCGCTTACAGAACTTGCTAAAATTCAAATGAAGATAACCGTTCTTATAAAAAGGGTGGGATAGAGGGGCTTCATGTTAAACGAGCCGTAGAGATTAGTGCATGCAGAAACAAAGCTAGAAGTTTAATCAAAGCAGTATTTTAGCAGATGATTATAGGTGCATTCATGCGAAAAATCAGACCACCGCTAACATTTGTAACAACGGGCTCCGACGCAGTCGTCAAAGAGACGCACTTGTGGGGCACTCCCTCGACACGAGCAGCAAGCACCTGTTACTGCGTCGTCTGCTTTCAACGAATGCTTGTTAAAACTATCGGGAGATGGCGCCACAACCGCGCCTCTGGACACACTGGAGTGTCTCAAAGCTTGTTTTTAAGAGTCTTAGCTCGGTCGAACTTGTAAGAGCCGGTCGTTGTGAAAATGTTGAGCATGTTCTATTTTTTTTAATGCTATAATATTTTTAAATTTCACAATATGCAAAATACTAAACGCAAAAAAAAAATCATTTTCTTTGAACACAAAGCGCAGGCGAGTTAATGAATACTGTATACGCGATCACTGCCCCAGTCTCGGGTTAATTTTATAATAAAAATTCATAACAAATTGAGCTCTCGCCGCGCAGTCAGCGAAGTATCCTGCTAGTTTTTGCAGCTAGCCACTCTTGTATGTTTGCCCTCCCGCTATGGACATAATCAAACATTGCGGTGATGGCGGACGTCGGGGTAATGATCCCGTCTACAGTCTCTGCCAACTTGAAGAAATGCAGGGCTATGCTTATCACGCTCATGATCGTGCTACTTGCTTCGTGATTAGCCGCTTCGAAGTACTAATTAATACTAATATTTAGACGATCGAGCTTTTGTCACATCCTGCGTTTCGTAAGCTCTCGGTAACCACACTGGGAGTGTTCACCATGTTGCGTTTGGCAGGAGGGCTTTGCTACGCCGAACTGGGCGCAATGCTTCCCGTATCCGGCGGCGGATACTCTTACGTTGCGGAGGCGAGCAGATCGCTAGAAAAAATCGTTGATTGCGTACGCTTTATGTACGCCTGGAGCTACGTGACCCTCGCCGACCACATGAGCGCCACCTTCCAGGGACTATCGATGTCCGGCTATCTACCGGGAATTTTCTACCCGACGTGCAGCGCCCCCTACATCCCGCGAGTGATGGCGACGCTCTCCTTCACGTGTAAGAGGGATTCGTTCGAGATTTCGAGACTTTAACCATATGTAACCGTCATACCGTATTTACTCGAGTTATAGCCGCACTGTTTATGAAGGAAACCTGAGGGTTCGCTTTTCCGCTTTGCACGCAGATTGTCAATCACTGCGATCTTGGAATACATTTTAGCGCTCAAAAAACAGGGACAAAGAGACGAGAAACAGACAGCACAGTGCACAACTCCAAAACCAACTAGCCCAACAATCTAATCTACTGAAACCAAGTTTGATTCCAGCTTCCAGCTGTTTACAGGACGGAGATAACGTCTTTGTTTGAAGATACCGTCTGCGAAGATTGCACTTGTATGGAGAATCCTGTTCTCGGTCTAATTATTCTTTATGTTATTTATGTGCAACGCAATGATTGGTTGTATTTGTGTTCGGTAGGAAGGTAAGGGCCTTGTTCATATATAGTGCGGCTATCCCTCGAGTAAATACGGTAGTGCACGTACAAAAATGTTATGGACTCATCGTGAAAGGCCATATAGAAGAACGCGCGACTCTGACGGTACGTCGCCACGGTGGCGCTGCTGTCGGCACGGTGCGTGCGCAGACGCTTAGCCTCACACAAATCTGGTTTCGCAGGCTTTTCTTTTTTGTGTGGATGTACGTATCTTAATCACAGCCGTGTATAGAGAGAGTTTGGTCAAAGGGAGGCACGGGCAGTGCCAGGGCGTGCGCCAGACTCGGAAAGAGGGCTTGGCATGCTCTCTTGACCAACCAGAAGCCGAAAAGAATCCCTTAGCGGTGGTAGCGAGAAACAGTTCTGATTAAAGGTATGTTCGTATATGGTTTTAATAAGCGCGTAACAGTGAAGTGTAGTAACTATTCGGGGTTGAAACTAGGCGGCACGTGTTGTTTTCATCATGATCGTGCAGGAAAATGTAAGAAACGAATGTGCCGCTCGAACTCTGTTTTGCTCGGACACAGTGTCACCGCTCGGACGGCAGATTCCCAGCCCTCGGCGCCTGGCGTACGGATTATGTCGATCGTTCCGCTAGTCGCACTCTTCCACCATCGCTTTGGATGAGCGTGATTGAAACATCACGTGTACCATATTTTCAGCCCTCGAGAGTTACTTCATTGCAGTTATCAGGTTTGTTTCTCGCGACCACCGCCAGGGTATTATTTCCGGCTTCTGGTTGGTCACATTCGAATTTCTGAAGACGCCCTGGAACACGCCCAGCCCGCTTTCGGCCAATGGCGCCTCCGCATTTGTCTCCTATACTTCCCAACGAATGGCCAAACTCTCTACATATACGGCTCTGCATATAAGCAGAGCCGGCTCTGCATATACGACTCTAAAGTTAATGGCTATACTATTCGTAAAGGCGGTAGCTTGCACCACCTAATTGAAGTTGTAAACAGGATGTTTTGTCTTGATGACTTCGTTTCACACCACGTTTTACCGCAACCGACGCCGCGGCCAGATAAAGCCTATCATGTCGCGCCAAAAAAATGCATTGTCATGGCGTTCGTTGTCTTTGTACATTTGCAACCACCAGCTAAACCAATCACGAGAAAAACAACAAAAAAACTCAGGATTGTGGGACATTAACTGTGCGTGATTGATTTAGCAGTTATACTAGCAAACATACAAGGACCATCATGACAATGCACTTTTGGTGTTGCTTGATTGGCCATATAGGATGGTATAGCCTTGACTGCTGTCGGACTTTTTTGTGAAAAGAATTACGGTGATTGATGTATCGCAATGTTTGATAGCTTCGATTCGCGTGAAGGACCGAATAATGAAACGGGGTTCACCGACGGTTCAAGGCAAAGTAAACAAAAGTGGAGAAGACAGCTTGAAGCAAACACAAATAAAAGTTTGCGCACAAACGAAAAGAAGAAATATTGGACTTCGTTTGGTTTAATGGGGTGTGGACTGTCAGTTTCACTAGCTGGATCCTGCAGGAAACTCGTTACATATAATGTAAACTATCGTCCTCTAACTCTTTTACATAATTGCGATTTTTAAACCTGCGAATAAAAGGGATTTCATATATTTTTAATTTTAGACATATTTGAGTGGTTACTGATCCATTTAGAGTTGGCTGAGTGCATTGCCTGTTCAATGGTGAGAGGTGTTAATTTGTGAATGCTTAATTGTACGATTAAGTTATACATATTATTTTTCCCTGAAGATCGACAGAAAGATAGAGATACATAGAGACGCACTTAGTGCGCAGAAATGTTCGCTTGATCGTATTGTTTGGAGGAATGTGATTTCTATTTCTAAAAAACTTGCTGCATTAAACGTGTATTGAAAAAAACGTTGGTCGCATGCACATACTTGAGTAGCTGATTTCAGATAGGGCCGAGTGTGTGTATAGCCGGTTCCGCGCTGAAAAGTGCGAATGTTCAACGAAACAAACGTTCTGTTTTCGTGTTCTCTACAGGTCTGGCAACGGTTATCAACTCGTTTTCGGTGAAAGTATCCTCTTGGGTTCCCCCCCCCCCCCCCTTCCAAGGAGTGCTTTCTACAATAAAATGTCTCATCTTAGTCACCATCATCATGGCAGGAGCTATCTGCGCTTCCAGGGGTAAGCTCGTTATAGACACTCTTTACACTCCATAGTTAACGACAACCTAACAAAGGTAAGGAGTGGCTTTTTATGTCGACGGTTATTTCTTTGTTACTTTCATATTACGGTACTTAATAATGACTGATCCCGGAATGTCATGGGATGCTCAGCGATAATAAGGTGCCCCACACTCGCCACTACCAGGACTTCTTACGCTGCAGGTGACTGTAGTCAATACTGTCATAGCCATAGTCACTTCTGTTAGTGGCGATAGTCACTGCATTCGTCAGATTTTGACATTAGACGATAAGAACACCCCACAACCAAGCAAGAAACATGCGAACGTATTAATCCACACGCTCAGCGTTTGTTACACTGTCAGTGACAATTCCCGTGATCCCGCGAATGCTTTACTGCACAAAGAAATATGAATGACACACCCAATGTTCTCTCCTCCAGTGAATCACCTTCATGACGCTCCGACGTTCACCTCTGACACTACGGTTTCGAAAATTGTGGTGGCGTTTTACGCCTGCAATTTGTCGTACGGGAGCTGGTAAGTAAAATATTTTGTTAGCAGGACCCGAATAAGCGAAAAAGCGCCAAGGAGCCTTGCACCAAGCTTTCGGGTCAATGTTTAATAAAATGTATATTTTAATGTAGCAGTAATATAATGTAATGTAAGGATTGTGGGCAACCTGGCGATTCCAAGCGGTTGGCCCAGGCTGCCCCTCCTACAATCATGAGTGGTCATCTTGACCACGAGGGGGCAAAGGGCAACTGGCCACGCGAGCGGCGCTCCGCCGCTGATAAAAGGCCGTCGCAGTGGATGCGCAGGGGCTGTTGGGATCGCGGCGCAGGCGATAGCGCCCATTAAATGTTTATGTGTTGTTGAACCGGTGGGCTGTGTCATTCTTCGAAACGGGTTGCAGCAAGGGAAATCCCACAGGATGGAGGGTTAGTCTTTCGGTTGAAGCCTTTACACGGTAAAACTAAAAGCGTAGAATGACAATAATAATGTCCGGAGAAGGGGAGGAACAAAGGGGACAAACGACAAATACAAATATTTAAGCACAGCTAGGTGATTGATGCGCGAGCAAAAAAATCCGCCTGGTCCTGGTCCCGAGGACCTGTTCATTTCCAGCGGAGCGCTCTTCCCACTGTGCTAACCAGGAGTATGACGTCACTAGAGCAAACGGGTTTTATCCAGACTTGGACGTAGTTCAACTACTCTACTCAAACTACTGTAGTTTAACTACTTTTCCGAGTAACTTGGTAACTTTCAATTACAACTTTATTTGGGTAATTAGTAGTTTAATTTAACTACGTTTTTCAGGTAACTTCTACTCAAATTACTAACTACTTTTGAAATCTAATCCTTTTTTTTTTTTTCATAACAAACGTTTGAGCGCAGAAATAAATAAGACGCTGGCAGGTTAAGTGGTATTCCCAAACAAGTTGCCCCCTCACATTCCGTTCCCAAGCACTTATTCTCGGCAGCTGGAGAAACCGCATCACAGGCGTCCTGGGGCCAAGGTGGCGACAAGCAGCCAAAACATAACACCGGCGCGCACGAACGCAGGCAGAGATGCTTAACAAACCTTGGTCGGGTATTGACCTAATCCGGTAATCCACGCAGGCGCCGCGCCTCCAGCTGCAACCGTGAAAGACGGGGACACTCCGAGGGTTGTTGTTGTTTTCATGTTGACTTCCTCTATTGAGTTCTGACTCAAGTGGTAGGCTCCACAGTGGGCGCCACTAGAATCACCTCGCAGCTGGGCGCCTGTCCTCATGGTCGCCTCGTCGTCAGCGCATACTCCCTTCCGAAGCCGGACTCCCCCGCGCACAAACGCAGACACGGATAATCCGTTCATGGGAGCACGTTCCCGCTTCCGGCTTGTTCACGTAATCCTTCACGTCCTTCCGACCTTCCACGCCAGGGAGACCTTCACTTTGTTGAAAAGGTTGTACTTGTCAATCTTGGGGAGATCCTTTTGTTGGACCTAACGTCAGCGGCGAAAAGCATTTTTTTCTCTCAGTGGCGTAGCATTAACATTGCGACGAGACGCGTAGTCGTTCGGATGATCCAATCGTCGTGGCGTGAGACTTGATCTCTTGACGGTCAGGTGCACTCGCTCGGTGAACTCTCCGAACGTCCTGAGAATAAAGAGGGGCCATTCATAACAGTCTCAACTTGCGGAATAAAAAAAAGATGGGGGAGGAGAGTTTGCTATAGACCGACACGCGGGATTGACGTCACGGCGCTGCGGCGGCGCTGCGATCGCACCGGAGCCGGGGGGTGTGGGCAAAAGGGCGCACGTTTCGCATGGGCGTCATAGCATTTCAGCATTGCGCGAAGCTGTGTTGCCGTTAATCTCACCGAAATGTACAAGAGAAATAGCGGAGTGAGCTCCTACAAGTTCTCGACAGACTCTGAAAGGCATAGAAGGTGGATAATATCCGCGGATTGAAAATTATAGTCGCCTCACGCGAGACCGTTTGTGCGGCAAGCACTTTCTTGGCGGCAAGTGCGGCTTCCATTTCAATCTCCGTCCCGACACTTGTTTATGTGCAGGGAAACCGTCGTCTGATCGAGACCACTCGGATTTTGTTCCCACGGTGTTCGCGCACAAAGCACCGGCCAAGCGCTCGTCGGGGGCTCGCTACGCCCGTGCTGCCCAGCAGAAGGGGATCGGCGACAAAACGGCAGTGTTGTAGGCGTTACCGAAAAAAAGTAACGAAATACATTACTCGTTACTTGCAAATCAAAGGTACGCGTTACTGAGCTACGTTGCCTAAAAATAAAAGGAACGCGTTACCGCTACCGATAAAAAGTAACGCACGTTACTTCTGCGTTACTTTTTAAATTGTGATTCAACACGTTTTACGGTTTTGACGATACATGTATGCATAAGCTCATATATCAAGAAACATTATGTTGATGCAGAAACTGAACATAATTACTTTATCTCTTTTTACGGTTTCACCTAAATACTCACATGGCTTGACGCCTAAAAACACAGAAAAAAATTGAAGTGTAATTGTTGTAACGAGTAACGTAAGTACGTTACCCGTTACTGTGTCGAAAAAGTAACGAGTAGATTACTACGTTACTGGAAAAAGTGACGCGTTCCTGGTAACGCCGTTACTTGTAACGTGTTACCGCCAAGACTGCAGAACGGACAAAGCGTTACTGCTTGTCATGCCTTGTGGTCATGTGAGTAGGAAAAATAGCATACCTTGACTTGAAGACGCTGTGTGTATTCATTTAATTAATAAATACACTTCCGCAGACCCACAGTCTGCTGATCCGGCCGGCAGTGCGGAAACCGATTCGAAGTAATCGTAGGCCTCGAGAGACATATACGCCTGCTTCGTGTCGGCCGTGAACTGGCTTGGCGAAAAAAACCAAATAAACGACGACGTAAGCCGTCGACTTCGGTGGCAGCAACTTCACGTCGGAAGTCCAGCAGGCCTTGTTTACGGCGTACGGATCCTCGTAGGCAACGCCGTCCACGCACAGTTTGTTTCGATACCGCCGCCGTTCAGGCTCGGGTAGCGAGCTCAAATAGTCGGGCATAGCATACGACATACGTTGCCGGGAAATACGACTCAGAAATAAAGCTAGAAGCGTCCCTACAACAACAACGAGCGCACGCCACACAACGCAATGGCGAAAACACGGAGAACCGGGTCGCTTTTGCCCACATAGCTACCGCGCATGCGCGGCCTTCCGGCCGTGTTGGTAAACAGAGCCGCTCCGCGTGTCGGTCTGAGGCAAGCCTCACATGTTTCGTCATGGACACCAAAGATGCCGACACTCGCTTACCCGACCCTGCACAGCCTGCTTCTGAAATTGCACTCTGCCTTTGCATCCAGCGCCACGGTTGAACGTCTGTTTAGCTTGACTGAGGACGTCATTAGAAGGAAAAGGGGAAAACTCTACGATAACAACTTTGAAAGACAATTGCTTCTGCGAGCGAATAAACCATTTTGGAAGTCGTAAAATTACTGCATTTATTTCAGGTTCCTGTTCCCTTTGCTGCCACAAAACTGCTGTTCCCTTTGCTGCCACAAAAATATAAAAAGTAACTTCGAAAGTAACTTAAAAGTAACTCGCTACTTTTTCGCAGTAGTTAGTAGTTTACTCAATTACTATTACAAATGCGTAATTTCTACTCTACTCCAACTACTTTTGGCGTCGATACTCAGTAACTTAACTTAACTACCTTTTTTGAGTAATTTGTACATGTCTGGTTTTATCAGCTGCCACGAGCCTAACGCCTACAAGGATGAACGGCCTGCATTTTAAGGTTATAATTATAATGCAATTAAGTCAAAGGTGCTAGCGAGCTGGACAAGAGTGATAAAAATAAGCCCTGAATAAAGGGAACAAAGTGGATTATTATTGTTGTTCTTGTCCAGCTGGCTTGCACCTTTGCATTGATTGCATTATAATAAAGCGCGGAATGATTGCCCTACAGTCCATTGGTAGACGCGGCTGCTAGGACGCGTAAGTATAAAGGCCCGTTCACACAGTTGCGTTCGGAGCGACCACTATGCTTACGAACGAATGCAACCGCTGCGACTTCAACGACAACAGTGCGCGACGTGTACACACACGTGCAACCGCATGCAACCATACGAAGCAACAGCCAATGAGAAACGAGCTTCAGCTCTTGTTCCTAGCCAATAGGAAGCGACCCAGCTACGCTTACAAACATGGCGGACGGTTTCGTGCCCGACGCGGGGTAGCGGGGTCGCGGGGTCCTCACCGGAGCAGCCCGAGGGTTCGGCTACGGCGTACAGTCACGAAGATCTGCTGTGCGCCTACAATAGCTGTGTAAAGGCTGGTTCAGACATCTAAAACCAACCCGTTATCCGCGACTGCGTCCGTTGTGACCAGAGCGACCGGAACGATCGCTCTGCGCCGCGCGTACACTCCTGCTACCACTGCAACAAGCGCAGCGGGTCGGCAGCACGGCGACCGCCTCTCCGTTGCCGTCAGCTGTTTCAGCGGTGCCTCCAAAAAGAAGGGGACGCGCTGCCACTCACTTGCGTAACATAAAATAGACAGACCGTCTTCTATGACCTCAAGCTTTATTACTCTTTATTTCAGGATACGCTTGCAGGGTAGTGCATTAAAAAAAGAAAAAGATGCAGTACGCCGTCTTGGACGATCACGACTTTAATACACGACTTTGCCAACAGTACAAATCTCGCCACACGCCTTTTTTACGATTATAATACACGATGTAATCTTAGCAACGATATAGCAACGTAGAAATATAATTTGACAGACGATGCGAGCGTTCAGGATTGCTAACACTAATCACCTTTTTCGGGCGATGAAAACGAGTAAAAAATTCGCATCCTTTGTACGGTACGCACCAGTAATACCTTGAACTTGAGCACACGCAAGGAATGCGCCAAAAAAGAAATCCGGGTGACGTTTGAGGACACAAATGCTAAGAAAGCACCACTGTAGTCGAAGTAAACAAACACGACGGCACGGGCGTTTCTGCTGTCTTGAGAGTGCCGCCACGAGATCGCCGCACAAGTAGGTGGATCTTCCCTTCTAGTACGTGCTGGGTTATCCTAACGACACACGACGAAAATTCACAGTCAAGGATAGCCCTTTTACGGGGAACGATGAGCCTTCACCACACCGTCCTGCCGACGATCACCACCGACGCCATGTTTGCAAATAGAAGGAGCCTGGAACGACCGGCATGCAACGCGCGCGACCGAGCTCCTCGACCTGTGATTGGTCTGTCGCTCCCGTCGTTCCCGAACGTAACGAAAAAGTTCAGCCCGGCTCAACTCCTTGCGTTGCGAACGAACACGAACGAAACGACCGTTTGGCGCTTCGTTGCTATGGTAACTTGTCGCTCCAACCGGTTGCATTCGTTCGTAAGCGTAGTGGTCGCTCCGAACGCAACTGTGTGAACGGGCCTTAAGGTTCACTGGACGACATATTGAAGCGTATTGCTCTTGACGCATGTTCAAAACGAACTCCAATTTATCGTCTGGCAACAACAACACTCATAATTGGGCAGAGCGCGAAGGCCGTCCTAAGAAAAGAGAACGTGTTTCTTTTTTTGCCCGCAATGATGTTTGGAAGGGTGGCATATTGGTTTTGATGGTGTCGTCGCTATCACGCTGGCGTGCGCTTGGTGCGCCGACGACACATGTGACGACGTGACTCAAACAGCAACGTCACTCTTCTAAGCGTCATTGTGGACAGGGCTTGCGGATCTCTTTCTTGCACGCCATTTCTAAATCGGGCTATAAATCTTGAAAATAGATCAATTAATAAAAGAAAAACTAGTAATTTGTTGCAACTTATTTTAACTGGTTAGAGTTAGACCATGTGCAGTAATCGCCGCCAATATTGCAGTTTCAACATGATCCCTAAAATAAATGATTAAAAGTTATTTAACAAGTTTTAGTTATTAGTCAACTTCTGCGACGATTATTTCTTCACGTAATGTCCTCCGCGCATGATAAATACGTGGTAAAGTCGGCACTCGTCTCTCACCCTCTTTTTTTTTTTTTAGTAACATTAAAACTAAGCATTGCGTATATAAATATTTTATTCTAATTTTTCTACAATTCTGGCACAGTATAGTTAAATAAGTCGTTCTTACGTTTCGTTTAACCTCATGTCCGAGTGCAGTCGACACTACACGCCGAACAGTGTAATCAGGGAGAGCCAATAGACGCAACGTCACGACGCTCGACGTTTTTCTCCGCATGCACATCCGCCAGCTCATTCAATCAAGCGCAGAAAGTGCGCCGTGGCTTTTCGATTTTAGGGTGTGTGTATGTGTTTTGGTTTCTTCTTGCCCTTGACTGTGCTCGGCCTTATAATGACAACAAGTATAAGAACATGAAGTTATGGGGAGGAGGAGATATGAGAGCGTACAGGGACGTCAGATCCCTGAACACAGGTTGGGAGGATGAGTAAGTAGGCGGAAAGCAAGCTGTCTTCGTCTCAACTCACTGCTCGAACGCATCCGAGCGCGTTAAAACGGTGAGTGGTGGAGACAATAGGGAGTTTTAGGGAACTGTTTTCGCCTGATTCGTTTAGCCCTGAGACGTCTCCATAACGTTTCGGCTAAAGGGCTGGATCGTCCCGGATCTGTCGCAGTCTCGATGGCCGGAAAATAAATAAGACAACATAAATGAGGAAATACTAAATGTATAAACACGAATAGGTATCTAACATGTATTACAGAGTAACAATATATTTAAAAAAGTAAGGTGGATGAATATATAAACTTTATTTTGAAATTCAATGTGTCGCTAATTATGAGGTTACAAAATAATTGTGACCCAGAAAACTCACTGTGGGCATAAATCAAAGTGCATAAGAACTTCAACGTATTCACACGAAGCAGAAGGCTAATGAGGAGGGTAGGACCGATGATGACAATGTGCGATATAGTTATGACTAGTGATGGGGCGAAACTTTCCCGAAACAGGGGTTTCGGAAAATTTTGGAAGAACGGTCGAACCTCCGTGCGTTTTGGAAAGGTTCGGATAGTTTCGGAGCGTTGTCAGGGTGGCAATTTTTTTTTAACAAAACAATCTTATAAATTACAATAAATAATATAAACTTTTAAATATAAGTACTTAATTTAACAAAATAGGTTTGTTCAGATAAGATCTGAAATACGAAGAAATAAAATAACGAACACCACGACACGAAATATCAAGATTTTGTGTTGTTGGTCAAAATGTTTTCGATTTCACAACTTCTATAATCACGTCATCACGTGACAAAAACAAAGCGAGCAGCTAGGTGAAATGCTTTCGTTGAAATGAAATCGTTGAAATGCTTTCGCTCTGGCCGCACGTCGTCCCGCGTGGAGCGTGGGATTCAAGTTACATGGAATTGTGGTTGTGTGAGTTAGCTCGTGGATTTCTGCGGGTAGTCTCCCTCATGGATTCCAGTACTGTGTATCCGAGAAAGTGTAGTACGTGCAGACCTGTTGATGTGGTCGCGAGTCTCTCTGCTTGGTTTCTAAGTTGGGCTTCGGCCGATTCGCGGTATGTGTTGTATAGTCCCCTGTTGAGTAACTTCTCGGTGGATGCGCAAAGGGGGAGTCCGAGAGCGATCTTGAACGCCTTAGAGATGATGACGTCCAGACTCTCCTCGTCCCTCTTCATCAGGTTCAGGTATGGTGCTGCATACGTGATTCGGCTGACGATAAGGGCTTGGGTCATGTTGATGAGGTCTGCTTCCTTAAAGGGATACTGAACCGAAATTTCGAACTCACAAAACAAGGCTGCACAGATAGGCGGGACGATGCAAAACCCAAAACCATCACTCATACAGCGATATCTCTAACGGATCGCCATATTTTTAGAAAAGAAGCGCCCGACTGAACCCGGCCGACGAGGCCGACAAGGCAAGGGACGTCACGATTCTTATTCCCTCTCCTCCTCACTACGTCCCGTGTCGAGCTGGTGAACCGAAGCGAGGAGGAGAGAAGCGAGGCTGCTCCCCCTCATTCTCAAATTCTCCCGGAGGACAGTGATGTCAGAGGCCTCGCTTGATCGCGCCCTTCTTTTCGAAAAGTGCAGCCATCCGTTTGAGATATCGATGTACGAGCAATGTTTCGGAGTTCGTAGAGTCCCGTTCAACGCTTCTAGAGCCTTATTTTGCGAAATTCAAATTTCGGTTCAGTATCCCTTTAAGGCCATGCCTACGATTTGTGATCCTTCCCATTATACGCATGATCGGGGTCGTAGATTAGTGAAGAAGGTGCACTGTGTGGGTCGCCCCTCCGTCGTGCTGGAGATGAAGACCCAATCTGCGGGTGCGCACCACCACGGGGACGGGTTCTACATTCTCGAAGTGAAGTTGTATGTTCGCCGTCGACGATTGAGGGTTGGATTTTCGTTCCCGCTTGCGTGAGCGTACGAGTAGGAGTTGAGATTTTTTGGGGGCGCACTTGAGGTTGACTGCTATGAGGTATTGTTGTACTGAATCGATGGCTTCCTGCAGCGAGGCCTGCTTGTCCCCGTCCGAGCCCGAGGTCGTCCAAATGGTCAGGTCATCCGCATACAGGGAGTGCTTGATGTGTGGAATGCATTCTAGCTGTGCCGGGAGCTTGCACATCAATAGCCTTGTGGGGTGCCCTTTCCCGGGACTTCAAGGACGCCCGTGCGGATGGATTCGACGCCGATGGTGGCTGTGCGGTGAGAGAGGAAGTCTCGGACGTATTGGTAGGTTCTCTGTCCAGAGTTGGTCGAGGCCAGGTTGTGAAGAATCAACGAGTGGCTCACGTAGTCCAAGGCTCCCCTGACGTTCAGGGCCACGACCGCTTACATGGTGGTGCGCGAGATGTAGTCGAGGATGTCTTCCTTGAGCTGGATGAAGACTGCGCAGACAGGTGGGCTCGAAAACCTGACATGGTTTTCGAGCCCACCTTCTGTATCTTCAATGTGTGGTTGCAAACGGTTTAACACGACATGTTCGAAGAGCTTGCCAAGACACGAAGTCAGGGAGATGGGCTTGAGGTTGTCCAGGTTCGGGGGTTTACCACGTTTGGGGACAAGCACGACCTCTGCGTGTTTCCATTCTGCCAGAAGTTTGCCTGACGCCCACACCGTCGTTGAAGTGTTGGGTTAGGGTGGAGTATGAATTTGCGTCGAGGTTTCTGAGGAGGCGGTTGTGAATTTTGTTTCTACCCGGCGAGGTGTTCCGCGTTAGGTCTTGTGCTGCTCGCACAACCTTGGTCTCGGTGAAAGGTCGGTCCAGTTTTCGGTTAAGTACGCCGTCGTAGTTTGAATATTCAGCGCTGGGTGGCTTCCCCAAAGTATCTGTTGATCAACTTCTGCAGGATTTTCTCGTTTGTGCCCTTGAAGTTGTGCATTATCTTGCAGAGTGTGTGACTGGTGTGATTCTTGCTCTTGCTCGGATCGAGTAGATGGCGGATAAGCGACCATGTCCTCGCCGTACCGAGATTCCCCTGGAGTTTGTTGGTCATGTGATGCCAGTTGGAGTGGGCCAGCTGCGTGGCGTATTGGAGCGCTTCTTCCACCAGCGGGGCAATCTTGATCTTGAGTTTGTGGTTGAGTTTCTGTCGTCGCCACCTTTTGAGGAGACCACGCCTGGCCTCCCAGAGGTGCAGGAGTCGAGCATTGACCTGTGGCACCGTGGTGGTTAAACTAACTTGTTTGGTGTACCTGTTTGCGTCTTCACAGAGGTCCTGAGCCAACTCCTCGAGGTCGCAATTACAGGGCGATGAATTCGATTTGAGACGCATTTCTCGGAAAGCATCACAATACGTTAGTTTCTACTTCTTTATGAATCTTTTCTGAGGGGTAAGGGCGGCTTCGTTTTCGACTATGAAATGATCGCTGCCCAGCAACTCCTCCATGTTGGTTCAGACTGCCGCGGTAAATTTAATTAGCGAGAGGTCTGGGCGCGTGTCTCTCGTGACGTTATTTTTAGTTCTCGTGGAATGCTCGGGGTCGGTGAGTATAGTGGGTTGATGATTGCAGATGGCATCGTGGAGCTTATTTCTTTTTGACGAGGCTTTCAAATAGCCCCATGCCGGTGTTGTGCATTAAAAGTGACTACGATGAGTAGATTCTGATTGGCGGGGTGTACAGCGTGAGCGAACAGGCGGTCGAAGACCTGGCGGCTGTTTCTTGGTGAGCTGTACGTGTTGAGCACGAAAAAGCTAGGTGACTCTACGTTTTGGGAGGAACTCCACAATGACGTGTTCCACTTGGGAGACCTCTATTTCGTGTAGCTTTTTGGCGCATTAGTTTGGCACAAGCGTAGCTATCCTGAGAGTGCTCCCTGCGCGTGTAACCGTCTGATATCCTGATAATTAGGGTGTGTCTTTGCCAATTTTTTGTAGAGGAATTATATCTGGTGGAGAGTCTCTGCTGTCAATGAAAAGGAATAGAGCCCCACATTTACCGTGGAAGCTTCGACAATTCCATCGCCGGACCCGTGTCCTTGTGTCTTGCCGTCGTGCTATTTTATAAAGAGTGAGGGTTTCAGAGCATACGAATCTCCTTTTGCAGTTGAGTAACAAGGTGAGTGAGTTACTCGTATTTTGGGGTGTTGGTGATTCGTCTCTGGTGTGTGGGGAGGGCCTGGGGTGGGATAGTGTGGCTAAGGCCCTGCAAGGAGGGGGGGGGGGGGGGAATCGGTGAGCTTGTTACTGTAGACAGGATGCTGTAGTGCATCCAATCGGTTTTCTATTTGGCTTAGTCGTCCGAAGAATTGAGAAAACATGGTCCTGACTTCACCCATGAAGGCCTTAGCCCATTCTGGTATCTGAGGTTGTGAGGGGAGGGGGAGGGTTGGAGGGAGTGATCCGCCTAGCTCACCTGCTGCGTATGCTGTCGTTTCTTTGGGTTACGCTCCTGGATTGGCTCTGGCTCTTGAGGCCGCTCCCGCTGCGCTGTGTGGCTCCGTCTTTGCTCCCTTCCGCTGCGCCGGCGACAGCCGCAACGGCAGTAGAGGTAGATGCAGAGGTAGGGGCAGGCAGGTTTTTGGAGGGTTTGCCCGGCTAGAGCCGCGAGGGGGGCGACCGGTCCGATGTCACGCCGCTGTGTAATCTCGGTTTCCCCCGCCGCCTCTCGCTCTCGGTGTTCTAATCCGGCCTCCGACTCACCCCTCCCCATCGCATCTCCTGATCGCGGCGGCTAGCTGCTGGATACAGTTCCACTGGCGGGCTCCAATTGAGGTCTTTAAAGCGAGATTGGAAAGAGCGGGTTTACGGCTATCTTAACCTCATCCTTATGCATCTTTCGGCCTCCCACCCTTTAACCGCTTGAGCCCGGCCCCCGCCGTTTCAGAGAAAATGCCGCGTCATGCCTCCGAAGTAGACAAGCGGGAAGGGCGACGGAGCGAGTGTTTGCTTATCGCGAACGATTTTCGGGTGATCTTTAAGGCTTTTTCTTCTGGTGTTTACATCAAGCCACATTTACAATTCTAAAGGTGTGAATTTCTAACCTTATTCACACCTCTGAGGTGCATTTAATTTGCCTTGGTCGTATTTTATATAGACGCATATTTTTCACTGGCTGTTTTACATGGTAGTGTTTCTTCTTGTTTATGGTTATGTTGCGTGAACTGTGTATGCATGATTAATCACGTTTGATAATGAGTTATGCAAAAAGTGTTTGTAATAGCTATAGTGTTAATACGTAAATGAGTAAATGCACGTATAAAAATAACGAGACAGCTAGGCATTTTGAGCTTCCTACACGGATTATGTAAGAAACACCTCCAGGACTTGTAAAACACACTCTGTGATTTTACTGGAAAGTAAAGAATAAAAATAGCAGAGCACAGAAAACAAGTGAAACAAACATTTTTGCATTGTTATCGACCTGATTTTAACACTAAAATGACTGCCGTGGGACTACCAATTGTGCTAGACTGTTCTTGCGTAGCTCAGCGCTGTCCAACACAAACTTTCACCGAAACTACCAAAAGGAAAAAGAACGGCAGTTGTAACTTGTATCCTTTAAGACAGCAGGCTCATGTCCATTCATGTCCGAATATTGCACCACGTAAACTTGTCTTCGTCTGTATATATTTTGTCGGCGCCATTCCGGAATACATATATGGTTAGGAGGAGTGTTGGCAATACGCGTCACAAAGAACGACGGTACCTGTAACGCGTTATTTTTTTTTCCCAGTAAGTAACGTACTCGGTACGTTTTCAAAACACTATAACGGGTAACGTACTTAAGATACTTATTTCAAGTAACGTGTAACATATAGTTCCGTTACTCGTTATCTTTCTAATGCTTAAAAAATTACACTTTAATTTTTTAGTGTTTCTAAGCGCCAAGCCTATAAATTATTCTATTTTTTTTATTTTTTTGTGAATATATAGATGCAACCGGGAAAATATATATGTTCCGTTTCAGGATGGACACAATGTGTGTGTGTGTGTGTGTGTGTGTGTGTTTGTGTGTGTGTGTGTGTGTGTGTGTGTGTGTTTTATATGGTGCTTTTGCATATCTGCAACGTCAAAACAGTAAAACAAGCTAATTCATAATTTTAAGAAGTAAGCAAAAGTAGCGTGCGTTAATTTTGAACGGTAACCTTCTATCCTTTTATTTTGAAGAGACGTAGGTCGGTAACGCGTTCTATTGATCTGTAAGTAGCGAGCAACGTATTTGGTTACTTTTTTTCGGTAACGTCAACAACACTGGTCAGGAGTTATATTTTAACATAAGGGCAATCAGACAAAGACTGGAGTTATGATGCCCCGCGAATTTCGGAAGAGACGTCCGGGGCGTTGTTGTTACAGAATCACTGCACATACATGTTATAACGCAGACAAGACTGGGTCAGCGAAATCCTCGATGTATTTTTGGTGTGATTTGTCGACGGCAAACCACCGAGTCTCAATTTCGATTCTTCATGTAACCAATGCCGGCCCCAGACCAACCACTTCAATGACACATCGCAAGCTCCCTACAGGGTGAAACGCACATTTTTACATCCATTCTCATTGCGCCCTCGCAAATTCACAAATAACTCAGTCGATCTAAAGTTCCCTGATTCTTGTTTTGCAAATAACGACAACCAATACAAATGACAAAGCACGTTCCGCTGGAACAAAATGGCGGCATTCAGTTCAAGCCAGCGCTGCGCGCCTCCATTCGCTTTCTAAAACCTGCACCGTCACTCAGTCGGCGATTCAAAGAATGTCGCTACTTGTAGGAAGCTTTTATCTAGGAACTTTAGGTCGATCAAAGCACGAAAAGAAATTGCAACCTGGTTTTTGTCTTAAAGTACTTTGATTTTTTTTAATTCTGCAGAAGAATCTAGGTTATAAGCAGACAGCACAGGCTGGAAACCTGTCAGCCTGCAAACTTTGTTGGTAGGAACACTCGCCGAAATGTGAAAACAGTATCCGCAGCAATCAAGCGGGTTCTTTTTTTTTTGTAAGTTCTAGTTGTTATTTTATAAAACAAAAATGAGTAGTACACTTCGACTCAGCCGTTGCTACGAGCTGATGGGACGAATCAGACAGCGTAAAGAACGGCACCATCACGGTGATCATCATTTTTATGCACGTTATCTATCACCACTGAACCAATCATAAACAAAAAAGGCCCAGTGAGTTGACGATGCTTGATTTGTCACATCAGGGTCGCTAAACTCGTGAAACGCAAAGTTGGGGCCGAAGTTCACGGAGGGCCCCGATTGGCCTGTCACGATGATGACTTCGCGCTTTTTTCGCCGACGTCCAACCGGCGCGCTCCGTGAACTTTCGGCTCAAACTTTGTCTTTCACGAGTTTAGGGCCCCAGCTCGTAGCGTCGGCTGCTTCTCGACTTCAGCTGAGACGGACTATAGAGAGTATTCACTGGACGCCATAATTATGGGTGTTGGTTTGAGCGCATGCTCAGAACGAGCTCACATCAGTAGGCTGCTAAGACCGGCACTCTTGATGGTAGAAATACACGTTGGGAAAGAACTGTGGAAGCTCGCCATCAGCACGCGCTCAGCATTTGCGCACAGAGCTATGGCTGCCAGTTAATACTCCATATACCCTTCCGCGTGCGAATGCGTCGGGCATCAGTTTTCTTTCTATGCTATGCAATTTCGTGATAGCGTGAAACAGTGGATTGGTCGGGGCGTATAGCGCCAGTGAACGCATAAAAACGGGCATGTAATTACCTACGCCATAAATATTAGGGTAGGGTTAAACAACCAACTACATGTGTGTAAATAATTGTCTAACAGTGTAGTTAGGAGTGTGTCTGTACTATTTATGAAACATTATGTCACGTCGCGCACCTCTGTTTTTGTTCAGTCCGACTCGGAAAAATTTACGGCATGAGCGCCACTCTTTACTAAACTTTTCCTACAAAAAACGTTTTGGCAATCATTTATAGTTTCTTTAGTTTTTTTTTTTTTGTTTAGTTTTGCAATCTTTTTTGTTTTGTTTTGTTTGGTGACTGCCTCGTAATGAGACCCTCTTCTTCAAAACAATGCCGCTGTATTTGTGACAAATAATTACAACTTTCGTAGCAGTTTCTCCGCAATAAAAAAGGATTTACAATGGGAATCGGTTGCGGTTAGGCGTAAGTATTTGCGCCTAAAATGTTTTCGCAGTACATTTTATGAGTTATCTAAAATTGAAAGATCACATTACCTCTTTGAGCCATTTTATGTATCGCGCAGAGTAGATCACGGCCAAAAAGTTCGGGCTTGCCAAGCAAGATTGTTGTCTTGCAAAGTCCAGATTCGTTTTTTTTTTCGCAACTCCAGCACTGTCTCTGGTCAATATATTTCAGTATAAATATAATATTAACGCATTTGTGTTTCTTTTCTATGTATGTTTATCCGTGGCTTGCACTTGGCGTCATTTCCGATGCCCTCCAGAGAAAAGGGGAAGATGGAGCTCTCCTCTTATCAGGATCCTCCTTTGCAGTGTTGCCAACTCAAAAATTAAAAACCCGCAGTCGGAATCCCGAAAACCGCTAAAAAACCGCTAAATCCAAAACACAGCGCAAAACGACTTTTTAGACACTTTTTTTTTGGCTTTAATTCTTGACAAAGGTATAAGAACAGTATAGATCATATCAATGCCATCTGAAAGGAAGCTTTCCTTTTGTTTTGACTAGAAATCTGTCACGCCACGCCACAGTTCACCCGGGTGATCCGAAGTCGAAATTGCAGAGTGAGCGCATACGAACATGGCAAGGGACCCTTCAGCAGTGCGTGACTAGTCAGATCCGTTCAACTCGTAGAATCGTCTGCTACCAGAGGAGAAAGGTGCAGCGGTCGAAACATGATTCTTCGTTGCAGCGTGCGTGACCAAATACACATTCTTCGCAGATAGTTCTGTTTTGAAATAGCGGCACCTGGCTCGTCTACTATCACCAGGAACCTCCAGCAGCCAGTCTTCAAGTTTAGGGTCTTATAGCCAGTATTTTCTAAACTTTCGAGCGTAGTTCACCACGCCCATTTCACGAAACAGTGACAAAAACGTCAAAGGAAAATTGGAACACTCATGCTGTTCAAACGTGCGCGCACAAAACAGGGAGGCATGTTCCGACATCCGTCGCCTTAATGTTTTGATGACGTCACAGGCGTTACTCTCACAAACCAGAACATTACTGAGAGTAAGCAAAGACGACTGTGGCTTCTTATCCTTGTCTTTATGGATATGAAAGGCGCATAGTTGACAGTAAATCGATATAACTTGTATATCGCTAAAAAACCGCAAAGGTTTCATAAAACCGGCTAAAAATCCCGCCGCCCGCAAAACAATAATTTATCCCGCTAAACAGAACCAAAAACCGCTAAGTTTAGCGGGAAAACCGCTAAATTGGCAACACTGCTCCTTTGTGCCTCCCGGATAAGCACAGACGTCTCTGTTCTCCTCCCAGAAAATTATAGAAGATTAACCTGTCACTCAAAATTTTCACAACGGCAGCCTCCCTTTCCTCCTTTTACATTATGTTCAAAAGTATGCGATGTGACGTCAGTGGAAGGAGCCTATATGCGTGTGCGAGTTTTGTATATTACATTGCGTACTTATGTGTCTTGATAACCTATGGTGTGTCAAGAAATCCATTTTTTGATATTGGGACTCCCCCTACTGTAATGCCTTTCGGGGAGATGTAGGTAATAAATAAATAAAGAATAAATAAAAAAAAAACAACAACAAAAACGAGGCGGTGCGTACGAGCGAAGTTCACGCGCAATTGCATGAGCTATATCAGCAGATATAGCGCACACAATTCGCACAACACCGCTGAATACTTTATAGCACCAAAGTCAAAGTTGACTAAGAAACAAATGGCCGGGAAAGCCTAGACTGCGACGCATTTATAACAGCCGAATAAATAATGCGCGTGTGCAATATTTCTATTGCTAGCTGAGTTTTTTTTTTCTTTCTCTGTTTGTTAATTTTTTTTTTATTTTTTTATTTCGGAGTAACAAAACACGGAGGTTCAATAATCTCACGAGCCATGAGTCGTAGGATTCGCCAAAAAGATAGCGGAATTCGACCTGACGCCTGCCAGTCAGCACGTCACATGATTTAAAGAGGAGGTCGAACCCGGTCCGGTGGCCGCCCATCAGGAGGTCGCATAATTCAAAAAGTTACAGCAATCCGCCATGGCGCCAGCCAATCAGAATGGTCACGTTCTTAGAAAAAAAATGGTCGAATGCGACCTGGCTTCTGCAAATGACAGCATCGTATATAGGTCACGCGAACTCACGGGACGCCTATAGGTGTACCAACCGAGGGCGGGGGCAAGGGGGGGCTTGCCCCCCCCCCCCCCCCCCACCCAAGTTCTCAAAATGGGGGGCAAGGCATGCCTTTTATGCCCTCCCCCCAAGAAAAAAAAAAACAAAAAAACAAAAAACAGCCGTTACTGGGCAGAGGGAACACTGGTCGGCGGCACCAAACGCTACCAAGTGCACCGCTTCCCGGCCCTTCGTAGCCCATAGGAGTCGCCAGCTATTACATTCATCAGCAACATTACGATTCTTCATTTCAGTGAGAAGATATTCAAAATTCTGTCAAAGCGATCAATAGGACCCAAAGCAAAAATATTATGTCGGGCCCAGGAATAAAACGTATACAATCCTTAGGTTCAATTAGATATTAAATAAGGGCGTATTAGTGCCCTTTATAGATATACCGGGGGATCTAAGGATTTCTGCAGTAGTTTGGGTGAAATTATTATTTTAGTGCGTTTTACTGAAAATAGCCGAGAGAGGGCGCAAGGGGAGCATGTCCTGCTGATGTCCTGGAATGCTGGGGATGGTTCCTGTGGATGACTTGGTGTCCCGAGATTCACCTTACCTTGATGCTGCGACACTCGGCTCGTAGCTGTTTAGTCTTCGTCTTAATTCTTCTGACAGTGCTGCTTTGATTTTAGCGACGGAGATAAGATCAATATGAGTGTGTCCATTTTGACCATGCTACTTTAAGAACGCGATGACTCCAACCTTCCAAAATTCCTTTTATACACACTGTACCGTATTATGCGCGTGTTAGCCTCGTGTACCGAACACGACCTATGGAGCCCAAACAACGCCGGATGCAACCAGAGACACCGGCAGAGGAGAGACGAGTCGCGACCCACGGAGAAGCACCGGACGCCTGGAAGCCCCAGACCAGTGTAGCCAGGTCTACTGATTTCTCAGTCGATCTACCGATTTTGTACGCTGTCTCCATGGGTCCCTGATAAAATAATGAAATCTACTGACTTCTTTTTTAATAGATAGGAAAACCATTTTTAATGGCACAACAATACGCAGTTCGAAGCGCTGGCTCTCCCATTAGCACGCAAACGGATGTAAAATTCTTAAAAAACGAAACTATATATATGTACCTACGTATCCCTCAATGCTTTCAGCTATCCACTCAAGGACGTACAAAGCCATCACCAGTCGAATACGCGCGTACTAACGAAACCGATACAACTTTGGTTTTGCCTGGTTTCGTCCACGTACGATAATGAGCGGCGACTCTTCAGATAGCGGCAACCGCACCGCTCCGGCCCCGTCCACAAAGAAAAAGTATATACGAAAGTATAATACAGCGTGAGAAAGAACTAAAGGCGACCATTGCGCATTCTGTAAGGAATGCGATGTGCAATTGTCCACTCGAAAATGCGAATTAGAGAATAAACGTCCAGCAAGCAAAAAACACAACTAATGTTTATATGGGTTTATTAGCATAATATTTATTATGCTATATTATCTAATCAAAGCGGTCGGGAATACAAAAGGATTATTTTTTTTAGTACCTACTGAATGTTCGGGTGACCTACTGATATGTATGGGGTCCATCAACTGACTTCGATTTTTTTTCCATCAGGTATACTACGACAGACTGCTAGCAGTCGCAGACCAGGCAAGACGCTTCCCATAACACCAGCCGATTGTAACCTAAACAATTAAATAAATATATCCTTGCATTGTCCCAAATTAACCGGAGCATCACAATGGCAACGAGGGTGGGATCCACGCAACAAATACGGATATAAACAACGCCGAGCGACATCGGAACAAAGGAGACAGCGGTAACGTGAGTGGCGCCCCATCTGAAACCTAAAGGATGCCTCGAATCAGGAAAATTGAAGAGTTCGATCAGAAATCAGAATCATGGTCTTCGTACATCAAAAGAATTGAAGTGTTCTTCGCTGTGAACGATATTCCGGAATCAAATTGACCCGATGTTCTACTTTCTATCGTCGGACCAGAAATGTGCGGACTAATACGGAGCTTGGCGGTACCTGCCATACCAAGCACCAAGAGGAATGTATAGATCGTTCAAGAATGTATAGATCGTTCAACTAGTGCAGAACCAGATCGATCCGACGCCCAATGAAAGGTTAGAACGCTACAAATCCCATCACCGGAAGCAGCTGCAATCTGAAACCATCGCAGTCAATGTAGCTGCGCTCAGACAGCTTTCACTGCAATGCAACTTTAGTGTTTCCCTCAAAGACCTACTTCGAGACAAGCTGATTGACAACATTACGGATGGAACGATTCTCGAAAAGCTGCTAGCTGAACCGACGATGACATCTAAGGCAGCGGTGGATCTTGCCCCAGTTCGATGGAGGTAGCCAGGAAGGATGCAAAGGAATAAAGGAGCGAGACCCTGACCCAACAAAATGTCAATCGCTTAGCGCAAGGGCGGAAATAAAAGACGTCACTTCCGAAAAATGTAAGCGAGGAAAAAGGAAAATCTCGCACAAACAGAACCCCAGGAAAAAAAAAAAAATCGAAAAGACATTACGATCTTGAAGAACTCTTTGCCAGGTACAATACTTGTAAAATGTGCGGAAGAACAGGACACTTCCAAATGGTCTGCCGCGACATGAAAAGAGATCAACAAGGTTCAAGAAGAAAGGATAAACCAAAATTCTCCAACCATGTCACTACACAAAAGACTCGGGAGACGAAACTTTGTTTTATTTCATCGACTCAAACTACGCGAAACCCATCACAGTGACTGTGGAGATTTGCAACACACAACTTCTGATGGAGATCGACACTGGCTCAAACCGGTACTTTGAACAACCTGGTGACATTTCATAAAATTATTCCAGATATCCATTTAAAACCTTCGGGAATAACGCTGAAGCAGTAGACCGTCAAGTCCATTGTTCCAGAGGGAACGGTTCAAGTGGAGATGTGGTACAACGGGAAAGTCTAGCGTCATGAAATTCAAATGGGGGACCCCGGCCCATACTGGGAAGGGAACGGCTTCATAATATTCAAGTGACCTGAAATAAAGCACACAAGGTGCCAGCAGAAACCGTAACTCTCGCAAGTGTGCTACACAAACACAGTTGTATCTTTGAAGGTCCGGGAGAACTGAAGGACTACGCCGTGATACTCTGCATGAAAGAAGATGCTCAACCAAAGTTTCCCAGACCAAGGTCAGTTCTATACGCCCTCGGACAGAAGATTGATAAGGAGATGAATTGTCTTGAGAAAAAGCACATAATTACTCCTGTAATGAGGAGTGAGTGGGCGACAATAATTGTTCCAGTGATGAAGGCAAACGTACAAGCGCGCATATGCGAGGAATACAATGTTACATTCGGGGCTAGAACAAGATAGGCAGTGGGTACTTATCTAGCTGGTTCCAGCCCTGAAGCCAGGTAGGTATCTACTACCGAGGGCTGAAGATCTCTTTGTGAAGATTGCCCATGGGGAGAGGTTCACCAAGCTGAATTGCAAACAAGCCTACTTCCAGATCTTTTTAGCGAAAGAATCAAGAAACCTCACTGCGATCAACGCAGACAAAGGGGTCTATCAGGTGAACAGAGTGCCATTCAGAAAAAACCCAGCATCAGCTATCTTCCATCGCTTCATCGAAGAACTCGCTGGGAACTTGCCGTACACAAGTGCCTTTTAGGATGACATCGTGGTAGCTGGCAAGAACGATCAACAGCACCTGCGGAATCTGGACATCGTACTACCAAACTGAAGGAAAGGGGCCTTCTCTTGGGAAAGAAAAAATGCTGCTTCATGCCGGACTCCATCCAGTACCTAGGACATGTCGTAGAAAAGCAAGGGATCCACCCCAATCCCAAGAAGGTGGATGCGATCCTACAAGCGAAGACGCCAGAAGACCAAAGAGAACTCAAAGTATTTCTCGGGCTGCTGAACTACTAGGCATAGTTCATCAGCAGCACAGCCGACATCCCACATCCGGTACATGAACTGCTGCGAAAAGATAAAAGGTTGGAATGGTCGAGATCATGCCAGAGAGCCTTCAACGAAGCGAAGACGCAACTCACCAAGCAGAGTCTGCTAGTGCACTATGGCCCTGCACTTATTCCTCTGGAACTGCAATGTGATTTATCGGGCCATGGCATTGGTGCTGTATTTTAACACGTACTATCCAACAAGCAACGATGGCCGATCGCCGTTATGCCAAGATCGCTCTCAAAGGTGAGCGAAACTACTCTCAAATCGACAAAGAAGCGTCGAGTCTAGTTGGAGGCGTATACAAATTTCACCAGCGTTTGTTTGGACGTCACTGCACGCTGTGGACGAATCACAAACCCTCTTATCGATTTTCAATCCCAATAAGGAAATCCCAAGCACGGTTGCAGCCAGAGTGCAGCGATGAGTAATCAACTGTTCAGGGTATGACTTCAACATAAACATGTGTCAACCGACAAGAACGTAATCGCAGACATGCTGTCAAGACATTCAATGACTGACAAGGGCGCTATCATAAACTACAAAAATGGACGAAGTCAAATGTCTCCGTCTAGAAAAATTTCAAGCACTCCCACTGACACATAAGCAGATAGCCGAGAGACACGAAAAGACACAGACTCACAATGGAAGGATGGACGGAACAAGTGAATTCCGATGGCCTCAAGCCTTACTTCCGTAACAGAACGGAACTAACTGTGGAGCTCGACTGCTTAATGTGGGGAACACGCGTCATCGTACCCTCTAAGTACCGAAAGCACGTTCTGAACGACTTGCATCATGGTCATACGGGAATGACAAAGATAAAGGGACTGGCACGACACTACGTGTGCATGGTGGCCGCTTTTGAATCATGACATCGAAACGATAGTCCGCAGTTGTCGACCGTGCCAGGAAGTGAGCAATGAGGTACCCAAAGTTCCCCTGCACCCGTTGGAATACCCAAAAAACAAATGACAACGCCTGCATGCAGCCTTCGCAGGACCCTTTCAAGAAAGTAAATCCTTGCTGATCATTCATGCATACTCGAATTGGCCCGAGGCAGAGCGCATGACCTCGTCGACTTCGGCAACCATCATAAGAATTTTTCTAATTTTTATTGCAAAATATGGACTGCCAGAAATGATTGTGACATACAATGTCCCGAAATTTCGATCAAGTGAATTCCGGGATTTCATCACAGGAAACTAAATGCCGCAGTTATTTCTCAGCCCCGAACCATCCCGCAAAAAACGGTGCGGAAGAAAACTTCGTGGGAACATTCAAGAAGTCTGTCAAGGCAAGGCTGAAGTCGGGACTGACCATGGAAGGCGCGTGCCATAACTTATTGGTGGCATACCGGACGACCCGGCACACGACAACTGGCTCAACACCTGCCAAAATGATGACAGGAGACGAATTTCGCAGAAGGTTCGATCTTCTTAGACCATCAATAACTGATGTCGAGCGATCAAAACAGGCGAAGCAACACGCCTTGAGCAACTCTAAAGAACATCACCTACATCAGAACGACCAGGTATGGGCAAGAGACTACAAGAACGGCTAGAAATGGTCGACGAGCGTCGTTGTTTGAGCTCTAGGAAACCGTACATACTAGATTCACACAAACCACGGAAATACATGCAAACGACACATTGAACAGCTGAGACATGTAGCGAAGGAGGAAGAGGGAATATCAATGAATCAAGACGAGAGCCCCCGGCGCGCAAAAACATCAAGAATGCTCGCCCCTTCCTGCGGTATCTATTAGCGAAACGGTTCACCGTCTCCGATTTCCAGTGACGACTCTACAACAGCGACTCAAGACAGTCAGAACGATCCTGCGATACCTAAGCCAGGCACTCCAAACTCGCCTGCCACACTGCTTAATGGCACACGTGACCAAGACATGGAGGACAGCCCATCTCTTCTCAGAAGATTAACACGAACACGTCAGGCACCTACGTGGTTGGGCCTGTGAAAACGTGACATCTTTAAGGAGGGATATTGCCTTCTAATATGTGCGAGTTCGCCACGTATAGCGAACACGACCTGTTGAGCCCAAACGACGGCGGATGCAACCGGAGACACCGGCATGGGGAGAGCCGAGCGGTGAGCCACGGTGAAGCACAGGACGACTTGAAGCCAGAGACTGGGCGCGGTCGCAGACAAAGAAAGACGCTTCTCCTAACACCAAGCGACGGTAACCTAAACAGTCAAATAAATATATCTTTGCATTATCCCAAATTAATCGGACCATCACGCCCAGCATCGAAATCGTCTGGTAGTCCTGGTCGAAATGTCACAGATGGAAATCATAAGAGCGAGTCACCGAAGTATCTTCTGGCCAATAGCAGGGCGGAAATCTCAAAGGAGGGAGGAGGTAAGATAGTAAACAATTGTGTTCGACTAAGGTTTCTTTTTTTTTTTTTTTTTGTGAAACACAACAAAAACAAAACAAAGCACGTCTTAGGAGTTGTGAATGTGAAAGCATGCAAGCCGCTCGTCCGCTGCCTTTTTCGGCTGCTGCGTACTTTTCGTCGCCGGTCAGCGCGCGTGCTCCCCCGGGTACGCTGACCTTGGAGTCTCGACGCTCCTTTGGAACGGCGCGCTGAAGGGCACGCAGCGCCACGGGGTGAGCGGTCGTGGAATAACAGGCTGAAGTTGAGCTAGTTAGTACATAATTTAGGTTAATGGTCAGCTAGAACGATAGGGACAAAACACAGACAGGAAGAAACAGAGACATACACACCGCTGACTATCAACTAAGACTTTATTTTTCTTCTTCATCACTTCGACCCAAAGATTCACACCTAAAGTAATGCCAATGAATCAGCCTAAATCCTTACATTCCACTGCTAAATTAAAATACTAAATAAAATTAATTAATTACATTAAATTACTAAATTTGGTCACTAACACCTCCCTGATCCAACCCACAGACCACCGCCGACACATATCGCCCTTATTCCCTTTCACGGGGCCGTGCCGTCGTGGAAACTGACGAACGCAGCGGCCAATGGGAGCCCCGTCGACGCGCGCCAGCCAATGGAACCTTTGGGATCAGGGAAACTAGGTGCCGTTTGCGCGCTTCAAATTGATGACGTCAGCTCGCTCCATGGGACCCAGTTAATACTTTCGTATTAAAAAAGATACGAAAACAAATTGGCAATGTTGAGCTTCCAAGCTCTCGTTTAGCTTCGAAGTGCTTGCTGCTCGGATGGGTTGGGTACCCACTTACACTGACGTCATGCTCAGGCCTTGTCCTTTCGGTGGTATTCAGAGAGCAAGTTGTCTGCTTCCTGCGTAGGGGTTGCGGTGACGTCAGAACGACACCGAGTTGTGATTGGCTATGATTGGAAGTATTCTGGGTAGACGTCAATGCTGGATGCCTTGTCGTCTACCCAATATTTTTTTTTATTCAATTGGTCAATAAGAGCTCGGTGTTCTGACATCATCGCAATCCCGGTGCATGGAGGAGACAAATTTGCGCTCCGCATAGGCTAGAGCCGCAGCTGCGGTACAGTGCTCTCAACTGGGAATGTAACGATGTGCCACTCCAGTTCCAGCTGCACTGCTCTTGTCGTGCTCTGAGAATCATAATTATCCAGAAAAAAAAGCAACAAAAAAAATGGCAACATAACAAATAATTATATGTGTTTTTCTTTCTCTTTTTTTACCCTTTCCGTACCATAATGCGCTTAAAACATCAGTGTTTTTTGCCTGCAACCTCAAATACCCCTGAGAACGGTGAAACTAGGTTATCATTCTCTCGAAGCAATATTACGCACTGAATCGAGGTAGTGTGGTGCAGAACAATGTTCTGAATTTGCGAATCTATAATTTACGAAAGCGGAATTGGCTGATTTTCTGTCATTAAAAGTGCACCCGTGTCGCACATCTGCTCCTGGTGACTATAATGTGTTGAGTCTTCGACTCTGCTCGTCGAGGCTGCGTCAAAGGGATCACAAGATGGGTAAGCACTGCCGAAGGCTTTACTGTATGCTCACTAACAGAATGAGAAGGGCAGGACGTGTCTTTCAAACGCCAGCCTCCCAGCACGCGCTCCATGCCATCCGCCGTGTTTTGAGTGCAAGCGCACGCTCGAGGAAGGAGCGCGCGACGCCGTAGCCATACCCTCCTCTCTACTCACAAAGCCCGGCAGTTCGGCGATGGTCGTAGATTTGGAGCGCGAGACTCTGGTAGCACAGAGCATCAAAGAGCCATTTCTCGGAGAACCTAGACTTCAGCGGCTTTCGCAGTGACAAGGGCCCGAAACACACTTGTTCGCTCGGGAGAAGTGTGTTTCAGCGTCTTTCCGCAGCGGGGCGCCAGTCCCGTGGCTCTCCTCTCATCCGTTGCCTGCCGTTCGATCTTTTCCATTTCGGCGGTCGCTTCTCGTGGCGATCTGCCAGGCTTTGTCAGTATATTGGAAGCTCGCGCTGGAACCGGTGAATCTGAAGGTCCTCTCTGCCGTTCTCGCCTTGCCGGCGACGTTAATATATCTATGTGGCATTCACGTTGAATTGAGCAATGGGTAAAGAAATACCGATTCGTTGGTAGGCAGGAGTTCAGCGGCGTGCATACAGGGTGTCCCGCAACATATTTACGAGGCTTTCTTTAGTGAAAAAAATAAGTACGCATCGTCGAACGCTAATTTTTTGCCTCAATTTAGCGCCAGCGGTCCGAACCACCTGTCAAAGTTTCAGGGCTAACCGTTATCTCAATCAAAAGTTGTAAGTGACTTTCCGAAATTTTAAATGGAAGCTGGCGGCCGACAGAGCGCACGAATTACATGGAGCTCTATGGGCGCCAGTCACCGAAAACGGGTGAAAATGTACCCCATTTTCCCATGGAAATTTTCAGAAAATCACACGTAACTTATAAATCAAAAGAACGGTTCGTATACTGAAACTTTGGCATCTGGTTCAGACAGCTATCCCTACATTCAGGCGGAGAAGATTCGTCGACGCGTAGTTTATTTTTGCAATAAAATAAACGCCGTATATATATATAAATATAAAAATCGGGACGAATTGTACCTATAAGTTACGGAGTTCCCGACGCTAATTTTGCTCCATTTCTTAGATAAAAAGGTGGACTTCCCACTTTCTGCGAGTATCGACCTAATGGGTCGATACTTGCTGCCACAAAACGGAAGCAGACACCTCTCCCGTCTAGGGCCCTTTTTCTCGGGACAACACCAAACAAAGGACGAAGAGCTGGATGCGTGAAAGTGTAGGCTTAAAGCCGGACTCACGCTACTCATACATGATACAAAACACGGTGTTTCGTTGCAGACACGATGAAAAAAAGCACATGCGGACACGACCTAGGCATCTCCATGCATATATGGACTCCTCGAACATGTCTATGCAGACCGTTTTTATTTTGTATGACCAACGTGACAACACTGTGCCAAAGGAAAGGGAGTTTTAAGGAACCGTTTTTGCACGTCCGATACGGCACGATGGGCCCTCCGGTACGAACTGCGCATGCGCCAACGCACAAGGCTCCCACATGCGCAGCTCATATCGGACGCCCCATTGTATCGTATCGGACGTGCAAAAATGGTTCCCTAAAATTCCCTAAGGCCTGCAAACTCTCGTTTGCAGGATGCATTTAGGGTATAAACGCGGCTTTAGATAAAAACGCAGACCAGCGAAACGAACTGAAAGGCGCCATGCGGTGTTCTCTCGAAATATGTCTTGGTTATGCGTTTTGGTTGTCGTTATTATAGCTACAACTGGAAACATCGAGGAACTTTTAGTATAATAACTGGGGTAGTGGAATTATTTAGACAGCGTCTAGTTGGTCAGCCATTTCATAGATGCGACGAGTCTTTCGCTGTAGATGAGCAGTTTAGCCACTGCAGTACAACCTCTCCTCGGGTCTTTAACGTGCACCAGGCAGTAGTGATACGCGACCGCACGCCGGTACGATGCTCATCCGTATCGAAACGGGCAGGAGTGAGGATTGAACTCAGGATCTCAGTGTTCTGCAGCGCGAGCTTTCGCTCCACGCGCTCCGAGCTGGTGTGCGCTAGATCCCTCGGCCACTGATCCCCCAAACTTTGAGTTTGGCAACTTTGGGTTCGCCTTCCCTTAGACGTGTCGCGGTCTCATTGATATTTTTTTCGAATGCGGCCAGCCCTGATGGAGCACTCACGTTACACATGGAACACGTGGCCTTTATTCTGCTTTAAAGAGTCAGTATTCTAAGAAAAATAAAAACAAAAACATACAACCAATTCCAGAACGATAGATCCGTTCAAAAAGTGCGCGCCGTCGCCTCTTCGCCATGGTTCGCCATGTTACATGATCCTGCAGTCGACTCAACCAATAGAAACAAGAACTTTACACTCTTTTCTCTCCACAGCACCGAGCGTATACCACTATATGGTTACTGGCTCAAAGAAACCCGGGGAAGTATTGAGCATCTCATTATAACTCGCCATCAAGGAGACTGCGACTTATACGGATGCCGAAGAACGAATCATGCAACCAACATGCGTGACGCCAAAAAGTCACGTCCCGGGCTTATTAAACTCTCGGTGCCAAGGCCTAAAGCGACGGCATCGGCTGCCGACGACCAATGCGAAACGCAAGTTCGTCTGCTTCTTGCATAAGGGAGGGTTGTGGTGGTGTCGAAAGGCGGAGCTCTGATTGGCTCCGACGGAAGGATAGTGGGTAGACGCCAATGCTAACTGCCTTAAGGCCTGCCCACTATCCTTCCCATCGGAGCCAATCAGAGCTCGGCGTTGTTCTGACGTCACCGCAACCCCTGCGCAAGAGGCAGACGACTTGCTCTCCGTATAGCCCAACACGCGGCTGTGACGTCACGCCTCTGCGGTGGCGCTGTTGTCGCCACGGCGCATGCGCAGAGGCTCCACCTCACGCGAATCTGGTTCCTGCGCTTGCGCAGTGCCCACACCAGGTGTGGGCAAACGTGGGTTTGTTTGTAAACAGTGTGTCGGCCTATAGCTTTTCCGCTACATTGTTTCGGCCACTCTCGTTGCGGCTGGCCGGTCAATTACATTTTTTGAACACCTCCCTGTACGGAACGCCTTGATTCTAAATATAGCGCTTTACACAGTTATGCGCATTTATTCACGGAAGCAGCACCTGTTTATTTTTTTAGAACTGACTTTTCCGTGTGTGTGTTTGTTAATTTGTATGCAATTTTTTTCCGCAACATGTCTCAGGCCTTAAATTTTTCATTTATTGGAACAAAATAAAATTAGTCGTCTATTGGTATCTGCGCTAAATAATTTAGTTCGAACAAGCATTGATAGCAACCGCTCTCAAACCACAATGCTTGTCGCTTCTCAACTCGTTGCCCGCCCCAGTAATCCCAGACAAAAACAATTTGGCTCCCCGCTGAGCACTAATGTAATATTTACATTATAATATTTTATTATACATACGATCTACGTGGAGCGCTACTCATTTTTTACATTTAAGTGGTGATTAAAGATAATTGCATGTGTACTTAGGTTGAGTCATTTGTTATGCTACGAAAAAGTCAATTTCAAAAGCCAGAAATTTTTTTTTTTTTTTTTCACGGCTAAAGGTCATAAGAACTTTTTTCTTCTGTGATATGCTCTTTATTCAAAATGTAATTTTATTGTCAGGGGATCAGTGGAGGTGTGTGTTAGGGCACACCAGCTCGGACCACGGGCAAAGAGCTCGCGCTCAGAACCCAGGGCTCCTGGGTCATTCCTCACCCATGCCCGTTTCGATCTGAACAAAAATCGCACCTGTGTGCGGTCGTGTCACCATTCCGCGTGATGCACGTTAAAGACCCCGGGCTAGCACCGTTATAATTTCTTATCTACGGCATAGACCATTGTAGCCGCATCTCAAGGGCAGACCGACCTTACGTTGTATATACACACGAACGCCAAATCTGATTTTTGGTCTTGACAAGTGGCAAAACCAATTTTCAAGTAAGCGAGATTTTTTTATGTTGTAAATGGTAATAATGATATGTCTGCCATGAGAAGATGACTTTGTCACTGTTTCTTGAAAGGTATTTCGAAACCACCTCGGGGAATCAGAGAGAACTAATGCATTGTTTACACACCTCATAAGTTACTGTTATAAATAGTATTAATGTAATAAAACCATGATCGTTTTTAAACTGACAGGCACAAGAGCGCCCCATCGTCGTGCGATCGCATCTTCACCGTCGACGGCTGGCTTGGAGGATGGTTCTGATGACGTCTTTAGTGATGTACAGACTCAAAATCACGAAGGATCTAAAGCATTTCTCAGGCGAGAAGTGGGCTTACTCGGCACTATTTCACTTCTGGTTTGTTCTAGCGCAGGTATGATTACTCGCTCATTAATGTCTTTTAATTCTTAAAAAAATGAAATGTAAATTTGTACTCGAACGAGATCGTGGACCAGTCAATCACGGCCTCACGTGAATGCACGCGATGCAGTGATTGACCGACAACATCATCGGGGTTGGTCGTCTTTCCGATACATCGTACGACCAGTCGGGCGTTTGGTAGTGCCTGGGTATGGCTTGAACGGGCCCCCAGGAGATATCACCAATTTGGTGCCTTGAAAGAAAACCTTCGAGGACGGAGGTTTTCTGCATCCAGTGATAAGCTGGATGCAGCTGTCCAGACGTGAGTATTGAGCACTCCCGAAATTGATTCCAGCAGACTATGGAGTAGCTTCCAGAAAGGCGGTGCAAGGGCACTCAGGCCCAGGAGGAGTTTGCCGAGAAGGTGGACATATATGTATACCGACATTGGTTCATTCTCTTCTTCCAAACAATAAATGCCTGTGGCAAAAAAAAAAATAAAAACAGCTGTAAATCAATATGAAAAGCACCTAAATATACTGCACCAAGCGTGTTTTTGGACCTTGCAGATTTGTTTAAAAAATTGGCTGCATGTTTGGTCATTCTGTGAAACGTGTTTAAATGCGGTAGCATTTGAACGCGTTTGATGTGAGTGGCGTTCTTAGTTCGGGTGGTGTCTAGAGCAGGGTTTTGTATGGAAACAGATTACGTCACACCATTGTATTTTTGTTACGCTGCGCGTGCTTCCCTTCAGCACCACCCGGACGCAAAGCTTTGCGCTGAATTTTTGGAGTCACCAAGAGAGGGGAAGCGCCCGTTCCTGCACCTTCCACTCCTCCTTGTTCCGCGCGCTCTTTCTACACCACCTGTTTTTGCTCCTATCTTCTTTGCACTTTCGACCCTCTCCACTCTACCGCAATTTGTAACACCACCTGCTTCTGCTCCCCTCGTTCCTGCGTGCTGGACCGGTATGTAGCTCATTCAGAAGCGCGCTCGGCCTCCATGCTGGTGACTAGGATTTGATTCCTGGGACCGGTTGCGTTTTTTTTTTTTTTTTTCGATGTCATTTAACCGATTTATACATTTCGTGTTTACATGGCTCCTCAGGTTGGTTGGCAGCATAAAGCTGCCGCTTTAAAAGCCGCGAAAGTTATACAACCGCGGTTTTTGCAGGTGAGTTGTACAGCAAGGGTTACATAACAAAGAGAGCTGATCGTCACGATAATATGAATAATTAACTAAAATGTGTTAATAATCTTTCGATTAGTGAAAATAAACATGGTTAAAATTAAAAATTTCCTGAGCTTATTCGAAGAAAACTAGATAGGTAATACTTAGAAAGATCAGGGGCGCGTTGAAAGCGCGGTGATGCGCTAAAGATACAACTCTATAACGGACACTATGCTGGTTATTTGAAACCGCGGATGACGAGATACAGAAAAATCGCGCGGGCACATTTTTTTGCACCTCTAGCCTTGCGCGCTCCCCAAATCTTTCTAAACTTTACTTTTCTAGCGGTTTACGATGATGCTCAGCAAGTTTGTGATATAAAAAAATTGTTATCTCTATCAGCTTGAAAGTTAATTAACAAGTGTTTGTCAATTATTTGTTTTTTTTTATGCTGACAATTAATCCCTTATATTATGTCCCCCGGGCTGCATAACGCACCTGCACAAATAAAATTAATGTAGCTTTCTTAACTTTAAAAAAAAATATTAGTGAAGCCTCAATAAAGTAAATTGCTCAAAAGGTTCTTCAAGAAACACGTTTTTAGACTTGAATTCTAGCGTATTTGTTTCCTATGAATTTGAATATTCCAAGAATTTGTCCCGAACGTATCAATAGATCTGAGAAAAACTGAAACAAAACCAACCGCTGGGTGTAACGTCATACCCAGGGGTTTCATGCTGCCTAAAGCGTGCCGCTTGTGAGCGAACGGGTGCAGCGCTTTAGAGCGCCCCCCCCCCCCCCCCCCCCCCCCTATAACGACAACTTCCTTCTCAGCCAAGAGAGTAGTATATATCTACACAAAACCCAACTCATAAAAAAAAAAAAAAAAAAAAAAAAAAAAACATTGCAAGAAGATGCGGTGTTCATACTTTCGCTCCTCGAAATCAAGCATTGAACTCAGCCGTAACGATTGGGCAACGAACGTCAAGCACTGCGTTAGTAATTGGCGATGTGTCCTTGCATTCGTTTTAACAATTTCGTCGGTTTTGTAAACTGTATTGAAAAGTGCGATGCGTGTTGCAATGTATGCTTTGAGTAAAAGCTCTGTGATTTAATGCGCTTTTCGCAGGATCCGGGATATTCGTAACGCCAGCTATTGTGTACAGAAACGCGGGATCCGCTGGCGTAGCGCTTGTTGTATGGTTCGTAGCGAGCTGCTCCGCCATGCTTGGTAAGTCCACGAGATTCACCGCCCAAAAATGGTGCGGGAGGCTAACCCCCAAATCACCGCTGCAAGAATAAGAGTAAACGGAAGCAGGGTTACTGCAAAGTTATACCGCGTGTCTCTTTCTGAGAAAGCTTTCAAAAGTTTCTAGAACTAGGGTGGTTGAGGAAAAACGTTAATTTTTATGGACTATACTTGAAACTGCAGTAAGGAAAGGGAAAAACAAGGCAGTCGAAGAGAGAGAAAAAGAGACATCAGACGTGGCTTTGTCCTTTTAAAGGTCGCCGCACTTCTTAAATGATATCACTTTATAAAAAAAAATAAATATATTCTACCTTAAAGAAAAACAATTCAAAAAGTTTAGGCGGAGGCGGCTTTCGAAATCACGACGCTTCGGTTGCTCGAGCCAAACACGCTATATCGACTAGGCCACGCTGACACGTTTGCACGGTTTGTGAACGAGTGGGTATTTATATGCTTAGCTATCGCGTTCCACCCTTAAAGAAGCCCAGCAACGACTTTTTTACTGTTCTTTTTTTTTTTTAATTTGCACTTAACCTGAGCGCACTGAACGTAGTAACTTAGATAACGTTTTCTTCTCTCAAAATTCACTTTATTTTAAAAGTTATAGGCGTATTAAAATTACAAAAACAAGCAAAAAATAACTTCCTTTATGACGTCATTAGTCCTCTGTCCCGCGCCCGCAGACCGCGGTGACTGGGGAATGGAAAGAGAGTTAGACATGAAAAGGAGGTGAGGCCGATGAGAGAGAGCTGCCAGGGAACACGGCAGCTCTCTCTCGTCGGCTGACCAGGACCAAGAACCTCACGATTTCGTCACATGCCGCGCGAGTTCGACACCACAGGGCGCCCCCCGTAGGAGGAGGAGGTTTCCCTCGTCGTCCGGTTAAAATATGACGCAGTAATATTTAGTTACTCTCTCCGTGCCCGCTGGGTTTACCGAACCACGAGAGACGTGGAAACCGCAAAATCGATAGACGCTCAATTTTCGTTGCAGGGCCCCTTTAAGGGCGATTCACACAGTTGCGTTGAGCCCGACCAAGTACGAAGTTGCTATGGCAACACCTACGTCGGCTCGAACAAAACGGTTTTACCCCGTTTTGTTGAAGCCGACGCAGCTGTTGCCTTAGCAACCCTCGCACTAGCTCAGACTAGACGCAAGTGTGTGAATCGCCCTTTAAAGGCGAAGCTTAAGCGCCCACCTTTAATTTTTTCACTCTTCACTGTTTAGTGTTTTCACTCCTCACCCCATCCTCAGGTATATTTCATCATGGCTGACTTTCACCAGCTGCCCTGCACGCTTACTATTTCATGTAAAAAACGAACTATTTTTGAGAACAGACAGCCAGGCACGGCGGACGTCAGGAATTGCAAAAACGTACAAATGATCAAAATCATTACCGAAATCCAAAGAGGTTGACTTGTGCCTTACACGTTCCTCTCCAAAAATAACCAAACACCGTTATCGTTAATTCATCAAAAAGGAACAAAATGCTTTACTCGTTCCATCTCTCGAAAAGTTACTAAGTCGATGCTTCGTTACGGAAAAAAATGAAAGCCGTTTACAACTCACTGTAACGCCGAATTAGAGCTCAGCTCGTGAGGAGGAGGAGGGAAGGGTACTGAGGCGAGGGTATACCCCTCCTCCCTCCTCCTCCTCACCTCGTCATCCTGCCTGCTGGTCCTCCCTCCAAGCGGCGTCGGCGTAACCGTGAGGTCACGTGACCCTCGTGACCTCACGGGGGTCACGTTACTCCCTCAGGACCCCCTTAGGAGTGGGAACCCGGACCCCCCTCATGGGAGTCACGTGACCCCCGTGACGTCACGTGACCCCGCGCCGACATTTCGGTACGGTGCCGAAACGTCGCCGCGGTGACGCCGACGGCGACGGCGACGGCGACGCCTCTCAATCGCGTAACGGGCGCCTAAGAGCTGCGCTCTAAAAAGATAACTTGATACAAGAAACCCGTTGCATTGTAACGCGTTTCGTACAAGTAGGTTGGAAGGTGACGTCAGTGATTATTCCTTCCCGCTTTGCAGGAGGACTTTGCTACGCCGAAATGGGCACAATGCTTCCAATATCTGGCGGAAGCTACTCTTACGTGGCTGAAGCGTGCAAGTCCCTAGGGAAACGCGGAGATTTCGTTCGCTTCATGTACGCCTGGAGCTTCGTAACGCTCGCTGACCCCATGACCGCCACATTTCATGGACTCACCATATCCACTTACTTGCTTGGAATTATCTACCCTTCGTGCAGCGCTCCGTACGCCTTGCGACTGACTGTGGCACTCATCTTCACATGTAAGTGAGATGTAGACCAGCTCACGCTGAATAGAACGATCTCACTACCAGTATTGTAAAGATCCGACCAAATTGGCATCGCGGAGGCTTGGCGCGCGACACTGGCCTCCACGGGCTGCCGACCAAAACTAGTTTTCGCCCTCAGCGGTGCGCCGGCCGGTGCCCCCAAGCCAACCTGTCCTTGCGTGGTTCAGTGCTCGCCGGTCTTCGCCACAGAAGAAAGAATCCAATAGGAGGTAGCGTAGATAGTGACGTTGCGACGCCATGGCAACGCGGAAGCCGGTTCTCCGCGCGTCTTTTACGTTGCAAAGGAGCGTAGCGTTTGTTGTCTGCTATCCCTATTTCCAAAAATGCCTTTCCAAACGGAGCGGTTCCTCGAAACTGTGAGACTGTTTCCCTTTTATACGACAAGACGCAGCCAGACTACCTACATAAGGACGGTAAGAACAACCACTGGGAAATAATAGGAGAGGGATTCGAAATTACACGTGAGTTCCTCCGTAGGACATGTTGCATATCGCTTGCGTTATGACAGGATGCCGTGTTGATTTGGTGACACTCTCGAAAGTAGCCTTCATCTCTGGCGCGCAGCCGGGGCAGCAAAGCACTGACCTGTCTCTTGGTGTTTCGGTAGCACCAACTCGGCTGGACACAAAACCTGAACCTCCTTCCCTTCCTATAGCGAGACGATGTAGCGAGATCAACGAGCAGGCTAGGATGATCACTTTCAGGCTGATCACCAGGTCATCATGGATACCTGCCCTGTAGGCAGCGAGTGCGATTTCGATCCTGACATATGCGAAAGATGAAACGGAAGAATCTAACGAAGAGCAGACGACGAAAGAGCTGGAAATCCGACGGGAGACGCGGGCGCGCTCGCGAGAGCCAGTGCTGTCACGTGACTATAACGCCCGGAAAACGGAAGGCAATGTGGCCTCCTCGCGTTGGGACGCCGGACGGCGGTGCCTCCTAGCGGCGCCGACCGGTTGCGCCGTTCCTGCTAGTGTGGTCAGGCCTTCAGGCCGCTGCTGCCGCCATCCATCTTGGGAACTGTAGTCTCCCTGCAACAGCGATAACCACGCTGAGGACACACACACACACACGCACACGCACACGCACACGCACACGCACACGCACACGCGCACGCGCACGCGCGCACGCACGCACGCACACACGCACACACGCGCGCGCACACGCGCACGCGCACGCGCACGCGCACACGCGTACGCGCACATGCGCACGCGCACACGCGCACACGCACACGCGCACACGCACACGGGCACACACACACGCGCACACACACACGCGCACACACACACACACACACACACACGCACACACACATATATATATATAATCACTTTCTCCCCTAAAATAGACGTATGTTGGGTCAAAAGAAGATTTGCGCAAATGGTAGGTTACCTGTTGTGGTCTAATTGCCATCTGTTTTGGATCAACTTGAATAAAAACTCATTGTATGGGAGTTTAAACAGTCTTACTTTTTTTCAATTTCCCAAAATTGCAACGTCAAAATTGAAGCAGACTGAGGTGTTAAACGAACCCATACATGGGATATCGAAGAGAGTGAGACGGCGTTTACAGGCCATTCCGCGTTGAAATACGTTGCCGCGTAACAACGGTAGAAAATGGGACGTGTTCCTTGCAGGTCTGGCAAGTGCAATCAACTCCTTCTCGGTGAAAATATCGTCGAGGGTTCAAGGAGTGCTTTCAGCGATCAAATGTCTAATCTTAGTCACTATAATAGTTACAGGCGCCATATTTGCTTTTAGAGGTAAGTTTTTCTGTTTTTCTTTTTTCATGGTGATCAGCCCATGAATATTTCAAAGTAAAACAAAAACTTTAACCTTTTTTTTTGCTAGTGAATCATTTTTACGACGCTCCGATGTTTACCTCTGACACAACGGTTGCAAGCATGGTGGCCGCGTTTTACGCATGCGATGCATCATATGCGGGTTGGTGAGTAACCTTTTGTGCGCATGACCGGAATTAGCGTGTAAAAACCCGAGGTGCTCTAGTTTGGGTTAAATATTTAAAAATAAGTTTAGGACAACCGATTGATTTCGGAGGACGGGTAGTCGCGTGTGTGCGGTGTGAAAGGGAATATTTATTTTTTATAACGTTTTACGCGTCATTTTTATAGAGGGCTTAAAATAATTCTGACATTGCTGTAAGAGATACTTTCTTAAGTATAGCACGGAAATCTTATCTCGCCAATAGTGCAAGACGTTCAGTCTATAGTTATACGGAGAACGGACGGGTTTCATGGCTACTTGATAGATGGCGCCGTTGTACATCCCCATTCTCTCATCGTATGCCATACCGGCATGCGGTGAGATACAAGCTCGGTTACATGCGACCACAACGCACTATCTTACACTAAGCGCAAATGTGCGAAGCGGCCTTAAGGGGCACTAAGCGCTCTTTGAGATCCTCGGTTTATTGTCGTAACTCAATCGACGAGCACTAAGCATCCCAAAAAAAGAAATAACTGAAATTACATTTATGCGCAAATGATTTGCATGTTGAAAACTTACCACAGATCCCGACACTTAACGCTGACACGGAACAACAGATGGCGCTACTGAACCTCGCTGAATATGGTTGAACCATGGACGGCTCTTGTCAGCCACTCACGGGCGATAGGGCTCCGCGTGGACGAGCGGGACCGTCCGGCCGCTGGTCCACGCTGTAATCCATCGCTCGCGAGTGGCTGACAAGCTCCGCACGTCGTTCGACCATATTCAGCAAGGTTTGGTAGCGCCATCTGTCTTTCTGCGCCAATGATACGCTTTAAAATGCAAATCGGCCACGTATGAATGTAATGTAAGTGATTTTAAGATGCTTAGAGCTCGTAGGATTCAGCTATGATAATAAAACGAGCATGTCAAAACGCACTCTAGTGCCCCTTTAAAATCACGAGCTCCCAACTTTGCATAATACCCCGTTATGTCCGGGCATGGCCTCCGAGATATTTCGTGCGTTGGCTGCGCTCCTCATGCCATTGCACTCGTCGGTAGAGACTGTGGCTGCGGGGCGCTTGGTGGCGCTCGCAACCAAATCTAACAATGCATATAAATAGCCGCGAATTATTATCATCACCTTTATCGTCGGCCTGTCGAATTTGAGAGCAGCGCAAAATGAGCTCCCCACCTCTCGCCGCCACACACAGACCTTGCGCATGGAAGAATTTGATCGAAATTTGAAGGTTCATCTTTTCCAAGTGCGAAAGGTGTAGAACAAATGCCCGTCCACGTAAGTGAAGTTCAGAAAAATGTTCTCACGCATGACGAAAAAAATATTCCTATACCTGTACCGCGTGCCCCGATGACAAAAAAATATATTCCTATGCCTTTACCGCGTGCTCAGGCAGTATCCGCAGATGGCAAATGTATACATTCGCACTAAATCCCGCATTTTGAGGTATCATCCAGCGAAACAGTGCAAAGACCGCGCTTTTAAAAAAAAGAGGAGGCGAATTGTAGCAAAGGCGCGTTTTTGTCCCTTCTACTGACGCGCCCCCCAAACGGACACAAGAAAGGGGGAGGCAGACGGGAGAAAAGTTCCACCCTCCTGCTTCATCTTTTGTTTTCGTTTTTCGAGCACGTCTCGAGCATTGTTTAATATACTTTGTTGAATTGAATGAGCTTCAGCGGCAGCGAAGGCCGCCTGCGATTACGTCTCCCAGGTGAAACCTGCGGAAGTTGAATTGACATTTTTATCGTCAATTTTGTCAAGCTTGCAGATCAAACCGTTAGAAACAGCCAGGTTTCGGAGCAGTGCCAGAAGCGCTACGTTCATCGCGCTAAGATGGCCGTCTCCAAATTGCTAAAGGAACGCCCTTTTTTGCAGGTAATCTGGGCCACGGTGTAAGATACACTCTTTAGGTGAGGACACGGCGGGGTTAAACGCGCGGCGCGAGGAATCAGATAGTGTTCGTTCGACGGGCATCCAAAAGCCTGCATCATTCCGCTTCCACCGTCCCACCCCTGCCCGTTTCGATCTGGATGAGCATCGTACCGGCGTGCGGTCGTGTATCACTACTGCGTGGTGCACGTTAGAGACCCCAGGCTAGCGGTTGTACTGCACTGGCTAAATTGCTCATCTACAGCGTGTGACTCGTCGCAACTTAAATGGCAGACCAACTACACGCTGTGTAAATATCCCCACAACCCCAATTATTATTAGTTTCCACCGTGCCCGCGGCTGACAGTGTCGCCGGCGGCCAAATGGCGAAACCGTGTGAGAGCGAAAAAAATTATCTCGTTGCCATGACACCCCGGTCTCGGCCACTCGATCCCCCCTGTTGGTGCAGCCTGCCGATGTATTTTCGAAAACAAAAGAGCGCGCGTGAGAGGAGAACTTCTCCCATTTTCCGTGGGGGCGCTGCACATCGGTGAGCGGTCTTGTGAGCTGAAAGCTATACTCTCACCTTATGTTGTACCGCAAGAAAGGCTGTAAGCACGAGCTCCTTGCTCTGGGGCAGATCTTGGCGGCACAAGCTCTCGTGCAGTAAGGGCAGCTGTCAACGCTATGAGCTCGCGCTTCCAGCCTTCGCTGCGGTACAACATAAGGTGAAACGGAGTATAGAGAAGGCGCCCAACGCGCTCTTGCTCCGCTACCCAGATAAAATAAATATCTGCCTGTCATTGGCTTCGCCGATACCGAGGCGCTGCCGCGGTTGCAGAAGGCAGCAAAACTCGCTTTCCCCCCCCCCCCCCCCCCCCCCCTATGCACCGCTGTGCTCGGCGAAAATATCGTAGTGTCACTCTACGCTCACGTGTGTGGTTTGTGTTGGCATTTTGGAAGCTGCCGGAAATGTAAATGCGCGTTCTAGTTCTGAGTGCCAGACGGCGATGAATTGTGCCAACTCCACTCGTGAAACAGGAAATCCTGCAGTTGATGAAGTACGATGAAGTCTCTACCGAACTTGAGTTCGCACCGCTGACTTACATGGCTGGCTACTTGGCCTTCGTTTGCGAGCAAAAGGTGACCATTTTTATTTGTAGAAATTGTCGTAATTTCAAAGCAATTAGTTGAAACATTCAACCTAGCAAAGCAATAAGAATTTCTCAGTGAAAGCAAAGAAGGCTAATGTGTAGAACCCGCTAAACTTTGCAGGTGACGTGTCCTGAATGCAAGCGCAACTTAAGGGAAATGCATCACATGACGGAGCATATCAGTCCATGTTTAGCCTTGACCAAGGAGGACTCAGCTATCCACGACCTGAAGCTGTCTGTCTGTGCAAGCTCGTCTGCACTTTTGTCGAGAGGGCTCTGCAGTCGGCAGAAATTCGTGGTTGTGGAAGGATTTGCAAGGTTCTCTCGAGCGCTGTGCTTCCACACCTTATGGACTGCCCGGTTATGTGGTGTGTTATCTGCCGAGATCCCTACCACAGCGAAGAGCTTTGCGAGTTCTTTCTCAGAAAACTCCTCAGACCTTTTTTGGCAAACTGGGCTGGTGACCTAAACAGCCCACTAGAGAATATATTGAGGCTTTCGCGAAAGCCTCTTTCCCGAAAGGTACTCCGCTTGTGAACTATATGACTCCCTTGTTCTGTTTTTTTGTGAACAATGAAGTTTATATTGCTGAAGTTATGCACGCGGAATCCGATTTTATATTGTCCTTCACAGATGAATAAATGACACAGCTCGCGCGTGCTCGAGCGTCGGTTGAAACCAGAAATCATACGGCCTAGCTATATCCAACTATAACTCCTATATTACAGTGGTAATGGAAACGGGGCAACAGTTACGGGAACAAGAAAACGACAATTCGCTCATACTGCCAGCAGAATGCAGCTTTAACGCGCAGCCTGCAGCTGAGTGAGCTTTTCGCAGAAAGAATCATGTGCTTTTATTCTACACAGATTTGTCACATCATTTATGCAATCGGGCACTCGCTTCAATTGAGACTTGCGGCTTCACGAAAAAAAAATCTAAATAGCCACACCGGGCCGGGCCGGGCGTACTGCTTCTCTCTCACTATATTTCGTCTTACCTTAGTATGGACTAACCGCGAACGCTGTGCTAGCGCGAGCGGTTGGCCTTTACTGCCTTGACTGGAGCACTCGCTGCACGAGCGCTCATGCAGCCGCCGAGGCTTCCTTCGAAGCAACTATCTCGCGCTTTTAGCATGCGCTGCTAACAAGTACATACTAACGTGAGACGAAGTACAGAGTTCCTCGATATGCTCCCCCGAAAGGAACTCTATCTCTCACCGATAACGAGCGCCACGGCTGGCGCCTGCGGGGTAGAGTAAAACTATCGCTCTCACCGGCGGAGTGAGCATACGACAGGCCGCTCCCAAGGGGAGTCCTAATCGAGTGGCCGTGCCCCGGTACGCCGTGGTCTTTCTGCACGAGCGACAACCTCGCTGGAGCTCTGCGCGTCTGGAGCATGAGGCGGCACGAGCCGTCTTGGCAGTGCCCCTTGCCCCTCGGTTCGACGAGTCATCTGCCGGCGCCGCTTGAAACCGTAGTGAGAGAGAGAAAGAGTGAAAAGCGAACTTTATCGGCACTGTGCGCTGTCCTCACCTGAAGAGTATTTTCTTACACCGTGATCAGGGCGCAGTCACGTAACAAATAGGGATTACGTGACCGCCAACGTGTCCCTAACAAATAACCGGGAGCCGTTCCTGTTGTGTGTTCCTCTACTGTTTTTTTTTAATTAATACGTACCTCTACTGTTGTCTTTTTTTTTTTTCAAATTGCGACGCTCTCGTATTGTTGTCTCTTTCCTCGACTTCACAGTTTCTTAAGTTTCATCGCACCGTAGTCTCAAGGGTTACGTTATAATTACAGTTAATTTCGTGTGTTTCTTGCTCCGCCATTAGGCCCGTTAGATTCCCTCTCAACGGAGTCAAATCAGCACGATCCGTGTAGGTTTGTTGCCCCAGTAAGTAGCACGCCGGAGAAACTCCTAACTTGGCGCAAGCTTGACGATCCCAGGGGCCTGTGACTTGGGACAAATACGCTTTTTCTCCAAAGAGTTATTTCGAGACCGGTTATAACGAAGTGAACGGGAATCGGGAATCCCTTCGATATATCTGCTATTTCTTTATAACCGGCTTCGGTTTAACGAAGTGCAAAAGGGAATGGGAAATCGTGATCGCTTCAATGTAGCCGCTATTTCGTTATAACCGACTTCGTTATAACCGGTCTCGACAGTACTTAGTGCCAGACTATTTCTCTCTTTTTTATACAGATTTTCTTATGGTCGCCGCATAATGTCCAGAGTGCCAGACTTGAGCCAAAGATATGCCATGCATGCAGCGAAGAACCAGCATTGAGGACTAAATCTCGCACGCGTTCGGCAGTTTAGGACCAAAATTTCCACATGAAAACCTGACAACGAGAGGTGAAACTTAGGTCCGGCACTTGCTTGGCTATTTAGACCCGAAAATGTGAGACGACAGTTAAACTACCAGCCATGAAGCCTAACTTTGGCACCTCTTTAGTGAATTGGCGCCAAGAAACCTATGCTCCGAACAAATAATGCAAAGTTTGGCTCTACCTTGACTTTTTCCGGCTTTTTAAGAGCATAAATTCCAAGACAAAATTACACATTGAGCCAAGGAACTATGCTACCTGGCTATTACAAGTGTCTCACACGATATATACACGTTTGCAAGTCCGGCTTGAGGGCGCCGCCATGTTGCTCGGTTGGGGTGAGCTTGGACGCGGCATATTCCGATCATAAGCGTAGACTTCGGGGAGGGGGGGGGGGGGGGGCATAGGGCTCGTGCCCCCCTGGTAAGATAGATCCGGGAGGGGGGGGGGGGGGGGCTCCCCGGGCCGGGGCCATGACCCTTACCGTGACGCTGTTTACGTGCCATGTAACGAGCTTCTGTAGTAGTGGCATGTAAACAGAATCCCAGCGTGCTTTCGTTAGCTTGAATCTCCAGGTTTGGCGCACAAACAACGCAAGGCAACTCCCCCCCCCCCCCCCCCCCCCCCCCCGGAGAACTTCTCAGCCTGCCCTCCCCGGGAAAATGGAAACTCTACGCCGCTGATTCCGATTATGAAGACTTGCTAAGGCGGCGTAATCGGATTATGGCCGCGCCCAAGCGCTATTTAACTGAGCAAGATGACGGCTCCCTGAAACCGGACTTGGAAACGTGTATATGTTGTTGTTTTATCGCAGGCAGTGTATCAACAACGTCGCCGGTGAAATGACCAACCCCCAACGAAACATACCACTGGCTTTGTTTGGAGGAATTGCCGTTGTGACAGTTCTCAGCCTACTGGTAAACGTGGCCTACTTTGTGGTTCTCGGACCTGCCACAGTGGCCAATTCTGAAGCCATCGCTGTCTCCTTCGCAACTGCAACCTGGGGCACTGCAGGAGCCATTCTTATAGCCCTTGCCGTGACCATCAGCACCTTCGGATCAATGACAGCTGGATTCTTCAGCGGCGCTAGGGCCATGCTGGCGATGGCAAGGAACGGTCATCTGCCTGCCATCTTTGGTTGCATCAACGTGAGATCTTCAGTTCCGCTGACTTCGCTGTTGCTGCGTTGTTTTTTGGCTCTGGTGTACGCTTTCACCGGCTCCGTCGATTCCCTGGTCCCCAATATGATGTTCGTGTTCTGCATTATTAACGCACTCATAGTTTCGTCCTTTTTCGTGCTTCGAGTGACCATGAAGAACGAGCCGAGACCCTTTAGGGTTCCCACAATATTTCCGGTGTTGTGGCTTGTCTTTCTCGTGTTCTTGTCGGTCAGCTCCATAGTGTGGTCGGTCGAGCACATGCAGCACGGTATCATGGTCGCACTGTTTGTCTCAGGAGCGATTTATTACACCCTGTTCGCTCACTTCAAGTTGCGTTTACCGGCCGCTGAGGTTGTCACCTGCTTTGTTCAAAAGTTGCTGTTGTCTGCGCCTTGTTTTAGTGACACCGAAATCGTGGTGAAGCGAAAAGTGAATGGTCGCGCAAAGATACCTAGTGTTGTCGTAGAGACGAACTATTAACAAATCGTGACTTAAGGGAACCATCAAACTATATACAGTGAAACTCTAAGAACCCTGGAGTGTCTGATATTCCACATAGCCATTGGGAAAGTAAAACGCTACAATCTACGGGGGCAACTCGGCGAGTGACGTGGCTGAATATTAGTCTTCTGATCAGTTCGCCTTGCAGCATACCCAACCCGGGGAAATAACACGGAGCTAGCGGTTTCGACAAACAAGCAACCACATTTAATTGAACAATGACGTGACGATAAAAAATACACTACTTCGTCTCACCTTAGCATGGACTAACTGCGAAGGCTGTGCAAGCGCAAGCGGCTAGCTCTGACTGGAGCGCTCGCTGCACGAGCCCTCGTGTAGTCGCCGAGGCTTCATCCAAAGTAACTGTAGCTCGCACAAATAGCATGCGCGGCTAACAACAGTCTATGCTAAGGTGAGACCAAGTGCAGCATTAAAACAACGTGTCACCGGCGGTGCTTGAGTCCAAGTTGAAGTGTCACGGCAGTGCTTGAGTCCAGGCGAGCTCCAAAAGATGATAAGTTATTTTGCATAGTGTGGAGTCAATGCTTTCGTGAATAAAAATTTTAGAAGGCTGACATCAAATTATATTGTCTACCCTAAATAACTTTTACAACGTCGATAGGGTAGTCTTGTGATTTCGACTGTTTCTATTTTCCTATTTCGGACACACAGCTGTTTGTTTACCATTCTGATGTTAGCCTGAGACTGAGGCAGGAAAAGAGGAAGTTTCAAAGTAGAAGAAAACGGAACAGTCGAGGATACGTCTCTATTAACAGAACCTCCACACATCCGACCGAAAAAACTACAAACCCGTGACTCTCCATCCCTTCCCTCCTGAGATTTCATCTTAATGCTGTCCAAAACATGCTTTCGTTTGACATACCACATACGGTCGAAAACTGTCCTCCTGATGGTGTTACAAATGATGTCGAGGATACTAGAGACGTATCCTCGACTGTTCCTTTTTCTTCTACTTTGAAACTTCCTCTTTTCCTGCCTCAGTCTCAGGCTGTAACATCAGAATGGTTAATTTCCACCAGCTCGCCTGCGCACTCACTACAATATCAGCTGTTTGTTTGTTTTCCGTACATATATCACTACTCAATCGACATACACTGGTGAAAGTGAAGTTTTTTATAAAACGAATTACAATAAATGCCTGCGTTAAAACGGCTTAGAATACTTTAGTATGTTTCAATGTCTCGTGCCTAACTCCAGTAACTTACTGTATTCTTCCTAGTTCTAATACTAGTACCAGAAAGAGAGTGTTTGTACCGGAGGAAAATTGTCTGATTCTAGTCCATGGGGATGTTAGCATAACCATGCTTCCGGTATGCAGGGGGTACAGACTGATAACGCGTAAAGGCTTAAAGGGATGCTGAACCGAAATTCGGATTTCACAAAATAAGCTTGCAGAAGTGTTCAACAGGGCGCCATAAACAACGAAGCATGATATAGCCATATCTCGAGCGGATGGCCGTATCTCTGGAAAATAAAGGAGCGAATGAGGCAGAACGTTGACGTCATTTTATCGCAGATGAGTTGAGAAGGGGGAGTAATGGCCTTGCTCGTTTTCCTCTCCGCGCCTTCGCGGAGTCAAAGAGAAAAGAGGAGGAAATGGGAATCGCAAGGTAACGCGTCTTTTCAGCCTTGTGCAAGCGCGCTCTTCTTTTATAAAAATACGACGATCCGTTAAAGATACCGCTCTATGAGTGACGTTTTGGGATTTGTAGCGTCCCGCCTACCGACTCTGCGTTGTTTTCTGAAATTCGATTTACGGTTCAGCGTCCCTTTAATTGGTTACATAATAAAAATTCGTCTCAGAGGTCCGTGTGTGCCCATAGCAGTTTTATACACGTTACTAAAAAAGTTACAGATTACAAATAAAATCACTTTATTTTAAAATGCAACTCATTACAGTAATCAATTACTGCACCGCAAAATAATTGAAAAATTACCAGAAACTCATTTATTACTTTTCACGTTACTTTTTTTCACTTTTTATTACGAAATCAAAAATGCATACCTATGTCTAAAGTGGTCACATTTTGCTTCGTTTTGTGATTCACACCCTGTTGAGCTTCAATAGCAGTTGTCGTTCGGAATTCTCGTCGGTCATCTTCCCCCTCTTCCTGGTGAAGATATCTGCTGTGACGCTGAAGACCCTCTCGACAGATGCGCTTGAGGGACGAGCGATTTTGTAGCGCACGAACACTTTGCGTACCAGTTGGTGGTTGAGCAGTTCTTCGGTGGACGCTTCTGAGTCCTCTAGAAAGTGAAGCGCTTCACTGTGGCGGCCTCCTGTTGAAAGCGTTTCAGTTGAGGACGCTGTGCGCGTTGACATTCTAATCCTTTTGGTATCTTCCCCTTACAAAAGTTTGTAGTTAAATTCTTTTGAACTTTTGTTGACATATTTTTTTTTTTTGGAATCGTAATGAAACTTTTTAGAAAAGCTTTTTTTCGAGGTTTCCCAGAGGTTATTTTGACAACCTCTTTAATTCCTAGATAAAATTGGCCAATTAAATTTTTAAGCATTCCTTTAACATAACTTTTGTTGAGTTCTTTTTGACGGAACCACAAAATAACGTAAAAACAGACACTCCATTTTTTAAAAATATATTTAGGTCTTTTTGGAATTTGGAAACAGTTTCGCTGTGGTTATTTTACACACACATCCCACAAATACACATTCGAAGCGAACACGAACATAAACACAATGAAGCACTTAACACCAGAATCACAATTGCGTTAGCTCTTCCAGAGCCTTATATAGCCTACATATTGAAAATACTCATGTGGCCGTTGACCACCTCAGCACTTATTAAGGTTCAAAGTGTCCGATCTCCTCCTCTGGAGCCAGTAAAGGGGAAAAGATTGTTTCGAAGTGCGTGGACTCTATCTCTTATTAAAAGGCAATGGTAAAACTAATAATAATTTGGCGCAGTCGCTAAAACTACATCTACAAAACGGGCCATTGAAGAAATGTAATCACTTTTCAATGTTTCCAAGCAAGAAAGAGAGGGGAGGAGGGTTAGGTTAACGCGTTTCAGCGGTCCGTCCGTGCGTAACGTTAGGCACAGCGAACTTTTATGTTACGTCGGACGTCATCTTAATTTTATTTTTGTTACGTCGGACATAACACTATCAGTGGCGTAGCCAGCATTTTATTTCGGGGGGGGGGGGGGGGGGGGGGGTTCACCGGCATTACTAGCCCCCCCCCCCCCCCCCCCCCCCCCCCCCCCTGAAATGACGAAGCAGTGTGAACTCGGCGGTGCGGACGCTCACTCAAAGATTAGAGAGGCGCTGTTAAGATAAAACGGGTAAAGCTGCATTGTCATTCTTTCAAAACGAAGCAGGTTTTACAGGAATACGGGCGTGGTGGCTCACTGTTCTACTGCTGTCGTATACTTCGTTTCAGCTTCCATCCGAGTGCAGCCAAAGGCTGAGGGACGGTTCGCAACTTCGAGAAGAGAATTGCTACACACCACAACGTAGTCCACAAAAGTAATTTTTTTTAAGCAACTGTTTTGTGCTTAAACATTGCACAATATTCCAGATGTGTACTGCTGAGAATGATCCGCTACTAAAGGAATTAGATACCTGAAGTTTATGTTTTGATTAATATATGTAAATGCACGTGCTTTGGTGAAAACACGTACATCCGCTGGCAACACGGCTGCAGCGTTCGGTTTTTCTGTGTGAATTCGTTCCCGTAATGGCCAAATCATGTGCTTCGTTGCTGTCCTCCCCGAGTCGCTTCAAAACGTCCTTTTGCTAAAGCACGCTTGCGAGTCAGGTGCGAGAGCTCGTGAAGAATGTCTGCCTTCAAATTCGGCAGGAGTCTCCAATCGCGTCGTACCGCGAATGCGTTGTAAACGAAAAGCGCCCGAGTCACTACAATTCATTGATACGCGGCGAAATCAGGGCACCCCTTCACCTGCTTATCACGTTGAACGCCGAGAAGCTGGTGGAAAGGACTGCGCCTCGAGCCCTGGCATGTCCAGACAATACATGCAAACATCAACGGCCAGGTCATCGGGTACCTTGCAATCTGTACTTACATCTCGAAACTATGCCGAAATGTCGAACAGGAGGAAAGTTCGGATACAAACGCCAGCGGCCAGCCTACGTATTGACATCCCCTGTTACTAAATTTCAGGACGTGAAAGGGCGCTTTTTAAACCGCTGCAGGCGATACAGTTGATACACCCGTATCAGACGAAATACTCGGCGAGTGCGGGCGGCACGGACGACCAGCGGCGCAGCGGAGTGATACAAAAGTGCAGGCGAGATTGCGTGACCTATTGCCGGCGTGTGATTGGCTCCGGCCACACGTAGCTTCGGCTGCGTTCGGACGGAAGCTGAAACGAAGTATAGTTGCGGCCCACCAACTTTAAAAGCTTCCTTAGAGCACACAACTCCCCCCGCTTTTTGAAGCAGCGCTGCATTACCAACGCGTGCCGGCCACACAAAACAAAAGGATAGCTATACTGACATTAAAAATTAACCAGCAACACACAAAAAAAATGAAAAATTAGAGCAAGCGTTCATGCACAAACACTTGGCAAAATTCAAAGTCGCCATTAAAATGGCCGAGACAGCGGAAGCTGAAATTTAGATACCGCGAGTAACAAGTCGGCAACGTCACCGCTTTAACATTCCCGCTGGAAGCATGGAAGAGCATTTTAAGCGTTCCGTGTTTCTTCCTCTCGCGGATTACCTGATCACACAGATAGGAGATTTAAAATGAACTGGCGTACGTTGCAATTACTTTCGTCGCTTCTGCCTGCAAAGATCTTGGAAAGCGGGGCAGGTCTCGGCACTGAAGAGTTTTTGCAGCTCTTTTCAAGCCTGGTTTCAATTCCTGAACTCCAATGTGAGCTGCTCATATGGGCTGCCAAATGCAAGAGGGAGGAACTTGAAACGCCTGTCACGTGTGCGCTACAGGCGGTCCTTGCTGTCCGGAGGCTTTATCCCCAAACGTATACATCGTCTCTTCAAGATCCCAGCGACTCTGGCCGTAACAACGGCGGAAGCTGAGTGCTCATTCTCTTTACTACGACGGTTGAAAACATACCTGAGAGTGTCCACTTCGCATGAGCGACTACTTGGTCTAGCGCTTTTTAATGTTCACCGCGACATTGAAGTTCAAGCGGAGGACGTCCTGGATATTCTTTGCCGTGAACGCAGGTGGCTGCATCTTAATGTGTAGGCAATTGGCATAAATGAGAAGACCAAGAGAGCCTGTAAATTGCTTTCTGAAATAACTAGTCACAGTTACTTTTTTATTTGTTGTAATTTACATCGTGCTAAAGAACGCTAATACTTCAATGTGTTCAAGGCAGCAGAATGGTGTACGGACGTCACGTCGAAGGAGTTAAACATTATTTTAAATAGAAACCGTTCATCTATTTCAATTGATAAAATAGTGTGTAACGGTCTTGAACTAACCGGATGTTTTTTGGCGAACGCTTTTAACGAGCATGTTGTGAATATTGGAAGTGGGATTGATTTTAAAGTCGTGTTTGTGATGATGATAGAAGCAGCAGCTCGACTATTTTTTTTTTCTTTTTTAAACCGGTTGTAGAACTTGAAGTCAACGATGGGATTTTACAACTTAAGAATAGTGGAGCTTGTGACGTGGATGGTTTTCAAATGAGGCTAGTTCAGTATGTTGTTCATTTATTAGCGGCAGTCCCGACGCATATATTTAATGTTTCTTTGGTTCCTGGTGTCTTTCCTAAACGAATGCAAATAGCCAAAGATAGAGTACTACACAAAAATGGGGAGTGTAAACGATATGAATAATTACAGACCGCTTTCTATATTGCCGCCAGTAATTTCTAAATCATTTGAAAGGGAACTTCATACACGTCTAACTAATTGTTCCACTAAGCATAACTTAATAACCGCTTCGCAGTGTGGTTCGATAAAGCATAAATATACCGAGGCTGCCCCACTCGTCCAAGAAGGATTCATCTTGCTAAATCGTGAAGAAAAAAAAATGTTTTTGGAGCATTCATGAACTTCACAAAGGCTTTTGATTGCCTCAATCATAAAATTTTACTAGCAGAATTGGGTACATATGCATGGGATTCGAGGGTATACACGCTTTGCAGTTAATGAAGTCTTACCTACACTGTTAGGAAGTCCCGTGTATTTGGCAAATATTTGGGGTGGAAAACACGCTGTTTTCACAAATTACCATAAATTTACACGTTGAGAAATGGATAATCCGTTCAAAAATTATGCTAGGTTGTAAAAAACGTGTTTTGGTTCGGTCATACACGCATAGCCGTGTAGCCGACCTTGAAAACACGCATCACCCCCGGCGACGACCGCAGCACTGCCGGCTATCGGAGCACCGGAATGCTTGGGGACATGCTTAGAAAAGACCGTCGAGACAAATGCCGCTTCCTGTGTGCTTTCAATTCGGCTGAAAGGCGCCCGGCTCGCTGGGCTCGTCTCTCGCCTGTTCTCGGTTGCTGGCCGCCATGTTTCATAAGGAACGCGCTCGAAACGTGTTTTGCGGAAGGCAGACACGGTGTAGCGTGTTAAGTTTACATGGCACCTCGTCCGTAGACAAATAACACACATGGCTGCGTGTGAAACGAACATGTTTTGACGTGCCCGCTACGGGACAACGGCTTACACGTCTGGGCGTGTTATTTTTGCTAACAGTGTAGAGCATCGAATGCAATTAGTTTATATTGATCGATATTCGTCAAGTTTGAAGCGTATTTTTAGTGGTGTTCTACAGGGATGTATATTAGTTCCTTTTCTTTTCAATACCGTTAATGATATTGTAAACGTTAACTCAGATGCAACATTTATCAACTATGCTGATGACACTAGTTTTCTTTTTTCAGCTAACAATGTTGATGTGCTATTCGACATCGCAAATCAGGCGATATCTGCATTAGCAAGTTGGAGTCGTATTAACTCAATACAAATCGACGTAAAAAACAAAAAAAAAACAAAAAAAAACATGCTTTTTCGCCTAAAACATAAGCTAGTCACAATTACAAGATATCGTTTTTAACTCCTCCAAAATAGAGATTGTAAACCCTTTCAAGCTCTTAAGTGTCACTTTACCGAGAATATGTCATGGGAAAGTCATGCCAACTACCTTACTTCTATTCTAAGCCGTCACAAGTAGTAGGTGTGATGAACCGCCACCGGTACATGTTGCCAGCAAAGGTGAGATTATTAATATACAATTCGATATTTTACTCCTACATAAACTATTGTAATTTAGTCTGGGGTGCTACAACAAATGCATTTTTTCTTGATTCGTTGACGTTGTAGCCTACAACGTCAACGAATCAAGAAAAAATGCATTTGTTCCATTTGACTTCCACACAACTATAGTTTATTTGAGAAGTTTTGCGTTATCAATATAATGCTCTATTTTGCTATAAACGTTTCAATAGTCTAAAACTAGAACAAATTAGGGGTACAAAGATTTGATAAACCTTGGACAGCTCTCTGAAAATATTCACGTGTGTTCTAACCGCCGTGCACAATGTTGGGAGGTGGTCACTGCATAAACGAACTATGGCACAAAAATGCTCAAACATACTATCCCCAAAGCACTTAAACTATTTGAAGATAAAAGATTGGAATTCAGTACATTGTCCCTTAGAGAAATTCGACTAATTTTCTCCACAAATTAATCTGTATCTGAGCTAAAGTTTTGGGGTCTCATAACTTCTGTCCGCAAATAGGTCACTTTCCTGTTATACTTATAGCCGTCACTTGTCAAGGACTTGTCAAGCTGTGCCATACAGCTTTTTTTTCTTGATCGCCACAATCAACGTACGATAGAAATAAACTCTTCATTATTAATTTTAGTTGAATGAATAAACTTTATTGCAGGTATAGGTTCTATACCTGCAATAAAGTTTATAGTATAGGAGCAGAAGCAGAAGGAGTTAATTTTAAAGTCGTTTGAAGAAAAAAAGTTAACTTTAGGCGTCTTCATTGATTTTTCGAAGGCGTTCGACCGTATTGACCATACTACCCTAATAAAAAAACTCGAACGCTATGGAATTCGCGGTGTACCTTTAAACCTTTTACAATCGTACTTTAAATTTCGCCAGCAATATGTCGTAATAAATGGTCAGATTTCTTCTGTCCTACCCATTAGAGCTGGAGTACCACAAGGTAGCATTTTAGGTCCTTTGTTTATTTAATCTATACATAAACGATATTGTTAATATCAGCAAAGCCCCATCCTTCATCATTTATGCCGATGATACCAGTCTATTTTTTTCAGGTACAGAGATAGAAGACCTTGTTAAAGAAACGAATGCCTCACTAGAGAAACTGTATGATTGGAGTGAAGTTAACTCGCTAATAATTAACACTACCAAAAGCAAGGCTGTCCTTTTCAAACCCAAGAATAGACATGTTTCTTTTTCTTTTAATATCATCTTGGGCCCCTCCGTCATAGAAATGGTGCCGAACGTCAAAACGCTCGGAGTGTATTTTAATGAACAGATGTCTTGGGATTATCACGTTAATAATGTTGTTAAAAAACTATCAAGAGTGCTTGGGAAATTATGTCAATTTAGAAATTTATTGCCTCGTCACATAAAAATGCTTATATACAGGGCCCTTTTTTTACCCCATCTGAACTACTGTAATTTACTGTGGTGTACCACATCTCTGTCAAATGTTAACAAATTACACCTTCTTGAAAAAAAGGCTGTTCGCACAATACTCAATGTTCCTTTCGATACACATACACCCCCATTATTTAAAGAACTACGTCTAATAACTGTCCCTAATCTATATGAGTATACTTTACTAACACGATATAGATCAGCCCTCCGTTCTAACGAGCCTTTCCTTGCGCATATCTCAAACCTAACACCAAATATCCGGGTATATGACGTTCGTGAGGGGGAGCATTGGAAAATGCCAACAAATCGCACAAATTACGGTTTCCAAATGCTAAGGTATAATCTTCCATTTATTCTAAATAAACTTCAGAAGCATAATTTAACAAATATCGAGAGACTGAATCTTAGTACAATTAGAAATTTTTTCCTGTATTAAAATTTCGCTTGTATTGTGAGGTCGTGTGTTCTGTATGTTTCAGTTATCCTTGAGGTAGTATGATTATTATTTCTAGTCCTGTCATGTACCTAAATATGCTATGTGCCTTATATATATGTGTGTATATGCGCGTGTGTATGATGCGTATGTATGTATGTATGCGTGTATATATATGTGCGTATATGCATATGTATATATGTATATATATATATATATATATGATTTTTTGTTATCTTTAACAGCGTGTTTAACTCATGCTGTTCTTCTGGTTCTTTTTTTATTTATTTATTTATTTATTCGCTTAATGTTAAAAGCTGAAAACTTAATATTATTACTTCATGTGTAGTATGTCGCCGTGTGCCAATTGTAAGGCTGCAGAGGCCTTGTCAAGTCAAACTTTTGACTTTTTGCCCCTGCAGCCTACATCAGTTTCTGATGTGAAATAAAGAATTGATTGATTGATTGATTGATTGATAGTACACCCAGTTGGAGCCCCTAGTCCGGGGCCCCATACGTGGCGGCCACCGACTCGGCACGGTCCACCAGCCATTGCTGGCCGGTGGCCGTGTCATCGGTCAGCCGCTCCTCCCAGGAGGTGGGGGAGGGGTTGGGAAGAGGCGAGACAGAGGGAACGGCTTGGCATTGCCAGACCATATGGAGAAGGGTAGGACGATCGCCGCAGTGCGGGCGCTCAGGCGGACCGCGGGAGGGGTACACGTATGAGTAGAAAAGGGGCGTCGGGAAGGTGTTGGTTTGGAGTTGACGCCATAGGACGTCCTGTCTGCGAGTAAGGGAAGGCTGAGGAGGAGGATAATGTTGTCGAGCGAGGCGTAGCTCAGCTAGGTGAGTCGAGTATGAAAAAGGGGCTGGTCGGATGGTAGCAGAGTCTTCCCCAGGTGCCCGGTTTGAGAGTTCTCGGGCGAGCGCATGTGCGCACTCATTACCAGGGATGTCTGCGTGCCCAGGCACCCAGACTAACCGGAAAGTGTGGGAGGTGGAGGATAGGAAAGGTTCGAGTAGTGACGCAGTGAAGGGATGTAGGGTGTTGTAAAGGGAAAGTGGCGACAGGCCGTCTGGGAGTCAGTCAGAATGTGAGTGGGCGTGGAAGAGGAGAGAGTGGAGGTGGAAAGGATTGCCCTGGCAACCGCACGCTCCTCCAGGAGGGACACGTCGGTGAGACCACGTTCCGTGGCAGCGTGGACCAGCCTGAGATCACTGTTCACGACGACTGTGATCACCCCGAGTGCATCCTGCGGACTGGCGTCCGTAAAGAGGGCACGAACAATATCGCAGCCTTCAGTATACGCGCGTCGGAGGTAGCGCGAGCGATGGTCACGCCGGGCCGAGTGACGGGTAGGGTGCATATGGCGGGGAATAGGAGCCACAATGAGTTTGGCGCGAGCAGCGGGGGAGAGACCCGCAGCGCTAAGGGAAGCAGGACAGGGTGGGAAACCAAGGGTGGCAAGGAGACTCTGCCCTTGAGCCGTCGAGCGCAAGCGCATCAACTGGGCAGCCTCATGCGCTTCTATAAGTTCCTCCAGGGTGTTCGTCACACCAAGCCGCTCTGGGCAAACGGTGGCTGTGCGAACGGGGAGACCGAGCGCCAGTTTCTGCGACTTCCGTAGTAGGGTAGACATACGTTTGTGTTCGGTCTGGGTGAGGTTGTGGTACGGTAGGTGGTAGAGTAGGCGTGTATGAATCAAGGCCTGGGCAGGGCGTAAGGCATCTGCCTCTTTAAGGCCATTTCGGCGGTTAGAGACGCGGCGTAGCATCTGCATGATTTGGTTACACTGGGTAGTGAGCTGGTGAAGGGTTTGTGTTGCCTTAGCGTTGGACTGCAACGTGAAGCCAAGCACCCGTATGGCCGATTTACGCGAGACGGGTTTGTCATCTAGTGTTATGGTGAGGGGAAGATCGGTTTGTCCGCGAGCGTGCTTTGTCACGACTAGTAACTCCGACTTAGTGGGGGAACACGTGAGACCCCCACACCGGGCATATTGCTCGATGGTAGTAGCGGCTTGTTTTAGCTGAGTCTCTATGTGTCCGAGGGAGCCTCTCGTTACCCAGACAGTAAAGTCATCTGCATAAATTGCATGTCTGACATCTGAGATCTCATCCAGAAGGGGAGGGAGACCTCGCATAGCAAGTTTAAACAGGAGGGGAGAGAGTACAGAGCCTTGCGGAGTACCACGATTTGCCACCAAAGCGGAGGGGGAGCGAAGGTGACCAAGAACGAGGCTGGCAGACCTGTCGCGAAGGAAATTGCAGATGTAATTGTACACCTTCGCTCCGCAGCCAGTGGCTGCCAGCTGTTCAAGGACCAGGTCGTGGGACAGGTTGTCGAAGGCTCCTTTAAGATCTTCGGCAAGAACAGCGCGATATTGAGCAGTGCTTGGAGCGTCTTGAACTCGTGTTTGAGGCGGAGCAGTACATCCCGAGTGGAAATACCACTGCGGTATCCATAGAGGCTGTGGGGAAGGGCGGAGGTGTGGGCAAATATTTGTGTAGGCGAAGCTGTAGGACCTTCTCGAGCAGTTTACCCAGACTTGAAGCAAGGGAAATCGGACGCAGGTTCTCCAAGGAGAAGGGTTTGCCAGGCTTAGCAATTAGAGCGACTGTTGCGTCCTTCCGTTCCTTGGGAAGGGTACCCGACCCCCACACCTCATTCAAGTACGTAGTAAGTTGAGTGGTGTCGGAATCAGAGAGGTTGTACAGGAGAGAGTAGCGAACCTTGTCAGGACCAGGGGATGTGTTGCGGCGAATGTCGTTGAGTGCAGGGCGAATCTCAATGTCCGTGATGGGCGCGTTAAGATAAGGAAGATTGTTGGGAGGACCCGTGTAGTCCGCGTAGTGTGGGGTGTCAGGAGGGGGAAGATAACGCTGTCGTAGCTGTGTGAGGCATTCGGAGTCTGTTAGGTTAGTGGCGTGGAGAAGTTTGTAAATGCCCTTGGCCCTGTCCGATTTGGCTTGGTTGTATTAGATGACGGAATAGGGACCATGTTCGTGCAGTACCGAGCGTACCATTGAGCTTGTCGCAGAGCTTATTCCAGTTTTGACCAGTGAGGTGGGCAGCATAGGTAGCGGCATCTACAGTGAGTTGTGCAATGCGTAGTTTGAGCTTCCGGTTGTGTCGTTGACGTCGCCACCGTTTGGTTGTCTATAGCCGCCACCACGCAAGCGGTCTTGGGGGCGGCTATAGACATTGAGTAGGCGGAGAGGTTGGGTGTTACGCTTGCGTGGGGACGCAGGAAGGGGTTCAAGTGGTGGAACGGCCTGGTTGTCTAAAGCAAAGTCTACCGCGGTGTGAACGGGTTTGACTGGGGTGGCCACAAGGTGGTCCTGTTTGGGATCGTTATGTGCCACATGGTGTCACATATCCAGGAAGATTAGGAAGGGTGCGAGGTTCTTGTAGAAAGATGACGTCGGGTGGGGGAGCGTGCGATTGAAGATACTGTATCAGGCTGCCGCGCTTTTTTCGGAGGCTACGGCAATTCCACTGCCACACAGTAAGTTCTGAAGAGGAATGTGGCGCGGCAGTTGTCATTTACAATGATCTAATAAGGGGAAGGGCCATTTGAAGAATTGTGAGTATGCTGCGGGCCCATTCTGCGTCAATAGATTCCAAAAGCTTGCAGATTACGTTTGCTGCTGTTTGAAGCTTCGGAATCCACCCCTTGCTTGGAGCTGTGTCTGTTAAAACGGACGGAATCTTACGCTTCGGTGTTCATCGCTTTCTTGGATCGGCGGGTGTGTTTCCTGACGTTGTCGGATCTTCGAGTTGGATTAGGTCAGGTGAAATAGGCCCTTCCTTAGTCGGAGGTGCCTCTATTTTGTTACTTTTTGGAACCTTAGTTAGTGCAACGTATGTAGGCCTCTCTGGCACCTGGTTTTCGGTTATGGTAGCCAAAGTGTCCTGCGCAGTTGAAGAAGGCCCTTCGCTTTTTCTGGGCAGCTCCGGCCATCTGGATTCATGAACTGCAGTTCTGCCAGTGCGGAAACCGACTCCGTGTTGTCTGGAGTAATTTTTTTTCTTTTTTTCCTGCCGCCATTTTGAACAGGATGATGATGTAGCCGAGAGTGCGTCGCCGCAGTTAATGCACTTTTCTTGAGCAGAGCAGGAGTCTCTGTCCTCATGCGTGCCGCTGCAGCGTTTGCACACCGGGCTGCGCTTGCAGGTTGCCTCTCGATGTCCATAGCGGCAACACTTCCGGCATTGAAGTGGATTCTCTTGGAATTGTGAAACTGCATGCCGGACATGACCGAGGTAAACGTAGCTTGGCAACGTCAATCCACAGAAGGAGATCTTGATCGCTGAACTTTTGCCTAGTCGTCGAAGACGAGCAACTCTGTTTTCAGGGGACCTTAGGTTGCTGGCGATTTCTTCGTCAGTCAGCGTGGTGTCTACGTCCCTGATTACACCTCTGGCGCAATGTCTGGGGAGATGCTCATACGCTCTGACTTTGACTCCACAGAGCACCGTGCAGCGTAGCAGCCCACGCGTCGTCTGTCCGTTCCTTACGCCAACGGCAATGAGATTCAGGCGGTTGTTGAACCTGATTTCCGAGATACATTCAGGGAACATCTTCTCTAGAGCAAGGGACAGCTTTATAAGTGACGTAATTACGTGGCCCTCCTCTAATGGCGTGAATACGACAGTAAGCCCTTCAGGCACTACTGCAGCACTGCAGACTGTCTCAGGACTTAGGCTCGAATTGAGGCTAGTCTTTTTTTCGCTTTTTTCTTGTCTTGGCATCTTTCTATTCTGGTTCGTCAAAGTCAGAAAGCTCTATGTCATTGGTTGGTACAATGACTCGACGCGAAGAGGTTGTGGCACATTGCTGACCTGGAGTGATGTCCTCAGCGGTATTCATGGGCGAGTCCTTCTCTTCTGATTCAGCGGTTGAGCTGCCACAGATGAAGGAAGACAGACTGTACTGATCGGTGGAGACGTGATGACTCCAGTGTTGAGAGGGTGGTTCGGAAGACATAGCCAGGTCGATTACCGTGCACCGGGAAAAAGCCCGGTGCGGGAGACCACACCGTGGACAGGAGCAGTCAACTTACGAAGGTTATCTGGAGTTCCAACTATTCAGACCGACTGAAAAGAGTAAAAATGTTAATTCAAGGGAGCGAGCTTGAAAAACGCAACCGTCATCGAAACGCTTCTTCCTCCTTAATTTTAGTTGAAAGCACGTAATTCTGATCAGTACACAAGGTGTGCGTGAGCGCAGCTCTAACCGTTGCTTACAGTGCAGTTGTTTTTACAATTTATGTAATATTACTTACATCACTGATATTGCTTTATATTGTCACTATATGTTCGTTTTATTATGTTTGCTTTGGGTTGATAGAACTGTGTATTTTACTGAGGATAGCTTGTTATACTTGGCCTTGAAATGACCATCCTTCACCCCACAAGTGTTTCGAAATATCCGTTCTCTATATATCTGAGATCAAGTGCCGCATCCCATCAAATAAATATGAATAAAAGAATATTACCTATTTTATTTATTTGAGCATTTTTACCCCACAGCACTTTTCCCGAAAGCATACACGTTGGAGATAGTCCCCGCTCCCCCTTTGCTCCATGCCCCGTGCAAAACCGACTGCGTGTGCAGGGGGTAGGGGGGGGGTGTAGGTTTGTCATTTCGGGGGGGGGGGGGGGGGGGGTTCGACCCCCCAAACCCCCCCCCCCCCTCTGCCTACGCCACTGAACGCAATACACTGCCATGAAAATAAGAATTTTCCTGTAGACAGAGGTCGAGTTGAAGCAATTTTTAACGCATGTTAGGAGTGTTGTGTTATCAGAATGTTGTATAATATAGAAACAGGAAAGAGAATGAAACAGGTCCTTCTTAATTTGCCCTTGTCCTCTGATCCTAACAAAAAAAAATCCTAGATTAGAAGAACAAAAAGTGCAAAACAACTTACGAAGGTTTTTAGGACTCTTACAATTATAGCAACAAAGAAAAATCTGTAGCAAATGTCTTTTCTTTTTCAATATTTAAAAAAAAAAATGTGACTAATTATTCTTCAAAACGCTCTTCCAAATTATAAAAAAGTTGTCTGCAATATTTTGAATAAAACAATAAAAATAATGTTTGCTATTTTTATATAATAATATAAAACATAAAATGACTCCGTTTTCTTATTTTTTTTATAAAACCATTTATATAAAACATCATTAGCTGTTTTATATTATTAAAAACGTCATTACTAACTTCTTTTTAATTTTTTATAAATAAGTCTACAAAAATTCATCATTTCTTCTTCCGAAAGTTTTTTGACAATACTAAATACAAAGCGCTTTTATAAAGAAATTCACTAAAATACCGGAAGATCAATAAGAAGCCTAAAAAAAATTTAAAAGAATGTTGAGACCTGTTTTTGTAAGGGTTGGTATCTTTTTTTTGGTTGTTTAGGGGTAAAAAAAAAAAGTTTAAAGTTGGTGCAACATAGACGAGTGACCAGGGACTGAAATTGAAAAATTTAACGTTTCGGTTACGATTACGGTTACCGTTGCCTGTTGATATCGGTTTCGTTTCAGTTTTTTTTCAGTTTCGGCTACCGTTTACATGTTCCTAAAAAACGTTGTTTTTTCGGTTTCTTCGGTAATTTGTTTTATAAAAATTTTAGATAGCCGTTTTATAATAAGCGGTTCAAAGTAGTCCCAGATATCCAACAAGAGACATTCACAATAACAAGAACTCAAAAATGTCTCAGTACTTCTAATTGGTCAAAAATTTCACACCGTTTCTAGCTCCAACACCTCTTCACTACATCTTTTTGCATTGTGCACTTCGATACCAAGCACACATGTTACCCCCTCTACTCGGGGATCATCGCATTCTATATAACACAAATAAACATCGCTCAGTGGCGTACAAACTTGTTTTTGAGTGGGGGGGGGGGGTGGGCAAAACAGACCCCCCCTGCCCCCTCAAGGGCCGGGGGGCGGTGCCCTTGGTATCCCTTGGGCGCCATCGGCCAGTGTTTGCCTTGCCCAGTGGCGGCTGTTCCAGGGGGGTGGGGGGTGGCCAAACACATGCCTTGCCCCCCCACTCTGAGAACTGGGGGGACAAGCAACCCCCTTGCTTCCCCCCCCCCCCCTCCGGTTAATACGCCCATGACATCGCTACTTTGTTGTTGTGCAGCGTTTGTAAACAACCTTCAGAAAGTTACCACTGGGTGCTGGAAGAACTATTCGTGCTTTTTCGTCACTCTAGTTTGTTGAAACCTAAGATGTGCAGAAGAGGCTTCGCTCACACTGAAGGAAGGAGCAGAACTATGGCCTTCCCCTAGTAAAATACTGCTAAGCGGAATAAAGTAATAAAATTGTGACCTGGCCTTGTTGGTGTCAACCATAATGCAAATGCAATAGCGCAAAACAAAGAACAAGGAAGGAAAGTAAAGAACATCTTAAAAAAGCTGTAAAATATGTCCCGTGTTGTTCGTTCCTTTCCCTATTTTTCGCTGTTGTGCGCTGCTACACCTATACATCATGTTTGCTATTTCAAAGATATAAAAGCGCACGTTTCTCTCTGTACGATTCTGTGACGCTAGAAAAATTGTGCATTTATATAGTAGCGCCATTTGTCTTCAGGGTTTGGAGGTAGAGCTTCTCCCACAGATATATTGCGAAAGGGATGTCCCGAACTTTCGTCGAACCGGCTTTTTCTTCAAACCTCAAAATTCGAATGATTCGACGATCCTTCGACTTTGAACCAGGTTCTACAATGTTTGACTTTGTGGACAGTGTGGTCAGACTTTGATACAAGCATGTCTATGTTTATAGAAAATGCTTTTACGGAATAGGCTGTTTTATTTTATAAATAGTTAAAATCAACGGAATATATTTCTAAGTACTTAAAAGTTAATAACATAATATATTATGTTATTACTTTTACTTTCTACTTTTCTTACTAAAAGTAGAATGTTTGACTTAATCATTATGCCATCACCATCCAATACAAAACCGACTGAGCGAACCCTTCGTACATGCGAATAACAGTTGAACCCTAGTCGACCTTTCTGGAACTTTCCAATAAAAGTTCGAAAAAGTCGAACCTGGTGGAACTCGAAGAACTCGAAGGCTAAGATTTCATTTAATTTCATATTTACCTTGAGGACTCGTGTCCTAGTATTACACAAGGGAACGTAAAAAGATACTTGTTTAAACACAAAAATTAAAAATAACAAAAAATCAATAAAAAACATGGTACAAATGTTAAATGGCGATAAGTTAACAGACCACTATAAAAAATTATAACTCGTTCATTTGATCCAAACAAAACACTGAGAAGTTCACAAAAGTTAGAGGTGTTAATTTCTAGTACAATGTCGTTGGGCAATGAATTCCAATCGTCAACTGTGTAGCATGGAATTAGCAAAACACAAGGATGAAGCGTGGAAAAATTTGATTTTACACACATTGTCAACCATAGCGAAAATTCAGTCTGGGAGGCTCAGAAGGACCATTTTCATCTGCGGATTGTGATAATATATTTTATGAAGAAGGGCAAGTCGGGAAAGCCTTCAAAAGAAAGTGTTCGGAGATCAGCCCGCTTACGAAGTGAATGATACTGGTTTAGGAAGAGTAGTCGGAGTGAATGTACCTTAGTGCTCTGTTTTGAATTTTTTCTAGTTCGTTAGAAAGATGATTTTGAAATGGTGACCAATTCGATGATGCGTGTTCTAGTTGGGACCGAACCAGGGTTGTGTAGGATAGCGTTTAGATTTGGGGCGAAGAGAGTCTGAGGTTACATTTTAAGTATCAAAGGTTGCGGTTAGGTTTTAGGACAACTTCGTTAACGTGGTTGTTCCAAGAGATCGCTGGTGAGGTGAAGTCCTAGGTAACTATACGACGGGCAGTGACCAATGTTATTGATATCCAGTTGGTCAGAAAAATTAGATGAGGTGGTTCGACGAGTGAATGCTAGTAATTTGCACTTTTCCATGTTTAGGCTCGTCTGCTAATTTTTACAGCACTGTTCAGTTATATTAAGGTCATTTTGAAGTGGTCTATTGTCATCTGCTGTTTTGATGGCTCTGTAAATGACGCAGTCGTCTGCGAAGAGACGCACAGGAAAAATAGAAGCTTTGTTAAGTCATTGATGGAAGTAACGCAGTTGTCTGCGAAGAGATGCACGGGGGATAGAAGCTTTGTGAAGTCATTGACATATGTTAAGAATAATAATGGGTCTAGTGTGGTACCCTGTGGGACGCCTGAGGTGGCAAAGGACCTGAATGACATTTTGTTATTGATGACTGTATAATGCGTGCGATTTGTGAGGAACTTTCTGATCGAGTCTATTACGTTCAAAGAAAGTTTAAGAGAATATACATTTTTAATGAGGCGTTGATGAAGTACCCTATAAAAATCTTTTGAGAAATCGATGAATATTGCGTCAGTTTGGAGTTTGTTATCTAGGCTAGAAAAGAGGTCATATGTGATGTGTAACAGCTGGGTTTCAAAGGAAAACGTTTTGCGGAAGTCATGCTGGTACAAACATAGTGAGCGATTAGATTCTAAGTAGTTAATTACCTTTGAATATATGATGTGCTCGAGAAGCTTGCAAGTGATTGATATGGGGCGATAGTTGACTATTTGGTGCCGTTCCCCGTTTTGCGAATGGGCAGCATTTTTCTTAGTTTCCAGTCGTCCGGTAGCCTCCCCGAATTTAATGGTTGTTTAAATATTTTGTATAATTAATGAGCTAATGTTTGCTTTGTATTTTTTTAATCTTGGAGTTCGTCAAATAATCACAAGCGCTTGAAGAAATTTTTAGATTTTCAATTGCTTTCGCAATGCCGGGATATGAAATATCAATCGGGTTCATTGGCGCATGGCCTAACGTGTTCAGGTTAGGTATGGTATCAGGATCCTGTAGTGTGAATATTGAATTAAAAGAAATGTGTTAAGCGTTTGTGCGTTTTCTTCATCTTCAAATTTCACACCGTTTTCATCAACGTACGCAAATCTTTCGCACGTGTAGGGCTTCTAATTTTCCAAATTTTTTTTCGGGTTGTTTGTAAGAATATTTGTCATGTCAGGTTCGAAAAATTTTAAATTTGCTTGTGCGATTGCATTTTGATATACCTTTACATGACTTGAATCTTTATCCCAAAAGCTGTTATTCAACGGCAATCATTTTGCTTTCTTAAAAAGTATTTTTGTCTTGTCGTTCTAAGACTAATTGCTTTCGTAAACCATGAATTCTCGCTATCTGATCGAATTGTTACTCGTAGTACTTGGGAATTGCGCAGTGAAGACATATTTTTTTTTCATTATTTTTCTTTCAGTTATTATTGACTGAATACTGCTCAAAAGTGGACATAAACGAAGAGTAAAACAATTCTACGCACTCGTTTATTTCCTAATAGTTTGCTTTGTTATATTCCAATATGTATGTATGGTATGCAGATTTTCGGGATGTAGGAAGTTCTAGCGAAAAAATGTATTACTAAGTGATCAATCAGCCCCGGAAGGTACGAGATACTCTTGATGTTGCTGGGATGAGGCGATAAACATAGATCAAGGGTGCTGCAAGAAGAACCTAGAATGTTGGGTGGTTGATTTCAGACTTGTACGGTAGTTGAACTATTCTACTCAAGTTGCTGTAGTTTAACTAGTTTCTCTGGTAGTTTAGTAACTTCAATTACATTTTTATTTCGGTACTTAGTAGTTTACTTTAATTACTTTCCCAAGTAACTTCCACTCAAATTACAAATTACTTTGAATTTTAGTGGTAGGTTTGCTTATCAACAAACATCCCTGCACAAAAATAGATGATATGTTGAAAGATCAGCTGATATTTGCACAGAGGGGAAAGCATGTGGCTTAGGCAAGGGAGGGGCGGGTTGGAGGGTCCGAAACCCCCTAAAAATTTCGAAGAGCCCCCCACTGCAGCAATCCTGCTACGAATCGCGGGGAACGGAAAGACACGTCGCAAGTGAGGCCGAGTAAAACTGTGGGATTAGCACCAAAGACTGTCGTTTCTTTGTGTCCCGAAGCTCAAGGATACTTGATGCATTTGAAGAAAGGTCTTGTCCCCGTTCCCCCAAAAGTAAGAACTCTCGGCCGCTACAGGAGGTGCACATACTGCATCCTCACTCAAAGGAGGCAACAGAATGCAGCACCTGCTCTGAAGCCCATCTGGTGCTCCAGTAGTTGGTGATGTATTTGAAAATCAAAGGGCAACGCAAAGGTGACCTTTTTGCATTGCCTTTCGTCCCGAAACTGAAATTATGCAGGTCCTCCAATATTCGAAGATCATTAGAGAAACCTCACTAATTCCCCAACGTCTTTACATAAAAAATATAATGAACAAGCAATGTTAGGAAGTACTTTAAGTAAAAGTATTACTTCAAGTAGGTTGAGAAAATTGTACTTTGCTTGAAGTATATTCTTTCAGCATGTACTTGTGCTTTACTAAAGTATTTTTCTGGTACCTTCCAAGAAAAATACAACTCCCGACTTCAACATCCATTCCCAAAATTAGAAAAAAAAAAAAAAAAAAGGCGTATCGTCATGTGAAAACGCGCTATCGTCTTTCGAGACGTCATCTGCTCATTTCTCTGAGTGAAGTAATGGCGATTTTAAGACCGATACAAATAAGCACTTTGTAGTTTATTTTGTTAAATAGTTTGTCAGCGAGAGTAAAACAACTACTCTGTACCTTTATCCAATATTTGGCGTCATTTCCGAAAAAAAAAATGATGCACCACCGATTACCACTGGAGCAATGCACCAGTTTTATAAAATACTATAGGCCCGCAGTGGTTCTCAACCGTCGATGTTTTGCGGACCCCTTGCGGATCGGCGGAGATGATGGAGGACCCGGTTTGTGGTGAGGGGAGAGAAAAGTCATAGGCTGAATATAATAATGATGAATAAAATATATATTACTAAGGGCTAATGTGAAGTAGACCTCCTCTTATTGACCTACACAAGAAGACTCGCCCGAAAACTGTAAAATATCTTCCCGATCTGAAAAAAGACGACTTTTATTGCCGGGCTTGACTGATTAGGCAGGGCTTCGCGGACCCCTAGAATGCCTTCACGGACCCCAAAGGGTCCGCGAACCCCCATTTGAGAACCACTGCTTATAGGAGATTAAATGGCATCATGAAAAATTACGTAAAAACGTACCTGTACGTTACTTTGAAAGGACATTGTATTTACAGTACTTGACTTCTTTAAATACATGCACCAGGTGTACTTCCTACTTTACTTGAAGTACGTAACTTCTAAGTTACTTTGTACTTTCCTTCAAGTAATTTTAAGATGTACTTAACGCAACGCTGTAAACAAGAAAACATTGTCTGCAAACTCAAGCTCAGGCAGTGATACACCTCAAAGTAGAGATTATACATTTGCAGTACATCATTGACCAAAAAACAAAAAAAAGTACAAAACATTTAGGCAAGCAGAAGCAGTACCAGGTATTAAGGCATTTCTGTGAAAACGCAAGCCGCTTTACATTTGGCTAGCCGAGTTTCGGTAACGGATCAAAAGTTATGCACTTTCTTGTTATCATAAAAATATATAAAAGGAACTTCAAAAGTAATTTGCTACTTTTTTGTGGTAGTTAGTAATTTGCTCAATTACTTTACATTTTAGTGATATCTACTCTACTCAAATTGCTTTTGAGGTCAAATTGCTTTTGAGGTACTCAGTAGTTTAACTTAATTACCTTTTTTTAGTAACTTGTACATGTCTGGTTGATTTACAATCTGAACTAGGTCGAACGTTAAACACGTGTCAATGAATGCACGTGATGTAGCACATCGCGACGACAAAGAAAACCAGTCAATATGCGGATAATTGAAATCGCCAAGAAGTGTCATACTAGCTCTCGGAAACTTTCTGGAAAAGAAAGAAATGCGTAATGAAGTTCTGTAACAAAATCATGCAAACAGTCCGGCGGTCTATAGCAAACTCCTAGTAAGGCCTGATGCGATCGTGATGATGCAATCACCCAAACCATTTCCAACGATGACAGTACTGCTACATGATTACAAGATACTGCGTTTTTGGCGGCGATAAGAATACCACCAGCACTTTTTTTGTCTCTATCACATCTAAACAATACGAAATTCATGTGTTTTGAGAACACTTCTATATCTTCTTTTTCTGGACGTAACCAAGTCTGCGTTAGGAACACTATGTCAGCATTTGCCGATTCAATCACTGAATGTAGTTCTCGTTTAGAAAGTACAGTTTTAATATTTGTGAAAATAACCGAGTGCGAAGTGTTTGGGAAAAGCGAAGCAGTAAAGAAATTTAAATTGGAGCCCGCACTGATATTCATTTGTTGTACAAACCGTGGTCGAGGAACAAGATTCCAAGCTGGGTTGCTATTTTTCAATTTCAACCACTCTGCCTAAATTCTCGTCAAAGAGGAAGCACTTTTCGCCAATTTACAATTCGTCTACGCGAAGTTTGTAACGAGCATCTCGCGCTTGGCGAATTCTAATAGTCTCCGTCGGGTCACCTGCACAGGTCGAGGATAGTCCTCACAAATTGCAAAGCCACTGTTCTTAAGTTTCAAGATCGAACCTAAAATCGCCTTCTTTGTGTTTATAAAATAAAAATTTGACAATAATTGGCCGATTTCTACCTGCCCGAAACGAACCGATACGATGTGCTCTGTATATTATGATCTTTTCTGTGGAAAATCGAGGTTATACATCGGTGGTGGAGTTTAGAGCCACAAATCAACGGATAATAAAAGGATGGACGACAGAGTCAAAGACAAAACTAATAGCAGGTTTTCGTTTCCACCACCTCTGCATGATGGTCAATTTACCTCGTTTCTTTATACTGACTACTGCAGGTCAAGAACATCGGTGGTTTTGAAAGAACCAAACTGGATGGACTTCTCAGAATTCTAACTGTTTAGTTAATACCCTGAAGGGCAAACTTGCTTAAAGGGACACTGACAGGGTGTTTATGCTGACCGAGGTTTTTAGTAGTACATGACATATGAGAGCCCAGCTACCCAGAACACAATTTGCGACTCGAAATTCGGTTTCCTTCCGCCCGAAAATCGCCGATCGAGAACTGGCCGGTTTGTGTCGGGCTCACTCTCTTTTCCGGGGCAATGGGCCGTTTTCTAAGGTTTACAAACAACCACCAAATTTAACCAAAGTCGTGGGTCATTGAAGGCACACTCAATATTAAAAATACAAAAAAAAAGTACGAAACCCATTTCTTGCGACTTCTAAAAAGCTGCAAATACATTGATTGAAAAAAGAGTTGCACAAAAAAACGGCAGCATTGTGTGCGTTCACTGCGTAATTCTCAACATGGCGTCGTTTCGCGTATCGTGGGACTCGCGGGCTTGACGGCGATGGCAGCGGACGACGGGCGTTGGACCTCTACTTCAGAACTGTCGTTCGCGGTACCAGCGAATTCTGTCTTCCTTTAAAAGAGAAATTTTTGACCGATCAAAAAAATTGGTACTTATGCCGTACGACGCGGCCCGACTGCCAAGCCGACTTGCACGGTGACGTCACCAGCCGCCGCCCCTTCTCGTGGCTGAAAATACCGCTCGCGCAAACGTCAAGCACGAGGTGTGCACTTCGTGGTGAATATGCAAGCGTACAATTTCTTTACAAGGTGCGAATGTGGCCAATGCGTGGTGCGCTGCCCGACTACGAGCCGGGTGCCTTTGCTGGAGGGAAATCGAAAGCAAACCAAAAGTAGCTCAGTGGAAAGATATTAGCTTCACACGCAGCGCTCCCGGGTTAAATCCCAAATGTGGGCACATCGTTTCTTTTTTCTTTTTTTTTTTGTCAAATATTTTGCGATATTTACATTTCTTTTTTGACAGTTATCACTGAAAAAAACAAATGTTGGGGACGAAACGTCGCTGAACTCAACGGTACGAAATTCCCTTTTTGACACCTGCGAACACAATGTACTCACTTCCCACAACATGCAAGGAGCATATGAATCGGGTAGCGTCCGCTTTCCGAGGTGCCCGTAAATGTTTTACAGGAATTGCAGCCAGTCATTGGTCCCAATCCCGTTGATCTTTCGGAGACTTGTGCAGACTCTGCCGCCAATGGCACTTTTTTCGGACGCAGGACATGTGAACCAGCTCTTCACGCAACATCTTGGGTGTATTCTTTTCGGAGCCGATCACGGGAATTCACTACAAGCACTCACTACTCATCTCCAACTCCTCAATGTAAAGAACAACTCATTTTGAAGTACAGAACAGGGAGTGAAACAAACATAACTGCAAAGGAATCGCACGACAAACGGATACCGCAACGCATTTCGTCTGCTGCGAGCAAAAGAAAAAAAAAAAAAATTGCACGGTTGGGTGTAGTCACGTGATTTCCAGCACTCACTCTCCCCTGGCTTCGGTTTCGAGGAGTTGCGTTTTTTTGCTTTATTAAATATATACGTGACTCTGTAGCAAAATATTAATTGAATAGTCTTCCGACAATCATACTTAATCGCCTGGCAAAAACAAAAAATTGGGGGTGTTAGTGTTTTATAATACATGTGGCGAGTTTAGCAGTGTGGCCCATTTAGAAATAGAGATTTTTTTCGCTATAAGGTCGACCACTGATTCTAACAAAGCATTCTTAATAATAAATTTAGATTCAACGAAACAGTATTACAAACTGCACCACTCGCTGACGGTAGCTTTTTCAAAAGGCCACGACATTTCAAATCTCTCCTCGAGGTCATTCTTGAGAAAAACTAATCTTTTGATATTTCGGTTAATATCGCTTAATATCGGTTACCAGTAAATAATTTACGGTTACGGTTATGGTTGTGGTTTTAACAAACTTTAAATAACGGTTTCGTTCTGGTTACGGTTACTGAAAAAAATTCGTTCCTAAACGGTTTTCGGTTTCGGTTACGGTTTGAGTCTTTGGGAGTGACGCACAGGCAGGAAAAAGCTATTTTTTACGTCACCGCACAAAAAAGTAGTTGAAGCGTCAAAAAGTTATAATAAAGTCTGATTGATTACAAGTAATCAGTCACGTGTAACTCGTTACGTACAAGTCCTTCCATAGGTAGTTTAAAATACATCAGAAAACTCTCACTTCGGGGTTCTGTCGTTTGCATTCGCTTTTGGTGGCTTTGACGGTTGTTCAAAGCGCATTGAAAAGTACCTTACTTTCAATGCGCTTTTCAATGCGAAAAAGCCATGATAGGCGAGTCTATTAAAAAGGGTTAAAAAGGGAATCCCGAAAAATTTGGAACATAAGTACTATGATTTTCGCCGCGTGAATGAGAGCAGAGTAGGTATAAACATATAAGCATGTCTAATCTATGTTAAAATCTATATGTGCCTCCCAAAAAAAGAAATGGGTATCATTGGTGGCTGTGCCATTATGCATTGATTATTGTATTTCAATAAAAAAAATCTAAATAACAAAATTTAAAAAAAAATTACAACATGAAACACGAAGACGGCGTGTTTTATGACGGATACCGAACACTAATAATGGCTAACTAACCAGTAAGCTTAGGTTTCGAAAGAACCGCTCAAAATTTATATGTTCCCTTTTAGTCTTTTAAATGAATCTCTTGGTTAAAAAAAAATATTTATAGCGTATATACAAAAGCGCGCGGAGCAGAAATGTTTCATTAATTTGAACAATGAGGTTTTCGCTTTTAGGATATGGTCACTAGATTACGGAAACGTGCGTTGCATCAAAACGTGTGCACTTAGAAAGAGCTTTGAAAGCCTAGGGATGAAACACGTAAGCAAGCAAATAATGGGCCGCGAAGGCCCCACCCCATCCACCTTTTCATTGGGAAAAAAATATAACTAAAAGCAAGTACGTAGCTACGTCACTGGTCATTAGAACACCTCACCAGAGTGGCATCCTCCAGCTGCAGCACCCGCCTTCTTGTATTATGTAGAACCTACTATTCCACAACCTTTGAAGCGGCTGCCATGAGGCAGCGGCCTGAAAGGTTGTAGAATAGCCTTTTGTTCACAGAGGGGAGGCAAAGCGAGAATGGGTGATGGTTACACTTGTTTTCTAAATGTATTCAATTGGCGTGGCGACGGAAAAACAACGTTCTCGCCCTTACTGGAAGTGACGACATTCAAGATGGAGGCGCCGCTCTGGAAAAGGTCTATAGACGACGGCAAGTAGGGCGACAGACCGCCACCGTGTCCCTCCTCCTGCGCTCACGCTCGTGCAAGTGCGAGGTCGTAAAAGCTACGTTCATGCGCACACTGCATGCATGTGCTTGCAGTGTGCGCAGCGGCTGGGGCAATTGTCTTAGTCCGCCTTTGCTTGGGTACATATATCCTGAACATGTATTCGACACGAGGGTTGCGCCAGCGTTCGACGAGGAATCGGATCCAATTACAAGCTTCGTGCTCAACGGATGGATGAATGGATGGATGTTATTGTGTATACCAGCTTGCGCCACCTAGCCTTATTCTAAAAAGACAAACATATGATTCCTCCCGTCCTTTTAGGAACATTTTTCTCTTCTCCCCCCCCCCCCCCCCCCCCCCACTATCACCAGGCAGTGTGAGATATCACCAGAATGACCCTCGGGGGATCGGACAAAAAAAAAAAGAAAACTAAAAACATCACCCTCGGTGACTGCCAGTTTTGCCAGATGAACATTTGAAAGGGGCATAGTGTTTATAAGCCCTGACAGAACGGGAGCGGTAGGGAGGTCTGTCACTGCAGCCAGGGGTGAAGTGCACGTTACGAGACACTTGTTGGAGAGTTCAACGAGCGGACATAGCCACAAAAAATCTTCTGTTTCCTTATATATCGTTCGTGCTAAAAAAAACCTATATACGTGATCAGAAGCATCGAAGAGCGTCCTATTGTCTTCTAAAGGTAAAAAAAAAAGGGAAGCTCGTCCCACAAAGATTTACACTCTTTCCACTTTAGCAGAGACGCAGGAAAGGTGTGCGAAGGGAAGAAAGCCACCAATCAAGGTTAGAAGAGAGTTGTGTGGGAGCGTTTGTCCTGCTTTACTCCACCTGCAACAGACTTAGAAAAACTTTCCTTTTTTCCGGAGGTAACTCAGAAAAAAATGCCCAGATATCACTAGCTCGGCGACTATAGAAAATGTTACTTTCTTTTCAAAATAAATGATATGTAGCTGGATTTTAGGAACAACAACAGTTTATGGCCATTTTAAGTTTAAAATTGTATATTCAGATGTCATAGTTTTCCCGTCGCAGATGCGAAGACTAAACTGTAGACGTCCTAATTCTACACTAGCTTCAAACAATATTTCTCAAGACTAATGGGCTCGAAAAATACAAGCAAAGCTAAAGTAAACACGTTTGGGAGTCTAAAATAATGAATAATTGTCTCTGCGCCACGATAAGCGTAGAAAGTTTTTGTCAAGTTACTTATTTGTAAAAAAATAACGATAATTATATTTAAAAAAAAAGTCATACCAACAGTTATAGGGCACCGTCCAGTGGCACACGGGATGACTCCCAGGCCTGTTGTCCCTAAAATGGATGAAAAGAGATATGTAGGCTACGCCAAGGCGGGGACTAGGCTATCGGGGTATAACATACAGTTTTTTTTTATGTAAGAAACTCTCTAAACGAAATTGTTGAAGTTCTATCCTGCCAGATACGTAAAATGATAATGCGATAATGTTATGATTGCGCAGGTGATGTCAATGATGGTTCCGTTATGTTCTGCAGGAAGGCTCTGCTACGCCGAGATGGCTCAATTATTACAGCGTCTTAAGTTTCAGAATCGTTCAGCTTCCTAGGGCAGTTGAGGGATTTTACTGGTTCTATGTTTACCCGGAGCTACGTAACGCTCGCTGACCCGATGACAGCCACCAGTAATGGAATAACTATATCAAGCTTGGCATTCCCTACCCAACGTGCAGTGCTCCGTATGCCTTGCGTCTGATTGTGACGGCTCTATTCACATATAAGCGGAATATATATTAGTTTACGCTCATCTGAGAATACTTGGCTATTTGATTAAATGGCAGCTTTCGTTTTACATTTTGCGTCAATAATTCAAATGAAAAACGCGTTTTCTAGAAGGGTGTTTTTTTTTTCAAATTACAAGAACAATTTATTGTTTTAATTGATCACAGTCTTACCATATCAGTCGAAAAATATAGTATAATGTGATCCTCTGCTGTTGTTTTCTTTTTTTCTTTTGTAGTATTGCTTTGTTTTGATTTCTGACTTTTTTTTTTACTTAAGAGATTTGGCAAGCGGAAACGTTAAACGTAGACAGATACTATGAGCTGTTGATTTAATTAGCGCTGACGACGTTGAAACCTGTTTCGCTCAATAATATCAAAACATCTTATATGTTCCCTGCAAGTTTGGTAACTGTCAACTCTTCATCAGTGAAAATATTGTCGACGGTCCAGGAAGTGCTTTCGGCAATAAAATATCTCATCCTACTCTCTATCGTAATCACGGGAGCTAGATCTGTTTTCAGTGTTGAGTTCCTAGCCCCGGTGTTATTGATAACGCCGTGAATGCTTCATACCCAGAACGAGAAGCAATAACATTCCAGCTGTTCCCTCCTTCAGCGAATCACTTTCATGACGCCCCGATGTTCATCCCTGACACGACGGTTGCAAACATTGTGATGGCTTTTTGCGCCTGCAACGCGACGTACACAGGCTGGTAAGTATAGTGAGGCCGGAAGCAGTGAGCAATCAGCAAATCCTCTACTTTTTGTTAAAATAAAGTCAAATGAAAACTAGCAGAACAATTGTAATTTCGAAAGGCTAGTTGCGAACTCCAGGAGTGTGCGCAGTAGAAGCTAAAAAGCACAGGATTTTAACCGAACAAGTCGGTGATACACCATTTTGTCATAATCTAAAGTCTCGAGCACTTGCTCATATACTCCGTGTTGTCACTTTGTCATCTCGAGGTAGGGCAGAACCGCGAAGACCAAACAGGCAGGCCGGCTACCAGGGTAAGAACGGTTTAATCCGGGCACGCGTGGAAGTATATATAGCGCTGCCACGGTCCAATGGCAAAACAGCTAATAAAACAAACAAACAGTAGATAACAGTATCGTCATGCTTAGGTGACGCTGCCGAAGTGATAACGATTCTCCTCTTATAATTGAAGGCGATCAATGGGTTTCCGAGTCCGGGTGTATCGTCGCAGCTCGAACGGCACACAGCTGTCTTCTGGCTCGCTTGAAGTCGTTGCGTCGCTGTACAACTCGTTCGCAGGGCTCCTGGCCGAGGCTGCAGGTACCGCGGCTCGGGCTAACTGGTCAGCAGGGCTCCTGGGAGAGGGTGCAGGTACCGCTGAACCGCTGGCGGCGGGTGCCTCGCTGATTTCCGCCTTGACCTCCCGTAGCCGTAGTTAACCGAGATGACGGCGGACGTCGCCTCCGGGAGTAGCGACCATAGTCATGCGAGCTCCGTGGTTGCATTCCACCACCCCGGGCAACCATTTTTCACCTTGCCCGAAGCTCCGGTACCGGCAGCCTGAGGGCGAATTCTTGGGACCTGCAAGTCAGGCGAGCACACTCGTCTTGACGGCACAGCAGTGTCGACACGGGAGCGTACTTGGAAACCGAGTAAGAGTTCGGCCGGTGATTTCCCGTCCGACAGTGGAGTGCGACGGTAAGACAGCAGTACTTTCGCCAACATCGTTTCCAAATCCCCGGTTGGCAACTTTGCTAGGGACTCTTTCACCGTCCTGACCGCCCGCTCTGCCAATCCATTAGATTAGACTAGTAAACTGAGCCCCGTTGTCGGACACAATCGTACGTGGTAAGCCGAATCGGCTGAACATCTCTCTGAGCTTCCTTATGGTGGCTTCAGTGGTGGCAGAGTGCATTGCGCATATTTCGATCTACTTAGTGTGTTAATCTACTACCACCAGCAGCATTTTGCTTCAATTGGTCAGGCAATATCAACGTGCAACCGCGACCAATTTTCACCCGTTTCTGGCCAGTTAACAGGCGTGCTTGATGGAGGCATAGGAGCAGCCTGTGTACAGTTGGGACAAAGACGAACCAGTCGTTCTACCTCACCGTCCAATCCGGGCCACCAAAACAATGTCCGGGCTACCCTTGTCATGGCCGTCGCTCCCTGGTGAGCCTCGTGGAGTAGCTTGAGCATCTCTTTCTGGGCTGTCCCTCTATTGACGACTCGCTGTCCCCAGTACAGCAGGTCCTGGACGACAGTCAACTCGTGCCTTCTGTAAAAATAAGGATGCAGCTTATGCTGTTCTTTGGTTCGATTTTTCGGCCAGCCACGCATTACGAAGCCTTTTACTGCAATAAGTGTTCTGTCCTTGGCACTGAGCTCTCTTAGATGCCGTGCCGGCAGAAATACTTCATCCATGCACTGTATCGCGAACACGTACTCTGGCAGCTCCTCCTCTCGGCTCTTCTCGGTCTGTGGAAGGGGCAACCGGCTGAGGGCGTCCGCGTTCGCGTTGAGTTTTCCGGGAGAAATTTCGATCTTGTACTCGAAGTCACTGAGTAGAAGTGCCCACCTTTGAATTCTTCCCGATGCCAGCAGAGGAATCGGCCGGTCCTCTCTCAGCAGACTCACCAGGGGTTGGTGGTCGGTCACGAGGACGAACTGTCGACCTAGCACGTAATCCCTGAACTTGGTCACGGCGAACACCAAGGCTTGTGCCTCTTTCTCCAATTAGGAATAATTTTTTTCCGGTGATGTCAGGCTTCGGGAACGGAATGCGTATGGTCGGTATACAGACCCCAATCGGTGCGACAGCACGTGCTCATACCCCTGTTGGCGAGGCATCGCATTCCAGACGGAGTGGTTTAGCGGGATCAAAGAACGTCAACACCGGAGACTTTAGCAATACTGTCTTGGCATTTTCCACGGCGTCTCGTTGTCTCGGTCCCCATTTCCATACTTTATTTTTTTCTAAGAACTCGTAAAGCAGTGCCAGCAGGGTAGACATACTTGGCAAAAACCGATGATAATACGTCAACAATCCAATAAAGGCACGGAGCTCGCTCACGTTCGTAGGGGTTGGGGCCTGCCGGATGGTGTCCAGATTCTTCTCGATGGGGTGAAGCCCTTCCTGGTCCACTCTGTGGCCCAAGTAGCAAATTTCACTTTTCCTAAAAGTACACTCCGACTGCCGCAGCCGCATACCCATGTCTTGAAATCGTTGCAGCAAAGCCCTCAGATTTTCAGTTCCTGGCTGCTCAGCAACCAACACGTCATCCAAGTACACCTGCACTCCTGGCAGGCCGGCGAGCATGGTTTCCATTTTTCTGTGAAAAATGGTTCGAGCCGATGCAACCCCGAATGGCAACCGGTTTTAACGGAAGAGACCGCGATGTGTATTAATCACCGTCAGTCTTTTAGAATCCTCGTCCAAAGGTACCTGGTTATACGCGTCTCGCAGGTCTAACGTAGTGTATATGGCTCCACCACGCATCGACGCAAAAATGTCTGCTATGCTGGGCAGAGGGTACTGTTCAGTAGCACAGGCAGCATTCACAGTCAACTTAAAATCTCCGCAAATTCTAACGGATCCATCACTTTTCCTCACAGGAACGATCGGCGCCGCCGATTCTGAATGTGTTATCGGAGACAAAACTCCAGTTTGAACAAGGCGGTCTAACTCCATACAAACCTTATCCCTTAGAGCGTAAGGAACGGGTCTTGTCTTCATGAATTTCGGGCGGGCTCCTTCCTCAGGTAGAGATGCATGGGGGGCCCCTTGATGGCTCCTAGACCGGGCCCGAACAGGTCCTGGGAGTCGCTCAGCAGGGATTCCGATTCCTGGTGGTCTCGGTGAGTAGAAACAGAGGCCACTTCTGCGCCAAGCAAGTTAAACTTGTTGATTACGTCCCGGCCACAAAGGCTGGGTCCGAGGCAGTCCAACACCACCAAGTTTGCAGGAACTGTGCGGCCCTGGAAAGCAACGTCCAGATGCAGCTCTCATAAGATGGGCAATTTTTCGAGATAACAATTCAGTCTCAGTTCGCTTTTTGCAAGGCTAGGCCATTGGTTTCGGCACTGAAGATACACGTTCCGAGGAATGACGCGGACAGGAAAAGTCAAATTTAAAGTCAAATTTGGGGGTTTTACGTGCTAAACCTACGACGGGCATCTGGCACGCCCCAGCGGAGGACTGAGGATTAATTTCGACCACCTGGGGATCTTTTGACGTGCAACCGAAAGCTCGGTTACACGGCGCCCTCTCCGCATTAAGCCTCCGTCATATTGTGACGCAGACAGGAGAGCCAGTGTCTATTTCCCTGCTGACGTCAATGCCTCCCCAGCAAAGCTTCTTCCTGACGGGTTGAACCAAACAGACCGTTGCAACTTGCGACTTGATGGCATACACCGACAAAATACACAAGTCATCATCTTCTGCTGAAGCGTCCGCCAACAACGATGACATCTGTTCCTTATCAGGTTTTCCCGCTTAGCTCCCAATACCCCGCAGCTCGACACTTTCTGGCTAGGTGCCCTTGCTTTCCACAGCGAAAACATGTTTTCGTTTTGTGGCCGCAGTTTTCCCCGGTGTGTGATAACCTTCCACAGCGACCACATGCAGCTACCAAAAGGTGCTCCTCCCGCCGATATACATTTCTTGACGGCTGTTTCACCATTTTGTGTATGCCTCCTTCCTTCGTTTCTGACCTTTGCATTTGTTCTACTTCGGAATCAGCTGCCTCGGCTGCTGCTGCTACTTCTTCTGCCTCATTCAACGTAAGGTCCCGCCGTGACAGCAACCTTCACTGGACGTCTCTACTTCTCACACCGCAAACAATTCTATCCCGTAGCATTCGGTCAAGGCTCATGCCAAAGTTGCAGTTTTCAGCAAGTTTGTGGATCTGTACAACAAACTCTCGTACGCTCTCCGCTTGTTGTTGCACGCGGTTGAAAAATTTATAGCTCTCGGCTATTGCATTGCGCTTGGGTGCGTAGTGCTGCTCTAGGAATTCCACGGCTTGTTCATACGATAACTCGTTCACCTTTTGCGGGGCACAGCTACCACTTAAAACTTCCATCGTATGCGTGCCGAGTGCCGAAAGCAAAAGCGATCTCTCTTGGTCTTCCCACTGGCAATAGCATTTCCCTCGAAGTATGCTTCAACACGTCCGATGTAGGAGTCCCCCTTATCTCTGCTGTCATCGAAGCAAGGAACTTGAAAGCTGGTCGGCGTTGCCATTGCCCCCGTCTCGGATCTTGAGCAGCCCTTGCTTCCTGCCCGGCGGAGTTCGTCGCCTTGTCGCCACTGTTGTCACTTCGTCATCTCGCGGTAGGACAGAACCGCTAAGACCAAACAGGCAGGCCGGCTACCAGGGTAAGAACGGATTATTCCGGGCACGCGTGGAAGTATATATAGCTCTGCCACAGGCCAATGGCAAAACAGTTAATAAAACAAACAAACAGTGAATAACAGTATCGTCATGCTTCGGTGACGCTGCCGAAGTGATAACACTCCGTTTCACTTTAAGTCTTAGCGCACCTTAGGCTACGATCTAATGGTACCCATCAAGCAGCCCAAATAGTTTATCCTAACGGCGCTCATCGCCTGTAGATTTGCCTTCGCCGACTGAAGCAATCACTCACAGTAAAAGGAATGTAATCCCACGTCTTTTCTTCTTGAGATTGGTTCAGCAAGTGATAACACAACCAGAAAGAAAACGAGCGCCTTGACGATGCTAGTTAGGTTCTACTTGCTTGGCTCTGGGACCGCAATGTTGGGTACGGTCAGAACTCATGTGAGACGGAGTATATCGATGTTCTTCCTACCATAAAATTGGATATTAGCATCCTACGGGTTAAAGAAAAACGAACACAACGGGAACAAAGTACATCATAATTAAAGGCCGGATCTTTAGGCAAATGCCTGCATTGTTCATTTGGTTCTTATCGTGCCTCTTCTAGGCACGATAGGAACAGGCGCCAACGTTGCGACGCGTCTCTGACAACGCACGCTCACAACCTCGCGATGTGCCGGTATCAACATCTTTCGTGATCTATAAACCGCCGGCCTCAAGCGAGCCGCTCAAGTCTCAGCGCTACCCGATATTCTGGTACATTGTAAAGTATACATCTTGGATACAACCTCTCTTGCCTCACGTGACCACTCGTGTTGCTGGAAAGACGAGTAAGATAATCGACTTTGGTTGCCACAAAGTATGGCAAAAAAGAAGAAAAAAACCCGACGCCTTTAAATAATAGTAAACACACAACATTTTTTTTTCTTTTTGTTTCATTGAACATTCAGGTTTGATTGCGACCACTACTCGTTTTACCTCGTTTTACATTAGGTCCGACCTCAGCCATCACATTGATCTAATGGGACGAATCAGTCTGCGACAAAAGTGAATCGCCACAACGATAGTCGTCTTTGTGCGTTGGCTATACTCCTGGCTAATCCGAGCACGCATTGAAAAAGGAGCGCAAGGTCACGCCTCATTTACTGTGCACGATCAGTCTATAGCTGTTGATGGCAAACGCACAAAACCGGTGAGCGCCGTGACGGTACACGTTTTGGCACTGATGGCTCCACAGGATAATAGCGTTGGCTGTATACGCTCAGACTTAATGTGAAGAGGAGTATAGGTGCCAGCCATATAACACATTTTGCGTGAAAAAAAAACGAATGTAAAACTGAAGAATAAACGGTTTGTGCGAGGCAAACATCTGCATGCAAAAAAAATACCGCGCATCGTACTGCTGCTTCGAAGCGTCCATCTACCAACGGCAGCTACTTTTATGCTGTTGTGACTGAGGAGTTCATCAGGCAGCCTCAGGCAGGACCAGGCGAGGACAGGGATCGCAAACTGACTTCAGGCAGGAACATCGGGGGACGGGAGGTCTCTCACGATTAACTCTGTTTAATTACATATCTACAGAAGTTTCTACATTGTCCGAAAGCACCCCTTGGGCCCTCTTGTCTGCTCTTTTTATATGGTCGCTGTCGGTGCTCTAGCGGTTGGCAGCCAATGTTCGCCGAACGACCCACCGACGTCCTGTCCAGGCCCCGCCCCCACTGATCCCTTTTAGCACGCACGCGCACACACGCACACACTGCAGTAGCAGACGGGCTTCACCTTCCGGTGCCGAGGAACTCTCGCCCTCGACAAGCCGTGCCTGGAGTCGGCGACAAGGGGTACGCTGCCAGTATGCGAGACGCCGAGCTTGATGCCGATGACTGCTTTCGCAGGCGGCGCCGCGGCTCAGGTAACAGCCCGAACCGACCGCACTCGCCCGGAAGCCCCGCCGCCGGCGCCGTGACCGGATTCCCCGCCAGGCAATGCATCCGGTCCCCGGGTCGACCGAACCCCGGCGACTCGAACACGGTGTCGGGTGATGCTGTCCATCAGCAACGGCTCAGACGGGCGGTTTCCGATTATAAATGGGACGGTCGGGCGGGCGCAGAAGAGAGGGCGAAAGAAGAGACGCGGCCCCGGCCAAGGCCCATCGCAACAATGCCGATTAGAGTGTCAAGAAAATTCTAGATAGGAAACATGCGCAGACTGTCATTTTTAAACTAAAATGAAAAAACAAAACAAAAAAAAAAAAAACAGCAGAAGGTAAAAGAAAAAATTATACCTCGGCTGGCAAGATTTTAACTCCGTATGCTACAGAAGCAGGTATGTCTGCTAACTCGCCCAGGCATGCAGCAATACGCAGTACGGCGCACAACTGCAATCGCGCCATTCTTTTTTGTTTTATGCAGTCGTGCCAACTGTTGGAACAGCTTCAGCTGCAGAGCTGTCGTCTGGAACTACGAACGGCGCCCATCCGGACAAAAGTACTTATCATGTAGCATTTTCTTTCTGGTCATAGGTGGAACAGATTATCGACCTTTACGAGAACGGGATGTCGTTTCTAGCTACGTCATCAAATAGACAAGAGAATATAGATCATTTAGGTTCTCATTCTTTCGGAGGAATATCGCGCTTATACTCGAAAAAGTGTTGAACAAAAATGACTCTACATTTGCACTGTTGCTCACGAGCGGTGAATCCTTTTGTGTGATGAACCTCACCTGTGCGGCATATTTTCTCTCATCGGATAAAGTGCGTTGAGCCTTCAACTTTACTCGTCGAAAGTGCGTGAATCTGAAGAGAATGGGTGAGCACTGCCAAAGGCTTTGATAATTTATTCATGTTGTATTTGCGATGTGCTCAGCAATGAATGAAAAAAATTCTAATTCATTCTTAGACAGCGCTTTAAATTACTTTATAGGTAACAGAGTTCTCGACATTGGTTTGCCTATAGGTGGTATTCACTGGTCGCCATACTTGAGCGCAGTGTTTACAGGGCATGCTCAGAACGATACCCCCTTACCTTCTAATTGTGTTCCAAGAGCACTTAGAATCATGGTGGTGTGAATTGCACGTTGCAGAAGCATTGTGGAAGCTCATCGTGAGCTCGTGCTCTGCGACAGCGGGCTCAAACATGGCCGCCAGTGGATACCACTTCTTATTCCTAGATAAAAGCATTGTACAAGTACTAAAATTAAAGCGACAACTGGGCGTAGGTGTAAGCTTTGGGAAGGAAATGGAGGCGCACAGCACCCGAATGCGCTGGGAGACGCCATTCTTTCACTCGAAATGTGCTTCGTCATGTTCGTTTGTTATTGTTGCATGTAAAAGAAAGTTTCAGTGGACTTCAGGTTTGCCAGCTGCTGGGAAGTTCGAGGTGCCTTTGGAATATATTAAATTGTTTACCAGCCAACATGCAGTTGTAGCGTCTTTGTTATCTCGTTCAGCAATGCAAACGAGCAATGCAATCCATCAATTATAAACGAATAAATATCCAGCTACATGAACCTTCGAGGTATTCACAAAAGTATGAAGACGAGAATGAAGGCTTTTGAATGCAGTTATCAGGATGCTAATGATAAACACAACGACAGTTGACTGCAATGTAGTTTATGATTCTAATGACGCGCTATGCAAATATGTTTTGGCGTACTCAGTGTAGGCTTCAGAAAAATATTCAAAATTACTTACACAATTATAGGATGTTGAGCCATAGTAGGGCTCACTGCAATAGGAAGAAACCTGATAGAACGCTGCACCTCTTTGCGCCCATTTCAAACTTGGGCAAATCAAAACGGATAAGACCGCCTGACAGTTTTTACCTTGTTTGTTCTTTTAGCTAATCAATCATTTTTTGTGTGTTTTGACGCCTCGTATTAAACAACCTGTTCTAAATGTAGTGCTTGTCACAACGGTGTTTCTCATAAAAGTAGTACCCGTACTTTCTCCCTACTGGCTCATTTCTTAATTCATTTGTATTTTTAATTTGCTTCAATAATAATGTCTGAGTTTAATGAAAATTGAACTAGACTGAACAAAACCAACATCATGACCTGCTATACCGTCCGCAATAGACAATTTATTGATTAACTGAGGATTGGTATGCATGGCGCTCGGCCACAAAGGTTTGTTGCTTCTATTGGAAGCGTGCGACAAGACACTGGCGCCCGGTGCGGCAACTAGCAGAAACATTTTGCATTGAACACTGCCGTACTGACATAGACCTCATGTGTAGCAGCCAGCGCTATACAAAACGTTCAAGGCAACACTCGGCGCTAAACTTTTATTTTTTTTTTGTTCACGAGATCTGAAAATCGGGAACACGTATTTCCTCCATCTGCTGGCAAAAACCTACGCGATCACCTCAATCCCCGTACGTCTACTCGATCCTTCGGCGAGCAAAGAGCAATCTGACAATAAAAGAAGCAAAAACTACTTCACATGTATATTTTATCTGTTATTAGTGGCGCCGATGATTGTCATCCCGTCGTGATTTTCGGAGCGTCCAGCACATAAACACTTCGTATAGAGGCAAATTCCGGCGCAGATAAAGGGGAAAAAAAAAAAAAAAGAAACAAGAAGGAAATCTGGCAGTACGTTGTAGTCGTTGCCGCTTACAACTGCGGGACATACGATTCAACCCGAGCTCCGAGCAACTACTCCGGGTCGAATGACGTAAAAACACGCTGGTCGCCGGTAGGTTTTCGATTTTCAGTGTGCAAAACCTTTCCTTCGGAGCGAGATCGAGAAACACAGCCGCAGGAAGGCGCAGAAGCGGCCAAGATGGTGGCGTTCCACTATGCGACGCAACGCGGACACTGTCGTTGGTGTCGCTCTGCTTACCAGGTTCCAAGCCAGAACAGCGCGCTCCCTTCATAGATGTCGCACACTCCTCATAGACCATCACCCTAATGGCCTTCTGAACGCTGCCATCACGCTCCACTGGGCCGTGGAAGGTGTTCTGAGCAGGTGCAATGCGGAGGGCTGCTCCTCGCGCATTAGTTGCAGTGACGTCACAACGACGCTGCGTTCTGGTTGGCTTTGATTGAGAGGATAGGGGGTAGAGCCCAATGCTAGATGCCTTGAGGTTTACCCACTCTTTTTTTTTTTTTTTTTTTTTTATTAGCCAATTAGAATTCAGCGTCTGACATCCTCGCAATCGCTGTTCAAGAATCAGACGGACTTGCTCTCCGGATAGTTTTCTGCTGAGGAATGCCAGGCACCGCGCGTCCGTCTAGAGCCCGATGACTCAGCATTTATCGCCTAGGGGCGCTGGAAAGATGCGGTTTTCCACTTGGAGATCCGAAGTAAAGGAAGTTAAATTTCTCGTGGAGCACGGCTAACGTCTTTCGTTGTGTAGTACATGTAGATACTTGTATGTGCATTTAAGACCAGTTATCTGTTATTCTATCAAAACGTGCAAGCATGGAACGCGAAAAGCATGCTTTTATGTGTGTTTTATTCGAAAAGAAAATTTCTTGGAAACTGCCTTCCGCAAAATGTAATTGCTGCTCAAAATGTGTTTTTTTTTACTTCAGGCCGCATTTCAATAAATTAAGTAGTATTTCTATGACGCACCAGTGATGACACACTAGTATGATAATATAAGGCCTAGAAACAAGGTGGCTTTACAACTGAAAGCATGGACTTAACTGCTATTTTGGAACCACTCTGGCATATCCCAGAGGCGTCATATGCTATTGGTTCATCTCGTAATGCACCCTCGTGGTTCTATTTAGTATAATAACATCCTAATGCTTTTAACTAACAGGCACAAGAGCACCCCATCGTCATACAACCAGATCTTCAACGAGGACGTCCGATTTTGAATGCGATTTTGACGAAGACTTAAGCGACGCACAGACTGGAAATCGCAACGGATCTAGAGCTTTTCTGAGGCGAGAAGTCGGGTTAATCGGCACAATATCACTTCTGATTGGTGCAACCGCAGGTGTGACCATTTATCTATATATTTATATAAGTATTGTTAAAAGATTTTGTTGGTGATACTTTCTAACGTATAAAATTTTTTTTAAACGTTTTCAAAATATATTTTTGTTTATCGTGAGGTTAAAGTCATAATAAACTATCTACAATACTGTGGGGTCAAGGTTTGTTTTCCCTCGAAAGGTTAGAAAGAACAGCAAGCGATAAAATATATAACTAAACTCATCAACCATTGAACATTTTATTGCAGTCCTGTAGGTTTCGACTGAATCAGTTTGGGAGGTTTAAAACGCACAGCTGTCTTTTTGAGAATTATTACAATTGAGGTTACTTCGCACAGTTTTATATGTTATAAAAAAAGCGATAAAAAACGTTTCAACTTTACGCATTTATGTAAAAACGTTTTTTTCGATTGTTCAAAGCATCTTGAAAGGCGTAACGCTTAGTGCAAAGTACGCGTTGAGTTAATCTCCGTGTTTGAATGTGCATTTTGCAGGATCCGGAATATTCGTAACTCCAAGCATTGTGTACAGAAACGCGGGTTCGGTTGGCGGAGCACTTGTGGTATGGGGCATATCGGGATGCTTCGCCATGATCGGTAAGTCTATGAGAGAACAGACTACCAAAATTGTCTGGGATGTTAACCTCCATAATATAACCGCACGAATAAGAGTAAAGTATATATAAATGCTGCTATTGCATGGCCAACTTTCTAGCACATTCAGTGTAACACGAACGTTTTCAATTAAATATAAACACCTAATCGATTTACGCTCTATATGATACCCACGGTGCTTACTTTCCTGGGGAACATTACGATCTTTTGTCAAGAGAAACAGAAGTTCACAATTGTGTGAATGTGACCTGTAGGGTTTAATAAAAAAGAGAATAGAGCCGTGGAATAACATCTATACGCTCCCAAAAACTTCGATGACTATTCATTTATATTTCATGACTGTCATCTTAAATATTCCCAGGGAACATTGCGACGTTTGTTGTTGTTCAGTTGAAATTCTTATTTCAGTGCATGCGCCGAGGAGTTGATGCCCAAGAAAGTTGACGGTGGTGTGTTTCAAGATATATATTTCACCCAGAAATGAGATATCAATAGCTTTGGTGGCAGAGCCACCAAAGCTATTGAGCGAGCCAACAGACAAGAGAGTTCGTCGTCTGCTCACAGCGCCTATCGGGAGATTGCGCCACAAGTATATAGCGTCGCTAACTCGGTCGTCTGGGAGCGCGCATGAATTGCATTGACTTCGGCAAGTTTTTTTGGACTCATTTTGTACAGGATGAGAACTACTGCATGAGATTTCACACGGTAAGACCGACCTGCTCCATGCACAGTTGGTGAACGTTTGAGCTTCCTATATGGAGGCAACTACTTTTGCAGAAAGTTTTTTTAGCAGAAGATCCGCTTAGGATACCCTGTAGGAGCTTGGGACGTGCCACACCTTGCGTTTATTAAGCTGTCAGTGGACTTAACTGGTAAGGTGGAAAGATAGAAAAAAGGAAGACAGAAAGAAAGAAAGAAAGATGGAAAGTCAGCTGAAGCGTTGATGTTCGCGGCTTCTCTCTTTGTGCGTCCTTTTAGTTATACCTTCGTTTGTCTTTTGGTATTCATAATAAACATACCTCAGCTCGCGGTCCAGATAGTTTCTTCAGCCGAAACAATGTGCTTGCCGCATTCGGAATGGGTTGATAAATTACGACAGTTTGTGGTGAATCGATACACGCGATGCTATATTTAGGGAGTTTTCGTAGATGGTTTCCGCTATCCCGCAATGTTCTCCGCAGCCCGCTGCGAGATCCGGGACTCTGAAGGCAAGGCCAGCGCCGCACATGCGCAATAGTGGCGTCTTCGTTTCGGAGAGCGTAGCGAAGCTGGGAAAACGGTCTACGAAAACTCCCTTTTGAAACTGCGAAGTCTTGGGAACATAATCATTTTTTTTTTGTAAAATTATTGAGTATGACAGTCAAAGAAACAGCTTGGTCTTTGCTAAGAATCCAGCGATGTAAAATACATTTTTGGTAAACCTTCCCGCTACGTTTTGGGAAACGTTGTTTATCGCTGAATTAAGGTTAAGGATAAAAAGTCGATTGTTATATAAATTTTGTTTCGTCCCATTCTAGCAGTGTGTGCGTGTGTGTGTGGGGGGGGGGGGGGGCGTGCAGTCTTAGAATATATAACCTACATTAAAATCTATACAAACTGCGTTGAGCATACCTCGCTGAAGTTGAAATTGGCCGGAACAATGGCTTGCATTTTCTTTTAATGATCAGATTCTTATAAACGGAAACGTAACACAACGCTAAGGTAAAGTTTGGCACTGTAGACGCGCTGAATAAAGCACATTAGCGGAGTCAAATGTGTTCTTCCTAGTACAGTATTTGGTAGCGCGTAATATTTGAAGGGCCACGCCTCGTGGCTTATTAAATGTTGTCCTCCAAATGGTTGCCCCTAAGGTGTTTGAAAAAGAAATATAGTTTATGGCAAGGTCTAGGCGTGAAGATTAAAAAAAAAACGGAACTCTTAAACTTCAGGGCAGATCATATCTTGTTGTATACGTATAACCACAATGCAGTGCTAGGGAGTTTGCGTAGATCTTTATATTGCGTTCACAAAATCTTACCGCATCAAAGATGCCTCCACTGCGCAAGCGCAAGGCATGTCTAGATTTTGTTTCCGGTCGCGGAAACCGCTATGGAACTGCCGAAACAAACAACCAGAAACCCCCTGCTATGATGACAACAGAAAAAGCCGAAGGGGGTGACTGCTACGGACGTCAGTGATCGTTTTGCTTCGTTATGCAGGAGGACTCTGCTACGCCGAGATGGGTTCAATGCTTCCGGTAACTGGCGGCAGCTACGCCTACGTTTCGGAGGCTTGCAAGTCACTTGGGAAACTGGGAGATGTCATCCGATTTATGATGGCCTGGGGCTACGTAACACTCGCTGACCCGATGACAGCCACCTTGCACGGACTAACCATGTCCACCTACCTCCTTGGAGTTATCTACCCGACGTGCAGCGCCCCCTATGTCTTGAGAGTGATAGTGACGCTCATCTTCACATGTAAGCGACATATACTCGGCCACAAATCTAATTGAGATGACTTAAGCGCCCGATAAACTAAAACGCCTTGGTTTTCTGTTGAATAGCTTCAACAAAAAACAGAGGCGTATGTATTGCTTACAAACTTTGCGCGCAATTGTTTTTTTTTTTGTTTGTTTGTTTTAAGATATATCATTCTCATTGCATTCACCCTAGAAAGCTTACTATATAGGGTGAGCTCGATGTCCACCTTTTTTCGATTTCGAAAGTTTCTGGCATAAGGAATATAGCCAATCGAATTGTTAATCGTACAAGCTGATACTGTAACATTGTTTATTTTTCATAGTAAACAATGGGGAAGACCAAAGTAATGAAACAAAAACTGATCTCATGCAGCTGGGCAATCACTCGCTGCCCCTACAAAGCAGCTGCAACACGGATCTTTGTAAAAAAATGAAAAGAACACGAGTTCTTGATTACCGTTACGGTGGACATAGCCCGTTCCAAGTTGTAAAGTGCTATATCTAAAACAAGTGATGTATTTCCACAGGTCTGGCAACTGTCATCAACTCTTTCTCGGTGATAGTATCGTCGAGGGTTCAAGGAGTGCTTTCTACAGTAAAATGCCTAATCTTAGTCTCGATCGTTATCACAGGAGCCATCTTTGCTTTCAGAGGTGAGTTTGTTGGCTACTTTTTATGTACTGAAGCCCTTGAATGTTTTATGGCACAACCAAAAAAAGTAATAACACTCTCAACCTTTTTTTCTGCTAGTGAACCACCTTCATGACGCTCCAATGTTCACCCTTGACACAACGGTTTCAAAAATAGTAGTGGCGTTTTACGCCTGCAATGTATCCTACTCGGGCTGGTAGGTAACATTTCTTACGTGATCTAAATTAGAGAGAACGCTCCAAGTATAGCGTGCTCTTGGTTAAAGATTTTAGGAAAACTAAGACAACGAATAGTTTTCATAAGAGTACAATTTCGAACTTCAAGCCTATGCGCAATGAAATTTTCCAAGTCAGGAGTTCAGCGCAGCAAGCCGGTGATGCACAATGACATAGTGCTGGGTGTATATTTGGACAGGGTGAAGGCATTCAGCCCCAAGGGCGTCTGGTGTTTATTCTGTAGATGAACAATTTAGACAGAACAGCACCGCTAGCATGGATCCCTCAACGAGCATCGCGCAGTATAGATACACAATAGCCACGTCGGTACTGTCCTCATTCATCTGGAAACGGGCGGAGGTGGGGATTCAACCAAGGATCTTTGGGGTCTGCAGCGTAATCTTTCACTTTACGTGCTCGGGGCTGCGGTGCCTTGACACACATATGAAATCGGGCCAGCAAAATGAGTTCCTAGCTCTGTCCAACAACTTATTATATTAATGCGTCAGCATCAGTACCCACCTGACATGGAAAAGCTGACGGCGTCCGTTTGTGGACAAATGAGTGGAAAGGGTAGCGCGCTGCTTAGAAAGGAGGAGAGTAGTAAAGGACGAAGGCGAGAGGGAGGCCATGTCACTGGGAGGAAGCCAATGAGCGCGCGGATGCTGGGCATGTCTGAACTTGCTGGTGTGCGGAGTGTGTATGCTGTGGTTTGTGGTACAAAATGGAGTGTGAACCCTGCACTATACGCCGTTCATACTAGAAGCTCCGCCTTCAGCGCGAGCTTTCTGCCCTTGCTAGGCTGCGTATTTTCGGCATCGATTTGAAGTCCAGGGGGCGTGGCCAATGACGTTCATGAACGTAAAACAACGGCATTTTTGTTTTGAAGTCGAGGACGTCACAATAATGTTCACTGTTATTTTGACGTAAACAATACGATTTATTTTGGATACTGCTACCTGCATCTTGAATTGTCGGTCGCTCGGCGTGTGTGTGGTCGGGTGCTCGGCGGCTCGGCGGTGTCCGCGCTGGTGCGTGTTGCCGACGTGCCGCCTGTACTCGTCGCGTTCTCAAGAACGTCAAGGTAAGCGTTCTCCGTTTTCAAAATTCGACCGGCGCCTGTTGCAAGTGAAGATTACGAGTACCGGAGCGACAGAACCTAGCTGCATTAATTTTGTACGCATTTTTTTGGAACTGTGCTTGTGTGTAATACGACGGATTGTCACCGTTGCATATGATAGCTGCGAAGGCCGTGCAAGCGGCGAGCGAGTAGCCTTGACTGGCATGACTGGAGCACCCGATGCAGGAGCGCTCGTGCCGCGTGATCCAAAGCAATTAGCAGGCGCTTTTAGCACTGTCGTGCGTGACCTTGGCGACAGTATGCGGTGGCTCCGTCGTACACGCCGCTTCGCGGTGTCCAGCCGGCAAACCAAGCCCCGCTGTCTCCATGCACCTTCGGAGAGGAAGTCCCATACCATTTTGTTCAGCGAAAGTTCGTCGACAACATTTGTTTTTTAGAGCGCAGCTCTTAGATGCCCGTTTCCGGCTTGAGTGGCGTCGGCGTCGGCGTAACCTTGCGGTGTATTATGGGTAAATTTTCCTGCTAAATTTAGCGGAAAGATTTCCCCACTAAATTTAGCGGAAAAGTTTCCCCGTTAAATTTAGCGGAAAATTTTCCCCGCTAAATTTAGCACAAAACTTTCCGCGCTAAATCTAGCGGAAAAATTTCCTTGCTAACTTTAGCGGAAACATTTCCCCGCTAAATTTAGCGGAAACATTTCCTTGACTAATCTAGCAAAACATTTCCCCGCTAAATCTAGCAAAGTAGAAAGTGCCCCGCTAAATTTAGCGGGAAAATTTCCCCGCTAAATTTAGAAGAAAACTTTCCCCGCTAAATCTAGCGGGAAATTTTTCTGCTAATTATAGCGGGAAAACTTTCCCACTAAATTTAGCGGGAATATTTCCCCACTAAATCTAGCGGAAATATTTTCTTGCCAAATCTAGCGGAAAAAATCCCCCCCCCCCCCAAAAAAAAAAAAAAACAATTTAGCGGAAAAATTTCCCTGCTAAATCTAGCTGAACAATTCCCTGTTAAATTTAGCGGAAAATTTTTCCCGCTAAATTTAGTGGAAAATGTTCCCCTAAATGGGAGGCGAACAGCAGGGGAAGAGGGACATAGCCTCCTCTCCGTACCTTCCCCTCCTCCTCCTCAAGAGCTGCGCTCTAATTCGGCGTTACAAAAAGTTAACGGCTTTCTTCTTTTTTTTCAGCATTAATTGTAAAAAAAAAAATTCGTAAACATCGCCAAATGCCCTAACAAAACGAAATGTTTGAAGAAAAAAAAATAGTAAGCCTGCACTGTGGAGCGAACCTGCGACCGCTTGCGCATGAGGCAGACATCATACCACTAAGCTACGCTCGACTTAGGAAATCTCGTTTTTACAATTTGTTTTATACGAGACTTTCGAACGGAACTTAACTCGTGAGTGGAGAACCGTTGGACGGCACTTGAATGCTCTGCAAAAGTGCCGTCGGACGGTACTCTAGACACTACAGATCTTTATTTGCAACAGGAGGGACGGACGGCACCGCGTGAACGGAACTAGAAAACGCTTACCTTGATTTTCCGGGATGTTGGCAATTGATACGCAACAGAACGAAACGCGAACAGGCGGCACGTCGACAACACACACCAGCGAGGACACCGCCGAGCCGCCGAGAACCCGACCACGCACACTCGCCGACCGACCGACGTTTCAAAATGCAGTCGGCGGCATCCAAAATAAAACGTGTTTACGTCAAAATAACAAAAAAATATAATCTTTACGTCCGTGACGTCATTGGCCACGCCCCCTGGACATCGAATCGGTGCCGATAATACGGGATACGGTCCATTCGTCACATGCACACTCGTCACAGGACGATTGGTCACAGGACGATTCGTCACACAGGAACATTCGTCATAGGATGACTCGTCACGCGGCCAACCGGACAGTTCGCGGCCAACCGGACACAACAGTTCGTCTCCCCAAAAATGTATTGTTCAGTTTGGTTCAGGCGGACAAAGTGGCTAACCTCATATCTTAGTATGTCTTTGGCTTCTGAAAGGCGAAGAATTTGTAACAAACGTTTCAGCTTCTGGTTCGGTCCCGAACATTGAATTTGGTTCGGCATGACAAAGTGGGTCGCCTCTTATCTTAGCATGTCTTTCACTTCTCAAAGTCAAAGAATTTATAACAGACGTTTTAGCTATTGGGTCCGTCCGGAACGGTGAATGCGGAGGCCTCATAAGAGCGACAATTTTTGAACTGAGACTACATTCAAAAGGATAGAGGTGATCGCAACAGAGAGAGGTAGAGCCCTGATGCTGCACGAGGGCTACTCGTACACATCCAGCAGAAAGAATTCCGATACTTATTGCTTTTGTCAAATAGGTGTATGCAAGGCAAAACTACTGATTTCGCTGCCAGTCGGATTATTACTCGTTCAAGACAGCAACTGAGATCAACCTGCTGAAGACCCGTAATATAATGAGAGGAAAGGCGGATGAGTATTTGAGATTAGGCGGATGAGTATTTAAGATTAGGTTTTCTAACCATTGGTTTATGGGACAGTAGAAAATCGTGAAACTCCTCATCAGGGAATGCGTGCAGACTCGGTCGATGTGACCAGTTGCCCGCATGACGAGTCATCCTGTGACGAATGTTCCTATGTGACAAATCGTCCTGTGACCAATCGTCCTGTGACGAGTGCGCATGTGACGAATCGTCCTCATCCCGATAATACGCATCCCCCTTGGCTAACACAAGTGTGAACGCGCAGGCACGCGCAACCAAATCTCTGCGGAAGCCATCGAGCTCGAGCTTCTAGTCCCAGCTTCAGGGTGAACGGAATATAGCGCTAGGCCAAGTAGGCGGCAAACAAAAAAAGTAAGATCCATTGGTGGATCTTTAGGGAATACGTTAGCACGACACTTGAAAAACGCCGCACACGTCCAAGCCAAAACAAAACAAAAAAAAAAGTGAAGGGGTCAGCGTTAGCGTTTCTCAAAGACGGACGAATGTGGCTTTTCGTATTCCCTAAGTATCTACCAATGGATCTTTTTCAATAAATTTGTAGTCTAGGTGCAGTAGAAAACCTGCGTCTTTGTATTTTTTTATGGCCATGGCTTGATGTACAGTATTCGGCAATAGAAACAGACCTAGACTAGTTCTAGCCGAAAGGGATAAAATACCTAAGGGTGTGGCTCCGGCATGCTATGAAACCTACAGCCACACTGCGACAGTAAGAGAAGTGACAGTGCATTCCAGCTTCTATTCTAGCCGCTTAGCTTGATCGGGGCTTCCCGCGTGACTTTTATGAAGTAACGGCTATAACGCCCCAAGACCAGTTCATATTGTACCACCATCTACCTGCTTCAGGAACTCTGAACGAAGAAAAATATTTCGTAAGCGCGTTTTATTTCTGTATAAAATTCACATGTATATTTTATTAAATTCTCCATTTCAATACCATACTACTACTGTCAGGGTCTAAACTTTCGTATTGGCGCATGCAGGCAGTCTATCACCGGCATCGCCGGTGAGATGACAGACCCCCGTCGCAACATACCACTGGCTATGTTTGGCGGGATTACCTTCGTGACGGTCCTCAGCCTGCTGGTCAACGTTGTCTACTTCGTGATCCTGGGACCTGCCACTGTCGCCAGCTCCGAAGCCATCGCCGTCTCCTTCGCAACAGCTACCTGGGGTACCTCGGGAGCCGTCCTCATTGCGCTAGCCGTGACGATCAGCACTTTCGGAACCATGTGCGCCGGATTCTTTAGCAGCACTAGGTCTATCCTCACCATATCCAGATATGGCCAGCTTCCCGCAATCTTCGGAACCATCAACGTCCAATCATCCGTTCCTCTCACTTCGTTGTTGCTGCGAAGTTTCTTGGCTCAGGTGTACGCCTCCATCGGCTCCGTCGATAACCTCGTCCCGAACATGGTGTTTTTGTTCTGTTTTTTTAACCTCCTCATAATTTCGTCATTTTTTGTGCTTCGAGTGACCATGAAGAACGCTCCGAGGCCGTACAGAGTGCCAACGATATTCCCAGTGTTGTGGTTCGTCTTTCTCTTGTTCTTGTCGGCCAGTCCCATTGTGCGATCAGTCGAAAACATGCAGTACGGTGTAATGATTGGCATGTTTCTTTCAGGAATGCTTTACTACACGCTTTTCGTTCACTTCAAGCTGTCTCTACCGGGCTCTCAGGTTCTAACATGCTTTGTTCAAAAGTTGCTAGCGTGCGCTCCTTGTTTTAGTGACCTCGATGTCTCGGTGAAAAAAAAAATCAACGGTCGCCAGAAGAAAACTAGAACTGTCATAGAGGAAAACGAGTAAGCACTTACAACATATATTTACCGAGTAGGTACAACAATATAGGGTTCAAATTCACTCATTGGAAAAGTGAACATACGAAGACGGTGAAGCACATACTTCCAATCGCTAACTTCTTTGTATTACTAACTTTCTGAGCATCCATTCGCGAAAACCCACAGGCTTCATCGTCGGGTGTGCTATGCGGAGCGCAAGTTCGTCTGCTTCTTGGACAGGGGGTCCAATGATGTCAAAACACCTGACGCGTTGTGGCTGATTGAAGAAAAAATAGTGGGTAGACCATTCAGGTCTACCCAGAATACTTCCAATCAAAGCCAATCAGAGCTCTGCGTCGTTCTGACGTCATCGCAATCCCTGCGCAAAAAGCAGACGACTTGCTCTCCGCACAGCCCTCTCCCCATTTGCGTCGCACATCGCCCAGACAAGTTATTTCTGTACTTCGTTTCACCTTATGTCCGAGCGCGGACGATGACCTGAAGGGCCAATCATGCAGCGCAAAAAACGCAAGGTCATGGCGTGCTCTATGCGCTTGATAGGACTAGCCGGTATTCGCCGTGTCTCTGTGCGTACTCCTGCGCCGGCTAGTCTTATCAAGCGCACAGAGCACGCCTTGACGTTGCGTTTTTGGCGCTGTTTGATGGGCCCTTTGGACCATAACATCGGCCGCGCTCGGACGTAAGCTGAAACGAAGTATAGAAAGACGAGCTGTCGCTCCCTCTCTCTCTCTCGCTAACCCCCCCCCCCCCCCTTCCCCGTCGCCCATACAACACCAGCTTCCAAACCGCAGACGCCGCTACCACCGCCGCCTTTTGGGGCAACCGTTTCCAATGCTAAGATACGGTCGAACTAATCAAGCAACGTCAAAACTGCATCGTCACGGCTCTCCTTGTGTTTTGTGGGTTCTGTATGGCAAGCTAAGCCAATGACTCGCAGCAAAAAGTGCAGAATCGTGTAGCTAATCTGTTGGTGGGCTGACCGCGGTGTAGTGAATGAGCCAATCAGCCGGAGGGCTGACCAGTGTAGCCAACCAGTGATAGAAAACACGCAAAGACAAAAAGAACCGTGACAATGCACTGTTGGCGTTTTTTGATCGGTTTCACGGGGCTATAGCGTCGCACTCTAAAAAATGTATGTGCGTCTACGTTCACGCACAACACTCGGAGAGCGAATCACCGCAACTTGCGGAGGCAGCTCAGCGAATGACGACGCCGAAACATATGTTTAGACCAAGAAGCGCAGTCTGAGTTGTGACATTAAGCAATGCAAAACGTCACGCTTGCATTGCTCAATGTCACAACTCAGACTGCGTTTTTTAGTCTAAACATATGTTTCGGCATCGTCATTCGCTGAGCTGCCTCCGTAAGTTGCGGTGATTGGCTCTCCGAGTGGTGTGCGTGAAAGTAGAAGCACATAGATTTTTTAGAGTGCGGCTGAGATCGGACTTAAAGCGAAACAGAGTACAGAATCTACTCTGGCGCATCTACAGAAAAGAAGAACATGGCCAGGAAATTACTTTTCATACGTCAGAGCATCACAAACGTTTAGCGATACTCTGAGTTTCATATATGCATGGCTGATAAACCTGGCGATCTTCCAGAGCCTTCCACACTCTCCAGATCCTCTGCCTCAGTGTGCACAGGTTGTGGAGCTCCTCCTCGTTTACCCCTCTTTTCACGTGACCTCCCCCGTTAACCAACCAACATCGAGCTTCGGGGCTACTCTGACCAGGCTTCACTTATCGGGCTTCACGAAACACTAAGCGCCCTGCGAAACAACGTTTTACGTTAAAAGGGCCACGCTTTCTCAGTCTTCTATACCCCCCCCCCCCCCTCTCTGCAGACATGGCCAGACAGTACAGGATTCGCTCTCCGTCCGAGTAGCGGAAATGGCACGCGCGCCACGCTGAGCAGAGTAAATGGAGGGCCAGAGTGGCACGGGAACTGCCATGAGCGTAGAACCTCATTTATGACGTAAAAGAGGCAACGCGTAAGCGCCAAAAAAGTCAAGACCCCATGACATCGACTAGAACCACATATCATAGAGCATACCTTTCAAACGCCGCTACAGCTTCCGCATGTGGATCCCAGCACACTTTCTGTGGCCGTTTTTAATTATCTTTATTCGTAAACTTCAGCGTTTCACTAGATTCTAACCCCCTCCCCCTTCGTGACTTCATGCTTTGAAAGGTTCTCTTTTTGCGGTTTTGATATGTGAGAATGCAATAAAGGTGTGTTCATTTCAACGCTAGTGTTTTCATGTACATGTATGGCCCACTTGCGTGTGTAGTGGTATGATCACCTCTGGGGAAAAGAATATATCTATAAATAAACGAATTTGTAGTGTCACGCGGTAATGGCCAACTCTGAGACATTGAGAAATAAAACAACGGACAATACGACGCAAAGCGATTTTGTGTCTTGTCCGTTATTTTCTTTCTACGTGTCTCGGGGTTTAGACTCTGATGCTTCTTGTGAGCGAGCCCACGTCGAATAGAGTAGACCATGAGACCCCTCAATGGGCCCCACGGTGTCATAGGTCTTCTGTAACGCCACACCAGGAGTGCGCAGCCGTAGCCACTCCCAAGTGAAGCCTAGAAGACACGCGACATTCTCGCCTGACGTCACTTTTTTGACGAAGCCCATATAGACATCATTTTCCGCTCAGAAAGCTCGATCGATGGCGTTAGCTCTCCCCCGGATGCACACTGCACAATTTTGTTCTTTTTTTTTGCGTGGAGCAACGTTTTTATGATTAGAAAGTAAGCACACGAAACATCTGTTTCAAACTATCACTCTTTTGTCTTTATTGACACTTCAAGTGCACAAAGAAAAAAAAATATGTACACTTACACGCCGTTTTAGGGCACGTTAAAGGTTTCACCGGTCACGCGCCTCACCAGAAGAAAACGGGTCGATGGGCAAAATACATGCAAATATGTATTGAAATACAAATACAAAATACTTCGTCAAAAATGTAGTTAATTACAAATCTAATTACATTTCCAAAAAAGTATTTAAGTACAAGATACAAATACAACCAAATGTATTTGGTCTCCTCCAAATACTTTTCCAAATACATTCCTCAAAATTTGCGTCAGCGACTTCAGGGCACCTGCAACGGGTTTCTGGGTATCACATTTTAATTTTGCATTGCACACTAGGGAGTTTGTGCGCGAGGCTCTAGTAACGTAATAGAAATATAATCACAAAAATATGTAATCAGCTTGGACGTAATAGGTGAAAAAAGTACAGAGCTTCAAGCAGCTTTCTTTGTCGATTACATTTTGGTATAGACCAACAAAAAACCGAGACGACCAAGACGCGCAGCACTAGCTAGAGAATTTTTTTATTGTTGCAACTCGCACCAGTTACGAAAATCTGGACGACCCAGCATTTAGAATGTTCCAGGCAAAAATATGGATGGAAATCAGGCTGGAAAGCATCACAAGTCGTCACAGGCACTTATTTAGCCAGTCTGCCTGTGAACGTCGATTTCGTCACTATTCTTGCCCTGGACTAGCACCGTAATCACAGTCACTAAACACTTGTGCTTGATTGAGAGACACTGCATTCGGTGCAGAACGTAGTTTTCTTCCTGGTCTGGACACGCCTTAGGATGAGCAAATTGAGTCGTGACAATAAATTTGAGGGATGTATTTTCGCCCACAAATTTGTATTTAATTACGATTGTATTTGAAATACCCACGTTTTAATATTTAAATACACACGTCAAATACATTACCCAATTTGTAATTAAATACAAATGCAAAATACAGAAAGTATTTGAAATACGTATTTCAAATACTTGTATTTGAAATACTGCACATCCCTGGGAGAAACTATAAATTGCGTCTATCAGTTACGATACACAAAATTGTATATCAGGAAAATATCCTACATGTATAACACAACTGAAACTGTTTTGGAGCTTAGTCGCGGCCCCGATTTGCGCGTCACATGACAGTGTGGCAGTTCATTCTAATCAACAGCAAACACCATGATCATCTCTCCAAGTCGTGATGGGTGACGGCTGTTTTGATAATGGCCATCACGTGTCTGTTTTTTTTACTCATATAAGAATTGTTTTACTTCACAGGGATGACTTAAGTTTGGTTAAAGATTCCTCTTGTGCTGATATCGTTTTATTAACTTAAACGTGACTATCTTCTAGTAATAGAAATTCTATTTCATTTTTGTTATGAAAAACGTCTTAATGTTTACTGTTGTGATGAGGGTGAAAGAACAGGTGGTGGTGTACTGATTGTAATTGCAAATCATGTCGAATCATTTTGTGTGCGTTTGAATAGCGATTTAGAAATATCTTGGGTTTGTTCGCCCTTGTAGCACCACATAATTGGTTTGGGCGTATGATATCATTCACTATCTTGTAACTCTTCTTTCGTTGCGAATCTTCATGACGCCATTAACTCATTGCTAGAGCAGTTTCTATCTTCTCCAATTATCCTTCCTCGGGATTTCAACTATTCAAATATAGCATGGACAAACATGAATGCCCAGAGTCAACCAGTTTCATCCGACGCGGCTGAGTTTATACATGTGCGCAGTGATTTCAATTTTGATCGGTTACTCACTGTTCCCGCAAGAATCGCTCCAACCTCAGCCAGCGTATTAGATCTAATTTTGACAACGTCACATACTTTAATTTCCTCATTCAGCCACATGCAAGGTATAAGTGATCATAAATTAATGCCTTTTTCTATCGATATCCCCATTAGAAACGTACAAAAGTATGTTAATAAAATACGTTACTATGCTAAAGAGAGTTTTGAAGCAATGAACTATGAACTTCGTAATTTTCTTGATGACATTTTGCCCAATAGGTCGGAACGCTCTGTTTATGAAAATTGGGAATTCTTAAAAAAACAGGTGTCATATCTTACAAATGCATACATACCGTTATGAAATATATCGGTGCTTCCTTATTCTCCTTGGCATAACACCGCATTAAAAGTCTTCAAAAAAAAAAAGAAGCGTAAATTTCGAGTAGCAAAATTTACAAATCTCCCTGAAAAATGGACTGATTACCATAATACTTTCAATGCTTACAAAACTGCTATTAAGGATGTGAAATCTACTTGTTTTTCGGTAACTTTATCATCACAACAAACGAACAACCCTAAACAGTTTTGGAAAGTAATTTAGTCACAAAAAAACAACAACCATAGCCTTGTTTAGTCCTTCAGGAGATTCTGTACCTGTTAGTGCCAGTGCATCTGTTTTGAATTCCACCATTGTCAAGTTATTTACATACGCTCTTTCAACAACTTTACTCTCCTTAAAGCAATGTGAATTTTCAGAAACTTTTACCCAATTATTATCGATGTTAATGGCGTTGTAAGTTTGATAAATCATCTAAAAGTATCTTGTTAAGCGGGGGGCGACGATATTAATTCTAAGTTCCTAAAAAATACCAAAGAGTATTCTTCCATAATACTTATTAAAATGTTTCAGAAATTTCTTGAACAAGGATGTTTACCCGTCAACTATAGGGTGGGAAAGGTGGTACCATTACACAAAAATGGCGATCAACATTGTCCTCTAAATTATCGTCGCATATTCGAGGACGCAATTCATTCACTATTCGTAAAATTTCTGTAATCGAATAACATTTTTTTCAGGTACGCAACACGGTTTCTGTAAATTATTTTCGTGTGAAATTGATTAATTCAATTTCCGCGAGTGCGCCACCAGTGTCACGTACAAAATCCCCCTGTCATGTGGTAAGGTGTACGTTGGCCAGACGGGGAGGTGCATTAATGATAGGGTCAGAGAGCATGCGTTGGCGATCAGGCAGTCCCCGTCTGGCCACTTAGCGGTCCACTGTGACCGTTGCGATTGTGGGCCCAACTCTGAAAAGTGCAGCCCCATCTTTGGTGACACCTGTGTCATGGGCCATTACAAAACAAAAACGGCAAGAGAAATTCACGAAGCCTTCCTGATTAGGTCCCACCACGACAATACTTGTATAAGCGCTCCCTCTTTGTCCTTGACTGATAAAGAATTATACTATTTGATGAACCAATGACGCTGGCATTTGAGGGGGTGGGGGGGGGGGGGGTGTTTCTAGATCATATCTTTGGTGTTCTGTCAAGTGTGCCTGCGTTTATATTTTATATTTTTTTTTTAAATTCTGTCTTCCAAATAAACAATTCAGTTAAAGGTTACGCCGCGTCCTGTCTAGTTCTCCCTTCGTTTTTTGTCCCTGTTGTTTTGGCGTATTACCCCATGATTTACTATCATTCACTTATTACCACCTTATTCTTGATCGTATTTCCCGTGCTGATTTTATATTCATGGATTTCGGCAAAAAATTTGATAAAATATCACATCACTATACTACTTCATAAGTTAAGTGCGCTCAACATTGATTCTTCCTTACTCTCTTGGATTCATGTTTTCTGAACCAATCGCGCCGAATTCGTATTTGGGAATTAATGTGCCTCCTTCTCAGGGTCTGTAACGTCCGGCGTCCCGCAGAGATCTATATGGGGCCCTCTCCCTCTTCTGATATTTACCAACGACTTACCCTGCCGTGTTTCATATTCAATTAGCTTGTTTTTCGATGAATGTGTTTTAAATTGCGAAGTGACTTATGATTCTGATGTGTCTTGTCTTCAATCTGACTTGACAGGCTGACCTACACTTCGCGCTTTTCACTTCTTTTCGCCACCTCCTTTCCCATATCCTCTCCACTTTTTACCTTGCAGCTTAGGAGAGAGGAGCTCTAAGAGGATTATCTTTCCCGCAGAAAACCGAGCTTGTATGTCGGCCTTTAACTGTATAGCTGAATGGTGTAACGAGTGAAATATGGAGCTTAACACTAAAAAATGCAAAACAATAAGGGTTTCCCAAACAGCTGATTATGTCTCATGCTACTACCGCTATCAAACTCCTCTACAGCAAATATCATCCATCATATAAATATTTAGGCGTTCATATCTCATCTAAGTTATCTCGGGAAATTCATATTCAGTACTTAACGAATAATGGCAACCGTGTGCTAGGGTTCATTATTCCGAATTTTTCATAATTTCCCTTATCTCTAAAACTGTTTCTTTGCAAGACGCTAGTACGTTCTAAGCTGAAACAATCCTCTTCAATTTGGAGCCCTGGTACTAACGTACTGACATCAGCTCTTGAAACAGTTCATAACTGATCTGTTCGTTTTATTCAATTATCACCACACTGCCAGCGTGACATCAATGAAATTAAGTTTGAGTATGCCTAACCTTGCACCATTTCGAGAACGTACCCGTTTTTGTCTGTTTCACAAAATTTACTATCATAATCCTCTTTTCCGTGGCAAGTTACAAACATATCATCACGTCTCCATCATTCACAAAAGATGGGCATACCTCCATGTAACATTGCAACTTTTTACGACTCATTCATACCCGAACCACGCTTTTATGGAATCACCTTCCAGCGTCTGTGCATCCACTTCGACTCCATCGCTCTTAAACAATGCCTTAACAGTGTTACTTTTAGCATTTTATTAACATGTGATTTTTGCATTCTTAGAATTGTTGTTTTTGATCTTCCACTGTTTGCAACCCACTCCCCTCTGCAGTGCCCTCGGGCCCCAAAAATATTGAAAATAAAAAAAAAAATAAAAAATAAGCAGAAATAAAAATTGCTCAGAATAAAAAAAAAGCACGATTTATTGTATCTTGCCAAAGTGTAAAATGTTCACTAAAAGCGCTTAGAAAGTTGGAGCATTGTAGAATTACCGTAAAATAATGCTGTAATCATTGCAGGCTCGTCGAGTATCTAAAATAATAGATAAAAGGAAACCGAAAAATTGTTTTATCCTAAATTTGCATTTTAGCAGTAGACTTAAAATAATAAAACAAAAATATATCTAAAAATTTACCGTATAAAGCACGAATCATTGTGGCTTGTCGCAAAAAGATGTATTGAAAAATTTAGTTCTAACGACGCAGAACGCACTAAAATAAAACACAGTTAGAACAACTCTACTTGAAATAATAAAATCTTGTTTTGTCGTCATCACGTTGATATCGAATAAAGACTCGGACTGTGCACATTAAAACGTCAAGCTACAACTAGTTCCCGAAACTTGAGGTCGCATCTGAGTCAACATTATGTGAGTTCAACGCAGCAGTATTCAGGGTCATTTGTATGTTGAGGTACATATTTCATAGAAAAAAAAGGGTCATAGCAACCCATATGTGCGACGGAAATGGCTGGCACGTGGCCCCAAAAAAACAAAGTCAGGGACGCGAAATATTTCTGCGGAAGGTACACTTTCGAAAGCGACAGCACTGCCTACAATGGCGGCGGATGGAAAGTCAGCGCGATACAAGGATGGCATCTTTCGTCGTTGCCTTGAGTACAGCGCTTAGCTCGCGCCGCAGCTCTGAGCAGCCCATTTGGCAACGTAAGTTGAAATCGCACAACACCGATTCGACGCACAACACCGATTCGACACAACAGAGATTCGACACAACAAAGATTCGACACAACAGAGATTCGACGCGCAGCGTAAGAAAATAAATTGAGTTCCGAGAACCTTAAATGGAGGTCTGCAGATAGTTAACCTATGCATCGTACCAATATACTGTCACTCACGTCGCAGGTTCCTTACTGCTGCCAACATGGTTAAAAGGTACACTCTCTTCAGGCTTCGTATACGAAGGTAGCAGAAAATGGTTTACGAGGACAAAAAGAAATCTCGTCTTTCTATACACCAATATAGTTCACAGTTCGTCGCTCATCCAGCGCAGCAGAGTACGTCCAAGGCAAAACGCAAGCTGTGTTATATTTTTCTCTATCTCATGTGTTTGCCGGATGTTTGAAACCGCCTGTTGTACTCCGCAAGTTCCAAATGGCACGCATAGTGCGGATAAAACTATTGCCATGCAATATCTTTTTTTCTTCTTTTTAGCGCGAATGGGAACAATCCAAAGCCTAAACAGGAGTTGGGAGCATTGATTGCCGTTGAACAAAGCGTGAGTGCTTAGCCAGCAGCAATAATATTTCGGCGTATTCTTTTTTTTTAAACAAAATACCATCACCAGTGGCTGTCCATTTGTATTTGAGGCAGAAAGAGAGGTGGAGGTACCCCAACAGTGATTCAGCCTGTGCAACCTGCTTTGTGCAGCAAAAAACTGAACTACTTTGAATCCACGCTGCAATGGGTAAGGTATTTCGAACGTCCTGCAAACGGTAGTATTGATTTTTCTGTATTGTATGTGCCAGAAAAGAGCAGCCTCGAGCATTTTAAACCCGACGCTTGACGAAGAAAAGCTCGTCAAAGACAAAGAGCACGTAGCCCGCGTTCACGTCTAAGGCCTCATACATTATCCAAAAGACATGGTGTTCTCTTCCGTTATGATGAGTGAATAGTCTCAGATAGTTTAAAGCTTGTTTGCTCCACACGGGCTTCGAACATGTCTACCGACATTTGTTTTGAACGAGCGATCTGACAAGACAGTCATGCAAGGAAGAAACGCCCTTCGAGCTGTGTCTGCTCTAGGGATGCCGCGAAGTGTTTTCGAATCGAAGTTTCGATGATCGAATCGAGCGGTTCGAAAGGTTCGAAAAATTTTGAATTTTTGAACTTTCCATATCGAGAAATTCGACGAGAGTCGAATTTTCGAACTTACTAAACTAAGAAGTTCGACGCTTTTCGAATTTTCGAATTTATTACGTTGCAAAATTTTATGCTTGCCGAACTTTCGAACTTGATAGACTAAAAAATTCGACGATTTTCAAACTTTCGACCTTCTTGCACTAAAAAGTTCGAAGCTTTTCGAACTTTCGAACTTTTTACGCTAAGAAATTCGATAATTTTCGAACTTTCGATCTTATTAATCTGAAGAATTCGAAAATTGTCGAACTCTCGATTCCTGAAAAGTCAAAAGTTCGACGACTTTCGAACTTTTAGGGTAAAAGTTCGAAGTTCGTCGAACTTCGAAAAACCGGCGGGCGGTTTCACTTGGATTCAAGCAGTGAGGTACATTCGTAATTTTTTTTTTCGCAATTTTACATGGGGTGGCGCATTCCTTGCGAACGACAATGCCGTTTATTTCAATCATCTGGCATGCTTGGTTTTAGAAAAATAGATTCCCGAAGGAGCGAGGAAGGACGACGGGTTTTTGACAATTGTCGTTTGTGCCATATTTGAAGCGCGCTATAGCCGAAGCTATTTATGGTACAGATGTTACATTTTTCAAGAATGATCTATATATAGCCTAGGTGAGTGTCGTCTTAAGATATGATTATTGTTGTTCAAGACGAGTTTCGAATAAATATCCAAACATGTACCTACGGAAAATTATGCCCTAAACTTGGTAATTTTTTTCTCCTACATTGTTTGGGGTATCATATTTAAATTAACACCAGAGACAGTACATATCATTATCATCTGCAGAATACAAAATAATGGATTTATTGTTTTTTTCACGTTGAGGAATAAATTAACTCATGGGGGAAGATTTCTAAAATTGTTCAAGTTCATCGCGTCATAAAAAAATTAAATATTTTTTCTCATATTACGTTCTTGGGACGTGTTTTTTTTTTTTTTTTTTTTGCCTCTACACATTTTGGTAGGAGAAACTTGTTTCATAGTTCTGGGCCTCTGAATGTGCAAGAATACAACACTTCCGGCGGGTTCTTGACAGTTGTTTTTGTTTCCAGCTTTTTATTTTTGCGCTTATTGTTATGTTTATTTATTGATTATTTTTTACCAATGGCACAGTTATTTAGGTCGAAAAGACATAGCTTTGAATTTTCCAGCCACCGAGCATGTGACGAGCAGTGCCTCCTGAAAACGAGTTTCTGAAGGCCTGTTCACACATGCAGCGGAGCGCTACAAGCATAGCGCTGACCTCGTGCTAAGCACGTGCCGACGGGAGCGTTCACCAGCTTTGTATCGCACCGTCAAAACTGTTGCTCATGGCATACGATAAGTACCTGACGGCACGTGAGCAGCGTTACATCAGCGCTTCGCTGCGTGTGAGAGCCGGCCTTAAAAATGACCATCTCTACGCGATCTTTTATGCTGTGAAGAGCGACAGTAGCTATACATATGCATAAATAATTTCAGATTAAAAGAAGCTCGACCATGGCCTCTTTCCCCGTATTGTTTTCTTTAACAGTCCGAAATATTTTGAGGGGAGGGGAGAAACTGGAGCCCCATCCCCCGTTTTTCCTCTTCCGACGCCACTGGTTATGGTAGAATGCTCCTCGACCTCAAGTTGCGTCAGCTTCTGTGCTTTTCGCTCGGCGTTTCTTCCGCCCCAGAAAATAAAGCTCCAAAGCAATTACGAATACAAAAACTGTCAAGGTGCAGGCGAGCTGGTGTATGTTGACCATGATGCAAAATCCCGAGGCTGGGAATGAAATTCGCAAGAAATAGTGTAAGAAGAAAGAGAAAAGGGGACAGGACAACGTCTGAAACTCAGCTGAGTTGAGTTTGAGACGTTGTCCTGAGCTAAGTTTTCAGCTGAGTTGAGTTTGAGACGTTGTCCTGTCCCCTTTTTTCTGTCTTCTTGCACTTTTTCTTTCAAATTTCATTCCCAGTCTCAGGATTTTGCATCATGCACAAACTAAACTTGCTATGTGCCAGCGTCACTCGGGCGGCGTTCGATCGGAATACTACCAGCGTGCAACGGGGTAGGGGGGCAGTTTGCCAGATCACTTTTATTGTTACACGTCACTGCACTGGTAAATATTCCAGCACATCCGGGGCACTCGCCATCTCATTTAATTGCCTGACCAATTTCGCGCACTCTAAATATCACACCCGAACTTTTCTAAACCTGATTTCGTGAAACCAGTGAGGCGTGAAAACGTTCTTTGAAACTGAAACTGTGGCGGAACATGAAAACCGGATTTTGAACCTTGCGCACTTGGACTTCAAAAAAATCGGAAACCTTCAAAGTTTTTCTTGTTTTTTTTTTCTTGGAATTTAGCCTTAAAAGAGAATCGAAACCTTCGACTTTTCGAACTTTATGCAGAAAGAAATTCGAAATCTTCAAATTTATCGAACTTTATGTCTTTAAAAATGCGAAACGTTCGAATTCTTTTTATTTTAGATCTAAAAAAATTCGAAACAATCGAATCTCTCAAATTCGAAACAATCGAATCTCTCAAATTTCAAACTAGGGAAGTTCGAAATCTTCGAATTTATCGAACCTCAACTAAACAAATATTCGAAATAATCGAAACCGAACTTTTAGACACCGTGAAAGCTTCGAACTTTTCGAATTCGAAACCCCACAATTTGGGGAAAGTTGCGAATTTTTCGAAATCGAACCTCCCTACAGTCGAAAATATCGAAACTTTTCGAAATCGAACATCAGTTCGGTCGAAAATATCGAAACCTTTCGAATTCGAACCTGGGGTGTTTCGCGGCATCCCTAGTCTGCACACTGTCTATTGTATGCTGTACGAGAAGCATGCGACCGCGGCTCTGAGGAGCAGACTCACAACCATGAAAAGGCACATACCTCGCCAAACGCGACCACTTATTTTCGCGTCTATCGACCGACACGCTGTTTACAAACAATCCCGCGTTAGCCCACACCGGTTGAGGACGTCGCGCGTGCGCAGAAACCAGATTCGCCAGAGGCGAAGCGTCTGCACATGCGCAACGCCGACAGCAGCGCCACCGTAGGGGCGTGACGTCAGAAAGCTGAGTTGGTCCCATAGTCTCCGACAGCTTAAAAAAAGACGGTGGCGTGGAGAACCTCGGGCATCTCATTATGGCTCCGCAGCCAATGAGCTTGTGCGATTGGCCAACGAGAACTCCGAACAGGGAATCAGAAAGCCCGAACATGATAACCCACGCCCTGGTCTTTTTAAGCTGTTGGCGACCACAGTCACTCTCGTATCTAGCCTAGAATGCGGAACGCAAGTTCGTCTGATTCTTTTGCAGGGGTTGTGGTAACGTCAGAACGCGGAGCTCTGCTTGGCTCTGATCGTAGAAGAGTGGGTAGACCTCAAAGCAAGCTGCCTTGAGGTCTACCCGCTATTTTTTAATCAGAACCAATCAAAGCTAGGCGTTCTGACGTCACTACAACCTCTGCAAAAGAAGCAGACGAACTTGCGCTCCGCAAAGGAAATTGAAATTGCTCGGTAAAACGTGAAGCTCTCGGCTTACTAGCGTCACGTCCTGGCTATAATCACTGTCAGTTTTTTTTTTTTTTTTTGAATGCAGGGTGTGATTTGTAAAGATCGCACCTCGTTTCTCGTCAACTGAGCTCGGGAATAGACCGTTTTTTTCAAAATTTTGAAGTGATGCATCGATTATGTGCGGCCGCCTTTAGTTGGTCATGCACTGCGAGAACGCATTGGACAGGAGCGCTTCGTCGGCATTTTGCTGTGCACTCGGCGCGAACTCGGAACCAATCACGAGCTTGACGCAGAAAGGGGTGAGAACAACTAATGGCCGCTGCGCATAATCTATGCATCATTCCACAATTTCCGAAAGGGTCTATTATTATCAACTGACGGCGAAATCTCACTCAATGCAGAGCATGGAGAATAGAAGGGTAGGAGAGGGCATGACGTCGGCCGCGTAGCCTCCGCAAGCCATGCTCCCTTGACGCCTCGCCTCTTTCTCATTTTCCTCCTTACTCTCCTCACTTACCTTGCCAACGTGACCACATCACGTGACCGTAGCTCACCTTCGTCTTGCTATGGGGTACTAGAATACACCACAGTCTAGACTTCAATCTGATAAAACCTACCGGACGGAGCGCGCGCAAGCTTGCGAGGAGTCCTTCTACAATCAACCATCCATCTCACACGTGACATGTCACGCGCACCAATCGCCAGAGAGATCTGCGGTCACGCTGGGCACAAAATCGTTTAAACTTTTTATGACTAGGCTTCACCAATATTGCAACGTGCCCCCTCCTAGTACTTCTAACCTCCTTGATGCAGAGTGATCATTAGAGGCCCAGGAGCCTCAAGCTCTGCGTTTCGTAAGCCGGAAGTGGCTATACATAACAGAGGGTTGTTGAAGCCTTAACAACACATAACTCCGCTGTCCCTTTTTGCTACTAGGCATTTTTGTACTTTCTTGGGACGGAGTTTTTGCGGAATCGGTTGCGGGGAATGTTCACGTGTCGCGCACCTTTGTGGTAATTGAAGCGAGAAGAACCCGCGAAGCAGACTCGAAGGTCATGGCTCCAAGTTTCCCTTCAGCCGGTTTCAATGTGAAAGCACGTTAGACTGGTCTGGCCTCTTCTAATCAGCACTACGCGATGCGTGTCAAAACCTCCCCCCGTTAGCAGTTCTACGGCAGTGTGAAAATTCCCTCTTTACGGTTGAGTCATTTGGCGCTATCTTAAGACAAACCTACTTCCCGTCGCCTGAAACTCCACAGGCATAAAAAAAAAAACAAAAAAAAACATATTGTTTAGTTTTTACTGACTTAAAGATCTTCAGGTATATTATTTCTACGTTTGGAACGATTATTCACATGCTTAGTGTGTTATATTAAGCCTTAAAGCATTACTATATTAATAAAGATGGCGACTTCCTTTCTCAACTTTACATTTGGCTTGGATTTGGCATTTGGCATTTGGCATTTGGCATTTCGCGCATCTATGATCGTCGTTTTAGAGGGTATTACTCCAAGAAGTATAAAAAAAAAAATAGATAAGTAACATGGCCTTTTTGAAAGCGTAACACTTGCAAAATTATATGGTCGTTTATTTTTCATTTTCCGCAAGGATCGAATCCGCCCCTACAGCAGCGTTACGGAGTCCATGAAATTTGCGAGACATCACTGCCGCAACCCCCCAAAAATGTCACCTTTCAAGAAAAGAAAGATGAACGAATTTCGACAGAGACAACGCCCTGCCTAAAAAGAGAAGTGGGTCTTCTTAGCACCATCGCTCTGCTAATCGGACTAGCCGTTGGTAAGTATTGAAAACGTTAAAGTTATTACGGAGTCTTACTAGATCTTTCCAGTAACTTTGATAAAGATTCCTGATAACGTTAAAGTGCGCGAGCGAAGGTGTCGATTGAGTATTGGGTATTGCTATCAATTTTGGCTTTTTCAGAACGATTTAGTAAAATTGTTTTAATGTTCAAATGGGGCTACATCATTTTATGAGCAGAAAACCTGCCCGTCTATCTCTGGCCACGCCGTCTAATATTATTAGGAGAAAAACTGGGTGAGGGGGAAACCTGGATTCCGTAGGTGAGAATGTTCGGGGGTGAACGCGAAGGCAGGCTTGTGGTCTAGGTGGCATTGAAAAAAAAAAGTGTAAAAAAGACGTCATTATAATCATCCATCTTTGCCCTACAAGTATATTTCCAGACACTGGCCTCTACGCAACTGCCATTATCGAAGTTAACTGCTTGAAGCAACTGGACGTGTTTTTTTTTAATTATTACTTGTCGGTTAAGGGGAGATTCCAGAGCGTTACGGCACGCGAAGATATTGCTGTGTGAGACTGAGAGTCACGCTTACGCTAGACTTTATTCGCTCTATCCTTGCCACGCCGCAGCGCGTTACAGTGCAACGGACTCTTGCGGTAGTATCTTGTTGTTGAGAAGCCCTAGGACCCGAGGTGTTGCATGAAAGTGCACAACCCATAAACCAAGGCCTTAAATATGTCTATGCTTACCAAATCGTGCATGCTCTCCTTGAGATAGAGCTTCACTCACAAGAATAGAAATTCGCCAATGATTTTAACGGTGAGCTCTTTTTTTTTAGGTGCTTTATTGTTGGTTGCAGGTTGAAAAAGCGAAATTCAGGACAATTTCCTTCCACAAAGGTCTTTTTTTTCTTTTTGAAAGAAGTGAACACTGGATATGACTCGAGTGGAGAGAATGAAACCACCAATCCTGACGAGCGGAGAGCTTCTGTGGAACGGGCCTTTCCTGTGCTTTTCTTAACCGGCAGCCGACCTTAGCTCGCGTGCTATAGTTTACCTAATCACTCTTATTTGAGATACGGGTTTTGACTATGCAGGTTCATCCATATTTACGGTACCAAGTATCGTGTTTGTGAAGACCGGTTCGGCCGGGGTAGTCATCGTCCTGTTTTCCTTGGCGGGAGTCAAGGCCCTGATGGGTGAGAGAACGCCTCATTTCTCTCGACCTGTCCAGCCGCTGCCACACTGCTCATACACCGTACGAAAGAGAGTCTGCAAACATTAGGGAGTTTTAGGGAACTGTTTTCGCGCATCCGATACGGTACGGTGGGTCCACCGGTTCGAACTGCGCTTGCGTGAGTCTTCAGCGGTGGCGCATGCGCAATTCGTACAAGGGGGCCCGTCCATACAGTATATCGTATGTCCGAAAACGGTTCCCCAAACCTCTCTATTGTCTTAAGCGTGTTTCTTCCTTCTACGACGGCCTTGTTACATCGTTCGTACAGAAACTGCCTGAAGACTCGTGCGAAGCATACGCTTGCATGAAGCAAACTCATGATTCGGAAATGCTTGAGACGTGGCTGCGAGTTTTTTTTTACTATCCTAGACGTTTGCACTGTCGGTAAAGGAATTTAGATTTCCCCGCGATATACATATAATGAACATCTTAAATAGCATCTGCATCGTTCATTCAGAGTATCTGATAGTAAACAATCCAGATGCGCGAACCGCTTTAAATGAGAGAGGTTAGGAAACTGCCGAATGCTTAAACGTGGCAAGCCCGGATCTGCCGCATATTGTTTTCCTCGATAGTTTCTATTGAAATTGGTTGGCTTTATGCGCACATACTTAGATTATTGAGTGATAACATATAGTATGCATAATTATGAAGTTTGCATCACTATGCTACAAATAGGCCATGCGCCGATAAACTGAGGGAGGCGACAAGACGAGAGAGCGCGGGAACGTCAGAACACCGAGCTTTGATTGGAATGATTAGTGGGTAGACCCAAAGCTAGCTGCCTTTGTCTCCACCGCACTCGTCGAACGTGTTAGAACGTGAAACGCCGGCATTCGGCGTTTGGCTTTCTGTTGTCAGGTATACTGGGATGCGAAGTTACACTGAACATAATGTCAAACCAACCAGCCCAAATCCAAGCATCGTTTGGCTTTCGGATTCGAACACGGTCGACGAGTCCAGTGGGGACAAATGCAGCTCATCTCCACTGCCCTCGTCGAGGGGTTACAACGCGAAACGCCAGGGTCCGACGCTTGACTCTCGCATTTGAACACGTTCGACAAGGTGCGGTGGAGATGAAGGCGGATAGCTTTAGGTCTACCCACTAATCCTTCCAATCAGAGCTCGGCGTTCTGACACCCCCGCCCGCTCTCGTCTCCTCCTCTCCCCCAGTTTCTCGGCGCTAAAAACCAAGGAGATCGACGTTTGCCACATTAGTGACGATGGGACATTTTGCAAACCAAACTGAATTTACCCGATATAGTACCCCTGCTTTACCAGCAGAACAAACTTCTTTCGGCAAACGCCGATGGGCACGCGCAGAGTCGAGATCGAGGGCACATTCGCCGATACTTTAAAGTAGTTTGTTCTGAAGGCATATAACTCTCACAAAGGGGTATTATATTGTCCTTTCGTGTTACTAAAATTTTATCTTATTACAAATGGCAATACCTATTTGGGGCGAAAACATGTCAAAGTGCAAATGAACTGGTGCGTAATAAATATGATGCTTAAACTCTGAGGGGAAGGAAACTTGAAATATAAATTAGGTCGGGCAGTACAAAGATGGAAGACAAGCGTTGTCTGTCACGTTTTTGTTTTCTGCCCCTTCCCAGTATCAGGGTTTGAGCATTATGATTATTACTTATAGGGACGTTAATATGACATTTGCGCTTAATTAAAAAAAAATTGTACATATCTTGACACAAAGAATACTCGCACTTTCTTCCGGCTCGCCACCAGCATTGTTATGACAATAGAAACAGTGGGGTCTGTAGTGAACGCCTGCAATACGCAGAGTTTGCATAAATATTTGGATGTAAAAAGTTAACGAAAATTGGATGCACGTTCTTCGTTTCCGAAAACAACCTTAATGGCGCTCTAACTGGGAGTTTTGTATGGGCAGATTCGAGAATCTTTGGGGGTGCCAGCTGTAGCAATTAACGCACGCCATCAAATGTCTTCCATTGAGCGCACAGATAAAACCCCATCATCGCGAACAAAAAAAAGCCTACGAAAGTTTGTCTCAAGCACCTAGAGGAAATCCCCTCGACGCTTCTGGCCGCAAGCGTTGTCAGCGTCACAGGCGTTGACAACACTCCTGGTGATGGTGCTTGGAGCACGTTTCCGACTGGTCTGTTGACCGCGTTCTCAGAAGTGGTTCCTCGATTTCCACCTGATGACCTCATAAATGTGTTACGGTGTTGTCTTCCTCGATCCTGGCTGTGACACAGCAGCCAAGGCGGAAGCGGCAGCCGTCTGTCCTGCTATACAGGTCGCTCTGCCGACAGGCATTCGACGGAAAGCTAAGAGGCACGAGATGGGACGCCGCGACGACAGCGACCCTTGCGTCCGCTGGCATTTATCACCATCATTTCTACCACCAACCCAGGATCACGACATCCGACGGCTTGACATATAGAAAGACGCCTCCTGCGCCAGTTGGTTGCAAGTGCGTATGCGCTGCACTGTAAGGGGGGGGGGAGAGAGAAAAGCGGGTGGAAGGGCTGAGACGCTAGCAGACGATCAACGCTTTCGTTAGCTCCTAGCAGCTCCTATTGCAAATCCAGCTTATAAACAACGTGACCCTCATCGAGGAGTTGGAAACAAAGAACAAAAAGGTCGGCCACAAACAAGCTGGTGAATATTGCTAGACATAACACAACCCCGAGACTGCAGGAAGCAAACAAGACACGAACACAGTAAGTCTCTAACACAACTATCTGGTGTGTCATATCTGTCTGTGTGGTTCTTGCTTCCTGCAATCTCGGGGTTTTGTCATGTCTAGTTGGAAACTCTCTGAAGTTAAGGCTCTCTAGCATGGCACGCAGGCTTCTGTGACGCAGTTGGTTGCTCCTTTGGAACCACGTTCGAGGCGTGGGCAGGGACGGTAAACACACTAGTCAAAGGAGAGTTTTAGGGACCCGTTTTTTGAATACCAGATACGGTACTATGGGCCTTCCGGTACGAACTGCGCATGTGCTCCCGCAGAAGATACGCACATGCGCAGTTCGTACCGGAGGACCATTGTACTGTACCGGATGTGCAAAGACGGTTCTTTAAAACTCTCTAATAACGGGTTCCTGGAAACGTAGTGAAATGCTTCACGTGTACGTCCCGTTCATTTATTTTCTGTCTTGCTTTCAGGAGGACTGTGCTATGCAGAGCTCGCAGCGCTCCTACCGGCCTCTGGTGGAAATTACGCGTACTTAACGGCCGCCAGCAAGTCTATGGGAAAATACGGTGACGTCATTCCCTTTATGTCCGCGTGGGTTTCCCTGACCATCTCCGAGCCAATGACTGCGGCGTACCAAGGGCTGACGTTTTCCAGCTATGCCCTTAGCCTCGTCTATGGTGACTGTAGTCTTTCTTACAGCGCAAACGTTATCACGGCACTTGCCTTCACTGGTAAGTGAAGTTTTCGTCGCCGATATCTTTTTGTCATCGTTATAGGTTTCAGAATGGTCACCAATAGCAACGGACAAGACAAGAACGGCAAGGAGGTCTTTCAGTTTTATACGTTTTCTAGCGCGACCTTCATAACTTCAATAACACTTCGGCATCTCGAGAGCTTCGATCGTGCACACGTAGCCTGGAAGGTATCGAGCGGGTACTGGAGGTCGGCCATCCAAAAACAACGCTCTGCCCTTCTCATTTTTTCAGTTACTATATACAACGCTGTCTACTGCCCCTGAGGTAAATTTGCGCGCTCAGTCTACCTGTGAAACTGTGCCGTGTAATACAGCGGGCAAGTGTTTTAAAATGTGTCTTTTCGCTCATCGCAACGCGAGTAAGAGCATACCAATGAAAGGGCAACATAGGAAACGGCCACGGAACGCGAGATGGCGAGGCAGCCAAGCGCGCACCGTCATTGGTTAAAATTGGGCAAGAAAAAAGCACGCTTGTTGGTTGGGTGGGGTTGAACAAACGCACGAGGTACGCAAATAGCTGACGAACTTGCAGGCCGTATAGACCATTGTTAAAATCACCTTCTGCTCGCTGCCATCTTTGTCTGCTGGGGCGTGGAACGCCTTCTAAGCATGCTCTATTCATCTGCTGCGCGGTGTATTGGACGCTGCGCATGCGTTCACAGCTCAGTGACTGAATTGTCGCCCGGTTGATAAGCCATGCAAAGGCCTATAGATTCACGGCGTTTTTGATCAATGAGATCCTTATTTTTGTTTTTGTAAAAATTCTGCACAAAGTTAGGAAATCGTTGAAAATTTATAAGTGGTAAAATGCGAGATCGAGGTTGTTTTAACGCTTTGACTCCTAGACGTGCACTAGTTAAAGGACAAGGCGAAGGGAGCCTACATTTAGAGGGTAGGGGGGGGGTAGGTTGTCACATTAGTTTTGTGCAGATCCCGGAGATAGCCAATGGCGGCGAATAATACTTTGTGATTTGCTATGATCCTTCTCTTATATGCTATGATTATCTGTCTCGGTGTATTGCGGGACAATTAGCTCACGCAGCTTTTTAGAGTGTGAGAAAAGCAAGACTATTTTTTTTTTCTACTTATAAATTGAACGTTCAACAGATTGGGGTGTTTAACGTTAGGGTCATTGCTCGGACAGATGCCTCCCAAGTTTTAATCGAAAGACTGAAAACAATGATTTGATTTGCGAACAGAATACAATGCACTAAGCAAGACATGCATGCATATTGCAAGTATGCTTACGCATTTACGTTTTGTTTGAAGTTATAATTGACTATTGCTTTGCTAGTTCCAACAATAACACCTTGTTCAGTACTCGCTAGCGAACTGAACCGTATGTCATTGCGTAAAAATGCCTGTCTAGCTCTGGGCACTGCTGTGAACTGCTTCTCAGTGAAGACATCGGCAAGAGTCCAAGGCGTGTTAACCACAATCAAAACCTTCGTGTTGGTCTCAATCATCATTACCGGTGCAGTCTGGGCCTTCCGAGGTAAGCTTTGGGATCTCCCGACCCTTGAGAAAAGAGTATAAATCGTCTCGTGTTTTCTTCTGCCGTAGCCAACAAGCTGCTCGAAGCTCCCCTGTTTGTCGGCGTAACACCATCAAATCTTGCGCAAGCGTTCTTCGCAGCTACCTCGTGCTACGGAGGATGGTACTCAGTTTCACTTGACCCTCTCAACGCTTATTGCCTTTTTCGCATCCGCGTCATGTCGAAGCGCCAACTAGCTTGTTTTCGAATAAGCCTAGTCTAAGCGGGGGATTTGTGGTCGAGTGTGTTAAAGCACCGCAGCTCCGAGCGCGCGTAGCATTATCATACGCTACAGAACCCAGGGGTCCTAAGCTCAATCCCCGCCCCTGCCCGTCTCTATCTGAAAAAAAAAAAAAAACCAGAGACTGCAGGTGAAAACGATACATACATAGCAGTCTCGAGGTGTTTGCATTCTTAATGCACTAGCTCGTTTGCGCTCTTGCATTCAGCTCGTGAATGAGCGTCGTAACGGCGTGCGGCCGTGTATAACTGCCGCGTGATGCACGTTCAAGACCCCAGGCTCCTGGTTCCACTGCGCTGGTTAAAGTTCTCATCTAGAGCTGATACAGCCCATTGAGACTGACTGACTTTCCGTTTTTTATAGCCGATTCACACGACGGACCAAATCGCGATTTTCGTCCGCGGACCGTGTACCACGTGACCGGCACGTCACCGATTCCTGCGATCCGCGCCTCCTCCGCGGAGGCGCGGACTGATAAAGTCGAGCGCCTTTTTCACTCGCGGACGTTTGGCGGCAGACTGACTTGGAAAGCATTTAGTCTGGCAACGGTACATGGTTTTCTTGGTATTTGGCTTCTGTGCGTTCAAAACAAAAATGGCGCGTCGTTGCGTTTTGTGCGTTTGTTGGTTCATTTACGTTTGTACGATATTTGGTTCCACGCGTGAGAGAAACTCCAGAAACTTTGTCCGGCTGACGCGACGCAGGTTGCGGTGCTCCTCCGGGTCCGTGTCAAGAAGCTCCCGTCAAAACTAGTCTAGCACGCCGTGATAATTCTTGCACGTCCGATCAAAATTTCACCGAGCAAGCCCTCTCTTGTGGATGTGGTGTGCTTGAGTGTTGTGCACGAGCGCGGAGTGCGTGAAGGCATCTCCAAACGCCCCTCTGCGAGCCCAGAAGTTCGTCGCGTCTACGCCGAAGCTTTCTCGGGCAGGATCATGCCTGTGTCACTGTCATGCTTTGGGTTAGTAGAGTTAGTGGCGCTTCGCGCGAAGCCTGACCCGGTGTTTTGTTCTCGATCTGTACGTAGCAGCGGCGTACGATTCTTTATCGCGGTAGCAACCGTCGATTTCTCTCTTGGACAACGGTGCTACTGTGCGATGTTGGAGTTTCGCGGCACTGTGGGGTGCGAACAGGTTCGGTCCGTCCTCACTGGCGTCTGCTCGTCGTCTCCCTCGTGTGGATGCGCTTGGGAGACGGACGAACCGCGGATATGTCGTCACGTGATCAATCCGTCCGCGGATCAGTCCGTCGTGTGAATCGGCTATTAAACGTACACACCACACAATTACTGCCATACGTTCAGTGGCTGGGTGGCAATACGTTTGCGTATCAAATAAACTAGGACACATGCTACTCCTGTCTCATGCTTGCGAACACTCTTGGTGGTGTCCGAAAGAACAGTCCTTTGTCTGAAGAACTCCTTACCTCAAAATAACCTTCAGCTGACCCTGTGCGTCATGCCTTCTAGTTCCTTTGGCATGCGACGAATTAAATTGTGTCATCTTTTTTGATAAATTAAACATCCGCAGGATGTTCCGAGTTTATGGTTAGTAAAAATATTAAAATATATATCCAAGAGGTTTTTCATAGTTCCTCACATGTTTGTACATAGGCCATCTTAAGCGTATCTTTCTGAAGCAATGAGACATAAAAATACAGCTTGAAAATATAGATAACAAAAAAATCAAAAGCAAAGAACCCTCCCTGAGGGTTGATTCGTGACATACTGACTTGGAAGCTTGGCAGAGTGAACATTTGAGTTCACTTCGAAAGATTCGATTTCGTACAAATAAAAAGTTGTTAAAAAAATGAAAGCCGTTTACAACTTCCTGTAACACCGAATTAGAGCGCAGCTCTTGAGGAGGAGGAGGGAAGGGTACTGAGGGTCACCTGTTCTCGGAGCGGGGGGGGGGGGGGGGGAGGGGGGGGGGGTGTCGCGTGACTTGGGGGGGGGGGGGGGTCATGTGACCTTTGGGGGGTCGCGTGAGCCCCTAGAAAAATTTTTCCGCTAGATTTAGCGGGGAATTTTTTCTGCTAGATTTAGCGGGGAAATTTTTCCGCTAGGTTTAACGGGAAAATTTTTCCGCTAAAGCGGGGAAATTTTTCCGCTAGATTTAGCGGGGAATTTTTTCCGCTAGATTTAGGCGGAAATATTTCCGATTGATTTAGCGGGGAAGTTTTTACGCTAGATTTAGCGGAGAAATTTTTCCGCTAGGTTCAGCGGGGAAATTTTTCCGCTAGATTTAGCAGGGAAATTTACCCATAATGCACCGCGCGGTTACGCCGACGGCGACGCTGCTCAAGCCGGAAACGGGCGCCTAAGAGCTGCGCTCTAAAAACAGGTTTGCACGCGTTTGAACATTTTTTTTTTTTGCTTTCTTTTACTTTGTTTGGTGGGTCGGCTTTAAAGTTTTGGGAAAATTCAACTGCACGTATTTTCAACCGCTCCATACGTTGCTACCCAAGAACAGAATTTCAAACCCTGCGCTTAAGGATTTCCTCACTTTTTGACATTCTTGATGATTGGGCTCTACTTTTAACTTAGAGATCGTGAAATTGCTCAGCTGGTGAAGACACGTTACTTACGCAAACGAGTAGTCAGCCGTTCTAAGCAAATTTAATCAACAAATGCTAAGGACAATCAGAAAACACCTTATGAGAAATCAAGAGAAAACGCTATGATGCATGTCGATAGCCTTTTATGTTCACGTTCCGAGCATAATGTCACACATCAGGGCTCAGTTCTCGGTCAAGATCCTAATATTCGCATGGTCCGCCATGTCTCCTTTGCAGACTCAAGAAACTGCTTTGCTCGAGCTCTTTGATGAAGTAGTTGCGTAGAATCACTGAGAGCATACGCGGAGAGCAAGTCGTCTGCTTTTTGCGCAGGAATTGCAGTGACGTCAGTACGAGGCCCAGCTCCAATTGGCTTTGATTGAGAGAATAGTGGGTAGGCGTCAATGCTAGCTACCTTGAGGTCTACCCACTATTTTTTTTTTTAATCAGCCAATAAAAGCTTGGCGTTCTGACATCATCGCAACCTCTTGCAAGAAGTAGGCGAATTTGCGCTCCGCATAAAACGCAAGACATAACAATATCCGCACAACTTATTACCGCCCCTCGGCCAATGAGAGTGTTGCACTAGCCAATAAGAACGCTGAAGGACAAACCACAAAGGAAAAAAGCGCGAGCATAATGAGTCACCTTTTGCGTTCATCCAGTTGCCTGCGACCATAGACACTTTAGAGCGTGTATAGCGCATTGCCTATGGACGGAGAATAATTAAAGACATAAGAAGCTAACGCAAAATAAGGATTGGGTGAATGCGTCCAGTTAACCGCTGTTACCTAAAAGGTGCAGCGGGCGAGGTCAATGGTCGTCAAGTTTCTTGGAGAGTGAGGCGTTATGCACTATAATATTTCCTAGCAGTGGCCGGCACTGTGTCCAGACGGCCGGCGCTTTCTGTGTGTTGGTAACTTGCTGTGACGCTACTAAGCCAAAAAGACACTAAGATATGATATGTGAATAGTCTAATGCTCCTATATCTTGTTTTATTATATCTCCGAGCGAAGTCAAAGGCACAAATCGATACAGCTACAAGCACATATACTAAAAGCGCACGTCACTATAGTCCTTCCCTGTACATCAAGGGTTTAGCGACGGCAGAACACGCACAGAAACCTAACAAAGGCTACGACAGTGAGAGCTTTTGACTGTTTTAATGTATCATAGGCTCGTAGTGTCGGATGCGCCCGGACGTAAGGTGAAACGAAGTATGGCAAACAGATTCCTTCCTATTGAACTCGCAGCAACTCCATCACATATATCGCTGAAGAAATCAAGGACCCCACGAGGACCATTCCGCTGGCAATGGCGATCGGGATCGTCATCCTGACTCTGGTCAACGTGCTGACCAATGTTGCCTTCTTTGTGGTCCTGGACGCATCAACGGTCGCAAGTTCCGATGCCATCGCTGAGTCCTTCGCGATGGCGACTTGGGGAACAGCAGCGGCCTTCTGCGTTCCGCTCGTCGTGTCTGTCAGCGCCTTCGGAAGCTTGTGTGCCGGCTTTTTCAGCGGCTCTAGACTCAAGTTGGCCGCCGCAAGACAGGGTCACCTGCCTCAAGTCCTCTCGTTCATAACAGTGGACTCCTCGGTGCCGTTGCCGTCAGTGCTGTTTAGAGGCTTACTTGCACTTGCCTACACATTCGCGGGTTCCCTAAGCTTCATTCTCGATGGCGTTACTTTCGTGTATGCTATCAATGACATCTTCACCATGATTTCTTTTTTTGTGCTTCGTTCGTCAATGAGAGACGTGCTGAGGCCGTTTCGGTTGCCGACTGTGATTCCTGTTTTGTATTTGGCGGCACTTCTAACACTGGTAGGAGTAACACTCTCCAGCCCATCTGGATATCTAAAGTATCTAGTCGTTATTGTAGGCTATTCAGTGGGCTTTGGTTACTACGTCCTATTTGTTAGGTTCAAAACCCACCTTCCGGGGGCTGAAGGAGCGACTGTTTTGATACAAAAGTTTCTGATGTGCATGCCTTGTGTGAACGAGCTTGACTTGATGTTGAAAGAAAAGTTGTGAACGGGAACAAAACGTACTCCAATAGAACCAAATAATACTTGACATTAGGCACTTCACTAGGGTCAAATGTTATTTTTAGGTAACGTTCAAGGGTTCATTTAAACTAGTGGTGACAAGGCCTTAATTTTTTTAATGTAAATATTCCGTCAAGATATTAAAATGATTGCAGTAGTTGATAAAAGACCAATTCTCACGATACCTAAACAAATATTGTAAGTTTTAGTCGAAGACGGCTTTTAGTAGCGGTCAGTAGTGAGCTCGACAGGTGATTTCGATCAGGTTACTTTCTTTAACAAGTTTACGTTGACGGGACGGCGTGAGTAAGTGAGAGGGTCAGTTGCATCTCGTGTTAGTTACCTTTATTTCTTTCTTCCTTGCGTGCCTGCCCACGATTAAGACGTTCCTGCTTGTGTCTCGTGGTGCTGTCATAGTGCGAATGAGTGACCATATTAAATTAGGAACACAAAACTGCCATAAACAGAGAGGTGAAAGCTACCCGCCATAGCGACAAGAGACGCCACGGTGTAAGCATTTCGCAAAAACCAAACCAAGCAATTAAAACCTTTTCAAAAAGAGGGCGCCACCTTGTGGTATGATGCGCCAATGATCCGCGTTCGTCATTGTGTCATTGTTTGGGTACGTACTCTGAGCATGTAGTGGACGCGAGGCTTGCGCCAGCGTTTGGGGAGGACTCGGGTCCAATCACGTGCTTCGTGCCCCAAAAATGGCGATTTCCAATGTTGCCTTATGAATTTTACGAAGGTGTACATTGAGAGCGAATATACCGATTGTAATCACGGTATGCGTGAAAACAACGCTTGTTTATTAAGGCACCCACAGTCCGTACACAAAATCTGAGGCGCCTAAAATACATTCCAAAATACCTTTGACACTATGAAGCATTCGCCAAGCGGGAAACGACAAAACGAAGCTTGACGACAACCGAGTTAATATATAATTTGCTATGAAGTGTTGCGCTCACAATGTAAAATGTGATAAATACGAGCGAAGGCGTGTCGCCGTAATTGCAAAGTGCCTATATGCATTTATTACGCGATGTCACGGGTGCGAATGGCGAACATCGCTATGCCACTACTAGAACTACCGAAAAGTAAAACTCAAGCAAGTTTTTTTACTTGCACATTCTCGCAGCTTCACGTTTTGCCACAAGGGGCAGTTAGAACTCTTATGCTTTCTCGGACAAATGAATGCACTACTTATATTGAAAGCCGCTCATAATGGACTGTCTATATGCCAGGTTAGCCCTGGTTGCTCTTTGCATCGCATTAGCGCTCCGGTCAATGAAGTTAGGTTTCCTCAGCAGATACAAGTCAGTGCAACCAAGTGGGTCGCAAAAGATTGCACGTTCGAACTTACGTTTTCCTCAAATGCACCTATATTTTCCGCATGGGTAATCAATAAATAACAAAATTATGAGAATGGCACGCAGTGCGTTTCTTTTAGACGACGCTCGTTGCCTTTGGTTGCGCATGAGCACTGGAAGCTCACAGGACGCCGATGTGATATCGAGGGTCCGAAGCACGAGCTGGAGGCGGGACAACTGGAGGTCTTCCCTGCCTTTCTTATCATGCCAGTGACTAGAACGGTAAACAGCACAGACTGGCGGGAAATAACCGAAGGTGATCCAGCGAAATCAGTTTCGATGTGAAGCGATGGTCCAAAAATGGGTGCCCTCAACCGAAGAGCTTTGAGCTGTATTGCTTACTTACCAGACTGGGCGACGAAAAACGTGCTTTAAGCCGTACTCGTCGCCGTGCTTTCCGAGCTACAACTTTTTTTCCCCCTCGCCCTTGTTCATATTCAATAAAATAAACGAAAACTGACATGGCTCCTGCGTTGTTTCTTCTCTCCCTTCTACCGAGGGCAGACTATAGAAAGATCAAACAAACTACACCGATGTCACATAACAATTATAACAATTTAATCAGTCGTTTCGACTCCCATACAGGAGACATCACCAATGAAGCCAAGTCGGCAGGAACGGGAGACAGCCCAACCAAAAATCATATACATAGCTTGCAGTGGCGTCACGTGGTCAGACATAAGACATAATGGAGGAATAGCGGGTGAGACGGTAGCCTCCGCTCCGTTAAAGGGGCCGTGCTAGGACATTTTTACTGGTCTTGAATTTGCACCGAACCTGAGTGCACTGAACGTGGTAACTTAATGAAACTTTTCTTTTCTCGAATTTTGCTTTATTTTAATTGTTAAATTTTAAATGAGTGGCCGCGAACTAGCGGAGGGGTAGTGAGCTCAGCGAGCGCTCACAGCTGCCGCAATCCGTGTCGACGGCTCGAGAGGGCGCCACTAAAGTATGTTCTGGATAGGCTGCATTAAGCGGGCAGCCAGGGCGGCTCGCATTGCATTTGCTGCGTGACTAAACACTAATTCGGCATGACACTTCATTGGCCACAAACGACAGCGAACACGGGGTAAGGATCAGTTCAGAACGGGAGCCACTTCGCGCTGCCATACCGCGAAACGGCCAAACCGCAAGCCAAAGCTGCTCGCCGAAGGCCATCGGAGCGCTCGGAACCGGTCGGATCCTCCTGTCCATATGACCGCAGCGCCGCCGCGTACATCCGGGACCTTTCTACGCTCGCCGCTTGTCGGTGCCTGATCCCACTACACCTTTCTAGTATGCGCCGCCTTTCCACCGCTTGGTGGCGGGTATGTCGACGGGTCATTTCTTGCTGCACACTTTCTGAACTGCATTTGTTCCTTTTATAATCTAAAATACCGAACAAAAACCACTTTTATCAATAATTGAAACGGTTTGACTAAAAAGAAGCTTTTAGCGGCTCTGACCATGAAGCCCAGAACCAAAGACGTCACATATCGCGCGCTTTCGGCACCGCAGGTCGCCCCCGTAGGTTGAGGAGGTTTCCGCGTCGTCCGGTTAAAATATGACGCACTGATATTTAGTTACTCTCTCCGTGCCCGCTGGCTTGCCCGAACCTGGCGTTCGATTCTGTATGCAGACTTTTTTTTTGTGTATGATATATATGCAGTGTGACCCCGACTTTACGTTTTATCGCCCATTCTGTTTTAGTAATTTTCAATGAGCATGACGTTTGCTTTAAAGCGCCCGTGGGGTGTTTTTGAGATCGCCTAAATAAGACAATAACTCACTTTTCTGGCTCTAAGCATCCCAAAAATCCCTAAATCATGACGATACGTGGCCGATGTCCCTATTAAGAAAGCAATCATAGATTGCAACTATTTCACAAAACTGCCAGCTAAGTAAAAGGCCACGGCAGGAGTACGCACTACAAGTAGAATATATGCTGAGTACATAACAAAGTGGATCGCCGAATGAAAAAGGGGAATAAATGACATTAAACACACAATACACCACCCAAATGTTTTCTTAACACTTCATAAATCTACAGGTAGCGTTACTGACATGTGCAATCAATTTTACATTTCATAAAATACTTCAAAAGCCCTTACACCTTCTAATGCTGTAACTGACAAGTTACACTTGAAGACAGTACATTCTTTAAAACAAAGGAGTTCAAAGGGAGTCACTGCTTCCATGACTCTCTTTGACACTTCACGACTCTCTTAGAGAGTAAATTTTTAGTGTGACTCTGTTTTGACTCTTCCCCTTCTCAACGGGAGTCACAGGTCAGCAGCATTTGCCCTACCGAAAAAAACAAAAGTATGAATCCTGCTTCGCGGCGTCCATCCGGCAACCCAAGCCCCGCTGTTTCCCTATGCACCTCTGGAAAGGGAGTCCGACACCATTTAGTTCAAAGCTTTGTCGACATTTTATTTTCAATAATAATTGTGCAAAAAAACATAAAAAGGAAGGAAAAAAAAATAATGCACTTTTCTCAAGAATAATTGTAAAAAAAAAAAAAAAGAAAAAAAGACATGTTTATTTTTTGCATCGAACCCGGGTTCGCTCCGTAAGAAGCGGGCATCTTTCCACATAGCTACACCTGCGAGTACTCGTTTTGAGAATTCGTTTTATACGAGATTCAACAAGTTTCGCGTCGTGCATATTATTCGAAACCGAATCCTGCGTCTGCATTTTACATATTTCTAGAACTGTCGTGGGGTGCGTCTCTGGGAGCGAGTGAAGGTGCAGCAACCTATTCAAGACTATACTCCGTTTCATACGTAGCATGCAACACAGTCACCGGTTTGCATCGCCAACCGTGTCTACGTTCACCCCATAAAATAGTGCGTCCCCTGCGAAAACACTTATAAAAAAGTCGAAAAATGTGCCTCCTTGGAGCTAGAAACTGATAGTGGTGTTATGATTTCGACGGAGCACACATTTTTTTCAATAAAAAAGAAAAGATAATGTAAACTACTTTAAATTGTTTTCGTTTTCGTCCGTGCGGCAGCAGCTGCGGGTTTTCGGGTTGTGTGGCACTGGCTGGTTTTGAGAAGATGGCGTCTTACGCAACAAGCTCAAGTACCTCTCCTGCTCGGATATTTTCGAAGATTCGTTGTGCGCAGACCTTGAAAGAGTGCAAGCAGGTGATCGCCAACGTGTACGCGAGTACGAGAACACGTTTCCCGGAGAAGTCGGTCGTGAAGTCCTGGAGACGATCAGTAACAACGCCGGAGTGTGCGCCCGTACTGTCGCGAAGTACGAGGCGCAGTGTCTATCTGGCAAGCTGGCGTCCCCGAAGCGAAGACCTCGCCATGTAGAAGTTTTGAGCACGGGGGCTGTCAAGCATGCCGAATTCACACACAACGCCATTCGCCTCAAGGTGCATAGCAAGTACCCCGAGAGGGGGATTCCTAGCCTTGACAGCTATTTCAAAATAAACTGTTCAGGCCACAACTATTGTCGATTAACGTCCTATTATAAATTTTGGGGCAAGGCTGCTATCAGTGAGATTCCTCATTCCACGCTGCGCGAAAAAAACAAAAAACAACTCGGTGCTGGAGGCAAATAACACTTGCAAAGCGGCAGAGCAGATGGTAGAAATGTGGCCTCTCGGCGACTTATAAATGAAAAGCAAGAAGAAAGGAGGAATTGAAATATGCAGTTCGGCAATGCGCACAATCTTGCACAAAAAATGGCTAAAAAGCAAAAAAAAAAAGAAAGAAAAACTGCGCGTCTAGTAGGTTCGAATTACTGCCGCCGAGACGTCGGTATCGCCAGAGCAGCCATACCACTCGTCCACGAAACGCGCCCAGGGACACATCCTTTTTTTTCTGTATTTTCATGCGCACCACTTCAGTACCTTTGACAGCTTTGCACGCTATGTAGGAAAATGAGTATAAGTGCCCATTTTGAGAACCACACCACCACACTGCGAGTTGAAGCAACGCCGAAGGCTCGCGTCTCGCAGCGCCGCCTGTTGAATAACCATTCGAAGAGTTTGCACACTGTGAAGGTAAGAGCGCTCACACCGAAGAGCTCTCTTTACAACGCCTACACACACACACAGAGCTCACAATTGAAGAGGGGACACTGAGGTTTTAAGAGCCACTGATCGTAGCAATCGCATTCCAAAGACGCCGCGCTGTCGTAGATTGTTTTTCACCAGCTAAGTCCTGTAGGGATGAGGCCAAGGCCAAGGCTGGGGGATTCATCGCCGGAAACGTAAAGGAACCAAGCAAACGACGTGAGGCTCGCGGACGCGGTTCGCGGGAGCCGACGACGTCCAAGCCACGATCCGAGCAGCCCTAGTAGCAGCCTTGCTTCCGAGAAGACTGTATATTCTTTCCGGCGGGCACACAATACTCCGACAGCATGCTTGCGGCTGATGTGGATTGCAGGAGGTGGCTAACAGGACGACCAATGCACAGAAAATAGGTTGAGCACAACTATGGTGCCTGGATCACGTCTTCGACTGGTGTGTTTAGCATCCTATCTCACCCATACATCAAAAGTGGTCCCAATGTGGCAAAAAATGACGTCACAGAAGCCGGAGTGTCATGCTGTTGCCTGTCGCGATCCTGGCGGTTGGCCGTAGAAATGCTGGCGAAAAGCACTAGCGAATGCGAGTGCCGCTGTCGTCAGGGCGTCCTAGGCGTCCCAACTTCCGGCTGCAGTAGCTTCCGTGGACTGTCACAGTAGAGAGCGACCTGCAGCAGAACAGGCGTCTGCTATTTGTACCACAACTGTAGGGACGCCGCCAGGATCGCGACCGGCGACAGCATGACACTTCGATGACGTCATCAGGCGGAAATCGAGGGACCACTTTTTTGGCCGAGGTAAACACACCAGTCGGAGACGCGTTCCAGGCATCGTAGCACAACACAGCACGCAACATGGAGAATAGAAGGGTAGGAGAGGGCATGACGTCGGCCGCGTAGCCTCCACAAGCCATGCTCCCTTGACGCCTCGCCTCTTTCTCATTTTCCTCCTTACTCTCCTCACTTACCATGTCAACGTGACCACATCACGTGACCGTAGTTAGCCTTCGTCTTGTTATGGGGTACTAGAATACACCACAGTCTAGACTTCGATCCGATAAAACCTACCGGACGGAGCAGGTGGTGTTGGCTGGCCGCTGGCGCCGGGGAGTCAGTGGACCGTTAGAACACGGGAGCGACGCGAGTCGGAGGGTTGTTTTGCTTCTGGGAGTGCGTCGCGGCGCGAGATTCGTGCCGCGTTCGGGCGCGCGCGGCTTTCTTTTCTTTTTCGTGGGAACTCGTTGTTTTTGTAATGTGGTCAAGCATGGATTTTCGTCATCACCACACCACCTGATGTGCCAAGTGGGGAAACAATGACTGTCGAAAGCCGGGACATCAATGGTTTCGAGTTCCAATGGACGTGCGGTACGCTCTTTTGGTCTTGCTTAAGTTTCTGATTAGATGTTTGCAACAAAACCTAACTGTCGCTGTGGTAGTGAGTATTAATTGTTTGATTTTGGCAATAGCTACGATGGTTTCCAATCACAAAACCAAATCCTATCATTGTTCAGGGTTGCTCGTCACTCGCCGCAAGAAATATGTCATTGTCAAATTACTGGAGACTTCTGTGTCATATATCGAGCACATATGCTCACTTTAAAAGATGGGAATCTTTTTGCTGTGATCTGTTTATTTGGCATTGTTGTCAGCGATTCACGCGTCTGTTCGCGAGGAGTGAAAATGAGCCTAAATATTTTTCGATTAATTGAGTGATGGAGCGATCCGCTCTGGTTTCCCGTTTCGTTTAGCAGTGACGCACTCCTAAATTTAAGTGATAATATTAAAAACGAATGCAGGTTCTCGATGAAGACTCAATACCAAAGAGCTGAGCTGTTTTTCTTGACCTCATTGCTTAGTTTCCTTTAGTTGTAAGACACCGTCGTCGGTCTTTACTTATATGCTTACTTATATAATCAAAGTCGAAATGATTGTCAATTTAGCGTGGAGGCATTTAAGTCAAGGAGAAGAAAAATAGAGGAGACACGAGTTTTTAGTGTCGCAGTGTTGAACTCCAAGTACCGTTTTTCGAACGGAGGCGCAGAAAATGCTCGCTGTTTTCATATGACTGTATCAGGCACGTAATGACCAATCAAGCAATTCAACTTTTTTTTCTAGGCTCCACGCCTGTGGCTGGACGGCGTAAGGCTTGTGAGTACACGCCAAGAAGCTCGAAAAGGATCACGAACCTAGAGATTTTATATAAATTTAGCGAAGTGTTTTTGCAAGGACGCATATCACCTTCGTCGCACGTAACCTTAACGTTTTATCCTGTTTCGTTGTTCATTTCTTTAATTCTTGTGTGCAGAATAGTGAGAAATTTCGTCTGTATTTTCTACTGTCTTTTGAATAAAAATGAACGCAAAAGGACAAGCATTGCATATTTTTTGTGTATGTGTCACTTTCGTTGCTTTGCTACGCTTCTGCTGCTTTGCTGCTGGTCTCGCTTTTCAGTGCTGGCTTGTGTGCGTTGAAACGCACATTACCCAGCACTGAAATGCGAAAACCAGCCGCAAAGCAGCAGAAGCCTAGCAAAGCAACGCGCAAATTAAGCAAAAAAAAAAAAAGCTACAATATATATATATATTTTTAAATCTAGGTGGCGCAAGCTACCACCCATCCATCCAAACACAATTGGTTTCGCTGTGCCGCCATGTTGATTTTAGTACAGCCACCAGATACCAGGGGATTCAAATGGCGCTGCGGCCTCCCAGGGTTTCCCAATTTGCGTTCCATGGGCGGTATAGGAAGTTGCACTCCTCTGTCGCCATCGCCAGCGTAACCAAAATAAAAAACAAAGCAAGCTGCAAACTTTCGGGCAGTTTCAAGCCTTTAGTGCCTTCGAAGAACGTTCTCTGAAAAACAAAAAGTGTCTCAGGTGCTGCCGTGCCGATGGACCCAGCTGTGGGTTTGAGTCTACTTGGTGAGTACTCGCCTATTCGCTTGACTTTTTCAGTGCTTTCTTTTCGGAGCGTTTGTGAAGTGTCCTTGTGTGTGTGTGCAGGAAGCGTGAAGGCGAACGCGGCGAACGTGTGGGGCTCCTTCTCGCACTCGTGCTTTGCGCATGGGATGACCTTCGGGCTTTTCCCAAGCAAGTCCCGCAACCGACCTGTCACCACGGCCTGTCATGAGCGAGCAGTCAGATTGCGGGAACGCACACAGAGGCGAAGGTCCCACCGAAGCCGGAGTGGGGGACGGGACTTCGTAAGTGTATCGGGAGCTTTATCTCGTGGATCGGTGGACAAGACGAGTTCTACAAATCGGGTGGCGCCTTGGTACCACCTAACTAGGTGGTGTGTTTCGCGGAACCCATGACTGCTAACGGCACCCATTACGTGCTGCCGCTCGTATTTGCACCCCGTTTGCTTTCACTGCGGGTGTTCGAATTCAGGTTCGATTCTCTGCATTGATGATGTTGCTTGAGAAGAGTTCTTTTTTGACGAGGGCACGAACTTTTTATACAAAATGCTGTATATGTTGCACATATTTGGTAGCCCTCTGGCTGTAGGGTATTGTGAAGGTTGTGGGAAAAAACGCGCATTGAGTAATTACAAAAAGATATATATATATATATATATATATATATATATATATATATATATATATATATATATATATATATATATATATATATATATATATATATATATATATATATATATATATATATATAATGTAGTGTCGAGTACCGTCCGACGGCACTCTTGCAGAACGTTCACGTGCCATGCAATGGCACACCACTCACGTCTTCAAGTGCCGTCCGAATGTCTTATGTAAAGCGAATTGTCAAAACGAGTTTTTCGAAGTTGTAGCGTAGCTTATTGGAAATTGTAGCATAGCTCGCCTCATAGGCAGCGGACCCGGATTCGATCCACCAGTGTGGGCTTACTTTTTAAAATCTTTTTCTCGAACATTTTGTTTTGTCGAGGCATTTGGCGATATTTACGTCATTTCTTTTTTACCATTAACACTGGGGGAAAAAAAAAGGATGTTGTCGACGAAACTTTGCTTAAAGAGGGCCCTGCAACAACTTTTTGACTGGTTTTTAATTTGCACCGAACTTGAGCGCACTGAATGTAGTAACTTAATCTTTTCTCAAATTTCGCTTAATTTTAAAAGTTATAGGCAATTTAGAATTACAAAAACAAACAAAAAATAACCTCCTTCATGACGTCGTAGGTCCTGGCTTGAGTGGCTGTGAACTAGAGGAGTAGTGAGCTCATTGAGCGCTCACGGCTGCCGCACTCCGTGTCGACGGCTCGAGAGGGCGCCACTAAAGCATGTTCTGGATAGGCTGTATGAGGCCGGTGGCCAGGGCGGCTTGCATTGCATTTGCTGCGCGATTAAGGACTAATTTGGCATAACACTTCATTGGCCACAAACTACAGCAAACACGGTGTAAAGATCAGTTCAGAACGGGAGCCACTTCGCGCTGCCATACCGCCAAATGGCCAAATCGCCATCCAAGCCCGCGCTGAAAGCCTTTCGAACGCTCGGAACCGGTCGAATCCTCGATCCGGTATACGACCGCAGCGCCGCCGCGTACATCCGGGACCTTTCTACGCTTGCTGTTCGCCGGAGCCTCATCCCACAAGCCTTTTCTAGTATGCACCGTTTTTTCCGCCGCTTGGTGGCGGGTTTGTCGACGAGTCTTTTCTTGTTTCCATACTTTATAAACTGCATTTGTTTCTTTTCTGATCTAAATTACCGAACAAAAACTACTTTCATACATAATTGAAACGGTTCGCGACACATATTTTGTATTTCGACTAAAAAAAAGCTTTTAGCGGCTCTGACCAGTGGTAAGGCCAGGACCGAAGACGTCACATATTGCGCGCTTTCGGAGATGCCGGTCGCCCTCGTAGGTGGAGGAGGTTTCCACGTCTTCCGGTTAAAATATGACTCACTGATATTTAGTTACTCTCTCCGTGCCCGCTGGCTTGCCCGAACGTGGAAACCGCAAAGAAGGTAGGAAATGGTATGGGCGTCCCTTTCCGGAGGTACATGGGGGACAGCGGGGCTTGGTATGGGACAGAGGGGCTGGACGCTGCGAGGCGTCATGTGCAACGGGGCCAAGTAGGTTAATAGTTTCGTAATTAGCAGCCGCATACTGTTGCCGCGAGGCGGCATGAATGTGTGCGGGGGGTTGGTTAACGAGCTCCCCAGGGATATATGTGCTGTTCGACTTTCTTTCGGACGGCACTTGTAGGCACGGGTGGAGTGCCGTCGGACGGCACTGTAGACAGCCACAAAAACAACAGAAAATGAGGTGTTTCGATCAACTTTCTCGAAGAGATCATGAACGGATTTTTCAACTACTTCCTCGTCAGCTTTCCTCCTCATTACATAAGCAGAGTGGGAAACCATGTCGTATTTCACTGAAACCCAAAGTTCTGCCAGCAGTCTGAGAGCGGGCATGGACAAAGCCCTACATAAATTTCACACTTCACATTTTTGAAAGTGCTGACAACCATGAAGGGAGCGACGGGACAAGCGATGGCGACCCTTTTTGCTATCGCTCAGCCGCACGACGAGGCACACTGCATGAAAGCAACTGGAGCAAGCGACCAATGTGATGAGCGACGTTTTCTAGTAATTCAAGGACCGAGCAGCGTTACAAGCGACAGTGAGAAATCTCCGTCGCTGTTGCCGATGCTCGTCTCATTGCTCACTAAATCGCTTACATGCGGTCCAGCCTTAATTGTCTGAAAGCGAGAGACCCGTGCCACGAGTGAGTACCGTGCTGCCACTCACTTCCAAGTGCCTCTCATTTCAGGGCTGCACTGCCATTAGCTTCCAAGTCCTGCACGGGCCTCCTGCTCAGGCGCTTTGATGCCACTTACGAAACTAGCACAAACTCGTCAAAGGGGTTTAGGTGGGGTTAGTCATCAGGTGTGTTTGCCGCACCATTCTTTACGGTGCCTCGACAGTCCACAGTCACTTCACAGTAACAAATTGGGACGCCATGATGACAGCGGCACTTGTGCCTGCTTGTCTTATTCGCTAGAGGTTTGGAGATCAACTGCAGACTTTCGACAGCATGACACTTTCGGTTTTGTAACATCATTGTTGCTTCCTTGGGACAACTCTTAATACATAGGAGGAACAAGATGGCAATTGCACCAGTGGGGAATACGTCCAGGCACTATACCTGTACTAAAATTTGCTTGATCACCTGTTTATTTATGATTATCTTTACACTTGCAGCGTTACCTCCAAGGCGGGGTTTCCCGACCAGAAGAAAAATTTGACAGGGCCATAGGCTAGGCCAAGTTCGACTCGCGCTGCTGATCCTGTTGTCCCGGTGCCTCTACAAGGGCGAGGACCTGGTCAATAGGAGTGTGACAGGCCTACCTTCCAGGCGTCACAAAGTATGGCGCCGTGGGAAGGAAGCCCATTACACCTGTCAAAGTGGATGCAATTACAGGTGCGTGCCTTGCTGCATGTCCGCCTTCCCGGCTCTAAACTATGTAGAAATTGGCCGGTTCAGCATCGTGCATTATATAGGTTTTATAGACCATACGCGAAATAGCTCTTAAGTATCATCATCATGCCGCTCGGAGCGACATGTGGTGGGTTTTGATATCTTGAATGTGCAAATGCCACTAGTATACCTCGTCTCGCCTCAGCATGAACTAACTGCGAAAGCTGTGCAAGCGCAAGCGGGTAGCCTTGGCTGGAGGATGGAACCGCAGTATGTGTGCGTCCACAGGTTTCCAAAGCCAACGGCAGAAGCTTCCGAGGGTGTCCCAAGCATGCACCAGCAACTTCGGGAGGATACATGGGCACTGCTATCTTGGAAGCACTTTTCAAGAGTAAAGATAATGAACACAGTTGGCAAAAACTTGAGTCTTAAGGGCCCGTTCACACTCCTGCAACCGAGTACGACCGAGAGAGACGAGATCTGTTAAAACTTCTTAAAAGTTCTTAGGACGAAGGTACACACTGGGGGCATTCTGGCGCCATCTATGCGGTGACCCTGGAACTGCATTTTACAAGAGCGAAGGTTTCGCTGAATTTCCGAGGTCAAACGTGTGTAATACCTGTAAGAAAGGCTGGTTTATAACGTTGACAAAAGTTTTTCGAGCCAAAAAGGAAGGATAATGCGCAAGAGAAATAGTAAATATGCCGGACCGCCAAGTTTACACTGCTACCCAATAGATGGCGCCAGTGTGTCCTCTCGTTGTAAGAGGTTTTAAGGAACCCAGTTTTAAGAGGTCGCGAGAGTGTGAACGGGCCTTTAGAGAACCATGCAGTGAACGGAAAACTTAACAGTTCATGCGTTCTTGGCATTTCATCAAGTTGTCGGCAGGCCTCTTCACGATGTATAATATGTGCATTACTTTGGTATTTGTTGATTTTTCTGGAAACAGGTGCCAGCAGGTACGGGCATAGACAATGGTAATTATATTCGTGCATCTGTACAACTTTTTTTGTTATTTTATTTTAATGCTTGCTATTTAGTTTTGAAAGAACTTCATGGTTCCCATGGCGAAGTTGCAAACATTATATTGGTGTGCTCAAAACCAGTCTGAGGTCAGAACTAATGCCAAGGCATCTAAAAAAATAATGTGACCAGAAACAATGTCATTTATTATGTTGTCGAGCTAGGCCTCGCAAATATTAACCAAATCGGGTCCAGTAATACCCACCCATGTAGGAGGGTGTCTTTTTAGTGTCCATGCTTGTTTAATTAGACCTTGAACATGGTTCCTTACAACGTAGGACTTGCCTTACGAATGAGTTTTCTAGTTAACGGTGGTGTTCCTGTTAACAAACCATTGTATTAGGTAGGGAGAAAATAAGAGTTATTAAGTGAACTTTTGTCTTTAATGGCAAGTAGGTTCATATGGAATCATTTTTGCTTCAGCGGAGGCTCAAGTATGCACGACACTAAAGGGACTTTCCTTTCAGTCGACGGAGACAAGGGTACCACAAAAGCCAGCGAGGGAAAGAGAACGGGACCTCTTGGTGTCAACGCCTTGCCGCCTGCGTGGCTGTGCCCCGAATCGTGCAGTTTTTGCCGAGGTAAACAATTGGGCCATTTGAAAGTTTTGCGTTTTTGCGGATAAAAAAATATGACTCACTTGCACGCCTTGCTCTAAACAATCCAATGCAGCACTGAAATTTGTGAGTTGCAAATAATGTCACAGGTAGGATAGATAACCTCTACATTCTTAGAGTTCTGTGGACAAAGGGGCTGCCCAAAGATTACACAGCAGGATGGCGCCCTGCTACAGAGCACCAGTATATGTCGTACCATAGCCTCCTTTATACCGACAAAACCTGGCAGATTACCACGAGAAGCGGTCGCCGAAATGGAAAAGGTGGAGTAGCATACAACGGAAAAGAGTCTCGCCGCAGCGGACGCGAAACACAAAAAAAAAGTATGTTTTGGGTCCTCGCCACTGCAAAAGCTGTGTGCTGACGTCCAGGTTCCCCGAGGAATGGCTCTTTAATGCTCTGTACTACCGAATCCTCACGCTCCAAATCTGTGACCAGGCACTATATGACTCCGTCGTCGAACTGGCAGGCTTTGTGAGTTTAAAGGTGCTATGGTCATACTCTAATCCACTTTGCTCCTTTTTTTTTTTCAGGGGGAGGGCATCTTTTTGTTTGCATTTTTAAAAAAGAGTGTTAGACTGTTATGATTAAATTGGTGCGGACAACCACTAACAAGCTCTGTTTGCTGTCGTCAGGGCCTACGCTATTCTTATCAATGCCGATCTTCGCAAAAGAAAACAAGATAGGGGAAGGGACAAGAGCGGAGGAAAGCTGCGCCGTTTGCGTGGTTGATGTAACTACTCATGCTAAAGATAAATCACATACAACTATGGTTGTTTAAGATAAATCTGTTTGAAAGGGTGTCTTCGCTATGTCAATCTGTAAACATATATTTTTTTTTAAAGCTGGAGACCAAGTGAGATAAGTATCATCCGCTGTCTTCTCAACTGGTTATTTCAATATCTTATTAGGAGTACTTGACAATGACTTCAAAACACACCAGAGACCAGATTTGGGCTCATGCTGGAAGGCGGTTCTTTCCTGCCAGACTTCAGAAACATTTATCTAAGCAAAGATGATAAATAAATTACTATTAGTTTTAGTGTCCCACCATTTCTGCATGCAAAAGATGCCTATATCCGTACAGCACACAAAATGTTATAGGATACTTTGTAGTGCAGAGATGCATTATTTTGTTACTCAGATGGAAAATTGTGATGATTACTACCTTGTAGTAGGCCTTGTACATGAAGCATTCCCTCACATGCAGACAGATGTTAAAGCAAGCTTTAAGCCCTCTCTAAATTCCATCGTTGCTTGCTTTCGTTACAACTAAAAAGGGAGCACAATAAGACTGGGACGAGAAAGGAAGAAACAAGTTCTCACTACCAACTAGTTTATTCAGAAAAAACGTATTCCCTTCCTTCCTTGTCCCTGTCTTAGTGTACTCCTTTTTTCATTGCAGTCACGAAGCAGCTTGCCCAGCAAAGAATTTTATAATGCTTTCTTTCACTGTACTAGACAGTCTCAGCAGATAACCCCCAGTCTTGCCTAGCACCTAGCTTATGCAGGGTGCTGCAGAACAGGTTCAGCTAGACTTGGTACCCTCCCCTCTTTCCTCAGTAGGGACCATGTACCTCGTGCTTCAAGTGCTCTTAGTGCACTTACTGATTTATTATTTACGCTTCCTTTGAGCCTTAAATTGATATTCTTTTAAAAGGAAAAGCAGACAATAGCAGCAGCAGCCTCCCCTGCCCCTCCACTCTCTATCTCTCTCCATGGGAATATTTTAGGTTCCTCCTGATGGCTAAAATAATTTTGAATGCAATATTCTGCATTTTTATGGTGTCTATCTGTAACCTGATACATCATCAGGGTGTCTACCAACCTGAAATTCTCAGGGAAATCGTCAAAAAATTGGCTTCATCAGGGAAAATGACCACTGAAAGTGGAACGGCGATACGGAACAAAGCTTGACGGTTGCGCATGGGTACGACTATGCTGAATAATGTTTCCGAATTATGATCCTTTGACCCAGAAGTGGTCAGGAAGTTTTTATCGAAATAGTCAAAGGAAATTCTAGAAAAGTCAAGGAATTTGAAATCAGTAATTTGGTAGACACCCTGATGCACCGGTCCCACTGTACGAAACACTTCACAATCAAGTGAGAATTGGGGAAAACGAAATACAGAAAGGCAGCAATGGGCGTCTGCCTCACTTGCCTTCACTCTGCTGCATGGACTTTCCATCTATGACACTGTGGGCACTTAACATGTCTTCGAAAATTTTACTTTGCTCACCTACAACTTCGTCTGACTTCCAAAACTTATTTCTTATCATTGGCTTTTTTTTCCCCCAGGACCCAGTAAAAACTTTCGGGAACCCGGCATTACTTTTCACTGGAAAGCACCCATGGACATCTGGCAGCATGTGCATTGTCTGCGAGGACCTATGAATCGACATCCTGGACTTTTCAGCAAGAATTTCTCGGGTATTAGCCATGTACTGAGCATAGAAAGGTCAGTATTTGGGGCGGAATCGACGAAGCCCACTTTTTGTGCTTGAGCACCCTCATGGGTAAAAAAATACAAAGATTTCGGTAAGAGCTGTGAAAGTTGTGACAGCACTCGGAGCACATTCCTAGAACAGGGAAAAAGAATTACCAATAACGGTTACTGTTTTAATGTTTTCCATATGTATTTGGTGAATATTCCAGCTATAATACAAAGGTTTGTGTGTTCCGCTGTGTATCTAAACTTCTCTTGGATTTTTTTTGTGCATCTGTTGATATGAGGATTCAAACCATAGAAGAAGAAACTGCACAAAGAAAAACAAAGCTTTCGAAAAACAGCAAGTAGGCAAACAAAGCTTTTAGGAAACTTGTTGTCATTTTTTTTTATTCTAATTTAATCCTCAACACAAGCAGGCAAAGCAAGCCTTCACAAAACTTCTCATTGTAATTTATTTTCGTTCTTGTCTAATAGTTAAACCAGTTTTGTGTATTAGTATTATTTCTTATGATGTTGTTTGTTTAGTTATTGTGATAAAACCAATGTGATAAGCCGAAGCAGGCTTTTGAGCCAATATGTATCACATTAGTTTCTAATGAAGTAATTGTTTTAAATACTTGTAGCTTGTTTTGCAGTACCTGCGTGGTAGGACTCATGAAGTTGCATTTGCACCAATGGCAGTGATATGAGCTGAGAGAAAACAGCTATCTTTATTGTTAAATGTGAAGATTCCTGCAATTTATTGCCACCCACCTGTCCACTCAAAGCAGGCATGAAGCAACAGAACATGCTCGTTCACACCAGCTCTTGCCAGTAGTCTAGACATGTGATAAAAAAGAACTAATAAAAACTTAAGCTGCCGATTAAAATAAAACTTTTACTTTTTTTTGTTGTGTGCAAATTCCAATGTAACAAAACAATGCTGTCCTGAAAGCTTCTGTTGTGTTTCATGATAAAGTTTAGAGCAGCATTCAGTTCAGCATCGTTAAGACCATCATCGTTCATTTTTCCATGTTTCATTACAGGAAATTGTAAGATATCAGTTCTGCATTTCGACGTTTACACTTGCAGACAATTGATGTTACCGCTTCTTTCAGGTGGAATTGAAGTTTCCATTTCAACTTTTATACTTTCACACAGTTGATGTTACTACCCTTGTTTTAGAGAAATTCAAGTTGAACCTCGCAGGCGGCAAGAAGTCTCCTAACGATCACAATGCCTCCCTTCGTTCAACAAACTGATACTTGACTAGGGCTGCTATACTCCAGACAAAGTGAGAGTCAGCACTGACTATCTCTCGGAGAGTCATGGCGCGTTCACACTGGAAGCGGATCCGCGTTCGCGAAGCGGATCCGCGCGTTCTCAACCGCAAAGCGGCTAGGATCGAGCGGTTGGAGCGCGTTTTTGCCAACCGCTTCGGGACCGATTTCTCCCAACCGCTTTCACGAACCGCAAAGCGGCAACCAATCACAACGCGACGCTGACGTGACGTCAGTGACTTTCGAAACAAGATGGCACCTGTCGCTGGTGAGGCGCCCAAGGCGCTGTAGTCCTAACGCTGTAGTCTTAGCTTTCGACAAATCAACGGAGAAACTTGATGTTCACGTCCGTCACTTGAATCCGCCGCGAAAAGAATTGACTCGGTAATTTTAACGGGCTTCGCACCAGTGATTTGGTTCGGGTAAGAGTTTGTTGATTATTCCGGGTGCCACAGCCCAAGCTCGCTGCCTTGTTAATCTCTGCTGTAGAACGTCGGAACCCGCCCCTGATCGACCGAAATGTCAGTTTTTCTACCCATAGGATAGTCGCGTGAACTATTGAAAGCTTTCGACACCGTGCATGACCACCACGAAGGCCGATAGAGACGTCGTGAGCTTGATTGCGTAGCCAACGCACTACCGCGGAGGGGGCAGGGTACCTGCGCTAGCCCGACCTGTAACGTTTACTACTAATAACATAAATAAAGGAAACCTACTCAAGGAATAAAGTGTACGTACCAGACAATGCAGAGGTAATCCATACGGCGTTTTTTTGAGCTTAATGTCAAACGAACAGTAGACTCGATCGACGAGCGAGTGACGAGAGGAGAGTCCGCCACCAACGAAGCCACGACCGGCTAGCACCGAACACATTTCCCCGCACCACGGTCCACCCCACCGCTCACAACTTCGAAAATGATAAGAGCGAACAACAACGAGGGGGAAAACTGGCCCTCTATCCCGAAAACAAGGTCAGCTATTCATGAGGGAAGGGTCCACTTCGAAGAAAAGGTCGGGGGCATCCTCTTCTGAGTCAGCAAGGCGCGCCTTGCTGGGCTTTGCTTGTGGGCGAAGTGGAGGGAATCACAGGCGGGTTTGGCGGGTCCATGCCTCCCTTTTCGCTGCCTGAACTCGTGATGCGCGCGAACATCCCGGAGAGAAATATTCTGAGTGCCAAAATAGCCAAACTTTGGCTTTGGATCTTGAATTAAAGTGGATTCTGGATTGTAAAACAGGGTTGCCAAACGCAAGTCTCGAAAAATCACGCGTGATCGCCGAGAAACCGCCAACCGGCTCTCGGTGAGTCTGAACGGGGTCGCTCGCGAACCGCATCCGCGACCGCTTCGCGAACGCGGATCCGCTTCCAGTGTGAATGCGCCATCACTCATACAGTCCCATGACTCTTTTGCGATAGGAGTCGGGGGACTCTTCATAAAAGGAGGGTCCTCACAACTCTTGTTAGAGAGTCACGGGGATTACCAGGAAGGAGTCGTGTGACTCTTTTTCTCCGTTGGATAAGAGTCGTTAAAGAGTCGCAGTTGACTACGTCACCTGGAGTCGCCCATGCACTACCATGACTCCAGTGTGATGAGAGTCGCAGGACTCTTTTTTAAATAAGAGTCAAGTGACTACATACTGGAGTCGTGGAGGAGTCAAATCTGTAGCGCGCAAAGACCCCCCACAGGGAGTCGTGGCGTCTCTCTTTAAAAAAAAAAGAGTCGAGGGACTGAACAAACTGGAGTCGATTCTGTGGCGCGCCAATACCCCCCAAAGAGAGTCATAGCGACTTTTTTTTTTAAGAGTGTAAACTGTACAAACCTCAAGGGATTGAACATCGAGTTCTTTGATCAGACAGGCCTCCAGGGTTTCCAGACTTCAGATGCATACTTAAGGTAAGGATGCACGAGTATGTTATATGCCGCCTCGCCTTGTATGCTACTCGCCTTATATGTTAATGAATCCATCAGCTTGTGCAATATGTCTGACACGAACTTGAAGTCCTGGAGATGCCACTGAAGTGTGCCTCTGCAAGCAGCCGCTGTTCCGATTCCCAAGTACCGTGCACATTGAAACCATGGAAGCAACAAAAATGGCGAATCTTATAAGCTTTCGCCAGGGTGCCTTCACTTCATGCATTCCCCTTCATAGTGGACTTTTCGAGACACTTGAATTGATCTGCAGCGAGAAAGGGCTTAAGTTAACTGACGTTGCAACTGATTCTCCAGTCGTTGCGCCAATATCAGTTTTTGCTACATTGGATTTAGTTGCATTTGCAACTATTTCTAATTCATCAGTACACCAGAAAGACTTGCGTCCTGATGATACTGCTTGATGCCGATTATAAACAGTGTGCCTTAAAAATAAAAATAAAAAATAATTTTGTCTTGTTAAGTGGCTAACAGCAAGGCAACAAGCTCGAATGTAAATATGTAACTGTCTGCACTCCTCCAGAAAATAGACAGCTGTCAAAAATGAAAACTCATCAGCAGCTGCTGTGACTCCGGCAATCTGTCAAAGACAAGCTGAGGAAGCAGGGGTCTGTGCAGCACTGCGTAGACCTAGCTCGGGAAGCCATGGGACGGCACACACTTCTAGATTGAACAAATGAACATGGACGACACTAGTAGGTGTGCCTACGTCGATCTGCAAACAGTATTATTGTGCCAAACTCACCAGCAGCTGGGGTTGTCTAAGCAGACTGCCCTGGGGAAGCTGGGGAAGTTAGGTTCTGTAGAGCACCGCTTGGAACTTGCTGGGGGGCCTCACGAGGGCACACACACCTAGAATCGACAGAGACAACACTAGCGGTAGGTGACCCTCAGTCCGCCTGGAAAGAGTATCGGACTGCCAAGCTCACCAACAGCTGCGGTCCCTGCGGCAGACTGCTCCGACGAAAAAGCTCCGCTCGGGCCTTCCTGGGGGACTTCGAGAGGACACGCACTCCTAGAATGGACAGAGATGGCACTAGGGGTAGGTGTGCCTCCATCGACATGAAACAGTATCGGACTGCCAAACTAACGAGCAGCTGCGGTCGCTGCAGCAGTCTCTACAGGGAATGTTTCAGTACTGTGGGCATTGCTTTGTGAGCCAACTAAATATAAAAAAAATAAGTAGAGCTTAATTTTCTGAATTTGTGCATCGAATTGTTATTGTAATACTGATGTAACAAGTCTTACTGACGAAAACAAAATAGTTATGTAAGGTGTTGCACATACCATTTACATTTGCAGTTCCCTTGCGGTAGTGGTTTACTTTCTTTTAGTTGAACCTAACGAGAAAAACAAATTGTCTGTGAGAGGAGATTTTTTTTTTAATTTTCGCTCTCCTTTGTTTTGCACGATTCGTGTTTCGAACCGGTTGACACTGAAAGATTCTGTAATGAACTGATGAGATCGGATTTTAGCCTCGAGCACATCATGTAACGCCACCTCAAAAGCACGTTTTCGAGGTTCCGATACTCCGTTCACACTTATGCTGAGACTAAAAGCACCGCCTTCAGCGCTAGCTTTTTGCCCTCGCTAGCACACGTGTGAGCACGTAGGCATACGCAACCAAAGCTCTGCGGAAGTTAACGAGCTCGCGCTGAAGGCATGAGCTTCTAGTCTCAGCTTAAGGATGAATTGTCAAAGCCACTGGCGCGAGCGTGAGTTTGATCTTGAATTTTTTATTTGCTTGCGTTTTGGCTTCATTAAGACTGCGAGCAAAGGAGACTCTATTGATGCTACGAGAACGAACACACTTTGAGCGGGCTAAGCACACACGCTTGTGCAGTAAGTGCGTCGTCAAAGAAAACATAATCGTGCTTGTCGCACTGGCTGCGCTCGCACTTATAGAGAACCGGAGAATAGATACATCCACATGCTCGCGTCCTCAGCCGCGGCAGCGTTGCAAGCTGTGTGCGAATCAAAGTATGGTACGCGAGCACGTGCGTACACTCTAAAACCGGTCTCTCATAAAAAACGCTGTCCCTCTGATTTTAGAGGGGACAACAATGCTTTCAGGGGACAGCTCTTTTTAAGAGGGAAATCGAAAAATAAAATAGCAACATCTAGAGGGACACCCACATATTAAGAGAGACCAAGGAAACCGTTTCGTTAGTCCCTCTGAACAGGAAAGGCAGACAAAAAGATTCACGCGTGCCCTTCATATTAAGAGGGGACTGGTCCCTCTTAACTGGACTAATGTAGTTCGGTCAGGAGGAGGGGGGCAGGCGCACTAATCCACGGCAAAGAGTTCGGACTGTGCTGAGGCTTCGCGCCAATTAACGGAGAGCTGGAAACGGTCGTTGCCGGAGAGTCGCAAGCGTCATGCTGCTCGTTTGACTTCCTTCGGGTGAGTAATCCTGTCATAGTGGCGCTTTTGTTTTGGGTGCATTGCGGGTGGGAATAACGAGCCATTAATATTTTCACGCTGGCTGTGAGATGCACGAGCTTTGCATGTAGAGTGAGAGTGTTCAGCTGTAGTCCACGGACGCGGTCGCTTCCTGGATCTGCTCGTTCAGCTAGGACAAAGCGTCGCTAATCGTTTGCCCTGCCGTGAGCCGCAGGGCTGTCTTTCGCACAGAACACTTATAGCGGGTTAGGGTGTCCCAATGTGTACGCGTCTGTCTTAGGCTGGTGATATCAGATCATTTTCTGTCCGACGCTTTTGTCTACTTTTTAATTTCGAACGCGCGTTCGTTCTTCTCCCAGCTCGAGCTGCTAGCTTTGGCAGTGCTACGCCGGCATTTTATTACCGGCAATTTCCTTGTATTTTATCCGTGAGCGTACACTGTCGGCATCGAGTACTACAAAGGATGGCATCACCCTCCATAAGGCAAAGCCAACATAAAGGCACCCTAGCTGGGGCAGTCAGTGTTTGTAAGCTTGGCTCGCCGATTTGTTTCTCGGTGTGCACTCTAAATGCTTGAGGTTGACCGCCCGAGAGCGTTGATTGACAGAAACAATGTTGGCGATTTTGCGTTTGTTTGCCTTCACAATTCATTACAGCAATTTACACTGCAACGTTATGTTGTAGACATCGTTAGCGTTGCAGTGATTATGAACCTTTTTTTCTCAAGTGGGCGGCGAGCAAAAACCCATAATGTGTATGTATGTTTGTGAAAAGGGCAGGGGGATTGGACGAGCACAAAACAAAAAGAAGAAATAATGTGTTCGCGTTGCGTCGGCGTCGCGGCGTCTGCGGAAAGGGGGGAAGGGTGCAGCGGTGGCCAGGGAGTACATTTTTTTTTTTTGTATTTCTTTGGCGTACTGTTTTGTTCGTTATATTTTGACGGTCGTGCCGGCACAGCTACCGGCTTTCTTTTTTTGGCGCCGACCATGTTTTTGTTTTTGGAGATTTTATGATGTTTATTATGCTCTTTGTTTTCTGTAGCTGGCTGAATTTTTTTTTTTTTTTTCTGCGTCGTACATCCGCGAAAAATATATAAACAGAAGTTTTTTTTTCTCTTTCTTATGCGCTTTAGGGCTAGGTTGATTATGGGCGTTAAATGACTGACCGTTATTAACAATCTTGTTTTCAGAGTGAGGCAATGGCAACGAACGTTGACATGAAGGGAATCAGACGGGGGTTCCGCTCGGATTGCTCGTGTAAAGAGCTCTACCGGGACCCTCTGCACGGTGGAACGCACCACCCTGAGTGGTGAGCCTACTGCGGCCACCCGCACACGGTTCACAACGAACTCGGTAATTATTAACTTTTTGTATTCTGGTATGTAGGTAGGCTCTATTTACGTTCTGTTGGCATATGCACTGCTTCTGAAAAAAAAAAAAAATAGTAAATGAATGGCTTGCGGCGAAATATTTACAGAAATTTATTTTTTTATTTGATTATGTTGCTTTCTAAAACATGCACTAGATCACTTCTGCAGCTTCGAGCCGCAAATGCAATCCATGCTTTCCAAAGCACATGGGGCTTCTAAAGTTCATCTACTACTAAATGCGTTTTCGTTTTGTCTTGGTAACACAGAAACGATTGATTCTCGTAAATTAATTAAAACTGCAGTCTATTCTCGTACCAAAAATTAATAGTAGCAGAAGTTACGTCATAAGCTAATGTCACTCGCTATTTCATCGCATACAGATTGGGTTCCGAATCTTTGAACTGTTTGCACCTTATTTTCGCATTTGTTTCCTAGCGCCTGCTTGATAACAGGTGAAAGCGCTTCATTACCTTTATTCTAATTCCCACTCTCTGTATCTAAAGGAAAACAATATGGTCTTTCATTCAGCTAAAGGTGGATGCACAGCTTCGGTTCCATAACACGATCGTCACCATGTTGGGAAACCTGGAGGAGGTAAAAGGGGCCTTCTGCGGAGACAACCCAACAACATCCTTGAACATTAAGACCATCCTCCGGTCTCGATTGACCAGAAGCTCTTTCATCACCTATGGTATGTGAAAAAGCGAATGCAAAAATATAAATCTAAGTTTGACGCTGACGCAATTTTTTTTTTAACAATTTCTGCTTGCAGGACGATTTTACCCCTGACGAAAAAGTTCCAAGACCCAAGACTTTCTTCGGTTCGGAGAAAGGGATCGTTTCTGGGAACTGGTCAGTGAAACTCACCGCTAGCACGACTATGGAGGGGGCACTAGTCACGGTGCTTATGGGTGTCTTACATAACGGGACTCTCCTACCCTGTGGCATGTGGACAAACCCTTGGACTCCTCTAGGGTCTGCTCGTTGAAAATAAAGTGTTTCGATTCAGTTTATGTCGGAGAAGCTCATAAAATCGCTTATGGCCGTTCAAAAACAAGAGAAATTCTGAGCTTCTGCTGATGGCAAGAGACACCGAATAATTCGTTTTTAATGCCATGAAGTAGGTAAATACGCTCTAAAAAAAAGCACAGGGATCTACTTTCCCGAGCCAGCACTTGGAAAGTCAATCACCGTAACTCACAGAAGCAGCTCAGCGAATCACGATGCCGAAACATAAGATTAGACAAAAAAAAAAAAAAAACAGTCCGAGTTGTGACATTAATCAATGCAAAACATCACGCTTGTTGTGCTTAATGTCGTAAGTCATTTTTTTGGTATAATCATATGTTTCGGCGTCTACATTCGCTGAGCTGCCTCCGAGAGTTATGGTGATTGTCTTTCCAAGTGTTGTGCGGCATCCATGGCACGAGCGAGGTCCTAGCCCGCGTTTTGAGACCGTACGGCATTGCAGTTACGCATAAACCTGTCTCAACTCTGGGCCATTTTCTTCCTCTTCCAAAGGATCGTTCACCAAAAGAAAAAGCTCAAGGCCTGATTTACCAAATTCCTTGTGCCGAATGCGACGCCTCTTATGTGGGGGAAACAAAGAACTTTCCCGAACGTCTGCGTAGACATAAGTATGACGTAAAGAAGAATGACATCCAAGGCAGCGCACTGGCGGAACATGCTCAGAAGACCGGCCACGCCATTGGCTTTGACAGCAGCTCCATCCTCGACACAGAAAGAAACTGGAGGAAGCGGCTCTTAATAGAATCTTGGCACATACAAAATACAAGCAACAACCTGAACCGATCCACCGGAACGCTTCCAAGCAGCTACATACACGGACTAAAATGCGCCACACACAGAAAAAGAAGAAGAAAACAAAGCTAAGAGAGAAGAGAAGAAAACGACGACAGGTTGCTACCTTTGGGCCCATATACAGTCACCCGTGAACAAGGAGCCGAGCTGGCTTCGAAACGTCGGGCACATTGAAGAAATTGGTTAGAGTCTACGTTGTACTTTTTCTTATTACTTACCTAACCAGGCGGAGTTCCGCCGAAGTGTTTACATTTAAGTGTTGTGCGGGAAAGTAGACGCACGGGCTTTTTTTTAGAATGTACTTTTCTTTTTGTGTTATCCGCTAAAAAAAGTTTTTTTTTCTAGCACGATTGTATTGTTATTGTTTATGATAGGCAAAATGAGTCACTTTGCAGCATGAAAATTTTTTGCGTGATAGTTTCCAAGAAACGCCGATATCTGGCATCGTTCTAAGTCTTTTTTATTCGTAAAAGCTACCAGAACTTCTTTATAGAATTATTATTTTGATAAAGACATATCAAAATATTTTCTTGTGTCATGGCAAATAAAACAGTGTTTACTCTTAGAGATTGTTACTGTTTTCTTTAACACATTGATTCCGTTTATCAAACAAGATATACAGATCAAATTTCAATTCTGGTACGCAGCACAGAATAACTTTGGTTAAACAATATCAGCGAAAGTGCGGGAAGTGCAGTGCAGCATGTCAGCTGACACTCAAAACACGAAGGAGCAGAAATTGTACGACACAATAACAGAGGTAACTTAAAGGGCTACTCCACCGATTTTTTCATTGTCTCCGATTTGCTTGAAATTTTGCTAAACTAACCAACAAACATCGCGAAAATAGTATCCCGAATATTAGGTAAAAATATTGTTTTTTCGCGAAGTTATTGAATTTACAGTTTTTGTCCTCACCGTGCTTTTCAAGCTCGAAGTCTCTACTGGCAACAATGAAAAAGTGACGTCAGTGGAAGGCAGGGGTTCACTCTTTGGGCTGTAGATTTTGTTTTAAACTGATTCGAAGCAGTTTCATGGTGTCAAATGAATGCCTGGGAAGCTCGCTGCAGTACCCGCGCTCCAGCACGGAACAAACGATTGGCATATTCTTTTTTTGGGCTGCTTGCTCGAGAGGCAAGCCTGCCTGCCACTGACGTCACGGCCCTGAAAAGCGCGCGTATATTTGAATGTTGGTTTTTGCATCATTTTCATTTGCCGATTTCGCAATAACTATTATGAATTTCGGGATTCTAAATAGCATACCAGAAAGGGTAAAGGCCGGGGAGTCGGAAAATATAGTTAGTTGAGGTAGCTCAAAAAATCGGTGGAGTACCCCTTTAAGGCCGGGGTCACGCTGCTTATACATCATATAAAATGCATTCTGCAGACATGTTCCAATGCGAGTCACCGCGACATCCGTGCTTTGTATGCCACTTGACAAAGTAACCTCTTGATTGGTTACCTCGTGGCGTACGAAGCGCGGATGTTGAGGCGACTCGTTTCGGAACATGTCTGCAGAATGTATTTCGTATGAAGTATAAGCAGTGTGACCCCGACTTAAGGGGGACTGTACCCCTGCATTTTAAGCGGGCCACCGTCCCTCCGAATTTAAGAAAGAAAATATCTAAAAACTGTCCCTCTTACTAAGGGACTCTGACCTCAAATTTAAGGGAGACGCCGCCTCGCTTACTTTAAGAGGGGTGGTGTCTCACTTAATTAAGAGGGAGCATCTCCACTTTAAGGGGGGCGACAGACCAGAGGTCTGTCGCCCCCCTTAAAGTTAAGTGGGAAAAAATCGAAGAAATGTCCCTCTTACTAAGTGGGACCGGGCTTAGAGTGTAACACTTGACGAGCGAGCGTACTCCGCACGCACCCGTAAGGGGGAGCGACGCCGTGCTAAAAGCATAGAGTAATATAGTAAACGTAAAGAGAGGACACAGGAGCCGATTCGCGGCCCAGATAGTGCGTCCTATACCCTCCGCTACGTGGCGCTTTTCTGCAATTTGGTTAAAATTAATTAAAACTCTTTCTGTGAAAAGTATTTATTCTTTAAATGGCAATGCTTTAAAATTGTTTAAAGCACTTGAAACGACTAAATAGTTTAGATTGAATACGTGACAAAACCACGTGATGAATGGCGCCTGCCATGGCGTGCCTGCCTGCACGCCGTCGCCTCTGCTCGTCCCTGCGTCGTTCGTCTGTGCCGTGCGTGCCGTCCATCTGTGCTTTCTGCTGCATCATGTTCGGTCGACTTTGCATAAATCAAGGTGACGCATGACCGCCCGCGTGCTCGCATGCTCGGCCTGAATTCGTGGAGCCGATCGGTTCGAGCTTCTCGCGCTGTTGTTTCTGCCAGGCTGTCTGGCTGCACTTGAACGTGTTTGCATGTTGATTTTCGATGAGATTGTTTTAAAAAAGAATATAACTTACGACCCAGCACACGACATTGTCCATGGGTTCACAGATGACGGTGTTGAACGACCCTCTAACATTGCAGATAGAGCCTTGGTTGTTATGCTGTCTGAAATTTCCAGGAGGTGCGTTTAGCCCCTTGCATACACTGTTGTGCACACTTCAACAACGTCTTCTGTTTAACGCAGTCTCCTCATTTCTCTCATTCGGGAGCTTAAAGGGGCGGTGCAACGATATTCAATTGGAATGTTTTTCACTTTACACGAGCTTGCTGGCACTAGTGGGACTCAAGGATACTCGCACGCAACGCCTCTGACTAAGAAACTCCTTTGTTGCGCTGTAATTTCGAGGACAAAACCGAGTGTTTTCATTCAATCTCTCCTTCGAAAACCCTGATGACGTAGCTGGGCGGTAGCAGTACCGCCCAGTGACGATATTTGTATACGGCTCATATATTGGACCAGGGATGGGCAAAATACATCCAAATATGTATCAAAATACAAATACAAACTACTTTGTCAAAAATGCATCTAATTACAAATCTAATTACATTTCCAAAAAAGCATTTAATTACAAGATACAAATACAACCAAATGTATTTGGTCTCCTCCAAATACTTTTCCAAATACATTTCTTAAAATTTGCGTCAGCGACTTCAAGGCACCTGCAACGGGTTGCTGGGTATCTCATTTTAATTTTGCATCGCACACTCAGGAGTTAGTGTGCGAGGCTCTAGTAACGTAATAGAGATATAATCACAAAAAATGTATACAGCTTCGACGTAATTGGTGAAAAAAGTACAGAGCTTCAAGCAGCTTTTTTTTTTTTTTGTCGATTACATTTTGGTATAGACCAACAAAGAACTGAGACGACCAAGACGCGCAGCACTAGCTAGAGAATTTTTTATTGTTGCAACTCGCACCAGTTACGAAGATCTGGACGACCCGCGCATTTAAAATGTTCCAGGCAAAAATATGGATGGAAATCAGGCTGGAAAGCATCACAAGTTGTCACAGGCACTTGTTTAGCCAGTCTGCCTGTGAACGTCGATTTCGTCACTATTCTTGACCTGAACTAGCACCGTAATCTCAATGTCACTGAACGCTTCTGCTTGATTGAGAGACACTGCATTTGGTACAGAGCGTAGTTTTCTTCCTGCTCTGGACAGTGCCTTTAAAATAAGGCCGGAGGAGAAAAAGAAAAAAGCCCCATGGCCGAATAAAGGATGGAGACTATATCTTACAACCACATGCATAAAAACAAGATGTATTTTCGCCCACAAAATTGTATTTAATTACAATTGTATTTGAAATACCCACGTTTTAGTATTTAAATACACACGCCAAATACATTACCCAATTTGTAATTAAATACAATTGCAAAATACACAAGGTATTTGAAATACGTATTTCAAATACTTGTATTTGAAATACTGCCCATCCCTGGATTGGACCCGAGCATGGCGTGGACACTCGATTTGGGCTCGTGATAATCAATAGCTCGAGAAACATTCGGGTAGTGTCCTGTGTCCAATCGCTGCAATGACAACAGCCGAACCATAACAATGTCTGGAACTCAGCGCGTGTCCTGTGCCATGCCAACTCCAGCGCATGACTATGATCAACATTGGCGGCATATAATCGGCTCCAGATCACGGGGCCGCTTGTTCTGGCTGCGAGTTGAGGGAGTGAACTCTGCTCGTTTTTCTTTATTTTTTTTCTGAAACTTCGATTGCGTGTGGTGAAAACGAACAGGTATTTCACAGATCATTAACGTCAGGGATTCGTCCTAAGCGGTATTTGAGTAAAATACAAATATCAGTGCATCGCCTTTTTAAGACTGTTGGCTTCACAGTAAAGGCTGTGGTCTGTGGTTAGGGCGCTTCATGCGTAAGCTTGGCGTGTGTGATGATAAGCCATTTTTTGAAGTTGACAACGAACACGTTTACTTTGTCTTTAATGTTCCGCACCTTCCCAAAACAACCAAGAGCAATCTCCGAGCCTACAAACTTTGCATTGGAAATGAGGTCATTGAGTGGGTCTTCTATTGTTGAACTTCATTGTTCTATCCATGAGATGAGCCTGCAATTGGCTCCTAAACTTACCGAGAGACACATTTTTTCAAGAACCTTTTTGTAACATGGAAGAAAATTGTGCCCCACAGGTACTGAGTGCCTCACTCTTTCTTACAATCATATCCGTTGTTTATGGCAGTTCCAAAGTAGGAGACAGCCAGAAGCCATCATTGGGTGGCAAGTTACTATAAAAAGTGTCCTCAAGCTCTGGGATGAGCTTTCAAGTAGCCATGACTTTAAGTTCTTACTTACACGACGCTTGCAGCAAGGCACACTTGAGAACGTTTTTGGAGCTATATACGGCAAATGCTTGGCTGCTACACAAACCCAAATGTGCATCAGTTCACCTCAGTACTAAAACACCTCCGGATAAAGAGACTATTCAAACTGTCGGACAATGAAAACGTAGAGGACGACAAGGCTGGGACCTTATAAAGGAGTTGCAAATATCTTCGCACCATGAAAGTTTAATTTCAGACATTGTGGAATGTCTTCCAATTGATAACTTCCCGCCACTAGAGGATATTTCTGAGCTGGCATCAGACATCAGGTCTAACATAATTGATGACTCGTCCACTTTTTTATTACGTTTAGGGCTATTTGATCAAGCTTTTGCTTGAACAGACAACTTACAGCTGTGGCTGTTCACAGCTGCTATCGGATGAGTCTAATAACTTGACCAGGCCTCACCAGTACTGTCTTGTTCCTAAAGCATACCACGTGCCTGGAAAATTCTTCGATAACTTAGTAGTACCATCACAAGCTGCCTTTCATTTCATTCAGCAACTAGAAAATCACTTTCTTGCCATAATAGAGAGTGTGACACATGTTCGAGGAGTGTGTGCCGCCTTGTATAGCACACTTTGAGGTCTGGAAGGTTTTAGCCTTTGCCCAGAGGAGTACCACAAAGGGTTTTTAAAATTGTTTTGCAGAATACGCTTGTGTTGACATGTTTGATTGCTTAATTGGATTTTGGACAAAGTTCGGTTGCACTCTTCAGTTCCTAGTAAGAACGAGACAGGTTTAACTGTTAATAGTGTATTAACAGAGGCGGTTGCCAAACCAAAAACAAATAGTGCTTATTAAGTGGGCGGTGCAGCTTGCTCTCCAAATATTTGTTTCCCCTTTTTCCAGCGAATGTGTATCACGGCTCTCTAACAAAAATATTTGTCCGCTTTCTACAAAATTTCGATAGAAAATAGTGTATAGAGGCTAAAAATATTTGAAAGAAAATGTATCCACTTTTGTATCCACTGTCCATAGTTTTTTAGCCGCTTTTTTCTGGAGCCATATTTCTTTTCTGAACAATTTCGGGGAATGTTTAGGGACGTTGAATCTTGTCAGATTTCGAATAGAGTTCTCATTGTTTGGTAATGCCTCGCCCGCAGTGAGTTTGAGGCTATGCAAATTGGTGTTTTTTTATATTTGTCGGAAATCGGGAATTTGTACTATCCGGTGTGTGCTTCGCACTGTTATTATACTCTTATCACTTGTAATGATAGCGATGTCTTATTTATTTTTGCACTTACTTCCCGTACCCGAGTCGGCGTGAAAGTGAATGTATCCTACAGCATGTTGTCCGTGGAAAGGTTTTGTTAACTTGGTTCCGCTAAGAATCTATTACAAAGTGTATGATATGCCGAAGTCCTTCATATTCATTTATTTTTGTGAGTATCGATCTCTTTTGTATAAAACATACAGAGCTTCTGAAGTAAATCATGTATACATGAATGTGGTCCAATAAAATGTGTTCGAACCACTTACTGTTGTTGACCCCAAAATGCTCCACCAGCCAGGAGTCAATGCGGCGATTGTGTAACTACAATGCTTTACAATGGAAAAAGAACAAGAAATATATATGCTTGTGCTTTGTGCAGTAAGTTGAAATATTCTTTGACACATTTTGCACGGAAACTATCGTAAAAAATAAAGCAAAAGTGCATCAGTATTAAAAAAAAAAAAAAAAAAACAGCGGCTTCGGGAGTCACTCCCGAGAGCCGAGCGAGGCGGGGAGGAAAGAGAGAGAGAAGGGTACCGGAGAACCGGGGCAGAAACGCCCAAACCGAAACCGAAACTAACTTGACCGGAAACGGAATCAGATTATACTTAATACCGCCCGCTAGGAGCGCTACCTGTCACTAGTCTATCTGGGCCGCTGGGGCCTATGGCAGTGTCCGCTCTTTACCTTGTGTATATGATATGCTAAAGCTAAAACGGCCCTATGCTAAAAGCAGGAGCAGGCCGTTTTGAACGATGCTTACTTCCACGGCACGGGCGTCCGTGCATGCCAAGTCGGCAGTGTTGTGGTCGCTATTGTATCACTCGCGCTTACGGTGCGATGGAGGGCAAACCTCGCTCTAAACAACTGTCAATTTTGCATTCTTGTGAGCTTTATACTGAGCACCTACCTCACATAACTTTTTGGCTCCCGTCTGGTTGAAATCTTTTGGACCGATTCGGTGAAGGGAGATCTTCCTCCGAGGTTCATTTTCCGTTCCAGAGGGAACACTTGAAAAGCTTGTCTCCCATTTCGGGCCGTCTTCTGCACAGGCGCAGCAGCCTGTCAGCCGTGGCAACGTTGGCTGCGGCGTAATTATTGTGCCTGGAACGCGTCTCCGACTGATATGTTTAGCGTCCTATCCTGCCCACTCGGCAAAAATGGTCCCGAAGTGGCAACAAATGGCGTCACGGAAGCCGGAGTGTCATGCTGTCAGATGTCGCGATCCTGGCGGTTGGCCGTAAAAATGCTGGCGAAAAGCACGAGCGAACGCGAGTGTTGCTGTCGTCATGGCGTCGGAACTTCAGGCTGCTGAAACTTCCGTGGACTGCTGAGCGGGAGTGTGACCTGCAGCGGAACAGGCGTCAGCTACGTGTATGTCCACCACCGCTGCTGGAACACCGCCAGAATTGCGACCGGCGACAGCGGGGCAGGTATATGACGTCACTAGGCGAAAATCGAGGGAGCACTTTTTTGGGCGTGCTAAACACACCAGTCGGAGGCGCGATCCAGGCACCATACTGTAAGCAACAGATTGGGAAAGTAATGGCGGCCGGAAATTCAAAACCGAAAGCAAGACATGTCACGCGATTTGACTGGCCAATAGCGTGCCCGGCGGCTTGTTCAAAGGATAGCGCCACTTTTCCCAGGGTAGACGGTATTTATGCTGGCCTCACCGCCTGCTTGCGTGGCGTTTGCTGTGAGGCGTTACAGACTTGCTGGCGGCATGCTGACGCAAGATGGCGCTGCGTGATAGACTAGTGTAGCGTTCCTATATAGGCTCCCTACGGGAGCCAGAGTTGCGCGTTCATCCCCGTAGCACCGTCGTTCATGCATAACCTGTTGATCCAGCTCGTCACGTGACTGAATCCGGCGAATAACAGCGCCGCGCGTTCGAGGCGCGCGGCGCGCTCAAAAGCAGGGGAACGTTCGGCGGGGCGCGTGCAACGTCTACTTTCCTGCACGGCACTTGATCCGGCTCATCACGTGATCGGATCTCGGCGAATAGCGGCGCGGCGGCACCTGGAAAACAGACGCGCATTGTAATGTGCCTACATTTATTTGTTATAAGTAATATTTTTGCCGTCGAGCAAAAAGGAACGCTATTTTGCAAAACGGCGTATATTTTCGTATATTTTTGGAGCATCTGTCTGCCGCTTGCTTCTGCCGACGGGCATTCCAGTCAAGCTGACGCGACAGCTGCGTTTATTAATCCGCCGACGTTAGAGCCAGCCTTTACCTCCGCGTAGTTTTCATGTATAATACACGCCGCCTACTCTCAACGAGACTGGGACGTCAGGCCTGACATCCTTGTCAGAATACCGAGAGAGTCGTTCGGCGTACCACCAAATGCCACCGTGTTTTGCAGGAACAGCGGCGACTGCGACTAAACTCGGAAGACTAAGACTCGCCCAACCATTCGTGCCACGCCGAGACACAAACACGAAAACCGATTGATAAGTGCAAGCCGTGTGACGGGTAAGTGATATAGAGTATATTTTTGCAAGTAAGTTAGGTTCTGTGGAGCACCTTATAGCAATATTCGGACGATGTGTATTGTATGCACTTATATTTTGTTTTTGGTTACAAGTGGACAAAGGGATCTGATATTATCAATACTTGAATGTGAGACAACACCGTGTAAACACAGTAAACACTAAAAAAATGTGACCGAGTTTTGCTCTGAAAACAAAAAGTTTTAACGATCGTCAGACTCTTTTCAAAGCTCCCCCAAGCAACACTGGCGCTTGCCATTTCTTGGGCACGGAGCGTCTGATTAGATCCGAGTCCTCGCCGAACACTGGTGCTTCACAGGTTGTCAGTACCAGCTGAGCCGAGTTCATGCCGAATGCCGACGAAACTATCATGTCCACTACTTGCTTGGACTACGTGCCCAAACACGGGTATACTGATAATTGCCCAGAAAATTCAAGAGGGTGTGCACTTCTAAAAAGAACCTACTAAGAGGCGGCATTGTTGATGGGTGTCAAAAGTTCATAATGAGCTCGCACGAATGGTGTAATTTTTTTTTACTACAAACAGACCCATTCATATTGAAAATAACTCTTTATCCCTGATCTGTTCTGGGACCCTCTCAGCCTTTCACTCATACGGCACATTAGATCCCTCAGCCGTTCAAGCTCCTTCAGCCCTTTCAACCTCCTCAGCCCTTCAAACCCCGTCTGCCCTTAAGACCCCGCAGCCTCTCAGACCCCTTCAGCACTTTCGACCCTCTAGACGCCAAAATTATTGTGAACCAGAGACCGAAAATCCACAGTACAGTCACAGTGATGGCTACGACAACTCACGGCGAAGTTGTTCAGCGTCGACATCGCGCTCACGCTCGTGGAGTGGGTTCCCAACAAAAGCGCTCGGAACAGAATGGCATCTGATCTGTAGCGAACGACAAGGTAAACGCAAGCACACAACGTGAAAATTGAGTAAGACTCTGTATTCCATTTCGCGCGCGCTGGCCGGCGTTCGGCACAAGATCTCTGCTCGTTCCAATCGACGCCGCCACATAGCTCTCCCTCGCAGAGAAGTTCGGAATGACTTCTCTCTGCTTTTTTCCGAACGCTTTTGTTAATTCTTTGTTCTCGAGCGCGTGAAAGCGCGTCTCCCGACACAAGCTCTTGGCATTGACTGTGCTACAAAGGAATCGTGTTATCGGCCGTTTTTAGTTTTTCCAGAGAGCACGTGCAGTGGGCATCGAGTACACAAATTCCCTAAGTTTAAAGTGGCATCTGGCCTAGCTGGGATTCATTCCACTTCCGGCTCTCGAGCGTATCGGTCTTGTTATCATGAGTTCCGTAGGAGTGGTGAAAATGGCTGCGTCAGGCCGCGGTGCTTCTGTTTCAAGCAATACCCATGAATACCGTGTTATCCCAATGTTATGCTGCCCCCGTTGCTATCAGGGGACTGCTACATTGAACTCTTTTCCTATATTGTGACGTCTCCGGGCGACTCTTCAAGGTAGATGATTTCCACAAAGAACTCCAGAAGTTGGGAGTGCTTGGGGAAGTTCTTGCGATAGAAACCTACCAGATGAACTATGTCTGGATGCTAACCCTGAAGTCGTCGGAAGGCAAGCAGCTTTTAGTGAAAGCCAGTAAGCTGGAAGTAAAGAAGACATGTCTGTTGATAGACCCAGACAAAAACGACGTCCGCATAAAGCTACATTGGCTGCCTTTCTACGTGACGGACGAAACAGTCAGGAAGGCTCTCGAACCTTTCGGCAAAGAGCTCGAGGTCACAAGGAAAACCTGGCGCACGGATGGATTTCGGGGCGTGCAAACGGTTACGTGGTCGGTGACAATAGGGAGTTTTAGCGAGTCGTTTTTCAAGCGCACGGTTCCGAAATCACGAACGGTACACCTGGTCCGTTCCGTGAAACCGTACGCCAAATTTGACATACTTTAGCGAATCGTGAAAGTGGCGCGACCGTGTAAACGATGATGATGATAGCGCTTAACGGTGGCGCCATCTTCTAGTAAGCATTGAAACATTTTGCAACGTGTAAATCCGTGGCGACGGTGGCGGACACCGTGGTGGCAGCTCGTGTTTCCGGCGTACGACTGATGTAAACAAGACGGCCGACGTAACATTTGCCCGTCGAAATTTCAAGAACTGCGAAGCTAGATAGAGTAAAAAGTGTCTGAACGACCGTATAGGTATGTGGTGTGTCTCCGTCATCTTGAACTTGAACGATCGTTCACGTTGTGTGCCGTCGAACCAAATCATTCCGTCTGCTCGCGGCCGCCACGGCAGCTAGTCTGCCCGCAGATCGCAAAAATTTACTAGCGTGCGCAGTTTACAGCATTCACGATCCCTTACCATTGTGAGCAGACCTCGAAGTGATTTGGTTTAATCTCTCAGATGAAGCAGACTAACAGGACGGCGAATCGCCTCCCGCTGTCCTAAGCCTAACGCTCGGCTGGGTCAGCGAAGGCGGTCGCCGAACCGACCGCCATCTTTTTTTATCCGAATCGTGAACGGTGCTGGCTGCGTTGCGGTGACGACTCCAGCGGCCGGAATGGGAGGAACGAACGAGAAGAGCCTCCCGACTCCCCGAACGACTCGCGCGCGCATGCGCAGTGGCGTCGCGGATGCGTTCGAGGGCGAACCGTTCGTGTGGAAACGACCTGCTAAAACTCCCTAATATCCCTGAAGGAAGCCCTCACCATTGAAAGACTGACGAATCAGCAGCGGGTGCTCCGAGGCAGCGTGTTGCTAGTTGTTCCAGGCCGGCCCGCTCTCGCTGTAAGAAGTCGAGTCACATTCGAAAAGACTGTTGTGTACTGCGCTGCAACGATTTTCATGGTTTTTGGCACATGGATGAAGATTTCCCGCGAGCCTAAGCTAGTGCTTTCCGGACTTCGACGTTAGAGGACAACTCGGAAACGTAAAGCGACGAGGCAAAAGTGGATGCGACATAAGGAACCTATGTACTAGCTTGGCAGAAAGCCAAAGAATCAATCCCCCGTCAAGTCCACCTCGTACATCTGCTGTAGTTAACGACGCTGCTGCAAACACCAAAATGTCCGGAGAGGATGAAGCGCCAGCACGACAGCCGGTTTTCGGTAACGATGTTGGGCAACGGTGTTTCTCAGCAGGATGACTCGGCGGCATTACAGTCGCCGGGTTTGGGTGAGCCAGTCGACCAGTCTCAGAGCAACAGCAGCCAATCTTTCCAGAAACGTTTTGACGACAGTAACGAAGGTGAAATATGTGAACCAGGTTCCCAACCGACAAAACGACGGCGTCGTGGGATTCCGCAACCAGGTCACACAGAAGAAGAGCGCAAGCTGCAGCTCCCTTTAAAGAGGTGACCTACAAACAGGGTCACTTCCTACCGAAACCACGAGTTTCGGTAGGAACTCGTGGTTTCGGTAGGAACTCGTGGTTTCGGTAGGAAAAAAGGGTTCCTACCGAAACCCTTTGTACCTGGACCATGAGCCAAGTTACTAGGTGTCTCATTATCTAAGTAACAATATTCGAGCTCGGAGACGCACTGCGTATTGCAACTATATATATTCGGGGCTTAAGTCCGAGAAGAAAGCAATATCAGCTGCTACGTATTTTGCTTGAAAACAAAAATCCAAGTTGTCGGACGGTGATAACATTTCTCACATGGTTAGAACGCTCTTGCCAGTGTAAAATATCTGCGTCTGCCAAGCTGTTGATGCGTCAGCAGTTTTTTTTTTTTGTTGTTGTTAAAGAAATGCGAGGGTCTCTCTGAGCTTTTCCTTGTAACAGGTGAATCTGGGCGGTTTATCTTGTGTGAGTTTTGTATGCATATTATACAGTGACGCGTGATTTCTGTATATGCTGCCCAGCGACTGATAGGTCAAACGAATATGTGGGAGGTCAAAAGTGTCCAGTTTTTAAATCAAATGATTGAACAATATTACTTGGAAGATGTTGCCATGATAGAGCAACGAAAAGAGCATGTCAAGTTTACGGATCTTCAAGGATCAGCACATGCCAGGCTGTATAGAATTTACGTCTCTGTAGAGCTACCAGGTAGCTTCGGCCACTATAACGTGAGGCCTCTGTTTGTTACAGATCACTGCCTCGTGGCTATAAGAGTTGGGAAAGAGGGTCGGAAGGCATGAACGTGTATTTGGGAGCTATATATGCGCCAGCTTTCCCGCAATGTTTCTCCTCTTGTCACGTGATTTTCCGCCACGCTGTGGGTGGTCAACGCTGAAGCTGCCACCCTGCCGCGGCGAATAATTTCCAACCTGGTGGAACCGTGCCGCTCAGCCGCTGCGGCTGGCCAGAGAGCCGCGACGGCAGGAATGGCGCCGCTTTAGGGCCAAAATCGCTGCATGCGAAACCCGCTTAAGAGACCAGACGATAATTCCATGGCGTTTTGGAACCAGGGTGTGTTAAGTAGAGAGTATCTCAGTTATCTGCTTAAGAGGGGAGCGTATTTTCGTACGTCACTTCGCTACAAATTGTCACACGTGCTAAACAAAATGCACCGAATAAACAGCGACAAGGAAGTAGACAAGACGTAGTGTACTCTCAAATGAAAGTTTATCACTTGAAGAAAGGCGTCCGCCTGAAACGTCGTGTATACCTTCCTGTCAACGTATTTTTTTCGAGTAGCACAACCATATAGACCGACACGCGGGCTTGACGTCACGGCGCTGCGGCGGCGCTGCGATCGCGCCGGAGCCGAGGGGTGTGGGCAAAAGGTTTCACGTTTCGCATGGGCGTCATAGTATTTCAGCGTGCCGCGAAGCTGTGTTGCCGTTAATCTCACCAGAATGTACAAGAAAAGTAGCGGAGTGAGCTTCTACAAGTTCCCGGCAGACTCTGAAAGACATAGAAGGTGGATAATATCCGTGGATCAAAAATTATGGTCGCCTCGCGCGTTTGTGCGGTGAGCACTTTCTTGGAAGCAAGTACGGCTTCCATTTCAATCTCCGTCCCGAGGCTTCCTTATGTACAGGGAAACCGTCCTCTGATCGAGAACACCCGGATTTTGTTCCCACGGTGTTCGCGCACAAAGCATCGGCCAAGCGCTCGTCGGAGGCTCGCTACGCCCATGCTACCCAGCAGAAGGGGATCGGCGACAGAACGGCAGCGTTGTAGGCGTTACCAAAAAAAAGTAACGAAATATGTTACTCGTTATTTGTAAATCAAAGGTACGCGTTATTGAGCTACGTTGCCTAAAAATAAAAGGAACACGTTACCGCTACCGATAAAAAGTAACGCAGGTTACTTCTGCGTTACTTTTTAAATTATGATTTAACACGTTTTACGGTTTTGACGATACAGGTATGCATAAGCTCATATATCAAGAAACATTATGTTCATGCAGAAACAGAACATAATTACTTTATCTCTTTTTAGGGTTTCAGCTAAATACTGACGAGAAAAAACGCAAAGAAAATTATGGCTTGACGCCTAAAAACGCGGAAAAACTTGAAGGGAAATTGTAGTAACGAGTAACGTAACTACGTTACTTGAAATAGTATCGTGAGTACGTTACCAGTTACTGTGTCGAAAAAGTAACGAGTAGGTTACTACGTTACTCAAAAAAGTAACGCGTTCCTGGTAACGCCGTTACTTGTAACGTGTTACCGCCAAGACTGCAGAACGGACAAAGCGTTACTGCTTGTCATGCCTTGTGGTCATGAGGGTGGGAAAAATAGCCTACCTTGACTTGAAGACGCTGTGTGTATTTAATCAATTAATGAACACACTTCCGCAGACCCACAGTCTGCTGATCCCGCCGGCAGTGCGGAAACCGACTCGAAGTAACCGTAGGCCTCGAGAGACTTGTGCGCCTGCACCGTGTCGGCCGTGAACTGGCTTGGCGAAAAAACTAAATAAACGACGACGTGAGCCGTCGACTTCGGTGGCAGCAACTTCACGTACGAAGTCCAGCAGGCCTTGTTTACGGCGTACGGATCCTCGTAGGCAACGCCGTCCACGCACAGTTTGTTTCGATACCGCCGCCGTTCAGGCTCGGGTAGCGAGCTCAAATAGTCGGGCATAGCATACGACATACGTTGCCAGGAAATACGACTCACAAATAAAGCTAGAAGCGTCTTTACAACGCCAAAAACGAGCGCACGCCACACAACGCAATGGCGAAAACACGGAGGGCCGTGTCGCTTTTGCCAACATAGCTACCGCGCATGCGCGGCCTTCCGGCCGTGTTGGTAAACAGAGCCGCTCCGCGTGTCGGTCTATATTTGCGATTTCGTGTTTAAGACCATTGGGCTCGGCAGCGCCCTTATTACTTTATTGAAACACACTATTAATATTATCTTTCTGGCTATTGGTTCAGAAAATAAAACTAAATCTGCCAGGTGCATTGACGGGGCACTAACGCACTTGCTTTCCCTTGCTTTCTGATGCAGAATGCATCACAATATTCTAAGGCAGTTTGATCTACGAATCTCCCGAGAATTGTTTTGTGCTAATTCTGGGTCACATGGGCACCTATTCCAGTGCACTGCCAGATTGCCCGGCGGGGACTGTTTTACTGGCCACGCATGTTATCTTGCTACTATGCATGTTAAATTGCTTGTTTGTTACCTTGTTATCAGCTGCCCGTGAAATGTTTTGGCGGAGTGCCGAAAATGGCCCTCATTGATATGAACCGCGGTTGACGGCGGGAAACCGTGAATTCTCTCACTAAGAGCTATTGCTGTAATAATATACAGTAAGGCACTGGAGCGTGACAGTTTTATGAAGCTGTTCCCTCAATTAAGACTGGCAGTGAAATATTAGCTTGAGGAACCAATTACTCTATAGAAAATAGAAAATCAATAGATGAGGTGCCTGCTTGTAAAACGCACGGTCCGGGTGGAATATATAAAATTTTTGTGAAAGTTTTAACAAGGCGATTGCGAAATGCCGTGTGCGATTTTATAGGCGAATATCAAACGTGCGGTATAAAGTAAATGACGATTCAGACGAACATTCATGTCACGCGTAATGTGTTAGAGCACTGTACGGGGAGTGCAAACCAAGTCACAATTTCCTTTAAAGATCCTAGAAAAAGGCGTTGGATCGTGTGAGGCATGAACTTCTTTTTTATATATTGGGCTCATGTTGGAGATGAAAAAGTCAAACTGGATGGGGTAAAGATGTCATACACGGAATTTTCTACAAGTTTGTGTAAGTACAAGGCAGTAACGAAAAATGTTCCCTTCGCTTCTTCTGTGCGACAAGGCTCTCCAATGTCGACTCCGTTGCTTGGTTTGTATCTTGAACCATTTTGTTTAAGGATATCATTTCTAGTCAATGGTGTCATGGGATTAGCTTGCACGCTGCTGAGATAAGGGGCTTAGGGTACACATAAGATGTCGTGGTATTTTGTAAAAAACAAGAAAAGTGTAAGGGAAGTACTTACCATCACACGATCTTTCTGTGAGGCTACGGGTGCTACAGTAAACTGCCAAAAATGTAACGGCTCTTGGCATGGCGAAAGAGCCACAAAACCGGCTCAGTCTGAAGGCATTACGTGGTGGGAAACGCCTTGTAATTACTTTGGCGTGGCTTTACGTCACTACCGCACCAATAACCTATACTGCTTTGCAATAGCTAACGACCTAAAAATCTTGCCAACAAATGGGCCCACCGGGATTTGTTTTTTTCTCAAAGGCGAGTGTCTGTAATCTTTGTTTTTTTTTATTTCTAAGTTGTGGTATGTTTTGCAAGTTCTACATTGTTCCAGAACAAATATACAATGGTTTCACAGAGTGTTTTCGACGTTTATCTGAAAGTTATCATGGGAGCCGATGCTACGCTACAATCTTTTCCGTTGAGTAAGTCAAGGCGGAGTTGGACTCTCACGTTTGGTCGTTAGGCAGCTCGGCTGGAGGTTGTTTTTTTGAGGCACCAGGACCACCCGTTTTTACGTTCCATTATTCAAACTAAACTTTCGCCATCCTCTCTGTATTTTGTAGTGTCTACATGCAAAGAGCCGCTTCCAAGACTTTTAGGGTACACTAAGGACTTTATAGATGCTTTCAACTTCTTCCAGGATGCGTTTCTCCCTTCAATATCTGTCCGGTGTTACACAGAAACGTCTCATGCGTGATCTTCTGGAAATATTGTTTTCAGCATCTTTGTATCGATCAGTGTATTGCGATTATCTTAAAAAGAATGTTCTGTGTCGTGTGAAAAAAATCTGTATTTCACCGGCAGCAGAGACACTCATTTTCAAGCTCCACAGTTCTACATTACCTGTGAAAGGATGGCTGGACTCAAAGGGCACATTTGTAACTTGGTCTGTAAACCTGCTCCCTTGTAAGCAACCTGAGACAAATGAACACGTCTTTATGAACTTTAGGGACGTAGTTTTTTTTTTGACGTGTTACCGATAATTTGAAAAATGACTCGTGTATATCGGCCAAAGATGTCCGTTTTCTTCCGGCGGAAAAAAAACTACCTTGTTCCTTATGATACCTTCATACTCTTAGGCTTGTACGCTATTTGGAAGTCCCGCCTGGCTATCACAAACGACGATGTCAGCGAAAAAAATTATATGTTGACATTGTCACGAAATTGTTTCAGGTGTAAAGAAGGTTAACCAAACGTGCGAAGAAGCGCCCGAGTGTTGCTCGCAGCTAGACCTCCTCCTTAAAATGAAGGCATGAGAACATACCCAGAAGCACATGGGCTATGATTTTATTCTCATAACAAGAATCACAGTAAAAATTTTATTCAATAAAACAAAGTTGTGGCGTAGCTTTGTTGTAACGCCCCCGCTTCACACGTGGCGGAGCCAGGCTCGATTCCCGCATCACACACAAACACACCCCCACACACAACACACACACACTCACACAAACACAGATGAGCACTGTCAGCAATATGTTCAGTGAAAATCACGAACGTGAAACCAACATCGGCCGCCGTTGATGAAATCCAAGCAAGTTCACAGTCTCGTCTTTGATGTCGTTGTGGTGGCGTCTCCAGAATTTTTTCACTCGCTGTACGATATTCTGAAGCCGGACGTACAGAGAGGCGCAAGAAACAAGGCGCCGAGAGACTTTCTCCTTTATGCGTACTCTGAGCTGCTTTAGGAGATATAACCCAACCTGGGACGGGAAGCCTACGCTGAGTGATTGCTCGTTGCGGCCGCCTGGTACAAATAGCCAAACGACTTTCCCGACGCATCTGTCCTGAAGGGTCACGTAATTTCTCCCAGAGATCCATTAAACTATTTTGTTGGGTCACGTGCTTTCTCAAAAATGATTGCGACAGACATTGGAGGTTTCTAAGAAAACTATGACGGGCTCCTCACACCCCCTCAGAAATTCTTGAAGGGTACGTCAGGCCTCTTAGAAAACTTTGACGGACATCTCAAACTTCCCAGAAATTGTTGAAGGGCACGTCAAGACCTCCGAGAAATCCTGGCGGGCGCCACATGCGGTTTTCAGTAAGGAAGGATGTTCTCTTTTTACACGAACACCACATTACGAGAAAACTTTTAGGGAAAAGTCAAAGGCCCTAGAGAGAAAACCGACCACCGATGCATCCCTCAAGCTGCAAGAAATAATCGGGAACCAGCTACTAAAATGGTACTACATATCCTGTAAAGTGCCAATTTTTTCTAATATGCGCCATAGCCGTTTTGCAGTGATTAACAAGCTTATACATGATGACAAATACACAGCGCAAATGGACAAAAGGGGAAGAGACACACCGGATAGAACAGAGCGCTGACTCACAACTAGATATTTTAATAGAAAAAAAAAGAGAAAGAAGAATATTTTGGTCACCATAAATCGCACGTGCACGGCCACTCGATCCCCCCTGTTGGTGCGGCCTGCCGATGTTTTTCCAAAAACGAAAGAGCGCGCGTGAGAGGAGAACTTCTCCCATTTTCCGTGGGGGCGCTGCACATCGGTGAGCGGTCTTGTGAGCTGAAAGCTATACTCTGTTTCACCTTATGCCGTACCGCACGAAAGGCTGTAAGCGCGAGCTCCTTGCTCTGGGGCAGATCTCGGCGGCACAAGCTCTCGTGTTGTAAGGGCAGCTGTCAACGCTATGAGCTCGCGCTTCCAGCCTTCGCTGCGGTACAACATAAGCTGAAACGGAGTATAGAGAAGGCGCCCAACGCGCTCTTGCTCCGCTACCCAGATAAAATATCTGCCTGTCATTGGCTTCGCCGATACCGAGGCGCTGCCGCGGTTGCAGAAGGCAGCAAAACTCGCTTTCCCCCCACCTATGCACCGCAGTGCTCGGCGAAAATATAGTAGTGTCACTCTGCGCTCGCGTGTGTGGTTTGTGTTAGCATTTTGGAAGCTGCCGGAATTGTAAATGCGCGTTCTAGTTCTGAGTGACAGACGGCGATGAAATGTGCTAACTCCACTCGTGAAACAAGAAATCCTGCAGTTGATGAAGTACAATGAAGTCTCTTTCGAACTTGAGTTCGCACCGCTGACTTACATGGCTGGCTACTTGGCCTTCGTTTTGCGAACAAGAGGTGACCATTTTTATTTATAGAAATCGTCGTAATTTCAAAGTAATTAGCTGAAACATTCAACCTAGCAAAGCAATAAGAATTTCCCAGTGAAAGCAAGGAAGGCTAATGTGTAGAACCCGCTAAACTTTGCAGGTGACGTGTCGTGAATGCAAGCGCAACTTAAGGGAAATGCATCACATGACGGAGCATATCAGTCCATGTTTAGCCTTGACCAAGGAGGACTCAGCTATCCAGGACCTGAAGCTGTCTGGCAGTGCAAGTTCGTCTGCCCCTTTGTCGAGAGGGCTGTACGGTCGGCAGAGATTCGTGGTTGTGGAAGGATTTGCAAGGTCCTCTCGAGCGCTGTGCTTCCACACCTTATGGACTGCCCGCTGATGTGGTGTGTTAACTGCCGAGGCCCCTACCACAGCGAAGAGCTTTGCGAGCTCTTTCTCAGAAAACTCCTCAGACCTTTTTTGGCAAACTGGGCTGGTGACCTAAACAGCCCACTAGAGAATATATTGAGGCTTTCGCGGAAGCCTCTTTCCCGAAAGGTACTCCGTTTGTGAACTATATGACTTCCTTGGTCTTTTCTTTTTGTGAACAATGAAGTTTATATTGCTGAACTTATGCACGCGGAATCAGATTTTATATTGTCCTTCACAGATGAATAAATGGCACAGCTCGCGCGTCCTCGAGCGTCGGTTAAAACCGGAAATCATGCGGCCTAGCTATATCCAACTATAACTCCTATATTACAGTGGAAATAGAAACGGGGCAACAGTTACAGGAACAAGACGACGACAATTCGCTTATACTGCCAGCAGAATGTAGCTTTAACGCGCAGCCTGCAGCTGAGTGAGCTTTTCGCAGAAAGAATCATGTGCTTTTATTCTACACAGATTTGTCACATCATTCATGCAATCTGGCACTCGTTTCAATTGAGACTTGCGGCTTCACGGAAAAGAAATCTAAATAGCCACACCGGGCCGGGCGTACTGCTCCTCTCTCACTATATTTCGTCTTACCTGAAAGGACGACGACGAAGCGCTTGTTCTAACGGACGTGTTTTTCCTAGCTCCGCCGACATATATTTATAACTCCGAGTTTAAAAGGCACTCGCGCCCGGAAAGGGCCCCATGGATCAAGGGCAACCCTCCGCCACCCTCCGACCGTCGATTTTGGATCCAGGAGGGACCAGTTTGGTGAATATGGAACCCGATACTATGGACACCTCGCTAAACCTAACGTCTGGAATGCGAGACACGGAAACTCAGGCTGCCGCTACAGGGACAACCGCGACCACGGCGGGCCCATCGACGGAAGGCCTTCAAATCGTACTGGACCTGAACACCCTCGGCAAATTGAACGAATTTGGAGTTGCGAGGGAAGATATCGGAAGGCTCTTTGTAAGCTTCTTGACCTACCTCGCTACCGCACAGCAAGGAAAAGGCGCGCAACCAGCCGCAGCAGAAAAGGTGAGCTCAAGCCTTGGACAAGAATATCCCACAATAGCTCAAGCAGCACAATTGACAAAGACCCCGCTGAAGAGCCAGAATATGCTAAACCTAACGGGACAGAAGCCACCCCTTTGGCGGAAAATATCGAGGACAACTCCTGGACACTAGTCCAGAACAGGCGCCGCCGTAAACGCTCGCTGACATCAATCGAAGAACCCGAGAAGAAAGCCGCTGCTATGTCCATCGATGAGAGGCCAGGCAGTAAAACTACCAGGGCCATTGTCCTGAAGCCGGTATGTAAGGAGTCAGTAAATGGCTTCAGAGCCAGGGACATCAGGCAGGCCGCGGAAACGGCAGGAATCGAAAGCCAAGAGGATTTCAAAATCCAGTGTCAGACTAAGACCAACACCATTACGCTCACTACGCAAGAAGAAGGCACGGCAGAAAAGCTGCTACGGCTTAAGGCAATAGAGAAGAACGGCAAGCAGTACACAGTTTGCCCCTACAGAGCAATGGAGAAGAACCAGATCCGCGGTGTCATATACCCGCCGGGAGATAACAGCGAAGAGACACCAGAGACGCTGCTCGCAGACATGAAATGCGACAAGGCAAGGATTATCGCTGCCCGACTTATGGGTAAAGGCACAAGTGCGGTGTTAGTTACCTTCGAAGGTAACAAACTGCCCAAGAGGGTCGTCTTTTGCCAAGCAATCTTGAGCGTGAAAGAATACCGCCCGCGCCCGATCGTGTGCTTTAGGTGCCACGAGCTCGGGCATAAGGCGGATGTCTGCCCTCGCAAGGAACGAAGGTGCGGTCAGTGCGGGAACGTGCACGACGAAGGAATGGACGAGTGCGACCGAGAACCAAAATGTCGTAACTGCGACGGCCCACATCCGGCCACCAGTAACGACTGTCCAAAAAGAAGAATTCCCGACAAAAAGAAGGTGACACCCAAACCTCCGGCGCAAAATAAAGAGAGTTACGCTGCAGCTGCCAAGTCCATCACGGAGCGACCCAAGGCATCGGGGAAAAACGATGAAGACGAGCTTCCCACATGGATACCGGACTGGGCGAAATCTACCCAACGACAACAGCCAAGCCAGCAGGCGTCAGACTTCGACGCCGAGAAAGAGATGAATAAACTCAAGAACGACGTACACATCGGCTTCAAGATGATCTTCGAGGCCATCGGAGAGATCAAGAAGGAGCTGGCGTTGCTGCGACATGGGAAGTAACTCCCATAGCAGTACAGGACAGGCCACCACGGAACAGACCCGCATTGTCCAATGGAATTGCTGCACATTTTCGACCAAAAGTGCAGAGCTGAGGTTGAGATTCGAGAGACAGCCGCCACCGGACGTACTCCTTCTTCAAGAAACACGAACCCCGAACCTAACGCTCCCCTGCTATAGGTTCTACACGAACCCGACCATAGTAACTACCCCAAGGCCGAGCGAAAGGAACCCAGAGACGAAGAAAGGCTGGGCAGCAGTAGCAGTCCTGCGGCACATACCACATGCTCAGCTCGATACGGCGTCACTTTGCAATGGCAACAGAGAAGTGGTAGCCGTAAGGCTCAGTCACAAACGGAAGAGGATGACTTTAGCCTCCGTCTATATAAGACCAGGAACGGCAACGGAAGATGACAAGGAAGCAACGGCATGGATAGGCGAACTTGTCGGTCTAGCCGAAGGGGATCCGATTGTCATAGCCGGGGACTTCAACGCTCGACACAAAGATTGGGGGTACTCCAACAGCACGAGAAAAGGCCGGCAAATTAAACACGCAATGAAAACTGCGGGCCTTATACTTCGCAACGAGCCGGGAACCAAGACAAGGATTGGAATGCACAGTAGGCAAAAGGACTCCAACCCGGACCTCTCCTGGGCCACTGCAAGCCTAGTGCTCGACTGGTCAACGTGGAGAGACAACCTTGACAGTGACCACTTTCCGGTAGAAATGAAGATTCATCACGGACAACGCAACAGTGGCAAAGAACAAAGACCAGTAGTCAAATGGGATCGTTTTAGGGAACTGCTTGAGACAGAGGACAGCCGAGACATCGAGGAGTGCATTCGGACGGCTCTGAGCAAAGCGAAGACGAAAGTTCTAGTAAAGCCTGGAGCCCCAACACCGGACAATCACCTACTAAACCTCTGGGCCAGCCGTCTACAAACACTGCAGCGGTACCGAAAGAACAGGACGCTGCATCTAAAAATCAAGCTCAAACGAGCAGCAGCGAAAGCGAGGCAGTACTCTAAACAGCTCGGTCGCGAGAGGTGGAGGACCCATTGCGGGTCCTTTAACGCACGAAACGGGTTCGGAAGAGCTTGGAGAACTTACAAGGGACTGAACGGAGCAAAGCGCAAGACAAGAAACGCTGCGCAGAACCTGGCCCTCAAGCTCAATATCAGCGAGGCAGAGATGGCGATCAGGGCTGGAGAATTGTTCTTTCCCCAAGAAGAAGATAGCGCAAACCAGAAACCGGTTGCAATGAACACCCGCACGCCAGAAGAGGAAGGAATGGAAGACCCACTAAATATGGGAGAACTAATCGAGGCAATCTACACGGCGAAGACCGGTAGTGCTCCTGGCCCGGACGGGGTAACGTACCAAGCTCTCAGAAACCTACCGGAAGAATCGAAGCAGAAACTTCTCGACAAATACAACACAGTATGGGAAGAGGGTATGCTACCCAGAGCCTGGAAACTCTCGTGGGTCACGCCAATACCCAAGCCCGGCAAACTGCTTGATCGCATTGAAAATATGAGACCTGTATCTCTAACATCTAATATCTGCAAGACGATGGAGAAAATCGTGCTCAGAAGGATACAATGGTATTTGGAAAAACACGAACGCCTGGATCCCCGGCAAACGGGCTTTCGCGAAGCGATGGGGACACAAGATAGCCTCAAGTTGCTCTATGAGGAGGTGCTGGCTGAAAAAGACAAACAAGACCCACGGCTCGTGGTCGCCCTGGACATACGCAAGGCGTTTGATTCAGTGCCGCACTGGGCAGTCGTCCGGGAGGCAAAAGCATGCGGCATCTGTGGAAGAACTTTGAAATTTATACGAGACTTTCTGCGCGACAGGAGGTTCCAGGTGAAGATCGGAGAGACCATGGGCCCAGAAACGCCGAGTAAAAGAGGAGTGCCCCAGGGGGCAGTTCTATCGCCGATGCTTTTCAATATGGTAATGGCGGGTCTCCCAGCTCGGCTTCGAGTCATCGAAGGGCTGGGATTCACCATCTATGCGGATGATGTGACGCTCTGGACCCGAGGGGGATCCCTGGGGGAACAAGAGAGCACGATGCAGCGGGGCATAGATGAAGTAGCCACCTACCTGGAAGAGGTGGGAATGGAAGCGTCACCAGAGAAAACGCAATATATGATGGTCGCTCGCCCTAGGGACCACAGGAAAGGAATAGCAGGCTCAGTACGGCTAGAACTCAATGGACAAGAAGTCGGCAAAACGTCAAATATCAGAATCCTTGGAGTCACCTTCGAGCAGACGACAAGAAGCACAAGATGGATCCCGGAGATGGAAAAGGCGTGGGCTCAGGGTCTCAAGCTCATAAAGAAAACAACAAGCAAGTCCTGGGGAGCAGATGAAAAGGCTCTGCGTATCCTCACAGAGGCCCTTCTCACGTCACGAGCACTGTACAGTTGCAACTGGCTGAATCTCAACCAGACGCAGTGGAAGAAACTCGAGAGACTTAACAACCAATCCAGGCGAGTAGTCACGGACCTTCCCCAATACACGCCACTTGAAATGCTAGAAAGGGAAGCACAAATGAACAACATAAAAGACAGGGCCGAAACCCAAGCAATCGCTCAGTTTCAAAGGCTAGAGCGCACTAAACATGGACGTAGATTCCTGCAAGACCTGGGATACGAGACAAGAAACAAGCCGCCATTGGAAGAGGCACTACCTCCGTGGCAGGACGAGATGATAACGGATCATCGGCCTCTTCCTCAAGTTCTCAACCAAGGGAAGAGGGCTAGAGCCGCTAAGATGCACGCGGCTTGGTGCGAAACACATGCGCCAAACGAAGAAGTACGGTACACCGACGCCGCAAAGAACGGTGACAAAGTGACATCTGCATGGCACGACGCAAGGAGAGGCAGGACACAAACCGAATCACTACCGTCGGGCACGACGGTGAGGGAGGCCGAATTGAGAGCAATATTGGCGGCGGCCCAGGACATCGCAGGAAAGAGCGCGACGGCACCTCATGCCAGAATTTTTACAGACTCGCAAGCAGCGATTAACGCTACACGCAGCAGCAGACCAAAGGGCCGAACAATAAAAAAGATTAAGAAAGTGTCGACGGAGCTTCGCATACGTGGCACCGACCTGCACATCACATGGCTTCCCGGGCACAGCAAAATCCCCGGGAATGAGAGGGCACACAGGGCCGCAGCGGAAGAAATATTTCACGGCTCCGCGACTGGCCCGACCTCTCATTCTGAAACGAATGACACGGTAGACCCCGAGGAACAGGCTGAACTTGCCAGGCAGGCGAGGAAGGCCTACCTCAGAGGGTTGCTGCCATCACAAGAAGACAACATACCAACGAGCTATACCAGATGGGAAGCTGTCCGAGTCCGACGGATCAGGACCGGAACAGCATTCACACCGGCCAAACAAGCGAGCTTCGGGCTCGTCGACATCGAGGGCTCCAGATGCAAGGCCTGCGCCGGGAACAATACAGCCACACTACGCCACCTCCTCTGGGACTGTGCAGGCCTGGAACGGCTGAGGAAGAAAGCGATCCAATCTCTTCGGGAAGAGGACAGACCGGCGACGCTCGAGGAGTGGTCCCGACCCCAGGGAACACCGCAGCACAGAAAAGCAATCCTCGATTCCCTGATGAGCTACATCAGGGAGACGGGGACCCATCATCACATTTAATTTTTTTTTTCACATCATTCATTCCCTTTTTCCCCTAAAGCCCCATGCCCCCCCCTTCCTGTCTCAGGCCACCCCACCAAGACAGCCGAACCACTAATTTCATCAATAAACATAATTCAACAACAACAACGTCTTACCTTAGCACGGACTAACCGCGAACGTTGTGCTAGCGCGAGCGGCTAGCCTTTACTGCCTTGACTGGAGCACTCACTGCATGAGCGCTCATGCAGCCGCCGAGGCTTCCTTCGAAGCAGCTATCTCGCGCTTTTAGCACGCGCGGCTAACAAGTACATACTAAGGTGAAACGAAGTATAGAGTTCCTCGATATGCTTCCCCGAAAGGAACTCTATCACCAGTATAAACGGCTCTGTCTATCACCGATAACGAGCGCCACGGCTGGCGCTGCGGGGTAAAGTAGAACTATCGCTCTCACCGGCGGAGTGAGGCATACGGCAGGCCGCTCCCAAGGGGAATCCTAATCGAGTGGCCGTGGCACGTGTAACCTGTGCCATGATACGTGGTCGCTATGGCACGCGCTGGGCCTTCATAGTCAGTTTCATGAACTCTAACTCTTTTTATGGACAACGAGACAGATGGTGTACTGATGCAACTTGCTCCTCCACTGTGGATGTAAAAAGCTTCCAGAACCTCTCGCGTTGTTTTGTCCCGGTGTTTTCCCATAACTGTGGTGGCATCAAAAGATGGTTCACTTTGACATTCTTTACAGTGAAGTGAAAAATTCCCACCCACCGTGGCTCTGAGGGAGTGGTCGTGCTCACGGAGCCTGTCGTTTAGGCAGCGTCCTGTTTGTCCAATGTAGGAGTTGTTGTCCAACAACTCCTACATTTGTTGGACAACTCCGTTTCTCCAACAAAGAGTTGGAGTTCATGAAACTGACTATGAAGGCCCAGCGCGTGCCATAGCGACCACATATCATAGCACAGGTTACACGTGCGATTTATGGTGACCAAAATATTCTTCTTTCTCTTTTTCTTCTATTAAAATATCTAGTTGCGAGTCAGCGCTCTGTTCTATCCGGTGTGTCTCTTCCCTTTTTGTCCTTTTGCGCTGTGTATTTGTCACTATGTATAACCAAAGCCAACTAGCCCAACTTTCTACTTTATTACAGTTTATTATTAACAAGCTTCTATAGATGTAAAGTTGGTCATTGGTCGGAGTGGCACGCCTTGTACTTAGCATCTACCATCCTACTGCTTTGGAAAGGCAACCCAGCGGACTACTTTTTCGAGTTATTTTTTCTTTAATTTTAAATAGCTCTCGTTAAGTTTAACACTTCATTTCTGAGAGGCACACTAGAAGGTATTTCTATACAAAAGGCTGCTAAAAGCAGCTTGACGGGGTGTGGGAGCCCGTTGCAACAACAGCAACTTCAAAAGCAAAACAAAACACAAACAGATCTAGTAACACAATATGCATCAATGCAATAACACAATATTGCACGACTATATAAAAACACCAACAAAAAATATAAAAAAAAGATTTAAAAATGTGGATGAAATGCGAACGAAATTGGCTCTTGGAAAAAGAAATGCATCTCTTTAACAAAAAAAAAAACAAAAAAAAAACATTTGTATGGAACTGCCGAGAGGTCGTAGTGCAGGGATTGTAAAAAAGTAACTACCGCTACCTGCAGGAAACAATAAAACTACAGGTATTATTTTTATGTATATGGGCTTCGGAGTCACCCGATAGAGAGTTTTCAGCAATGCGATGACCAAGGTTCAATGGAGGGCAGGAAAGTCGCATGTTAACAGCTCACGTTCCCCGCGTGATCTTGAGCCAAGTTCACGGAGACTCAAATTATGTCGATGATGTTTTCAGCATTGCAAGGTTGCCCTTTACGAAAGAATCAGCAATCGATATGTCGCTTCGCAAGACAAGCAAAGACATGGAAAGAGCAGCAGAACTAGATGCATCCAGTCCTGCACAAACTGCGCCAACACTGAAACGAGAAGTCGGCCTCTTCAGCGCCATCGCCGTACTCATCGGGATGACGATCGGTAACTCTCTGAAACAAAAAGCATCTTTTAGAATATGCGACACACGCTGGGGCGCTCAGCAGGACGTTTCAGTTTCTCAATAGACCGATCTCACCGAGCGTTCGACGCATGCGCGAGGCAGCCATAACTTTAGTTCACAGGGGGCAATCGGCAGTGCACGAGACTGCTCGTGCCCTGCCCGCGCGGAGCTCCAGCGAGGTTGTCGCACTTGCAGAAAGACTAAAGTTCCCTCGATGCATTGCGGCAGCGGTGGCGTAGTCAAACTGCCTGGTGAGATCGGTCTATTGATGGCGATAGGAAGACTGTAACTTTTCCTTCTTCAAACATCATATGGATTCCCAGGTTCTCTGTTTTCGTTCTGTTTAAGAAACAGCGATTTGCTTTTAGGGCGCACTTTTGTAAAGCGAAGGCACATACAGTTTTCAACAATATGAAAGACCAATTCTACGGGGTAGTTTCATGTGGCTGTGCTGTGTTCGCTTTAGCTAGTCTCAGATTTATTGAAACAAAAAACAATAAAATAATTTCTTAATTCTCCTTTTTTAATTTTATCTTTCAAAATAAAGTGCATATGACCCAACTATGCTCAGCTCCAACTCATATATACTGCTTTGGCGAATGGGTATCTTATATTGTACAGGATTTAGAGCTAATAGGCCTACCGGTGAATGTTTAGTGACTTAATATGGTCGGTGCAGCTGATTATCAAAAAGGAAAAAAAAAAAAAAAGAAACACAATGTTTATTCAAGCGAACATACAAAATGTCATCTATAATATTAGAAGTACTGTAAACGTTGCTATGTATACGTGCCTAACTTCTCGCGTCGGCAAAAAAAAAAAAAAAAGTGTACGTCGCCTTTAGAACAATTTTTTAAGAAATGCCTGCGCGTCTACTTACCTGCAAAACGCTCAAAGAGCCAATCTCTGTGATCTACGAAATCAGCTCAGCGAATGATGAGGCTGAAAGTCTGTTTAGATCTCAAAATTAAGTCTGCGCTGTGGCATTACGCAATGTAATCATGACGCTTTGAATTGCGTTCTGCCCCAGCGCAGACTTCATTTTCAGGCCTAAACGGATGTTGTGCCGCATCATTCGCAGAGCTGATGTCGTAGATCACAGAGATTGGCTCTTTGAGTGCTTTGCGGGTAAGTAGATGCCTATACTTCGTTTCAGCTTAAGTCCGAGCGCGGCCGATGTTATGAGCCGAAGGGCCAATCAAACAGCGAACGAGGCACAGCGTCATGGCGCGCTCTCTGCAGTTGATAGGACTAGCCGGTATTCGCCGTCTCTCTGTGCACTGCTCCTCCGCCGGCTAGTCAAGCGCAGAGAACACGCCATGACGTTGCGCTTTTTACGCTGTTTGATCGGCCCTTCGGCCCATAACATCGTCCGCGCTCGGACATAAGGTGAAACGAAGTATAGGCATTTCTTAGGGTGAAGGTTTGAGATCTGACGCTGAGCATAAAGATTAGCACATTTATAAGGGAAGCAAGGGTTCCAAAATCAGGCTTTGGCGCATCGGAACGTCAGGAAAGGCACTTCAATCAAATGGCCACGGGGAGAACACGGTGGTATGTGTGTGTGTGTAAGCGTTGTAAGTGAAGATGGGGGAGGGGGGATAGGGCCAATAGTAGACCACAGTGGGAATGCGTTATGACAAACCGTCAATGGCACATCGTCTTTCGTTGAGGTCGGGGGAAACAAAGCACGCGGGCGCATCTGGAGGGTAAACAAACGCACGACGTGTTAAAAAAAAAAAAAGCAGACGAACTTGCACTCCGTGTGGCCCTTTGCCTCCCTTATCACCCGGGTGAAAGATGCTGAGTCACTGAGCAGCGGACGCGTGCGCAGCGTCTGATATACGGTAAACAGAGCTACAGCGCATGTTCAAAAGGCGTTCGACAGCCGAGCAGACAAAATGGGCAGCGCGCAGACGGCAATTTTTTTAAGGGTCTATAGAGACCGACACCTGATAGAAACGCGGAGCGTGGCAATACCCGAGTAAAATAAACCAGACCCTACGTTTTCTAGACAATGGGGAGCGCAAGTTCTTCTGCTTCCTGCGCAGGGGTTGCAGTGACGTCAGAACGACGAGCTCTGATTGGATCCGATTCCTAGACCTCGAGGCAGCTATCATTGATGTCTACCCGCTATCCTTCCAATCGTAGCCAATCAGAGTTCGGCATCCTGACGTCGCTACAACCCCTGCGCTGGAAGCAGACGAACTTGCGTTCCACATAGGTCACGCGTAGTGTAACAAATCCGATTTCTACTTCTGGTCAAAACGTCTTCTTGGGCTTGCCAGTTGCAGAAGTCTCTTCGTATAGATTGCAGCTCAGTTCAAGTATCGACTCTGCGTGAGCTTTTCCTGAATGTAGAGTACACAGATATTTCGATGTCGTAAGCTCTTAGTGGCACTGCGCACACATCATACAGGGGACACGGACTTCTGCGCACACATTTATGACCGAATTATCTGCAAACACTCCTCAAAGATGTTAGAAGAAGGTTTGCCTCATATATATGTATACCTCGAACATGTCTCCAGAATATTTTATGACCAACCTGAAAGTACCACCGTACAAAAAAACAAAAAGAGAGAGCGCACACCTGAGACGGTGTTCGCAGTCTGTTTTTGTATTATGTATTAGGGGTGTGAGTGCGTCTTTATTTTACATGGGAGAATGTACGCTCGATTGCTTTTTTGAAAGTGAATACTGAATGTAGCACCGCTTTGCAAAAAGTGATAGAGAAAAAACAACTAATGGTGAGTTTAAAACTTTTGAAAACCGCACATTTCTGAAACGCTCACCGCGATGTCGCGCTTGTGTGGCGCACATCACTGACGATAAGTTGTTGTTTCCGGACTAATAACTTTTAATTATACTACAGTGGCTTAAAGCGGGTAGTGTAGTTACCGCGTAGCCTCCACCATGCATCGGGAACGGCCGCTCCTTGGAAGACGGTGTAGGTGGCGCTTCGATCCGCAGCTCTGTCAGGGTACCTCCATCGGCCGGCAGATAGAGGCACCCTAACAGGCTTCAGAACTAATATAAATACCTCAAGAACAATTATTTGTTTCCAGTGATCTTCCAACGGCGTGATTTGTGTTCGAAGGTGAATAAAATTGTGGAACTAGCAGACGACAGTGTTGTTGACAGCTGCGAATCGGCCAGAGCCGGCCGGAGCTGGCCGGAGCCAAGCTGGCCAAGCGGTCAAGCCGGAGCGATAGCCGGAACGACGGTGCTGCAAGCGCCAGCGCCATTCGCGGCCGTCTTCCAACGCTGAACCGCTTCTACGGTTTCGTTAGTTACACTACCGCATTTAAGCCACTGTAATTATACTAAGCCCGCGCGGATGGTTACCATCAGAGTGTCAAATAGAATTCGAGTTTTTTTTTTCCCCCTTTGTGTTAATGTTACCTGTTCCCGTTTTACTGTTTACGTAGTAGTCCAGAAACGCAGAGTTGCTTACGAAGCATAAGCCGTGACTCCTTCAGAGCTGTGCACTACTAAAAAGGCTAATAATTGTTTCGCCTCCTTCTCAGGGTCTGGTATATTCACGACTCCAAGCATCGTGTTCAAGAACGCTGGTTCTGCTGGCATAGCACTTTTCATATGGTGCTTGGCTGGATTCAAAGCCCTCGTTGGTAAGGAGAAAAAACGTATACGGTAAGAAGGTGGAGAAGAGGAGGATATGAAAGCGTGCGGTGACTTCAGAACAGTTTTGCACGCGTTACTGAAAAAAAGTAACCGATTACGATTACAATTCCTTGATTGAAAAATGTAACTCATTACAGTAATCGTATACTGCATCGCAAAAGTAATTGAATAGTTACCACAAAGTAATTGATTGCTTTTCAAGTTACCTTGTTTTTACTTTTCTTATATAAAAAAACTCGTTCATGTTAAAAGTGGTTACATTTGATCAAATCATTAGGAACTACTGCAGCCTATTTTTTTATTTTATAACTCCAGAGAGAGTGCACTTGACCTGATAGGCGTGCGTAATGAGAACAAAAGAAGCTATTGCTAATAGAATGTGTCATTTCCTTCAATAATAGAGATAGAAATTCTTATCCTTCTGGTACCTTGGTACCTTTTTTTTAGTTGTTCAAGGTGTCACATAAACGAGTGACGCACAAGCAGAAAGAGATGTTTTACGAAAGAAAAACAAAAAAACTCAGCTCAATCATTTTAAACCTTTTGAAAACATATGTTTTCGAAAAAAACTAAAATAATTCAGTCGAGTGTTTGATTACTTGTAATTGATTACAGAAAAATAGTAATTGAATAGCAGAGAACGTTTTAGCCTAGAAAGAAAGTAATTGAAGCGTTAAAAAGTTACAGTGAAATGTAATTTATTACAATGTAGTAATCAGTTACTTGTAACTCGTCACGTATAAGTCAGCTTCTGACTGCCGAGCTCTGATTGGAATGACAGTGAGGTAGATGCAAAGGATAGCTTCCTTTGTCTCCTACCTTTGCCCACCAGCGCGCGTCAGCGTCAGTGCCTGCGCGTCGTGCAGCGTCTCACCACAAGCGAGATGCTGGTACGCGTGGCGTCGCCAAGACGGACGCGTCTGACGCTTTGCGGCGCCTCTCGTCGACCTGCGGAGTTTTCTGCCGCTGGGGGCGGGTCGGGCGGGGATCCCTTAAACTATGATGTCATACGTACGCCCTGTTTTTTACACTCGCTGTCTCATCAAGCAAAAAAATGCAAGGTTTGCGCACTGCTCACACGCTGCTCAAAATAGTTCGAGCAAGATTTGGCTTTCGGGAAAAGAGACGACGCCTTTAGAGTTTCAAACAACGTGTAATTCTGGATAATGTGCATCTACAGATATCTAAATTCCCCGTAAAATGGGAAACTATGGTACTTTTGGTGACTGTTCGCGAAAAGGTGGTATTGATCAGACGGTCAAAGTAGTACCTGTATCTTCCCGTGACGCGTACAAATTGATTAAGCTCAGAATTAGTAAAAGCAAACGCTCATAAAAAATCTTTTTTTTTTTTTTTTACTTGCAGAAGTTCTTTGCTATGCGGAGCTCGCCACGCTCCTGCCAGCCGCGGGAGGTAGCTACGCATACATCACGGCAGGAAGCCGATCGCTGGGAAGATACGGAGACATAATTCCGTTTATGTACGCCTGGAGCTGTATGATCATTTCTGACCCAATGTCTGCGGCTTATCAAGGGTTGACGTTTGCGAGCTATGCCCTCAGTGTCGTCTATGGAGATTGCGTCCCGGCCTATACGACCAAACTGATCACGGCACTCACCTTTATCGGCAAGTAACAATGATCTGCGTTCAGCGTCTTTACGATATCATGCTCGTAAGAGATAATATTGTGATGGCTCCATATTTCTCCGGTGTAACTTGAGAATACTGGGCGAAATAAACAAGGACAGAGATAGGCAGTAAACAAGACGAGCGTTGAACTTTATTGGGCAGTACAAACCGAACACAGTCAAGTTCAGCCCTTGTCTTGTCTACTGACTATCTATGTCCTTATTGAATGCGCGATGTATCAAGAAGCTGTAAGAATGAAGCAACTCGCCTGCATAGTCACTTTTTATGGTGCTGTATTTTTGTGACACAATCTTGTTCTGGTACCATATTCTTTGGTACGATGGTGTTACAAGCTCGTATTCCTAGGACGTTGTGTTCTTATTGCATTATGGTCATGTGATACTACATTTTCATTGCACAATGTTGTTATGACACCATATTTTTAAAGCAATATGCTGCTATATCTTATATTGCTCCCATGACAGAATATTTTAATCATCGTCATTTCCGTTTCAATAACACCAAAATTTTTTTCGTAAGACGAAAAATATTTTGGTGACAGTGGGAAGCCTCAATGTCCTTCTTCTTGTCTATCCGCCAAAGGGTGGGGTACCTGTATATGTCAAGATTCTCCGGCAAGTGTAGAATATGACATATAAAAGGAGATTAATATACCTATTAACATACATTAAAACACCACCGAAAACGCTGGGAGTTTGGTAGCGTCAATAAGACTATAGCGCATGTCCTTCAAGGAAATATGACATAGAATGAGCTGCTACACTAAAAACAAAAATATGTATGTCAAACTTAGAGCTCTGATGGATACGTGTGGACAATAAAAGCGTACTCGCTCACCCCCATGCAGGACAGATATGTACTAGTTTTGTCGTAATATTTGGTGTAAAGTTTCCAGCACTGCGAATTCTTATCTAATATCTCCATCCGTCTTCCTGTATCATAAAAGAAAGTAAAACTAAAATGAAACCATTCTTTGTTAAAACAATTTCCTTAGGTCAACCCATTGTGTTTGATAGCTGGCCTATAGACGAATAATAAAAACATACATCATTTTAAGTAGGGCTGGACATTTGATCGATTAACCTACCGATTAATCGATTAATGTTTTAATCGCGATTAATATTTTTAACCGGTTAATCAATAATATTTTAACGAACCAAAATAAAGTAAAATAAAGCGCTTTCACCACGCAGACAAGGACGGGAACACCTCTATGAAGGGCAAACTTTAGGTCAAAGTTTAGCCTAAAGTAAACTGTAGGGGGAAGATTTGTAACTCCTGACAAGGTGCAGAAAGTTACACGCCTCCCGGTCACTTCAATAGCGTATGAGGGTCCGTTTAGCGCAGCAGAGAGACACTATAGTGTGAACAATCAAAGGAGGTTGCTCTTGCCGGATAATATCACCGAACCTTTTGCCTCATGCAGCTGAAGTAATAATGTGTCAGTGCCTTCGAACTGTTCTTAACTACACATCAAGGTTGGTTAATAATAAAACTTGTGTATTAGGCCCTTTACCTCATGTTCAGCAGGGGCAAAAACAGAAAACAAATATTATTTTTTGACTTATTAAAAATATTATGCATGGAAATTAACGAGACCGATTAATCGATTAATTAATCGATTAAAAGGTGGCGATTAATCGGGTTAAAACTTTTAATCGACGCCCAGCCCTAATTTTAAGCAGACCTCTTCAACTAAATTAACAAGAGCGCAGCGTACCAGTGGCACACTTGTTTCGTGATGCGGGAGTTACCTGATTGTACAGACTGTAAAACTTGGAGCTAAATTGTCTCTAACAAGATCATGTTAAGAACAGTTATTTCGAAAAACATTAGTCGGTGCACAGCTGTACTACGTGTGGGTGGCATAAGAAATCAGACGGGGATTGGAGGGGAGGGAGGGGGCGCTTAAAATTTTCGCGTGTGATTCACGTGAACTGCCCGTGCTGCAGAGGACGCGAGCTCGGCCGCTCAGCCGTTCGGCCGCTGCACAGAGCAATGAGCGAAGATTGTGGAATCATGGCTGTCGGAGCGGCGTCTATCGCCGTTTCAGCGCGTTGCATTGAAGCGAGCAAACGAGCAAGCCAGCAGATAAGAAGTTGCTGTAGAAACAACAATTGTAGGTTGCCTATGAATTTCGATAGCCCTTGTCTAAGAAAACGCCAAGGACGACGTCTCAGGCGACATCGAGGACAACGTCGTAGAGGATGACATCAAAGACGACTCTAGGACGACCTCTAGGGAAATCTTTAGGATGACCTCAAGGACAGCGTTAAAGTACCGCCGAAAACGCTGGGAGTTTTGTACCGTCATAGAGGACGAAATCAAAGCCGACGTCTAGGACGACCTTATGGACGACGTCTCGAACGGCGTCTACGACGACCTCTGGAACGACCTCAAGGATGACCTTTTGAACGACGTTGAAGACGACGTCAAGGTCGTCAGGTCCTTCGAATAGGGTGAGAATGTAAAGGAGTGTGAGAATGTGAGCTGCAATGGCCTACTGCACATACCTCCGCGCATTAAGAGGTCAAAAGATCCAAGAAATTTGGGAAAGAGGGGCGGGGGAGAGATAAAGAATGCTATCGCATTAAAAGGACGCGCGTGCGCACTGCGCGTTTCTCGGTAACAGGCACGGCGCGCCGTGAGGGAGAGCAGTGATGCAAATCGGTCGGCACTCCGGTGTTATCTGCGTTACGTCACTTCCATGACCAAGCGTTCGTAAAATCGATCTCCCTAATTTGCACCTCCTTCCAAAAGCGGAAAAAAGACGTAGTTCTACGTCAAAAAAAAAAAAAATCATCAGAAGCTCTAGAATGTTAGCCAATGTTAAGAGAGCAATGGAAGAATAGAGAGTTTTCTGAGTGGCGCCACCTCCAATAAAAGAAGGGTGGTAGGTTTGCTCGTATTTCTGGCAAACGCATTGAGGTGACGCATCATGTCTTTGGACCGCAGGAGGCCAATGAGAGCCACTCAAGCAACTTGAAATGTATCGTCTTTTCTTTTTTTAATTTTGTTAGTGCGTTATGTATTGTTCGCTTTGTTCACTGCGCCGTGAATCTGCGAAAGATTTTGTGATACGCGAAAGAAATGTGTTGCTCTTTGTTGCACGGCCTTAGTTCAGTCCTGAAAGTTCTCTTAGAGGATCACAAGACAAAGGCAGCCAGCGTAGATACACGCACGAACCTTGACTTCAAAAATATGTGTTGTATTCTGTTTGTTAATCCGTCTAATTTAACGCACCTAGTGAAAGTTAGGAAAACAAAAGTGCGACATAAAAAATATCGAAGGCAAGTGTCGCCTGTAGTGTAATATGTATTGTCTAATATAACCCTCTCTTGCTTCCATAATTTACACATCAACACGCTAAACTATCCACATTAAAAGTGTATAGGCCTTCTTGACTGGCATTGTTCAGGAACATAGTTTATCTTCGACAACGATTACGACAATGAGCTCACTCATGCCCTCAAGAAGCAAACTTCTCTTTTTGTGGAAATGTTGGCTGAGGATATGATGCATCCAGGAGGTCCTTTCTCGTGGTTTTCCAGAAGCAGTCTGTTCTAACTTAGTATTCGTGCTCTTTATTATTATTATTATTTTTTTTTACAAAGCGTTTTTACATTTCTGTTATATTCGTTGAGCCCGCATAACCACTGCAAAGATTGGGTAAGCCCGCGTTCCACCGGAGAAATAAAGCACTGTCTTAAAGCACTTTGGTGCAAATGGCTCTATCGTTTGTGAATAAAAAAAAAAATACGAAGCTAGTAAAGTACGTCCAAAGACCTGAGACAAACTATGGGGACGACACAAACAACGGCCTCCGAGACCGTTGTGTGTGTTGTGTGCGCATTGTTTGTTTTTGTTGTGTGTGTGTCCCAAAACCAGAGACAAAAAGAGACAACGGTTTCGTTTGTTGTCCCTGGTTTTGAATATCCGAGATGCGGAAGGTACGCCTGTTTATCCTTTGTTAATTTTAGTAAAGTACGAGTTTATGTACCTCATTTAGCACTAGGCACTGCCCTGAACTGCATCTCCGTGAAAACGTCGGCACGAGTTCAAGATGTCCTGGCAACATTCAAGTGTGCTGCCCTGGTCTCGATCATCGTGAGTGGAGCCGTCTCCGCCTTCCGAGGTAATCCACGCATATACAGCAACATTTCATTTGATAAAACAGCGCTGTCTTTAATTGTATCGTAATTGGGTTTCACAGCAACGCATGTGCTTTTCTTGTGCTGCAGTAAACAACCTCTTGGACGCCCCACTCTTCAGCGGCGTCACAACAGCATCAAACATTGTGCGCGCAATATTTGCAGCCGCCACGAGCTACGGAGGATGGTATATTATAATAGTTTTCTTTCTGTTCACCAGCGTGCATTAGCGAAGAAACGTGAAATTAGACTGGTTTGATGTTTGTCTTTGTAGATTGACACCAGAACCACTAAATAAGTTAAACTTCAAGTTTTCCTCACTTCAGTCCATTGTTACAGCATACATTTCTGGACAGTTTTCTGAATCCTTATTTTGAATTGCAGGAAACGCTTTTCCGTCCTCTAGAAAAGTGACGATTTCAATTCATTTGGAGGCGCTATAGTTGTGCGCCGCAAACTGTGCCTTCAGAGTAGCGATGGAAGACCTTCTTTTTGCGAGTAATAGCAACAGATAATTGGAAAGCGAGGGTGATTCTTACCGAGCTTTTGTCGTCCCCAACTGCGTAAACCAGGCAACGTAAATTACCGGCAGTGACGGGTCTTTAAACCATAAAGTGGCACTCACACTGTTCGTAAATCTTGCAAAAGACTCGGTGTTCGCTGCAGAAATGGTGACAGAATTATACCCGGACACCCCTGAAGTATGTTCGAAGCGTATTTTTTGCCTTATACATATGTATGCGTAAAGGTTAAAGAAAAAATAAAAGTTTTAACGAGTTAAAAAAAACTGAACCGACAGGTCTATCCAATTTCTGACTTCGTTTTTTTTTGTTTTTTTTTTCTGCGCTATTTATTCTTCAAGATGCATCAAAAACGAATCCAAGTTTGTGCCCACAGTCTGCTGACAGTTTTAAGGCAGGAAATGCTTTTTTACGCTACCCCAAATCCCAGAAATTGTGTCCATCCCGACATTTTGCGCTTGATTTAGTAGGCAAAGTCACGTCACGTGACATCTACAGTTTAGGGAAATCGACTGCACGTTACCTATACATCAGCTCAGTCTCCCCGCTAAATTTAGCGACGAAATTCACGTCTTGTGGCCAAAACATCAGTTCAGTTTCCCCGCTAAATTTGACAGGAAATTGATGTCACGTGACATTAACACAAATTAAGTTACACGGTAGATTTAGCAGGGAAGTCACGTCTTTTGGCCCAGACACCAACCCACTTTTTCCGCTAAATTTAGCGGGGTAAATCGGCGTCGCGTAACCTGACGTCACGTGACCTATCCAACCATTCAGTTTCCCGTCAAACTTTAGCGGGAAAATATACGCCAGGTGACACGCCCTTTCCCTCACCAATTCTCTATAATGCATTCCATGCATTATTGATTGATTGATACTTTGATTGATACTTATTTATTGCGTGCCCAAAAACACCATAATGGTTTTGACATTGGTGCACAGAAGTCAGATTCCTATGAAACATGCAAACATATGGAAACCACAATAGTCATATTAGAACAGTCAGCATAATAAAACAGTCGTAACAAAGTACATAAAATACACATCAGGTGTTAAAGGTAAAATAAGGCATGAAAAAAAAAATCGTGCTGGACAAGGAGGTTGCATGATGTCTGAATACGATAGATTGGTGACTCCTTTAATCGCATGTCGGGGTAGAACATGTCGCACTGTCGCGTGAATTTCGTTGGCACACGTAACTTTATGCTGTCCAAAAGGTCAGGTACGTCAATTGCACCCTGGATAAGCTTTTGTAGAAAAGCCGCATCTCGGCAATGCTTTCGGTCATCCAAAGTGCTGAGATTCAAAATCTTAAGCAGAGAATGGTGGTCGAAGTAAAGTCTCCTGTGGAAGTATCGATCATAGACTATGCGAACCAAACGCCTTTGCACCGCTTCAATACGTCTAGATTCAGTCTCCGTTAAATGGTTCCACACGACAGAAGCGAATTCGAGCCTGGGCCTGACCAGAGCACAAAATAAACGTAATATGGCCTCAGGTGCTTGGAAGTGCCGAGTCAAACGGGAGATCATACCAAGCATTTTGAACCCGGTACCACAAATAGTAGTTACATGAGAACTGAACGTCAGTTTGCAATCGACTAACACCCCGAGGTCCCTGATCATATCAGTTCGAGTAATAATACAGTTTCCCAGCGTGTACTTAAAATGTAAGGGATTTTTACGTCTAGTTAGTGAGATGACTTTAGTTTTGTTTATATTCAAAGGCAAACGGTTGGATAAGCACCATTGCAAAATACTCGAAACATCAGACTGTAACGCATCACAATCTTTTTCAGAACAAATACTTGAGAATAACTTAATGTCATCGGCAAATAAAAGCACTTTAGCAAACTTTACACACTTTAAAATATCATTTATAAATACCAGGAACAACAGTGGCCCCAACACTGACCCCTGGGGTACGCCTGAAGTTGGGAAAAACGGATTAGATAAAACAGTATCAACTCGAACAAAATTTTTCCTCGATGACAAGTAACTATAAACCCATTCACAAAGTTTAGGGGCGAAACCATATTGTTTCAATTTATGTACAAGCAAAGCATGGTCAACCTTGTCGAAAGCCTTTGTAAGATCGAAATATACCGAGTTAACCTGCCCTCGGTTTGAAACGACCGGGGCTGCGTTGTGTAGAAAAGTACATAGGTTAGTTTCGACAGAGCGCCCTTTAATAAAACCATGTTGTTGCAGCGTCAGATACTTAGATAAATGAGAGAAAAGACATTCTTGCATAATGGTTTCAAATACTTTAGCAAAACCACACAGTAGTGACACAGGACGGTAATTTGATACAATACCAGCATCACCAGCTTTATGAATGGGCACAACTATGGTTGTGCCCATTACAGTTAACAGTTATAGAACTGTTAAAACAAAGGTTGTCTTTTTTTTATGTTGAATCTTTTGTAACTCTCTAAGAAGGAAGAAACAAGCCTGAGACTCTGTCGGGAGACTGTATTTTTGTCTGTTCCTTAACCGCGTGACCACGACTCAAGAGAATAGGCGATATTAAGTAAAATACAAAAACAAGAAGGCTGAGAGCAATGGTACTTCTTCACCCATAGCGCGCGACAAAGTGGGAGTGTTCTTGCAGACTGGAAGGACGATCATTATCTAAGAAGAATAACAGTTTGGTTCCTCTCGGAGAGCATGTGACGCTGCGAGTACGGAACGGACACTAAATGCATGTCATAACCCAAGTAGCAAATTGTTTTGTTCAAAATATGGTTTTTGTCTGAAAATGGTAAGGCCTCAAAAAGTTCGAGGAAGTAAACAGCTCGTGCCGGGATAAGCGCTTTCCCGCGCTCCGAAGCAAAAAAGAAACAAAAACGTTAAGAACAAAGTGGAACAAAACAAAAGCGTTCGAAATTAACGTTGTAAATTAACAAACGACTGCTCTTTTTTTTTTCACTCCGACACTTGCTAAGACGACTGATCTTACTGGAAACAAATGTGCATCATTGTTTGCATTCACAGCTCCTCGATCGCCTCCCTGACCGAAGAGACTACCAACCCGTCCCGGAACTTACCGCTTGCCTATGTGACGGGAGTACTCATCCTCACCCTCATTTACGTGCTTACGAACCTTGCATACTTCGTGGTGCTTGATGCCTCGACCGTGGCAAGTTCAGAAGCCATCGCTGTCTCCTTTGCAACCGTGACTTGGGGACAATCAGCGGCCTCGTGCATTCCGGCCATTGTCTCCGTCAGCGCTTTTGGGTCATTGTGCGCAATATTCTTCATCAGTGCAAGAGTTGAACTCGCCGCCGCAAGACAGGGTCATCTGCCCTCAGTGCTGTCCTTCATCAACGTGAACACGTCGGTGCCAATGGTCTCTTTGATAGTCCGCGGCTCTTTCTCTCTTTTGTACACATTCGCTGGGTCATTGACTTTTATCATCGATAGTGTATCGTTCGTGGTCTCTGTGAACGAAATTTTCACAATGATTTGCTTTTTCGTGCTTCGGTTCACAATGAAGGATGTACCAAGACCGATTCGTGTGGCAACTGTGATTCCTGTTTTGTACCTGACCACGCTTGTGACACTACTCGTCGGTTCTCTTGTGAACCCGTCAAGTTATTTTCAGTACATTGTAGTTTTTGTGGGCTACTTGACGGGTGGCGCTTACTACATCGTGTTTGTTCGACTGAAGACTAACTTTCCGGGAGGTGTCATGGCAACCGCTCTTGTCCAGAAGCTTTTGATGTGTGTACCATGCGTTAACCAACTTGATATAATGTTAAAAGAAAAGCTGTGATATTCATCCACACTAGAGAGTAATACATCCTGTGATTTTTGTAAATGTATAAAAAAGTTACAAAGATGTAACTGGAGAATTCAAGGAGTCGCACTCTACACAAAATTGGCTTTCATCATGGCAACTTGCGGGTCTCAAATACGCATCTGCCTTCTCGCTCGACGGTTTTAGGGGGGAAGGGGGGACACAGTCCTCCTGGATTATTTTGTACGGCTACGGTTTTATGAAGGGCCCTTGCCCGTACTTTAGAAATGGCACAGCCAAAGTTCGAATATCGTCTACTTTTGGTGGGGAGTTTTGCAAACATCTCTCTTTTTCACTGCAGAGTTTTTTTCTGAGTCTTCTTATCTCAAAAACAGGAAAACATCGAGTGAAAGCCTCTATACGTAAAGTTTTCTAAATAAAGTACAAAAAAAACGCAAACAGCTCTTTCTTTAAAGAAACACACAAACTTGAAATTGTAATATATATATATTTTTAAATACCGCATTTCTTAGAAGTATAGTTTTCGAGACTGTCCTTTTCTCAGATTTTTCTTTAAATTTCACGGTTATATGTTTTCTATGTTTCTCATCTTAATCTGCGATAATTCAATAAAATAGTAAGGAGTCACATTAGCTTTTAAATATTCTGATGAAAACTGTCAAAACATTTCCATCATGTAACCAAAGTATTTTTCCAAAAATAAGCTATTTTCAACATGCCGGCTTTCGAATGCGTTTTTCTCAGTTTTACTTTTTGTGATTAAATTTGTGTTCGGAAAAACTATCATTTGATAATAAATTGGCGTATGAAGCGAGTTCTTAAAGTGTATATGCTGAAATGCTGTATAAGTAACGCGGCTGTGTGCTTATTTTCTGCATTTTTATGGTCATTTGTCATGAGAAGCTGCAATTCTTTCAACATAATGCATGCAAAAAATAAAAAATAAAAAAACTTTTTTCACGTTTTTTTTTTTAAAGTAGTATAAGTTTTGTAATTTATTTCCGCAGCTGCGTGACATCTGTATTAGGCTTCATGTTTCACCAAGAGAACTGGCCGTTACCCATTCAGTTTTCCAAACTATAACTTTTCTTAGGGTGCACGGTGTTTATTTGACAGAGTTTTTATGTAACTTTTTAAAGGATAAATTTATGAACTTAGAACTTCGCAAGTCATCATCCTTTTCAGCTATGCATTTTCCCAGTAAATTTCATACAAATAAGTCTAATGGTTAAAAGTAGGGTGCCTTCATGTGCGCTTCGCATGGAGTGATGCCAACTGCCTGTTTCCCTTTCCCACACCCTCTTCCACCGCCATTTTGTTCGTCTCATTGTTTCCCCGTGCGCCGGAAAGTGGCCTTTGTGTCCGTCGGTCCTCCAATCCGAGGGGGAAAATGCTAATTCTCCCTCCGTGGGTTCCACAACGCTGCTCCGAACTTGTGAGATAAGCTGCTTGTTTCCGGGAGGGTTATAAGCCCCACAGATTATCGCCGAGAACTAAAATGGCTGCTGGTTTGTCGGTGAGTGGTATTACAGAGGGTGGCATCACCCTAGCAAACCGCACATGAAGGCTCCCGAGTTAAAAGGGTCACCTTCCTTAAAGGGGCACTGAAGTCGATTTTGAGATCGTACTTTTGTTGTGACAACTCAATCTAGATGCTCAATGCCTCCCAACAAACCCGAAATCACAATCCTACATAGCTTATTTCCTCGCTAAAAGCGTGTTCAAAGATCGCGACACGCGCTTTTTGGGAAGAATATTCTTCCGAGTCAAGTGTTCGACGAAGAGCGCTTGTCGGCGAGTTGTAAGCGATGGCTTCGCCCCCGGAGAAAAAGAGGAGTCTTATCCGAATGTGAACATATCAGACTCTCTTCAAAATGAGTTACAATAAAATCATTAGGAATCTGCGCCTATTGTAGGGCTTCCATTGGTCCACACATGGTAGTCCGCGAGAGAAAAAAAAAAGAGTCAACATGTTTTTCTCTTGCTCTGAGATCAAAAGGCTGTTTTGTAATATAGGACTTGGTATATATGTGGGAACTAACACATTTTAAACAATATAAGATGAATACGACCATTTCCAAAAATGACTTTAGTGCCCCGTTAAATGTACAACCCTTACTACATCGAGTGGTTAACTTTTCCCTACGCAAGCAGAAAACTTCCCCTTCAGTTATATGTTACCAGTTCAAAATGACAGCCGGTTTTCAAACCCTCATTGGTTTGGAACCCTTGCAAACGGCAATCTGCATTCCAAGGTGTTAACGGAGAGTTTTCTTAGTGTTCCATAAGAGAGGAGGAGAGGGGGGGAGGTTGATGATCGACACATTCCACGGCTAGCGGTGTCGAATGCAATCGTGGCTCTTCGTCGCGCGACGTTTTGGTGGCATATCTTAGCACCCCCCCCCCCCCCCCCGCCCCCTACACCTAGTCACATCTACGCAGATATTTACAACTTTTAGGCGTAGAATTCTTTCAGTATAGCGTTAAGAGGCGAAATGCAAAGAATTTGAGTAAAGGTTTTAGGCATTTGCGTAAAAAAAAAAAAAAAAAAAAAGGTCCGATTAATAAGGTGCTTAAAGGAAAGCTTATGAAGCGGTTTTTCTCTTCAAGCGTGGTTCACATGCAGCGATTTTGGCCCTAGAGCTTCGCGATTTCTGCCGTCGCGGCGCTCGTGCCGCTCAACCGCTGGTGCTGACCAGAGCGCCGCGACGGCAGAAATCGCGCCGCTCTAGGGCCAAAACCGCTGCATGTGAAACACGCTTAAGACTCGGCACCGCTTTAGCACCACAATAAGACACCAACAGGATTCCGAATCGTGGCAGCTGCTGCTCTCGTGCAAATGGGCGGGCTTTCAGCGGTGACGTCACAACTCCAGCTAGAACTCATGTCCAATTAGTTAGAACACGAGTTCCCGCCGAACGCTGACGTAGCAGTCGTGTTTAATTTATGCCCTGTATGAACCTTCTTTAGTGACGCAGAAACTTCAGCTCTACGACTCGGTTATATAGGTGTAATAGATACCTGGAGAGTAGCGCCAAGCTCCTTTTATATCCGTCATTTTGCTTCAGGAAATGAACAGTTTCTGCTTGATCTCTCCATTCTTGGTGGGGCGATCTAAATTCTCGGTCACAGGTACCTTTAGAAAGACATTTCTTGAACGCCGAGATGTTGCTATCAGTACGGCCGCGACAAAATTAAGCGCACATCTTCGCAACGCCACCAAATGCCGCCCCGATGCTTGGCGGCATCGAAAAAAAAAATTAATGTCTTGAAATACACAAGAAAAACAACATCTTTGTAGGAGATCTCTAGAAATGAGCATTACTGATAGGTTGATTACATGCATTGCACCAAAGACGATTCTATTGATGAGGAATGCTCTCAGTACGATGGTGCTCTATAGCTATATTGGAGCCACTGGTTCATCACGACCCTTTCAAAAATTCGAATATTTAAAAGAACCAAAACGGCGATTACCGTGGCTTAAAAGACGAAGAAGGCCATCGACTTGCGAGGTGTAGTCTTCTCTATATCAGTTTGTGTCCGGCTAGAAGGCAAGGAAGGCAATGAGGCTAATTTCCCAGGATCCAGTGACTATAGTGTTGGCTTACCCGGCCTAACTAATCACGCTCATTGAACGAATCATGACCTCTCTTCTTTATGATGTGCGAATCTAGCCTTTGAGTGCACTCTGGCTTACACCGAAACTACAGAAAAACACCCTCGACTCGCTACAGCACACTCATGTAAACCTGCACCGCTTATTCTTTTTTTGTATATTTCCTTTAAGTCACATTATCCTTCAAACACCGATAGCAATTTAGAAAAAAAAAAGCTTTTCGTAGTGTTTTGGATAATTCTAAGAATGAGAAATGTTTGTTGGTGTTCCCAGACTCTGACCGGGCATTTTGGAAAGAACGGTAGGTGCGACTATACGCTCGGAAGACTTTGAGACCCAACATGGTGTGAGACGAACCGTATACCGGGTTGGTAAGAACGCAGCATAATAATGGCTAAGAAATGCGGAGTAATTTGAATTTAAGTTTTAAGTGTGGTTTCGTTAAGCCGTACATAGACTGCCCAAAAAGTGCACTACCTGATTACTCGAAAAGATTCGACAAAGCTACGCCGTAGCAAAGCTGTAGATACTTGCAACACAGCTCAACCATTAACTTACAAACGAGTGTCTCCCCTCATGCAGGCTCCCCTCATGCTTTTAGTTGCGCCTCAAAACGTGGAAAGCGATCAGGTGGAACCAAGCCATTTCGATTGCAGCACCACCTTCGCTGTGATCGAAGCGAGCAAAGACACATGTCAAGGTCATATGGGCAACATAGCCCCTTAGGGCCATATTGTATCCTTTATGATTCTGACGTCAGAGGTAACGTCAAACAAAACGTCACGACGACGTCACGTTATGACGACACCACGCCGTCATCGTCGACTACGACATTGCGCGACGCCAAGATGCTGTCGCAAGGTCGTAGTGGCATCGCATCGCGTTGAGCTGTTACGCGACATCAAGTTGCCATTGTAATGCGGTCATGACATCGTGGCGCGCCGAGGACGACGTTAACGTTGACGCCCCACGCAACGTCAAACATTGCTATGACGACACGTCAACGTCGTCCTGACGTCGTCGTCGACGTCATAACGGCGTCATGACGAAGCCTTGACGGCCTGTAACGTTGTCGTCTTCGCCAACGTCAACGTCGAAGCGCCGTAACAACGAAGTCTTGACGTTGTGTAACGTCGTCGTCATTGATGACGTCGATGTCGAAGTCGAGAATCGGTCGGGATGTCGTCGTGACATCAAGTTACGTCTTGTCGACAACGACGTCGACGACCTGACACCAAGCGTCGTTGTGACTTCGCATTGACAAGGACGCCGTCATCTTGACGTCGCGTGACCTCGTCGTCGTCGTCAACGTCAACGTTGACATCGACGTCGATGTCATCGCAATATGATGCCAGAACGCAGTCTTGATGTCGTGTAACGCGCGTTGTCAACGTCGATGACGACGTTGACGTCAAGGCGTCATTGTGATGTCGCATGGCGGGGTGACGACAAGTCGGGTCGCGGTGACGTTATCTATTGACGTGGCGCCTGACATTTAGGTTGTATAAAAAATATAGCCCGGTGTTCTATTGTTTCTATGACCTTGACTAGTTTGCCGGTCGGGCTTGGCGTTGGAACGCAACGCGTTTTTCATTAAAAAACAAACAAAAAAACACGGCTAATCCGAACCACATCGCTCGTAGCGTCCGAGAGGGCGCTGCGACGAAAGTGGCTTGCATTAGCCATTTTTTTTTTCTCTATATGCGGAGGTGCAGATATAGCACTCCGGCGGCCCAAAAATAATGATAATAATTTGGATTGTGTAGATATTTAGACAGCGTGTAGTTGGTCAGCCATTTCAAAGTTGCGACGAGTCACTCGCTGTAGATCAGAAATTTAGTTAGTGCAATACAACCGCTAGCCTGGGGTCTTTAACGTGCACCACGCAGTAGTGGTACATGACCGCACGCCGGTACGATGCTCATCCAGATCTAAACGGGTAGGGGTGAGGTCGTTCTTTTTAATTTATAATTTCTAGTCCCCCAAACGCGCGGACAAGATGGCGGCGTCTGCTGCGTCGCCGATGGCCAGCGTTAGCGACGCACTTACTTTTTCGGAACGGAGTGGGAGGTATCCACTAGTGATGGGCCGAACTTTGGCCGATTCGAAAATTGGGGATTCGGCAGAGCCGAACTTTTGCCGAACTTTTCTAAAGATTCGGCGAAGATTCGATAGAAATACAATGTTCCCAGACTTAACGTTGATATTTGGTTTTTCCTGGCAGAATTAGGGTTTTATAGGTTTTTCTCTTAGCTTAAATGCAGCAAGAAATGCATATTGACAAAATTATTACTAAATATGGTGATATTCTACAAGATACTTGTATCGGTGTCGTTTTTGTGTGTTTACTGGCAATTTTAGTGACTTTTTACAGAAATGGCGTGACAACGAGGTTGGGTAGTAGATGGCGCACTCACGAATCCCGCTACTAGAGTTTTGGTTTTGAGGCCTCATCAGTTCGAGCCTGCAAGTGTGTGTACATTGTTAAAATAAAGGCAATAATACTGCGTTCTTACTTTCTCTGGGAGTCACCGTTTCGTGCGCGAAAACGAATGACACGGTTGCTGAGCCTTCACCGGAAGAGATAACAATACTATTGTAAATATGCATGTTTTTCGATTTGAGTCACTTGACGTCAGTCTTGCATGAAAGTGTGCGTCTCATATTGCAACGTCTAGTTTTAACCTTTAAAATGCCGGTTTCTGGTGTTAGGACACACACGGACGTGTAGGAAAGTGAGTAGAGTTAGGAATGGTCCGATGTGTAACGGGTCGAGCATGATAGTTTTCTGTGTTTTGTTTTAATGCAGATACATGAAAACAGCGAAACAGCGCTAATTAAAAGCAATATTATTTTGTTTTCGCACAAACTACTTGTTAACCGAAAACAAGATTGTTATAATTGCGAGCAGTGCTTTAAAGTAATTGTCAGTCAATATTTCAACTACCTCGTTGCATCACTGGAAAGGTCAAATGAAGATCACGTTATTCAGAATGTACCGCATCATTTGTCACTTGCAGAGTGCGCTGTGTAATCTGATCGATCTTCTGTTCTTGAGGCAGAAAATATTTAAGAGAACCACACTCACAAAGGTTCACGAACGCAGTTACCGTGTTGTCTACTCCACACCTCGCCATAACCACTGGTTGTATTGCACATTACGATGCTAATCGCACGACCTCATGGCGTCCATTTGCACTCCATGGCCCGTCGCGTTCTCGCGCGTGCGCAGACATTTGCCAAATGTTCGCCGAATCTTTGCCGAACTTTCCTTCAAACGTTCGACATGTGCCGAACTTTGCCGAATCTGAAGTTCGGCAGATTCGGTCCATCACTAGTATCCACAGACAATTGCAGCATGAACTTTTGTAGAGAGGGGAATGTTCAAGGAAGGGGGGGAGCTGACTTTATAACTATCGAAGCCTCTGTTGCAACACGTCGTGGAAGCCAGCGCTGCCACGAGCGCGGCCATCGTTGATGCGCTGGCCATGCGGCTTTTGACCGCTGACCTGCCCCCCCCCCCCTCACCCCCCCCCCCTCCCTTGCATTCTTTAGAACGTGCTGTGGAAGCGTTTTACTTTTTTTTTTTGTTGTTTTGTTTAACTGGGATAAAAATAGCAAAGTAGCACGTGCTAAAAAATTTTCCGAAGACAAGAAAAATTCATTTAGTTGTTTCTTATATTTTTCATTCCTTAAAATACATAAGAGTCGATGCAGTTGCTACGGACGCGCGCACGCGCCACGTGGAGCAGTCTATGCTGAGAAACGAGAACATGGCCACTGGGAACCTATGGGGACGCTGTTTTATAGACTGTCGCAAAAACAATTACTCTGTGTACCGTTACTTCTTGGCAAGACTTACTTTCCTTAAAATGTTTACCAACAATGTTGGAGAACAATATTAATCGTTCATGGACGAGGAGGTCACTGACCAGACGATTTCTTTCAAATGGCCAGCATAAAAGTCTCATAGGTAGCCTTTGTGGGTGGCGATTAAATTAGCGTGTCCAATAAAAAAGAAAAAAAAAAAGATGGGATTAGCGTCTTGTCGCGTGTGTGTTGTGCGTGTGTGTCATCTGGGTTCTAATTCCTTGTTTATGTTAAATGTATAATAATACGCGTGCAAATGTGAAATAGGCGCTGTTGAGACGTGAATGTAATCATCGTGAAGAATTCTATCCCAGCGATAAGACTTTATTTTGCCAATTTTGAATTTGACGTTGACTAGCACCATTTGTGTCTGTAAGGGCGCCATTTAGTAACATATAAGGTAAGGGCGCAACATTTAGTCCCAATGGCCTAAATGCAGAGGTGCCAAGGTTAGTCCTGGCGGCTCAACTTCGAGGGACTAACGTCAAGGGTGCAAAATTTTCTTCCTGCTCGTTAGTTCCCCCGCGGTACTAATGGCAGCGGCAGCAGCGCATTTCCGTCCCCGGAAAAAACTAAATACCTCTTTCCTTTTTCTTAAAGCGTAGCTGCCTTAAAACCCAATTTCCTGCCACAACAACCATGCGATCTGGATCAGTGGTTCCAAACTTGTTGTATTATCGAGCTTTTGACCTGTGTGCATGCTGACGGAAGGTTTTGAGAGTCGTTTCTCCTTTAAAGACACGGACAACTTCTCACAGTGAGAGCACTGCTCACACACCATACGAAAGATACGCTGTTTGGTGCAGACATGGTGACGGAAGTGTCTGCGGACGCTCCTCGTGCATACTCGAGGGATGGTTGCTTTATACATGCGTGTGCTGCGAACATGTGTGCAGCCAGTCGTTGCATACAACCATTACGGCAGAACCGTCGTACGAGCAAGAGCAAACTCCAGACATTGTCTGCTGCATCGACTGTCTTTTGTATAGTGTTTTAGAAGTGTGACCGCTATATACTAAACAATCATGGCAGAATTTATCTCGATTGATTTATCGCAGAGGTGCCGTGTTCGAAAGAACCAGATTCCGCAACATGGCTCGCTTTTGAAACTAATTATAGACCTTTCATCTCAGTAGCTGCCTGACCGGTGGATAGAGGGCGCTGACACACTGGCCACCATTAAGTGGCTTCAATTAGGTTGGTTTCGGTTTCAACGTGCACGCGGCTGTGTTGCTGTTTTATTTAGTGTTTGCCTAATTTTGTTATATAAATGTTTCCCTTGTAGCACACAACGAATGAAACAGTGGTACTGAGCCACTCTGAGGACTACGAAGTGGTTTCGAGCCTAAATTTCGGGCTTTTTCGCGAACAACTTTGATCCATCTGATTATGGTCGGCGACGAAATAGCTAAACTGATGTACGGTGAAGATTACCATAGGCTATGACCATACACGATGACGTTAGTTCCCAAAAAAATAAACAAATGAAGAGACCAATATATCATTCCGAAGAAGCAAATCGTCAGGTATATTAGCAATGCCATGAATCGGGAAGGACAGATGAGCTCGCGAGTTTACTACTGATTGTTCTGTTTTCGTGGACGCCCAACTTTTAGTGAATTTCGCAGACCAAAAAAAGTCTCGCACAATGACGCAGAGAATGTATAAAAAGAAAGTGATATTGTCATGGCCTGTTTTATTAACAAAAATAAGGCATTCAAGAAATATTTCAACAGCGCGACCTCGGCCGAGGAGAAAATTTGTTTAATTATCAACCCTGCTAAAGTATGCATAAGCAACATTTCACAATATTGGCTTTAGCAAATGCCATTTTTTATATGAGCATTTGCTTTCGGCGTAGAGAAGATAGGATAAAAGTGAACGGCCCGTTAATTTAGATCTGGTAAGATTGGCCAAATTAATCCTCAGTAAGATTGGCCAAATTAAATAAAGGGCTCAGGAGAAGTACCTCTGAAAGGTCAAGTGAAATCTAACGCTATAAGCACCACTTAATAAGCCCGTGTAATCAGATCTTTATTTCTTTGAATGGAGTCGGTTTTAAATTTTGGCGTCGCCAGTTACTGAAAGTAAACCTCTATTCGCCATCAACCCCTCTGGACTCGTTCTTTTTTTTTATTTATTGCAATAGATGACAAGCGAAGAAGTTGCGCTCTGTCTTCTAACGATTTCGCCCCCCCCCCCCCCCCCTCCTCTCGGCCAATGTACGTACCCCTATTTTTGTGGCGTGTACGACCCTTGCATGTTCTTTGCCATTTTTCGTGTTTATCACTTGAAGAAGGGCGTCCTCCCGAAACGTCGTGTATGTATACCTTACTGCCCACGTTGTTTTTGTTTTTCGAGTAGCATTGCGATTGCGCATTCTTATGCAGACGACTTTTTTTCCACGTCAAATATTGCGATAGCCGGGCACTGGCAAGAGGTAGGAAAGCGTGTGCAAAACTTTTTCGTGTACGCCCCCCCCCCCCCCCCCCCCCCCCAAAAAAAAAAAAAAAAAGAACGCGACGAACTTATATCGTGTTTTGGGTTGGCGCATAGAGACAACGCTATTTATTTGCGAATTCAAAGATATTGCGTACCGTTATTCTAAAACTCTGTACACGACGAAAACCACGAAAACAACGCGTCCGCCAAGACGTGGAGGAAAAAGCCGAACAACGAGTTGAAGCAGCCTAATGGCGGCCGCGTAAAGTGATTTCCAAGATGGCAGTGCCCATGCGAATGAGGGTAAAAAGGTTTATAGGAAAACACCACCTGCTCTCTGCTGCGCAGTGAGGAAAACCTGCGTGGCTCATTCTTTTTATATATATATATATATATATTTATTTTAAAAGTAACGTTTCCCTTCCAACCCGGATAACAGCATGTTCCCATGGTTCATTTAAAAAAGCTGCATGTAGTTTTGTCATGCCGACCTTGTGAGTGTTGAGGCAACTCGAAAGCTGTGAGGATCCTGTGGACGCCAGCAATAGCTTTAACTTGTGTATGGCTCCCAACCCAAGCTACTACATAGAAACAGCGACCCTGATATAAAAAGCTGACTACCCCCAACGACCTTAGCCTCGTCAAAATCGGATCCTTCTCAGAATCAAGAGAGGAAATTTGTTGGCGTTCCCAGACTTCGACCGGGCATTGTGGAAACAACGGAAAGTGTGAGTATACGTTTGGAAGACTTTAAGACTACCGTGCTGTGACAGTAACCTGAGACCGGGCTGATAGGAACGCACCATATGACGGGCAAGGAATGCAGAATACTTTGCCTTTAATATTTAAGTTTGCTTTCGTTACGAATAGAAAACATATGTGACGACGACCAATGCTTCTAGGTGTCCATAAAATGTCTAAAGAGTTCACTACCGGATTACTAGAGTGGATTTGACGAAGCAATGTCATAGTGGAATAATTTTAGCGATCGCCAAAAGACCTTTTACAAAAGTCCCAAGAGGCCGTAAGCGAAGTCCCGTACGCTGCTCTTTGTCCCAAAACGTGACACTGAAGAGAGGGAGAGGGTAACGCAGATACTCGCTTGCCTTCGCGCGCTCACCGTCTCCTCCGAGGTCGCTTCTGTCGTTCGCTACTGCCTGATGTACCTTGAGTTCCCGGCATTCTTTTCGGCGCCGAGAAGAGTGCTGCACGCTTTGCACAATTTCCATTGAAGAGCAGCATTGCAGACAGATATCAAAAGCACGATATGGTCCGGGCTGATGGGGTCATCTCTGAATGCAAATAGGTCCATGGGCGCTTTCTTTTTACGTGCACGCCGCATCACCAATGTAGTTCTAGAAGGAGGCTAAGACCTCAATATATCCTCGGATGCCGAAGCACCCCTTAAGCCATATGCATACTGCTCATGCGTCATACAAAATAAACAGTGTTCGTTGAAAACATGACCACAGAATTGTCTGCGGACTCACCTCCAGCATGTTCCAAGCATGTTAGCTACATACATATGTCTGCTGCGAACATGTCTGCAGCCTGTTTTCTGTTTAACGCATTAGCAGTTGGACCAAGGCTTAACGCCACGGTCACACAGCCCGCGGGAACTATACAATCACGTTCACTGTTTTAACGTGAAACGTTCTCAGGCTGGTTGCTCCAGATCTCGTGAAGCCGTGGCATATTATGTTCCATAATGCAACGCGCGGAGTGTTACATTATTGAACGTCACAGACCTACGCACCAATTCAGTTTCTCCACCGATCTTTATGTTTATTTGCTGGATCGCGTTTGCCCGCTTCGCGAATGCGACCACTGGTGGCCATCTTTTTTGTAGAGTTATATTACCTCTACATCCATTGATGGCAGACAGCGTTGTGCCAGTTGTGGTGGCAGGTTGCCATAAAAATAGCCGTGGGTGATATTTCGTTCTTGATTGAAATTGTTCAACGAAACATATTGTTAAAACCCGGCGTGAACGGTAGCCCGATCTTTGAGGATCCGGTGAAAGTTTAACAAAATCGCAGCACCGGGGAAAAGCAGCACAGCAAGTATCGAAAGTCGCATCGAAAGCAGACGCCAGTACGGAGTCTGCTTTCGATGCGAGCTGGGCTGCTTTCCTCCGGTGCTGCGCTTTCGTAGAACTTTCGCCGGGTCCTCAAAGATGGGGCTACCGTTCACGCCGGGTTTCAAGAATGTGCCTCGTCTAACAACTTGAACCAAGCACGAAATATTACCCACGGTACAGTGTACTAGACCCACGGCTATTTTTATGGCAGCCTGCCACCATAGCACTGTCCGCCATATTACTAAGATGGCTAGAGATAATATAACTCTACCAAAAACATGGCCGACCGTGGCCGCATTCCCGTCCATAGGCGGAGCGGGTCAAACCCGATCCAGCAAATAGACATAGAGATCAGTGGTTTCTCCGCTCAATTTAGCAGTGGAGTTCAATTGTTGCATTGGTCACGTGACGTCAATTTCCCTGCTAAACTTAGCGAGAAAATTAACGTCCACACCATAATTGTACTCGTTACTAAAAAAACTAAGGAATTCCATTTACATTTACCAATGGTTAAACGTAGCTAATTACAGCTATATTTACACTCCCACAAAAGTAAGTGACCATTACTTCAATAGGTAATCCGTTACTTTCGCGGCGTTACTTTCAACCTTACTGTCCAAGGGTAATTAATACCTGTGCCACACGGGCAACTCGAATGCCATTTACAACGAATGACATTTGAGCGGACGGCCAAAAAGCGCATGACACTCCGGGCGTAGCGCAAACCACGCGCGACAGATTGCGAGCTGATTCGCCGATCACACAAATGTTATCCTTTTTAAATGGCATTCGAGTTGTCCGTGTGGCACGGGTATAAGACTCCGTAAGAGACAAGACACAGTGGAAGCGTTTATTGCTGCCGCAACTCACACTTTTGTGACTTTGAGCACCACTTGGCTCTCAAAAAGTCTCATTGGACATCTTGCCTCGTTTGTATGTAAAGATGTCCGCCGCACTACACTTTAACGGTTTTTTTTTTAAATAAGCACATTAATCTTGGGAGTTTGCCTGATATTGTTTGCACAGAGAGTCCCGTTCTTTGTATCAGTGGGCTTCCCACTACGTTGTGAAGACAACCCCAAGATTCTCGGACAGGCGAGCGCCGTTACTACTTACGCCATCTATCGGCCGCCGCTGCGCCGGCGCCCGTAACTCAATGGACCAAAGCGATCTTTTTTTATACAAAGAAAACTAATCACTCAATCCCTTTGCACTTTTGTGTCACGTTTTAATACGTTGACCTCAACCTCCACGAGAATTTTTGTGGCCCTGGGTTTATATTAAGTCTGGCCAAAATGCAACCAAACTTTTACTCATTGGTTCCTATGGCGAACCGCAGAAAAATCATACGTCTTTTCAACATTCGATGCAGACCCTAAGAAAACCACACGATCAATTTAGTTGCATTTTGCTATATATATAGCCAATGTCTCTAGCTCCATGGAAACAGTTTTATTTTCAAATTACTTAAATTTAAAGTGGTTCCCCAGGGCTTTAAATACCAAAAAGAATCCGCAGTTGGTGAGGAGACTCGAGGATTCAGTGACGTTGTTGCGTTCCTAAATACATTTTTTTAGCAACATGTGTAATGCATAACAAAACGGCAACTACACTGAATATTTTCTTAATTGATAAACACAAAACCTAAATGCAGGTTTTTTTTTTTTTTTTGTTCTTATCGCGTAATTAGCTCAAATACGTTATACTTAAAGCGCTGAATAATTAAGGAGTCAAAGCGTTTTTTGATCCGAACTATCTTTTACAAAGTGTCCAAATTTCATTTCACCAGCTATTCCACTTCCAAGAATGGTATTAAAAATAAAAATGCCAAAATGAGTGGGCGTGGTCCAGACACTTTGGCAAACGGGACATGAAGAGTACCATTTATGGCGACATTTAGCACGCTGTTACTGCTAATTAATCAATCTTATGTAGGTTTGCTTCGCGTGCGCCCAAGAGCTTTTGAAACGGCCCAGTATCTCTTAAGTCATCACATCCTCAGACGTCAAAATCAGGCAAAAAAGGGGTGTGTCCCAGAAATTTGGGCATACGCGCCGCCAATTGTACCATCAATGGCGACACTCAGTACTCTATAAGCCATAATAATGCATCTCCTCCAGTTCTGCGACGCATATGCCCGAGAGCTTTTGAAGCGGCCCAGAATTTATTTAGTTATCACTCTCCAAAACTAGCCTCAACCGTCAAAATCGGCCAAAAAAGGGGCGTTTCCCACAAATTTGGGCATACGCGCCGTCCATTGTACCATCAATGGCGACACTCAGCAGTCTGTAATTCATTATAAGGAATCTCCTGTAGGTGTATGACGCGTATGCCCGAGTGCTTTTGAAGCGGCCCGGAATTTATTTAGTTATCGCTCTCCAAAGGTTGCCTCAGACGTCAAAATCGGCCAAAAAGGGGGCGTTCCCCGAAAATTCGGGCATACGCGCCGTCAATTGTACCATCAATGGCGACACTCAGCAGTCTGTAATTCATTATAAGGAATCTCCTCTAGGTCTATGACGCGTATGCCCGAGTGCTTTTGAAGCGGCCAAGAATTTATTTAGTTATCGCTCTCCAAAGGTTGCCTCAGACGTCAAAATCGGCCAAAAAGGGGGCGCTCCCCGAAAATTCGGGCATACGCGCCGTCAATTGTACCATCAATGGCGACACTCAGCAGTCTGTAATTCATTATGAGGAATCTCCTCTAGGTCTATGACGCGTATGCCCGAGTGCTTTTGAAGCGGCCAAGAAGTTATTTAGTTATCGCTCTCCAAAGGTTGCCTCAGACGTCAAAATCGACCAAAAAGGGGGCGTTCCCCGAAAATTCGGGCATACGCGCCGTCAATTGTACCATCAATGGCGACACTCAGCAGTCTGTAATTCATTATAAGGAATGTCCTCTAGGTCTATGACGCGTATGCCCGAGTGCTTTTGAAGCGGCCAAGAATTTATTTAGTTATCGCTCTCCAAAGGTTGCCTCAGACGTCAAAATCGGCCAAAAAGGGGGCGTTCCCCGAAAATTCGGGCATACGCGCCGTCAATTGTACCATCAATGGCGACACTCAGCAGTCTGTAATTCATTATAAGGAATGTCCTCTAGGTCTATGACGCGTATGCCCGAGTGCTTTTGAAACGGCCAAGAATTTATTTAGTTATCGCTCTCCAAAGGTTGCCTCAGACGTCAAAATCGGCCAAAAAGGGGGCGTTCCCCGAAAATTCGGGCATACGCGCCGTCAATTGTACCATCAATGGCGACACTCAGGAGTCTGTAATTCATTATAAGGAATGTCCTCTAGGTCTATGACGCGTATGCCCGAGTGCTTTTGAAGCGGCCAAGAATTTATTTAGTTATCGCTCTCCAAAGGTTGCCTCAGACGTCAAAATCGGCCAAAAAGGGGGCGTTCCCCGAAAATTCGGGCATACGCGCCGTCAATTGTACCATCAATGGCGACACTCAGCAGTCTGTAATTCATTATAAGGAATGTCCTCTAGGTCTATGACGCGTATGCCCGAGTGCTTTTGAAGCGGCCAAGAATTTATTTAGTTATCGCTCTCCAAAGGTTGCCTCAGACGTCAAAATCGGCCAAAAAGGGGGCGTTCCCCAAAAATTCGGGCATACGCGCCGTCAATTGTACCATCAATGGCGACACTCAGCAGTCTGTAATTCATTAGAAAGAATCTCCTCTAGGTCTATGACGCGTATGCCCGAGTGCTTTTGAAGCGGCCCAGAATTTATTTAGTTATCGCTCTCCAAAGGTTGCCTCAGACGTCAAAATCGGCCAAAAAAGGGGCGTTTCCCACAAATTCGGGCATACGCGCCGTCAATTGTACCATCAATGGCGACACTCAGCAGTCTGTAATTCATTAGAAAGAATCTCCTCTAGGTCTATGACGCGTATGCCCGAGTGCTTTTGAAGCGGCCCAGAATTTATTTAGTTATCGCTCTCCAAAGGTTGCCTCAGACGTCAAAATCGGCCAAAAAAGGGGTGTTTCCCACAAATTCGTGCATACGCGCCGTCAATTGTACCATCAATGGCGACACTCAGCAGTCTGTAATTCATTATAAAGAATCTCCTCTAGGTCTATGACGCGTATGCCCGAGTGCTTTTGAAGCGGCCAAGAATTTATTTAGTTATCGCTCTCCAAAGGTTGCCTCAGACGTCAAAATCGGCCAAAAAAGGGGCGTTTCCCACAAATTCGGGCATACGCGCCGTCAATTGTACCATCAATGGCGACACTCAGCAGTCTGTAATTCATTATAAAGAATCTCCTCTAGGTCTATGACGCGTATGCCCGAGTGCTTTTGAAGCGGCCCAGAATTTATTTAGTTATCGCTCTCCAAAGGTGGACTCAGACGGGAGAGGCCCTTTCGAGCGCACGACACTAGCCGGCCTCCAGGTGAGGCGCTTCGTGTAGAACCTGCCAGGTGGCGCTGGTGTTCGATTCCGGAGCACTCCTGCCAGCGAAGCTCGCGCCAAGCGTAGCTGTTTTTGATATTAGCGGTTCATTGGTGTGGCCTTTGAATGCTTCATGGGTGTTTCAACGTGTATGAATAAATTGGTTAAAGCTTACTTCCACAATTTAGTGAAAACTGGGGTAACCAGTCTTGCATGCTGGCGCGTAGCGCTGCGCATCCGTCTTCTTTCTCTTCGTTTTCATTGCATAGCGACAAAACTCGAACCTATGTAATCACAATGCCAAGCACTTGATAACCACAAAAACAAATTGCAAAAACGACCATAGACACTACAGAAACCATCCGAGAACGTACGCGACGCCATATCCCATGTTACAGTAGCCATGTCCTCCGGATTTCGACAACAGCGCCACTCACGGCAGTCTGCACATCTGGCTTCACACGGCCCATGGGACGCCGCCGACATTTTTTCCACTGCCCCTATATTCTAGTTCAGTGTAACTAGAGCGCCGACGTTAGAACGCGCGACTCGAGAGCGCTGCGATAGGAGCGCGCTTACCATTAGAGTGCACGTCACAAGAGCGCATGACCAGTAGAGCGCATGTCACGAGATTGATTACCTTGTCCGAAAAAGAAGCTTTATTGTAAGCAAACACTTTAAAGCACACAGCACCACTTGAGGATCGATCGGCTGGGTGCAGGAGCCGAGATTGAATGTTATTTCGAATGGTGAAGTTGTGTACATTAGGAAGTGACTTCCAACTCAACCATAACCACATTTTCTGAGTTCCATGTTTGCGAAGCGCTGCTCAACAACACAAGGTGCACCTCGCTAGACTGTTTCCTTCTACCACACAAACTTGTGGTGTAGTGGAAAGTCAGCACTTGGGCCACTAACTTTAGCGCGTCGGTGTCGTATTGGCCCTCACAGCATTCACAAACACGTTATGAAAGTGCGTCACGCACCGCTAACAAATAAATGCGCCCCGCAAACTCAATAATGAGCGGCCGCATCATCGACGTCTGTCCTGAGCCGGCTCTGCATGCCATTCGTGCATTCTTTTTCTGGACAGCATCTCCGTCGCAGAGCACACCGATGTTGCGATCGCCGGAGTACGGTAGAAGCTGGCCGTGTAGTTTCCGCTTCTTTTTTGTTGCGCGAGCGCTTGCTGCAGCCCAACGCACCACCGTCTTCCATAGCTCCGCTGCGAATCGCGGTCGTCTCAACCACCAGCATGGTCAAAACCGGCGTGCGACGTTCTTCTGTGGCGTAGGTGCAGCCCATGTATAGTACAATGGTTTGTTTTAGGCTTCATCTAGCAGTCTGAAGAGTCTAGGACATTTCGGCGCTCGAAATATTTGGTGTGCGGAGTTTTTGTTGCATGGTCATGGAACACAAAGCGACGCAAAATATCGCTTTTGTCCTTATTTTACGATTATTTTTTGCCCGAACTTCATTAAAAAATGTCATCTTCTCTTTCTGCTCGACTTTTTCGCAGATACCACCGCCCCACGGGGGTTAGAGCATGTGTTTCTCGCCTCCGACCACAATGAATAAACTTGCACCCCCGTGTAGCGTCTTTTGGAAAGCCCGGTTCAGGGACTGCAATGGTGCTCGACGATTCCTCAGGGGCGTTGCTAGCAACGCCGATTAGGTCACAGAGCAGTGAGCACACGGGTTTTGTAAATAAAAGGGGCCCACATCACCCTTTGTGCATGATTATATTTCTTTTGAAGGCAGCTGGCCTCAGACTTTATTACGTATTCGACGACTCACTTGTGATACGTGGCCGTTATAGTATTTGGGAGGGCTAGAAACTGGCATTCTTTCCGGAATATATTATTATCAAGCCACACATGCGAATAACTTCATATGCGTATGCTTATGCACGTTACATACCTATCATCCAGACATAATTATGACAAATCTTAATAAAGATGTCCTAGACGTATATTCTAACCTTTAAAATATTAAAGCATGCTATTGCCAGAAATGACGGGCCGTTTACACCGAAATATCCGTGTACCTTACGTCTTCTATGAACATGTCCTCACAGGATCACACAGGCCAATAATTGCTTGATTACACCTATCGTATATTTTCATTAGGGGGAAAAACATAGTCAAATAAGACATCTCGATAATTACATCCCTTATATTGGGTCCGGACATTCCGTCGAACGCCGTTTCATCGAACGCCGTTTCATCGAAGCCGTTTCATCGAACACCGTTTCATCGAACGCCGTTTCATCGAACGCCGTTTCATCGAACGCCTTTTCATCGAACGCTGTTACAGCCTGCAATATTTTTGCAATTTATTTTGATTTTTATACACAACGTCATCTAATTCTCCATTTTTTTTAAATCACAGTATGCAGTGACGAGATAAGTTCCATTGTGAACATGTCCTGATTCGAGAAGAAAGCCTCCATGAAACAATAACCCCTCTTCATGTCACATGAAACAATTAAAAATGAGACAAAAAAAAACAACAAAGAAACAGAAAGCACGATGTGCTTTCTGGGAAGCGGGTAGTGTTTTATGGTTTGACAGCGTGTACCTGTAACCTTGGGTTATGTGAGGATCCGAAAGGGTGACAGAGTACACCCAGGGCTTTACTATTGTCTGGTGCGGGTTGGCCTTCCTAAGAAAGCGTCCTGAAGATGATTCATAATAGGCAAAAGGGTCGGTAATAAAGTTGACAGTGAAGGGGAGGTGGTTCAGTCCAGGTGTAGCCCGAAACCATGTTGGCTGACACTTTGTGCAGCTTTTGACTCTGTAGAGTTTGAAAACTAAAAAAAAAAAAAAGCAGAAACGTTCAATCTGAGCATAAAGCTGATAATCAGAGTATCATTAAATTTTATTTCGTGTGCTCTCCTGGCAGAGCATCGTTTTATTATAAGCGTGCTGCCCTGGCAGTTAAATGCTTTTCGTGAATAAACCTTCAACTAAGCGTAAGTGTGCAAATGAGCTGGTGTGAATGGCACATTACCGAAACCCCCGGACAGCCGGTAAAAAAAACGACAGACATTCAAAAGTGTTTTAAGTGTCGGTCCTTTACGTCCAGTATCATGTTTTCTGACAGGTACATGAGCAAAACTATTCAGTAAGTCGCATACCCATTTCTTTTTATACCAATGGTTTTCATTTCTAGTAATTTGGCTCCACCCTAAAGACTGTTTCTTAAGTGACTACCTTAGTCTTGACATATGTAAGGTAAAACATCTACAAAGCACTGTTATGCCCCAAAACTCGATACAGAGAGCGAATTTTGTGCGCATGCCCGAACATCGAACGCCGATGAAATGGCGTTCGATGAAATGTCCATTCATTCGATGAAACGGTGTTCGATGAAATGTCCGCTAGCCGTCCGCAATGCCTGCTGGAAAGCTCGGGCGGCGGAGAAAAGCTCACCGGAGAAAAGCTCACCGGAGAAAAGCTCACCGGAGATAAGCTCACCGGAGAAAAGCTCACCGCAAAACTGGCAGATGCGGAGAAAAGCTCACCGCGGCCTTTGAGCAGATGCGGAGAAAAGCTCACTGATTTTTTTTTTTTTTTAACTTAGCGGATTTTGCATCAAACGTTGTAATTTAACATAATTCGCACTTGTCACTTTATTAAAGATATGTCCACTTTTTGCAATATTCTTGAAGTTCATTGGGCATATTTACTAATGCATCAGAAATTAGTAATCACCCATTCTGTATATTAGTGAAGCCGCAAGTATAAAATAAGAACATCGAACAACGGTGCCAGTGTGCAGCTCTGAAGGTCAGGGGTGGCTTGCCGTAGAAAGGCACTATCACACAAGGGCAACGTGTGGAAACACCAGCACGAACGGCTAGAAAATGTGCTTCTCCGTGAAAGAAAAAAAGTTTTGATATCCTACTGACTGTTTTGTCTTATTTTCAAAAATTAACAAAAGCTTTAAAGAGAATTTCAGGCACCGCGTTGTTGCGCACATGCACTTTCGGATTTTCGGCATTTACAGTTTCGATTTTTAGGTTTTAGGCTGACATTATTAAGTTTTCGAACTTTTTTCTGTTCTTCAAGCTCATACAAATTTGAGTTGGGCTTTCGTTGCCTACAGAGTAAGCCACAGAAAACACTCGCCCGGAATTGTTAATTTGGGAGCAATATACCCACTAAGCTTAACAAATAATACAAAAAAGGGCATTTTCTTTTTTACAAAGCTGACAATTTTTGATGATAATAAATTGATATATGTTACGCATGATATAAAAAGAAAAAAAATCGGTGAGCTTTTCTCCGCATCCGCCGGTTTTGCGGTGAGCTTTTCTCCGGTGAGCTTTTCTCCGGTGAGCTTATCTCCGGTGAGCTTTTCTCCGGTGAGCTTTTCTCCGGGATTCGGAAAGCTCAGCTATTTGAACTTCCAAACGTGTATTTACACAAAAATATCCATGCAGCAATAAGTCTCTGCACCGAAAAGTCCGTGCTCCGAAATGTCGGCACCGAAACGACCTACACCGAAACTTCCTACACTGAATTGTTCGGATCCCCAGTCTGAAGAATCCAACAACCTTGCGAATAAAGACAGAGCCATTTGACTCTCCTTGTATTTTTCTAAATTTGTAAAACGCCAAGTATCCGGGTTCATCAGAGATTTAAGTCATAACTGCAGCGACTGGCGGCTTCATAATAATATATAAAAACAAAACTTATGCAATCTTTCACAAGAGCAGTCGTTGAAACAGGGCGCTCTCCATGCCTCCCGCGCTTAAAAATATTGAATTAAAAAAAAAAAAAAGAAAGAAAGAAGCAATACTGGAACGGGGTGTGTGTGATTCATGCTGAAAGCGAGGAAGGGGGGGGGGGGGTGCACTTATCATTCTTCTTTGTTCAGTATACCAGGAACTCTGTGATAACGTTATTGCCCGTTCAAGGTTTTCGAAACGCACAATGGGTCGCTTTAGAGCCTGCTTGCGGAATTCCTTCGGGTCGCTGAGGTGGGGCTTGATGGAAGTAGGACATCCGGACGCTACAAGCTGTTCCAGCAGATGCACTGCTGTGAGGGTTTCATATGACTTCTCGCTCCTTGGCGAGCATCGCTGCACCAAATCCGAATGCCACGTGTCACTTTTCCCAGCACTGAGTCACCTCCGATGTCTCATGGTATCGAGGCGCTCGAGGGGGAAGGGGGGGAGAGGAGTCGCCACTGCGTTCTTTCTTGTGTTCGGGTTCAATGTTTCAAGCCCAAGTCTGTAAATAACGGGGAGGCTTGGGAGAAAGCTTCGAAAACCAGACAGCTTCTTGTGCAAATCGTGATTGATTTGAGCCTGAGCTACGAACTACGTGCATAATGAAATGTCCGAAAATATTTGTACCCTTTTTTTATCCCTTTCATCGCCTCATCTAAAACTTTCTGGTTTTCTCGTGCGTAAATGACATCTTTAAAACAATTGTGACCTTGGGTGTTCCCTATTTTAGACAAGCTTAGTAGCACAAGTGTGACACAAATAGGCGGCGCACACCAAGTCACTGAGCCAGAAACTTTCTGGTTGTCGCGGGGTAGTCAGCACTGCATAGTGTACGCGTGTTTGTCCTCATGCGACTACCATTATATTGCCGGAGAAAAGCAGTTCTTTTCTTGGTCCTGACATTTAATTGAAAATATGGCATAGAATATAGTTGTCCTTCGATGGAAAAGGAACTATTTCCGAAAACGAGAAACGATCTCCAAATACTATTTTAAAGCATTCAATTAAACGGCTTTGATCAAATGGCGTTTGATTCAATAACGTTCGATTAAATGGCTTCAATGAGACGGCGTTCGATGAAGTGTCCGGACCCAATCACCAGCATTAATTTGAAATACGAGTTAATCTTTCCTACCTTGCTCAGTCCACGGATAAAACCACCTCATCTGGTTGGTTGCTAATATCAATGACCTAACTTTATTATAAATGCCATCAGTGACGTTTTTGCGGTGGCTCGTGACCTGCTTCTTTGTTTCTGTTTATTATTAGTAATTATTTGTTACAGATGTACAGACTATTTTGGCAGTGTATTTACCTTCCGCTCTATAACGACTTCGGGCCACGAGAGCGCATTCGATAAACAAGTACACAAAAGTAGTAATTGTGGTCGCGTTGTCAACTCCATCCCTTGCTTAATCATGTATACAATGCGTAGGAAGAAACGCGTTGATAGCAATATAAGGGGAGAAGCTTGGAAAATTGTTAAGCGGGCGTTGGTTTTTAAAAGCCGGGGATCTTGAAGATGTGTTACAAAACGCGGGGGTTTGCGGCAGGGGTATGGAAACGGGGCTTTCGGATTTGGATTATTTCTTAAACTAATCATGGAATGGGGCAGAATCGTAAATGTCGGCGAGGAGCACTTTATTCTGTCAGGAAGACCCGGCTTGCTTTTGTAAGTAAACGACCGTTGAAACAGATAACAGACATACACTGGATTCTCCAGTAGCTTCGAAAAGCCACGTTACGTTCTCCGCTCAAACCGTGATATTGAACTTTAAAAATACGTGGAACAGAAAAAAACGATCAGATAGAAAAGCTACACGGACTGAGTGTATCTCCGTTTCACCATAACTTGGTAAACGGCGAAAGCGACGATCCCCGTTGGCCAATCAGAGCAAGGGAGCGACGCACGAGACAGCTCTCCATGGGAGGATCGTGTTTCTATGGCACATCGTCAAGTGCTTTGCTCCGATGCCCCGATTGGCTCACGAGGGTCGTAGCTTTATATCCTGTCTTCAAAGGACTGGCTCTCACAACGCTTGAGCGAGCACTTAACCCCTCGTCTTGTCCTGTGCGGAAGGTACTCCGTGATAATGGTTTTGTCCGGTTCGACATTCTGACAATATACAATGACACTTTTGTGAGCTGCTTGGAGATGTCTTCGGGGTAATCCGAGAAGTCAGACATACTGCTTTGGTACAAGATTATGTTCTGTATACCCAGGGATGGACCACACCGGACGCTGCAAGTCGTTCCAGGCAATGCAGCGCTGCGAGCGCTTCATTTGGCCTCGTGCCACACTCAGCGCATGTCACGTGTCACACACTCGGAACTGATTTACCTCCGATGGCTCGTAGCGTCCGCTGCGGTCCATTTTAAGGTGGAACGGATCGTAACAGAGTACGCTGCTTTGTGTTTGCGAATAATGGATCGCTTAGAGTGGTTCATTGGTAAATCCTGCTTGAGTTCAGCTTGAGCTCGCAAACTCTGGACACAATAAAACTATGTGGCGTAGAAATAAAAGCTTCTGAAAATGTCGGTACCGTTTTTTCTTTTTTTACTTGTAACTTTTGTCATTGCTTGGGACCGAGTTCGGCCCTGGAAGCTGTTTGCCGCACTGTAAATTTGTCCAGTTATTAGTGAGTGTAATGATTTTTATGTAGGTGATAGGCCCTCTTGGGAAGAACATATCAGAAATAGTTCAATGCTATATCTTGAAGACATTGCCAGATAACAACTCACAAATATTGGGTAAAAATGTCAAAGTTGCCTAGTTCGTGTATTTCGAAGCGCTGCATTTCGCATGGAGACAAAATAATGCAACATGTTAATGGAACACCACGCGATATAGTGTAAAATATTTTCCTCGAGAAAAAAAAAGAAAAACGAAGTTTTTTTTTAATTGCACGCTGAAGTTGGGGGACTTTTCACATTGAAGCACGTTTGAAGCGTTATAAATATTTTCAGTTATAAAACTTGAGTAAAAAAATATTTTTAGATGATTTACCGTTCCGGAAAGAATATACAAAAAAAAAATTCAACGCTATATCTAGAAAATATTACGAGATATGCACTCCTAAACATCAGATACAAATATCAAAGTTATACGCACGCACACACGCACGAAGGTACACAATAACCTGAAAGCCGAATGCAGTGGCTGATGTAAGAGTAGTGATCAAACTGTTTCTGCGGTTGACATCATGGGACGTCGCGTTTATCTGGGAGCTGTAAAGGTTAGGTGATCAAAAATGCACAATCATGACAATCAGAGCACATATCTCCAACATTTTTTACCCTCAACAACCATCTCTCCCCCCCTCCCCCTTTTTTTTTTCTCGCTCAGAAAAAAAGAAAAGAAAAAGAAGGGAGATCATTTAATGGTGCGACTTTTGCCGACGGTGCACGCGCGCAAAAGTACATGTCAATCGCAAAAGTGTTATTTACAAGATAAAGTACACAGGAAAGTGATTGTCGCTTTAGATGTCATTATAATTGGTTTTAGTAGTGGACCCATACAGTAGCCTAACCACATAGTTTTAACCCAACTACGTGAAAACGATCAGTTCTTTTGTTGACCCGTTCAAGACTGGCGGTTGTTGAAATATTTTAGCAAAGCGAAAACCGGGTATTGGCGCAAATGATAATCTATACGCAAACCCGAGCCCCTGAGACTTCAACAGTACCTCCGGTATATGTGTGCGTGTGTTCATCTCGATTAGAGAAGTCATTCCAGATATAGTCACGGCAGTCCGGAAAGTCGAAGTGCTTCCGTCGCATTCCAATTAATGCTCGGAGCCTTTATTCTTGGCTGTAGGTATAGGTTAGGTTAGCTCGCACCTCACGTGTGAACCTAAGAACAAACGATTCCGTCAAAGCATTTTATGCTGCACAGGTTACGCCACCTCAGCTTATCGGATATCAGTGATACATTACAATAGACTTGAGTAGCTCTTGCTGTGTTGCAACTTACAAGCACAAGTAGAGAATTAAAGAAAAAAATATTATATTCTTTTTTTATTGAAAACGAGCTTGAGAGAGCACGGTTATGGTCTCATCTCATATGTTGCGCTGTGGTACAGCATGGCGACACCACTGATTCAGATACTTTGGAGTTACTAGCGCATCGTAAAACCTCGTTGTCATCGGCGGCTTCCTGAACAAGGTTGCGGCATGACAGTAATATATTATATTGCGCCTACATTGCACTGTTTGCAACAGCAGACTGATATTTCATTATCGACAAGCAAACTCTACCTGCAAAAATTAAATGTAGTAAGAAGAGAATGCCCATAGTTTTAGTAATCAGTAATTTGTAATGTGATATAGTTAAATTTTAGTGATTTTTAAGAAAGGAATCGGTAATGTAAAACAGTTAGTTTTGGAAAATGCTTTTGCCATCTCTCGCCTAGAAATCTCAAGAGGGCGACTGTACTAAAGTGATTAACCATTTCGAGAAGAGATAATGAGTTGAGAAAAATTAACGCAATATTGTAATTACACTCCCAAAATTTGACGGGTGAACGTGTACTTTAAACTTTTGTTTACGGAAAGGTGGAGTTCTAGTCACCGGTGTGGCCACGTGCAATATGACGTCTAAACGCGGCACTGGTCACTAGTAGGATCTCAAAACGCAATATAAAAATGCAAGGAACCGAAAAAAAAGAAAAAAAAAAGGCTCTGCTTTGTACTATGGATTTTTGCAGATCTCAATATTTTGAGTTTCGGTCAAATTTCAGAACAAAAACAAGGTTCTGACAGCCCCCAGCACTGTTTATTTCAACATGTGTCCCATTTAGGCAGCACCAGGTGGGTTGGGGTAAAAGCACCGGACATGTTAGAGTGCGCACGCTGGCATGAATGGACTTCTTCCAAAACCGACGCGCCCCATCGCGGCGAAATACCACGCAGTGCACTCTGGGAACTAGTTGGCCACTCAGTTTTGGTTTCGATTGAGCAGCTTCATCTCATGCTATCACGCCGCGACCGAACGCGCTGCTTGCGTTTTCGATTATCTGAATTTTCACGAACGTACAGTACACTCAATCTCGAGCGATACAAAACGAAGACCGGGGCACTTTCCTTGGTTCCCGAAACACCGGATATTATGAGTGCGTATGCAAATGTAGTAAGACTTAGCTTAATCACCTAACCCCACGAGTGCATCTTTGAGTTCAATTTGAAAAATCCCGTCTAGTACCAGTGAACTACAACTGAAATTTAGTCACCTTGAGCCTTACACGTATTTTGTTTGCCAAACGTCCGTTTCTTGTTACTTCATCGGGCGAAAAGCAAGCCGTATCCTCACAGGAGTATCAAAGTTGAGCCCAGCGCTGACGCATGAACTTTTAAGGTAACGCAATAAATTCGACCTCACTACTGCACAAATGTTTCTATGATGTCTTCCTCGTGTCATCAGATATCTCCCACTCAAATTTTATGGGGATAGAAGATTAAGTTTTCGGCAAACGCTGAGACCGGCTAGCTGCGACGGAGGCCCTAACACGCGTCCCCTACACCTCGCTAAGCCTTTTTGGACGAGCTTTTACTGGCGCCCAAGATCTGTGCATGGACGGTGTGTGTGTCTGAAATTATCTCGGCATACTGAGCCAGGAAGAAAGGAAACACATAACAAATATTATGGCCATTAGCGATCGTCAAACGCGCTTTGAATAATTTCGTTCGTTTGGCGCACCACATAGGGGTTCACGCCCGCCCGGCGCACTTCCGGCGAACGGTGCGGCATTCTTCACACAAGTGCTCGACTTTTGCTTCCTTAAAACGGTTTATATGTGCGAATATGCCTATATGATTGGCAGGATAACTTCATGCGCATACGCGATGTTGAATATTAGTGGAATGCAAGCGGGTGGGGAATTCACTTCGTGCAGTGCTGCGGGTCAGTACAGATAAGAGATACGAAGTGTGTTAAAATTGAGCTTTTCAATGGCGCCTCCGAGTTTTACCTCGTGTACTCAGGCGTATTAAGAACAGTAATTGCAAAAATTAATATTTCGTCTATGGACGCACGGAACAAACAAACTTCCTGATCAACAACACTAATGTAAAGGCGCGAGCTCGATGTATGCATACTTATTGGTTGCTACAGCTTGTTGATTCGTACACAAGCAAGATCCCCGAGCTTCGCAGCGTCGAGATTCCCAGCACTGGCTCGTTCACATACCTCGAAACGCTGACAGAAATGCTCAGGTACAAAAATACAAGCATGTGTTAAGACAAGTTATACGTCTCAGGCTTGTGCTAACGCTTCAATGTCTTGCCATTTGGGTTAGCTAAGGGCCACAAATGACGCTCTCGGGACCAGAAAACACGAGATAACGGCCGTTAAATAGTCCACGCTCTTTGTGTAATCTCTTGTCGACGGGTCGATCGAAACCGAAACCACGCCACTCTGCTCCCTGGCCAACTAGTTCCCAGGGTGCAACGCGCGCCGTGTTGCATGCAGGGCTTTATGGAAGTAGTCTATTCCCGTCCCGTAAACAATTTTTGTAAGGCTCGCCACTTCCTCTTCAAGTACCCAGGGTCACAATACACTGTGTAGTACCGTATTTTCCGGACTATATAAGTTTAAAAGTTGAAAATTCACCCGATGCGGACTATCTACAGGTGCGGACAATACAATGATATAATTTTTCTAGATCCTTCACTATGACAATCGTGAAAGATTTTATGAGTAACGGACTATACTAATGTTGATTTACGTACGATAAAGCTTCATCGTGAGCTAATACAGTAGGCGTTTGTCAAGGTCTGCTGAGTATGATACTTTTTACGTTCGGACTAGGTGCTAAGTGCGGGCTTTGCACTGGGTGCCGTTTGTGTACCGGGTGCGGACTATCTAAGCAAGCACTTTTATTTTTGACGCAAAATATTTCCCTGCGGACTATGCACCGGGTTCGGGCTATAGTCCGGAAAATGCGGTAGTTCCTTCGAACTCTAGGGTTCTTGGACGATGGCCCTTAGCCTATGCCCATCCTCACATGGCCTTGGGTCACTTTACATGGACGGCAGAAGCAGTCAAATGCTCGGAGTAGCCAAGCATGCTTATCGCAAAACAAAACAAAAATTCAGAGACAAAACCGAGAGGCTAGGCTCTGAAATGCTGCAGAAAGGAGAGTTCGGTTTCGGGCGCTTCTCTGGTATCGCCGGAGGAAAGGGGTCGCTGTGCCTCCCGCCGCAAATCGCCCATTATGCGCTTAGCTTGGCTTATCTGGCCCCGAGATGCAGCAACAAAAGGAGTCCCCTCGCCGTCAAGTTAACAGTGGGAGAGGAGGAAATGGGAAGTGTGGCGAGGGGAACTTTTTTCTGGTTGAAAAATATTCTGCAGGTTGGTCTTTGAGCGCCGCGTGGTGGGAAGTTTTGAAACTAGCCCGAATGTCTCGGAATCTTGGCCTTGGCAAGCTAAAAAGTTACAATTTGCAAACAACAAAAAAAAAATTGAGTCGAGGATTTAGGTGACGTAAAGAAAAGCTTTGAGCATCTAAATCCTTGCATTTTGTAAATACAGGTGACAGTGTGATTCCGGTCGAGCTTTCCCTCACAGGAAGACCAGTTACGATTTTTTTGTCAATATTTAAAGTTTCTGTTTTTTTACGCGGCAAAAAAAGAAATGTAACGGATCCCGGCTTTAGCTTCGTTGGCCCTGGCTTCGGCCCCGTTGGCCTTGGCTGCGACCCCGGTCTCGACATCGTTGGCCCAGGTCACGCCGGCCCTGGTCTCGCCAGCCCTTGTCTTCACCTCCTTGGACCTAGCTTTGACCTCTTCAGCAGAGGCCAGGGTAGATACAGCGACAGGCCTTTGGGCTTGTGATACAACGCCCTCAGGGTCCTCAGAATATATACCGAGCTGTAAACAGCAATTATAAGCAGTAATGATAGATTATCGGAGTTGTACAACAAAGTATAACATTGGAAGTCTTAAGCAACTACTCCCCAGAAGTGACCACTGACAAACCCGCAAAGTTGCATTCCCGTTGTCCCCTGACTTTTTCTAATGCTGAGGAACAAAGCATCATATGTCATCTGCCCTCAAAGTGTAGAGGTTACTGAACCAGTAAATCTACAGTCTCCAGTTACTTCAGTGGTCTGAAGAGCTTGTAGTCTGCCTCAATTAATAAATAACAAGTACACTTAAGAAGACATTAATGACACTGAGAAAAATATATCGAACCAAGCACCAAAATGGCAACATCTTATGAAGACTGAAATGCCTTCAATAAAACTAAGACTTTCTAACAAAAAAAATGTTTTTACGCATACCCTCTGTCCTTTCATCTCCTGGCAAATCTTTTTTAAGAGCTGGTCCTCCATAGTCTTTTTTTTTTTTTTTTTTAGGGACTGCTTCTTCTGCAAAGAGTTGTATCAAAAAGAAAATCAGTAAGCTTTCGCAAAATTTCGCGTCGCTGCTTGAAGCCGCAGGATCACAGCGTGGTTCACGTTCCGAAGTTCCGTAATTATAAGATTGCGCCATTGTAAACTCATTTCCTTGACGTCCCACTTCAAGGAGGTGAGCCGCACCTCAAGCGTCACTATAGGTTCGTATGAGCTCACGGCCCTTGTTCATGGCTGTGCTTTGTCGTCAACTCAACGGGAAGACTGAGCGCTCTCACCTCGGTAGCGGAAAAAACGGAGGCGCACCACCACCCGTGAAAAAGACTCACGTTCGTTGGCGTGTGGCTGTCGCAGCCACCACTGTTCCGGGAAAGTCCAGCGGTAATCCCACTTCTGAACGTGAAAGATTTCGAAGAAATACCATCAAACGTTCATAAACAAACTGGTTTATTTAAAGGGCAACTCCGCTCAACTCCAAAAATGCTAGGCTTACATATATGATTCAATTTTTTAAAGTACTACTAAAGAGCCCTATCTCTTTAGACTCGCTAAATGTGGAATATTGTTTCTGTAGTCTTACTTTAAACATCAGCAGATAGCGAAGCTGAAGCTTTGGTTGCGACTGGAAACATTGATCTGGTGTCGTCAAAACCATGTCCACGTCAGGTCAAACCACGTGGTCCGAAAGGTCACGTGATCCTCTATCCGACGGCGGGCGAATGTAGAGCAAAGCGCAAGTTTCGTCTGCTCCATAATTTTCTCCAATGTAGTTTGCTACGACATCTAACGACGTCTGTATACCAATGCGGCCCCAGCTTGCGCTTCAGGTTGGAATTTGGATGGCGGGTTCGAATCTCGACGGAGGTGCTCGCAATTTGACGTGGGCTTATTGCTGCGAGGGCGCCGTGTAACCGAGATCTCGATTGCACGTCACAAGATCCTCAGTTGATCGATATTAATCATCAGGCCTCCGCTTGGGCGTGCCAGATGCCCTTTGTAGGTCTGGTACAAAACGCTCCAAGTGCACATTTATTTTACCGAAGAGAGCTGAGTCATCGCGGCTTGTTTCTACAGGCGCGAGACACATATTCTCGTACAGGGAGAAATGCCTGGCGCGTTGTGCGACCGAGGCGGTGGTCGTTTCATTTTGCATCTGTCTCCTGCCTTAGTAGCGTGAACTGTGTACCTTTACGAAGCTGTACGACAGACTGCAGGTTTATTTTCAATAGCAAAAATAGTGAGAGGAAAATATGAATGCCGTGATTATTATTCTCCTGTGCACATTCATTAGGTTTCACAGCGCAACTTATATTTTCATGCATGTTTCTCTTTTTAGCTGGTAACAACAAATTAGTTAGTGTCATGAGCACAAGCAATCGGAACAGATCATTATGTTGCAATTCGGCGACAACGTCTTCCCGGAGTTCCTCCGGCAGGAGGTGTCCGTTTATACATTGAGGTGCGCACTGTCGTGTAAAAACTTGTGACAGATAACTCCCCGTCTGGTGAAATTGCAGTTCGAGCAGGAAGCTACGCAACCTCGTGAGCCTGTGGATCTTTCGCCAGGCATCGCAGCTAGGCATCGGAGATGCGGGCCACGCTGTTATTGTAAAGAAAACATCGTTCTCAAACTACAACAGCGGCGAGACGAAACAGACTGCTCGCAGCTTCCAGCCCTCAGCTCCGAGAAGCGCGACGGGCAGCGGAAACTAGCGCAGTCACGGTGATCACGTGGACACCGTTGAGCCAACAGCGGGAGGAGAAACTCATAACGTCATTGTTCAATTTCGCTCTGAGAAGTAAAAACAAACAGAGCGTGAGAATGACGACATGACTCTGACGTAGTGGCTCAATGTTGGCTGCTCCAACTCCGTGGTATTGACTGCGCTGTTAATTGCGCCTCTCGTCCCACGCTAGAGTTAGCAGATTTCAGCGACTTGGCTCATTTGAAAGTTCGCTGGACAGTTTATTAAATATATAGACGGAATTATATCGTAACATTTAACATATGGTCTTCCTAGAGTATACTGAAAAGGGCTGCATAATTCTCTTATTATAAAAAAATGAAGCGGAGTTGCCCTTTAAAAGCAATAAAACTTAAGGCCGATCAAGCCAGTGCCATCTTGTTGGATAAATGGACGTTAATGTCTCTACCCATTTTTAATGGGTGGTAGCTAGCGCCATCTAGCCTAAGTCTAAATCTGACGTAATCGCAAAGGTGGTCGGTTACGCTCATGACTGATAGAGATGCCGAGAACTCAATGAAAAGCTTCACGAAAGCAGCAGCCCCCAAATCATTCAGATTTTAACACTGAATGGAATCCACGCGGAGCTCGCTCAAGCATTGTGTGCACTGTTATACTTGTCGACCTGGCAGACCGCACTCACCCAGGCACGATAGAGCTTATTTTTTCTGCGTCGACAAACCTCAAGAGTACAGATTTCGCGACCTGGCGCACCAATACACCAACTGCACTGCGTTATAATTCAATTGAAGACGATAGACGACAGGAGACTGCTCGTCAATGTTGGTGGGGCCGATAACACGTAGCAAGGATGATTACACGATGGAATCACAGACGTTTTCGGTCATGCTAGGAACTCATACAACTGCCGAGAACTTGATGAAAGGGCTGACGAATGGGACACAAGACATTAGAGTGCCAACCGCCTTGACCGCCATTTCGTGAAATCTCATGGCCAATGTTGTTCATATTTCATGTCGAGAGCATTCGAAAACGCTCGGCGAACACTTGGAGTATTCTTCTAGCGTGCTTCTCTAAACCACCTTTCGTGTACTAAAAATTAGCCAGGAAAGGCTTCTAATAGGACGCTTCAGGTGCACTTAGGAGCAATTAACTTATACTTGGTTAGTATACACTAAAAGTATTCTACTATCGCACCTACTTCAAGCGAACTCGGAAACGATACTTATAGCAAGCGGATACTTAAAAAAAAAAAACTGTAGTTGATTAATTTAGTCTCAAATAAGAATCTTAAAAGTGCAAACGGTATACACGGAGGATACTAGTTTTTGCTAAGGTAGACGGGAGAAGCTGGCCTCACCTGCGCCGCAGAAACGCCGAGCTCCTGGCTTATGGTCACGGGTGCCATCGAACAAGATGGAGCCCGAGATCGGTCTTCACTTGGGAGGCTCAACCATACCCCGGGTCTCCAAAATAAGAGTGCTTGGCCCTCACCTTCAATCCAACGGGAGAGCAACTCACACGGTGCACTCCCTAAAGGCCCTGTCACACTGAGGCAACACGATGGCAAAAGCAACACAATACGTTTTCCAACAGCCGGGTGACAAGTTGTTAGCTCCCCGTGTTGTCCGACAAATCTGTCAGATTGGGGCAACAACAGCACAACATGGATGACGACAAAAATTCTGCCTCGGTATGACCGCTTTCGGCTTCGAAAACAGCAGTAACTTGTGTTAGACAACGTGTGTTGCCCTCATCTGAGCGAATTTCGGGCAGGCAAGACGACAACAGATGGCAGAGCAAGTTCCCTGTCCATAACGTCTTACTCAAATAAAGGCTTCGAAAACGTTATTTAGCAGTAATTAAGGCTGGCGTGCAGCTAACACAATTATTTTGATGTATTTACTACACCCCTGATGAAGAAACCGAGCAGGTTTTGAAACGTCGGACTGAACCATTTTTTTTTTTTTTTTTTGGTTTCTGGTTGGAGGACTTCCGTTTAAACCTAATACCCATAAATTGGTCTTCTACACCGGACATCCGAATTCTGTGGACCCCTTCACACTCCAGCTTATCTGGCAATAAGAGTGCTCACGTGCTTGCCCGAGCTCCAGCTACGAACCTGGCTTTGTTTGAGGGGACGGAGCCGGAGGATCCCAACACAGTCATCGAACAGGACACGACCGACCCCAGCGCGACTAAATAAAACCGTCAACCTTCACACATGCACTCTAGTCACAAAGTACTACCGTAAAAACCGTCAAACACTCCCACGACCTCCCTCCGCCCACCCCTCCCGAGCTCACTGGGGCCGAGGCAGTGGAATGGAGGCAACTCCAAACCCTCTCCTTCCCCTAATCTCTTCCATAAACACCGATATTTCCCACCCTATAACCGGGCACTTGCCTTGCTGTGGGAACTTCCGACCAAGTTTACAACTCTGTATGGGAATGCCCTAGTCTTCTCTTTTCCACTTCGAGAAGGGGTATCATTCCTATTCCCTCTTCAACCCTGGGAGGCGTAGCATGTCCGGCCCGGTGCTCAAGGACCAGCGTGAGCTAATTCGCCGCAACCGCGGGATTGGGGACCGGGTTCCGTGGGTAACCTAATCTTTAAAAGAAATGATTTTGTAAAACCACCATCACCCCCTCCTGCTCCAACCGCGCTTTTTTTATTATTATTTTTTATCTAATAGTAAAGAGTCTATATTTCTAAAGTAAATCTTCTTAACATCAATACTTCTTAAAAATGCGATTCGTGGGGTTGGAGCGCCTTTTTGCTACCGGACGCACGTGCTTTTTGCCTTATGCATCGGCAGAACAAAATAAGAACATAATTACTTTTTGCTCGACTTATGCCGCCCGTAAAATAACGTCTGCTTGGCTATCTCCACTGTCGCTGCGTCTATTTTTTCCTCGCCGTCCCTACACCACAATGGTTTTACAAAATACTTCTTGCCTTAGGCAACTGAAGGGTGAATAGACCCTTTTCAAACGCCATCAAGCAACGCTGGCGGACTCTATTTCAAAGGCACGAAACATATGATTTGATCATATGTTTCATATGATCATATGAGTCCTTGCCTAGGGCTGACGCAACAGTCATGGACAATTTGTGCCCAGCGTGCACCTGCTACCGTGAGAGAGACTTCAGCACTGAGGCCATGTTATTTGGTAGTTGTGGCCAACCAGGCGAAAACAATCAATCTAATTGAATGCATCATGACTTCTCTTTTTATTTAGTGCGAGTTTGCTGTGCGAGTTCTAGGCCTTCAGTGTGCCCTGACTTACGGCGGATCATAGTATACGAAAACACCACCTGCCTGTTAGAGCGCAACGAGGCAAACCTGCGTCATTCACTTTTTGTTTTATTTCTTTTAAAATGTACACTTCCCTTCAAACCCAGATGAGGGTTTCAGCTGTTGTTGTTTTTACGACTGTGATGGAGTTCTGGCGACTGTGCTAGAGTTAAGGTATACCAAAAGCTGCGATGAGACCTTGGAGCTATAAAAAAGCTTTAGCTTTTTTATAGCTCCAAATCAAAGTTGCTACGCAGAAAAAGCGATGCGGATATGATACGCTGCCTACTTTCGACGACCTCAGCTTCGCCAGAATTAGATCCTCAGACTCGAGAGAAAATGTGTTCGCATTCCCTAACCTCGACCGGGTATTGTGGAAACAGCGGCAAGTGACTCGTTTGAAGGACTCTAAGACTGAACATGGTGTGACACAAACCTGCGACTGGGTTCTTTGGAATGCACCAAATGATGGGTAAGAAATGCAGAGTGCAAGGCATCTAAGTGTTAATTTCGTTTTCGTTACAAATAGAAAAGATATGTGAAGGTTACCAATACTTCATGGTGTGCATGAACTGTCTAAAAAGTTAACTACCGCATTACCTCTAAAAATCTGACGAAGCAATGTCGTGGCGGAATTGATTTGGTGATTGCCACAATACCTTTCGCGAAAGTCCCCAAATGCCGCACGCGAATTCTTGTACCCCCCCCCCCCCCCCCCCCCACCCCAGTGACACTGAACAGAGCGAGTGGGTAACGCAGATACTCGACTGCCTTTGCGCGTTCACCGTCTCATCCAAGGTTCCTTTTGTTGTTTGCTACTACCGGTTGTACCTTGAGCTACCGGCGCCGAGGACTGCGCTGCAAGCTTTGCCAATTGTGAATTCAAGAGCAGCGTTGCAGCCAGATATAGAAAGCACATTATAGACATGCGCGGATGGGGTCATCTTCTATGAGTGCTAACAGGCCCATAGGCGCTTTTTTAAAGCCACGGTACCACAGCCCGCGAGTACTATACAATCGTGTCAAGTATTTATATATACATATATATATATATATATATATATATATATATATATATATATATATATATATATTTATTGCAGAGGTGCCCTGTCCAGAAGATCTAGGTTCTGCAATGTCGCTCCACCGGATTAACAAAGACGGAGAAAGAGCAGCACACCCTAACGCAACCGGGCCAGAAAAAACTGCGCCGTGCCTGAAAAGAGAAGTCGGCCTTTTCAGCGCCATCGCCGTGAACATTGGATGCACAATTGGTAAATTTTTAAAAGGAAAACATCTTTTAAAACGCTAGTAATCAGGCTCGAGTATGCGACCTGCGTTGAAACGCTCCACGTGACCTTTCAGTTCCTCAATGTGTACATCAACGCGCTGTGTCTCTACGTCTGCCCACACCAGGTACGGGCACAGCGCGTGCGCACAAAGGAGGTTCGAGCGAAGTGATGCGTCGGGGGATGCGCCGTGCCGACATCAGCGCCACTGCGGCGTGATGTCAGAGCCGCCTGTTGCCAATGAAGACACACCGTCGTCTTGGTTTGGAACATTATATGGGCGTCTACATTATCTAGTCTTCTTCTAGTCCGAATGTATTTATGGTCCTAATACGAGCAAACAACCTTGAGAGCCACTAAGGGGGCTATATGAGGAAGTGTTCCTTGTAGATTAAGTTGTCAAAATCGACATTTGCGTGTTGCTTTACTTGGTTTTACCTCGAATCCAGACGAAGCCGACGCTAGGAGCTGATGGGACCAGTCGCACAGCGTAGCAAGCGCATCATCTTGGTGTGGGACATGTTACTGCACGTGCCCCATTGTCATTGATCTAATCATAAACAAAAAAAGTTTAAGGAGTTGCGCTGTTCACTCTGTATATGCGAGGAGCAAGTCGTCTGCTTCTTTCTTGCACAGGGGTTGCGGAGACGTAACAACAACACTGAATTCTGATTAGCTTTGAATGAAAGGATCGTGCGTAGACCTCAATGCTCGATGCCTTGAAGTATACCCTCTACTTTATTTTAGAACGCTGCTCTCAGGCGCCCATTTCCGGCTTGAGTGGCGTCGCCGTCGGCGTCGGCGTCGTCGCGTAACCGCGCAGTGCACTATAGGTAAATTTCCCCGCTAAATCTAGCGGAAAATTTTCCCCGCTAAATCTAGCGGAAAAATTTTCCCGCTAAATCTAGCGAAAAAATTTCCCCGCTAAATCTAGCGGAAAAATTTCCCCGTTAGATCTAACGGAAAACTTCCCCGCTAGATATAGCGGAAAAATTTCCCCGCTAAATCTAGCGAAAAAATTTCCCCGCTAAATCTAGGGGAAAAATTTCCCCGCTAGATCTAGCGGAAAGATTTTCCCGCTAAATCTAGCGGAAAGATTTCCCCGCTAGATCTAGCGCAAAGAATACCCCACTAAATCTAGCGGAAAACTTTCCCCGCTAAATCTAGCGAAAAAATGTCCCCGCTAGATCTAGCGGAAAGATTTCCCCGCAAAATCTAGCGCGGAAATTTTTCAATCAGCCAATAAGAGCTGGGCATTATGACGTCATCACAAAACCTGCGCAAGAAGCAGACGAACTTGCGCTCCACATTGGTACACTTAGCTAGTACCAGCTGCGTCTGGATGCTTGCTCTACCTATCAGGTGTGCTTCCTACACCTAGCGAGAGATGGCACCTAAAGCATCATTCTCGAGCGGCACGGTCATCTGTGTTGGCACCCGCCGTTAGAAATCTCAACGTTAAAAATGTCGATGTCTTGGAGGAGCGGAGCTAGCTTCTAGAATTTTACGAAGTAAAATTCCTCACTGAACCGCATATTTGCAGAACAGTTCAGGTCGCTATGCGCAGGCGCCAATTTTCGCGGCATATTATACAGCGAGACTCTCTATCCAAAGAGCCCTCATGTACTACATGTATTCCAAATCGCCTTCTCTCTCACAACCGGGTGCAACTAACAAGAAAATATTAATATCTCACTGGAAAAGAAAGGGAGTGCCCGAATTGGGCGCATTATTGGTCACGTACGGGCTAGAGCGTTAACTAACAGTTGTCTTTGCCTTTCAATTGTGTGCAGCACTTTATTCACGAAGTAATTTTGAAACACAGCGTCGTCTAAAGCATCAGGGAAAGTTTCCTGAGACGTAAACCACATCAGAGACTAATACCACCTGTTTGCCTTGCAGGGTCTGCTATATTCACTACACCAAGCGTAGTCTTCAATAGCTCGGGTTCTGCTGGCGTGGCGCTCGTCATATGGTGCTTGGCTGGATTTAAAGCCTTGATAGGTGAGAAGACAAAACAAACGAATAGAAACAAGCAGAAGGAAACATGAATCGAACAGCTTATGCTTACACGCGTGGCAACCATAGCTTGGCTCCAATCACACACACAGTTAATTATTTGGTTTTCTTTCATCCCCACTGGACGCATTACCAAGTGGGCCAGTACATTTGACTTGTATCAAGCAAAAAAAATAAATAAGCGCGATAAGTATAAAGCATGAATAAGAGCGTGTCACAGACGAACATGGACTTGAAAGGCCAATGGTTCGCCGTATTTCTGCCAGTGTGTAACAGTTACGCTGGCTTCTGGTTGTTTGCTTAATCTATTGTTACGGAGCTTTTGTATGTCGTTTCAGCCGTCTCGCAACGCTCTCCGCTGCGAAATCCAGAGTTCCGCAGCAGGGCTAAAGGCACTTTGGCTGCGTCTTAGTCGGAGAGGTCTTGTGGAAAGAGGAAATAGCCTACGGAAATACTCTATAAATACTCTATAAATACTCTAGAATGCTCTGTACACGTTCCTCTAAAACAAGAAGGGAACCCCGTTCCTCGTTCTTTCCCGATCTTGGATCGAGCTCCCGTTACCAGTTTCAGTAATTCGAAAGGAACGCGTAACATTTTATATTTCTAAGACTGAAACGTCTCGTTACTTTCAGGTTACTTGCGCGCATTTTAATAAAATATGGCGCGGGATAACTACATAAACTAAAGGAAGCAAAGTAAAAATCCGCATGGATCCATGTGTCCAGTCGCCACTATCACAATTGTTTCAGTTATTTTGTTTTCGACATCTCGGGACCCTTCTCAATCAATCGAAATATAGGAGGTTGAGACAGTCAATAATATAACGCCTGAAAACTTAATAGATTCGGGTAAAACTGTCAATATATATATATATATATATATAAAAGAAATAAACGCCGCTCATCCTGCTGTTCCCTCGAAAGCCTAACGAGAACCCGTTCCCGCTTCGCCAAGGCAAGATGAAACAGCGGCGTGCTCCTGGAACGTCGTTCCTTAAAACGACATTCAGTACCTCCCTGCTGTTGAAATAGGCGATGCAACAGCATTTGGATTTTTAGTAAATACGGCTTAGTATTGTTTAGTCACAGTCATAACCTTTGATGCGCGCGGTAGAATTTTTTTCGGCGTGACATCAGTCGCAAAAAAAAAAAAAAAAAACTTGAGAAAAACGAGCAGAGTTCGTCCTTTCCGCTCGCAGCCAGAAGAAGCGGCCACGTGATCTTAAACACGAAAACGTCCCGTTTAGTTGTTTTGTGTATATGTATCCTTTATTTCAGACACACACACAGACACAAAAAAAAAATCAGTCTGGAGGGATGGGGCAAAATAGACAAGATCTCTTCATGGCGAGGTTCCAGAACCTTCTGACCGCACTCCGAGCAGAAACGGGAATATAAAACAAAATAATTATGCAAAAATACAGCAATTTTGAAAATCAACAGACACAATAACGCTTGACTGTCAACTTCGTACTAACTGCTCATCGTTAAAGGCTTAGTAGATACTCCTTATTTCTTTTTTTTTTCTTTTTACGAAAAAACGCAATGTGCGTTTGAGCCGTTTCTGCTACGGTTGGGTCTTTTTTTAGTAGCTCTGGTACGAGATTTGTAAGGTACTCTGTACCGTAATTAGTTCGAACCCTAGGTTTCGTATATTGTTCGCTTCTCAAACTGTAATTTGCCCAGGTTTAACGCTAGATATGAAGAAAGATGTTTTGTATTGTCTAATTTATTAAGAAAGGGTAATGTGTAGACTCATACAAAACTTGAAAGAACAAAACAGAGAGGACGAGGACGAACAGGGCATCTTTCATTTAGCAACAACATAGAATGGCACAACGAAAAAACCGCCCCCAAGGATCTCACCGTACTTAAAGAGGGAAATGAGATAATAGTTATAAAGGAAAGGGAATACACTAAATATAAAAGTTTAAAATGCGCATCGCTAATCTAGTTATCTCTGATTGCTTAGAATTCGATCTTTGTCATTGTCAGTGATAATGCAGATGTATTCTTGTTTGCAGTCCAAAAGGAAACTGTACTATAAATATAAGAGTTTAAAAAGCTGTAGCGACACGACGAGGTGTCAATAATCTAGCCATCTCTGGTGTTAGGAATTCGACCTCTGTCTTTGTCAATGATAATGAAGGTGCAGAAATGTTGTTGTTTACAGTCCCCATGGCAAATGATTCAATGATTTCTCTCCCGAATCTGTTTTTGTGCCCGCCCAGTATTTTAGTATCAGAAAAATGAGGAGTACAGTCATCGCATGTGCGGCTGTGCACGACAATGGGGTGATACGACTCATTTGAAGCCTTTGATGCTTCCAAGTTGTGTTCTCCGAGTCGATGGTTGACGCATCTCCCAGTCTGTCCAATGCACTGACTGCCACAGCCTTAGTGGAATAGAATAAACCTTTATTTCTTCGGGCATTCTACAAACTTTTTGGCATGTTTTACATTGCACCCTCGGGGACTGTCGCTCCCATTTACGTTTTTGCACATCTGTTTGAGGGGCATACGACAAGAAAAAACCACATTTGTGTCGAACTTGGACGCGATAGACCTTAAACGTTGAGCGGAATTGTGCATGTAGGAAATCACAGCAAAAAAACCTGTCTTTTTTTAAACAGCTTGCGGAAGTTGTGGTTTGACGATGAACCTCTCGGGGGTGGAACGAAGTATGTCAGCAGGAAAGCCTGCTTTTGCTAACCTCTGATGCTGCAACTTGAGGCCACTTTTTGAGAAATGCGTGCACGACTTGGAGAATGAGGACTTGAAAAGTGACCTTACTATGCCATGCTCAACAGACTTGGAGTGAGCACTGGTGAAAGGGAGGACTGGCTTCTCCGACCTCTGCTGGAAAGCCCAACAAACACCTGAGGAATGAGGATGCAATCGTAAATCCAGAAATTGTAATCCTCCCACTGCAGGATTTTCCCGGGTAAAAGTTGGCCCTGCGCACAGTCTTTGAAAACCTCAAAGGTGCTGTCAGCGGACGCAGCGTCTGGATAAATGACCAAGTAATCGTCAACATACATAAAAACTAGGCAACCCTGGAAGGACTTTTTCAACTGATCGTTGATAGCCCTGTCAACAAAAAGAAGAAATATTTCACTAAGGACAGGTGCAAGGCAAGAGCCTATACAAACTCCCTTCTTTTGTCTGTAAATATTTCCTTCGTATTTTACCAAAGTGGACTGTAAATAAGTATCTATCAGGTCGATGAAGCCCTCAACCGAAGCACCGGAGGAATTTTGAAAGTCGCAAATTCCGTGTTCATGGATTGCATTATTCACAGAATCTAAGATGAGTTTCGGTTCTAGGCCGTAATACATATCTTCAATGTCGAAAGGCATAACTGAGTGCGGGATGAAAAAAAAATGAAGCGAATCGAAACGGGGGATTAATTCAAGGAAGTTTTGGACTCTGAAAGGCTGAGGGAGGATGATATTAGACAAATGTTTTTGTAGATAACGAGAGGCTTTTGCCAACACCCAATTTCTGAAATTATGCTCTTGAAGGGAACTCCATACTTATGAGTCTTTCCAGTAAAGAACACAGATAAATACTGTTTGGCAGGACTACCAATGACGTTCTTAAGAGAGGTCAGGTTCAAGGAAGAACAAAGTTCCTTTGCCCTCGAGCGCAGTCTACCCGAAGGCCTAGTTTTTGAGGGCTCATTATCACTGACAATGACAAAGGTAGAATTCTAAGTAATCGAAGATAACTAGATTAGTGATGCGCATTTTAAACTTTTATATTTATTGTATTCCCTTTTCTCTATAACTAGTATCTCCTTTCCCTCTTTGAGTACGGTGAGACCCTTGGGGGCGGTTTTTTCGTTGTACCATTCTATGTTGTTGCTAAATGAAAGATGTCCTGTTCGTCCTCGTCCTCTCTGTTTTATTCTTTCAAGTTTTGTATCTACTAACCAACACGCTCGTTTTCAAATGTAAATGTTTAGACTCTAACACATTTCTTCAGTTTGCCCAACGTTTCGGAGCTGGCTCGGCTCCTTCTTCGCGGGTGATTGTACGTGGGCCCAAATTAGCACTCTGTCATTGTTTTCGTCTTCTCTCTCTCAGTATTGTTTTCTGCTTCTGTTTTTGTATCTGGCGCATCGTAGCTCAGTATGTGACGCATTGGTTTGAATAAATTTCTTATAACTTTCTTATTACTTTCTTAACCACGCGGAGTTCCGCCGAAATGTTGACATTTAACTAATTTTATTAAAAATAAAAATCGTTAATATAAGAAGCAGGATTTTTTTAATATTTATGACTTTATTCTTTTGAAAGATGGTGAGTGAATGATGGTACCTCTTAAAGGCTCTCAAAGAATCAAACGGCTATTTTTCTGTTTGCAAAATAAATAATTTGTGTCTATTTGTTTACGTAGTAGTTCACCATACTAACATAAAGTATGGCAGGAGTGAGTAGATAAGTGAATAATAAAATTAAATTTTCAACCTTTTTATAGTAATTGTTCGAATTCATATATGTTCCTATCGTTCTTGAAGTATCAACCCTATTTTTTCTATGTGTACAGCGCAAATGAGTGTTTCTTCAAACCGCGCGCCAAGAAACTTGCGGTATTTTACGCCCTCAAATTTTTGCCGTCAAAAACAAACAAGTACGCGAAGTGTTTTCTTTTTTTTATCGGTCTGTAGTAAGCCGGGACATGAACGAACGAGAATCCGAAAAACCTTATCTGGATTTCCAGGGATCCTGTGCAAATTCTCAACATACGACTATATGCGTCAATGTTTATTACAGTCACGCGATGGGGTTGGCAATACGCAAGGCACGCGCTGAGGTACACCCATTGTTAATGGTGGCTTATTTCCGTATCGCAGTGATTGGGCACGAACAACTACCCAAATGCCCGTCGAGGCAATTGATTGTCGCGAGCCCAAATCGACTGCTCTAAGGCAGGGCTCGTGCCCAGTGTATGAACCAAATTTAAATATTGTCATCATAGGTATCGAAAATGCTGGGTAGCAAATTCTTGAGGATCGCATTGTTGTCAATGCCAACATTGCAGTATGCACAAATTCTTCATAGGGTATTGCTAAGAATAGACTGAAGAAATAAAAAAACGTCCGCTTTTACTCGTGAAATTCCGCAGCGACAAGAAAGAAAGGCTCTTGGTTGGGGGCGTTGCGTACAAGTATAATTAGGGACCACTAATTCCTGTAAGTTTGTGTAGAGTTAGAACATTACAAACTAAAATCGTTGCACGGCTCCTTTATTAATGAGCTGCAAACGCTAAAACGTGAAAAATGTAGTGATGACTATGTCTTAGCTCATTTTGCAGGTGCTGTCGAGTTGGTGAAACGTAAAAGTCCTTTTTTCCATAAACTCGAGCTACAATATAAAGAGTGGTAAGAAAAGTAGAAGCGTCTGTCTAACAATTATATTCTGTGTAAGGCTTTACGTCCTTTCAAATGATTAAGTAAAAATTGGTCCGCCTTTTTTTTTGTGCAGAAGTACTATGCTATGCAGAACTCGCCACGTTCCTGCCTGTTGCTGGTGGTGGATATGCATACATTACGGCGGGAAGTCGCTCGCTGGGCAAATATGGAGACATAATTCCCTTTATGTACGCCTGGAGCTGCCTGGTCATTGTCGACCCCATGAGTGCCTCCTTTCAGGGGCTGACCTTTGCGAGCTATGCCCTCAGCATCCTGTACGGAGATTGCATCCCAGCTTACACGACCAAGCTGATTACGGCGCTCACCTTTATTGGCAAGTGACATTGCTCTACGTTTCCGCTGTTTTTATGGCACCATGTTATAATTGTAAAATAATGTTATGGCGCCATATTCCTCTGATATCAGGTTCGTATTGCAGTACAATCATATGGTAACCTAGCTATTTCTATGATGCAATGTACTAATAGCACCATGCCTTTGACACAATATTACTATGCAAAAGTAAAAAGTTTGACACAATATTACTATGCAATGACTAGTATTATAATGCTCGTACGGCAGAGTTCCTATGCAGCATCTGGATCTTATCCAGCTACGCTCCTACATATGATAGTGCTGCAAGGACAAGCTGCTCCCATCCGACACCTCTTGTCCTATGTCATCATGTTATTACATATCCTAAAGCTCTATAGCATAGTGTTCCTATGTGGCATATTTGTTCCTTCAATCCTTCATATGCTACGATATTGTTTTGCATCGTACATGTTCCTACATGTTATAATGCTCTTAAGGCAGAACTCCTACGTGACAGTTTCGATGTCTCCTTTGTATGGAGCCATGTTTCTACACCATGTTTTCAGATATTATTGTGCTCCTATGGCAGACTTCCAAGCGACCTTTTTATTTCAATGTCGCTATCTTACTCTAATGTATGTAATAAGGCTCCTATGGCAAACTGCCCTTATACGACATCTTTATTCCTATTCCACCATGCCCCTATGACACTTTATTCCTGTGTGTCATCAGGTTTCTACATACTATAACGCTCCTTTGACAGGCTTTTTCTCCGCAAAATCTTAACTCCTTTTTTTTATTTTTATGACATCATGCCGCTATGCCACCATGTTCCTACAAATTATGATGTTCCTATAACAGGCTGTTTTTATGCAACATCTTCGATCCTATGCCACAATGTCCCTATGCCACCATGTTCCTAATTATTATATTGCTCTCACGGCAGGCTGTTTCTATGCAAAATGATGATTCTTATGCCACCATGTCTCTATGCCCACATGCTTATAGATATTACAATGCTCCCATGGCAAGCTGTTCCTATGCGACATCTTCATACCTATACCACCATTACCCTATGCAAACATGATCATAGATATTATAATGTCATTCCCTTGTCCGGCAGTTCCTACGCAACATCATTTCTATGCCACAGTGTCCCTATGCCACTATGTTCCCACATATTGTATTGCTGCTATGGTAATCTGTGCCTATGTAACATCTTCGTTCTTCCTTTTTTATAGCACCAAATTTTACGCACCATGTTTCTACACATTATAATGCTCCTATTGCAGTCTCTTCCTCTGCGACATCTTCCGTCCCATACCACCGTGTTCTTACGCCACCATTTTCCTACTTACTATCGTTGTTTGCACAATTATCTGAAGCTTTATCTAAAATCCTCAGGAGGGCGCTCTTTTGCTTTAGAAACCTTAAGACAGTCCGCTGCACAGCAAAACGAAATTGACCGACTTCCTCACAATGTAACTTAAAGCCCGGGAAGTCACATTATCAAATCATACGATCGCCATAGCGTCCGCCTGGCTCGAAAATGGCGGCGCCAGCAAGAAATTAGAACGAAGTGCGGATACTCTGACTGAAGCTAACTTAGCGGCTCTTTAAGTTCTATGTGACTAAACTTCTAAGCTGCCTTAGTGCAAACAGCAGTAACATTTGTAAATAAAGAAGAACTTAGTGCAGTAACGAAGCGCCCACTTTCTACATTTAGCACTAGGAACTGTCCTCAACTGCATCTCGGTAAGAACATCGGCAAGAGTGCAAGAGATCTTGTCCACATTCAAGTGTGCTGTCCTGGTCTCGATAATCATAAGTGGAGCCGTCTCAGCCTTCCGAGGTAAAATTCTCTCCTACGATACAGTTTATCGAACAAAAACTATGCCCCATTTTTTTTATAGAGTATTAGGGCTTCGAAGTAATGCATAATCTTTCTTTATGCTGCAGTAAACAAGTTATTGGATGTCCCCTTCTTCGCCAGCGTCACGAGAGTTTCAGACATCGTGCGTGCGATATTTGGAGCCACCATGTGCTACGGAGGATGGTATATGCATATGCTGCATTTTGTACTTCTTTCGCCTGCATACTTTTGAGAGTAACTGTGAGGTTAGCGTGCTTTATTGTTCGTCTTCATCAGGTGACATCACTCGTCGTAGTACTCAAAGTTGGCTGCACGTAGTCACAAAGACGACTACAGAGGAACGTCATTCTATCTTAGCTTGACTCCATACTGTTAGGAAGGGCAATGTGTTCCCTTCCAATACCGGGCCTCCAGGACAACCACGCCTTCTTCGGCAGTGTTTTCGCGAGACCCAAGTGCTTTATCGAAGGTAGGAAGATCGCGCTGTAGGTGGGACAGCTACATCTCCACTCTGTCGTTATTATACTGCCCCTTACTATAAAAGACACAAAGTCAGATGTACAAATAAAAGTTCGGGAGCATTTTACATTAGATGCCCTAAACGACTTAATGTTCGCAAGGACCTAATTTTCGCGTATTTCGCGAATCGCCTACAATTCGCGAAAAATAGGTCTCGCGAACAATTCTAGTAAAGTGTAAACACATTGGAATCTATGTTAAAATCCCACCGCGTTGCGAAATTTATAGCCCGCGAATGATTTCAAAAATTTAGCCTTGACCTAAATCACGAAATATTAAGTCCGCGAAAAATGAGTCCATTATAGGAATTTTAATAACGGTGAGTGATGTTCACCGCTTCTCTGCTGCTGGATGTACCTCATCAGCTCCTAACGTGCGCTCTCTTATGACTTGAGGGGAAACGAACAATAGCGCAATAAAAAAAATTGTGTCAAAAATCCATTCAGGAGCCGCTCTTTTGAGTGCTACCCAGCAAAAGAAAACAAAGCCTGCTAAGATAAGACGCTTTTCCGCCTTCCAGAAATTTAGAACTGCCACGAACGCCACGGTTGGAGGAAGAAGAGGATCGCGTCAGAATGAAAAGCAGGATCAGTTCGATCTTGGATTTTATCAGAGGTCCTTTACTGGCCTTTCGTCAGTCTCCCCACAAAACAGTCCGAGGCCGAGCTACCCAATGTCGTCAGAGCTTCCGGATGCCGCATCTGAAGCCCAGGAAGTCGCATATTTAGATCCTAGCTACCGCTAATCATTGCGCTCGCTTTCCGTTATGAAGAAAAATGGCGGCGACCACAGGATGGCTGGTGAATCAAGTGCCGATACTCTAGCCAGATATAAGACCGTTCCATTAGGGTCATAGCAGAGAGGGTAAAAGAGAAAAAAATGCACTGCCCCTCTCACCCCGGACGTCGTCCGCTCCGCCGAGGGGGCTGTAGCTATACTCTTTTTCACCCCAACTTGTGCACCGGAGGCTCCACCTCTACAGGCCGCGCATTGGCCAGTCACCGTCGCACCACCACGAAGCGCTCCTCCGCCATTTTTGAATCAAATATAAACAAAAAAGTGTCTACAAAGAAAAAGTTCTATACGAGCGTCGTAATCGTGATAATCCAATCATCTTAAATAGGGCTTATTATGTAGCACGTTTTGAGCTATAATTTTTCATATGTCCAAATTTATTGGTGTGATTCTTTTTAAAATACGAATCGCACGCAGTCGCTGCGTGGTGACTGAGGCCCTACTGACTGCGTTCGTTTGTTCACGGAAGAGTGAGTCGTTCACAAACAGAATTGCTTTCTTAATAAATACAGCACTCCCGACTTGGCTAACATCTTCTCTCAAATAAAACAATTGTACCGTCAAACTGTCCACTTAAACGGCGCAAGACTTGCAGCCTGAGTGTCTATTTCTTTACTTCTGTTGAATTTACGAACGCGTCCGGTTAACTCGGTGACGTCATGTTGTTGTTGTAGTCGGGGAATCGAATGCTCGACGCGCTCGGCCCGATTGCGTTCTTCTTCTGCGTGTTCAGATATTTTTTACAACTTTATCGTTCTGTTTTATTATTCAGCGTATTTCCTTAGTGGATATCGTTGAGGTAGTGTCCATGGCTCCATCTCCACCGCCGTCGAGACGTAAGCCAGCCGCCACGACACCTATAAATTTGTGGAAGAAGCATCGGCAAGGACGCAAGCTCTCGAGCGATTGCAAGCAGATGGTTCTTTCCGTGTACGCCAAGCTGCGAGAACAATACCCGGACAGGTTGAGGAACGACTTATACCAGCTGACGTCTGAGTATACTGGCGTCGGAGCACGGACAGTTGTTGCCATAAAGAAGGAAGCCATCACGAATTCCGGGCTCCTTCGAACTCCAACTGGTAAGCGCCCAAAGTCGGTTGGCACCCGTCGTCGCCTGGTCCAGTACGACTCTTTTGTGCTGTCTGCCTTCTCTGAAAGCAAGGCGGCCTTGTCTGTGTGGGCTGACTCCCGACATCTGGTATGCAACCCTGCCTCTCCGAGAACGGCTGCAGCAACACGACGAGGCGGCTTCGGAAGCCTACGTGAAGCGTTCTCTGAAAACAAGGCGGCCTGCCTGTGTGGACTAACTCTCGTCATCTTGATTGAAGCCCTGCCACTTCGAGAACTGTTGCAGCAACACGACGAGTCGGCTCCGTTATGTTGCACAGAAATATTAAACACCGAGCCATGTTCAAGACGTCGTTCCATTCCCTTCTCGTCTCCCAGGCTAATATTGCGGGATTTAGCATGTCTTCAGCTTACACCGGCTTGTGTGCACGCATCTGCTAGTTCCTCTTAGATTGAATCTTTATTTAGGCAACAACATACAAACAGTCGTTGCCCAAGAGCTGACACAAAAGGCAAACAGAATTGCCTCACGAGGCGCCGCCCCCCCCCTCCCCCTCCCAATCACAAACATCATACACACTTGTCGTACACAATATAACAGCATAATAAGGGTACAGCAAAGGTTACAGAATAGACTTGCACAGCAGAATTCAATTTTAGAACACCCCTGGCCCCAAAGACGCCAGAAATGCAGTTCGTTGAATGCAGAGTACACAGGAAGTGCCCGAGGTCTAATTGAACAGTGCAGGTCTACAGAATTTGCTTGTGTTACCAGTTTTTGGCTCATGAGCTTACATCACAGTGTAAACCTAGGACACAGGACAAACACGAAAGGGCCTTTTAGTGTTTGTCCTGTGTTCATCCTAGGGATGTACAAAATACGAACTTCAAGAAGGTTATGAGTCGCAAAGATGCAGGGCTGTGGCACTGCAAACAAAAGCTGCCACAAGTACATTCGCTATACACAAATGCATGCTGGTGCTGTCCCAGAAATATTTTATAGTGATTCAAAGGATTAGACCTGCAATGAAGTGACATAGTTCCGTACTAAAATAAGTGGATGTGGGGCGGTCAGTTATAGTGCCCAGATGTAGTACAGCTGCATCTGTTTTCTCGAAGGTAAGAGAACTGGGAACAAACAATGCAAGCATTGTAACAGGAAACTGTTTTGGGCAGTACAGTACAATACCGAAATTGTTCGTTTTAGGGGGTTTTACCATGGGGGAGGGGGGAAAGAGAACAACCAATGCTGTCTATATCCACCATTTTATCATACAATTTTTCGACTTCGAATGCTACATGTCATCGCAGCAAAAAAGCAGGGGCTAGAGGAGCTGTGGACAGTGGCCTGCAATGAACACAGAACATGAACCAGAGCTACTATGAATGTGGTATGCTCCTTGTTACCAACAATAAACCTTGTAGCTATACTTGCAGTTTTCTTGTTGACTGATTATATTACTATAACTGCTCATATTAGACCAACAGTATTGTATAAGTGCTCATATTAGACCACAATTCTCACCACTCCACATTCCCGGCTTTGATGCAGTCGACTTCAGCTGCAGAAAACACGTTTTACACTATTTTGAGAATCTGCTGAGTAATCCGCCTGTTACAGCAATCTGGCACTTTACCAGTCATTTCCAAATGCTGTCGGACATCTCGCATGCCTATCGCGGTGCAGCAGAGAGCCGTTCGCGGGCGTGGTATTTGACGCTGGAGAGACTGAAATCGCAAGCTACCAGTTCAAGAAGCAAACAATATAAACTTTTTCAACAAAACCGCGACCGTAACGTAAGGGCATGTCACATACCAGGCAACATAAAAAGCGCGAATGTTGCGCGGCAGCGAAGTTGCAAACGCGGTCCGCATGCCCGATTGAAAGCGATGGCGACGAAGCGCGACGATAGCTGCAAATCATGTTTTCTATGCATCACATTTCCTTGCAACTGTTGAGATGCCGGCCAGTGCGGTTTGATAGCACAGACTCCCGCTCTTTCGCGAGCGACCTGAGCGACCGGAGCGACCGCTACGAATACGCACGCCACAAACCTGCTTGCAACCCGCTGGCTGAATCAACTGTCAACATGCACTCTGACTCCTCCCAGTGGGAGTGCGGGTGAGGACACCCGGCACTCTGGTTGGTTGGCGCACTGATACAATTCTTTTTGAGGAGAATTCGCCGGTGCACAAGTTGAGGTGAAAAAGAGTATAGCGTCCGGCTGGCGTGCAAACTCTGTTTAAAATCGCGTCATTTTCGAACTTTCAAGCGCAGATGCGCAGATTGTGGTATGCCAGTTGTCGTGTTATACTATGCTAGATAAAAAGACTCACAGGGTCCGTGCACTGTTACCTGCGTGCCAATAAAAAAAAAAAAAAGGAAAACTGTGTCAGACTGGCCGGTCTCTCCGGCGAAAAGTGAATCCGGTGGCTGTACCTTTTTTACTATACAAAGTTCGTACTGGTGTAGGCCTTTAGAGACCATGAGTGGATGTCTGAAATAATAAATAAAAACGTGCGCTCCTGCCGAAATACACGCAGTAGTTGAGGGTAGTACTGCCGGCTGACTCAACTGCTCTTTAAGTAACTGAAAAAAGATATGCTAGTAGATCATTTACAGAAATAGGACAACATAGAGCTACAGGCTGATTTTGGAGTATCCATAACTATTCTAAGAACGCGAACCACTTCACAACGGCAGCCACGAGAGAGAGTTCGATGTTCGGTAGAGCCCGCCGATACAGCCCAAAGATGGAGAACGGCAACCTCCCGGTTTGTCGTCTGCTAGCGGAGTCGGGCGCGTGCCCTCCCTCTCGTTTTACCCCGCCGAACCCGCTGAACTTCCCGGATGTGTGGAGAGGGCGCTGCGGTCGAACAAAATGGTGCCGCCCAGAGAGCGCTGAATGGAATGGTCAGAGTTTGGTCAATGGGAGGCGCGGGCAGAGCCAGGGCGTGCGTCAGACTCGGAAAGAGGGCTTGGCATGCTTTCTTGACCAACCAGAAGCCGAAAAGAATCCCCTAGCGGTGGTAGCGAGAAACAGTTCTGAACAAAGGTATATGTTCGTAAATGGTTTTAATAAGCGTGTCGCCTCTGGCCCTGAGGGTAAATAAATAAATAAAGAGTTAAGTGTACTAACTCTTCGTGGGTGAAAATAGGGTGCACGTCTAGTTTTGATCATGATCATGCAGAAAGATGTAAGAAACGAATGCGCCGCTCAACTTCGTTTTGCTCGGGCAGAGTGGGAACGCTCGGACGGCAGATTCCCGGCCCTCGGCGCTTGGCGTACGGATTATGTCGATCGATCCGCTAGTCGCACTCTTCCACCATCATTTTGGATGAGCGTGATTGAAACATCACGTGTACCATATTTTCAGTCACCGAGAGTTACTCCGATGCAGTTATCAGGTTTGTTTCTCGCGACCACCGCCAGGGTATTATTTCCGGCTTCTGGTTGGTCACATTTGAATTTCTGAAGACGCCCTGGAACACGCCCAGCCCGCTTTCGGCCAATGGCGCTTCCTCATTTGTCTCTATACTTCCCAACAAATGGCCAAACTCTCTACATATACGGCTCTGCTCTTAGCATAGCGTATCTTGTGGTTTTATATGATCAGCACCTGAGGGAGAAGAGGAGGTGAGAGTGCGGCGGGGTGCGTCAGAGCGGCATGCTTCAATTAGGCTCAAGGGCTAGCTGCATTTCTTTCTACTCACTGTTGGAACGTGTTCGAATGACAAACGCCGGCGTCTGGCGTTTGAACACGAGCCACTGCGTGATAAGCTGACGACGCTTTTGTTCGCTCTGGTTGGAGGGAGGCGGTGTGTAAACATAAAGGCCTTCGCGTCCATTCACTAACCACTCCAATCAACACTAGTGTTCCTGAACCTTCTCATCTACTATTCTCCCCTAGTTACTCACCGTATAGTGTAGCAGATGCACTAGGGCACGGCTCCGTTAGTCCATTTCCGGTCGAAGAGTGCAGTACGTGTTCACAGCTTTCTTGTCAGCTATTGGGAGAGCGGCCATTTTTGCTAGCTATATCAGCTTTCTCTCATCGTAACTCGCGAAAAGGTATACATTCTCCAAAAGGATATAAAATTTGCATTTGTTGTTGTCCTTCTTATTTGCAGCACTTCCATCGCTTTCATAGCCGAAGAGATTTCCGACCCGTCCCGGAACATTCCACTTGCGTTCGTGACGGGGGTACTCGTTCTCACCGTTGTTAATGTGCTTACGAACCTTGCATACTTCGTGGTTCTTGATGCCTCGACTGTAGCAAGTTCAGAAGCCATCGCTGTCTCCTTCGCGACCGTGACTTGGGGTCAAGCAGCGGCCTCATGCATTCCGGCCATAGTGTCCGTCAGCGCTTTCGGCAACATGAGCGGGGGGTTCTTCACCAGTTCAAGACTCAAACTCGCCGCCGGAAGACAGGGTCATCTGCCTTCTGTACTGTCATTCATCAACGTAGACACGTCGGTGCCCATGATTTCAGTTATAGTTCACGGGTTGTTCGCACTCGTGTACACATTCGCGGGGTCATTGACTTTTCTTATTGACAGCATAGCTTTTGTGGTTGCTGTGAATGAGATCTGGATAGTGGTTTGCCTCTTCTTGCTTCGGACCTCGATGAAGGATGCACCGAGATTATTTCGTGTGACAACCGTAATTCCGGTTTTGTACCTGATGATGCTTGTGACGTTAATCTTCGGTTCCTTTGTAAGCCCCTCTGGTTATTTGCAGTATGTTGTAGTGTTTGTGGGCTATTTGATTGGTGCCATTTACTACATTGTGTTTGTTAGGTTTAAGGTGAACTTTCAGTGGAGTGAGGCGGCAACTGTTTTTGTCCAGAAGCTTTCGATGTGTGTGCCATGCGTTAACCAACTTGAGATCATGTTGAAGGAAAAGCTGTGATCTTAAGTCTGCTGTGCAGCAGTAAATTTTGTGCATCTAGAATGTAAATATAAGAGTATAAAAGGAAGACCTGATCAAATAAAAAAAATGTACTTTCAACGCGACTGTATTTGGAGTCCCAAATAGGCATGTCGCGTGGAGTTATAGGGAATATGAAGCTGGGATCTGATGGCCACCTATGTGAATGCGCAATTCTCGACAATTTTAATAAGGTTATGATAAGGACCTTGCTCTTTCAAGATGCCAGAGCGAAGATCAGAATATTTCTTACTTTTTGTGCTGATCCTTGCAAACGGCGCTGTATTTCACTCCAGTTCAACAAGAGCTACACATGATGTTTGAAAACATGAGACGGTAGTTTGAGAAACGGAAACTCGGGAAGTATGACGAAAAAGGGGCAGAAAACGTCTCAAACTCAGCTAAAAAATGTATTGCCTTTACGCCTTATAGACGCTTTCAGCGAGTCAGTTACTCGAGCTGCCACCAGTCGGCGCGCCCTTCGCGCGCTTTCCGGGCCGCCATAGCCGACCTTCAGTTTCTCGCCGTTGCTACGCGTCATGCTCCGCGTTGTGTGCTGCGCAGGCCACTACCGGAGCTTCGTTTTCGTGTTCTTTTACGTTCCGCGTCGAAATCTTGTATTTTTTTAGTTCTTTTCGATATTTAGGACTTTTATTTAATCATTTGATATTTATATTTCGACACAGCTCTTGTATTTTCTTATTTATAGAATGGAATCGGACAGCGAATGGGTCGACGATACAAGATTATGACGCTTCAATGGCCATCTAAGTTCATCCCATTCTTACGTTTTTTTAGCTAATCAAGGGCAGTCAACACATATTGCGACATATGTAAATTGCAACTGACGCAGTAAGGCTATCACAGTCATGCTTCTCGCTGCACGTGCGCACTCGTTTCCGTAAAGCCGACCCGCATGTAAGCGATGTAGCGGGCGACGCGACGAGCGACGGAGATTTCTCGCCGTCGCCCGTCCCATCGCTTGGTTTTGGGATTTCCGAGAAAACGTCGCTCACCGTCTTGGTCGCTTGCTCCGTCGCTTCCAGGCGGTTTGCCTCATCGCGCGACTGACTGAGCGAGAGCGAAGCGGGTCGCCGTCGCTTATTTGGTCGCTCGCCAAATCGCTTACATGCGGTTTATACTCAATTAATTTCCATGCACACAGCATTGAACCATTGGCGCCTCGATATTAAGTATAAACCGCATGCAAGCGATTCGGCGAGCAACGAGACAAGCGACGGTGCCCCGCTTCGCTGTCGCTCGGGCAGTCGCGCGACGAGGCAAACCGCATGGAAGCGACGGGAGCAAGCGACCAAGTCGGTGAGCGACCTTTTCTAGAAACCCAAAAGACGGAGCGATGCAACAGGCGACAGTGAGAAATCTTCTTTGCTGACTCTCGTCGTTGTCGCCGTCGCTCGTCTCGGCGCACGCCAAATCGCTTACATGCCGGTCGGCTTTACGGAAACCAGCGCGCACATGCAGCGAGAAGCACGACTAGATTGCCTTACTGCGTCAGTTGAAATTCGCATATGTCGGAATGGTGTTGACTGCCCTTTATTAGCGAGAAAAAACGTTAGAATGGGATGAACTTACATGGTCTTTGAAGCCATTATCTTGTATCGTCGATCCATTCGCTGTCCGATTCCATTTCATAAATAAGAAAATACAAGAGCTATGTCGAAATATAGATATCAAATGATTAAATGAAAGCCCGAAATATCGAAAAGACCGGTGTGAAGGAAACACGATTTCAACGCGGAACGAAAAAGAACGCGAAAACAAAGCTCCGGTAGCGGCCGGTGCAGCACACAACGCGGAGGAACAGCGAGAAACTGAAGGGCGGCTATGGCGGCAGGGTCACGTGACGTCAAGATGGCGGCGCCCATGAAATGTTGCCTGAAAGGGTCTATATACAACTCCCCGGAACGTCGAACGTCGCCATCACCACAACGGCTGATCACTGAACTACAAACAATACACCAGAATCACGATACACCGAACCGCAAACAATACATAAAAAAAAAGAGAAGGCTGATACAAACAGAAACACAAGGTCGTCACCACCGCACCCGGAAGGATTTCGACGCGGACAATGTAACACCAGCACTTGGGAAACACACAACGACCGTCTCAAACTTACCCCTTTTTCCCTGAACTGAACCATGAATCACACACAGTCGCCAACAATGTCCCCCCATTATGATCCCGAACCCAACAAGGCAAACGACTTTGTGTTTCTGTTTGCATCATACTTCTCTTTTTTATGAATTTTTTGCGGTTCGGCGTATTGTGATTCTGGTATTGTTTGTAGTTAAGTGGTCAACCGTTGAGGTGGTGGCGACGTTCGGCGTTCGGGGGACGTTTACAAAAGGCGTAGAGGCAATAAAGTTTTTAGCTGAGTTTGAGACGTTGTCTGTCCCTTTTTCTTCATACTTCACGAGTTTCCGTTTTTCAAACCACAGTCTCAGGTTTTCAATCATCATATATAACTTACACCAGCTCGCCTGCACTTGAACCGTTTTTTTATTCAACAAGAGCATTCTCATATCACGTGAAAAATTTATTAAAAGCATCTAATGCGCATATTTACTTAATCATTCTTGAAAAAGCAGACATGATATTGGTCCCAAGCCTGCTTAATTTAGAAGTAAGTGGCGCTTTTGAATAAAATACGAAAATAAAAATGCATGCTCATTTCGTGTTTGTTCCTTGAAAGGTACCACGTTTATTTATATTTTAACATAGGCAACGAGAGACTATAAGCAGTCATCGGTACAGGGTAAATATATGTTTCATAGACGTATAAAAAGACCTCTTCAGTTTTGTGAAACTAGCTCAAAGCCACAGCTGCTTTTCATCGCCTCAGTGGCTCACAAAGCTTGGAGAGCGCAGACTTAATCTACCGTTATAACTGAAAATTTTGTTAGAGTTGATACTATTTCTTTTTAGGTGGGCCGTGGAGGTACAGTGATATTGGTTTTTCAGGCAATGTCGCCTTCCATTTTGGCCGTGCGATGTTTTATTCGTGCTATCTCGAGTGTTATACCGTTGATGTCACGAAAGTGGAATAAACATCAATGTGTGTTTAGAAATAGTGTTTTTTTTTTAATCGGGAGTAGTATTTATCATGTATATTGTCTCAAACGTTAGCTGGGAAAATCACACAATCAGGTTTGTCCCCCTAAGCAGAAGGTAAGTGACACTCTCTCAAGCAAAGAAAGAATCGCGTTTTTCCTGAGCTGGAGGGAATCCAACCTATGTTTCTGGCCGCAGTCGTCGCCAAAGTGGCAATTCCGATGACTCCGTGATGGCATTTTATTACTTCATGAACGATGGTTTGAGGTAAACTGTGCAGAATGAATGAATGAGCACCTACAGCTCAATCCTTTTATTAGGGCTGAGGAGGCTTCCACCCCAAGCCACAATTTTAATTTCAGCCGCTAACTTTTAGTTAGCGGCTGAACAGTACAAGTTAAGTGAACAGTACCAAATCACTACAGTTAAACTTCGTAATTGTAAAGGTCATGTCTCCTTAATATGGGCCCCGTTAATATGAATGCCCCTTTATATGGACACCATGTGAGGGGACAAACTGGGAAAAAACGTGCATTTTTTCTCCTTATTATGGACCACTCACGTTATGGACGATATTTGGGGGAACGCAGATGTCCATATTAACGAGACATCACAGAACTTCTTCGAAATGCGATCCGTATGACTGGAGCGCCTCTTTGCAACCGCGGGCACATACCTTCTTTCTGAGGGATCGGCACAAAAACAAAGGAAGAGTATAGTTATTATTTCCTCGATTTGTGCCACTTGTCAAAATAACCTTTGTTTGGCCACTTGTGCCACTTGTCAAAATAACCTTTGTCCCGTTCCCTCCGCCTGTTTTGTCCTCGCTGTCCTTAACCCACAATGCCCTCACAATATCCCTTGTCGCCTTTCGGCAACTGAAGGCTAGATATACCCTCTTCAAAACGCCATCAAGCAACATGGGCGGTCTTTATTTCATGGGCACGAGACGTGGGATTTGATTCGAGTCCTTGCCTGACGTTGAAGCAGCAGTCATGGGCAATCCGTGCCCAGCGCAGTGTTGGCGCTAACGCGTTGGAAGTACTTTACTTTTTTCAGTAACGTAGTAACGTACTCGTTACATTTTCAAAGCTGTAACGGGTAACGTACTTACGTTACCTATTTCTAGTAACGGGTAACGTAGTGACGTTTCTCGTTATATGTTCTTCCAAAGACCTGAAAGAACTACACTTAAAATTTTTTTCGTGTTTCTATACTTCGTTTTGCTTGATGTCCAGACCCAGCCAACGCTAATGAGATGATGGAGCCAATCACACAGCGTCGAAAGGGCACCCTCATGGTGTTCGTCATGCCTCAGTATACCTGTTCTGTTATCGCTGAACCAATCATAAACGGAAATGGCGCAGTTTTATGCACTTTTGACGCTGTTTGATTAGTCCTATTTGCTCTTTTGCGTTGGCTGCATTTGGACGTAAGCTGAAACAAAGTGTAGGCGCCAAGTCATTACGTATTGCACTCATTCGCCATACCTTCGTATTTTTGTCTGCCTTTTCCCCAAGCAACGTGTTACACTTTAGAAGAACCCCAACGACCCCGTCCATTGTCCCAGTATCAAAAAACGCTGTCGCCAAAAAAAAAACGCTTTATTGTTTATTTATTAATAAAAAGTAACGCAAAAGGTAATGTGCGTCACTTTTTATCGTTAACGGTAACGTGTTCCTCTTAATTTGAGGTAACGTAGGTTGGTAACACGTTCCTTTACTTTGAACGTAACGAGTAACGCATCTAGTTACTTTTATCGGTAACGCCTACAACGCTGGCCCAGCGTGCACCTGTTCCAGTGAGAAAAATGGTCAGCACTGCGGCTTTGCTATTTGGGAGTTGTTGGCTAACCCGGCAAAACCGAGCTCATTGAACACATCATGAGCTCCTTTTTTTTTATTTTGACCGAAAGTGGTGTTTGCTTCCTAGTCCTTGAGTGCGCTCCGACTTACGGCAAAACAAAGTATATAAAACACCACCTGCCCGTTACAGCGCAGCTAGGCGAACCTGCATAACTCATTCTTTGTTTTATATATTTCTTTTAGAATTTACGTTTCCCTTCAAACTCAAACAACAGTTGGTCTAGCTGTTCCAAAAAATATATGTTAATAGTTAATCTCTCTGCCGACTGTGTGAGAGTTAGGGTACATCGAAAGCTGCGATGAGCCCGGAAACGTCGGCAGCAGCTTTTGCTTTTGTATAGAACCCAGCCGAAGCTACGACGCAGAAACAGCGATGCTGATGTGAAAAGCTGTTTACCCCCGACGACATTAGCGTCGACAGAATTGAATCCTCAGAATCGGAAGAAAACATTTTTGGCGTTCCCAGACTTCAACCGGGCATTGTGGAAACAACGTCAAGTGTGACTGGCTTGAAAGAATTTAACACATAGAAGGCTGTGACAAGAACGTGAGACCAGGTTGGTTGGAGCGCACCCTATGATGGGTAAGAAATGCAGATTATTTTGCCTTTAATTTTTAAGTTTGCTTTCGTTACGATTAGAAAACAGATGAGACGATGACCAAGACTTCAAGTGTTCATGAACTGTCTAAAAAGTTCACAACCATATTAATAGCAAAGATTCGGCGAAGCAAAGTCGTAGTGAAATTATTTTTGGTGATCACCACACTACCTTTAGAAAAAATCCAAAAATGTCGCGCGCGCTCAGTCCTGAACGCTCCTCTTTGTTCCCACGTGATACTGAAGAGAGCGAGAGGGTAGCGCAGATGATAGCCCGCCTTCGCTCGCTCACTGTCACCTCCAAGGTCACTTTTTCCGTTTGCTACGACAGGTTGCATCTTGAGCTGCATTTCTTCCAGGCGACGCGGATGGCGCTGCAGGCTTTCAAAAAGGTATTTTGGGCTCAATGCAGTCAGTTATCAAACGCACATTATGGACTCGCGCTGATGGGCTCATTTTCTATGAGAGCAAACAGGCCCATAGGTGCTTTCTTTTTACGAATACGCCGTATCACCAGTATAGTTCCCGAAGGATGCTAAGACCTCAGTATAACACCGGCTGCCGAAGCACTCCATAAGCCATAAGCGCACCGCTCATACGTCATACAAATACACGATGTTCGTCGCAGACATGACGAGAGAATCGTATGCGCACTTGCCCAAGCATTCTTGCGTCATGCACACGTCTGCTGCAAACATGTCTGCAGCCTGTCTTCTGTTAGTTGCATTAGCAGAGGGACCAAGGCTTAAAGCCACGGTCACACAGCCCTCCGGGGACTACAAAATCATATCAATCGTTTTGCTTTTAGGGCGCATCTATTAGGCGCCCGTTTCCGGCTTGAGCGGCGTCGCCGTCGCCGTCGCCGTCTGCGTAACCGCGTGGTGCGTTATGAGATGCGTGACGTCACTGTTGACGTCATCAGTGACATCACCAGTGACGACGTCATCAGTGACGCCACCAGATATGACGTCATCGTCACGTGTGACGTCATTACCGGTGGCGTCACTGATGATGTCATCGGTGACGTCATCGAGATGACATCGGCTGTATTCCAAATCTCACCCAAATGAATCCGAGTTACTCTGGCGGGTCGTGTCACGTGACAACACAGATTGAAAAGCGCTGGGCGCGGGTAGATTTTGGAACGCCAAGGTACAAAACCCTTACCCTGGAGTAAGATCGAGTAATTTTTGGAACACGGCCACTGTCACGATGACGACATCAGTGACATCACCAGTGATGACGTCATCGTCATGTGTGACGTCATCACTGATGATGACGATGATGTCACGATGACGTCACGTAACCCCCATGAGATCACGTGACTTCGGTGAGGTAACGTGACCCCGGCGACGTCACGTGGCGCCCCGTGAGGTCATGAGGGTAACGTGACCTCACGGTATGCCGACGCTGCTCTGAGGGAGGAGTAGCACGCAGAATATGGAGTTGAGGAGGAGGAAAGAGGGACGCTCCCCTCAGTACCCTTCCCTCCTCCTCCTCCTCAAAAGCTGCGCTCTAATTCGGTGTTGTAAGCGACTTTAATTTTTTTACTTATCTATTTATTTATTGCAGAGCTGCCCTCCCCAGTAGATGCAGATTCTGCAACGACGCTTCGCCGGATAAACAAAGGCGGCGAAAGAACAGCTCACACAAACGCAACCAGGCCAGCGGAAACTGCGCCGAGCCTGAAAAGAGAAGTCGGCCTTTTCAGCGCCATCGCCGTGCTTATTGGATCTACAATTGGTAACAATTTGGTAGCTGTCCTAAAAAAGAAAAACAAAAAAATCCCCTAAAATGCTAGCGTTGTTCTGGCCCGAGAACGTGACCAGTGCTGAAACGCTAAACACGAAGTTTCCCTTTCTCAATGCATTCACTAACGGACTCGCTGTTTACAAAACAAGCCTACGTCTGCCCGCACCAGGTGTGGGTGCAGCGCATGCGCAGAAAGAAGGTTCGCGTAAGCTGAAGCGTCGGAGCATGCGCAGTGGCGACAGCAGCGCCACTGCGGCAGCGTGACGTCACAGCCGCTCGTTTGTCGACTGAGACAAACCGTAGTCTTGGTTTCGAACATTAGAGTTTTAGGGAACCGTTTTTGGACATCCGATAGAGTGCGATGGGCCCTCCGGTACGAACTGCGCATGCGCTACAGCAGGAGACTCGCGCATGCGAGGTTTGTACCGGGGGGCGCAGCGTGCCCTATCGAATGTGCAAGAACGGTTCCTTAAAGTTATCTATAGGCATCGACGTTATCTAGTCTAAATAGGTAAGGGTGATCGACTTTTAAACGGCACCTGAGGAAAGCGCAGGCACGCGCGTGGTTTCTGAGAATTACCTAACAATTACCACTCAATTTTAAGTGCCTTCACATTGGGTTCGATGCAGCTGATGAAGCAGGCGCCAGGTTAGTCATCCAAGCAAACATCAGGGCCGCTTGTTATGTAACGAAATGTTCCTTGCTTATTGGGCAGTAAAAATCGGAACCTGCTTGTAGCTAGCAAAGCCTTCACCAAACGCATATTTACGTGTTTGGACTTTACCCTGTGAAATTTCAAAGCGTATCACCTTTTCTGGACTATTTGAACATCCGTGACATTTCAACCCCGAGGGCGGACGAAGACAAAAGAGGCGCGCGAGTGTTTTGCTTGTGGCGCCATCTAAAAACAATAAGACATTTCAACCTGGAATATGCGGTAAAAAATAGGTGAGGCAAAACAAGGATCGTGACAATCAGTCATTTTTCGTGAACACATTACAGCGGTGTGGAGAGGTCAAAACGATGTTTTAACGCATACCAGAAGTGACGGTATTCAAGATGGCTGCGCCCTTGTAAAAAAGGTAAATAGGCGCCGCTCGCACTCAGTCCTTGCCAGACCCGTGCAGGTTACTGAAATAAAGTAACTAAATACCGTTCCTTGTTACTCACTTACAAAGTAACTAAGCACATTACCCGTCAATCCGATTCAAACGGAACGGGTTACATCAGCCTGAAGGTAACACATTATTTCCTCGTTACTCTGATTGTGTCCGTTCTATGAAGCTGTAGCCACTGCCAATATTGGTCATCGTAAACAATTCTTTGCACTCTAACGCGCTCAATCAGAAGTAAGTGTGGCTATGCTGTCATACCGCGTGTACAGCTTTTTGGGGTCCATCTTGCCTTCTCTCGTCATGCATTACAGGCGCGACCAGGGTTGGGAAGTAGGTTGGCTACTTGGGTTGTAGACCGTTTCCCTCCAGACGTAACTACATACTATTACTCATCCGTTCCTTCTCTCGAAAAGTAACAGTGCCTGTGCTTTGTAAGCGAGCAAAAGTAATTAGGTACTACCACGTTACGTGTAAGTTCGGCGCTTGATGCACCTATCGGGTGTGATGGCTGCACCTAGCGAAAGCAGGCGTCAGAAGCACAACTCTCGAAAGACACAGGCATCTCGGTTGGCACCCCGCCATTATAAATGCCGAGAGCGCTGGTCTAACGTTTCACAGCAGCGGAGCTCAGCCTTTACATTTTAAGCGGAAAGTTTTCCCACTAAAGCACACCTTTGCAGAAATGTTGACGTCGTTACATCAAGGTGTCAAATTTCCGCGGCCTATTCTACTGCGAGCCTCTCTGTGGATAACAGCCTTCATAACGTTAAAAGTACACCAAGAATTCCAGGCCGCCTTTTTTATCGTGCCCGAACGCTAGTGCAGTAACAACATCAGCTTGGAATACCTAAGGTTGCCCGAAATCGCGTAATTATGGCCACGTAAGCATGAAAGCGTTCGATAAGTGTTTGATGTCTTTTTTTTCTTCTTCTTCATTTTAGTTCGAATCATTTGCATCATTTTGTTTAAGGTGTAGTTCTAAAATGCAGCGTCGTCTATAAAGCGTCACTGAAACCTTCCTGAGACGTTAACCGCATCAAACGCTAATATTCCTTCTTTGTCTTGCAGGGTCTGCTATATTCACGACGCCGAGCATAGTTTTCAGCAACTCAGGCTCGGCTGGAGTAGCGCTCGTCATATGGTGCTTGGCTGGATTTAAAGCCATGATTGGTGAGAAGACAAAACAATGACACATAGAGGATAGGGTGAAAAGAGTTAGATCGGACGTCCATTTTTCCACGAACATTTTCAAATCACATGAGATTGCCAGAGCATATATGTTTACAAGTGTTGCAAGTTTAGCTTGGCTGTAATCGCATATTTATTTGGTTCATGGACCCTTTTCAAAAGTTCGTCAAAAGCATTGCCCGCCGTTATTTCTTGGACACAAATCTTGTGACTGAATCAGAGTCCCCACCGAAAGCTGACGCGGCGGTCGTTTCCGATACGAGCTGCGTTATGTTTATGCCAAAACGCTGATGCACACCGTCCAATAATACACGCTCAAAGTACGTGCTAAAACAATGCCAAACTCCCCGCTAAATAACTTCTCGCTAAAAAAAATGCCAAAGCTCCCTGCTAAAACAATGCCAATTTTCCCCGCTAAATTTAGAGGGAAAAATTCCTCGCTAAATTTATCGGAAAAATTCGCCGCTAAATTTAGCGAAAAATTTTCCCCGCTAAATTTTCCCCTAAATGGGAGGAAAGGTGGATGGGCATAGCCTCCTCTCCGTATCTTCCCCACCTCCTCCTCAAGAGCTGACCTCTATTTCGGCGTTGAGATTGGTAACGACTTTCTTTTTTTTTTTTCTTCTTCAAATACTGAAGTGGAAAATGACCGGTCTTCTTTTTTTTTTACAGAAGTACTATGCTATGCAGAACTCGCCACGCTCCTGCCAGTCGCTGGTGGTGGATATGCGTATATTACGGCGGGAAGTCGCTCGCTGGGCAGATATGGGGACATAGTTCCATTTATGTACGCCTGGAGCTCCCTGATCATATCCGACCCCATGAGTGCTGCCTTTCAGGGGCTTACCTTCTCAAGCTATGCCCTCAGCATCGTGTACGGAGATTGTACCCCAGCGTATACGACCAAGCTGATCACGGCACTCACCTTTATTGGCAAGTCTCAGTGCTCTACGTTCATCCTGTTCTTATGGCACCATGCTCTACTGGTACAATACTGTTATGGCGCCATATCCTTATGGTGCCAGGTTCGTATCTCACTACCATCATATGGTACCCTATTCATATGATACAGTGTTTTTACGGAACCATGTCGTTGGCACAATATTCCTAAGCACCAGGTTCCTACATATTATAATTCTCCTCTGACATACGTTCTATAAGATATCTTAATTGCTACGCCACCATATTTTTACATATTAGAAACTTGTATGGTCAGGCTTTTCCTATGCGACATCTTCATTTCTATGCCACCATGTTCCTGCATATTAAAAAGCTCATATGGAAAACTTCTCATTTGACATCTTCGTTCCTTTCTTTCTAAGGCGCCATAATCCTATGGACCATGTTACCGTATATTAAAAAGCTCTTATCTCAGACTGTTCCTACGCGACATATTTTTAAGTGCCACCATGTACCTATGCTACAATGTTTCCATACATAATAATGTTCTCGCAGGCTGTTTCTATGCGACATCTTTATGACTATGAAACCATGCTCCAACATATTATGATGATCTTATGGCAGGCTGTCCCTAAGCGTCATGTTTAATCCTATGCTACAATGTCCGTACGTGACCATGTTTCTACATATTATAATGCTTATAGGCAGGCTGTTTCTATGTGGCATCTTCATTCCTATGCCATGCATTTCGCTACGCCACAATTGTTTTCGATATCCTAATGTTTCTATGGCAGTCTTTTCCTATGCGACATCTTTACTCCTATGCCACCGTGTCTCTCAGACAGCATGTTCCTACATATATAAGGTTCTATGGCAGGCTGCTTTTTTTGCAACATCCTTATTCCTTAGCCACCATGACTCTGTGCCATCATGTTCCTAGATGATGTAGTGCTCCTATGGTAGGCTGTCTTTCCTATGCCACCATGTTCCTACATTTTATCACTGTTCAACTAGTTTGAAGCTTTTTTTTAAATTCAACTAATAACACTTTTTCTTCATTTAAATATGTTTAAACATACTGCAAAAGAAAAAAGGAACGACATGGTCATAGTTTCTGACACTTTTTCTGATCATAATGATCGCCAATAACATATATGTATCCAATTGAGCAGCTTTATTAGAATTTGTGTCTCAACTTCTGAGTTACTTTAGAAGGAATGGCAGTGACACTTGTAGCTAAGTACAATAGTGAAGTAACGCAGAGCCCACGTACTACATTCAGCACTAGGAACTGTCCTCAACTGCATTTCGGTGAGAACATCGGCACGAGTGCAAGACGTCCTGTCCACATTCAAATGCGCTGTCCTGGTCTCGATCATCATAAGTGGGGCCGTCTTCGCCTTTCAAGGTAACATCTCCTCCCACCATACAATGCACCAAGTTAGACTAAACCCCATTTTTGTGTGTTGTATTAAGGCTTCAAAGTAATGCATATTCCTTCCTTGTGTTGCAGCAAACAAGCTATATGACGCCCCGGTCTTCGCCAGCGTCACGTCAGCTTCAAACATCGTGCGTGCGATATTTGGAGCCACCATGTGCTACGGAGGATGGTAAACAATTATGCTGCATTTTTTTTTTTTTTTTTTTATCTTTGCTGGCACACATTTCGTAAGAAATGTGAAACTAGGGTGCTTCATTTTTTGTCTTTATCAGGCGACACCAGTTATTACAGTACCCAAAAATAACGGCACGCAATCATGAAAACGAAAATAGAGACGTATATTGTTTGATTACAGGGTACAGTGTCGTCAAACCGTCAAGGGCTATCGACCTCTTCATCTCGATAGTTACCCGTCCCGCGGACAGAGAGCGCTGCCGCAATTACCACCATTAGGTGGCGTCAGTTTGGTTAGTTTCGGTTTCAGCGCGCTCGCGGCTGTGGGGGTGTTTTTTGTAAATTTCGCTTAGGGTTTTGATACAAAAATGCCGATTTTAGCGGACAACTAAAACAACCGTGGTACTGAATCACTTGAGAAATATGAATTCGTTTCTAGTCGTAATTTCTGAGTTTTGCGAAGACTTCACAAGGCATATAGTCAGGCTTGTCATTATATTTGCCAGTTTTGGTTGAGAAACGTCTGAACTCATGCCCGGTGAAAATCACATCGTCTATTGCCATACCCGGTTAGACTAGCTAAAAAAACTAAGGAAGAGCATATTAAAAAGCAGATCGACACCCTGATTAGCAGTGTGATGGATTGCGAAGAACGCGTGAAGTCCATGCTCACTGTTTGATTTTCGTGGACACTAACCTTTTTCTGAACATCAACCACAAGAAAAGTACCCCATAATAACGCAAATAATTTTTTTTGAATACGTAATATTGTCTTGTGCTGTTTTCTTTTCAAGATAAAATTTAGTACTCGAGAAAAAAAGTTAGGGCTCCCATCCACGCTGTGAACGTGTTTGGACAGCGAAGCTGTGGTATCTCCTGCAACGATTGTCCACTGCACCTATACCCTTTTTATGGCAAGCGTAACCAGGTGATGCTCCAGTTTGTGACTTGCCAGAGAACTTCCGGTTTATAAAAAGAGAGAACAAATGCCTCCTTAGCAGCGCTGCTTAAAATGTAAATGAAACGTTTAACCACCAATTCTCCAGGTGAACGCCAAAAGAACGAAGGAGTCTGAGATCTGTTAAAATGTTTCGAGTATTGTAAATCAACTTGCCTCCTCCAAGATGTAATACTGTACAGCCGAAGGCCCTCGTTAAATCTCCAACTTAGTTGTCTGTGTAGCATTTATGATTTCTAGCATTTGGTGACATAAGTGGTTCAAAAGGCTTGCAAAGATGGTGCGACCGGAATTCGCTTGGGACGCAAGCGGCAGTTCATGTTTGTAAATAGCAAAAGGGTCTGTACCAAATGGTTGACAAAATAAAAGTAAAGGCACTGTACCAAAACCTTTTTATATATGAAAGACTTCGTACGCTGCCTTTGTCAGACTCTCAACTCTGATGGTGTTTATTTACAAAAGCGATTATTAGGCTTTCATCACGCTTTTTACGCACCGTCCAACTTGTCGCCCACTACTAATAATCTTGGTCGTGACGCCAGAGATACAAACCATAAGGTGTTGCCGCAGAAACATCTGGTCTCCCAAAATCACCGACGAGGTGAGAACGCTGACGGCCGGCCATTCTGTCGAACGCCCAGCCTCCAGAGCAAGCTCGTTGCCTTTTGCCATGCTTTTTCTGCTCATGCATGGCTCAAGGCTGACCAGACATTGAAGCTTTACCGAAGGAATGAAGCTCGCGCTGGTGGGAAAGGGGGGGGGGGGGGGGGGCAACAACTAAAACTCGTCGTAAGTAAAAACGAATTCCAATATAATTAAAAATGGTCACGAGGCGTGTGCCAGGAGTCGCTCTTTTACATACTACTAAAATACTTTTAATCAAAATTAAAAAAAAAAAAAAAAATCCCACAGAACACGTTATTCTGTCCTCCACAACCACTTCCGCGGCGCAGCTGAACGATATCGCCGGAGCATCCTGACATCGTACATCTATAAAGCTCTGGACGTCGAATTTTAAAACAGTAGCTGTCACTATCAATACGCCCTTTTTAAGCGTAGACCAAGCAACATTGGCGGCCGCCATTGCCTGGATACGAGGTGTGTGATTGGAATCCGAGTCCTCGCCAAACGCTGACGTAGCCCTGTGCTCATGGCTACGTACACGCCAAACGCTGACGTGTACAATCCATGCTCAGAGTACGTGATCAAGTAATGGCGAGCAGGCAATGGCGCCCGCTCTGGAGTTCAGCACCACAAGAGAACCGAAAAATGAAGTGCCGACACTAAAAAGCAGAGCCGTATATGTAGAGAGTTTGGCCATTCGTTGGAAAGCATAGGAGACAAATGAGGAGGCGCCATTGGCCGATAGCGGGCTGGACGTGTTCCAGGGCGTCTTCAGAAATTCGAATGCGGCCAACCAGAAGCCGAAAATAATACCCTGGTGGTGGTCGCGAGAAACAAACTTCATAAGTGGATCGGAGTAACTCTCGGTGTCTGAAAATATGGTGCACGTGATATTTCAATCACGGTTATCCAAAATCATTGTGCAAGAGTGCGACTAGCGGAACGATCGAAACAATCTATACTCCAAGCGCCGAAGGCCGAGAATCTGCCGTCCGAGCGGTTACACTCTGTCCGTGCAAATCACAGTTGAGCGGCGCATTCGTTTCGAACATATTTTTGCATGATCATGATCAAAACATCACGTGCACCTCATTTTCAACCACGAAGGGTTACTACACATTACTCTTACGGGCTTATTAAAACCATATACGAACATTTAGCTTTGATAAAGACAGTTTGTCGCTACCACCGCTAGGAGATTCTTTAAAGCTTCTTGTTGGCCAAGAGAGCCCGCGCCTCCCATTGACCAAACTCTCCCTATACACGGCTCTGTCCAAGCGTAGCCCATCAAGCGGTTACATACAGTGAGAAACTGAGGAGGAGGAGGATATGAGAGCGCGCGGGGTGACGCCCGAGAGCCGAGGTCTGATTAGAAAAATTCGTGGCTAGACGCCAAGCCTAGCTGACTTCGTCTCTACTCACAGTCCAAAGGAGTTCGAATGGCAAACGCGGACGTCCGGCGTTCGAACGCGAGTCACTGCTTGAGGAGCGGACGGCGCTTTTGTTCGCTTTGATGGAAGGAAGACAGGGTAGCGACAAACGCAGCTAACCTCAGCGTCTACCCCCTAATCTTTCCAATCAGAGACTAGCACTCTAACGTCTCTGTTTGCTCTCATCTCCTCGTCTCCCTAAATATTTTCACCGCACACTGGAGCAGACGCGCACGGCCATCCGCTCCGCTGGTCCGTTTCTAGATGTCGAACGCAGAACGCGGACAAAATTTTCATGTTAGGTATTGAGAGAGCGACCATTTTCTGCGCAATAGTCTTTTGTAGCTTACCTCGTAAAGAAAGGTCTTCTGTCTCTAAAAAAATAATAACATTTGCATTTTTTTGTCCGCAGCACTTCCATTGCCATCATAGCCGAAGAGATTTCCAACCCTTCCCGGAATATCCCACTTGCGTATGTGACGGGAGTACTCGTCCTCACTGTCGTTTATGTGCTTACGAACCTTGCATACTTCGTGGTTCTTGATGCCTCGACCGTGGCAAGTTCAGAAGCCATCGCTGTCTCCTTCGCGACCGTGGCCTGGGGGCAATCAGCGGCCTCATGCCTTCCGGTCATTGTCTCTGTCAGCGCTTTCGGGGCCTTGAGCGCGGGGTTCTTCACCAGTTCAAGACTCAAACTCGCCGCCGCAAGACAGGGTCATCTGCCTTTTGTGCTTTCCTTCATTCATATAGATACGTCAGTGCCCATGATCTCAGTTATAGTTCGCGGGTTTTTCGCACTCCTGTATACGTTTGCGGGATCTTTTTCTTTTCTTATTGATAGCATGTCTTTTGTGGTTTCTGTGAATGACATCTTGATAATTGTTTGCTTCTTCGTGCTTCGGTCCTCGATGAAGGATGTACCGAGACCCTTTCGAGTGCCAACTGTGATTCCTGTTTTACACCTGGCGACACGTTCAGCCCTAGTCGTCGGTTCTCTTGTAAATCCCTCAAGTTACTTGCAATACATTGTAGTGCTGGTGGGCTACTTGACGGGTGGCGCATACTACCTTGTGTTCGTTAGATTGAAGACTAACTTCCCGGGGGGTGAGGCGGTCTCTGTTTTTGTTCAGAAGCTTTCGATGTGCGTGTCTTGCGTTAACCAACTTGAGGTCATGTTGGAGGGGAAGCCGTGATTTTAAGCCTACTGTTCGGTAATAAATCTCACTCCTACTAATGAGTGAAATTTTAAAAACCCATTAAAAGAGAATAAAAACTAAGTTTGATGTATTTTAATCCTAAGAGGTAAAAGAATTAAAATTTTTTTTTTATGATAATTCAATTAATACAAAGGTGCAATCGAGCTGGACAAGAATGATGATAATAATCTATGGAGAAGGAGAACAAGGGGGGACAAAGGACAAACACCAATCTCCAAACACAGCAAGGTGACCGGTGTGCGGCCGAAAAAATCCGCTGGTCCTGGTATTCCCAAAGGGGCCTCTCCATTTCCAGTGGAGCGCTCTACCAACTGAGGTAACCTAGAGTCAGGACAGCAAACGGGTTTCATGAGCTACCACCTGTTTAACTCAAACAAGGTTGAACGGCCTGTGTTGTAAGGTTATGATTACGATATAACTAATGCAAAGAGCGCTTCTTTTTTTTATTGTTGACGTCCTTAGTTTGAACCGATAGAAAACTGAAATGACAAGAGCTTGCTGCAACCATGCGAAATCTTGCTAATTGTTTGAATTAACATCCAGGTATTAAGATGTCGACGACCCCCCAATTTACGGGTATTCCAAGCAAACAACCACGTTCTTAAAATAAGCAGAAGGGGACATGTGCACCTATTCAGCCAGTTCTACCTTTAGAATCCTATGTCGTCATTATCTGACGCTCTAGAACAGTGTTGTCACTGAACGCTCGCGTTTGGCAATAATAGGCATGCCCTTCTAACAGCATTTGGTTTTCTTCGTCCCTTTGCAGTGCCCCTATAAGAAAGGTAGGGCGTGACTTACAGTGCCCCTGTTTTTCACTTCGTGATTACCTATTTCACCTCCTTATTGACTAATATTACAACCCTATTGTCTGAACATAAACAATATTTTATGCTCTGCATATACTAAGCCCTGCATTTCTCGAGCTGTCCGTAGTTTAACTACGCTTCAGTTTTCGTTTTCGAAACATACTTAATTATTTAGTTCACTTTGTCAATTGCAGAATTGAGTTCTCGAGACACAAACAAACAACGCGCGGGCATTTTTTTCACTCTGTGTTTTCCAAACCGTTTTAACGAAAACGGCCTTAGAATTTGTAAATAAATACGAAAGGTTGTGATATAACGCAGCGTCCGTGCGTCCCTTTAAGTACTATAGGAACTGGCCTGAAGTGCATCTCTGTGTGAACATCGGCGTGAATTCAAGCCATCCTTTCGACCACCAGGTGTGCTATCCTGGCCTTTATGATCATAACTGATGCCGTCTCCGACTTTCCAGGTAGCGTTTGCACTTTTCGTCTCTATTTAAGACATTTCAGTGAAGCATGTTCTTCGTTCTGTTGTAATAAACAGGTTTTTTGACAAACCGCTGTTCTCTAGCGTTATCATACCTTCAAGCCTTGTCCCTGCGATTTATCGGAGCCAGGTAATGATATGCAGGAAGGTATATGATACTTATACTATGGTGCCAGAAACACGTCTGGGACTGGTGTTTCTTCCACGTCCTCCAATGTGGTCCTTCGATTTCCGCCTGATGACGTTATAGAAGAGTCACGCTGTTGCCTGCGGCGATTCAGGCGGTGGTATGACAGGGAATGTGTATGATGCAGTCACCTGTTCTGTTGCAGGTCGCTCACTGGCTTGACATTCTGCGGAACATTCAGCGGCGACGAGTTGGGAGTCCGCTATGACAGCGACGATCGCGTTCGCTCGTACTTTTGCGGGGTCTCCTATCACACACCGCCAGGATCGCTACATCCGAAGCATGACACGCCGGCCCCTGCGAGATCGTTTTTTCCCACTTCGTGACCACTTTTAGTGTATGGGCGGGATAGGACGCTAAACACGCCAAAGACGGGTTCAAAACACCCTGCTTATGCGGAGGCAAACTGAATTAGAGGATGAGATGAAAGCGTGCGGTGACTTTTGAGCGCTGTGATCTGATTGGAAGGATAGGGGAAAAAACCAAACTATATATATACATATAGCAGCTGCCTTTGTCTCTACATATTGTTTCCCTGCAATCAGAGCGAAGAATAGCGCAGTCTGCTGCTTGCGCAGTGTCTGGTGTTGGGCCTACGATGTTCGAACCCCGTACGCCAAACGAAAAGCTCTACACGCTCTTGGAGTTCGACAACAACTACATACAGCTTCTCTTCATCTGACCGATTCCGTGACTTGGCGAAGGTAGAGCACTTCGTACAAAATAACTTTTGTTTTATTTAAAACTTTATCATTGCTTTTATAGCCGAGCAGATTTTTAACCCGTCCTGAAACCTTCCTCTTGCTTTAACGCAAGGAGTAGTCATCGTCACCGTCATCAGCGTGCTTACTCATGTCGCTTTTTTTCTGGGTCTTGATGCCTCGACCATGGCGAGTTCAGGAACAATTGCCGTTCCCTTTGCCACGGTGGCTTGGGCACGGGCAGCGACCTCGTGCATTCCAGCCATTGTCTCTCAAAGGGCTTTCGGAACCTAATGCGAAGGACTCTTCACCAGCTCGAGGCTCAAACTCGCCGCCGCTAGACAGCGTCATCTGCCTTCTGAGCTGTCCTTCATCAACGTGGACACGTCAGTGCCCGTGACCTCCGGAACGGTTTACGGATTGCTCGCGACTCATTACGTATTGGCGGTTTTTTTTTTGTTTGTTTTTTTTTTACTTTTTTTATCAATAGCGTTTCATTTGCGAATGCCGTGAACGGTATCCTGACAGGTATTTGCCTCTTTGGGCTACGTTCTACCATGAAGGGAGTGCTGAGACCGTTTTGCATGGCAACCTTTGTAATGGCGAAGCTTCTGACACGATTCATCCTTTCTCGTATGATTCGTTCGGATTATTTGCAGTAAATTATTGTGTTGTGCTGCTACTTGATCTGTAGTGTTTGCTACGTTCTGTATAATAGACTGGAGACTGACATTCCAGAATCTGGAAGTATACAGAAAACACCAAGAAATAAGTCGTATGAGATTAGCTAAGCTTGTAATTGATAATTGCCTGGTTGTTTCTTAAGCAGATGGCTATAGATTTTCGTTTTAAATGACGGGATTCTGGTGAGCGCTTCAAAATCAGCCATCAAAACGCGCGATGCATCTCGGTATATCTTGCAAATCCAGCGCGGCCTTGACGTCATCATGCCATGAAGGGCCAAGCGTACCGGCTACAAGTTTTGCCACTTGGAGGGCGTCCACACGTTACAATCTCGCTTTGTCAAAGTACCCGACGGCTGTCGCATATCGCAAGCCGGCAGAGCGGCGGAGCTATCTCGAGTGTGCGATGGCTGACCAGCGCGACGAGAGCGGTGGTTATGATGATATTAATGACGACGACGACGACGCTAGATGACCAGTGGCCATAGTGGCCAAGAAGCGATTCGGCCTAGAGTCGCATTTGTATGGCTCGTCGGCCTAGTCTTCGTTGTCAGCAACACGTAATAGAGCTTATTCACGAAACGATCTTACGACAAAACCTAAGAAGAAATCCCCATTCACGAAATGAAATTATCGCAAGTTTTTTGTAAGTTAAGATGAAATCCTATGACCACACCTACAACAGCTCCAGAGGTTTACGCACTTTTTATGATCAAATCCACATCGCCGGCAACATTGCTCGCTTACGTCGTTGCGACGACCAACGTGCATTTGTATGTGCTCTCTCTGTGCGTCTATACTTTAAGCAGCAAGAGAAAATAAAACGGGCTACCTAGCTCTCTGATGTCTGACAAAGAATCAGAAAAAAAAAATCCGCGGAACTTTTGTGCTCTTATTTCAGCAAAAGGAACTATTTTAACACATTCAGTTTTGCTTAATCTTGAAGTGTAAGAGGAGCGAACCATTTTTTTTTTTTTTGCAAAAGTTGCTTGTCTTTAATGTAAAGGCTGTTAATGTCTGAATAATGTTAACGAAGAAGTTAACTGTTGAATAAACAAAATCCATAGATCGAAGCATAACTTTATCGTGTCTGTGCCTCACAGCATTGTGCACCAAACCTCCTTGACCATAACTAAAGTTTAATACGAATTTCTTGCGTTACAAAGGTAATACAAGTTTCTCGCGTTACAAAGAAAAAATCACGCGCCATACCCCAAAACGCTAAAAATGACACTGGCCACAAACTCTTCTTTCGAATGCTTAATAGCATTATATAACACCAGGAATGTCCACCGCCGCTTCAAAGTGTCATGTTTAACTTTCACGTTCAATTCAGCACATGCAAAGCTCTGCTGCAGTCGCTGAACGATTCACTTCCCGCGCAGCAGACGCCTTTCGTAAGCCTCGAAGACCGGGGCGCAATCTGGTGGCGCGGATGAGAAACGGGGACAAAAGTTGGACACCTCTTGAGATGGCCTTACTGTACCTGAGCCTTCCTCCGTTGCAACTCAGGTATTCCTCGAAATCATCGGACTACGCACGAACTCCTTCCTTCGCCGGGTGACAGTGCGCTCTCTCCTATCGAAACTCTCACCCGTCTTTCGTAAGGACCAATGCAGAACCCGGTGCCACGCTCTGGAGCCTTTTATTCTTGGCGGTTCACTGCTCTGTGTCCCTTAGACGTACCCCTTCAAAATATATGATTCATGGAGTGCTTCTCTGACAGGTGGGTTTAAGGCGTCCTCAAAGGGGCCCCTCTACTTATTTATTTATTTCATTTATTTCAAAAATATTGCAACCTTAAGAAAGATCATTGCAGGAGCGGGAATAACATATACATTGCACTTAAACACACACACAGAGCGTCATGGGTAATGCAACACACCCTAAAGAGACACATCAATAGGTAAAATAGGAGGGATCATATCAATAAGTAAAATAGGAAGGTTATAGACCTTTTCACCCTCTGCCGCATGGGCGCTGCCATCTTGGAATCACGTGATGGGGCCGCCATTAGGTTGCTTCAACTCGTCGCTCCGCTCTCCGTTCCGCGACTTGGCGGATGCGCTAAATTCGTGTTTTTCGTCGCGTTTTACCGAGTCGCTTGCCTTACTCCGTAAAGTGTCTTGCGATACTTATACTTACCATGTGATTGCATTACATCATTAATAATTGGGGTTGTGGGGATATTTATGCAGCGTGTAGTTGGTCAGCCATTAAAGTTGCGACGAGTCACAGGCTGTAGATGAGCAATTTAGCCAGTGCAGTACAACTGCTAGCCTGGGGTTTTTAACGTGCACCACGCAGTACTGATACACGACCGCACGCCGATCATTACATCATTATGTGCGCAACTTCTGTAGTTAATTTTGTAACGCGTTTTGACTATTCTTTACCGTCGGTTTCCGGGATACGTGTGAAAAGGCTATACAGGAACAGGAATCAGCGTTAGCACTTGCGCATGTTGAATACATGTATGACTTCAAGAGGGCCAGAGGGTTCAAGTACCAATAACTTATTAGAACTCAGGTTTGCTTACTAACAAGGGCGGAACATTCGCAATAGAAAGCCCAATGTAATTATGTATATGAGTGCGCATTTAGGGTCGTAATGAAGGAAACGAAAACACTCAGCGTAAATCACCACGTGTTTTTCCTCAGATTGAAAGCAGTTTCTTTTGATTACATCAGGGAACTTGTCGACAAGATGCGGGAACAAACGTTTAGTTTGAATTATTGTTTTTATGCTAGAAATAATGGTACATCAACATTAGGCAACTTGTTTGTTCGCAATATCACACCTATATCTGTTTGGCGTTCTTAATCGCGTGTGCGATATAAGCATTCGCTTGACCGGTTTATTTATTAATTCCACCAAATTGTATATCGTGCTTGTTCCCATGTCCATTGTCTATAGCCATGCAGTTACAGTTACTTTGTTTCAACACAAAGATTGGGACTCCCCACGTAAGGAACTGTCACAGACAGCTTGATAGTGCCTGGGATTCACAATATGTGACGCCGAAGAAAATCCTTCTGCATGAAAGTCACCCGAGTGCAGCCGGTTGTCGACGGTGAATATGGATTTACTTTCAGTAGCTGGCGACGTCAAAATGTGCAAAGCGCATCGTCTCAAATCTGTAAACAGCTTTTTACACAGGTCCATTGGGGGGCGCCTGGCGTTCGGCTTCAGCCAAATTTGCCAGAGATCACTTATTTTGCCCTCTTCAATTTCATTTGGCAAATTTTATGGAAGATAAATATCAGACTTTATTTAAAGTCTGACATTCACTTATCTCACCATTCTCATACCTTGAGAACGTCATAAGCAAATGTCCATATAACAAATAGTTTATTTAATAAGGTCAACATTTTGAAATGCTGTTAATAAGTACTTTAGTTAAAGAAATTTTCTTGTCAGCCTAGTTTGGCCTATCAAAATCTCGAGAGCTTAATTTCTTTGACCAAAACAGGCCGAGACAATATCCCTTCTTTTTTATATTATCTACGTGATTATATGAAACCTTTTCCAGTAATATAGGAGACTTTTTCATTCTCAAAGTTAGAAAAGGTTGGTGTTCGGAAACCAAACGCCGAACAGCAAACTTGTCAGTTCATCTGTTCTTGGTGATTATGCTGATTGTTAATCATGTTGTCAACCTGCTTTTTCACTAAGCACTCATGCAATATAGTCTGTTGCAAGATAAGGTTAGCAGTAGCTGCTCTGACTTGGGCGCGAGCTATCTAAACTCCCGTACTGTTCGGAACACGCGCAGCCAAAGCACGGCGGTAGGCAACCAGCGCACGCTGCAAGCGGAGCTTGTCCTGTTCTTTATTTATTTTTTTCTTCTAGAAACTAGTGTCCGCGGGTATGGCCGTGGACAATGGTAATCCTCCCTGTGCATCAGCGCAGTTGTTTCACCACCGAACCTGGTCGAAGTTAAAGGTGGACGTAATCAGACACATATGGTGTTCGTAAAAAAGACCACAATTGAGGCTCGAAACCACTTCGTGGTTCGCCAAGTGGCTGATCAGTACTATTGTTTCGTTCGCTGTGTGCTACAAGAAAGAAATTTATATCGTAAAATTAAGCGAAAACGGCACGAAACAGCAAAACAATCGCGTGCACATTGAAACCGAAACCGATCAAATTAAAGCAACCCAATGGCGGCGAGTGCGCTAGCGCACTCGCCGCCATTGGTTCGCGCCGCCATAGTTTCGCGCCCTCTACCGGTGGGTAGAGGGCACGAGCGCGCTAGCGCCCTCTACTCACCGGTCAGGCAACTACTGAGATGAAAGGGTCTATAAATAGCATGCGCTCCCTATCCCTAGTATGCTCAAAACAGCCTAAAGTGCATTCGAAAATTTATCAAAATCAAGTGAACGAGTCGCACCATCAATACTGTTCCAGTTTTCAATTGTTCTAGAAACGAAAGAGAATTTAAAACAATTAAGGTGATATTGATATGGTACAATGTTTAAGGAATGGGAACTACAAATGCGGTGATTGAGTAGTAAAATCAATATAGCTATTACGATCAAATACACTGTTTTTATTAAGTGTTTTATGTAGGAGCTTAAGACGTTCAACTTCGCGTCTAGAAGCCAAGTACTCTAGTCCTACATCAAGCATGGATGAAGTGGAGAAAACTTGCGCCCCGTAGCGGTTACAAATAAATCTAATAGCCTTAGTCGTATTGTGCCAAGCAGCCTAATGTCAACGTTAAAATGCAGGTCCCAGACTACACAGCCATATTCCAAAATAGGTCTAATTAGGGTCTTATAAGCGGTTATTTTAAGTTCATTGGTTGAAGATTTCAAAGTTCAATTAACATATATCCCAGTTTTTGTAGGGCCAGAGAACAAATGGAACTAGTGTGACTGTCCCATTTAAGAAATGGAGTAAATAAAATTCTTAAATACTCATATTCATAAACCTGACGCAGGATCACATTACCGACGCCCTAACTAAGAACAGACGGAATATTTTTGTTGGAAAATGATATGAAACAAAATTTTATCGAAGTTAATCTCCATCTGCCACTTCTCGCTCCAACTAAGAAATTGTGAAAATGAGTCATTGAGCATGCTGTGATCCTGTACTGAATTGGCCTCAATATATAAAACACGGTCATCGGCATAAAGGCGAATTTTAACTGGAAGATGGTTCACGACAACATCTGCAACTCAGCTAAGGAGGTGGATGAGACAGACGACTGTTCTGGAACAGGTCGCTTTCAAGCCTAACAGTTCGCTAAAGCTTGGGCAGCCAGGGGGAGGGATTCCGCGACGACAACGACGCCCGCGTTCGCCCGTAGGTTTTTTTGATGGAATTTTTTTTATGGTTAGTGGCCACTATCGCGACATTCGCCAACATAAGACCAGCTCCAGGGACGTCATTTGTTGCAATGTCATGTCCACTTTCGATGCCTGAGTGGCATAGCACATTGAACACAACAGTCCTAAGACTGATTCCAGGCGCCGAGGTCAACGGGCTCCTACAGGCCTCAAAACGGAAGTGGCTCCAGGAGCTACAGAAGGGTTAGTAAACAGAGTCTGCTACCTAGACACCACACCGAACTGTGCGGCGAGTGCAACGGCTGCACTACAATGAGAAATTTGAGCACAAGGGCTTATCAGTCTACCCACACTACGTGTATCTATTTCTATTTGACTGCCGAACAAAAAAGTGGTTGTGCTGGAAACCTAGGGCGATTGCAGACAACCCCTCCCCCTTATTTTCTTAATTGAGGATTTTGCATAAGCTTAAATCGTTCCTGCAGGAAATCCCCGTTAAGTGCTTGCTTGTTAATGTATGTACACAATATTTCTCCATTTTTACGAACTAAGCATGTCCATCTAAAACCCTGGAGATTAAAATTATCGTAAACTTTGATGTTTATACAGGTTTCAGTGTCCCGAGTTTTATATTGCCATTTCCGGACACTGGTAGCGCGATCCCGTATCACGCAACTATCCAGGGTTTCCAGCAGCATAGGCGTACAAATCTCTTTTTTTTAGGTGGAGTACATAAGAACAAGAGTAAATTATACTTCTTGAGAGGATACAACGCAGCTTGTGTCCACTATTGATTGTTGCACCGCCGAAAAAAAGTAAACAATGTAAGACTTTTAATGTTTTAGATTTCATTATATCCCAGCTTGAAAGAAAATAAACTGAATTAATGTCGAGAGTTGGGCTCGTTGGTATTCGTTGATCATTATGTAAAAACAGCGCAAACAGACACGGACGAAGGAGAAGAAACACGCAGACGGGCAAGCGTTATAACGTAAAGAAAATACTTTTCTTTACGTTATAAGCTGATCTGTTAGTTCTGATCAAAACTGGTCCAGCTACATCATACTTGATTTAAAATGATTGGATTAACGGTGTGCTAAAGAAATATGTTAAATGAATCGATAGTCGTGTGTATTGCTGTGGTCATATATCCTCGATGCCAACATGATGCTTGCTCTAGTGTGAGCCTAATCAAAACAATAACATTTTTATTGAATTACAATGAATTATTTCGAAGCTTAAGATCAACCTAGGAGCGCACGATAGCAAGACATTGTAACAAAAGTAATTCAGAAAGTGTGTAAGTTATCTTTAAGATCTCCTTACCTGACGTTTCCTTCGCTGCATGTTTCATCTTTTAGAACACAAGATGGCTCGCTTTTCCAGGGCGGCTTTAAGGTGGCTGTACGCGTATCACAACGTTTCAGGTAACAGGAATACAAGCTTTTGACAAAGTACGGTGATCCAAAGCTCCGACTCCCCACCGCGTCCCGAACTTCAAGGGAAGACCACTGCCAATTTCCAAATTCCAAGCAAAGTGGTGAGTTACTGCAGTCAATTTTTTACTCCTGGCCTGGAGCGATCTTAAAGAGGAGAATAATAAATAAAAAAAAAAGACGAAGATCAAAACCCAGACACGCAGATCACATAAAAAAATAATAAAAGTAGACGAACGACTCAAAGATCGATAACATCGTGTACGCCTTTGGCACGGTGTCGTGCTGTTCCTCGTTGTCTCCTTTGCCTTCGGTTTTGTTTTCAGTATGACCGACCACTGAGTCGAACTTGATCAATACCTTGGAAAAAAAAAACCGCAATAAGATGCCGAATGCCTCCAACATGGCGCAAAGGCACTGAAAGCAGACGACAATGTTGGTTTCGATTTCGAGTCTAGCCGGAAGTGACGTAAGGTACAAGAGCGTTCGATTTCCCTGCACCTCCTGCACCAGTGCAGAAAAGTGTGGGGCGATTTACTTCCGGTCATATCTCAATACACATACTGGAAGTATATCCATTGCCTTACACGTTTCTGCACCGGTGCAGGAAGGGCAGACAACCTGAACGCAGTTATGTATATCGCTAAAACTTCCGAATGCAAAACATTGTAACTGCGGATCAACCTTACTAACAAAATAGAGATAACGAAAGCCAATTCGCCCGTTTAATTATTGCGAGCACTTCAAGTGCCCAAAATTCATCAGACAAGTTGTACAAAGCACACACACATTATGTTACCGCTATCGCGTCGCGAATACTCGGTGCGGCGGACAAACTGCTATAATCACCATGGCATCCGAAGTGGGATCGGCATTTTGCTTTGTTAGGTGCCTACGTCATACGCCACCGTATGTGCCACATCTGTTTCCTGTACGGCGCGAGGGTAGACAGTACGACGAAAATAAGGCAGGCAGCTGTCCCGGAGCAAAAAAGGTCGTTGTCAAGCAGCACCTGTACTTGATAACGGTGAAACACGACTAGCTGGAAAATGATGCGTTGGGCAAGCACATGATCTCAGTGAAAACACATGCAGTAAAAGACTAAAACAAGGCATGGCATGAAACTAATGAAGGGTCGCCAGCCTCATTAGTTCCTTACGGTCGTCGAAGGGATTGTCCTGAATATCACATTCCTATCGGTAAGTTGTCGTAAATGCTACAGAGCGCGGATATTCTTAGCTATACTTCACTGGTGTTCTCTCCTGCAGGGTTGACAGAACATGAGCTTTAAATTGCTTTTGTGTAAGCAAGATTGAAATTCTGAATGAATCTACTTAAAGATATATGGTCATTATTTGTTTGGGCTTCACCCATCTAGGCTTAAAATGTATAATTATGTGGAGCGCAAGTTCGTCTGCTTCTTATCCAGTGGTTCCGGTGACGTCAGAACGCCGAGATCTGTTTGGCTCCAATGGGAAGGGTAGTGACTAGACCTTAAAGGAGCTGTGCAACGATATTCAGTTGGAATGTTTATCACTATACACGAGCTTACTGGCACACCTGGGACTCAAGGATACTCACACGCAACGCCACTGGCCAAGAAACTCCTTTGTTGCGGTGTAATTTCAAGGACAAAAGCGTTCATTTTCATTCAATCTCTCCTTTGCGAAATGTGATGACGTAACGTGGGGATCGCAGTACACCCAAGTGACGATATTTGAATGCGGTTCATAGATTGGACCCGAGCATTGCGTGGGCACTCGACTTGGGCTAGTGATAATTGCTAGCTCGAGAAGCATTCGGGTAGTGACCCGTGTCCAATCGCTGCAACGACGACAACAGCCGAGCCATAACAATGTCTGGAACTCAGCGCGTGTCCTGCGCTTTGCCAACCCCAGCGCGTGGCTATGATCAACACTGGCGGCATATAATCGGCTCCAGATCACGTGGCCGCCTGTTGTGGCTGCGAGTTGAGGGGGTGAACGCTGCTCGTTTGTCTTTAATTTTTTCTGGGACTTCTATTGCGTGGGGTGAAAAACGAACGCGTGTTTCATAGGTCATTAACGTTAGGGATCCGTTTTAAGCGGTATTTGCGCAAAGTACAAAAATTGTTGCATCGCTCCTTTAAGGCAGCTATAGCATTGAGGTCTACGCACTATCCTTCCAACCAGAGCGAATCAGAGCTCTGCGTTCTGACGTCGCCGTAACCCCTGCACAAGAGGGAGACAACTTGCGCTGCGCATTATACTTTCTGTATGATACGTTTTTTGCGCGTGGTTTTGTAGGCAAATATTGTGCTTGTGGTTGCTTTCGTTGTTGCTGCTAGGGTGAAAGAGACTCGTCAAGCAACGATCGAGCTGCTTTTATCGATGTCTCCCTTTTCAAAATTAAAAATAAATAACAAATTTGAAAAAAAAAAGACGATGCTCATTGCGTTGATTTCTTTGTGTCATCCTCTCTCACGATTAATAAGGCCCGTTCACACATTTCCCTTCGCTTAGAACCGAGCTCTTGTGACCTCAACCGGCGAAAGAACTCACTGACGTCATCTATGAGGTGACCCCTTAGCATTTCACAAAAGCGAAGTTTTTGCTGTATTTTCGTGACCAAATGTATAAACTATTCGTGAGAAAGTGTCGTTTACAAGTGTAAAAATAGTTATTTTAAGGCCAGAAATAAAAAATAAGGCGTAAAATATAGTAAATATACGGAACTGCCAAGTGTTCTACGAATACCCGATATATAACGCCAGAAGGTTCTCTCGACCTAAGAGATTGTACGAGGTTTTAAGGGCAACACGGTCGCAAGCAGTCGCAAGTGTAGGACACAGTCAATACGGTAGTAGTTTGTGTCAGTTGGTATTGATTTACTCATTGAACCACTTGGAAAATACAGGAGCCATGTCACAGGGAACCATGTTGCGGTTGACGTCACTTGTGATAGTAGAGTTTGTCATCTTCATACCTGCAACCATAGAAACGTTGCTTGACATGTTTCCCTGCGACAGAACATGCTGAAATATATGGTGAGCAAGTTCAGAGATTTATAGCATGAAATTCTTTTTAACAACCGCGGACCCCCAAATCCCATAATCTTGTCCGTCCATCAAACTTGTACGTAACATGCTACAAATAACTGATTACTTGTAAATTTTTTATTTTTTATTTTTTAACGCTTAAATTACGTTTTTTTAATAGGTAACGTTCACTGTGATTCAGTTACTATTCCTCTGTAATAAAATACAAGTAACCAAATATGATTTCGAAAGAGCTAAAATTATTGAGTTGAGTTTTCCTACGTAATACAATCGCTCTGTGTGCCAGTACGTCACTCGTCTATGTTGCACCTAAGTTGGACACGGTTTTTTGACCCCTAAACAACTAAAAAAAAATACCAAGATACCAGAAGGATTAGAATGACAATGCGCTCAACGAAGTTCTGACTGTCGAGCTGTCGAGACTGCCTCTTTTACTGTGTACGTGCTGTTACGACCCGAGTTTGCAACGGCATAGACGACAGTGTGATCTGCCCTGACATCATCTAGTGATGTGAAAAGTAATCAATTACTTCTGTGATACAGTAATTAAATGCTGCAATCAGTTACATTTTTTAAACAAAGTAATTGTAATTCTAATTGCTTACTTTTTTTCGTAACGCGTACAAGACTGCAGTTCGTCCGTCCGTCCACGCATTTCCCGCTAAATATAGCGGAGAACTTGACGTCACGTAAGCTAAACACCAGATTCAATTTTACCGCTACCGGAGAATTGATGTCACGTACGTGATCTGGCGTTACGAGATTCAGTTTACCCGCTAAGTTTAGCAGGAAAATTAGCGTCACGTTACTTGGCGTAGAGCGACTTATACACCAATTCTGTTTCCCCGCAAAATTTGGCGGGGAAATTGATGTCACGTGATATACGCAACAATAGTCAGTTTCCACGCTAAATTTAGAGGAGAACTGATGTCACATGGCCTATGCACCCCAAATCAAAGTTCACCCTAAACTTTAAAAAAAAAAAAGTAGGTTCTTCGTTGCCCGGAACGACTGTACGTTTTCTGAACCAATTAAAACGATCACTCCATAAATACTTTATTTCATCTCGTATAGGACTTTAAAAACAAAGGTCACTGCCAACTCTTCTTATTCTTATAGGGGGGGGGGGGGTGCTAATTCAAACTCATGTGAGGCGTTTGTTTGACGTTTAAATAAGAAGCGCAAAGAGGGACAAGGGAGGTCATTGCTCCTGAAAACAGTGTGTCAGTCTTGCGTATAAGAGCAAATGTAAGCGCCCTGCGTTTGCGTTAGTCTTGTGTGCTCGCGTTAGTGTTGTAGTGCTAACGCACAGTGCTTGCGTTCACTCGTAACAGATTATTGAAAACTCACTAATAAATGTACGGTCTGTGCCGGTGTTTAATCTTTGCTATTATGCCCCCCCCCCCCCCATTCCCCCCCACCCCCTAAAAAAAGAACACTAATAAGTTTGTGACGCTTATTATTGCTTCTCACTTTGACAAAATTTTATTCGCACCGTTTTATAATGGTGGTGTATTTGACTCGACGTCTGTTTTCAATATGTTCACGCCCACGATAAACTCTAACAATACCTGGGAACGCATTGTAAAAACTTAATTCGAACTAGTGAACGCAGCTCGTAACTACAGGTAACAGTGCCGCTCTAATTTGCTCGACTGAATTTTACTTGTCAGTGCCACAGTGGGCGGTATAACGTGGTGGAAGCAACACACATGAAGTGTTTGTCTTAATGTTCTTTTTTTTTTTTTTTTTTTTTTAGAATGTTTCATTAACGCTTGGTTACAGAAAAACACGGATTCCTTTTTTATGGTTCGCACCAACTTTTATTATCACCGCTAAGTACTCCGACACAGAAGATCCTTGTTCTCTTGTTTCACAATGTCGGGGTCTTAAATAAACTTTTTTATTATTATTGTTTGTTGAAAGGTTTGGGGGCGATTCTTATTGTAGGCCTCAAACACATACTCTTTCAAGCACACTCTAAAAAAAGCCCGTGCGTCTGCTTTCCCGCACAACACCCTTGGAGAGCCAATCTCCGCAACTTACGGAGGCAGCTCAGCGAATAACAATACCGAAACATATGTTTAGACCAAAAAACGCAGTCTGAGTTGTGACATTAAGCAATGCAAGCGTGACGTTTTGCATTGCTCAATGTCACAACTCAGACTGCGTTTTTCGGTCTAAACATATATGTTTCGGCATTGTCATTCGCTGAGCTGCCTCCGTAAGTTGCGGTGATTGGCTCTCCGAGTTTTGTGCGTGAAAGTAGACGCACAAACAAACATTTTTTAGAGTGCTGCAGCACAAAGTTTAAAATAAAAAAAAACTATAGTTGCTGGCTGTTTTGGGTTCTTACCAGAAAATGCTGCAATCCCGTTGGCTGAGAGGCGATAATGCGATGCACGGAACTCACGACGCCCTGCATTTCTTACGATGCGAGTGACTAAGATAAAAGAAAAATGCTTTGGCTTATTTCGTTTTCTTTTTTTAGATTTTAACATTTAGCGTTTATGCACCGCTCAAGATCGGCCGAGAAGATGAAAGAGCGACGCAGCACAAACCGACCGTCGTACTCGACCTTTGAAACGAACCAAGCCAACCTGGCTCTCACAAGGGATGGCTACCAGCGAAAGCCCGCTGGCGCTCCTGGCCGACTCAGAAGGGAGGTCGGTCTCGTCAGCGCCGTCGGCCTGCTAGTCGGAATGAGCATCGGTAAACTGCTCATCTGAGAGAAAAAAAAGAGATTGTTTTCAAAATCGATGCTCAGATTGTCTTTAAAAACTGCACCATAGGATTTCGCACATCATCTTGCAATGCGTCAAAGTTTTCACTGCTGTCCAAACTCTAGGAACATATTCCGTCGACGGTCACGAAGCCTTGAATCACACGTGAAAACGATTCACACCCTTTTCTGAGTTTTCTCGCCCAACAATTCGACTTGCCGCCAACAGGCCTCCCCACGATCAACCAACGACTTTTATCGTGGTGTTACCGGAGTTCGAAATATTCTTCTCCGTCATTTTTATATAAGCATAATAAGGCACTTGGTGACTGTATTTTCCGTTTATAATTTTAACATTTCAAACTAATTCTCGTAATTTTCTTATCAAACTGCCTACTTCACGCGGACGGGTCTCATGTGACCAACCAATTACTTCTGTCGTAGCACCCCTGCAATTCAAATGTATTTTTATATGTATACATAGTGTGTATGTTAACATAAAAAAAAACACCCTTGGTACCCCTGAATAGTTGAGCGTACGAAAACAAAAAAGGGGAATAAAAGACAATACATGCAACACGGCAATACGGACGACACGGGAGAGACGGCCCGTGTCGTCTGTGCTGGCTTCTATGTCCCTCTTTTTTGTTTGCTCGATTTGTAAGAGCTCGTATAAATAGCAATGATGCCGTATGTACCATAAAATAAATTACCTTTTTTTGTTTTTCTTTATCGAACACTCTCTAGGGGCAAACTACCAAGTAGAGTATTTTAACAAAAAGGTTAGAAATGATATGGTGACTGAAACAACCAGGCTCGATCTAAAATGGGCCGTAAAAATCGGCGCCTGCACGTAGCAATCTAAACATTTCGTTGAAGGTGTAACTCACCAGGTCGGGTTTTTCATGTAAAATTACAGTTTACTTCGCTTTCTGTACAAACTATGTCAAAAACCTTTGCCATGGTAAATGGTGGACGGCGACGCAGGCGACCGAGTCGAGTGGCGGGACGCGTTCGGCGCACGTATTGATAGATGGCACTATCTCTTTATCGGGACATTTTTTTTTTTAAATATGAAGAACGTTTTGTTTTCTAGCTGAATACACTAGCGTTTGTGCACCTCTATTGGATTTGTAAATTACAGGAAGATGTCTCGATAGGCAGATGTAACAACGCGGGCAGAGGTTGAATCGCTCGGGCGTGAAGCCAAGAGTTCTCCAATTCCGCTAAACGCAGACAATTGAAAAAAAAAAAAAAAAAAAAATCTAGATTTGAGTATTTTGGGGGCATCAACAGGCACTGCAAATATATATTGTGTTTACCCGTTTATTGCAGCAAGAGCTGAGAGCAGGCACACGATAGGACGCACCTCTCCCTGCGTGTAAATAATGTTTCGTAGGTAAGGATTGCGTTGCCACTGGGAGCTCGCGCCGTCGCTTTGAGCATAGATTGAACACGCGCCCGCAAGGCTCGTAATCCTTAGCGTACGCTCTATTAAAATTTTCTGGTGCCTTAAACGCAGTGTATTTGCCGACTCGGCATCACTCCGAGTTAAGCAAATAAAATACAACACAACGCTTTGACTTTTCATTAACTTTTGAATTACCGATCTTTTCGCCAAACCAGCAGTTTGGTTAACTTCGTTCACATTTTATGAACGTCGAATTCTACCTGCAACTGTGCACATGCGCGGAGGAATATCTGACATCTGCTATATACGCGTCTCGTACATTAAACTACATATCACATACACACATTTGTTTTCCCTCAGCTGAAAAAAAAAAAAAATAGCGCGTTCTCGGTTTCCTTGCCAGCGGGTTCCTCATTTATCCCATTCATTAGCGAGACCTTCTTTCCTCCTTAACCTGTTTCGAGATATGGTTTTGACGTTCTCATAGGTAGACCATTGAGTTCACTTGCAAAGCCTGTAAAACCTTGCCGCAGATCCGCGGGTGTACCTTACTGCGTGAGTTACAAATGAGGACCGAGAGATCCTTGAGCAGAGCCTTCAAAAGACAAGAACAACATTTTGTTGTCATTAAATGGCTTTTTATAAATAAAAATATCACCTATAAAAGATGAAGGTAACTGAATATTTATTGCAACAAGGCAAAATATTCCACATGTGTTGCCATCTGGACTGGTCGCCTTTTCAAGGAACACTCCTGCTCAACTACATAGACAACTGCAACAAAATAACTACTGTACATTTCTTTCCTTTTACTGACACAATATGCTCGCGGTAACATACAATTCTCTTTATTTTAGTAGCAACCCAGCCTCTCACAAATCTCTCTGAACTCGGCTGACTCAGTGCAAGCGATCTAAGAGCGAACGAGTCAGTTTCCGTTATCAAATACGCGCGAAAAGACGTGTCGAAGTTCTTCGTGCCGGAAATTTAGTTCCGTGTTTGTCCCATCTTGATCGTATTAGGCGATCTTCATCCGCAACACTGAAAGAGACAGGTAATACGATTCAGAGTTTTACAATGACTTACCCCACACAGTCTTCATCGGAGTCAGTCGAAATTTTTTCGACCGATCCCGTGGGTCTATTGTCTTCGCTGAAGATTATTTCCTTTACCCGTCGGGACGCCAAAAGCTTCTTGCTTTTCGCAACGCAGTTTGTGCAATCCACAGCGCAGCATGATAGCATCGCGTTGGCGCCTAAATCGTGAGAAAAAAAAAAATTTACGCTTAGCAGCGGAGCCATTGCCACGTCTCGCACAAAAATGGCGTCGGTTTATAACAGACCACGGAATCGCGCGGGATCATGGAGAGTAACGGTCACGTGTCGCGCCGTATCCAATTGAAGCGAGAGGAAAGATAACTTTTGAGAGGGGAAGGGCATGAGCGAGGAGAAATTTCTCTTCCCCATTTCAGACGCTGCTCCCGGCGCCATCTATCGATACGTGCGCCAAACGCGCCCCTCCACTCAAGTCGGTCGTCTGCGTCACCGTCCTCCGTTGACCCTGGCCAGTTTTTTTTACCCCATTTTTCGCGGAAATGGGGCCACGCTTTTTAATCTTACATGAAAAAAAAAACAAAAAAAAAAACGACCTATGAAATACGCCTTTGACGAAAAGTTTAGAATGCTACGTCCAGGCGCCGATTTTTACGAACCATTTTAGATAGAGCCTGGTTATTTCGGTCACCCTACAGATTCGACTTTGCATATTCACCTCTCTTGTTTATTGTGTAATATTTCTCATGCAACCGTCTTATGCGTGTTCACATTTCTAATTTCTTTTTTAATCAGAGTAAATACGCTATCCTTCAGTCCTTTCTGTAACCACGTCTATTAAGAAATAACTGAAGTGTACCCTATGTGCATATGCTGGGTATAAACTGCACTGTGTTATTGTTTAAAAAAAATGTGTTGCTCTCCCAATTAATTAACGAGAAAGAAATCAAGAATAAGAAAGCATCATGAACGTAGTGGTGTTTATTACAGTTAATGATTTATACTTACTAGTAGCCCGCATAACCATCGAGATGTCTTTATACAGACTGTTCCTCATACGACTTACACCGATATGCTGTTCCGTTACTGCCAATGTCCCGTTGAAAATCTTTGTTTGTGAAACAGGAAGTGCCTTGACCCATTTGAGCTCAGGTTTCCCCTGCGTTTTTTCAGGGTCTGGAATATTTACAACACCAGGAATCGTTTTCAAGAACTCGGGATCCGCTGGAGTAGCGCTTTTAATATGGCTTTTGGCCGGAGTGATTTCCATTCTTGGTGAGATAAAATAATTCTTTTCTAAAACGAACATTAAAAAAAAAATTGTCGAGTCATAAGCAAGTATTACTGAAAAAAATTTTATTTGAATTCCTCATTGAAATTTGTCATCCATTAAGTGTTGCTCTCAATTCGCTCGCATTTTCTATAATGAAGATAATAATTGTGATTTATTGCGCAACATAAATTAAAATGAATAACCTTCTTTTTTTCACATATTCATTCTTCTTACACTTAAGGGCCCCATCAGGGGCTTTACAGAAAAGGGGGGGGGGGGTGGGGGGGGGCTACAAAAACACACAGATATAAGACTATTATAAACACAAAAAGAAAGTTGAGCTGTGGCCACGCAGCGGCCACACAAGGGAACATGGTATTGATTACGCATTTATGATAGATAACACTGCATTTCTATAAAGATCAGAGTCACGGATATGTACTTGTGGCCAGGCAGCGGGGTGTACAATAGACAGGTGGGGAAACGAGAGCTAAATGAGAGACTGGATTGTATCCCCCTCGGTTTTCTTTTCCTGTGGCGCCATCTATGTGGAGCACCGCGAACTCTCACTCCGGGTGGGGGACCGGTGGCAACCGGCTAAACTAACGTAGAGTGGTTTCTCGTGGATTTTCAATGGAGGACTGTTGTGCTCTCGGTTTATTTTGCGCACACTCCCGTAGAGTTTCATGCAAGTCCGATTCCCATTTTTTTGTTCTCGTCGCAGCGACATCTATCGCAAATCGGGGGTACCCGCAAGCAGACGAGTACACAACCCGGTCACGGCATTGCGGTACGCTTCTATGGGCCGTTTCCCCACCTGTCTATCTTACACCCTGCCCGGCACATTATTCCAATTTGTTATGAAAAGGGCGAGGAAAGAGTCTGCTAAAAGTGAAAGTGGAACCGGGGATGCGACGTATACTAAGGGAGTTGAAATGTCGTTGGGATGAAAGATGACGCTCTAGCAGCAGAGTCTGTCTGAGCTGAGGGGTGTGCTAAAAGATTTTATGGAAGAGACAAAGGCGCGATATTCTGCGGCGAGTATTAAAAGTGAAAAGGCAGAAAGAAGTTTACATGGCCGATACTCTAGCAGTACGCTCATAGTAAGATAACATGAGTCGGGCAGCTCTATTTTGAATCGCTTATAAAGTGTTAGATAAGTGTATTTGATGAGGAAACCAAATGGTAGCTGCATACTCTATCTTCGGACGAACGAAGGTTTCGTAGGCCAGGAGCCCTAAACTCGTCAAACACAAAATTGGAGCCGAAAGTTCGCGGAGCGCGCCAATTGGACGTCGGCGACAAAAACGCGAAGTCATCATCGTGATAAGCCAATCCGTGCGCTCCGCCAACTTCGGCCCCAACTTTGTGTTTGACGAGTTTAGGGCCCCAGCTCTCGGAAAGTTGGGGAGGGGGGGTGGGCGGGGGGGGGGGGGGGGGGTGAGTAGAGGCAGCGTCGGATATAGCCAGCGCTTAAAGTCATGGGGGTTTCGCTCGGGGGTATCTCAACCCACCCCTCCCCCCCCCCTCCCCCCCCCCCCCCCCCCCACCTTCCCCCCACCTCCGCCGAGGTGACCACAAGAGAGCCTTCCAGCCACCGGTGGGAGACTTAAAAGCCCGAAATATATTCAGCAGTACTAGAAGTTTTTGTAGACAAAGAGTCAATGTGGTTAGTCAAAGATATCTGAGGAGAAAAATGTACACCAAGGAATTTATTGGATGGAACACACTCGATGCTTTTTGTGCCGAGAGAATATTAAATGACAGCGAGAGGAAAACTTTTGAGAAACACGAATCAACCTAAACTTTGGGTGGTTTTGTGACATTATTTTTTTCTAGGTGATTCTCGAGGAAAAGACGATCGTTACTGCACCTTTTTTTTTTCGCCAATATACTACACCATTGTCGGCGAACAGACGTATGTTAGAGGATATATAATTCGGAAGGTCGTTAACGAAGATCAAGAAACGAGTATGGGCCCAGGACACAGCCCTGAGGGCAGTGTCCTATGGGCCCCCTTCATTTGTTACTTACAAAAGCGTACTTAAAAAAGTGTTTATCCTTTTTTATTAATCGGAATGGTTCTGGGAGAGCTAAAAAGATCGATCAGAAAAGGTTCCGTGCAAATCATTCACCTGCATATCTTAGAGGTGTCATAAGATTCTAAACATCAATTTTCATGATAACCACTGACCCATACCTCCGCCCGAGCTGCGGTAGGAGTGAGTGAATCGCTATTAATATGTTGTAAGAGACATAGTTGCGAAAACGACGCCTCAAGTATCATTTATAAATATGAAGGTGGGTAACTTAAATTATTTATTTTAAAGATACTGCCGGCCAACTTTTGAGGGCAAAGACATGAGGGGAGGAAAGAAAAAATGTCAGCAAAACAAATAAGTAGTTATAAACATAGAGTAAAATGCGTACGAAACCTTTTCCGTACAGTTTATTCAAACAAAGAAAAGTTCGTCAATGGCACCAGAGAATGAAGCGAAGGAGACAGTGTCCATCACGCTGCGGGGCAACGGGTTCCACTCACAAACAGTACGCGAAAAAAAAAAATATTTTAAAACATCTTTCCTGCAGCGAAACTCAGGAATTAGTTTCTCGTGCTTCTGTCTGGTATCGCGGCTCAAATTAAACTTAAGAGAGGCGACAAACTTTAAACAAGTTTTGTTGTGTGTAATGTGATGCAAAACTTTTAGGCGATTTACTTTCCTTCGACATGACGACTCAGGCAGTCCAGGCGCTGTGTACAACGCTGAAACACGTGATTCTTGGCCATATGAATCATAAATGAATCTAAGAGACTTTCTTTATAGACTTTCTTTGTAGACCACGACTCAAATATTAATAGTAGTTAACCTAGTTAAGCCCGACACATCAGTCCTTGGCAATGGTAAACTGAATATGATTCGAAGTAAGACAGAAAGGCCAGTTTATACTGCTCCCAAATTATTATAAACCCGAAACTTGTAGGATTTTGAAATAAGGTTAGAACGCTACGCACGATATAAAATTTACACCAACACTAAAAGATTATCCAGGATAAATAGAGACAAACAAGTTGTTACTCCGGCGACTTTTTAGTTCCTTTTACTGGCTATATCTCCCGAATCTCCGCTCTTTACCTTTTTCGGTATGCTATACAGCATCGCGATATTCGGAACAGTCATTGCGACATCGCTAAACGAAGGTGATGCCTAAACCGACAATCGAATCTATGCGCGTTTTCAGTGCCGTGACGTCACTGGCAGGCGAGATTCAGGTCGAGCAGACCGTCTAAAGAACAGAGTATGCCGAGTATGTTTCATTCTGCTCATGTTTCATTCTGCATTTCATCGAGCTTAAAAAGCATTCATTTGGCCCCATGGAACTGCTGGTAGTAAGTACGCTGAGAAAAAATTCTACAGTGCAGAGTAAACTCCCACCTACCACTAGCGTCACATTTTAGCTGCTGCCAGTAGAAACTTTTAGTTTGAAAGAAACGGTGAGAACCAAAATTGCAAATTTGATAATCTTGTGAGAAAAAAAAATAGTTTGCCCTAATATTTGGATTACTATATAAGCGATATTGGTTGGCGTGTTTGGTCAATTTCGAGGCGAATTGACGACCATGAATAAACGCCGGAGTACCTGTTTAACCACCAAGTCTGCGTCTACCCACACCGGGTGTAGGCACTGCGCGTGCGCACAAACGAGATCCGCGTGAAGTGAAGCGTCTGCACGCGCGCGCCACGCCGACAGCAACGCCACCGCATGCGGTGTTACGTTAGAGCGGCACGTTGGTGTATCGATGCGCAGGAGGATTGTGTTACACGGAGATGGCAGCCCTGTTACCAGCGGCTGGAGGCAGCTACGCCTACGTCACGGCCGGAAGCAAGGCCATGGGAAGATACGGAGACATCGTTCCCTTCATGCACGGCTGGAGCATGCTGATGATGGCTGACCCCATGAACGCGGCCTTCCAGGGAATTACATTTGCGAGTTACGCCCTCAGCCCACTGTATGGAGATTGCAGCCAACCGTACGCGGTGAAGGTACTCGTGGCACTCACGTTTACGGGTAAGCAGCCGTGCGTGATTCCTGCGAACTTTAAGTTGCGCGGTAAAGTAAAGTGAGAATCGGTAGTTCGCTGGCCGCACGGGCTTGGTTTTTCAGAATGGCGAATCGCGTAGACCTAGAGACCACTTTGCAAAAAGAACCTCCATTTAGAGTACTTATGATCAGCTACCCAGTTTCAAAGAGGGGGACTGTATGCGTGTGTGTGTGTGTGTGTTGGGGGGGGGGGGTTATTGATAGTTCCGCCTGGAAAAAATTGAGTCGTGGACCTAAGATATAAAAACGTGGTGGCAGGTCAGTCCGAACCCTTCATGCAGCTTCATAAATAAAGTCCGTTCACTTACTTTGTGAGTCTTGCGATCTGGGCCGGCTTGCTAGACCAGCGTCTCAGCTGAGACTGGGTGAAAGGAAGCGCTGCAAAGGCTGAGGCGTGCGAGCGTCTTGAGATGTGGTTTGAGTCCAGTTCAGCTCGTGCGCTGGCTTTGGCAGTGCTTTCTTTCACCCGGGCTCAGCTGACAACGCTATTTCTAGCAAGCCGGCCCTGGTTACTGCCAATTTCTTCTCTGCAACCTTTCACCCGTCTTTTTCATTTTTTTTTTCATCGCACAGAAACTGAACGGCAACCCATTGAGTGTACATATACACATTGTCCTTATATCATGATGTTAGCTGGCAGGAATTTTACATATGGCCTATTCCCCAGCATTTTTCAGTGTAGAAAGACCAGCTTTCTTTTTTTCGTGTGTGTGTTGTAATTAAGCAATCTTTGTTTTCGCCCAGTAATCAGAGGGTCATAGGTATTCTTGCTGAAAAAAACTAGTTCCTACGTTATCATAACAAAAAAGATAACACCCCCAATTTTAAAACCCCCGAGTAGACACATATACACGCGCATCACAGGGAAACACGGTGTACACTTTGTTAGTGCATACCGTTTTTGCAGAACTGGATCAATAAAAAGCCTGTTTTATCTCAGATTAGGTTTTTATTGCATAGTTCAAATTTAGGGTAAGGGTTCTGTAAGCTTTAAATCCCACTCGTTATTCTTGGTTAGTCAGCTGGAAACAGTTCCGTTTATTTTATTTTTTTCACAAAACCGTTACTCATTCGGCTTTCATTGCAAAAAAAAAATATTTTCTAAAGCTTATGATCCCACGAAGAATCGCAAGAAGTACAATTTGATTTTCCATCCGGCTTTAAAGAAACGCGTGATTAAACTTGAAATAAGTAATGCACGATTTTACAGAATACGACCCAGTTATGCCATTCTTGATTGCAATATAGGTGGATGAGTTTTCTTGCCACTTGTCTTATTGTTACCTTAAGGGTCTTAAAAAATGCAAAATATCGCGTAAGGTGTTCTTACCGTAGTCCTTATGAAGGCGAACATAGTATTTCTGCTCAAATTGCTTAGCTTCGTTAGGAGGCGTTAAAAATCTGTTCGCTTGCTTTTGAAGCACTTTAACTTTATTCTAAAGTTGTTTAATCGTATTGTGGCTTTTTACTTAGAAAAGAAGTTATAGAAGAGTTTTATATATATGCAAATACAACCATGAGGTGGCAGCTGTGTTGCCATCGCAAAAAATGGCCGTCTTCTATAGCCTTCTGAAGCTCGTCTGCCATTTTAGATACGGCGTTTTGCGTATGATCAAGTTTCCATGATACGAATGAGTTCCTTAATTTGTTTCCTATTGGGATGCCATCCCAACGCTGCAATAAGTACGCATTCGCGAGACGGTACCAGCTTTCAATATATTAGCAAACCAACAAACGCTTTTAATTATTGCATCTTTCCCGCGGGACGAAAAGTACAGGAACTCCAAGTAAAGTTACAAGAATAGAGGGGTCCTCAGGACCGCAGAATGCAGACACGTATTTGTAAAAAAAAAAGCTGCATAGAACATGTCGCGCTAGTCGGGTCTGCAGCTTAACCGTTGTTCTTAAAGGCATTGTACGCTTTAAACGTAGCTAAAACGCATGTAATATTAATACACTTTGAAGCTGCAGTCAAAATTGACGCAGCTATCTGGACCGTTCTATGTATACTGTTTCGCCCTCGATGAAACTCCGGGACCAAGATACGTGTCCACAATGACTTCGTGACTACATATTCATAAAATAAGTTCTACTTAGTCGCAGATCTATAAAGGTATAATTAAAAAAAAATATATATATATATATATAATTACCTTTCAACCATGCTGCGTACTCATTCAATCAGTTTCGAGCTCGTACCGATATACAAGATAATTTATTCAGAGCTCCTGCATTGTCATTGATTAAAATAACATTGTTATCTTTCTCTAGCTTTGGGAACCGCACTAAATTGTTTTTCCGTGAAGACATCAGCATGGGTCCAAAACGTACTGTCCGCACTCAAGTGTCTCGTTCTGGTCTCGATCATCATAACTGGGAGCGTCTGGTTGTTTAAGGGTAACTATATCATTTTTCTTGTTTTATCTTATGGGTCGCTTTTGACCCTGCATTTCTACCAAGCATGCTGATAAGTGTATATCTTGCGGATGAATGAGCGTGTTGGTGTCTAAGTTACGAAAACAAAATAGGGACAGAAACAAATAGAAACGACATTGGCTTTTAACGCACAACAATACTTTTACTTTTGTCATGGGTGTTTATGCCACCCTCATGTATCCATATTCATAATAATTTGAGATTAAAAAAGTGAGCATGACATCAATAAAGCATGTAGGTTATCAAGTCCAAAACGTTAACAGAAATGAATCTAAGCAAATATCTCGCTGCCATGTCTCAATGCCTATCCAGAAGTATTGTGAAAGATAAAAAAGGAAGGCAAATTGCTAGGCAATTGTGTAGCATACGGGAAACATTCTGGCGTCTTAAACGTCTATCGCACTCCGAGTTTCCAGACGCCAGACGTCAATGTTCACGGCGCTCTTCATCAGAGAGTTTAACGCGTACCATTTGTAAGTACACTCGATAGGTGTTCCTAGAATGAAGCGATACTTCCGCTAATCGGGTTGATAAACCGGGTGATCTTCCAGAACCTTCCCTAGTCGCGAGCTCCTCTCCCTCAGTGCGCACAGGTGGTCGCGCTCCTCCTTACCTACCTCACTCCTCCTCGCCTGCCCTTCTGTTTCGATAACCTCCTCGTTTACCAATCAGCGTCGAGCACCTCACTTCTCCTTACCCACCCGTCAACCAATCAGTGTCGAGCCTCGCGGCCACGCTTTTATCCGGGCTTCACGAAATCCGAACGCCTAGCCAAAAAACGTTTCATGTTAAAGGTTAACTGAACTGTTGCATGTGACATGGCAGTATATCTACGTAGTAGAATAAACCTGTAAAGCCAGATAATCCAAACAAATTTCCAAAGCACATCTCGTGCGCGTACAAAATAAATAATGTCTAATAGACCTCGCAGAAAATGATTTTTAGACTAAGACGCGTACCAGCCGAAACTATAACATAGCTGTTTGAGTTTGTGTAGTGTACAGTTATTGCGGGTATGGAAACGTGAGAAGCTTATTATACCTACTAAATCGGGCGACCATGTGGCGGTTTACCTCTAACATGAACGGGCACCTTATGGCGGAATTCGCCAGTATCACATTGCTTCCAACCGCCTGCCATCACCAACGAATATCCTTGCGTGCATTTACCCTGTACTCTATTACGGCTCATTTATTTCTCCCGACAACAGGATAAATGTATTTGATTCCCTTAACCTATCACGCGAGACACTGTTTGATGCTTTTAACGTTCGGACTTTAAAGCCAACAGAATTTTGCGATATCATCATTCAAGCTACAATGGACGATATGCTTCGCAGTATCCCGGAAATTATAGCCTATAAAACGTCATCTCTGTTCTTGACATTTCAGAGAATAAGCTTCTCGACTCTCCGTTTTTCACCCTCAACACAAATCCGGCGAACATTGTGGAAGCATTCTATGGAGCCCTCACGTGCTACAGCGGATGGTATTAAATATTTTATTGGTCACTATTGTTAAAGCGGCCGAAAATTGTTCAATAGTTTGAAGGGGGCGATTGATGCGCCTTTTTCTGTCATTCGCCGCGGAACCTACATAAACACGTGATTAATAGGGCACACACACACAAAAAAAAAAAAGACTAATTAAATTTTTAAAAAAATTTGTTACGTAAAACTTAACGTACGTGTTAGTTTTTCTTCCTTTTTTTTTTGGGGGGGGGGATATGTTTAGTTATAGAAGGTTTTTTGTTTACAGATTTCTTTTGAAAAGCCGTGAAAGATGCACTACTATAGGGCCTGTGCTGATGAGTTATACGGCCAAGAAGACGTAATATATAGGACTAATCATCAGGAGAAGCCAAACAACTAACTCTAATTGGTTAACACTTAAGACTGCTTATCTGTAGGAATGTGAAAGCATTCCTACGCGCAACAACGCATTCCTACAAACAGCGCGCCACGTCTTCCTTTTGAACACGGCGCTCCGGTGGTGACGTCACGCTCCCCCACTGCGCAGGCGCGGCGGACCTCGCCGGCTTCACGACAGCTTCCGTGACGAAGCAATTGCGTTGCTGTGCTTTTATTTGTGCTTTATTTCGGAGGCGTGTCCGTTTTGCAGCCCGTGGGAATGCATGTGCCGTTTCGCGCAGCCACTCGGTATTTAGGTGCCGTTTTTCGCTGCTACAGACATCAGATAAACACCGCCTCGCTTCATGCGCCATTTCGTGCTTTCGCATCAAAACCGCGCCGACGCTTCCTCGCGTTGCACAATTAGTAACTCTAGCGCATCACAGCACTTTGTACGCGCTTCGAGCATTACTGAAATTACTAATATAGGGTGTTTTGATGGCCCTCTGCAAGTTTATAAAAGTAAGCATGCATTTATTATTTCGAATTAAAAAGTTCATAAACAAATCTTAATTATGGTGTTATTTTTCGTGGCAATTATCCCCCTTCATTATGTCCCGCTAACCGTGAAACTCACCTGTGCGGGCCGCTTTCGCGGCTTTCTTTTTATATTCAATCGTCCAAGCCAAATAATGAACAAAACACTGTATGTACTCTATAGGGATCCGAGAACACTCTATCTGCCGCCACGAGGCACCGGTGTCGCGAGTACAAGATCACACTACTATTCTTAACTGACTACAGATGCAATCAAATGTATATCAAGAAAGTCCCTCTTTCTCCCTTACAGGCAACACGTAACCTACATAGCGGAGGAAATTTCAAATCCCACCCGAACCATCCCACTGGCGTTGACGTCTGGGATCCTCATCGTCAGCTTGATAAACATCCTCAGCAACCTCGCCTACTTCGTGGTGCTGGACGCCGGCACAGTGGCCAAGTCAGAAGCCATCGCCGTGTCCTTCGCTGCAGTCACCTGGGGAACTGCCGCAGCCTCCTGCTTCCCTGTGATCGTGGCCATCAGCGCCTTCGGAAACCTCTGCGGCGGTTTCTTCAGCAGCTCCAGGCTGATCCTGGCGGCAGCAAGACAAGGCCAGATGCCATCCGTGTTTTCCTTGGTAACCGTGAAGTCCTCGGTGCCTCTAACGTCAGTCCTACTTCGTGGTTTTCTGTCGCTTGTGTATACCTTTGCGGGTTCCGTAAGCTTCATCATCAACGGCCTCTCCTTCGTGGTTGCCTTGAACGAGACTCTAACGATGATTTGTTTCTTGGTGCTTCGGTATTCTATGAAAGACGCGCCGAGGCCTTTCAGGGTCCCAACAGCGCTTCCGGTTTTTTACTTGGTGATACTTATTTTACTGGTCGTCATACCTCTGACCAGCCCGTCCGGGTACATGCAGTACGTGGTCGTTGTTGTTGGCTATTTAGTGGGCGTTTTATGTTACGTACTGTTTATTAGATTTGATGCCACCTTTCCCGGAGCTGAGGCAATCTCTATAAACATTCAGAAATGCTTCATGTGTGTGCCTTGTCTAAATGAGCTTGAACTTATGCTCAAGGAACGTTTGTGACGAAGTAAAGGTTACAATGTATGAAATAATGTTGATAAATTGACTTTTTGGTATTTACAGATCATGCTGGAGTGAAACAACGCAAACACAAATATAGGGAAAAGATCGGGACAGGAGAGAGTGCCAACACTTAATTAGAACTTTTACTATAGTAAAGGGAAAAAAATAAATCCGAAATAATAACGATGTATTACATTGAATGGGTTAAAACAGCGCAAAAAGACGAAGGACCAGTAAAAGGAAACACACAGACACAGCGCTGACTTACGACTGAAATATTTACTGCTGCGCCATTCAGCAAGTAAACTTGAAAGGAGACAAACATAAAAGCAATCGGCCCGATAACACGTCATCCTCCACTCAAGCCGATACGTGGCTACACGTATTTACCTGCCCTTTCTGATAAAATTCATTTCATCACTAACCAGGGCAAGTGATGGAACACTAATGCACATGTCTGCGTCATGGTTGGCAATAAAAAAAGCTTCGTCAATCTCCCGAGCGTACTTAGTTTTATGTCGGGCTAAAATCTTAATTTCAGTAAACATTGGAGAGCACGCACATCTGTCACAGTGGACCGCCAGGTTGCCAGACGGGGAGGAGCGTAAGGACAGAGAATGTTCTCTCGCCCGGTCGTTAACACATCTCCCCGTCTGCCCAATGTACACTTTTCCACAGGACAACGGAATAAGGTAAACCACCCAACACGCGCAGGCGACAAACGGGTTAAGCACCGCAACCCGTTTGTCGCCTGCGCGTTTTTATGCCAAAAACAACATTCAAATTTTTCCGCGCTCTCCAGTTTGGTGACGTCACATGCTTTAAAACTCGACGTTTCTATAACTTGCATGTAAAGCAGGCAGTCTAAGCAAACAAAATATATTGCGCACTCTTTTTTTTATATTTTATTTGGTAACGTAAGCATTTCTAATTCTTTTTTTTTTCTTTTTTTACAACCTCAAATTTCTTGTAACTCAATGTTCTCTACTACGATTTGCTGGATCGCGTATCCTCGCTTCGAGGCCCCTGCGCGATTGCGTTCACCGGTCGGCCATCTTACGTCACCCGCTGAAGCGCTGTCAAGGTTGTGGTCAAGTGACCCATGCGTCTATTGTCACGTGACCTACAGATGGTAACCATAGTAACTGTCTAGGCTTGACATCACTAGAGCTGATGATGTCAGATGGCCGACCCGTGACCGCATTTGCGGAGGGGCGATCAGCGATCCAGCAAATCGTCAATGGAATGAGATCAGCGTTATATTCGTCAAGAACAAACTGTACTGTCCCCATGTTACAATATGGATGGATGGATGGATGCTACTGGTTTTACCCTTTATAATGGACGCTAGCTTGAGCCACCTAGCCTAAAAACAAAAAGGATGGTTGGTACCCTCACCCTTCTAAGCCAATCTGCTCTCCTGCGCATTTTTCTAACAATCACCAGACAGTGTGGATTATGGATGGATGGATGGATGGATGGATGAATGAATGTTAATGCCTGTACCCTTTTTAACGGACAGTAGCTTGCGCCACTTAGCCTTGAAATTAAGAACCAAATATCGCCGCCGCATTTTGAGTGTTGCCAGTAGAGCCTCTCATCCCCCACAGACCAAAAAAAATTTTCAATTAACTTCAATTAAAAAAAAAATATTGTGACTTGTAGCTTGGCTTACTAGCTCAAATTTGCCGATTTATGTATTTAAACAATTTTGAAGCAAATCAGCAGCGATCAATATTTTTCCAGGTGTGCTTCGGCAACAGGAGCTCTCAGATTATTACCTTGATACCTCCGTTGAAGTACCATGTCGATGAAATCTTTGAATATATATATATATATATATATATCAGTGTGTCGAACCGAAAAAGATACGGGTTCGGTTACGGTTCAGGTTCAGGTAAATTTATTTTGTTCCGGTTCAGTTCCGGTTCGATTAATTCAATCCGCGAACCGGTGTGCGAACCGGTTCGGGGCGCTGAACCGATTCGCGAACCGGTTCGGAAATTATAAATGACAAATTGCAACATCAAAATAAATTACAAATAAAACATCTGAAATCAGCACATACGAAACGGGATACATCGTAGTGTAGGGCTCAGGGATTTCTACCAGGAATGGTTTCTTGATGTGCACTCAAAGGTTACCTCACACACTTTACGCATTCGGACGTCATCTAATTGGGTCCGACGCAGTAGCTGTAAAATCCGCGTCCTCCTTACAAACCCACTTACAAGTAGAACTTGCTAACTATCCCGCCACCTCGGCGTGTAAGCTATTGAAGGAACAGTGGGGAGAAAATACAGCTTTCTTTATTTGAACTAGCCTTCGGTAACTCAAATTAGACCCTTAAAGAAGTTTTCATTAAACAAGATACGGAATATGAAAAACACTTCACCGAACGCAACGCCAGAAGGACGTAATAGGATAAATATTAAAATAGAAGAGTTCGCTGCCTCACAAATCTGTTAGCTTCTAAGTGCCTATACAAAACCGGATGCATTATTATCAAACTCCACAGCCTTTTCTTTTCTCATTCCGATGGAAGCAAACTTCAAGAACTCGGTTGTTCTAGAAACGTGTTACGAAATGAGCACACAGCAGCATTTAGGATTTACGAGAATGAAATCCCGTGACGCGATTTTTTTTTTTTTTTTTTGCACAGCCTTCCAGTTTTTTTTTTTCTGTGCAAGCCGCGACCAGCGCAATACTGGTTCCTATGTCAAAATTCATGGATGCAGCGTTTGTCAAGATTCATGGATGCAGCGTTTATATTCCTAAGACTGAGTGGAGAAGAAAAATATGTAAGCGAGGTGTGTGTCAGTTGACGGCACTTAATAAACAAATGGCATTGATAGCACATTCATTGTCAACAGCGCGTGGCCGAACCGTTTTGAAATGAGCCGGTAACCGTTATTTTTTTCCGGTTCAGTTCCGGTTCGGGTTCATCGCGATAACAATATACTGTAAAATCCTTTATTTTCGCGGCCCCTATTTTTCGCGAATCGGTCACAGATGACATAATCGCGACGACTAAATTTCGCGAATTCCAGACGCCTGCATTGAAAATATTAAGGACCGAAATTTTCGCGTGCCCTTAAATTTCGCGAATTCTTCAATCCGCGAAATTCGCGAAATTCGTGAAATTCGCGAAATTTGAGGGCTCGCGAACATTAAGGGTAACGGTTCGGGTTTGGTTTCAGTTCCGGAAAAAATACCGATTCGGTTCCGGTTTTCGGTTCGGTTCGGTTCCGGTTCGACACCCTGATATATATATATATATATATGCAGGATGTTTCAGAGAACGCAGGCCAAATCGCTCCTGCGAAAACTAAACATCGCACAAAAAAAAGGTTAATGCTGTGTTAGTGTCTGCCCAAGAGCCTATATATTTAAAAAAAATGATAACGTTCGGGAAAAATAGTTTTTATTTGTTTTTAAGGGACTAACTTTTTATCTGTTCATTCGAAGGCCATAGTTTCAATTAGAAACTTACTGGGGATCATGAATGACCCCTATATCAACCCCTTTAAGACAAGTATAAAGCATGCCGAGCATTTTCTATGTTTTGAAAAACACTTGAATTCTGACGCGTACTCTGGTTTTGAATTCTTATCCAAACGCATTTTGGTGGCAGCTGTCCTGCCCTCCGACGTCCGAAGCGCAGAACCGAAGCCAGTGCGGCCGATGTTATGAGCCGAAGGGCCAATCAAACCACGAAAGGGGCAGAACGTCATGGCGTGCTTTCTGCAGTTGATAGGACCAGCCGGTATTCGCCGTCTCTCTGTGCGTGCTCCTCCACCGGCTAGTCAAGCGCAGAGAGCACGCTATGACATTGCACTTTTTACGGCGTTTGATTGGCCCTTCGGTTCATAACATGGGCGGCGCACAACCCGCCCGCCTCCCTTCCCTCTCTCGTAAAAAAAAAACAAATAAGTGTAGCGCGCGCTCGTGGCCAGGCGATAAGGAACGCCTGGCAGTTCGACAGGGCATGACATTGCAGGATTGAGCTCTGACTTTTGGGCTGACCTTGGTTCTGCGCTTCAGCCGTCGGAGGGCAGAACAGCTGCCGCCAAGATGCGCTTGGATAAGAATCCGAAACCTGAGTATGCGTCAGAATTGAGGGGTTTTTCGAAACATGGTAAAATGCTCGGCCTGTTTTATACTTGTCTAAAAATGGTTGATATAGGGGTTATTGGTGATGCCCAGTAAGTTTCTAATTGAAACTATGGCCTTCAAATGAACAAATGAAAAGTTACTTTCTAAAAAATTTCTAAAAAACAATTTTTTCTAAACGTTGTTATTTTTTTTAAAAATGGGCTCTTGGGCCGACACCAACACAGCATCAGCCTTTTTTTCTGTTGGATGCTCAGCTTTCGCAGGAGCGATTTGGACTGCGTTTTCTAAAACACCCTGTATATATAGACCATTCCATTGAGCGCTCTCTGGGCGGCACCATTTTGTTGGACCGCAGCGCCGTCTCCACACATCCGGGAAGTTCAGCGGGTTCGGCCAATCGGCGGGGTAAAACGAGAGAGAGGCCACGCGCCCGACTCCGCTAGCAGACGACAAAACGGGAGGTTGCCATTCTCCATCTTTGGGCTGTATTGGCGGACTATACCGAACATCGAACTCTCGCTTGTGGCTGCCGTTGTGAAGTGGTTCGTGTTCTTAGAATAGTTGTGGCTACTCCAAAATCAGCCTATAGCTCTCTGTTGTTCTATTTTGCTAAATGATCAACTAGCATATATTTTTCCCCTTACTTAAATAGCAGTTGAGTCAGCCGGCAGTACTACCCTCAACTACTGCGTGTGTTGCGGCAGGAGAGCACGTTTTATTTATTATTTCAGACTTCCACTCATGGTCGCTAAAGGCCTACACCAGTAACTTTGTATAGTAAAAGAGGTACAGCAACCGGATTTACTTTTCGCTAAAGGACCGGCCAATCTGACACAGTTTTCCCTATTTTTTATTTTTTTTTTGCACGCTGTAGTTTTTTTATCTAGCATAATATTACACGACAACTGGCATACATAAATCTGCGCATCTGCGCTTGAAAGTTCCAAAATGGCGCGATTTTAAACAGAGTTTGCACGCCAGCCGGACGCTAGCTACAGCTCACTCGGCGGAGCGGACGGCATCGGGGTGAGAGGGGGAGGGCATTTTTTTCTCTTTTACCCTCTCTGCCATGACCCTAATGGAACGGTCTATACAGGGTGTTTCAGAGAACGCAGGCGAAATCGCTCCTGCGAAAACTACTCATCGCAACGAAAAAAGGCTTGTGGCGTTTTAGTCCTGGGCCAGGGTCCATTTAGAAAAAATGAGTAAAGTCCGGGAATTGCAGAACGATAGAAGGCACGTGAAGCGTGCTTTCTATCGTTCTGCAATTTGTTAATTTCTGAAAAACCGCACGAAATCGACGGGTTTTTAAGCTTACTGATTACCAGCTGAACGTTAGGAAAAGCGACGAAGAGAGAAAGAAACACACTGCTGTTGCACTTCTCTCTTCGTCGCTTTTCCTAACGTTCAGCTGGTAATCAGTAAGCATGGATAACCAACCGGCTCAGCTACAGGCCATCACTAGGGTTTATAAGTTTCGGTTTGCTATCGGACCGCATCTCAGCCCCGGCGGCACCGCGCCCCGTGGAGAGAAAGTGCAACCAACCTCTGCTGCGTCGCGCGATGACAGCGCAGGAGAAGTACTGCTTTATTCTTTCTGCACAAGAATATGTGCCAAGATGCTTGTTCTGGTGTTCAAATCATCACCTACACGCTCCAAATCTTTGCGAATAGGGGGAAGCCAGAGGACAGGTGCGCGATAAAAACTGCCCAACATAGGAAATAATAAGAAAACACCCCACCTTCCGTTGCCCACGTACTTTATTCTTTACGTTTCAAACGTTTTCTTTCTTTTTTTTTAATTACTCGTAAAGGTGCACGACGGGGTCATTTTCATATAGCGAGAGCAAAGGCATAATAGCAATATATAAGCACCAACGGAATGCTGGCGAACTTTGAACACACTCTACATTCCTTTCGATCTTTATTTTCCTTTAAATCGTCGCTCGTTTCTACATACCTGCCATGGAACAGAGGTTTGGGCCTGAAATATAGCGAAGTTTAGCATCGTTCGGTGGTAAAGAAAAAATGCTGTAACTAAAGCAATTACACTTTCACAATATTAATAAAGGTACATACTACCCGGTAAAACCAAAATAACAAAAGTTATTCATGTTATTTTCCGGTGACGAGACAAAATTCACGCGCGTTTTCCCCAAGGAATACTGGAAAAGTAGACTGCATGCTGTCTGCTCCAATTTGCAACCGGAAGTCCCATAGCCAGCTGAGCCTCCAGCGTTTATTGTAATAACTCTATGGTGCCTGCATGTCTGTCTGTCTGAGGGGGAAGACATCCATTGTTGCCCTGAATGTGCCAGCGCGTGACGTTCTCGCGCACTCGGTGCGTCACTTGGGCAGTAAAATGGCGTCTATGCATTAGCCAAAGCTACGCGCTCGAGCTGAGGCCACCAGTCTGCGCGCGCTTCAAAATGCATAAAAAAACGATTGGGCGGTAAGATGGCTGAGATGTCACCACTCAAGCAAAAGCGTGCGTGTGTATGAAGCAGGGTTGGGCAGAAATACTCAAAAATGTATTTTGAAATACAAATACTGGAATACTTTGAAATAGTAGCTAAAATACTGATATTGAAATATATCTGTAAAAGTGTATCGGCGATACGTATCGGAAATATATTTTAAAAAGAGGCAAAAAGTATTTGGAAATACAAATCAAGAATACATTTTAGGGAGGGCAGAAATACAAATACAGAAATACTGATACTGCAATATATTTTTCAAATTTATTTGAGACCAAATTAGATTAAGCTTGGAGTTGGAAGTGGAAGTTTTTGATCCTAAAATTACTTTCCCGTAGGCTTGGCACTTTGCCTTGGAGGTAGTGATTTCGGACGAGGAGGAGTCTTCAATGGGCTCGGAAAAACGTTCCACCAAGTACTGACCGCGGTCCGTTCCCTGACATCCTGTCTGTCTGACGAATGATGCAAAAAGACTTCGAGCGCGCGCTCTAAATAAGTTCGATGTCAGCATCCCATCAAAACGTCTCAACGCCCCTCTCCAATAAGGATACCCCTGTCAACATTTATCACATGACGTCACGGTGGTATGAACTGGTATTCTTTATCTGTAGGTGGGGCCTTGAACGTGAAACTTTAACACGCTGCTGTATGAAAGGACAATACATACTTTTGTTGTAGATTACCTCGTTGAAGATCGTGCAGGATTTTCGAGAATAATGAACCACCTGAAGTATCCTGGAACACATGTCTTATCTTTTGTTACGGTTGAAAAAACGATACGGTGGCATCCCTGTTGTGAAGGCCCTTCCTGCTGACCCTCTGCCACCGACGCATGAATTGCAGTCATCACGTTTCGCCTTGCATACTCCAAATAGAGACCTCGTGGATTGCGATCTTATATTGCGGGCAGAGGTGCGAGCTCTCCGAGAAACAGCGCGCTCGAGACGAGTCCCAGGTTACGAAGTCTAGGTCGGCACAGCGAGGCCACGTCTGACCTCCTTCCTGGGTTTGGGATCACCAGAGCAGCGGGGCACTTTCACGTCGGCTGATGACGTACCCTTGAGCCGTGCAATATTACGGGCGCAGCCGCAGAGGTATTCGAATATCTGTTGAACGTCACTGCGCGAGTTATCCTACTATTTCAAGTCAACCACCGCCAGGCTCGTGCTGCAACGGACTGTGACTCAGCTTTGCCGGATTGGTGTACTGTGTACGCTAAGGCCAGAGAGACGCTTAGCAGCGGGCTTTGGATGCCCGCAAACAATGACTCAAGAAACCCCTACCTAAGGACCTACGGCACAAGATGCTCTGACTCCACTCCTGGCACGCCACCTGGTTCGAGTCTCCTACTGCGCAACAGTTCTCAGAAGAGAGAAGAGGACGCATAGAAAAATAGTTTGGAGAATCGGAAGGAACCTTCGTCAGCATGTTAACAATGCTTCAGCATCTCCTTGACACTGGTGCCCTCAGAAATAGTAATAAAAAAAAGTGTTCAATTTTTTTTTTTTGGGAGGGGAGGGGGAGGAGTATTTCTCAAGAAATGTAACGAAATACATTTCACCCTAATTGTATCGCGATACAAAGGAACATTCAAAATGTATTCCGATACAGAAATACAGATACTGGTGAAACAAATGTATCGCGACACAGAAATACAGATACAAAATGTATTCCTGAAATACTATCGCGATACATTTGTATCGCGATACTGCCAAACCCTGGTATGAAGGCGCTCAACCCCCCTATTCTCTCATGCGCCTTCCGATGAGTGCAGAAAACAGGACTCTATAATCTCGAGCAGGCAGCGTGCAGGCGGCTCTGCGAGTCAGGAACGCACCACACTGCAGAGGATGGAGCGGGCCCACGAGAGCGCCCACTGCGCAATGTAGTCAACCTTTCCGATATCCCGCTGACCCCGGACGAGCAGACGCTTCTTGCAGGAGGGCTACAGTTCTGCTCCACTACAGGCAAGCTCGATGAATTCACGGTCCTACAGGATCTCGACAACATCGCACGCAATCTTCGGCTACGGAAATACTTTCACGAAAAACCACAAAACGCCACAGGTTATCTATTAGTGACAGCTGACAAAGGGTGGGCGCCAAGCACCCATCGCGATTAGCAACTTTATTTATATATAAAATCTGTCTGGAGGGATGTAAAGTGGCAGAGTACAGGGAGCGCCGCCCTCACACTTCCTACTTAACCCCGTCCGAGCGGAACTCCCTCACCTCTATCAACAGACGAAGTGATATAGTTATAAAAGCAGCCGATAAGTGAAGGGCTATTGTAGTAATGAATTCCTGTGATTATCTAAGCAAGGGTCGTCGCCAGTTAAGTGACGCGTCACTTTATCAGGTACTAGGGGAGGATCCCACTGAGGTGCATTCCAGCATTGTTCTCAACACGGTCACGCAACTGTTGAAGAGTGGCAACATTTCATTCATAGTTTTGAATTCTCTCAAACCAAAATACTCTAAGGTACTCTACATGCTTTCAAAGATCCACAAACCAGGTAACTCCGGGTCGTCCGATTATATCCGGAATGGGTGCCGATTTCCAGCATCATATTTCGTCTTATTTGCAACATCCCCCTACATTTGATTCTTTTGTCAAAGAGACCAACCACGTTCTCTACAGATCTCACAAGCTATAGTCCTGGCTGGCTCCTTTCTAGTTACATTAGACGTCTCTTTCCTCTTGACAAATATTCCCCACGACGACGAAGTTGCTTCACTCGTTTAGGCATACGGAATTGTTGGACGCCCTGACCTTCCCGACTCAAGCACGTTGGCACTACTTGCACCCCTCGTGCTAGAGGTTAACAGTTTTGAGTTCGACGGTGATATCAGTGGCACAGCAATGGGCACTATAGAATGGCTCCCAACTACGCAAATATTTTTGAACAAATTTGAAACCACATTCCTTTCTGACCGGCCACAGCGACCTTTATTTTAATGAGAGATACTTTGATGACATGTTTCTCATTTGGGATCACACGGAGGAGCAACTTCTGGAGTTTATAAGAAATTTTAATTCGGCTCATTTTACTATAAAATTTACACACATTTACTCACAAACATAGATAAGGTCAAAGCGTCCGCTTTGACCTTATCGTACCGGTAGGAATATTCTGGACTTCTTAATGAACAACACTCTGCAGCTGTATAAATAAGAGAACACGCTTGCGCATAAACAATTCATGGCTTTGTTTTAGTTGAAGAAATACGAGTGCAATTTTAATTCTGAAAGACCTAGCTTAACTAAACGTTTTAAACTGCCCCAACCACTCTGCGTCTTAAATAAATCAAACGAGGTGTGCTCAGTGCAAGGAAAAAACCACCTCTCTGTGCGGCAAGCGCATTGTTGAGATTAATTTAAATGCTTCAAGTTGTAGAACGAAGCTGATTAGTGGTGAATCTGTCAAGTTTTTAACATATTTAAAGCCATCAAACAAATAATAAAACAAACGCACATCTGAGGCCTTTTGAGCACTCTTAAAGCTAAATGTGTATTATCTACATTTAGATATATGGGCAAATACGAAACTGCAATCAAAATACTATATGTTATGTTAAAATGTGGCCTGGGCGTGTGACATCGTAGCCTTTAGTGAATTATTATTAGTCACTATACGTCTCACCTTAGCATGGGCTATCGTTAGCCGCGCATGCTAAAAGCGCGAGCAAGGTGCTTTGTATGAAGTCTCGGTAGTTGCCCGAGCGTTTTCTGCAGCGAGCGCTCCAGTCAAGGCAGTCAAGGCTATCCGTTCGCACTTGCACAGCCTTTGCAGTTAGTCCATGCCAAAGTGAGGCAAAGTATAGGGAGTATTCACTGGCGGCCATAGCTGTGTGCGCGAATGCTGAGCGCGTGCTGACGGCGAGCTTCCACAGTTCTTTTGCAACGTGCATTCCGCACCATCGAGAGTGCCGGTCTTAGCAGCCTATTGATGTGAGCTCGTTCTGAGCATGCGCTCTAAACAGCACCCACTAATATGGCGTCTGTTAAGGAACCAAGGAATACGAAGGCAATTACGCTAGACAAATCGGTCGGTGCGACCTTTTCCTTTACTGTTCGTTTTTCAGACTGATAAAAATTACAAAATGCATGAGCTCCCGCCGCTTCTCTTCTTCCTCATCGCCCGGTTGCAACATCCTCCCGAGCCTGAAGTTGACTTGGACGAATTTCCAGCAAATAAAGTTTCTGCGCAGGTCTTTTTATGAGCGTACCGTTTTGCAGTTTCACGAGACAGGCACGAACAATTCCGTCAGTTCCGGGGTACGTCTCTACGATTCTCCCCAGTTCCCAGAACAGCTTGGATGCTCGGTTATTTTCCACTATGACTACGTCGTCCACTTTCAGGGAGCAAGTATTGGTGACGGGATATTGATGAGCTGACCGCAACTCCAACAGGTACTCAGACCTCCAGCGTTTCCAAAAATGTTCCATGATTATTTTTCGATACTGGAACTGACGAGCTGTTTCCTTCTGTGTCACGCATCCTGGGAGGTCGTTAGACAAGCTTGTTTCTGGTAGAACTGGCAAACTTTGCCCTATTAAGAAATGTGCTGGCGTGATGACTGATGGCTCTCCTACTCCCGAGTAGAGATATGTCAGTGGTCTTGAGTTTACCATTGCTTCCACCTCTGCAAGGACAGTCGTCAGTGCTTCGAAGCATAGGCTGCTTCTGCCCAACACTTTCTTAAGTGCTGCCTTGACAGATCCAACAAGCCTCTCCCACCACCCGCCCCACCATGGAGCGGCCTCCACAATGAACTTCCAGTTTATTCTGTGTTCTGCAATGTATGATTTGAAAACTTCTTGCTCCAGTGCACCCAATGCCTTCTGGATGTCTTTTGATACTCTCTTGAAGGCTAGTGCATTATCAGAATATATGTCCAGTGGTATGCCTCTTCTTGCTATAAAACGCCGGAATGCAAGCAAGAAAGCTTCAGCAGTGAGGCCCGTTGAGAGCTCGAGGTGAACTGCTCGAGTGGAGGCGCATGTGAAAAGTACGATGTACGCTTTGCTTCAGCTACCGTCGTTTCTTTTTGCGTACAGCGGCCCTGCGAAGTCGACTCCGGTTACCTCGAACGGCTTTGCCTTCTTGATTCAATCTGTCGGTAGCGGAGCTTGCTCAACAGCAGTTGGCCTCGCATTCAACCGTGAACATACGAGGCAACTTTTTATTACCTTCTTGGTCAGCTGCCTAGCACGTATTATCCAGTACCTCTCTCGTAGGTAACACATTGTGCTTGTTACTCCCCCGTGCACAACCTTACAATGAGCGTGCATCACAATTAGCTTGACAAAGTCATATTCGTTCGGTAATAGGACTGGATGTTTCACATCGAGACTTTCCGTCAACCTCTGCAGTCGTCCTCCGACCCGCAGGATTTTGTTTTCGTCAAAGAAAGGATGATACTCTGCGAGTCTTACATTAACCTCCGTCGTATTTTTCTCGCGGAGCATAATATCCGTCTGAAACCTTTCGTTTTGTATCTGCCTGATCCAATACTGCTCTGCTTTGTCCAACTCTGCCGCAATTAATCCACCTCGTATTTTGTCATTTCTCTTCTGAGCGTTGTTAGCGAACCTGATGACCCAGGCAGTGATCCTCAGAACCTTCTGGTAATTCTCGTAACTTCCGGTGTCGAACAATGATGGAACTTCTTGGCCTTTCTCCAACAGCACATGTGTCTCTTCTTTTACTTCGAGTTGAGGCGTGTCTTCCAAGAACACTGAAGATTCAGGCCATTCTGAAGGTTCTTGACTGAGCCAACTCGGCCCTTTCCACCAAAGAGAGTTCGCACGAAGCTCCTGAACGCCTAGTCCTCTGGTCAAGAGATCCGCCGGATTCTCTTGACCGGGGCAGTGCCTCCAGTGGTCCGGGGATGTCATGACGCGTATCTCTGCCACCCTGTTTTTTACAAATGGCTTCCATTTTTCAGGGACTCCTCTCACCCAACTGAGGGCAACCGTTGAGTCAGTCCACATAATGTAATCAAGTTCCACGTCATAATATGACTGTTTTATGTATCGTAGGAGTCTGGCTCCAATATTCGCCCCCATCAGCTCCAACCTAGGCAGTGATAAAGGTTTTATCGGTGCCACTTTTGTCTTCGCAACAACTAACATGGTAGCTGTTTTTCCTTGGTCATCGGCTGTTCTAAAGTACGCACAAGATCCGTAGGCTTTCGTGCTTGCATCTACGAAGACGTGTAGCTGTACTTTGTTGGCTCCTGCCTGGATGCCTCGCTTGACATGTCTTGGTATACTTAACGAGTGCAGTTGAACAAGGTCCGCCGTCCAAGCGTGCCATTCAGTGATCAAATCAACGGGGAGTTCTTCATCCCAGCTGATTCCCAATGTCTACAGCTTCTGAAATAGCAGCTTAGCTGTTAGGACGAAGGGCGCGATCAATCCAAGAGGATCGAATATTCTTGAGGCTGCCTTGAGGATGAACCGTTTAGTGTCCACATTTGCTGAGAGGAATTCAAGCAAAGCTTCAACTTTGTAAATAAAGCAGTCCCCTTCGTGATCCCACATCACGCCAAGTACCTTGGAGATTGGTGAAGGTGAGAGGCTTTTTCTTCGGTCATAAATTTTGGCTCCTCCTTGTTGAACTGCTCCTGCAGTTGCTCATCGTTCGCAGTCCATTTCCGGAGTGTCCTTCCTGCCTGTCTCATGACGTTCCTGGAAGTGTGGTAGAGCCTCACGGCATCCTCAATATCGTCGGCTCCGAGCAGCAGATCATCAACGTAGAAAGATGTCCTGAGTTTCTCTGCTAATTGTGGGTCTTCTTCGCAGACCAACTTCAAGTGATGTTGTATTGTAGCTGTGAGCATGAACGAACTAGACGTGAATCCGAAAGGAACCCGAGTCATCCTCCACTCTTGAATTTCTTCCTTGTTGAAAGGGAAACTTGGCTCCTCAGCAAACCAAAGAAATCTACAAGCATCACGATCATCTTCACGGATGACAATTTGTAAAAACGCTTTCTCAATGTCGGCGGTCATTGCAACTGAGTACCATCTAAACCGAAGCAGGACCTGCAGAAGCTCGGGGTTCAAGTTGGGTCCTGTTACTAGGCACTCATTCAACGACCTGCACCCTTTGGCATGAAAAGATGCGTCGAAGACGATCCTTAACTTTGTTGTTGTTGCATCTTCACGTATTACTTCTTTATACGGCATGTAATACATGACCTGCGCGCAGTCGCTTTCCTTTCTGCTCTTTATCACTTCTGCATGCCCATCACGCAAATACTGTCTCATTGCATGATCATACCGCTTGAGTAATCCCTCCCTTCGTGAGATTCTTCTCAACAAGCTCCCTAGACGTAAAATGGCAACTTCCCGGTTGTTTGCCAGCATATCAACAGCGTCTTCTTTCCACGGCAGAGCCACTTCGTATAGTCCGTTTTTCTTAATGATGTTTTGCTCAAAGTGTGTAATGGTGTCTGCATCAGTGTCTCCGAGCTCACTGTCGGCAACTCCCATTCTGTCTAACTCCCAGAAGGACTGTAGCGCCTCTTCCACTTGGGTTTCCTTTGTCTTCGCTTGTAGGACACATATCATCAGACTTGAATCCCATAGGAGCCTTCCCACCTGTCTTGAAGGACCTTGCAGCGCCCAGCCCATCTTTGTGTTGATCGCTACCAATCCGTCCACATCTGCGCACCTGATCACGTCTCCTGTGCAGAACTTCCACAACTGGTCGGATCCAATCAACAGACTTATTCCAGGAACTGTTTTTACACCTGGGAAAATCACGTCGTCTGCCAAATTCTTACTGCTTTCTCGCAGAAATCGCACAAACGGGATGTCAGTTGTTGGCGTAGATACGTCCTGGCAGATGACCGGGATGGAAATTGCTTCAAAGGTTATTTCTGTATTGTCAAATTGACTTTTGGGCTTTACCTCCACAACGGGACTGCGCTCTGTAACCTTCGAAGAATTACTGGCGAAAGTGTTGAGTGCTATCTTTGTTCTCCGCAGGACTTTCATCACTAGGCGTTGCGCTACCTCTTCTTTTATAAATGTGCGCTGGCTGCCACCGTCGATTATTCCCTTGACATAGCAGCTGCCAGCGTTGGTCACTAAAAATGCCTTGAACGTCTGGAGATATATGCCGTCACTAAACTTCTTTTCTGAGCGCGCGCCCGAGCTGGATGCAGACACGCAAATCGTATCGTTACCTTGGGGCGAACGTTCCTTCATCCGCCTAACAAACTCAGGATCGCACATTGTGGTTGCATGTCTGGCTCTGCAAACTGCGCAACTGAGGTTTTTTTCTGCAATCTCGTGCTCGGTGACCTTTCAATGTGCATCGGAAACATCTGGAGTCTGTTGATAACAGACTTAATTTTTCCTCTCTCTGTTTGCTGCAATCACAAGATGGCGTGGTGTGCTTCTTTGAATGACAAAAAAAAACACTGAGAATGTGTAGCATTTGTTGCGTTATGAAGAGCTGATGCTGATGCAAACGACTTTACCTTTGTCTCGTGTTTACCTCGAGCATCCTCAAGGCTACTTCTTTCTCGGCTTTCTACTTCCACGCGCAGGAAGCGAAGCATTCCATTCAATTCGGTCACTGACTCCGACGTAGTATCCGCTGACCTTGAAGTTCCAGCCATCGATCCGTCTCCTTGGTCTTGAGCCGCTGCGTTAGTGAAAGCGGTGTTGTTGACTTGCCGGTGATACTCCACTGTAACCTCGTAAGGCAAGGCCCTGACAAGAATGTCACAGAGCATGGCTGAAAAACTTGACGTGGGAACATTCAAAGAGTTTAGACACCGAACGTTGAGTTGCGTGGTGTCATACAGGTTTCTCAACCCTCTCACGTCATTAGCTGAAGCAACGTGCGGTAGATTTCTGAGGGCATTCAGATGGTGCCGTTCTATTCTCCTCTGGTCTCCAAACCTCTGTTGCAAGATGGTGATCGCTTCGGCATAGCATATTTCTGTTGTTGGTAGCCCGGTAATCGCCGCAGCAGCATCTCCCGTTAGACACCGACGAAGGTAGTGGAACTTATCTGTGGTTGTTAAAGTTGCATTGGTATGGATGGCTCCACCAAACTGCTCCCAGAATGTGAGCCAGTTGCTTAGCTCTCCGTCGAAGGTAGATAGCTCCAGCTTCGGAAGCTTTGGTCCACGTCTCGCTGCGTTGTCTTGAATGCCGGTTTGGTTTCCGGTGCTCGCCGCCGAAGCTATTATTCTCTGCGATTGTAGGGATTCAATCTTGGTCTCCAACTCGCTGATCACCATGACGGCTTCGTCTTGGTATTCTGCAGTGGCGGTGCACTCACTTTCCAGTTCTTGGATTGGAATTAGCGGCTCTATCTCACCGTCAAGTAGTCGGAGCTCTGCATTGCTGGTAGTGAGTCTGTCCTTGATCGAACGCACTCTTGCTAGGTCGGGGCTGGGAACCTGTAGAATTCGATTGGCGTCGTTCATTATCCTAGTGTTCTGTGCCCGCCGAGCCGACCGCCTAGCCTTCAGCCTTTCCATTGACTATTCGTATTTACGAGGCCGTATGGTCGCCTGCCAAGGCTCCGTCGCTGTTCTTTTCCCAGTGGTCTGCTCCCGCCAAGGAACTGCTGAATTCCGTTGCAGCTGCAGGATTGAAATTCCCTGCGGCGTGTAGCTTGGGCCCTTGTAATGCGGGACACTCCCGGGTTTCGGCACCATATGTTAAGGAACCAAGGAATACGAAGCCAATTACGCTAGACAAATCGGTCGGTGCGACCTTTTCCTTTACTGTTCGTTTTTCAGACTGATAAAAATTACAAAATGCATGAGCTCCCGCCGCTTCTCTTCTTCCTCATCGCCCGGTTGCAACAGCGTCCAGTGAATACTCCCTATAGACGCTCGTTGACCTGTGACACCGCACCTTCCACTGCGTTACAGGCAGGCTTCACCAAGGAAGACGTTCCATGGAATCTGTATATAGATACGTGCCTTGCACATATCTAATAGCGGATCGGTTTAAGTTGTTAACTTTGTCGACGCGAACCAGAAAAGCAAAAACTAAATAATGTGCTTGTTTCTTTTTTGTTTTCTTTTTTACTTTAGTTATTGCTGACTCATTTTGAAAGATAGATGAACCTCAAAATAGCTCTTAAATGATAGGACACTAGAACGGCAGCAGAAACACCATAACCAATACCCAGAGTCTTTCGTTTTTGGGTAAAATCCGATATTTCCGATTTGTGCACCCGGAACGAGTTTTATGAGACCTGTTAAAACCGATTTCTCCCCGAAAACCCACTTACCTTGGAAGCTAAGACTAGCTGACAGTCTGGAAATTAGGAGACATTCTAGGATCACTTTTACTTGCGTCCCCAAATTCGCTAGTTCCAAGATCACAAGTCTTTTCTAGGCTGCGTAAACCAGCGACGCATATTCACTTTTAAACGAGCTTAAATGCTACTGGAGGTTGGAAGCAAGTCCGTGGAAGCTATGTACTGACCCAGTAATTCCTTGGTATGACTCTATGGCGCGATAGCCTAGCTAATAAATTTCGCGCCGACAATGCTTTGTTTAAGTTACAAGAGTACCTGCGCTACTTCAAGGGTATATACAATTATCTCTTTTCTAACGTATAATATTGCTGTCCCGCCACTTTGACCTTCGATAATATGTGGAGAAATGAAGGATGGGAGTATGGTGAAGGGGAAACGCTTAAAAGTGTGCCGGAAGCGGGCCTTTAGACATTCATATAGACATCATGTATAAGTAAAAACGAAAATCTGAGAAACACGAAATATCATGTGAGCTCGAACACTCTGTTCTTGCGTATCATTTGTACATTGTTTATTTATCTGAGTGTAAATAAAAATAATGACGCGCTGAAACCAACGCGTAACAAAAATTTTAATTTAAATTACTGATCTGTCTAAACATAGCCCGTCAAGCCCCAAATTTTGGAATGACTCCTTGAAAAGCCCGATTTATTCTGGATTGTTTGGTAATTACGTCCGATTTTTACTCACCGATTTTTCAAAAATATAAAACGCGACAACGAGGAAACTGAAAACATACTTTATTGAAATTGCGACAAGTAACCTCGTGCTGGTTTGTAAAAGTGGGGGAAACAATTCATACAAAATATGTTGACAAAAGTTATAAACCTTCAGCGCTGACGCGCAACCTAAGTACGGACCCCCGGTGCGGCTCGCGGTGCTGCTCGTGGAGGTATGTAGATCAAAATGGGTTCAGGAACTTTTCAGAATCGTACTACCGTGAAACTACCTGGCTAAAGGAGCCGGCCACAGCCCCGGCCTTCTTAATCAATGCTTACTTTTTTAGGAGTCTGCCTAGATGAATTTAATACCGCAAAGTGCGTCTTTCTTGCAAGATTTCTTATAGAAACTGAGCAAAATTTCAATTGCGTTTGTAACGTGCACCTTCCTCTCTTTTTTGGGTTCTCTTTTTGTGTCGAGGCGATGTAAACGCCCATCAGGAACCAATATCTACAGTCGCTTTGGTAAATGTGTCCTTATTTATATTTTACGGTGAGAAAACGAATTTTCCCTTTGAACATTTGACATAGTACCGGCGTCTGGAGCTAGATGGCGCAAGCGGGCCATGTCCCTGATTGTTGGGAATGTCGCCGACTGAAAGGCGCTAGACGGGGCTAGTGCCCAATAGTTTTACTTTTTTCTTGGCTATACATTTTTTATTGCAGTTATGCTCAAACTATTTACTTCAGTTTTTGTCGCCCAACACAACAATGGCATATTTCAAAACGGCATCCGTAGAATAAACGGTCTACAGTCTAGACAGAAAAAAATCGAAGTGGTAAAACATTTTGACGCGCACAAGATAGAAGTAACACCCAGCTGCCACAAACAAAAAATGAAGGATCAAAGTTGACCATTTTCCGCATTTTCATTAAAAGTTTACGCGAGAAAGGTGCGATCTTGTTGCGCTTGGATTAAAAATATGAAGCAATTGTTGTCACTACAGTAGTCACAACAAATACCGCAGCGACAACAGATGTCCGAGTGGAGAAGACGTGCTGAGGACCCGACAAAGGAGCTTCCCAGCCTCAGTCGCTATTAATGATGATCCCCAGGGGAATGCCAGCTAAGCACATTCCCACGTGAATTATTAAATACTGCAAATTTTTTTTTCAGACCGGGGGCGGGGGTTCAGCTTGCTCAGATATTCCATTATCGTTCAGCAAGCAATAGTCTACGACGCTTTACTGAAATCACGCTACGCTTTACTTTTTCGCAAAAGCACTTGGCTGAATCAAACGCTGTCGGAGTGAACGTGGCGAATGGCGAGCGCTACATTTGGGTGCAAAGCAAGCTTTCCTCGATGCGTAATATATTTTTGCAACTAAAAAAAAAGAACTTTATTTTATCCGATTGCGGTTGATTACGTCCTCCCGGAGCAATCATTACTTTATTTCAAGACTTTCTATTTATTAATATTATTCTTAGTTTTCAGTAAACTATTCGGTTTACCGAATGTATCACAAAACGTAAGATGGATGTGGTGTTAATTCCCGATAGTGTTACATACATATGTACTCGTATATGGTACGTGTTACGTGTTACATACATATGTACTCGTACATGTATTCAAGACTTACCCGCATAGATGTTTCGGTACCCATTTCGCACAAACTTCCGAAAACCAATTCTGTCGTGGAGTGTTACATAGGCAGAGCTTTGAGTGATTTAGAAACGATTTGCCACATGATCCACTGTCTCGCCTACATACGACAGTGTCAGTTCACGTGCACACTGAATGTTGTCATCGGTCGGGGATGCGAACGGGCGTCCTGCTCCATCCCCATGAACGACACTCGTGCATCCTTCCTTGCACTTGCGTATTTATTCGAGCACAGTTCTTCACGACAAAACACTTCCTCCATGTTGACAACAAATTACCGCCACCAGACACAATTTCAGAGTGCAAAAACAAATCACGGAATGCTGCTCTTCCTCTTTGCGAATCGCAAGTGGGGCAGCCGTCACTTCTTGTACCGCAGTCACAACTGAACTGACGCAACATGTTCGAACCTGCACAGCAGTGATTGAAAGGTACGTACCTGGTACGAAAATCGCCGATAAAACAGTGCCGCTAATAAAAGCTTTAAGATAACCAGAGTGCGGTTAAGTTTTGAGTAACCTGTAAGCGACTCAAGGTCACCAGGTATCTATAGATGTCTGATGATGGAAACATCATTCCAATGCACGTCGCCTTCTATACCCAGCACACAGAACATGTTAACATCGTTCGCGACATTACGTGAACGGAAGCAATTGCTAGAGGGGTGTCCTTCAGTGTCAGCCGGGCGTAGTAAGGAATACCCCGACGGTGTGATCGGCGGACCACCGCATGCATGACGACGTTACGTGGACATCCAAGGTTGCTCTTGTCGTTAGCTTACTGTCGCCGGTGCAATCGTGGCCGTCGGAGAAAACAAACCTTACGTGCTGTTTCTGGGAAATGTGAGTGGCGAGCGAAGTGTTACGAGTCGTCGAGCAGGCAAGCGACGCGTGGCCACCGCCAAAACAGGTTATCTCAAGACGAGTCGCTGTGACCGCGACCACGAGTACTCCCCATACCAGATATTAGAGTGGAAAGATGCTATTGAAGGGAGTAGAGTGTCCTCGCAGTATCGGCAGTATAGTGTCGAGTCTAAAAAAATATATATATTATTTGAATTGAAGCGCGAAAAAGGTACGTGTATTCCAGTTTTTGATATTGTTTTGTTTATTAGTTTTTTAGTGGTTCATTTTGTCGAAAACAATGATGGGGCAGCGTGCCATAATCAGGTGCATTGCGCAGCGCAAGTTCGTCTGCTACTTGCGCAAGGGTTGCGGCGACGTAAGAACGCCGAGCTCTGATTTGCTCCGACTGGATGGATAGTGGGTAGACATGAAGGCAGCTAGCATTGAGGTCTGCCCTCTATCCCTCCAATCAGAGCCAATCAGAGCTCGGCAATTTGAAGTCACCTCAACAGCCTGCAAAAGAAGCAGATACATTTGCGTTCCGCATCGATTTGAAATCAAATGAGCCTCGTCGCGTTATATGGGGTTATTTGCTGTTCGTACTGACCGACAACTTAAGAAACAATGGGCGTGGCAAGTAGCGGCATCTCATTATCGCTCAGCATCCAATGAAATTGCTGTATTTTCCAATAAGGACGCCGAAGAGCCAGTCGCAAAGTGATCGGCGTTCCCATGAGACACGCCCTTCGTTTCTGAATCAATCTGTGACTATATTTAGCATAGTTCTTTTTATCGCACATTGTTTTTTTTTCTTGTTTTTTTTTTGTTTTTTTTTTAAGATAGGGTCGCCTTGCAGATTATGCTGCTCTAGACGCAAATATAACTTTTCGAGATTCCATTTCACGTTTATCTTTATGAACCAGACCACCGAACTATATGACGCCTGCTGTACTTTCTTGACCCGCCAGCCAGATATTTTGGAGCATGAGGGAAGGTGGGCATGTTTAAAGTTATGCAGGTTTCACAGAGATAGATTAGAAATTAGAAATTAGAGATAGATAGATAGATAGATAGATAGATAGATAGATAGATAGATAGATAGATAGATATAGAGAGACGGACGGACGGACGGACGGACGGACGGACGGACGGACGGACGGACGGACGGACAGACAGACAGACAGACAGACAGACAGACAGACAGACAGACAGACAGACAGATAGATAGATAGATAGATAGACAGACAGACACACAGAGAGATAGATAGACAGATAGATAGATAGATAGATAGATAGATAGATAGACAGATAGATAGATAGATAGATAGATAGATAGATAGATAGATAGATAGATAGATAGATAGATAGATAGATAGATAGATAGATAGAAAGATAGATAGATAGATAGAAAGACAGACGGACACACAGAGAGATAGATACACAGATAGATAGATAGATAGGCAGATAGATAGATAGATAGATAGATAGATAGATAGATAGATAGATAGATAGATAGATAGATAGATAGATAGATAGATAGATAGATAGATAGATAGACAGACATATATATATATGGATAGATAGATAGATAGATAGATAGATAGATAGATAGACAGACAGACAGACAGACAGACAGACAGACAGACAGACAGATAGATAGATAGATAGATAGATAGATAGATAGATAGATAGATAGATAGATAGATAGATAGATAGATAGATAGATAGATAGATAGATAGATAGATAGATAGATAGATAGATTGATTGATTGATTGATATTGTTTGTTTGTTTGTTTGTTTGTTTGTTTGTTTGTTTGTTTCACTAGATTTCGAACGGTCGAAAATTAAAGTAACGTGGAGTCGTTTTGTTCCGAGACCTAATAGACGAGCGCACACCTTCGGTGACGTGGTTGCTGTTCGAAGTGTCTCTGAGATAGACAGGTGACCGTCTTTTTAGAAGGAGTAGTGTGTCGAAACAGCTGCATTTAACAAAAGCTATATAAACATGCCTTTAAATAACTGTCAGTGACAATAGTGAACCTTCTGATTTGAATTGCTTATAACACACTGACATAAATCGCCTGTTCATGTTTTGACGTTTTAAAATAACGCGTTATTTAACTTATTTTCGAAATTGTTTAGTTACAAGTTTAAGGCTCGCTCTTACCGTTGAGCAGGCTTTAGATCAATCCAGAAGGTGTATATACATTTTGTTGATTTTGGGCTCTAGTATATGGCGTTCAGAAAACAACGTTATATGTATTGTTAGAATAATGGTGACGACAATTTCATTTCAGATCTGTTGTCTGCGTGTGTGTGTGTGTGTTGTTGTTGTTGTTTTTAGAACGAAAAATACAGACCATAATGATGCAGCCCAGCCAGTTACGTGGCATATGAACTTAGATATTCAAACAAACAAGGCCGTTCTCAACGGTGAGATATTTTGAGTCCACCACCTGACTTGGGGTCCGAATTCGAAAAAGAACTACGTGTACCAAGTTAACAAGTAAATATCGACGCTCGGGTCGGCGCGTTTTCATGAGAGTCACACTCCCAGGTTTACGGAGGGAGCGAGAAAAAGAAGAAGTTGAGGCTTAGGTAAACACGCCTCAGTGATTAACGCACTATTCTTTAACCAGCTCCAAGATTTGCTTACGCTCGTCTCGTAAGCAAATCTGACAGCCGGCTATAGGCTAGCGCGTGAATCACTGAGGTGTGGTTATCTAAGCCTCAGGATCTCCACCTCCTCCCTCCCCCCACACACAAGGCAATGAGACGTCCACGAAAACGCGCCATCCAGAGGTCCTAAGTTGACCTGTTGATTTGCATCACGAGCTTTTAAATGTACGACCCTCCGGTTATAAAGCATAAAAGTGACGTAATTTTTTTTTTCAGGAGCAAACATATTAGATATGCCTTCGGCGCCCAACAACAACACCGATGAGGCCAATAACAATGCGCCAAAGGAGTGCGTAAAGGTTGCGGAAGCGGAGAGCCACAGACTCAAACGTGAAGTGGGACTGGTGAGCGCTACGGCACTTCTCATAGGAAGTGTTATCGGTAAGAATGTTGCTCATTTCGGGCTTGTAAGGTAGGACCGATAGCTTACCTGACGACGATAACACACAAAAAAAAAAGTAAAACAAAAACGGCCTGATTCGTTGTCGTGGTTTGACAGCCGGATGTTAGTCCGCCCCAAAGGGCTTCTGGTGTCTCAGCTGTGGATCAGCAATTTAGCCAGTGCAGTACAACCGTTAGCCTGGTGTCTTTAACGTAGATCAAGCAGTAGTGATACACGACCGCACGCCAGTACGATGTTCATCGAGATCGAAACGGGCAGGGGTGGGGATTGAACCCGGGACAGGTTCTCTGCAGTGCACCCCCCCCCCCCCCCCCGAATCCCCCACCCCGTAAACCACGCGGTAACACCGGGCTCTAAGACACTGTTCCTGTTTGAAATTGGTCTTAACGGTGTAGCGTCGGCATGTACTTTTATGCGAAAGAACCGCCAACTGCGCTTAACTGTAAAAGAAAAAAACTATGCCAAATGTTGAAGGTCGAAGTTGAGAAACAAGACTCCCAAAATCAGTGCGCTACTCGTTTTCAGGTTCAGGCATATTCGTGACACCGAGCACGGTTTTTCGAAATTCCGGTTCCGTCGGTGTTGACGTGATCGTCTGGTCTGCGTCTGGCATCATCACTATTATAGGTAAGCCCTCTTAACAGTGCGTATATACTCTGTGTCAACTGCCAGCTGGAACCTTCTATAAGGAACAAGAAAATAAATACCCTCGTGGCACCTTATGGTAACTGACAGCCTAAGCCACAGCCAAACTGCTCTCACGCATCATACAAAAAACATGGTGTTATTTGCGGACCCGATGAAAGACATATCCTCGGACACGTCCCAAGCGGATTTTTGAAGCATACTAGCTTAATAAATAACTATATATATACATACATATATATATATATATATATATATATATATATATATATAAAACTGAGAAGAAAAAACCCTTAGTGAAAAACAGCAACAACGGACGATTTAATCTTAGACGTTTCGGCCGGAGTCCGGCCTTCGTCAGGAAGACGAAGAATATATATATATATATATATATATATATATGCGTATACGTCTCGGGCCTTTCTGCAGACAGTTTGTATTGTACACCAGTGAGCGATATGCAGGTGAACAGCCCTCGTCTTGTTTTTGACGCTCCTGCAAGTTTTGGAACAAGCTCTGTTCCAGAAGAGGGCTAGAACGCAAAGTTTAGATCCCCAAGTCACGTACCATTCGAGGCGTTGTGGGTTAATGTAGTTTTAGGGAGCCGTAAAACAAACAAGAAACCAGGTAAGGTGCTCACCTTCGTATTGCCGGCGGGTGTACGACCAGTGTGCCAGAAGCGTCGTACAAGCAAGAAACACACCTCAGAACAGAGAGTCTTTTTGTACAACATATTAGCAGACGCCGAGCGTGGCAAGTCCTAAGCGTCTTAAAATCGTTCCGGAGCCAATGGCTCTGCACAGCGCAAGTTCGTCTGCTTCTTTTGCGGGAGTTGCTGTGACGTCAGAAAGACGCCGAGCTCTGATTGGTTCTGACTCAAAGATAGTGGGTAGACCTCAAAGCAAGCTGCCTCGAGGACAACCCACTATTCTTCATTCAGAACCAATCAGCGCTCGGAGTCTTCCTGACGTCATTACAATCTTCTGCAAAAAAAAAAAAAAAGTGGACGAACTTGCGCTCCGTATAAGTATGCATGGACGCGACCGAAGCGTATATCGAATCGAGAGCGGACCCATGTCGCGCACCCAATCCTCTTCTCTCTAGTTCCCTTACACCCGATCTTAAACCCGAGGGTCCGCTCTCCTTGAATAGCTCGTTTTCGCCCACTCTTACGCCCGACCGTTGTTCGTAGAATCCCGACTTGACGCACAACGGTCGCATCCGTGTAAATGCGTGACCGATTACATTGTGGTATTATCCCACAAAATCGCCCTGAAGAACAAATTTAAAAAAAACTATATTCATCGACAACTTAAGAAACGCCGGGGCGTGGCTTATTATATTAATTCACGCTACTTGCTTCGTGATTGGTTCTTCGGCGTTCTTATCGGCGAATTCCGCGTCCTGATTCGCTGCGAGGCAATAGCGAGATGCGCGGGATTCGCCACGTTCAGCATTTCTTCAGCTGTCGGTGACCAAAGAAGTGCGGAGAGAATGCGTCAGGCAATGTGTTTCTTAAGATGTCAGTAATTCTTTCAACAACAATTCTAACTTTTTTTTTAGGTTATTAAAACTTTGTCACATCTTCGAAAAACCCAGGCTTTGATCTCTCCGGCCATGATATTTATTATTTCTGAAATCAAAAATAGCTATTCAGAAAACGGCAAACCAACGTGCTGCTTAAACCAACATTCAAATGCTTCCGCGCTCTCCAGTGCAGGCGACGTCAAATGTATAACTTTCTAGTCAAGCGGGGAGTTTAAATAAAAACACAGTATTTTGCGTACGTGTCTTTTTGTTGCCGGCGCGAGCTTAACCAGCATTCATTTAACACCATAAAACTTCTAACCCATCGGGGACAAGATGTAATGCCCCATATCGTGCCATACTACAACGTTGACGTCAGGATTTCAGTGTAGCGAGTACATCCTTTTAGCCTCTCAGACCGAACCTAAAACTTCACCGTGAAAAAAAAAATAGTGACTTTCAGTTTGGGTTTCTAGCATGTTAACAACGCTTCTAAGGCAGTTGAGACGGCCCGCCAAAATGGGTTTCTCAACGTATCGCGCTTACCTTGTTGAAAATAAAAAGGAAAGAAAAAAAAACATTTTTGGTCTATCTGCCGTGGCATTCGCAGACAACATCATTGCCATGCTCGACTAGTTAAATCTGGCGCCGACAGATGTCGGAAGCGTCGAGCGCGCCGGAAAAGACGCACGCCGGAGCAGTGAAAAGTTTCAGAGGATCGTCTGCTAAGCTCGACGCTGGCGCGCTCGACGTTTTCGACATCCCTTAGTGGCAGATTTAAGTAGGCGGGCCCGATCATGACGTCGTCTGCGAATGTCATAACAGATACCCCGACACAAGTAAAATTATTAGAAGCCTTGGTTGACATGATGCATTTAAGATGTGTCTCTTAATGTGTTAAACCAATTTTGAGGCAAATCAGCGACTATCGTAATTTTGCCGGAGCTTCATCATCATTACACTGTGAAAACTGCAGGTGGTTTATGCTACGCCGAGTTGGGTGCGCTTCTTCCTGCCACCGGTGGAGACTACGCCTACCTGATTGCCGGTGGAAAGTCGGTGGGCAGGTACGGGGACGTCGTCCCTCTGCTCCACGCATGGTCCTTCATCCTTGTCTCGGATCCAATGAGTGCCGCGCTTCAGGGACTGACCTTCGCGAGCTACACTCTCAGCATCGTGTACCCTAGGTGCGGCCCACCGCACGAGGTGAAAATATGCGTGGCTCTTCTCTTCATAAGTGAGTCCATTTATCTAGCATACAGTCAGTGTTGTACATGTTCCTCAAAAAAAGGAACGAAAGATCGTTCCTCGTTCCTTCTATTTTTTGGAACGCGTTCCCGTTACAAGTTTTATATGGAAAAAAGGAAGTCGTTCCCGTTACAGTTAAAAAATTGGAACGTATCGTAACATATACGTTACATCTGCATTTTACTGATTACCATATTTAGTTAAATCAAGAAAAGTTTTCATTCTGTTTTTTTTATCTACGCCATCAAATGAGAACATAAACTTTGAATGGCGTGACGGAAGGACAACCGGAGAAGGAAACATGCAAGCAGGTTTTCATTGGTTGATATATTCACCTTTGAAAATGTCAGCTTTTAACCCTATTTATGTTTGTGGTGGGCAAATGAAACGAACCAAATGAACTGTTACCCAACATTGCGCAAGCGTTTTACATTAACCTTACACGTTTCGAACTAACAAAGTCCCCTTGTTTGAACTAAACAACAGTTGCTTCTTGATGTTTCTGTGTACAAGAAGGATAAGGATAAAGTTTATTTTCAATGAAAAACCGGCAAACAATCCAGCCCGCTTAAGTGTAGAACGCTTGTATGCGGGACATGGCAGTAATTATATTTATCTTGTAGACATAAATATAATTCACAATTAAATGAATCACAAACACATACGGCACTTAACATCCTATATGATTAGGATAAAAAAGGAGAGAAAATTACAAAAATGGTACTACAAAATTCAACGCGAAATGCAACAACAGATGCAACACTGAAAAACAGTCAGTCAGTCGTAACAAACTAATAACAAATTTATGCGCTACGTAACACCGAATGCAATAATAAACTCAGTCATGGTAACCGAATAGACATCAAACAAACAATTTCCACAAATCAGTATGTACGTACATCTTTTATCGTTCATTACATCACTAGACAGAAAAACACCACTCTTTTATCTCCTTGTTCATCTGCTTCTTGAATGACAGGTTAAGGAGATCTTTAGGTAAGTTGTTAAATATCTCAGGAACATAATACTGTCTTTGTTTTTTTTCCGTAGTTTGTATATATTTTTGGAATGGCATAGGTTTCTGTGTGTTGGAGTGTTTTTATTCTGTTTGGTATGTCTCTGAACTCACTGGAGAAATAGTGGCTGGTTAAAACAACAAATTTAAATACATTTTCAAAAGATAATATTCCGACTGCATTCATTCTTTCTTCAGTTTCAAGAGGCTCATATTTAGACCCATATACTATATTATTAACGCATCTATTTATGATATTATCGATTTTGTGTCAATTGTATTTAGCGCATGTTCCGCATATTGTAATACCGTAACGGAGTGCAGATTCCCCCAATGAAAGGTACACCTCTCTCCTCAAATTGATGTCACAGCCACGTTTCAGCTTATGAAGATATGCTGAGACAACACGAAGTTTTTGTGTAATTTGTTCAATGTGATTACCCCATGAAACATGTTCGTCGAAATGCAGACCAAGTTAGGGTGTTGTTTTAATATTTTCCATTCTTTGGCAGTTGCACTGATGAGACTGTCGATCATGAAGAAATAGAGGAACATCAAATGGAACATGTTTATGAGGGTTTCGAAATCACATCAGTTTAGACTTGTCGCTGTTGACAAAAATATAATTATTTTTAAACCAACTCATTAATTCCACTATATCACATTGTAAAATCGGAGCAGCGAGATTATATTGTTCGTGTGGTAGTATTAAGGCTGTGTCATCTGCGTATTGGAATAGATTTGGTTTAAGGTTAAGATTACCTATACCATTAATGTAAATGTTAAAGAGTAAAGGACCCAGAGTCGATCCCTGTGGGACACCGAATTTCATTTGAATTGGGTCACTTTGACCCTTAAACTTCACCATTTAAAATCTGTTCTTGAAATAATTTTTCAAAAGTGTATAAAATGGCCCCCTGAAACCCATTCTGTATAGTTTAGCTAGCATAATTGAATGGTCTATGGTATCGAATGCTCTAGATAGGTCAAGGAACAGTGCAAGAGCGATTTGAGTATTGTTTAACGAGTGATAAATGATGTCTGAAAAGTTTTCCATAAACAAAGTCGTGTTTTTTTGTTTGCGAAACCCGTATTGGTGAGGAGTGTATTTAAGAGAATTTCTCACAGAATGATGTCATCACTTTCGCTAAATGCTTTTCTATGATATGAGTTAGAGCTGGAAGTATAGATATTGGCCTATAATTTTTCAGTTCTTTTTTTATCCTTTTTTTGTATAGTTGTCTGATGATAGACACTTTCATCCCATCTGGAATATTTCCGCTTTCAAATATGCCATTAAGAATCGCAAGTAAAGCATTTTTCAATTTCTCGAAATTACAGTAAAGGTCCCGCCCTCGCATTAGATCCTGACCGGCTGGCTTCAGTAAAGACATACCAGAAAGTATTTCCTCTAGCTCGCACTCAGTCATCAAAGGCAAATACGCTGATGTCATATTAGTTTTAGTGTCGATAACGGACTCGTCACTTTTATTTATCATGTTTCTTAAACTTTTTACAGTATCAATAAACGTATGATTGAAAGCGTTTCCGGGTGTCTCGAAAATCTGTTGTTTTTCCAAAAGCTTTTGTGATTGCTTCATCAATGTTTTGTTTTGCCTTCAGACCAGCTAACTGTCGTGTAATTTCCCAGGTTCTTTGAGAGTTACCTTTGCATCCTTTGAATTCATTCAGGAAATATTTCTTTTTTGCTAACCGTATGGTTGCTGTTACTTTATTTCTCATTTTTCGAAATTCCTCTCTCAGAACCTGATTACCTGGCTTTTGCTTACACATTTCCCAACGGTTGTCTTTTGGGTAGCAGAGCTCCATTATATATTTATGAATCCATACATTGTTATCGTTTCTTTTTTTGAGTATTTTTGTTTTTCTTGATTTCAAATATATTTTGTGGGAGCGAGGGCCGGCCACCACCACCAGAGGCCGCTACGACCACCCAGAGAACATCTGGGCCGCGCAAACGTCCGGTCGCGCAAGTGGATAAAAGAGGGGGACACGCCCACAGTAGGGGGAGACGGTCCGGCGACACAGGGACGTGTAGGTTGAATGCCCGGCATTATTATACTTTATTACTAACAACCCTTTGATGTTACTTTAATAAATGTAGTTTCTCGTTTTTGGAAACCCCGGCTCCGTGTTGTTCCTCCCGGATGGGCATGCAGCAAGGCAACCCTACCACATGGCGCCCAACGTGGGGCTCGAACCTACGACCCCGAAATTAAGAGTCTCGTGCTCTACCGACTGAGCTAGCCGGGCGAAGTGTACCATCATGTTCCTGCAGTAAAACAGCTCCGACGCCACAATCACTTGCATCTGTCTGCAAAACGAATGGTTGGTTTAGGTCGGGAAGATGCAGACACGCGTTCTCTGTCACTGCCTTTGATAAAGCTGCGAATGCGCTTTGTTGTTCTTCGCTCCAACACCATTTGACGCCTTTTCGAAGGAGGTGATTAAGCGGCTGAGAAATCTCGGAGCAGTAAGGAATGAAATCCCTATAGAATGCAATCATTCCGAGATATCGCTGTAAACTTTTCACGTCATGGGGGCGCGGGTACTCAGTTAGTGCGCGCAGTTTTTCTTCGTTGGGACGGAGCGTGCCGCTATCGACAACAAATCCGAGGAGGTTAATTTTGGGCTCGGCCAGTTGAACTTTCCTCGGATTGATTGTTAGGCCCGCGTTCCGCATCCGCTCAAGCACGTCGTGTAAGTTCCCAGGTTCTTTGAGAGTTACCTTTGCATCCTTTGAATTTTGAATTCATTCAGGAAATATTTCTTTTTTGCTAACCGTACGGTTGCTGTTACTTTTTTCTCATTTTTCGGAATTCCTCTCTCAGAACCTGATTACCTGGGTTTTGCTTACATATTTCCCAACGGTTGTCTTTTGGGTAGCAGAGCTCCATTATATATTTATGAATCCATACATTGTTATCGTTTCTTTTTTTGAGTATTTTTGTTTTTCTTGATTTCAAATATATTTCCGGGAATTTATCTCTTAGGTGTTGGTAAGCAGTGATATGGTCATATTCAGTAAGCAAATTCCGATCATAAGCTTGAATTAATCTGTCAATATTTCTGTTGTCAAAAAATAATTACATTTTCATTTTCCACATACGAGTTATCACCATCCTTTTCTTGGAGTAGTGTTGTTACTATAAAGTAGTGATCAGCAACTTATTTGTTTTGTTTAATAAGTCCAGATAATACCCTCATTTCATTTACTCTTACAATGATATGATCGATACAACTTCTCGTTATACTATCCCCTAAACATTCCTCTCTCGTATAGTCTTGGATAGTATTTTCCAATCCAAATTCAGCTAATATATTTAGGTACTCCGATGATCCACCTCTAGAAAGGTTTTAGCGTCTATGTTGAAATCACCTGCCAAAATCAGGTGAGGGTTATTGTTAATTTTTTTTTAAGAGAGAACTTAATTCTTCGCAGAAGGGAGCTACGTTGTAGGTTGGAGGTCTGTACAGAGCACAGACTGTAAACGACTCATCTTGTCAGTATATTGACGCTACTTTCACTTCTGCAGTAGCAAACGTTGTCTCCAGGCGCTCTGGCACCCAGTCATCCCATACAAACATCAAAACACCCCCTCCTTTACGTTTTTCACGACAAAGAGCTGAAATTATTTAATTTGTATCCTAAACAGGCAGCCTCATCAACATTGATTTCGGTCAATATTAACGCATCTAGGCTACTCAACCTGTCTGACAAGTAGACATTCAATTGATCCCAGTGTTTCTGCCAGGGCCGTACCCAGAAAAAAATTTCGGGGGGGGGGGGGGGGGGGGGGGGGTTTCGGGGACAACGGCGGCCATATTGAAAGTGTCTATTGTCTTATTTTCGCCTATGAATCATGTGCATCGGTGGCATATAATTGAGAGTTACAGCAAACCGGAGAACCGGTCCCGGTTTGGTACCCGGTAGCCGACCGGCGCCACTGCGCGTGCGCAGAGGTGCAGATTAAAATCGGCTGGCTGCCAGTGCACCGACCAGGGCCATACCCAGAAAAATATTTCGGGGGGGGGGGGGGGTCAGAACCCCCTAACCCCCCCCCCCCCCTGGTTACAGCCCTGGTTTCTGCATACTTCTAATATTAACATGTAACAGTGTGAAAGAGTTACTTTCATAATCTGCTTTACTACGTTCTATAAAGTCATCCCAGTCAGGGAATGATTGAAGAAGAGCAAGTGAAGACGAGGGTAAGGCTTCTGGGAGGTCAGTCTGCAAGTTAGTTACAAGGTTGGATTCGTTTTTCGGTTTAAAGGGAGAAGACAAGGGAAGAATGAATAAACGCTAATTTTTGTGCATCTTCTAAGTGACCAATGTTCGCGATACAGGGGTGTGTTCAATGTCTGGTAACCTGCTCTTTTGTTGTAACTGTAGGCCTCTCTATGGAAGTTCAGTGATGGCTGCAATCGGCCTTAGATGGTGTATGAGAATTCGTCGAAGCAAAGAAACTAGCTGAGTTTAAAACGTCCCTCTTTCTGTTTCTTTTCCTTCGACTAAAAGTTTTGCTTTTTGTACCGCAGTTTCGGGCACTGAAAAAAGAATCCATGTCCTCCAGTTCTCCTGCACCCGACTGTTACTAAGTGAGGACCACAAAAAATAAACCCTAAGATAAGCAACCAAAATGTTAACAAGATCCTGCCCTTCATAAAGATATTGTTTTTATACTCTTAGAATTTCCTTCTTAGAAATTCGCAGACCGGCGCACTCCAGAGGAGTGCGCCGGTCTGCGCACTCCTCTGGAATGCGCAGACCGGCGCGGCGGAGGCTACGGCGCGCCAGCTGTGCGCCGTGCGATGTCACTATTCCTCGCGCTTGCGCAGCACGGCTCTTTCGGAGCCACGCGAAACTGCTCAACCTCGGTCAGTGTAGCTCATGCTACAAAAGAAAAAAAAACGATTGAGAATACGAAATTCCATCTGTGAATAATTACAGCCTTGGCCATGGTCATCAACTGCATCTCTGTGAAAGCGTCGGCACGGATTCAAGTCGTCCTGTCTTCCATCAAGTGTGTAGTCCTTACGGCGATCATTATCACTGGCGTCGTCTTCGCATTTAGAGGTGAGACAAATAGACTGCGCTTTAACTGGCCCAAAAATCCCGACAATTATGCTCACCTCGGTATTCGTATTTCAGAAAATCACCTTCTAGACGGGCCCTTCTTCACAAATACCACGGAACCAGGAAACCTTGTCCTTGCTTTCTATGGAGCCATCTACGCCTATGGCGGATGGTATACGAATCGTTTTCTTAACGTAACTGCACTTTAGGAGTAGCACGTGAGATGGGAGAAGTTAGCTGCATTTTTTATGAGTGCCACAAGAAACGGCATTTAGTAGATCAAGGGATCACCTTAGCTTAGCTAAGCGTGGGTAATCTGGGTCAACACTCCGGCCCAATATACCCTAGATGGGATGCACTTGTGCCGCTGCGGTCACCTAACCTTGTCTACGAGAAAAATTTTTAATGAACCATTCGCGATTGTTCGAAAAGAAACTTAAGACTGCGTTCTTCATTTAATAAATGGAATACTCACTAATTAACCAAATTTATTTATCCGCCTTCAAAACCAGATTAAGAATGTCGACACGGACAGCTAGAGAAATGCGGGGCGTGTACTGTCTTTTATGCACACGTTTCTGACTTTCTGATTTTTTCTTCGGATTTTTTATTGCGGTTACTAAAACTTTCGATCTTTTCATTCGCAAATGAAAACAAGTGCCGTAACTTTCTTTTCCCAGGAGACAAATGAGCTACATCGCCGAGGAAATCAAGGACCCCACAAGAAATATCCCTTGGGCACTACTGGGCGGAATATGCACCGTCACCCTCATCTACGTGTGTATCAACGTCGCCTACATGATGGCGCTCGATGCCACCACCATGGCCACAACAGACGCCATCGCAGTGTCTTTCGCTATGGCCACATGGGGACCTCTGGCAGCAAGGATGGTACCGATCTGCGTGTCCGTCAGCTCCTTCGGGCTCTTGTGCGCCGGTTTCTTCAGCAATGCCAGGGTTGTCCTGGCAGCAGCGAGGCAGGGTCACCTACCCCTTGTGTTCTCCTTCATCACTGTGGACACGTCCGTACCGTTGACGTCCATCCTCCTCCGCGGTTCCTTGGCCATCGCCTACACCTTAACTGGCTCCCTCGGGGTCCTCATAGCCGGTCGTGTGTTCGTGGAAAGCCTAGGAGACATTTTCATTGTGTTGTCGTTGTTTGTGCTTCGGTTTACGATGAAGAATGCCCAAAGACCCTACCGGGTTCCCACTGTCCTGGCTGTCTTGAAGCTGCTGGTGTCTGTGGCGCTCGTTGTGCTTCCGTTTCTGAGGCCCGTGCAGTATCTGCAGTACCTGATAATCCTGGCGATATTTGGGCTGAGCGGTTTGTATTACCTCCTCTTTGTACGCTTTAAGTGTGTGGTTCCCGGGGGACGGATGGCGACCGATTTGGTTCAAAAGCTATTGATGGTCGTGCCTTGCGTGAACGAGCTGGAACTCATGTTGAAAGAGAAGTTATGATGATGTGTTCATGAACCTTCTACTTCAGCCACGATTTTCTTGGGAGACTTTATTGTCCTGTAACACTAATTGCATTTACCTTTTTTTATTTCTGTACGTCGTTTTGAATTTGTTGAATGAGGAAAAGATATATTTCTGACAGTCCATAGAGAAAAAAACGTCCCCAAAAGTGTTGAATAAAATAGATTTCGTTAGTTAAAGCACTTAACAAAAAACATTATATTTTTATTTAGTGTTTACTGACGTCATTTAGAGTCGCGTAAAATTCCAGTTTACTGGTTTGCAAAAAAAAAAATTGTATTAGACAAGCTTTAATTTAGCAGGAGTTCGGGATTACTTCCTCGAAATGTCACATAGCATTTTATGCCGTGCCACCATATATGTATATATTGTTGTTTTTCATCATAGATTTTACATAACAATAAATCCGGGCTAGAAGAATCTACATGCACCAGGACCACTTCATAGGTGCGTGGCGCTGTACATAGGTATTCGTGTGTAACCGTGCATGGAACGTTAATATAATGGCTTCGTGCGCTCGGTGATTACCTCGCGTGTTTTCCGATTATTTTGCTCTTACGACAAAAGGAAACTCTCGACATAGACATTCAAGACGGTGGTCACCAGTGCCGTCACTTCGCTTTGCTCAATCTCCACAGACCGTAATACATGGAGATGTACGAGATAGAATTATTGGCTTCATGATAAATGTAAACGTCTGCAGAAGGTGTGTAATAACCTGATAGGCTTCGCAGTTAGCGACGATTCCAAGTGTTTAATGAATGATCGATGTATGAACAGAAGTGGGCCAATGAAAGGCATACGGATGTTAAAATTATTCGATAGTAAGGTGCTATTCTCCCCTATATCTTAAGAAACTCGAGGTGTGGTGAGCTCCCAAAGGCCTCAGCATCTCATTATGGCTCCTCAGTCAGTCAGAGTGCAAGACTGCCCGATAGGAACGCCACAGAATAAACCACGAAGCGAGAGTTAACATTTCCTTGAGCTGTTTCAGCTGTCAAAAACTATACCAAATTTGACATTAAAAAATTGTATAATTTTGCTGTTTGTAGTACAGATACAAATCATTTCATTTTCAAGTTTAATTCCGACCGAATATTAGACTTTGGATGTATATGGGCCTAGATATAAAATGGCTTGAGTTTGGGAATAAATTCGTTACTCGAATGACTGCCTGGCGAGTAAATCTTTTTCTTTTATTATTATTAATGTTTATTTGAGTCGATGTAGGCAGAAATACAATGAAACTCACCACCGTAAGACAGAGTTTCTACGGATATAAAAACAGTTTTGCAAGTATTGAAAATATTTTTCTTTCTAAACTAACAACATAATAGACCAGTGTCCGATATCCTAGCCCCCAGCGATAAAAATGGAAATAATAATCTCAAACGCAGGCTCTTGTAAAGAGGGGGGGGGGGGAAGGGGGGGGGGGCTGCGCATAAAACAATATTTTTGCTTTTTACAACACTCTTGGCGTCGGAGCGGTTCTTGGAGCTTCGTGACTGTGCATTTCTTACGTTCTTGCACTATATACGATATGGGCAAAGGTTTCTAAAAGAAACTGAGCATTTCAAAAAACGCAGCCCCCCTTCTGTGTCATGACGTCAGCATAAACGAACATGGCGGCGCCTATAGAACAGGGCAGACACTGGTCTATACGTGGCGTATTCTGTACACTGTCTCTTGTGTTTTTTGTGTGTGTTTGTTTTAAACATTTAATGACTATACACGAACGCAACTTTGTTAAGTCATGGCGCGCTGGTGGCACGTCAAGCGAACTTCCTGTCTGGGGCTGTGGGTGGAAGTCACCATGCGGAACGTGCATTCCTGCGTTGTTTTGAAAGGAAACAGACAAAAACCTGCCTTCTCATCAAAACGCCGCGACTGGGGGCTGTACCAGAAGAGTACAGAAAGGCTTGAAGGTCAGTTTTTATGTGCTCGGTTCGTTAGAGAACGTGAATATGTGCCATGAAAAGGGAAAACCAGACGCAGTCGGACGACGATTGCTTGGGCGGGAAGCACTTTGGGTTGAATTCACAGATACTTGTGGTCATCAGAATTATTTGTATTGTTCCAATATGAACCCGGGAAAATTGTCAAGTAGTACGGACCACCTGCGGGCTACGTTTGGTGCGTCTTCAAATCCAAACGGCCGCCTGGTCGTTCGAACTGTCGTCTGCTCTTTCAGACGACACCGGCCCGTAGACCAAACGTTGGCCCGCTAATTGTGATAAGAAGTAAGTGCAGGCCTCAAAGATATTTATGCTTGAATGTTGGTTGGGTAAGCAGGCTCGGTGTAAACTGTGGATACAAGGAGCTGTCGATCATTGTTACCATTGGCCATCACCGACTTGTTACGCCTGATTCACTTGGTCCGATTCTGCTTGCGATTCTCAGTATCGACGTCGACCATCTCAGCTACGTTTCACGCTTTTGCAGCCCGAGCGACGTCGCGACTCTAAATTGCGAGCGGAATCTCATTATGTGAATCAGGCTTTAGAGTCCATTCAAAGGCGTCCATGCACGCGGAATGAATCGCCGCACGTCCCATTATTCACGCGAAGTTTTGCGGTGTAACGAGCCTCTGTAATATCGTTGAGGCCGCTCAAGTGGTCAGACATTGCCAGAAAGACGTAGAATCAACAATTACAAGGCGAAAAAGAGAGCGGGGACTCGCACCAACGCCGACAACATCAGATTTCAATGGTTTGTTTATGGGCGACAGTGAGCTTCTTGCCCACACTTCATCGCGCATGCGTGGTGCCGGTGGCGTCCACTAGGGGCGCTCCGGTTTGCTTGTAAACACAAGTTGGTCTACACCAAATTTTACATCACAAGATGGCTCCATCTCACGGTTGTTATTACGAATACCAATCGTTTCAGTACTAAAGTACATCGAACCCAATATTACACCCTAAGTATAAAATGACTTGAGTTTGGGAATCAATTCGTTATTCGAATGATTGTCTAGGGAATAAATATTTATTTTTCATTTATTATTATTATTATTATTATTATTATTATTATTTACGTTTGTTAAAGGCCATGTATGCTGATATAATATAAAGTTCACCACCGTAAAACCCAGTTTTTACGTATTTGAAATCAGTTTCGCAAGTATTTTCAAATTTATATTCTCTAAAAATGACTTCTTTTTCTTTTTTTGGTATACACATTGAAAATGGAGTTCTCAAAATAATAACATACGACCTCTTTTTGTTCGGGGAGGGGGGGGGGGGGGGGTTAAGGTAGCTTAAAGTTACCTGAATATAGAGATGTTTGAGAAGAACTGAGCCTTGGTGTGAAGCAGTTGTCCCAAGCAAGTGGCGATTTATGACTTCTCCTGACTTCTGTACCTTGTCCCCCTTGAGTGTGATGAGCTTCTCCAGGCGGTGGCTCCAGTGTCGCCAATCCGAGGAGAGAGAACGATATGACTCGGTCCTCACACGACTTACACACAGTGTTCTTGACAGCGTCGTCACTGTGGAAATCCCGTCGTTTTAGATGTCGTGTGAGCGAAGGAAACAAATGAAAATCTGAAGGTGCCAAAGCGACGCGTTAGGTAGCAGTATAATTTCCCGTTCATGAGCCTGCTTGACGGCGGAGGCGCCGGGAGTGTGACAGGGCACATTATCTTAGATTGAAATTATAACACGTTATAGTCTTCCAGGTTGTTTATCCTTGGCAACGTCGGTCCGTAATTTCTTGCGAGAGGGTGTAAGAGGGTGTAACAGGATGCAAGAGGGAGCAAATGACACTAAGAGTGCGCAAGAGGGTAGTGCTATAAACTGGTGAAATTTTCCTGTTATACACTAACACACTACTTCTCAAAACATGCCTTACTTATGACAATGAAGATAATTTCTTATTTATCAAAGTAACCACATATTGCAGTAGCAATGTTGTTTTTGCTGTTGTTGGTTTTCTTTAGTCCACTTATCTGGTCACCTACCAACCTATCAAGTCAGACCCATCCCTAACTGGGACGACTCTTGAAGTAGGACAGGTTCACTGAGTACAGGCGTGGCACATGCCGGTATACTTCCCGGTTTTAACCGAAAAACACCAATGAACATCGGCCGGTGTTAAAAATAAAATAATCGCTTACAAAAAATACCTTGGTATGCGAACGCAAGAGGAGACAAGGGACAGATGGTCTCCTATTTCAATGTTAAAAAAATACCGGTTTTTGAATATTCTCGTACAAGCGGCAGTATTCTTTTTTCACCGAAAAGGTCCTACGTAGACGTTCGTCGGACTCGCTCTTTTATTTATTTTTTTTTTTCTACGGTCATCGCGCTGGGTGTATTGTCAGCATAGGTCTCCCAAGGTCTCTTAGCAGTGGATATTGTGTTTTTCTGTCAGAGGTTTTTGCTTTTACCTTCAGTTGATGTCCTCAAGGGTTTGGCCTAATCCCCCCCCCCCCCCCCCCCCCCCCCCCTCTATAGATTTACCCGTTGAAGGCTGCCCTCCTTCTTTGTGGACACTAGTTTTGTTGTTTGAAGTGTCTTTCATATTGATTCGGTCGAAGCGTGCCCGGGGGGCGGACGCTCTTTGAAGGAGGATAACATCGGTGTTTTTACACTTTATTTCAGACTTAAGTTCAACGAAGAAAGAGCGGGTTGGTGAAAATAGAAGACTCAAAAAAGATGAAGAGCATTCAGGAACAAGGACAGACAGCACACGAAAATAAACGTGCTGTCTGTGATTCTCCCTCAGTGTCTTTATTCTTTGATTTTTGTAGCTTAAGTCCAGACGGAGCCGACACTATACGAACCATTGTGACCAATTATTAAGTGTTAAAAGCGCAAGTCTCTGGGCTTTTTACGTTTAAAATTGGTTCAGCTATGACGAATCATGCACAGAAATGATGACCAACAACATGATGGCGCGCTTTCGAGTCTCTCTGTATGGTCCAATCAGCTCGTAGCGTCTGCTGCGTTTGGACGAATGAAGCAAAGTATAGCCTACACTTGGTTTTACTGTAAAGGCCGACGCGACCACACTCAAGATTCTGCGAGGTAGAACGTCCTCCTCAGCATGGGGAGGAGGAAACAGGCAACGGTGGACAGGGTAGAAGGGGGAGAGGAGGAAGCGGGGAAAAGGTGGAAAGCGCGAACTGGTCGTCGGTCCTCAAAGCTGAGGTTCTCCACTACCGACAGTACGCCAACACTGCCGTTGTTGACCCTGCGCTGTTTTGGCAGGTGCGTTCATCAGACTGGCCAGTACTTTCTCAAGCCTATTTTGACATTTTGGGACTGCCCGTGTCTAAGGCAAATGGAGACAGCAAGTTCTCCAAATGGCGCATCGTGAACAGAGAGGAGCGGGCGGGAATGACAGATGCGAATCTTGGAATATATGCGTGTATATATTCCAATAATGTAGGTTGAAGAACATTGCGATATCAGATGTCGATAAGAGTTTAACCGTTTCTTGTCTCGATTGTTCGTTTCTATTCGCAATTTCGTCCATCTATAAAAGCCGTTTTAAGCGTCTGCGCGAGACAATTGACTGAAATGCACGGGTATTTTGGAAATAAATAGGCACCGAAAAACATCCGCCGATTTTTCACATAAATTAACAACGGAAAATATACGGCCTACACATACCCCACGATGAACACCTCGTTCTCGACCACTCTTTACGTCCAACAGCTCATGAGTATTAACTCTATAGAAGCTTCTAAATCAGCCTGCTTTTTAAAAGCAAGTATGCCAACAAGAAACGGTCCGTGTCCAAAGACGCGTTTCTTTTTTTTTTTTTTTCCCTCTTTCTCTTTCGGTCTACATGGCAATAAAAAGCTCGTTTGCCGCGGAAAAAAGGCAGGAACATTGCCGAAGTAAATGTTCTAGTTTCCAGTCAAATAGTCCACCGTTTTTTCGCGCTGTCTTCCACTCGAGGTAAACCTCAAGCCCACTATCTCGGATTGAGCATCCAACCTCCGACAAACAGAATCGTTTTAATGTCAATGTATTAACCAAGATAACCAACCAAAAAAAAAGTTGCATTTTGATATGCACAGTAATTTTGTGGCCGGATAATAGTTAAAAAGGAGTCCCGGAATTCGACAAAGGAGGGCGTGCTGGTTAGCTTACAGGAATAAACGAGAGCAGTCTAAAACACTTTTCCCCAGTACTACGGTCTGAAAGGCAACGGGGAGCTGAGCCAGCCACTAGGACGACGTTGGGCCCCGTACCAGTTACCTTAGTAAAATAACGCAGTGTGCTCGTGCTGCACTGTGGGGGCGTGGATGAAAGTGAGAAAGAGAAAATTATACGACGAACTAGACCCACCTAGACTGCACTGAAAGAAATCTCCATTACTGGTCAAGAGACTTCGTTTGTATTTTGAATAAACGCGCATTAAAACCGTAGCGATTCATGAAGTATTGAATGTTTCTTTATTACTTTAATTTCTTAATTTTGAGGCAGCTCTCTGTTTGTCATTGCACGTAGAAATTTGTTTTCACTTGGAGTTGTGTTTGGGCAGCCGCAGAAATGTATACTCCGCATTTCAGCTTCGCTCCAGACGCAGACGAAACTAGGAGCTAATGGGACCAAACAATCAGCGTCAAAAGCGCAACTCACGATGCCTTTCTTTGTTTGGGATTGATTGGTTCAGCGATGACAGGACACATATAAACACGACAAACATTATGTTGGTGCGATTGGTTTAGGATTGGTTCAGTGATGACAGGACACGTAGAGACACGACAAACATTGTGATGGTGCGATTGGGCTGGCTCGTGGTGTCGGCTTCGTCTGGACTTTAAGGGATACTGAACCAAACATCGTAGTGGCCATAATAGGTGGCGCACAATTTTTCCACGACCCAGTTCCGGTGTGCGCGAGCACACGCAACGAAAGTGACGTCATAGTACTCTACTCAGTCTTAAAATGATATCAAATGCATAGTCTGCGTGCAAAAGCAGAATAGAGACAAGTTTTTTATCTTCACAAGTGAGAGCTACATGCTTGTAAGTCCAATTATTTGCCTACCTTTCACACCATATGCCACTGTGGACATCAAAAGCCTGTCTTTAGCCTCCTTCTCCCTGGAGCCCAGCCATTTCACTGTCATCTTAAGCGTGAAAGGAGGATCATGACTTCCATTTAGTGGCGTGTGCTCGCGCACACCGGCGGTTGCTGGCTCGCAAAATGATTGTGCGCCACTTACGATGAACACTGGAATGTTTGGTTTAGCATCCCTTTAAAGTGAAAGGAAATATAAACCGCTCTTTACCTTCCGAGTTCACTTTTGCAACAGGTGTGTCTGTTTCTCCTTGCAACAGGGCAAATCTAATTTTTCGTTTTACTTTTTGTCCTTGTTACCTTTCCTACAGAATCCTGTCCCACACTCCGCACCGCCGAGGTTAGTTGAGACTCGAAGAGGTTTCAACTACGAAACACGTGCGCTTCTTCTTCGGCGGCACGTGCTCCTCGCCGCAGCGGTAGACTGGAATGTACTTATGTGCGATCCGGCGAAAAACAACAAAATCATTGAGAGACCTCCCTCGCTAAACAGGTTTGCGGCGTAACGCTGTACAAGCGCGGTGAGCGCCGAAGGGGCAAGACGTCTGGACTTCTTTTCCGCGAACAAGCGGCGTCAGCGAAGTATGGTACTCCTCCACCACACAAAGTTGGATATGAGGAACATCACGAATGTCCCATCAGCCAGATTAAGGTGAGTGTAATTCTATGATAATTATCGACGTTTTTGGTACCGCGTTTCAAATCAATGACTCTCGTTGAAGCTTGAGCGCTCATTTAACCATTGAACTTTTTTTATAATTTTAGTTTTAGAGCATTAGAGAGAATAGTGTTTATTGCGTATTTGTGATTTCGTTGCATTGTCGTCACCTTCTGATGGCTCCCTGGTCTCATCACGCTGCCTTCGCAGCTTTGTTTTGTTGTCGTTGTTTTGTTGCTTTTTTTTGTTGTTTTTTTGCCAGGGACTTTACAGTGTTGTAAGTGCTGGAAAAAAATTAACTTTCAAAGTTGGATACTATAATATGGTTACTCATTTATGCCCAGCGTAAAATATAGAGAAGTCAAAGAAACTGCTTCGCTGGTTTCAGCGCAAGTGTTTGTTGTTTTTGTTTGTTTTGTTTTAAAGTTATTGTATCTTTCGGACTAGAATCCGCACCCACTCTCTAGTCCACAAAGTCGAATTTTAGCTGAAAAAAAAAACTTTGACCTGATGTTGCCCGCTCTTGGTGCACATTTGTGCGCAACGGCATACGTTTGCTCAAGGCTTATGGCTGTCTGCGAGTAATATCCTGCTAAAAGTCGTGACTTTTTTTGCGCACGCTTGGGAACTGCATTAAAAGATAAGTATATTCAGTAGGGTACAGCCTAGGAAACTACCTAATTCAAAACGAAATACAAAATATCCAACGATCAACGCTTGTTATCCCGACCATCCGACAATCTTTTGGATTTTGTGACGTCATGCAGCAGCTACGGATGTCAGCCATTGACACTGGCGAAATTCGGGGTGCAGTTTCGTACATATGCTCTTGAATGGTTTAATTATTAAGGGGAGATTATATATCAAAATAAAAATGACGTTTGTCTATAGAAAGTAACCCTCGACGTAACGAGCGCAAAACCTTAAGTACTTCCGGTTTCAACTGTACAATCCCTTTAACATTCTGGAGCCCGAAATATATTTCTCATCGCCTTGACCTGTCGCTTCTAGCGTAGTGAGAAGGAAAGCTAGCGGGCCTTCAATTGGTTGAAAAAATATTTCTCTCAAAGATGAGCGCACGTACTTCGGTCTTATGCATCCTCAACCCTTCTTAAAAATAAACACATGCACCGATAAACATCAATTTCATATCACCTATATTACGTCGTGACGTCACCATGTTTTTTTTTTTTTCTTAATCGAGGCATTTTTTAGCAGCATATTTACGACGTCATGGTGGAATGCACTGGTGTGCTTTTATCAGTTGGTTGGACCAGAACGTTGAAACTTTGCTCTTGTCCATGCATGCGGAATGGTTTTGCCAGACAGGTATAGTTAGAATTTTCAAGCTTCTGGAATTCACAACAATAGCCGACCTCCTGAAGAATCCGTGGAAAAAGCTGCTGCCTTCGCAGAATACAGTACTGGATCCCATTGGTCTCTGACAAAATACACGGAACGACCTTTTGCCTGCATGGTAACAAAGGCACGTCCGCTATACTTCGTCGATTGCTCCACCATTATCAAGCAACAAAAAAAAAACTTGATATTTTGTTTTGAAAGCAACAATTCCTGCACTATTGTAAAGAGATACAGCAGCTCTTGATTGTATCGCGATGCCAGAAATATATAAAAAAACGTATTTTCGGTTTAAAAAAAAATGGTGAAAATGATGTGTCGCGATGCAATAAACACAATACAAAAATATGTTTCTGAGATACTATCGCGATACATTTCCCTCGCGATACTTCCTAACCCAGCATAGAAGGGAATGTCGCCAACTCGGTGAAGCAGTGCTAAAAAGACTTCGTGGAATATTCTGCTTGTTCTTAAAGCTGCATAGCTCCTCTAGACCAAGGACCTTAAGACATCGCATAAAAAAGATGCACCACGTAAGCCACTGTCCCGATATATGACGTACGTATACTGTCTCCTTTTTATGCCTTAGTTCGTGTGCATGAGTATGTCTAAGCTTAAACCATGTACAGTCTCCGGCAATATGAAAGACCCACTGGGAGCGCGTGGCGGAGGCGGTGGCTGGCGGGGGCGCTGCAGCGCCCCGGGCAATTCCATTCTGCTTCGAGGGGAGGACGCTCACGGAGGCTCAGCACAATCTGATAAGCGCGTTTCGCTTTAGCTGAGCCCGAGTGAGCGTCCTTTCTTCGAAGCAGAATGGAACTGCCCGGAGCGCTCGCAGCGCCTCCGCCAGCCACCACCTCGGCCACGCGCTCCCAGTGGGTCTTTCATATTGCCGGAGACTGTACATTATTGATGTGAACCCTATGCGAAGTGCAAGTTCGTCTGCTTCTTGCACAGGGGTTGCGATGGTGAGAACGCCGAGGTCTTGTTGGCTGATTGAAGAAATAAAAAAAGACTAAATGGTAGACCTCGCGGTATCTAGCATTAATGTCTACCCGCTATCCTTGTAATCAAAGCCAATCATAACTCGGTGTCATTTCGACGTCACCGCAACCACTGCGCAAGTAGCAGACGACTTGCTCTCCGAACAATCACAGAGAGATTAAGAAATGCACGGTGCGTCTTATATCCGCACCTGCTACATCGTGATTGGTTCGTTGGCCTTCTTATCGGCGAATCACGCAATGTCATTGGCTACTGAGCGATAATGAGATGCTCGGGTTTCGCCACGCCCTGGCGTATCGTGGGTTGTCGGTGGTTATGAGATACATATTAAAGAGGTAGTGTAGCTCCCGATTTACTGCGGTTTGTATATATTGATGACTCGTAAAGGGGGGGGGGGGGGGGGGAGGGGGGGCTAAGTGGCTATTTCGTTTCCCGTTTCGAACGCGTGCAGTTTCTACTAGGGGGTTATTTAAAATGTGACAATTTTGGTCGTTAAAACGAAGCGAATATTCTGGAATTATAAGGAATTGTTCGCGGGAGTCTGGGTTGACAAACCCTTCCGAACATTATAAACAAACCGTAAGCAATTTTTTATTGTTTTTTTTTTTTCACGGCTCTTTGATTTTTAAAAGGTTGGCCGCCTATTATGCTATAAGAAACATAATAAAAACAAAAAATTTATGCGAAGACAAAGACAGAGTAAAAGGTAACCGACAAGACACAGCGCTTACTCTCAACACAAGTTTACTTGTCCTGGCATTCAGTATAATTAGCATTCCTACCGCCCAAATAAACCTAAATCGCCTTCGCGCTGTTTTTGTTCTTAGTTATTTGGGTGACATGTATGCAGTTTGTGCTAGATACCTGTACAAATAAACTTCAGTTGAGAGTGAGCGCTGTGTCTTGTAGGTTACCTTTTACTTTGTCCTCGTATTTGCATTGTTTTTGTTCTTATTATGTCTGTATATCAGCTAGCACACCTCTCAACGTATAAGAGACAAGTCTATTTGAAGCCCTGTGTACATTATTAAGCTAAACAAAAGTATTAGAAATGAGACAGTGGCTATGTGAAGCGTCAACCATGGTGCCAATGTGTCCCATCTTACGTCAAATACATGAATGGAAATTTTAGATTTTGTAAATTCGTGAAGAGCTTTCTGTAATCATCTAAGCACATTTTAATTGTCCTTACTTCGACTTGATGTTTAGCGTAGTCCAATTTTCTTTTGAACAAGCGCATCGCTAATGTTGATGAGCTTTGGAGGGCTCTAAGAAACGTCAGAACAAAACACTCAAGACTGCTTATGTGTAGAAATGCGAAAGTATTCGTACACGCAGCGCATTCGTACAAGCAGCTCGCCACGTCTTCCTTTTTTTACGCGGCGCTCCAGCGGCGATATATCGCTCCCCCACTGCGCAGGCGCGGAAACCCCACCGGCTTCACGACAGCTTCCGTGACGAAGCATCTGCGCTTTGCTGCTTTTATTTGTGTTTTTTTTTTATACGAAAGCATTAACTATCCCATGGAACGAACCAGTGTTATCAGTTTTTGAGGCCGCGCCAAACGGCACCTAAATTCCCCTGTCCCATGGAGCGAAGCCTGTAGTCTCTAGCAGCAGATTCATGGACAAGGTCCCATTGTCTGGCGCGCGGCATAGTTCCAATGAACGCCACCCCACAGACAAGCCCTCTCCATGGCGCATCGGCGCGGCCGGCGGTAAGAAGGAAAGGGTGGCCGGGCTCTGCAGAGCCAACATATCCTAGAAATAAAGGTCGTAGCGCTCCGAGGTGTTACGTCACAATGTCGGAGAAGGAAGGCCATGGCGCAACTACGTGAAAAAGTATCGGGTAACGACGTGAAAAAAAAAACGTTTATTTTCGAGGGGCGCGGTGGTGTTCATGCGCGTTTATCCTACGTTAATATACGTTTATAAACGCAGTCTTGTACAATTTATTATATGTATAATATAAACGTAATATACAACGCGTTACCAAGGTTCAAAGTATCAAATCTATATTTATGATAATCTCCGTAACAGAGGGACTACGCGCAGTCCCGCAGCTCCCCACACTTTTTGAATGAACCGGCTCTAATGCAACATTTTCTTCCTTCATATGGGCTTCCATTTCTGGCAAATTTACGCTGTGTGTGAGCTACAAACTGGTTGAAAAGGAACGCCGAGATATTTCAGAAGGGATGGGAACCGAGAACAATGTAGTCATCGCCGCAGGACGCGCACATGAGCGAGAGATGCAAGGGTCGACGACATTAAAGGGGTCATGAAACGCTTTTCCAACTTTTTCCTGTTCAGCTTTCCTCCTCAACTCATAAATCGCGCATTCCACCAAACAGTTAAAGAAGAAGAAAAGGGGGAGTCCCCTCTTGCTCGCACCCTCGTTTGTGTAATCCGGACACATCCATTCTCCCCCTAGAAGATTAGCCCGTCGCTCAAAATTCAGACAAGTTGCTTTCCCCACCCCGTTCATTCCGAAGCTGACAGTGCTGTTGAAGCTACGTGCTCGTTGGGCCAGCCACATTTACCACGTGAGCGTGGCAAATGTGGCTGCAGAGAATGAAGTCAGGTGATGAAAGGGAGGCGGCTGATTGGTCCGGCAAGCGCGTAGCTTCCACCACAATGTCAGCGTAGGGGTGAAGGGAATAAGTGAGGTCCGGTTGCGTGTGACGTCAGTTTGGACCCGACGACGCGCTTTTGGGACCGCGGATGTATCACGGTGAAAAGGCAGAGAGGTTGCGAAGGGGAGGAGGTACGAAATAGTCCGCTCTGTTTTCAAATTTTCGCACTGAAAGTCACGCTTTTGACTTTCTACTTTTTTTCTTTTGGTTCACTGAACGATGTGCTATTAGTAAAATCCCAATCTAAAATGATTTATCCCAACCCAAAAATCGTTTCATGGGCCCTTTAAAGGAGCTGTGCAACGATATTTAATTGGAATGTTTTTCACTTGACACGAGCTTACTGGCACACCTGGGACTCAAGGATACTCACACGCAACGCCATGGCCAAGAAACTCCTTTGTTGCGGTGTAATTTCAAGGACAAAAGCGATCATTTTCATTCAATCTCTCCTTTGCGAAATTTGATGACGTAACGTGGGGATCGCAGTACACCCAAGTGACGATATTTGAATGCGGTTCATAGATTGGACCCGAGCATTGCGTGGGCACTCGACATGGGCTCGTGATAATTGCTAGCTCGAGAAGCATTCGGGTAGTGACCCGTGTCCAATCGCTGCAACGACGACAACAGCCGAGCCATAACAATGTCTGGAACTCAGCGCGTGTCCTGCGCTTTGCCAACCCCAGCGCGTGGCTATGATCAACACTGGCGGCATATAATCGGCTCCAGATCACGTGGCCGCTTGTTCTGGCTGCGAGTTGAGGGGGTGAACGCTGCTCGATTTTCTTTAATTTTTTTTCTGGGACTTCTATTGCGTGGGGTGAAAAACGAACGCGTGTTTCATAGGTCATTAACGTTAGGGATCCGTTTTAAACGGTATTTGCGCAAAGTACAAAAATTGTTGCATAGCTCCTTTAAGCCCTTCGTCTTGCACTACTGACGCTGCTCTCGTGTGTGGTACTTTTGTGTTCTCTTCATACTACGGCATTTACGTGGATTCGCGGAACACGTCCTGCTACGGTGTGAGTGACATGTGTGGCAACTAGTCAACGATTACACTGGTCGCTTATCGACAGACCTCTCCCTCGTCAAAGAGAGAGACTTCTTGGAGTTCGTGTGTATAGTTTCTCGTGACGGATAATGCGGGACGTATAAATACGATCGAGAGGTGAGCAACAACTTAATTACGGGCTTTGCCATGTAGGACACGAGTACACTGCTTCAGTCGGCTACTTTAATCTCGTAATGAAATGGAATCTTGTTCTTTGTCGTTATTAATGTGCAATTGCGTCGACATCTGTAAATATGCCTGGTAAATTCAAGTTTTCACTGGAATGTGAATAACAAGTTTATGTGTGATTATTGAATTGCGTTGTTTGTGCTTATCTGTTTATTTATAATAATGTGTTTTTTTTTCATTGCCTTCACCGCGTTTATATTGGAATCCTAACTGAATTAAGGTAATAGTATTATTGCATAAAATATAACTTATATTTGGTTCTAAAGCAGCTCGAGCACGTAGGGAAAAGTGAATTAGTTGACCGTAAAGAGTAAGTTTAGTACCCCTGCCACACATTGAAAAATTAATATATTTTCATTAAATGATAAGGGATTTGATTAGCTCGCGGTCTTGAGTGATTATACGAGCGTCGCAAGCTCATTTGTCGACCCCGTATAATTCGATCGAAATTACATTATTTTTCCTTGTGGCCGGCTTATAATGCAAGAATTCAGTGACTGCACGCGATGACATCGTTTACATGATCCTAAGTGACACTTGTCTAGCCGTGTCCGCGTTGACTACGTATACCTGATTTTTAACTGCTCTGTTTTGCTTTCTTTAATCACTGCGTGCCTCGCCATTTTGTTGAAGTATTTCTGTATAAAATCTGCATTCCTACAGCGATTACGGCCTGACTCAATATTTTCGACTTAAAACAATCACATTTTTCTATAGACGTATTCTACGCATACCTCGTTCCATTACGTACCGATTATTTAGCAGTGTAATATTTTTCCCGTGTAAAAAAAAGTGCTTCCTTAACCCACTGCTATGTGCAGCTTTCATTGTTGCTGATAATACACGCGTATGTGACTAAATGCGCGTTACGACGCTCGATCCACGCGCGTTGCCTTCGCATCGACGCGCGCCCCCGGTGTCCTTGCTTCGCGAAGTCGCGAGAAGAGCAGTACGGCCGTGCTTCTAGGAGGTGTTGGCAGAGCGGCCGGACGCAGAGCCCGCCGGGATGGACTCCAGGGAGGCTGCACGGCCGAGCTCAGTCTGCGCGAAGCTTGTAGGAATGCGCTACATATACAATTGTTTTCGCATTCCGACACGTTAGCAGTCTTTTTGTATTTGCAGTTTTTTTTCTGGGGCACATCCGCTTTGACCTTGAGGGCCCCCGCGTCTCCCTTCCTCCCCCCCCCCCCCCCCCCCCCCGCCCGCTTCTGTGACGAAGCATCTGCGTTGCTGTGCTTTTCTTTGTATTTTTATCTCTGAGGCGCGTGCTTTATGACGTATTTTTGTGACCATATTTCGGGCACAACGCCGACGCCTTTTCGCGTAATGCGACAAGTAAGGAGAATGTTTTATTTCCCAGGTTACCGGAAGGACATTTATCAAGGCATTTCGTCGGGAATTTCATTACATCAGTCTAGACCCGCTGCCTCCTCACAAGCAACAGTGCAATCATGGGTAAGAAGATTGTCTTGTGTGCAAATATGTCGATGATGCTGTACAAATAAATGATGTTGTAAGCATTGAATCTCTCCAAGATATTTTTTAAAGGGAATACTTGTATTCTAAGAACTAAGTAATTCAATTTTTTTTTTTTCAGTAAAGCCACCTACGCTACGTTTGAAATCAGAGAAAATGTAGAACTGTGCGAATAACAGGGAGTTTTCGTAGAAGGTTTTCGCCGTCGCGCAACGCTGTCCGCAAACCACTACGATACCCGGAACTCTACAGTCAATGCCATTGGCGCAGTCGCAGTAGCGGCTTCTTCGTCGCGGAGGGCTTAGCGGAGGGGGAAACGTGGTCTGCGAAAACTTCCTAATGCCTAAAATTAATTAGCGTAGTGTCATACCTAGTTTCAACCCTGTAAAAATAGCATGCATGCCGTAGCTTATCTCACGCTGTTTAGTCTGTGAGTGACGGTGAACAATTTGATTCCGCCCACTATCTATTCACACACCACTACCAAAGTGCTTATGAGCGCCTAAATACCTTAGGTCTCTGGCCAATAACACCAAATATCGGTAAAACAAAGCTTTCACCTACCTGCATGAGATTCTCCGCTAATTTCTTCGTGACTCCTGGATACAAGACACTGTACCACAATTCATGTTTTTAAAGGCCTGTTCACACATTTTCGCTTGCTTAAAACCAAGTTCTCGTGGTCTCTTCCAACGAGAGAACACGCGGACACGCTGGCGCCATCTATGAGGTGTTCCTGGAACTGCATTTTATACTATAGAGTGAATGCATACTCGTAAAAGAAATTAACGGGAACACACCCTTTGTCTGTTTTCCATGACTGCGGTTATCATAAGTCTCATAATACTTCAATTTCTCAAAGAGTGAAAAGACTAAAACCTAGACTCCGCACTCAAGCGTTTACGTTGGAACGTCCTTGATGAAAGGCATGTGCTCCAAAAAGGATGTCCAAGCTGTTCTCTCTCGTATACCTCACGAATGTACGTACAATCTATACAAAATTGACGTTCATAACGTTGACAAAAGAAAGAAAAGCTAATGGGCGGAAAACAGGGGAATTATACGCAAATGTTAAATGTTCCACAGCTACCCGAGAAACGCCGTCAGTGTGTTCCTTCGTCGTAAGATATTTTAAGCTGTGCTTGGCGAACCGTCGTAAGCAGTCGCAACTGTGTGAACCAACCTTGATGCTCCATTTCCAACAAAATACAAAATGCAAAGTGCTCAAAAGGTATCGCACTTTTTTTTTCCAATTGTATCATCCTCAGCCAAGGACCCCAGTAGGTACACCGTTAACAATAGCAATTCTGAAGACGTCATCAAGGACCCTGGGGCTCAGACTCCTCGTCTGAAGAGAGAAGTGGGACTAGTGAGTGCTACAGCTCTACTCATTGGCGCTGTCATTGGTATGTATCTCCTATTATTTAGAATGTTATCATTAACATGTGTATAGGGTGTTATAGACCAAAGGGCTTGATGAAAATTGAGCAAAAAAAATGGCGCTTGCACCTAATAAGTTAGCTGATTTTTACCTTGTGGAATTGCAGAGAGCAACTCCGTTTTTGACAAAGTTTAGGACAACATTCTTTAAATGTTTGGCGGCGTGTTACGATGCGGACGATCAATCGAGTCACCTTAGAATCATGATTGCGGTGCCATCTTTCGATAGGCGCGGCAAGCACACGGTCAAAAGCAAACGACGAAGAAACGAGCACTTGCTTTGTCAATTACAAGAAGACATTACAAGCACAACTCTCGGGCAACTCTGCAGTCAGCGTTGGAGCCAGCCATTGAAAATGCTTAAGATGTTCTAATTTTTCACAAGAACTGAGCAGGGCCTTGAAATTTCACAAGCCAAATTTAACCATTCAAGTACTTTTTTATGAAAGCTTGATGACCCTACGTGCAGTCGTAGAAATAACCGGCTCGCTACAACGCCAGCCCTTCTACTTATGCCACCCGGTATTTAAAAAAGTAAATCATGCATATCTGACGGTTTTGTACCTGCTCCTAAATGTTTAGGCAAGTTTTAGTCTACCCCCCATTGTATGATACTGATTTCCCAATAACGCTCAAATAGTTTGCAGTTGGCAATGGGAGCCTGGCGCTTCTTCGCGCCCTGGATCGGTATAAATCCGCTTGACATAATCACAAAAGGAGAGGTGTAACGATATCTGATACGAATTTCATTCTGCTTTGCAGGTTCTGGCATTTTTGTGACCCCCAGCACCGTCTTTAGAAATTCTGGTTCCATTGGCGTCGTCCTCGTTGTTTGGTCAGTCTGCGGAGTCCTCACCCTTATAGGTAAGGGCTTTCAAAATACAAAAATTTTGCCTCAATAAGACATTGTGTGAACGCCAAAATAGTACAGCTTCTGGAGGTACGTTCTGGCGACAGCAAAAACGGAATTACTTCAACTCCTCAGCCATGAAACAGAACGGTCGCGGTGATTGATCTTTAAGATGACATTACTTTATGTTTCTTTGCTTTCACTACCAAAATGCGATACAAAAATACTACTTAAGATTGCTTCATGGCCGGGAGATTAACGTACGCTAACCGCAGGATTTGTGTTTAAAATAAGATCTTGCATCAAACTGCAAATTACTTTATCCCCAACCACTGCTAATGCTTCACAAAACGAGGCAGAAGCCAAGATATTCAATGTATCAACGAATAGTCATACCTGGTAATTCTAACCTTTACATGTTAAATATTCAAAATGTTATATTAACGTTTTCCTTGTAAAACAAATTTGCAAAAAAAAATATCAAACAATTGCTTTTCACTTTGGCACGCGATCAAAAATGCTCATAGTGCAGCATACAAAGAGCGATTCTAAGTTTGGACTCACACTTTCCCCATCATGAAAAATACATTTTCACGAAAATCCGCAATTTTTTGCAGGACACAATAATCAGTAAAGGTGCGCGTGATACAGGTAAAATAAAATTCAGCATAGCACGTACAACTCATCTCTATACTATTAATATGTATCCTATTAAACTCATCTCATCTCTATCAACGACGCAAAAAAAATTATTCAAGTAAATATGGTATATGCAAATACTGTAATGCAATTTTTGTTATAATTAGGTAAGAATTTCCCAAAAAATTCATTAAATCGCTAAGATACAAAATCCTCATAATTTCAGAAGCTAAATTATGATCACAATTTAAGTAAAAAAAAATTTTAAAAGTAAACATTTAACGGCTTTTTATGAAAGTTTAAACATTCAACAATCGCTGGTATAAAGCAATATGTTGTTTTTGTTTTGGGCCTTTTCCTTTGTAGTTCTCAAGGAGAGGGGTGGTTAGAAGGGGGGGGGGGGGGGTATTGTGCCACACTTTAAGAAGCCTGGTGACTCTACTTCTCTGCAAAGTACCTAGAAGAGCCAATCGTTGCAATCGATTTGGACCGGTTTTTGAGGTCGAAACATTATTTCAGCCTCGTCATTTGCAGAGATCTCTCCGAAGATGACAGCGACTGGTTCTGTCATGCTCTTTGCAGGAAGTTAAACGCTGCAGGGTTCTTAGGGTCCAAGTCGTTGAAATAATAGGTTCCTAATTTCAGATACCAAAATTGCGTTTCGTAACGTATCTTACAAAAAGTAAATATTCAACAACGTTTTTCTGAAACTACAATTTCCTACAATCACTGATTTAAAGTGATGTGCTTTGACTGTTTCGGATTTTTTTTTTTTTTTTTTTTTTTTCAGGAGGGCTTTGTTATGCGGAGCTTGGAACCCTTTTACCAGCCTCGGGCGGGGAATACGCCTACTTGATCGCCGGCGGCAAGTGGCTGGGCAAGTTCGGCGACATCGTCCCGTTTTTTCACGCCTGGTTTTTCCTGCTCATATCGGACCCCATGAGCGCGGCCTTCCAGGGTTTGACTTTTTCGAGCTACATCCTCAGCATCGTCTATCGCAGCTGCCCACCTCCTTATACGGTGAACGTTTTGGTGGCTCTCGCGTTTACGTGTAAGTATATGCCGATGTAATTTCATTTGTATCCTGCCCTAGCTATTGTCACTGAAAGGTTAAAAAAATGGCGAGTACCAAATATCTTAATACGGCTCCAGAGCCGTTCGGATTGCATCCTTAGACGATAAAAACTCCGAAAAACAAATCCCCAAGAAACAAGGATGACCGTATCAAGCAACAGCCCGAGTTTCTTAAGAGCTCTATTAAAATAGTTAAAACATTATATGAAGGTGTACTTGCAGAATCACACAAAATACCGTATTAAAATAAATAAAACCCCTGTCAAACGGCCAAATGAAAGGTCTTCAGAGTCAACTCCTTTACATGATCGGGGAACCAGCGCATGCCGACAGGCGTGAAATTGCGACCTGATTTTCTGACTCTTAAGGGAGGTTATTCTTTAGTGTGGTCGTTGCAATGCCCGTCTGAATGTGGCTTAAAGCTACTAAATATAAAACGGATATAATTTGTGTAAGCTCCTGTATGCTTGTTGGATAAATCGAGTAGCAAAATTTTTTTTCTTTTTAATATGGTCCGGATACGGATATGTGTCTGGTCAAAAAGTGGCAAAAACCATGTGACCGAACCACGGTGCACTACAGTGTGCTTCCGGAAACGCGAGCAAAATCGTTTCTGCGAAAACTACGCACATCGCACAGAAATAAGCTTAATAGGGAGTTTTAGAATAACGTACGCAATTTTAGCGCACGCTAGCGCTAAATTTAGCACTTGTATTAGCGCACGCGACGCAAGAGAGTTTTAGAATAGCGTTTCTCCGTCGCGACGCAAAAACCTTTTCAGCTCGCGCTTGCGACGCCACCAAAATACAGTCGCAATTTTCATTTCACACACGAAATACTGCAACTTTAAAAAGAAACAAGTTTTTTTGGTCCAGAGTAGCATTTTAGATTTGTTTAAATATGAGAATGCGACGCGAGCGGTTACTCGTCGTGTCCGCTTGCGCCGCCTAGGCAAGAGAGGTCTCATATACTGACCTTCGCACAACGTACCTTCGTCAAGAAATGTTCGCGCGTCGCAAGCATCAAGTTGCCGGTGATCGTTGCCAAACCCAGAACAATGTCGTAATGTATTGAAAATCGCAGTCGCGAGGATGCCGCCGACGCCGCACTCACGACGCCGCCAAAGCAGCCGCCGACATAATCCTGCAAGCCGCCATTTTTTTTTAACTCTGCTCGTCTTGACTTTAGCCAACTTGTCATCACGAATCCTCCTTGCAGAAGCGCAAAGACTCTTTGCGTACGCACGCTATTCCGAGAAATAGAGCACGCAAAGCGCAAAACCTTGTTTGCGTTCGGAGCATGCGCAGTGGCGACGACGCTATTCTTTGCGTGCGCAAAGCTTTAGCGTGCGCTATTCTAAACACCCTAATGCCATAGCAGTCTGTGTCAAAGGGCCCATTAAGAGAAAATGTAATCTTTCAATATAATTTGGTAATTAAACAATTTTGAATGATTAAATGGTAATTATTCATTTAAAGGGATGGTTTCCATTGGAACCTTGCTGAGCACCATCGAAAACTACTGAACACACCCACGTTACAATGATATAAGGCACGCGCAGCATTTTGTGGCGTTTCGACAATTAAAAAAAAACGATTTGGACGCATTTCTAGGTTTCAGCTTTTTGTCGCGCGCATCTCTTAGCGACGCGTGCAAGACTGCCGGACCCCATATGTCAAACGCGCAACGTCCGTGCGCTCCCACAAACCGCGTGTAAAGGCACATTTTCACACTGGCATCGACCTCAAAAAGGCAAACCTCATGTGACAGTCCGGAGGCTTTCTTACCTATAGCCTTTAATACGTGCGATGCGTAACGGCGTGCACGCACATTGCGCGTTTTTGACACGGGGTCGGGATTGCCGGCGCAGAGATGCACTCCGATGAGAAACCGAAATCCAAATTGAGCTTTATTTTTTTTTTATGGAACGCCGTAAAAAGCTGCGCGTGCATTATATCTTTGTAACGTGGGTGTATCTAAAAGTGTTCAGTGATCTCTATCAAGATTTTAATCTTGATAGAGATCAAAGGCAACCATGCCTTTAAAATCAATATTTAACAATTAGATTAATCAAAATTATATATTTACCCAATTATATTGAAAGCTTATAATTTTGCTTAAAGGTTTGAAATAGGTCCCTATGGCATCAACCTTTTTCTGTGTGATGCGTAGTTTACGCCGGGGCGATTTTGCCCTCGTTTCCGGTAACACCATATATACACATATATAAACAGGGTATATACCACGTAACTTGAGCCAAGGTTTAAAAATATTGTGTGTGGTGCATTTTAAGAAGACGAAACCAAACGAATAAGTTTGTTCATTGTTTGGAGCAAGTGAGGCTATTTCTGTATTTTGCCCAATTAACTAATTAATTAAGATTAATTAATAACTTCTGAAATATTCAATATAAAGCAAAAGTTCAAAGTACAAAGTTGTAGAGCGTCCTCAGAAACATCCAATTCAGTGGTTTTTATCAAGAAACCTTAACACCTTTTTCTTTATACGCTTCGAAAATATTTGTGAATTATGAAAAATAAACGTGTGAATGCGCATGTGCACCTTGTACTGCATCGCTCTCAGCCGTGGCTTGAAGAAACTAGACCTGCATGCTCAATAGAGCACTCACTGTTCATTGTGCGCTGTTAAAAAATTCGCGTTTTTTTTTTGTTTTTTTTTTTCATAATTCTGGCACTTTCTTTGAAGCCCGAAAAAACCAACCCTGTTAGAGGTTTCTTGATAAAAAGAACCCTGAGTTGGACGTTTCTGAGGGCGCTCTACAACTTTGTCGTTAAAAGTATTACTCTAAATTAAATTTTCCAAAAGTTTATGAATTAATCTTAATCAGTTAATCGTTCAAAATACAAAAAAAATAGGCTGAGTGGCTCCAAACCATGAACAAACCTATTCATTTTGTTTTGTCTCCCTAAAAAGTACCAAGGTTTTTCAAACCTCGGCTTAAGTTACGTGGAATACCCTGTATATATACATATACATATATATATATACATATCTGTAAACATTTATATACGCGTACGTGTGGAAACACAGCACGGCGAGCGCTATATTGAGCTAAACCAACTCCGTCAGTAAGGTAGCATTCTTGGAACTAGAAATAAGTACCAAACATATCGCAAATTATCTTTTAACAGAGAGTTTGTAAATGACTCGCAGGAGGGATTTGTTTCGTGTCAACGTCCTCAGGGGGAAAAAAAAAAAAAAAAAACCTTTAGCGATTGAAGGAAAAAGTGAATATCACTCATACAACATACAGCACAGCATTCGTTCCAATAAACAAGAAGCACAAAACAAGGATCCAAACCAGATAATCGATGATTAGTCGGTCCTGACAACATTGAGAAGCACGTGGCACTCACCGCATACGTTTCACGTTAAAGATTTTTGTTGCGCAGGCTGCCTCGGCGACTGCAGCTTGATACGTGAGGAGTCACGTAACTAGCATTTCATATATAAAACGTTTTGGTACAGTGCATGCACTTTTGTTTCGTCAATCATTTGGTATCGACCCTTTTGCTGTTTACAAACATGGCTTGCAACTTGCGCCCCAAGCCACTTCCGGTCGCACAGTCTTCGCAAGCCTGTTGAGCTTGCTTATGTCACCAGTGCTAGAAAGTATAAATGCTACATGGACAACAAAGTTGGAAATAACGAGGGCCTTCGGCTGTTAACATTTCATCTTGTAGAAGGCAAGTTGGTTTACAAGCCACGAAACATTTTAAGAGATCTCACACTCCTTCGTTCATTTGGCGTTCACATGAAGAATTGGTGGTTAAACGTTTCATCTACATTTCAAACAGCTGTGTTAAGGTGGCCTTTGTTCATTCATCTTTTTTTATAAACCGGAATTTCTTTGGAGCGTCAAAGACAGGAGCACCACCTGGTGGCGTTTGCCATAAAAAGGTTCTATAGTGTAGCAGGCACTCGTTAAAGGTGATACCACAACTTCGCTGTCCAACCGCGTTCACAGCGTGGATTGGAGACTCAACTTTGTTTTTAATCGGAACTTTTTTTGATGACCATATAAGGTAATCTATTTTTATAGCTGATTGTGTATTTGATAACACCATCATGTGTTTAAATACAAAAACATGGTAACTCATGAGAACTTCCAGGACACAGTTGTTTTGTGTAAAGTAATAGGCTAACATTTATCTCATAAGGGTATAATATCGAAATATTTTCATGGCATTCAGTGTCAGGGAAGTCGTGTTAACAGAGCCCTATTTTCAGCTCTTGCGACACTTCTGAACTGTTTATCTGTGAAAACATCAGCGAGGGTCCAAGATGTGCTTTCATCAATCAAGTGCTTAGTCCTACTGTCGATCATAATTACCGGCGTGGTCTCGGCATTCAGAGGTAAGCCAACCTTCGAGAAATAGAATTTCAAGTTGTTAATCTGGGGATTATTGCAGTTAAACATATGCTGGTGTTTTATTTCAGAAAATCATCTCCTTGACACACCTTTTTTCACAGACGATACAAGAGCTGCGAACGTTGTGTTCGCTTTCTATGGGGCCATCTTTTCGTACTCAGGATGGTAAGAACGGTTCGGTCCTGACTTCTCATAGTTGTCTTAATTATAGTATATTATGAAAAGTTTAGAATATGTATATGTAATAATATATGCGGTTTGTGCATTTGTTTGTTGCGACTTTGAAGCTTTCTTATACCCTAACTACACGGGCCATTTTAACTGTGGTTACGGAAATGGCAGTTAGCGGCCGCTAACCGTGGTTTGGCCAAAGTGAACTGAGATGGTGTTACACGGCCATTTTGCTTGCAGTTGAAGAGTTGAAGCCAAAACGAAACCAACCGCACTCTCCCGTGTTCAATCAAGGACGCGTTTTTTATATAAATTTTAACTGTTTAAAACGAGTAATTAATCCTATCATTTTATTTTTGATGAGTAACAAACGATTATCAAGACCCATAAAATAAATACAAACATGGGCGACATGAGGGAAACCGCATTGCCATCGACAAGAATCAATAGCAGCGCCCTAAGAGTACTGGCTTCTCCCCTTCCCGCGACATGACGCAATTGCTTTTGCTGCATATTTGTCTCCGAGACTTGTTTCTTTCCACGACATTTGTCTCCACGGTTCTTTCTAAATATGTCTCCTGGCATTCCGAAATAGTTAGGGCTTCGATAGCCGGCAATTCTGCGGTCGTACCCATCTTTAGCTCAGTTAGCGAGCCCAAATTGAGGTAGGGGAGCTCAGTTTGCTCGAACCGCGGTTTCGTGCTAACCACACATTGGTCAGCCGTGTAACCACGCGAAGCTCCAGTTTAGGGTAACTGCAGTTAGCTTAACTGTAGTAATGAATGCTTTTTTGCAAGTAGGTTTGAAATTAGCTAAACGACAGAAGCAATCTATGAAAGACTTCATTTTAAAAACTTCTTCCAGCTGAACAAAAACTGTGCATGACGCAATTTAATATTTAGCATAAAGTCCCTCTTACAGCGTAAATTTTGATTGTGACCACGAGTTACCAAATTTAGCAAGAATTTCGGTAACTCAGTTACTAAATTAAATTTCCAGATTAAGAATATTTATCAATCGGCTGCCTCTCGGCCTCCCAAGAATCACTACAAGATAAGTATAGTCCGAACAAACATTGGTTCTAGTTGAAACCACTGACCACTAAAAACCATACCAACGACCGCCTTCTGCGCACTGCATCTTCGTCCTCTGGCTTGTGGGTGGCGTCTTTAGCATGCAAGTAGCAATATTCTGCGGACTACCATATGCCACGCATGCATCCGCCACACAGCAAAACGGCATTTTTGGCCCGGATGTAAAGCGCTAAAAAGGCATGTGCACACGACTGTAATTAACATACCACCGATACGTCTTTGCAGGAACCTAATCACTTACATTGCTGAAGAAATCAAGAACCCCGCGAGAAACATACCCTGGGCACTAATCTTCGGCATCTTCATCATAACGCTCATCTACATCGGTACCAACGTGGCCTACTTCGTGGTCCTGGACGCTTCAACGATAGCCAGCACCGACGCCATAGCTGTATCATTTGCTGCGGCCACTTGGGGACCCCTAGCGGCCACGGTGATACCAATATGCGTAGCAATCAGTTGTTTCGGCAGCTTGTGTGCCGGATACTTCGGCAGTGCTAGGGTCATGCTGGCTGCTGGAAGACAGGGACACCTTCCTCTCGTCTTTTCTTTCATCACATCAAAAACGTCTTTACCACTGACTTCAATCCTTTTAAGAGGATTCCTGGCCGTCGGCTACACGTTCGTCGGTTCAGTGGAAGCTCTTATAGTCGGTGGTGTCTTCTTACTGAGCCTGACAGACGTCTTCGTTGTGCTTACGCTGTTCGTACTCCGGTTCACGATGGAAGATGCACCAAGGCCCTACCGCGTTCCCATTGTGCTGGCAGTCCTCAGGCTCCTGGTGTCGGTTGCATTAATCGTCCTACCGTTCCTGAAGCCCGTTGAGTACCTACAGTACGTTGTAATCATGGCCTTTCTTACACTGGGTAGCGTCTATTACGTGCTGTTTACTCGTTTTGAGTTAGTCGTTCCCGGTAGTCGGCAAACAACCTACTTTGTTCAGAAGTTATTAATGTGCGTTCCTTCCGTCAACGAGCTCGAACTAATGCTCAAGGAAAAGTTGTGATTATGAGCATAATTTCAGATTTAATACCACTCCTGGTGGCTCTGCTTTAAACCTGCCTGAAATGAACTATTGAGCAGGCAGATATTCATTTAAACTTGTAGAGCTGTCAGACAGCGTCCTGACCCTGCAAAAAACTGTTTAATTTTAAAAATTATGGTTTTCAGATTCTAGATTTTCGTAAGAAACTCAACGCCCCCCCCCCCCCCCCCCCCCAAAGAAAAGACGTTTACAATTGTCTGTGATGATGAATTAGAGCGCAGCTCTTGAGAGGAGGGAGGGGACGGTAGGAAGGAGAGGATATGTCCGCGCTCCCCCTCCGTACCCTTCCCTCCTCCTCTCCTGCTGCCCTCTCATATAGCGGTAAATGTTCGCTAAATTAAGCGAAAATTTCCGCGCTAAATTTAGCGGGGAAATTGAATTGGTTTTGAGGTCACGTGACGTCAATTTCTCCGTTAAACTTAGCGGAAAGTTTTCGCTAAATTGACATGACGTCACGTGTCACGTCACGAGGGTAAAATTTCCCTGCTAAATTTTGCGGAAAAATTTTCCGCCTAATTTAGCGAAAGAGTTTCCCGCCAAATTTAGCAAAAACATTTTACCCTCGCGACATCACACGTCACATTACGTGGAACGTAATTATGGGAAACGTCCCATAATGCAACGCGCGGTTACGCCGACGCCGCTCAACCCAAAAACGGGCGCCTAAGAGCTGCGCTCTAAAGAAGACCCGATTAGATTCTTAGAAAGTATATATCATATTAGCGGGTGTACTGAGACTGGTTGCCACTTCATAAGCGCAAGTGCCCATTTTTAACTAAATTATAAACTTCGATTTTTTTTTATTTACGCATGCATGCCAGTGTACGCCGAGACACCAAAGTTGGCGGAAATAAAAGTTGTTTCTTGTTACCCTAACCATACGCGTGGTTACCGGAATCGATGTGCAGTCAGCGACAACTTAAGAAACCCAGGGCGCGGGGTGTCCCGAATATCTCGTCTTCGCTACTCAACCAGTGAGAGTACGGCATTCGCCGGTAAGAACGGCGAAGAGCCAATCACCAAGCAAGGAGCGTGAGCATGGTAAATCATGCCCTGTTGCGTCTTTTTAGGGGCCATGCTCCTTAGGGGCTAGCCATGTCCGTATGTCCGTCCGCCGTCGGGTGCACGTGCTCCTGCTCGTGAGCTCACGTGCTCACGAGCACGTGAGCGCGTGCTCCCGTGCTCGAGTAGGGCAAAAAAAAAAAACGCATCTCCACGTGGTGAATGATGTTGATTGGGGCGAAGCTCTGGCGGTGCTTGTCTGCGTAGACGGTGAGCCGCAGCATGCCGAGCCTTTCGTTCGTTTTCATCCATGTCAGAAAGAGAATGTGGTATGGAACGTGGTTATATACGCATTTGAGCATTTGACCGCAGCGTGACATGGATGAAAACGAACGAAAAATTCGGCATGCTGTGGCTCAGGCTTTGCCCCAATCAACATCATTCACCATGTGGTGATGCGGTTGTTGGTTTTTTTTTTCTTTTTCAAAATGTTAGTTGCTACATATTTAGATTGTGACATCTGCTTCGTAACGTTTTTGACAGACCGAGCGTAGACATCCGTCGACTAACACACTGTTGGCAAACTAGCACGCGTTTGCCCACACCACACTGTACCCACACGGGGGCGTGGACATTGCGCGTGCGCGCAGAAACCAGATTTGCCCGAGGCGTAGCATCTGCGCATGCGCGGAGCCGACAGCAGCGCCACCGCAATGTCGTGACGTCAGAGGGCATAGCTTGTGGTAGAGAGCTACTGAGCGCGCTCAGAACACGTTCCATAAGTGGCAGCCTACAGAAGGCGATTAGTGGAAAGGTCTATGCACATCGCTTCGGAGAAAGGCCGAGCGCAGCCTGTAAGGCTACAGTCCGGTGGAGACAATCGAGCAGCGTCCAAAAGGGCCATCGTCGTCACGGCTTCTGTCAGTTTCGCGCGTTTGCTATGGCAGGCTAAACCAATCGCGCAGATTAGATGCCCCAAAAACCCACGCTTTTTTTTTTTAGTGATCCAAGTGGCGATGGTGGTAAACTTTCGAAATGCCATATAGCCTTTGAAAAATTTCATGTTGGAAAGGTTGCATGTATTGTATAACGTATTGTTGAGAAGAACCTTAGTCGACCAGGTGAGAATGATATTTTAAGCACTGTTATAGAGGTGCGTCGTCGCTTACACATGTCTCCAACTCTTCGAAATCTGGCATTGGAGTGAGTATCAGGTACCTGGCAACTTTTTGTTGATCACGTAACCGCAAGAACCGAGCGATGTGCTGGGGCGATAGATAAGCTTGTTTGCAACAATTTAGGCGTACATCCCCACACTGATGACCCGTTCTGTTGGAAGGCGCAGTGCCCCTCGATTTGAAACATCTGTCAGACGATGAACCACTGCACCGTGAGGAAGTGTATTCTCCGAAACCAAGTATTATCTGCGTATTCACACTCGAGTGTCTTCACAGCCACGGAGGCGAAGTATCCAGCTACGCAGGTGAGGAGTCTTGGACCACAGAGCTGATAAATCATATTTGGTGAGGTCGAATGCAAAAGTTAGAACATAAATCAATTACTACTCTGCCCGGGTGACTCACGTTCTAAAACCAACAAATATTTCAAAATATGGTGGAAGTGGTAACTCGTTCTAAACATACCCACTATGCATCCTTGAAAACACGCACAAAAAAAAAAATAGCGGAGTTGTTTGCCGGGCACAGTGACAATTCGGAAGTATAGAAAAAAAAGTGCCGCATGAAAATACCTTCTAAGAGCTCGTAATTTGAACTTCTTTCTCCGGAATTGCCTTAAACCGCTGATAAGCCGCTGCTTTGATTTGTTGATACGCCGCTGCCTTAATCCGGAATTGCCTTAACCCGTTGATACGCCGGAGAATATGTGGGTCTTCGATCTTCTGGCGTAATTTACCCGACACCACGGCACACAAGACATATCTTTAATGCTCACATTCGCAAACACGAAAACACTGGAGATTCTGGTCGCCGACGTCCACTCCCGACAGCACGCCATCAGTGCCGTTGTTGACCCTGCGTTGTTTTGGAAGCTGCGTTCACCAGACTGGTCAGTACTCTACCAAGCCTATTTGGACATTTTGGGACTGCCCGTGTTTAGCGCAAATGTAGAGCGCGCGTTTTCGAATTAGCGTGTCGTTAACAGGAAGTAGTGGGTGGGTATGACAAATGCGAGTCTTGAAATACTATATGCATGCATATATTACAATAATTAATCGTGAAGAACACTGCGATATGAGATGTAGATAGAAGTTTAACCTTTCCTTGTCTTGATTGTTCGTTTCTATTCGCAAGTTTGTTTGCCTATGAAAGCCGTTTTAAGCGTCTGCACGAGACAATTGACCGAAATGCCCCTGTGCTTTAGAAATAAATAAACACCGGAAAACATTCGCCGATTTTCGACATAAATAAGCACCGGAAAGTACACGGCCTACACATACCCCATAATGAACACCTCGGAGTCGACCACTCCCTACGTCAAGGCGTATTAACTCTATGATAGCTTTTAAATCAGCTAGCTTTTCAAAGGCAGGTATGACAAGAAACGGTTCGTGTCTGCAGACTCGTTTTTTTTTCAATTTTTATTTTTGTCTACATGGAAATAAAAAGCTCGTATGTCGCCGAAGCTACATACGTTGCCGGAGTAAAATTTTTAGTTGCCTGTCAGATAGTCCTCCGTTTTTTCGCGCTGTTTTCCACTCGAGGTATACTTTGAACCCACAATCTATCTATAGGATTGAGTAACCATCCTCCGACGAACAAAATCGTTTGAATGCCAATGTATATTTTTATTTATAATACTGAAAGTTCAGAGGTTCATTTCAATCAATCTGGCTAACGAAGAAACTAAAAAGAAATGCTGCATTTTGATGTGCAAAGTAATTGTGTGACCAGAAAATAGTTAGAAAGGAGTCCCGGAATTTGACGAAGGAAGGCGTGCTGGTTATCTTACAGGACTAAACGGGAGCAGTTTGGGACACTTCTGCCCAGTACTGCGGTCTGGAAGTCAACTGGGAGCTGAGCCAGTCACTAGAACGACGTTGCCCCCGTGCCAGTTACCTTGGTACAGTACCGCAGTGTGCTCGTGCTGCACTATGGGGGTGTGCATGAAAGTGAAATAGAGAAAATTATACGACGGACAGGACCCACTTAGACTCTACTGAAAGAAATCTCCATCACTGGTCAAGCGGCTTCCGGTCTTCGTTTGTCGCGCATTAAAGCCGTAGCGATTTACGAAAATGTTTTTTTGTTACTTTCATTTCTGAATTTTGAGACAGTTCTCCGTTTGTCATTGCACGTACAAAAATGTTTCCCTTAATGTTCGGCTTGGACATTGGCAGAAATTGGGACTTCGTTTCAGATTACGTCCAGACGTAGACGACGCTACGAGGTAATGGGAACCAATCATGAACTTGCTGAACCAATCATAAACAAACGAAAGCATACGTGCTTTCGTTTGTTTATGACTGGTTCAGCGAGGATAAAACACGTAGAGAAACATGACGTGCATCATGATGGCGACCTTTTCACGCTGTCGAATGGATCCCATCAGCTCGTAGCGTAGGCTGCATCTGGACAAAGTGGAACGAAAAATAAACTGTTCATCACCTTCCGAGTTGACTTGTACGACATGTGTGCCGCCATTTCCTCGCAACCAGTCGAACCTATCTTTTTGTTCCAATTTCATTGGGGTGTAAGTTGTGAATTTTGTTATTGTTACGTCTCCCACGGAATCCCTGACAAAACACTTTCATACTCCGCACCACCAAGGTTACCCGTGCCCCGAAGAGACTTCGATTACGAAAGATGTGCGCTCATTCTTCGGCGGCGCGTGCTTCTCGACGCAGCAATAGCCTGGAATGTACGTTTCTGCGATCCGGGACAAAGCAACAAAATCATTAAGCGACTTCCCTCGCCAGACGGGTTTGCGGTGTAACGGCTTACAAGCGCGGTGAGCTCCGAAGGTGCAAGACATCTGGACTTCTTTTCCGCGAACAAGCGGCGCCAGCAAAGTATGGTACTCCTCCACCGCGCACAGCTGGATTTAAACGACCCCACGAATGTCCGCTCAGCCAGATTAAGGTCAGTGTAATTTTATAATACTACAGTGGCGCAAACTTCAAACTCTCATTGAAGCTTTGGCAGTCATCCAATCATTGACTTTTATAATTTTTTATAGTTTTACTTTAAGAGCAATAGAGCGAATAATGTTCATTGCGTATTCAGTTTTTTTTTTTTTTTTTTTTTTTCGTTGTTGTTGCTTAGTAATGGTCACCTGGCCTCGTCACGCCGTCTTGGCAGTTTTTTTTTTTTTTTTTTTTTTCGCTTGGGAATTTAAAGCGTTGAATGTAGGGTGACCACCAGTCCTTCGACTCGCGGGACTGTCCCGCATTCAGGGCTCGTGTCCCGCGTCCCGCAAGAAATACCAAAATCTTCAAAATGTCCCGTATTTCACATTGTCGTAGATTCGACTACGCAAATTCTGGCGCTTCCGAAAAACCGTCAACGGGGAACCGCGGAGGTCGCTGATAGATCTGTGAATCTCGATAATATGTCATTTTCTTGCCAAGCACCGCGGGAAGCAACCGTCGTTCTTGCAGGAGACTGACGCGCATGCGCCGTTGCGCCTCTCCACTTGATGGCAAAATACTGCGACCGAAAATTGCTCCCCAAAAGCTGAAAAATAAACTGTTGTAATTAGTTGCAAATCATACTGTATCATACGAAAGGGTTGTTGTGGAAAGCTTTTTCTTTTTTTTAGTGAAGACGGCCACACAAGGAAAAAAAAAACTGCAACTCAAAACGGTCAAAAACAACAACAACATAAGGTTTAATTTTTGTGTAGGAGCATGTTAATATAAGAGTGAGTATCGACAGGAAACAATAAGCCAGAAAATATTTACTTTTTTTTATTTCTTGTTGATGCATTGGGGTCTGGTGCAGTCCATCTCTAGGTTTTGAACTTTGATACTTTTAATAAAATATTTACCATTACAAATAAACAAAAGTATATCACTGCGAGTGAAACTTATCTTAGTTTACTTGCCGCGTACAATTTTCAGGTGTAAATACGCTTTCGCTCAGCACAGGATTTCGGGATGTGCGCTTTGGTGAATTTCCCTTAATACTTATTGCTTGAGTTGTGAAAATACCGTCCTCCTCTTACTCCCCCCCCCCCCCCCCCCCCCCCCCAACCCGGCCCGGTCAACCCGCATTCCTCCGACAGGCAGGGTCGGGCAGTATCGGGATACAAATGTGTCGCGATAGTATTTCAGAAATATATTTCGTATCTATATTTCTGTATCGCGATGCATTTTTTTCACCAGTATCTGTATTCCTGTATCGAAATACATTGGGAATGTTTCTTTGTATCGCGAGACAATTAGGGTGAAATGTATTTCGTTACATTTCTTGAAAAATACACCCCCCCTCCCCCCCCCCCTCCCCCCCCCCCCCCCCCCCAAAAAAAAAATCCGAAATTTTTTTTTTTTTTTTTTGGAGGCATTAGAGTTAAGGAGATGCTGGGCTATTGTTCTATGCTGACCAAAGTTCCTCCCGATTCTACGAACTATTGTTCTATTCGTCCTCTTCTCTTTTCTGAGAAGTGTTGCATAGTCGGGGACTCAAACCAGGTGGCGTGCCAGGAGTGGAGTGAGAGCGTCTTCTGCCGCAGGTCCTTAGATAGGCTTTTCTTCAGTCATTGCTTGTGGCATCCAATGCCCTCGGCTAACCGCCTCTGTTGCCTTAGCGTACACAGTACACCTAGCCGGCGAAGCTGAGTCCCAGTTTGTTGCAGAACGAGCCTGGCGGGAGTTGACTTCAAATAGTAGGATGACTCAGCAGTGAAGTCCAACACACATTCGAATGCGTCTGCGGCTGCGCCCGTAATATTGCACGGCTTAAGGGTACGTCATCAGCCGACGTGAACGTGACCCGCTGCTCTAGTGATCCAAAGCCCAGGAAGGAGGCCAGACCGAGGCCTCTGTTTGGATGATGCTAGGCGAAACTTGAGGACTGAAATCCATGCGTCGGTGGCGGAGGGTCGGCAGGAAGGACCTTCACAACAGGAATGCCACCGTATCGTTTTTTTCAACCGCAACAGAAGATAAGACATGCGTTCCAGAATGTTTTAGGTAGTCCACTATTCTCGAAAATTCCAAATGCCACTGCCTGCACGATCTTCAACTTTCATACAGCAGCGTGGTAAAGTTTCATGTTCAAGGCCACACCTACAAATCAAGAATACCAGTTCTTTTCACCGTCACGTCATGTGATCAATGTTGACAGCGGCGTTTTTATTGGACAGGGGCGTGGTGACGTTTCGATAGGATTTAGGATGACGTAGAATTTATTTAGAGGTCGATGTCTTTTCGCATCCCTCATCCGACAGACAAGATGTCACGGAAGAGACGGCACCCTGTTTTTTGAAAGTACGTATAAAAATTATTTGGAGATAGGTACAAACAGAAAAATTTATTTTGCTCGGGGCAGAAAAATTTATACAAAAATATATATTCACAAAAAATGTGCAGACTGTTCTTATGCCCCTGACACTGGTTGGGTGTCAGCTCCTATAGATGGTAAGAAAATGAAAAAGAGATATTGTTGACGTTAGTAAACAATTGTATAAAATAGTTCTTTAAACACGCAAAGGTTTACTTAAGTGTGTAGATTGATTTTCGACCTTGACACTTTCAACCCACTGTCAATGGATTGAAAAAAAGCCTTGCCTTCAAAAATGAGCGCACGTCTTTTGTTCTTGTGCACCCTTCAGCATTCTTAAAGGGATTGTCCGGGGATATCAGAAAGTTTCTCAGTTTCTGCGCTTGTCACGTAGATAGGGCCTAAATATAGTGATATAAAATATTCATTTTATTAAAAGACACCCCAATATTCATTAAATCAATTATAAACATCAATAGGAAACTTCACGCCGAATTTCGCAGGCACGCGTGGCAGGTCGTGTCGTAGCGTCACATCAGGCATGGAAACGTCAGAGTCACGGGCGTTGACTTATCCCCAGTTTTGATCAACATGGTCGATGGTGCGCACGGAGATCATCGCCGAACGTTTGAGCTTCCCTCAATACCGTAAATTTCGTCTTTCTTAGAACGACGCTATTTTGCTGAAACAGCAGGAGCTGGGGGAGAGGTGGCTCTCTTTGCCTTATGTTACTTCAGACCTTCCGCTGCTGCCAACGAAAACGCTGTGTGTTTTGCAGGTGCAATCTGAGTGGTTGGGCTCTATTTAATATTGAATCACTTGTATGGCGGAGGATTACAAAATCGGATGTTGTGAGAATTATGTTGCTAAAATGAATGACATTATAATTTAATTGTTTTCTGAAAGTCAAACTTTCACCGGACGATCCCTTTAAGGAAAGGCACACGAACCGATAAATATCACTTTCGTGTTGCCCCAAATCACGTCAAGACGTCACCATGTTTTTTTGTTTTTTTTTTCTAATCGGGACACATTTTCTAGCAGCAAACTAAAGGCATGAAGGTGGAGTGTACCGGTTTTCTTTTAACTGTTGGTTGAATCAGAACGTTCAAACATTTTTCTTGTCTATTTATGTGGAATGGCAATGTCAGACATGTAAAGTTAGACGTGTCACGCTACTGGAAATTCACAACAATAGCCGACCTTTTGAAACATCCGTGGAACCATCTGCTACCTTTGCAGAATATAGTACGGGTTTCCATTGGTCTCCGACAAAATATACGAAACGACCTTTTGCCTGCATGGTAACAAAGCCTCCGTCGAATCCTCCAGCATTATCAAGCAAAAAAAAAAAAAAAACTTGATCTTTTGTTTTAAAAGCAAAAATTTCTCGAATTCTCTAACAAGATACAGCGGATCGCGATTGTATCGCGATGCCAGAAATATGTATTTCGGTAGTGAAAAAAACGATACAGTGGTGAAATTTGTTTTAACAATACATAAACACCAATACAAAAATATGCTTTTCAGATACTATCGCGATACGCCCCAGCCCACGTGGAAAGAAATGTCACCAACTCGGTGATTCAGTACGAAAAATATTTCGTGGAACACTCCGCTTGTTTTTAGAACTAGACGGCACCGCTAGCCTGAGGATATTTTATACACCACCGAGAATAAAGGCGCACCAAGTAAGCTACTGTCCCGATATATGACATGCTGACGTACGTATACTATCATTTCTTCATGCCTTAGTGCGCGTGCAAGAGCTTGCCTAACCTTGAACCTCGTACACGAATGATGTGAACCCTACGCAATGCGCAAGGTCGTCTGCTTGTTGCGCAAGAGTTTCATTGACGTCGGCACACCGAGCTTTGATTGGCTCTGATTGAAAGGATAGTGGGTAGACTTCAATGCTAGCCGTCTTGAGGTTTACCCTTTATCCTTCCGTTCGGAGCCAATCAGAGATCGGCGTTCTGACGTCACCACAGCCTGTGTGCAAGGAGCAGACGAACCTGCGTTTCGCATAGTAGACGACATATTAAAAAATGCAGAATTTGTCCTATCGTATTCGCACTTCCTGCATTGTGATTGGTTTGTTGGCCTTCTTAGCGGCAAATCAAACTATCTCATTGGCTACCTAGCGATAATGAGATGCTCGGGTCTCGCCACGCCCTGCGTATCTTGAGTTGTCGGTGACAGATACGTCTTGAAGGGTACGTAGGTACCCTTGAGGGGCACGTAGATACGTCTTGAAGAGTACTTGAAGCCTCCCGGGTACGCTGCGGTTCATATATTGATGACCCGTGAAGGCTAAATGGTTATTTCGTTTCGCGTTTCGAACGCATGCATTTTTAACTACAGAATCATGCAAAGTGTGACGATTTTGTCGTTAAAACGTAGCAAGTTATCTGGAAACCTTATGAACTGTTCATAAGAATCTGGGTTGACAAGATCTGCTGAACAATGTAAGCAACCCGTAAGCAGTTTCCTTTTTTATTGTTATTATTTCGTTTGCAGAACTCATCGAAATTTAAAAATGGCCACCTACTATACTATAAGAACCAAGTCTATTTGAAGCCCTACATACATTATTAAGCTAAACAAATTCCTTAGCTGTGAGGCAGTGACTGCGTGGAACACCATTAGAGTATATGCTCCTTGTCAATAGTTGTGTGTAGTGCAGGCGAAGGCAACGCCAGGCGAAGAGAGAAAGGGCGAAGACTACGAAGGTGGTACGGAAGAGGAGGGCAAGGGGAGACAGGGAAAGCACTATGAACGTTAGAGGAGAGGAGGTTTCTCTCCTCCTACCCAGCCTTTTATCGTGCATGCCCTTTCTCCCCTCGCCTGGCGTTGCCTTCGCCTGTACTGCACGCAATTTCTGACACGAGGTATAGAGCAACTCATGTTTACGAACAAACCGTACCGCCCCTAGCCACCGGCGCCGCGCGTGCGCGATGGAGTGTGGGTAAGAAGCTCGCCGTCGCCCATAAACAAACCATCGAAATGCGATGTTGTCGGCGACGGTATGAATCCCCGTGCTCTTTTCCGGGTTGGAATTGTCGATTCCACGTTTTCCTGGCAATGTCCAACTATTTGAGCGGCCCCAGCGAAATTATCGAGGCTCGTTACACCATAAAACTTCGCGTGAGTCATGTGACATGTGGTGATTCGTTCCGCGTGGACGCCGCAGATGGACGCTAAAGCCCGATTCGCATGATGAGATTCCGCTCGCAATTTTCAGTCGTGACGTCACTCGGACTGCAAAAACGTGAACCGCAGCTAAGGTGGTCGACGTCGATACTGATCATCGCAAGCAGAATCGAACCAAGTGGATCAGGAATAACAAGTCAATGATAGCCACTGGTAACAATGACCAACATCTCATTTTATCTACTGTTTACACCGATCCTGCTTACCCCCCCCCCCCCCCCAACCTTCAAACTTAAACATCTTTTGAGGCCTGCACTTACCTCTCATCGCAATTACCGGGTCAACGTTTGGTCTACGGGCCGCTATAGTTTCACCGAGCAGACGACAACAAGCAAAAACGTTTGAAAAAGCAGATGATAGTTCGTACAATCAGGCAGTCGTTTTTACTTGAAGACACACTGAACATAGTCCACAGATGGTTCGTACAACTTGGCGGTTTTCCCGCGTTCGTGTTCGAAAAAAAAAAACAGATAAATTTGACGACCACAAATACCCTGAGTTAACCCAAAGTGCTTCCCGCGCAAGCAATCGTGGTCCGACGGCTTCTGGTTTTCCCTTTTCACGGCACATATCCACGTTCTCGGACGAACCGAGCACATGAAAACTGACCTTCAAACCACTTTCGACTCTTTTGGTACAGCCCCAGTTCCGGCATTTTGACGAGAAGGCAAGCTTTTGTCTGTTTTCTTTCTAAATGCAGGAATGCACGTCTCGCATGGTGACTTCCGCCCACAGCCCCAGACCGGAAGTGCGCTTGACGCGCCACCACCGTGACGTAAAAGCGTTGAGTTCGTGTATATAGGCGCCCCAACGTATGTCAAATGTATGAATGGAAATTTGTGTTATTGTTCATTCGCACATAGCTTACTGTAGATTCCGGTGATGCCGGAATCTACAGTAAGGCTATATAGGGGGCCAGGGAATCGTTTCTGAGAATAGGTCTTTCCTTGAAGTTGAGAAACGTAGAAAGTTGGGCCAGTTCGTGATCCATAATATTTAAAAAGCGCAACGATACACGGACAAGGAAGGAAGGCTGACTTACAACTAAACTTTATTTCTGTAGTCACCTAAAAACAATTGGGGTATGTGTATGTTTATACAACCCAGAACTTAGCCTACCTCAGCGGGCGAGTTGTCTCCGAGCTATAGATGAGAAATTTACCCAGTGCGGTATAAACGCTAGCCTGGGGTGTTTAACGTGCATCACGCTGTAGTGATGCACGACCGCACGCCGGTACGATGCTCATCCAGATCGAATCGGGCAGGGGTGGGGATTGAGCCCAGGATCCCTGGGTTCTGCAGCGCGAGCTTTCGCTCCACGTGCTCCGAGCGGCTGTGCGCTAGCCCACTCGGCCACCGATCTCCACCTCCGTAGTCACCTAGTCTACCGGGTAATAGCTCTTATTTTAAACAAACTTTTAAAAAACGCGTCTTTACTGATACGTGAATGCCGTTTTCACTATATGTTTCTTCAACTCGGCGGACATTCGAGGGGCGAACAACCGTCCCACCCTGGTGAGTATTTAACTAAAATTTGTTAATTAACTTTTAATTAATTAAAATAGACATATGGTTCCAATTCCAACTAGAAACTTGCTGACCATCATTTAAAACCACTAAATCAGTCCTTTTTAGAAAGACTTTGAGCGCGTGAGAAGCGCAGTGGTGCGCTAAAGTTACCCACTCGTGGGGCAGATACAAAGCTGGGGCTATCATAAAGAGACGGGAAAATCGCGCGGGCGGCTTATCGCACCAATAGCCTCACTCCTGCTGCATGAGTGGTAATCTTAGCGCACTACTGCGCTTCTCACGCGCTCAAAGTCTCTCTGCAAATTACTAATGTAGTGGTTTTAAATGACGCTCAGCAAGTTTTTGATTTGAACCATATGTCTATTTTCACTGATTACAAAGTTAATTAATATATTTTACTTAATTACTCAACAGACTGTGACAGTTCTTCGCCCCTCAAATGTCCGCTGCGCTAAGAAAACATAGAAAACACGTAATACTAAAGACGTCTTTGTTTTTATCTATTTCGAATAAAAGATTTGACCCGGTATAGACCTTTGCAAAAATCGCCTTCTGCGCGCTGCCATTTTTGTCTGCTGGGCTGTGGAACGCCCTCTGAGCATGCGCTGTTGCTCTATTCTTCAGTATATCAGACGCTGCGCATGCGTCCGGAGCTTAGTGACTCGGTATTTTTCGCCCGGTTGATAAGCGCTGGGAAGGGGGTGTCATCATAAAACAGGCCAATGAAGGCACAAGATACACACTGTTAAAACGGTGCAATATTGTTGTATAACTCACCGATAGCAGCACAAACTGATTTCCTTCGGTCGAGCAGTTGTCGCTGAGTGATATAACAATATTGCAGCGTTTTACCGGTGTGTTTAGGTTTCTGCATTCGCCTTTTTTTATATATATACACCGGTTGTATGTGCTCGGTGACTACGGAAATAAAGTTCCGTTGTACGTCAGCGCTATGTTTCTCTCTACCTTCCGAGCCTCGTTGTGTCTTTTTTTAATATTTCAATTGAAGTTGTTTACGTGACAAAGGAATGCTTTGGTTTAAGAAGACTACTGAGAAATGAATAATACTTCCTTGTAATCATTAAAGCACATCTTTATATCTCAAAATAATGCTTACTTCAACTCGCTGTCTCAGCGTAGTTCATTTTCCTTTTGTAAAAGAGCGTTGATAATGTTGACGAGCTTTGGAAGGCTCTTAGTGAATATATATATATATATGTATATATTGTTACAGATCGCTTTTTTCCGCTACTGCCACTTCGTCCTTCTCCCGTCTACCACCCACTTCTTCTCCTTCTTTTCCTCCTTTTTGTCCCGCTCGTTGCACCTCAATGTCCTACTGTCACATTTTGCCCCCTCCTGGTTGACTGTCCGTCCTCGGCAGTCTGTGTCTCATGCTGGTCTTGACTGAATGTATGTCTTGACACGTACAGCTTCAGTTGACTAAGGTGAGCCGGGAAAGTCTGGGATGCTTCTCGAGGTGCATTGAGGTCTCGTAGCCGGTAGCTCAAGGGGTCCTGTTTCTCGAAGCACTTCACAGGGTCCTTTGTATTTTGGAAGTAGCTTGGTAGCCTTACCTTTCCTTCTAACGGGACGGCGTACAGGAACAAGGTCCCCTGGCACGATGGGGGACATCTGGTCATCCCGTCGGTGATTGGTTAGCATCCGCTGCTGGGCTTTGGTTATTGCGACGCGAGCCCGGCGGCGAGCCTCATTGAGTCTGTCCTCAAAATGATCGCTCATTTCTTGCCTTCTATGGTTCCACGTGGTGGATAACGTTGATTCCTGCGGCAGAACCGGAGTTCTACCGTACAGCAGTTTAAAAGGGGTCGTCGTGTTACTTGCTTGTTGCGACGTGTTTAAAGCAAACGATGCGTATGGTACGTAACATCCCAATTGTCATGCGAAGCATTAACATAGGCGTACAATATATCGGCAATAGTTCGATTAGCACGCTCAACGAGTCCGTTGGTTTGGGGATGGTAGGGTGCTGACTGGGCGTGGCGCATTCCATGAGTTACCATCTCGTGTTTAGAATACGAGAGCTGAATAGAGTTCCCCGGTCAGTGAGTACGCGGTGCGGGGTACGCCGCGGCGAAGTACTATTTGCTCACGTAGAAACTCCACAATGTGATTCGCTGACGTTGTAGGCACGGCACGTAGCTCAATCCACTTTGTAAGGTGGTCAACAGCAACAATAATAAAACGGTTACCCTTTTGTGATTTCGGAAATGGTCCTAAATGATCAGGTCCAATAAGTTCGAAAGCAGCTTGCGGTGGTTGAGTTGGATGAATCTCGGTGAAAGGTGAAATACTGGGCAATTTCCTCCTTTTTGACATGATTCACAGGACGCGACATACCTGGAAACATCTTTCCGGAATCCGTGACACCAATAGCGTTCGGAAAGTTTGGCCAGAGTCTTATCTTGACCGAGGTGACCCGCTGTGGGGTCATCATGGCAGAGATTCAACATGGTAGCCCTCAGAGAAGCTGGAATCACCGGTAGCCATTGTTGTTGACCGGGATTTCTGCGACAGAGTAGGCCCGTTTCCACTCGGTATGCTCGACGCAGTCGCCGTAAAATGTCTGTCGAACCGGATAATGCGAGGCGCTGTACAATATCTTGTACTTCGTTATCTTGACATTGACTGTGACGTAGGTGGAAAGTCGCACCACAAAAACAAGTGTCACACTCCGGAGCCTCAGGGATCTTGTCTAGGGGGTTGCGGGATAGAAAGTCAGCGTCCTAATGACTACGTCCGCTAGGATGTATGACTTCAAAATCATGCTCTTGCAGTAGAATCGCCCAGCGTGCGAATTTGGCCGTCAAGTCTCGTTTGCTCTGAAGCCAGGTCAATGCTGAATTATCCGTCACAACAGTAAAATGGTGGCCATAAAGGTAAGGGCGAAATTTCTGCACCGACCAGACAAGGGCCAGACATTCTAATTCAGATGAATGATTCCTCTCTTCTTATTGTGTAAGCCTGCGACTTGCGTACGAAATTCGAAATTACTCTTTGAGTACCGTCTGGAAATTCTTGAAGTAGTACAGCTCCAAGTCCTTGTCCGCTAGCATCCGTGTGGAGAATTGTCTTTGACAAGGATGGGTCGAAGTGAGCAAGCACTGGGGCGTTTGAAGGGCCATTTTTAGGTCTTGAAACGAGGACTGCTCTTCGTTGCCCCATCGCCATGGTACGTTCTTCCGGAGTAAGTAATTCAAGGGGGCAGCGCGGGTAGCAAAGTTAACAATAAAACGGCGGAAATATGACGCAAATCCCAAAAACCTTCTGACGTGTTTGATAGTTGTTGGCGTCGGATATTTAAACAAAGCCTCAAGCTTCGAGGGATCAGGTTTAACGCCGTTTTTGTTTAACACATGTCCCAAGTATGTGATCTCTTTGAAGCCGAAAAAACACTTTTGGAGCTTCAGACGAAGGTTGGCGTCACTTATGGCGTCAAGTACGAGTGAGAGTCTTCGAAGATGTTCTTCAAAAGTGTTTGCGTAGATTACAACGTCGTCCGAATACACTAGCGCCATTGTCCACTTCAGATTGTTCAAAACTCGGTCCATGAGCCTTTGAAATGTCGCTGGGGCATTGCAAAGGCCAAAGGGAAGACGGTTGAATTGGTAGAGACCATCTGGTGTGATGAAGGCTGACTTTTCAGCGTCCCTTTTATCGAGTGGCACCTGCCAGTATCTCGACATAAAATCCAATGTTGTAAAGTATTCCGCTCCCTGCAGTCGGTCAAGGGTATCATCAAGACGTGGAAGAGGATAGATATCGAGCTTGGTTGTACTATTAAGCTTCCTGTAATCTACACAAAACCGCACAGTGCCATCTTTCTTTCTCACTAACACCACTGGTGATGACCATGGGCTCGTTGACGGACTCACCACACCGTGGTCGAGCATCTCAGTCACTTGCTGTTTGATGGTTTCACGCTCTGTTGGGGCTAGGCGGCGTAGTGGCTGATGCATTGGTCGGCTGTCACCGGTGTCAGTGGTATGTGTTGCATACGGTGCGCATCCAAGTTCGTCCGGACTCAGGGCGATGCAGTTTCGATGTGACAACAATACCCTCTTGATTTTCGTTTTCTGCTCGCAACTCAATTCTGGTCGAAGCTTAAATTCTTCCCACGGTAAAGCATTATCCTGACTGTAAAAATAGCACTCGTTATCTGACTCTAGAGAAATACTGACAAGTATTGAGATCTTGTCCTTCGCCAACGGTCGGAGTACACCAATCTGTTTCCCTGGATTGAGAGCACACTTGGGTAGTAATTCAATTACATTAATTAAATTATTGTAATTTAATTACTTTTCCTGGTAATTTGTAATTTTAATAATTACTTTTGACTAAAAGGAATTGTAATTGTAATTTAATTACTTTCTAGCGTCAGTAATTGCTAAATTTCAGGCACAATTACAATTACTTTTGCAAGATTTGGCGGCGGCGGCGCTTTTCTCCCTGGCCACGGAGACGACAGCACAGCCAAAGCGACAGGGGAGAGAGTGTCTCCCAACCTGCTCAAAAGGAGGGATGGGAAGAAGAGGCTGGGATAGAACGCAATTAAGCATTTTGTAGACTTTAAAACGATTTAATGAAGAATTTGAGAAATAATTTGATAAATGAGGGCTACATTCGCGTCCGTTTTTGTTCCTGTCGTAGATGAATCTGACTCTTCGTCTCATTCGCTTCCTGTTGCTCCTGTTTCCAGGGGTCTTTCTTGTTTTTCATTCCCACAAGGGGGCATCGGGGGTCGAACACGAGCTGGTTGGCTCCGATCACATCATCCGGTCGAGGCGGGGAGGTTCGAGGTTCTCCGTACGCGTCTTCGCCGCTAGCATATTCGCTTACATATTTCAGTCAAGTTTGGGGACTTTTTTGTTCATCAAATTATTCTCTTTTCTTTATGCTTTTTTCACGTCCTTCTCCTCTATCTCGTATGTTGGCATCACTAACAGTAAGTCGTGCTACTCTGACATCGAGGCAAAGAAGCAGCATGTCTCATTAACACCAACTCACCCTGCCTTACTTCCAACTGTTGCTGCTACACTGTTCTTCCTTCTCCCAATCCTCGTCTACCTTTTTGTATAAATCTTCATTATTTAGTGTTCGCACTACCTAACCCTTTTAACCGTTTGTCAGCCTGACTGGATGAGATTCCAAAACTTACAAACCGCGGCTTTAAACTGTAGGGAGCTTGTTTTTGCGTTTGGGTTGTTCGTTGAAGGCTTCTTTTTTTTTTTTTTATAGAGGGCTTGGCTTGCACTTTGTTTTTACACTTCTATCGTGACCCTCCACGCGTTGTCCTCTCGTCCTGGACTGTAGACCCGTCCCGAGGCGCGCAGTGCTGCTTTGCATTGAGAACCTGCAACAGTCTTATCTACAATGGAAAAGGAAAGGCTGCCGGGGCCTTGTTACGAAAAATTCTTTAAAAAAATTAGCAGCAATGTAAAAAAATATAATCGTGAGGTGCAAACTCTCCGCACCGTCTCTGAAAACAAATTCAACAAACCGAAACGCGACCTCCAATTTGCGGGAACATTTGCAGGTAGGCAACTTCTTTGTCACTTTCAGTAATACTGAACAGTTATAAAAATAATAATAATAATAGCTCGTCTATATCTTCCAGCTGAAACACGCTCAAGTAAATCATGAAATTGAGGCGTCCAAGAGGCCGCGGGTTTGGAATAATTCGCGGATTCTAATTTTCGCGACGCGGTGGGGTCCCACTATAGATTCCAATGTGTTTACATTTTACCGGAATTGCTCGCGGGACTTATTTTTCGCGAACTATAGGCAATTCGCGAAATTCGAGAAAATAAAGTCGTTTACAGTGTATCATGAATTTTTCGAGGTTGTTCTTGCCATGCTAAATTCAAATCGGCCTTCTTTATGAAACGCATAACATCGATACAATCATTGCTATCCTAATGATTATCTATATGACGATCCTAAATTTATTATTTATCTCAGGAGCTTTTTGGGTGTTACCGTGCACTTAACCCAGAATCCCTGGCAATAGAGTTGCAGATATTGTGACACTAGTTTTGTGGAAGCGACCACAGTTTGCGTGCTACGGTAACCCACATCCGGCATGTTACAAGTCCAAAGACAGGGAGAGGCAGCGAATCATCGTGGCTGAAATGTTTTCGTAAGTTGTCGTATTCTTTAAATGTTTGACGTCGTTTACAAGTTTCTCTTATTGGCCATTTTTACGTGAGTTTTATGATACCAGTACTGTCGCATATTTGTTTCCTTGTATTATTTTTAAGTTTATTTCTTGTTGGTTTGACTTGGATACCATTTGCATAAGCTCTAAGGAAATTCACCTCGCACCTGTGAATTTTGTGGCCATTGATTTTTATTTTTTTGAGAATATAAGAACGCAGGAGTTCATTACTCCAAACTATTAAGTTCTATAATCCATTTAACAAATTTCATAAAAGGAAAGTACAATGCGTGACATTTATACAGCGGCCATAAAACTCGTTTACAGTTATATGGCCCAAGGTGGGTAACTCTCAGAAATAAGTAATTGTAAAGTAATTGCATTACTTTTAAAAGTAATTTGTAATTGCAATGAACTACTTTCGCGTAGTAGTAATTGTAATTGTAGTTAAAATACTTTGGGAGCTAAGTAATTGTAATTGTAATTAAATTACATTTTGAAAGTAATTTACCCATGTATGATTGAGAGTGATGTCGTTGGCACCTAGATCAACGACAAGAGCGACGAATTCTCCATTGGTACAAGCCACGAGTGTCCGGGGTGCAGCTAGTTCTTTCCCTGGTTTCGCACAGAGCCACGAGTCGAAAACAGCTTCGCCGTAAACCTTCTTGTTGTTTACAGTCAGGCGTATCATTGAAGCAGTCTCGGCAGGTATTGCAGCAGAGTCTTTAACGCATACGTTTAATTCATCCGATAGCTGTACTTGAGCACATATGATGTTGGTATATTGGGAGAAAAACTTTAGAAATAGGTGCCACTTTTCCACGGCGACGAGGGAAAATGAGCGAACGAGGTACACAAACCACACAAAAATACTTTCGCATCGTGGAATGCTGGCGTGTAATGTTTTCATGGGTGGATGCGGGGTTTTGGTGGCATTGTTCTGTTCGGGGTTCAACTTAAAAAAATCCGTTTTTCTGGCACCACTCATAACCCAGAATAATCGGAGAGACGGAATTCGACAAAATTACGAAGTCCACTAACGACGTCTCACCGAGCGCAGTGACGAGTAACTTCACTTGTCCACCGGTGTGAACTTTGACGCCGTTGGCTGTAAAAAGTTGTGGAGCCATTACAATCAGCCGGTACAAGCGTCGCGTCGATTATGCTAACCGCTGCTCCAGTATCGAGGAGACTTTCTTGTATTAATTCTAATTCCTTGAATCTCCACTTTGGTAGTTGGTAGACCAGTAAAACTCCTTGAAAGAGATACGAGGCGGACTTGGTCCTCTATACCCGATCCCGCCCCTGTGGACCGGAATATCCGTTTCCCGACGCGCTGTAACACTCTGCAGCCAAGTGTCCTTGTCGCCCGCATTGAAAACAGCGCCTCTTGGTGTTAACTCGTTGGTGACCTTCAGGTTGCTGGCGTGTTCCAGGCGTCTCCAGATGAGTAGTTGGCTTTAACTGTGCCGGGCAAGAAACCTGGGCGTTTTCTGTTGCCTTTTGAATAGCTGAGCTTTCCAACGCCTTAGCCAAAGCCTCTCGAACTGTCTTTGACCCTTCAAGTCGAACAAATTTTTGAACTTCAGTGTCCGCAATGGCGTCGACGAAGGCAGTAGTGCTGAGAAGGTGAAAAGTGTCGGCGGAAACTCCCACAAATGATTTTCGCGCTAGGCACTCAACTTCCGTTGCCAGGGCTTGTAGTGTTTCCCCCGGCTGTTGTCGGCGGCAACGTAACTCGCCATAGCGGACGTGTTGTAGATGTTTGTCGCCAAAGGGGTCTTCAAGTCCCGCTACCAACGTTTGGTAGGTTAGAGTTCTTCCTTGAAGTTGGGCCAGTATCGCGATGGCTGGTCCCTGTGTGCCGCAAGAGCGTAAGTTGTTTCATCTTCGGACCATTGGTTTGCTTGAGCAACAATGTTAGCTTGCTCGAGGTAAAGGTTAAGTGGCACGCTACCATCGAAGGGCTTCAGTTTCAAACGAAGGGGATTCGAGGTGGCAGGAAATGTGCGTACCGTTGCTGAGTCGGTCCGATTCTCCGAGTCTCTCCTTTCCTCTAGCGCTATGATTTTTTGTCGAAGGTCTTCTTGTGCAGACGTAACGGGTTGCACCTGCGCCTGGACCATAGCCGTCATCGTTGATTCGAAGCCCTGTCTCTGTTCCACGAACAGATCCCTCAGTTGGGCGTAGGTAACTGGACCTTCAGTGTTGCTGGTGTCCTCGGGAGAGGGGGAAGGTTCGCCAGACTGGGATTGTTGTCGTGTGAAGGGCATTTTCTTTTCGCAGATCCCACTTCTGACACAAAAATGTTACAGATCGCTTTTTTCCGCTGCTGCCACTTCGTCCTTCTCCCGTCTACTACCCACTTCTTCTCCTTCTTTTCCTCCTTTTTGTCCCGCTCGTTGCACCTCAATGTCCTACTGTCACAATATATATATATATTGCAGGTTACCAGAAGGACGTTCATCAAGGCATTTCGTCAGGAATTTCATCAGATCAGAGTAGCCCGGCTGCCTCCTCACAAGGAACAGCGCAATCATGGGTAAGAAGATTGCCTGCAAATATGCTAATTCAGTTGTGCGAATAAATTGATTAGCGTAGTGTCGTACCTATAGCTTCGAAACTGTGAATATAGCTTGCATGCCGTAGCCTACCTCATGCTGTGAGTGAGGTAACGCTATTTCATTCCAACCACGTTTCACACACCACAACCAAGAGGTATTATGAGCGCCTAAGCACCTTAGTTTGTGACCGATCACCTGGACGATTGGTGAAAACAGAGCTTCCACCCACCTGCAAGAGAATCTTCGATCATATTTTGGCGACTGCTAGATACAAAACACTGTACTTCAAATCATGTTCCTTAAGGTCCGTTGACACACTTTCGTTTGCTTAAAACAGAGTTCTTGTGATCTGGAACAGACTGGCACGCTGGCGCCATCTATAGGCTGACCCACCAGCTGCATTTGACTAGAGCGAGGTTTTTACGGTATTCCCGAGATCAAATGTAGAGAGAAATGTGAGCGGAAACACCCCGTTTGCCTCTTTCTACGCTGCAGCCTCCATAACTCCTATAATCTCATAATTTCTCAAATAGTGAAGAGACGAGAACCGAGACTCCGAGTTCCAGAGTTTAAAGTGGAACGTCTTCGATGACAGGCAGATTCTCCCATAAGCATGACGGGCTGTTCCTTTTAATATATCTTACGACTGTACCCATAATCATAAGAAATTGTTGTCCATAATGTTCTCAAACAAAAACGTTTCCAGCTAAAACAGAAAGAATTCCGTATTTACTCGAGTAATAGCCGCACTGTTTATGAAGAAAACATGAAGGTTCGCTTTTCCGTGGAGCACGCACATTGCCAATCACCGCGATTGACAGCATGATTTTAACAGTTTACAGGGCAGAGATGACGTCTTCGTGCAAAGATGCTATCTCTGAAGATTGAATTCGTATGGAGAATTGTGTTCTCAATCTGGTTATTCGGTATGTTCTTTATGCGCAACGCAGTGATTGGCTGTATATGTGTTCTGTGGGAAAGTAGACGAAGGGGCCTTGTTCATAAATAGTGCGGCTATTACTCGAGTAAATACGGTAGTGGGCGGAAAATATAGGAAATATACGGAAATGCCAAATGTCCCTTCGTCGTAGGATATTTTAAGATGCGTTAAAGAAAACGGTCCTAAGCAGTCCCAAGTCTGTGAACCAGGCTTAATGCTCCATTTCTCTCAAAATACAAAGTAACTGGCCAAAAGGTATCGCACTTTTTTTCCAATTGTATCATCCTCAGCCAAGGACCCCAAAAGGTACACCGTTAACAAGAGCGGTTCTGAAGTCCTCGCCAAGGACCCTGAGGCTCAACCTCCTCGCCTCAAGAGAGAAGTGGGACTAGTGAGTGCTACAGCTCTACTCATCGGTGCCGTCATTGGTATGCATCTTTTATTATCTAAAATGTTATAATTGGCATCTGTGAAGGGGTGTTATAAACGAAGTGGCTTGATAAAAATTGAGCAAAAAAAGGCATCTGCACGTAATGAGCTTTTTTATTATTATTAAAACATTTAATGGTAAATGTTACCTTGTGAAATTTCAGGGAGCAACTCAGTTTTTGAAAAAGTTTAGAAGAAAATTCTTGAATGTTTTTAGTGGCGTGCTCCGATGCAGACTAGCGATCTAATCACCATAGAGTCGTGATCGTGGCACCATCTTTCGATAGGCGCGGCAAGCACTCGGTCAAAAGCAAACGACGAAGAAACGAGTACTTGCTGTGCCTATCAAAAGACGACGTTACAAGCCCAACTATCGGGATGCTCATCCGTCAGCCTCGGAGCCCGTCACTGAAAGTGCGAAAGAAGTTAGATTTTTTTTTGTGTTTTTTTTATTTACCTATTTAAGTACTTCTTTATGAAAGCTTTATGACCTTACTTGCAGCCATAGAAATATTGGTTCGCTTCAATGGCAGCCCTTCTACTTGTGCCACTCTGTATTTAAGATAAGAAATCTTACATATCTGACGGTTGTGTACCTGCTCCTAAATGTTTAGGGTTTTTAATCTACCACTCATTGCATGATACTGATTTCCCAATAACGTTCGAATAGTTTGTAATTGACATTGCCTGACGCTTCTTCGCGCCGTGGGTTGGAATAAATCCGCTTTTTTTTTTTTTTGGGGGGGGGGGGGGGGCAGAATCAAAGAACGAGGGTTGGGGTGATATCTGATACAAATTTCACACTGCTTTGCAGGTTCTGGCATTTTCGTGACACCCAGCACCGTCTTCAGAAAGTCTGGTTCCATTGGCGTCGTCCTCGTTGTTTGGTCAGTCTCCGGAGTCCTCACCCTTATAGGTAAATGTTATGAAGATAGAATAATTTTGTCTCAATAAGACATTTTGTGAACACCAAAATAGTACAGCTTCTGGAGGTATACGTTCTGGCGACAGCAAAACAAAATTACTTCAACTCCTTAACCATGAGACGGAACGGTCGTGGTGATTGACCTCTAAGACGCCACTACTTCATGTTTCTTAGCTTTCACTACCAAAATGCGTAACAAAAATACGAGTTTAGTTTGTTTTATGGTCAGGAAATTAACGTCCCCTGACCGCAGGATTTGTATTTGAATTAAAACCCGCATCCAACTGACCACTGATATATCCCCAACCGCCTACTAATGCCTTATAATACCCGGCAGAAGCAAACATGTTCACTGTATCAACGATTAAATATAACTGGTAATTATAAACTTTACATGTGACACTAGTTTATTTAAAGTCGGTATATTTATTATGCACATTTATATGTACACATCTCTTAAAAGAAATCTGAAAAAAAAACGTAGCTTTTCACTTTAGCAAGCAATCATAAATGCGCATAAAGTGGTATAACAAGAGCGATTCTAAGATTGTAATCACATTTTCCCTTTTTGAATTGTGTATACTTTCGTGAGTACCCGTGATTCTTTGCTGAACGCACAAATCAGGAACGGTACGCGTGACACAGATAAGAAAATTCCAACATAGAACGTACAACTTATCTCTACACTATACTCTGTTTCACCTTATGATGTACCGCAAGAAAGGCTACAAGCGCGAGCTCCTTGCTTTGGGGCACATCTCGGCGGCACAAGCTCTCGTGCATTAAGGGTAGCAGCCAAGCCTACGAGCTCGCGCATCTAGCCTTCGCTGCGGTACAACATAAGGTGAAACAGAGTATAATAATATGTATACTATTAAACTCAGGTTAGGTTTATCAAAAAGGCAAAAAAAATATTCGAGTAAATACGGCGCTCGACAATACCGTAATGCATTTTTTTTAGTATCAGTCAGGTAATACGTTTTCTAGAAAATATTTCATATCACTAAAATACCGAGTCCCTATAATTTCACAAGCTAAATTATGATCACAATTTAAGAAACAATGTTCAATGAAAGTCAATATTCAACGGCATTTTATGAAAGTATGAAGATTCAACAATCACTGATAAAAACAAAATGTTGTTGTCAGTGTTGTTGTTGTTTTGTAGCTTTAAATTCAGGGGGCTATATGTTGTCGCACTCTAAGAAGTCTGGTGCCTTTATATTTCCCTATGAAGCACCTAGACGAGTTAATCGCTGCAACCGATGGAGACCGGTTTTTGAAGTCCTAACATATTTTCAGTCCCGTCTTTCGCCCAGATCTCTCCGTAGATGGCTGCGATTAGCTCTTGCATGTGCTTTGCGGGAAACTAAACGCTGCAGGTTTCTAAGGGTGCAAGGCGTTGAAATAACAGGTACCCGATTTCAGAATCCAAAATTATGAGCCGAATTTCAGTAACAACGTCTTACAAAAATTAAACATTCAACAGCGTTTTTCTGAAAGTAAAACTTTCAAAAATCACCGATTCAAATAGATTTGATATTGTTTCGCTGTTGTTGATACTATTGTTGTTTTTGGTTGTTGTGGCCGTTTTTCAGGTGGGCTATGTTACGCGGAACTTGGAGCTCTCTTGCCAGCCGCCGGCGGTGATTACGCCTACCTGATCGCCGGCGGCAAGTGGCTGGGCAAGTTCGGCGACGTCATCCCGTTTTTTCACGCCTGGTTTTTCCTGCTCATATCGGACCCCATGAGCGCGGCCCTCCAGGGTTTGACTTTTTCGAGCTACATTCTCAGCATCGTCTATCGCAGCTGCCCACCTCCTTATGCGGTGAACGTCTTTGTGGCTCTTGCGTTTACGTGTAAGTATATGCAGATGTCCTTTCAAGCAACATCCTGAGTTTCTTGAGATCTCGGGTACTATAGTTAAAACAATATATGAATGCGTACGGTAGCCATACAATGTCAATATATGAATAAATAAAACGTCTGGTAGACGGGCACATGAAAGGTCTTCAAAATGACCTCCTTTACATGATCGGTGAACCAGCGCACGCCGATAGGCGTGTTATCGCGATCTGGTTTTCAGATTCTTTAAAGGATGTCGTTCTGGCGTCCTTTAATATGCCCGTATGATAGGGGCTTAAAACGGCCCACTATATACGCTGGATTAATTCGTGTAATCTCTGGTATATTTATTCGACAAATTGTATACGCAAATTTTTCTGTTTTTAATATCGTACAGAAGATTTCTAACTTGTGCCTGGTCATACAGTGGCTGAAACCCTATGACTGAACCACCGTGTAAGATAGATTCATAGGTGAGGACACAAAGCACGCTGAGCGCTGCTGTATACGCGATCGACCGGATAAAGTCCTATTCACGTGATCCCGAATCCTCAGCTGTCAGCGTCCCGACCGTCCAGACGGCTCAACTGAAAAAAACAAAAAGAAAAAACAAATCCAAAGAAGTGTCTCATTCCCATGGCAACCGGGAGCGCACTCCTTCCGCTTGGAGCGTCTGCTCTTACATTGGACGGTCGCTGGCTTGAACACCGCGCCAGAGATCTCCACGCTTCAACGCGTTCATAAAACTGCTCTTACTACCGTTGAGAAACGAAACTAAAGCCAATGACAAAGCGGGGTCTAAGCGACACGCGTAGCTTAAGCGCCAAGTTCTGCGTGACGTGGAACACACACCCAGAAAACAACTTTGAATACAAGCATGTCTCGCATAGAGACGCATGGCTTCCATTATAAAGCGTATGAAAATGTCGTCTGGTGGCGCCGCTTGTTACCAAGACGACGAGAGGACCTTAGATTTACTTTTAAAAGGCCGCGAAAGGTGGACCAATGCGGTCTGCAAAGTATATACGGCCAGGGAGATATAATACACAGGACTTATCCTCACAATAAGGCGGATAATTGACTTTAAAAAAATTAATTTTCTTTTTTAATGTGTGTGAATAAGCGTTTGGTTACAACGAGACCCTTGCTGCGTGTCGTCTAAAACCCCTAAATCAGTCAATATTTGAAAGGCTCGAAGCAGGTGCGAAGCTCGGGAGTGTGCTAGAGTTGCCGCTCGTGCAACAGACGCAATGCTGGCGAAGCGAAAACGCGAATGAAAGGGTTATTATCCGTGTTTTCTGGACCGCCAGCATTGTGCCTGTTGCACAAACGTAAACTTTCCTTGTCCTTGATTGTGTGTAGTAACGACATAGAACACACACACGCACAAAAAAAAAAGTTCTAGCCCATCTAGTGCGCATATTCAAAGGTCGAAGGAATCGATATAGCGAAGTAAAACACACACTGTGTTATAATTAAAGCACCGAAAGCGACTTTTTAAAGACAGGTTTAAATAAGTGGTCGCGAGGAGCGAGTTCCAGCTTTCCCCAATTAACAGAGGGCGCAATCATCCGATCTCATTCTCTGGCCGGGTTCGCTTTTATTGTGTTTGGTTTTCTCGCCAAATATCCGACTCAACAACTATAAATTTTCGATTGTCTTTTTTTTTTTTCTTACCAAACTCCAGAAAAACAAAATTAGGGGATGTCAGTATTTATAATATCGCGATTCACCAAGGTACGTCAGTAGGGTAGCATTCACAAAGTATCTACTTTTTTATAGGAAGTTGCTTGCATGTTCTCGCCAACCCTATAAGAAAAACTATTTATTTGCATAGGTCCTTAAATACAAAAAAATAGCATCACGTAACAACTGCCCGGATACAATTGTTGTTTCCCGTTATGCTATAGGTTCACTTCAATGTCATGTAACGGTTTAATAGTGGAATGTCTAATGTGGTTCAGGGTATGAAGGAAGTCGTATTAACACTGCCTTACTTTCAGCTCTTGCGACACTCATAAACTGTATATCTGTGAAAACATCAGCGAGGGTTCAGGATGTGCTTTCATCAATCAAGTGCTTAGTTCTACTGTCCATCATAATTACCGGTGTAATCTCGGCATTCAGAGGTAAGCAACATTAGGAAATAAATTTTAAAAGTGTTCATCAGGAGAGTATTTCAATTACACAGCTGTTGGTGTTCTATTTCAGAAAATCATCTCCTGGACAAGCCTTTCTTCACAGGCGATACAAAAGCTGCGGACGTTGTGTTTGCTTTCTATGGGGCCATTTATTCGTATGGAGGATGGTAGGAACGTTTTCGTCCTGACTTTTCAAAGTTATCTAATTTATAGCATATGGATGGAATGTTTAAAATGTGTATGTGTAATAATATATCTGGTTAGTGCATCTGTGTCTTTAATCCTTGAGGCTTTCTTTAGTATGGCGAAACCACAATTTTCTTTAGTATGGCGAAACACAGCGAAACGACATTTTTGGACTGGATGATACGCGCTGAAATGGCACTTGCCAGCGACCGTAATTATCATGCCACCGCAACGTCCTTGCAGGAGCCAAATCACCCACATTGCTGAAGAGATTAAAAACCCCACGAGAAACATACCCTGGGCGCTGATCTTCGGCATCTTCATCATAACGCTCATCTACATCGGTACCAACGTGGCCTACTTCGTGGTCCTGGACGCTCCAACGATAGCCAGCACGGACGCCATAGCTGTATCATTTACTGCGGCCACTTGGGGACCCCTAGCGGCCACGGTGATACCCATCTGCGTAGCAGTCAGCTGCTTCGGTACCCTGTGTGCAGGATACTTCAGCAGTGCTAGGGTCATGCTGGCTGCTGGAAGACAAGGACACCTTCCTCTGATCTTTTCTTTCATCACAGTGGAAACGTCTTTACCACTGACTTCAATCCTTTTAAGAGGATGCCTAGCCGTCGGCTACACGTTCGTCGGTTCAGTGGAAGCTCTTATAGTCGGTGCTGTCTTCTTAGCGAGTCTGGCAGGTGTGTTCGTTGTGCTCACGCTGTTCGTACTCCGCTTCACGATGGAAGATGCACCAAGGCCCTACCGCGTTCCTACGGTGCTGGCTGTCATCAAGCTGGTGGTGTTGGTTGCGTTAATCGTCCTACCGTTTCTGAAACCCGTTGAGTACCTACAGTACGTTGTAATCATGGCCGTTCTTACACTGGGTGGCGTCTATTACGTGCTGTTTACTCGTTTTGAGCTAGTTTTTCCCGGTAGTCGACAAGCAGCCTGCTTTGTTCAGAAGTTGTTGATGTGCGTTCCTTGCGTCAACGAGCTCGAACTAATGCTCAAGGAAAAGTTGTGATCATGAGCACAATCTCAGTCTTATTAACACTTTTGTGACGCTGCTTTAAACCAGCCTGAAATGAAATATTGGACAGGCAGAGATTCATTTAAACTTGTAGGGCCCTGACCCTGCAACAAACTGATTCTAGATATTTCATAACAAACTCTATGCCAACAAAAAGACCTGGTTAGATTTGTACGAAGTATTTATTATATTAGCGGGTATACTGAGACTCGTTGCTACTTCATAAGCGCGAGTGCCCAATTTTAATTAAATTATAAACTTTTTTTTTACGTATGCAAGCCAGCGTACGCTGAGAGACAATAATGTTGACGGAAATAAAGGTTGTTGTTTTGTTACCCGAACCCTCGGCGTGGTTACCGGAATCGATGTACAGTCACTGACAACTTAAGAAACCCAGGGCGTGGAAGCGTCCCGACTATCTCGTCATCCCTCCGCAGCCAACCAGAGTACGAATTTGCCGGTAAGAACGCTGAAGAGCCCATCACGAGGCAAGGAGCGTGAACGTGACAAACCACGCCCTGCTGCGTCTTTTTTTTTTTTTTAAGATGTCAGTGACTACATATGGGAATGTGACGTCTGATTTGTAATGTTGTTTCGGCCGACCGAGCATAAACATCTATCGACCAACACACTGTTGGTAAGCAAGCACGCGTTTGTCCACGCGGGGGTGCGGGCATTGCACGAATGCGCAGAAACCAGATTTGCCCGAGGCGTAGCATCAGCGCACGCGCGTTGCCGACAGCAGCGCCACCGCAGTGCCGTGGCGTCAGAGAGTTGGGTTGCCCTTACAAAAAAAATTTAATGAATTTCATTTGAAAATTTATCGAGTCTAATCATCGCATCTTTTCGAGTCTAAATAGAAATGCAAACGAGTTTTGAAACAAATCCGTAAGGAGTTTACGAAAACTATTGGCCACCGCGTTCCAATTCAAGTTTCAACGCGCTACCGCATAAAGTTTCTAATATATTTTATATGAATATAATTTTAAAGTCTATTGACACCATTTCGAGTCTGTGTTGAAAAACAATTAATTTTTTGTAACGAGTCCCTGAGGAGTTTATGAAAACTATTGGCCACCGGGTTTCAAGTAAGGTTTTGTCGTGCCACCTCATAGGAATTTATAATACATTTCATTTGAAAGTCTATGTAGGAGTCGCTTTAGTATTTGATAGTTTCCTGGAAAATGAGGTAATCGATCTTCAACCGTTCGGATGGGGGCACCCCGACGGCTCGCCCTCAGGATAGGGGGATGAGCGGCTTGAGCCCCTTTTAATCTTTGGCCCGGGAAGGAGACAGACATTCTTGCCTGTCGCCGCGAGGTAGGCGCACCCTCCCCGGCTTTGTCGTCACGGCGCGTTCCCAGTGACGGCTTGTTCACTCGGGAGACTGCTACAATGAGGTTTTAGCGATGAGAGGCGCCGGTCTGGGTCCACTTGGACTCCATTACGCTTTACTCGTTAACTTCGAAGGACACGGCGCCAATTAGTTTTGACGAGGCGAAGTGGGGGGGGTGTTTTCCCCGTAAAGTATCGCCCCGATTGGAGAGTTCCCCCAGGGGTTTAGCATTGTTTCTCTTCTTAGAAAAGGGAAATAACGAGTTCTCTGGCCTCTCTGTGATTGGTGGAGGACCCGCTGGCACTGGGGCCGATAGAATTGTTTAATCGTCCTGATTGGACAGGCCCTCTGTCAGCGGGGAGTTTTCTCGTCCGCGCTGGCGAGGAAACGTTGAGTTTGAACAAGCCCGTGCGCGGAGCAAGTTATCTTCCGTGGTCCGCCGGTCCGTGTAGCTTTGTCGCGAGCGACGAGCAGTTTCTTTGAGCCTCCCCGTGCGCGGTGGGCACTTTGCGCCGAGGCGCGTTTTTTTCGCATTTCTACTGCCATGAGCGGACAGTAGAGTCCTGTAACCAAGTTCGCCGTTGTCGTTTTAATATATTTGTTTTTATCAATCGTTGCTCTCGACTTGGAGCGTCTTTCTTCGAGGCTCCGCCACCACCAACGAGCAAGACGCGACCATCCAGCGCGGCTGTCCACGATCGCCCGGCCCTGGCCTACAACTTCTAGGAAGGACCGGGACAAAACAACCTGTGACCCTCAGAGAGAGGAATTCTTTACTGTCTAGATACACTGCTTTGAGTCTCGATTGAAAATCAAATGTTTTTTTCTACCGCGTTGTAATCGAGGTTTTGGCGTGCCATCTCATTAAGTATATTCCGTCGAGTCGGAATATACCTAATGAGATGGCCCATCAAAACCTCAATTATAATGTGGCAGAAAAATACATTGATTTTCAACAGAGACTCAAAGCACTGTATCTAGACTTTCAAATGAAATGTATTAAAAATTATACTCCTAGCATAGGTTTCTAGATAGAGAGGTCTAAGAGGGAAGACGGCAACAGATTGCATGACATGTGGTTCGGACGTAACCGCTGTTTTGAGGGAAGGGGAAAGTGAGTGCAAGTGTCACTTATATTTTTGCCTACATACGCATGCAGGGTTCAGAAAATGCCTCCATAAAACCGTGGGAGGAGTAATAACTGGTTTATTAAAAATGCGAAATTCGAGTAGATGGTACACTGCCTTCATGTCCATGGGGGACCTTGTACTGCCTTCGTGTCCACGGGAGACCTTGTACTGCCTTCGCGTCCACAAAAAATACACGTAACCTATAAAAAAAAGATGCACAGTTACACATTGATCTGCTTATCTAAACTTCAATGTTCGAGCAAGGTATCCTGTTCACAGTGCAGCACTACCTCAGCGGTGGATCAGTATTACAAACCGGGACATCAGTCCTTTGCATGAAAGGAGGCAACTCAGAACACACGATACAAACCATGGAAGTATCAGTGACTCGTTGCCTTGACAAGGCTCAGTTAGCATCGCACTGTATGTGCGAACCAGCCTTAAATGCAAAAATTCACATTTAAAATTACTACAGTTTTGCTCGCTCAGGCACTTAATTTACACACTACCTTCATAGTTTAATGAGTAGCACTAACAACATTGTCAGGGGCACCATGGTGCAAAAGTATACTTTGCCCCCGAGTCTGAGAGAATCACTCTCACTGTTTTTGCCGCCGCATCGCAGTCTTTTATTTTGGCTTTTGACAAGGTCCACCAAAGATAAGCGAGGAGATGTTATCGCTTATGAAGTTTACCAAATTTGAACATAGAGAAGCTATAACTTATAAGCATCTCGAAGAATTAATATGACCACTCGGGCCAGTTTGTTCATAATCGTAGGCAAGCGCCGCAAGAACACATAGACAATAAGTGGTGGTAAACACTGGCGCCAGTATTTTATGTCCAATCCTTGTCCCTCTGTATTTTGTTTTGTTTACTATCTTGAAGAAATATTTTTAATCACAGGGGACAGTAAGGAAACGGTAATAGGGTTCTATGCGGATCATAAAGCCAGGCTCCGAATGGGTGTGTGTCAACTGCAGCTTTCACAATCGATGCAATACACGAAGTTTGAATTATTAAGAGGATCGAGACATCAGAGGCCGAATTAAACAAAAAAAAAAAAAACTTACGATAAAACATTCCGTATGACAAAACCCGAGAAGAAATCCGTATTAACGAAACATAATTGTCGCAACTTTTGAGTGACTTACAACGGAATATTACGACATCATCCAAAGTGTCTTACAAACTCCTTAGGGCAAACATGGCCGCACGTCACTTGGCTATTTCGCCGCGACCAGCAATGAAGTTAGAAGCGTGGGCAAGAGGCACGTGTTTTTCGCACTATTTGCATGCATCCCTACTTGAAGCAGCATAAGGACAATGCTAAACAACACACGGATTCAGCCGACGAGTCTGCCGAGCTGTCCATCCTGCCGGTTAGAGCTTACAAGCTGCAGGACTGCGATCAACGGCGAGACGCGCCAATGAATCAACGAAAGAAAATGTCACACAAATCTTCAGTGCACCCAAATGGATCCTTCACATGGTGTGAACCTGATTTGGTGATCACTAGTGCCCCCTCGTACTTCAGTTGTGATTTTCGAAGTGGTAGGCAGCTGTGCGACTCTACCACACGAAAAGGCACTTTCCTGACTGGATGTGCCTTTTTAATGCGAAAGCATTATATGTCCATGGAGCAGAAAATCCGGCGTCCGGCGGCGTTAACCGAGGGGTGCCAAATGCCAACAGAGGACTAAAAGAAAGAATTAAATATGCTTCCACGGCTGAGATTCGAACCTGGTGCTGCTGTGTGAGAGCAAGGCAATGCTAGCTGCTGTGTTATCTCAGCCGCTTCGCAATGCGGCATTACTCTACCCTCAAAAAGAAGCTTGTCCCATTACGGCAAAAGACGGCGTCGGCGTTGATGTGCCCGAAAGGTGGTCATAAAAATATGTTTTCGGTTCGATGACATCACACTTCACGTGACGACATTACGTACCATGATGTGCGACGCCATATAATTAACGTAAAAAAAATGAAAGCCGTTTACAACTCCCTGTAACGCCGAATTAGAGCGCAGCTCTTGAGGAGGAGGAGGGAAGGGTACTGGGGGGTGGGTCAAGTGACCTCGGGGGGCGGGGGGTCACGTGACCTTGGGGGTCACGTGACCTTGTGGGAGTCACGTGACCTTGGGGCGTCACGTGACGTCGGGGGGTCACGTGACCTGGGGCCACGTGACGATACCGATGACGTCATCAGTAGCGTCACTGATGACGCCATCAGTGATGATGATGACGATGCGGATGCCGGTGACGTCATCAGTGACGTCACTAATGACGTCATCAGTGATGATGACGATGACGATGCGGATGCCGGTGACGTCATCAGTGACGTCACTGACGACGTCATCAGTGCCTATGACGTCAACGGGGGGTCACGTGATCTCGGGGGGTATCCCCAGGTCACGTGACCCCAGGGGGGGTCACGACCTGGGTAACCATCGTGACCCTCGTGAGAGTAACCCTAGTAACCCTTGTGAGGGCAACTCTCGTGACCCTCGTGAGGGTAACTCTCGTGACCCTCGTAAGGGTAACTCTCATAACCCTCGTGACCCTCGTGAGGGTAACTAACCCTCGTAACCCTTGTGAGGGTTACGAGGGTGAGTAACCCTCGTGAGGGTAACTCTCATAACCCTCGTGACCCTCGTGAGGGTAACCCTCGTGAACGTTACCCTCACGAGGGTTACTAACCCTCGTAACCCTCAAAAGGGTTACCTTCACGAGGGTTACCCTCACGAGGGTTACTAACCCTCGTAACCCTCGTGAAGGTTACAAGGGTAAGTAACCCTCGTGAGGGTGACCCTCGTGAAGGTAACCCTTTTGAGGGTAACTAACCCTCGTAACCCTCGTGAGGGTTACGAGGGTAAGTAACCCTCGTGGCCCTCGTGATCCTCGTGAGGGTAACCCTCATGAGATTAACCCTCGTAACCCTCGTAACCCTCACGAGGGTTACGAGGGTTGCGGTTACGCCGACGCCGACGCCGACGCCGACGGCGACGCCGCTCAAGCCGGGAACGGGCCCCTAAGAGCTGCGCTCTAAAAAGTGAAAGCCGCTTACAACTCCCTGTAACGCCGAATTAGAGCGCAGCTCTTGAGGAGGAGGAGGGAAGGGTACTGGGGGGAGGGTTAGACTAACCAGGGGGGGTCGCGCGACCTTGGGGGGTCACGCGACCTTGGGGGGTCACGTGACCTTGGGGGGTCACGTGACCCCCAATGCCGATGACGTCATCACTGACGTCACTGATGATGCCATCAGTGACGATGACGATGCGGGTACCGATGACGTCATTAGTGACGTCACTGATGACTTCACCAGTGATGATGACGATGACGATGCGAATGTCAGTGACGTCATCAGTGACGTCGCTGACGACGTCATCAGTGATGATGACGATGACGATGCGGATGCCGGTGACGACATCAGTGACGTCACTGATGACGTCATCAGTGATGATGACGATGACAATGCGGATGTCGGGAACGTCACCGGCATCCACATCGTCATCGTCATCATCACTGATGACGTCACCGGCATCCACATCGTCATCGTCATCATCACTGATGACGTCACCGGCATCCGCATCGTCATCATCACTGATGACGTCACCGGCATCCACATCGTCATCGTCATCATCACTGATGACGTCACCGGCATCCACATCGTCATCGTCACTGATGACATCATCGCTAATGACGTCACCGGCATCCACATCGTCATCGTCATCATCACTGATGACGTCACCGGCATCCACATCGTCATCGTCATCATCACTGATGACGTCACCGGCATCCGCATCGTCATCGTCATCATCACCGATGATGACGTCATCAGTGATGATGACGATGACGATGTGGATGCCGGTGACTTTATCAGTGTCGATGACGTCATCGGGGGGTCACGCGACATCGGCGGGGGTCACGTGACCCCGAGGAGGGGGTCACGTGACCTCAGGGGAGTCACGTGACCTCGAGGAGGGGTCACGTGGCCTCAGGGGAGTCACGTGACTTCGGGGGGTCACGTGACCTCGGGGGGGTCACGTGCCCCCCACGAAGTCACGTGACCCCGGTGGGGGGCTCGCTCGGTGCATTATGGGACATTTCCCATGGTGCACCGCGCGGTTACGCCGACGCCGACGGCGACGCCGACGCCGCTCAAGCCGGAAACGGGCCCCTAAGAGCTGCGCTCTAAAAAATATAACAAGGGCACTTAGGTATCCCTGTGGATTGAATTCGAAAGCATTGCCATTCCTAACAATAGAGAAAAAAAAAAGGAAGTGCCGTAAAAAATGGCAACGCTTTCACATTCAATCCAGAAAGAGATGCCTAAATAACCCTGTAATTTTTTTGTGTGGAGTAGAGCTCAAATAAACGCCATATGGTGCAGTATATCCACGATTACGTTGCTGCTAGTCGTGATTCTTAATGTTTTGCACCAACAATACCGTAGAGTATTTTCTCGGTTGCGACGAAGCGCCACTGCGCTACGAACTTGCTAGACATTTCTGCATATGCAACCACTTTCTTCTGGAAACCTATGGCGACCTGCCACTCACTTTTGGCCAAAGAACAGTGAAAATACCAGATGTGAAAACAGCCATAACAAGCATTAAAGAGATCAAGATGGGGGTCATAGCATTAGCTTCGCAACGTGGCGAGACTAGCACAGGATTTCTGATACTCGCCGTTTATAAAACAGGAGTCGATTTTTTCCTATCTGATCTTGAAAACAAAGTTTGGTCCGGTTAAGTTTGTAGCAGAAGGCCCGTGCTTTCCCGTTCGGGGGGTCATTTTCTCGGTTCAAAAGATGATGCAGAGTCCTTCCCATTAAATGCATGGGCGCCCGCTAGGACTTTTCGAAATGATTAAATTAACCGAGGTCGCGCTATACTCTGTTGCAAATCTAAAATAGCAGAAGCCCCTCAAACAGAGCCCTTCACCCTTGTTAATAAGCAAACACTAGAGAGGAGGAGAGCCGAGAGGACACCGCCAATCATGGCGAGCAAAGGGAATTGTGAAAGGGGCTTCTGCTATTCTATAGTGGCAACGGACTATAACAAAAGTTTACAGTACCATGAAAACAAAAAGACCAAGCATGCAGAGAAATTCGCAGGAAGCGAGCAGGGACATGCAGAATGGAAAAAAACTGCAGCTGCAATATTTAGCCTTTAAATTTCCCTCGACAGCACAGCAGAGACAACATGCTGGTCGTCAGCGCCTGGAGGGCCACCCCCTTGTACTGGGAGCACATGTAGTCTGAAACAAACAACAAACAAAAAATGAGATGGATGGACAATCCGCACATGCTGTTATTTCGCTTCATTGGCCGCTTCAGAGAAAGCAAGCATGCACACCGTTGTCCCTCCATGTTAACTGCTAGCCGAAACTTTCTGCCGCCAAGATTAAGATATTTCTTGCGCTATAAAAACACAATAGACCTTTTGCAAAATCCCCCAAGCGCCCTGGCCCGCACGCGAGGAATTGTGGGAGAGACTGTCCCTCGACTGGCCGCTCCGCCATGAGATCGCATTGCCTTGTCGCCTGTCTCCTCTTAATCCTCTGTTTTTCGATTTCATTACCTACCTTTATCTATTCCAGCGTATTTTGTATTGCTTCTAAGTGTTTCTATTCTTTTTTCTGCGCGCAATATTTCTTGTATATATATAGTATTTGTGTCTTTATTTTGCCTTTTTCGACGGGAGTGCCGACGGACAACACGCCTCTTCTAGCGTCGTTCCCCGGGTGAGTACTACCGTTGCTGCCGATTCCTATCGCGCTGTTAGCGGTTCATTTTGGTTCATTTGACCCGTGTGCAGTCGAGAGGAGCCGTTTATGAACACTCGCGCACATGTCATCGAGGTAGGCAGAGCTCTGAATCAACAATCGCAACGCGAGAGCCGAGTGCGCTGTGATTTGGCCGCCCGCGCTCGATCCATTGAATCTCACTGTAGCGTATGTCTTCGAGTTCCGCTCACTTAACCAAGATACAGCGCGCCGCTTTGTTGCCCTCGAACCATTTGTCCGAATGTTTGCGAAGTTGAGGCATATGCAGTCATTCTCATACTAACGCGTCGATCAGAATCCAAAAGTTCTTCCACTTTTGCAACATTTTCCTCCTTTGGGATTGGTGACCGCCGTCTTCCGCTCTGCCCCTCCTCGACGTCCTCCCTTTCTCTTTTAAACTTCTTGTGCCACTCGAAAACTTGTGTGTGTTTTTTTTTGTTTTTTCGCTTGGGATTTTCCCCGTAGGCTTCACAGATCGTGGCAAGAGACTCAGCGTCGGATGTGTTCAGTTTCATACAAAACTTGGTTGCATACCGCCGCTCTTTTGTGCACCGCGTCGTGACTCCCCACGACACAACAAAACAAGGGCTCACTCCAGGCGCGATCTACGCTCTGCAAAGGCTCAGAGTCAACTGAACTGGGTCGCGTCGTGCGCCTAGAATACCCCGTTAATGCGCCTGCCTAGAGACGCCACCTTGCACCCAGTCCCCTTCGCTAGAAAAAATCAGTCACGATTCTCTTTGGACAGACCCTGTATTCTAGTCGAAAGCCTTCCCTACTGAAAACAATTATATGAATTTATTTCTGATATGTTTATTTGACACATTCATATCACAACTTTTGGGTATTTCATATCAGTTTCATATGTTGCGTATTAGTTTCAAACTTTCAGCTATGCTAGGTGGCGCTATGTACCGCCTAATTCATGTGCTACAAAATATTTTTATTTGCTCTCGCCACCATTACACTTCGGGCACCTTTATTATACACACATGTATATACATTACGCATACCACTAGCATCAGCTGAACATATATACCGAGCGCATACATGAATGCGACACAACAAACATGAATATAACATGATTATAATGCAATTAAATTCAAAGGTTCAAGCGAGCTTGACATTAATGACGAACATATTCCCTGGAGAAGGGGAACAAGAAGGACTAAGGACAAACACAAATCTCCAAAAACAACTATACAGGGCTGGTACGCGACCGAAAAAAATCGGACCGGACCAAGCGGATGTTTTCGGTCGCGCACCAGTCGCGCACGCCGATTTCCAGACACTGGTTAGGTGATCGACTATTGGAAGCGGAGGACGCCCATGTGATGACAAAGATAGAAGACACAATCAATTCTGCACTTAGTGCCACCATACTCACGGACGGCTCACCATACTCATGGACGAGGCGACAGCATCTTGAACTTCGTGGTGGCCACTCCAAAATCCATCTTCTACAACGCGGTAAGACGGAAGATCACAGGCACAGAAGATAATACATTACAGGAGAGACTCCGAAGGTTAGAGAAAAACTTGCAACAGAAAATGTTTCTTTGCCCTGGTTGCAAACAACACAAACAACATAAAGGTCGCATGGATGATCGTACGTCTACACTTTCCTAGCATCACTACTTTGCGATTTTGTGCTCATGGAATGAACTTGCTGTTTACCGACCTTTTGAAGATGGTGACATTGCACGAATTTAAGTCTAAGTATGTAATCAAGTATGTAAAAAACGCTAACGTGGTTGCGGCACACTTTGCGAAGGGGCAAGAAGAGTGCTAGGCTAGAAATCTAACAACAGTTGACTTACCAGTTGAAACTCGCTAAAAGGGCAACTTGATGTCACTGGAGGGTATTTTGAAGAAGAAGGAAGCTTTAGAAATAACCGTTATCGCCGCTGAGCTTGAAGGGGCTAGAAAAATAAGAAAGAGTGTTGGGGGGGGAGGGGGGGACCAAATGTATATTGGTAAGATGTGCAGAGTGAAAAGGCAAGAGCAGCAGAAATCACGCGTAAACGACGTAACTTTATTTGTCGTCCGTTCGCGCCTCCTTGTTTATCTTTCGATACATATAACCTAATGTCCACATGATTACGCATTTTATCACCAGCGCTAGCGTCATATTCTCAATAATTTTCAAATTTCTGTGATGTGTAGTACTAAATTTATTCGAGCCGGAAAACTGGGTAATGCGAATTCTTGGGCGAGTTGGTACTGAAACTTGGAAAACATAATAGCGATTCACGACAGGGACGAAGAGTAGGAACGAGACAACACAATGCGCTAACTCCAACTGGTTTAATCATCAGGAAATCAAGGGTATAAATACTCTGAATCACCGCGCCCTTCAACCAATCCCACGCCACGCCAATCTCGCAAGAACTGTGTCTCTTTGTCGCCCAGATCGATCGACGCCACGCTGACACATCGATCCCCGTAGTTCTTTTATTAGGTCTGCCTCTAAAATTTCCCTTACCATCTTATCTCTATGTTTTCTAATAGCAGTTTACAAATTAAATTCAGGTTTGCACCCCCAGTCATGGCAGTGCATTGAAAAATAGCCGTCACGCTGTCCGCTGGCTTTTTGGTTGCGTTCGCACAATTTATCATTTACACATCTTCCTGACTGTCCCACGTACTTTCTACAGTGCGTCAATGGGACCTGATAGACGACTCTTTCTGCTCATTCTAGGAATGGGCTGCGATGCTTTTTCACGCAGCCAAACGGGCTTTATTTTCTCTCACGAACCCGGCATTTGGTAGAGCGATTATTATTCCTCCTCCGGTTTTCTCAACGAAACCTAATGAAACGATGCTTCTCATGGCTACGTTTAGTTTCAAAACGGTCATTACTTTTCATATCGACGTTTGTTTAAAAAATTAGCTTAGCAGGTTTTTAAATGCTTGAAAACTTTGAATTTCGGTTTTTTCCCAGTTTATTTTATGTCCGAGGGAAAAAACTAGACAAGAAACGGTTTTTCCTCCGGAAGTTTTGGTTTCTTTGCCGAGCCCTCGTGAGAATCGTAGTAAGGAAAAAAGTCCTGCTCCTCGCGCAGCAGTACTAATTTTTCCCTTCATGTAGATAATTAAGATACATGTAGGTGCATTTTAGACTAGATATATGCTACCTTATACCTTATCAAGTCGTACACGCGTCAAACGCCAAATGCATTGCGCTTCTTCCTCCGATAACTAAATCCTGTAAGAACTACTTCGAGTGACGTATGAACAATGCGCAAAACTTCATTTTTTTCTTGAGGTGGAAACGCATATAGCTGCAACGCGCACACTCCCCTGGTGTAGGTACCCCGAGGAAGAAATAGGTCTTCCTTCCTTCCCTTTAACCCCCCCCCCCCCCCCCCTTCGTCTCTCTTCGCTCCCAAGAAAGAAAGACGCGTAAGAGAAAAAGGAAATATGTCATCTTTTTTTCCCCGCCGGGGTCGCTTATCAGTTCCGGCCATTAATAACACGTTGTCCCGGGCAAAGGCCGCCCCGATGTCGAGCATAGGGCCCCGGAGTTACCGTTTGAGATTACGAAGCGTCGTGATAGACGTCCGATAACGGCAGTCACCCACCCCGAGAGAGCACTAAAATGGATCCCGACGTTTTCAACCATCGACAGCACGAAGAATTGCGGTCAGTACATACACACTTTCCAGCGCTTATCATTCAGAGGAAAACAATCGAGTCCCTGTGCTGTGTACGCTTGCGCCGCGTTTGATATTCCGCGTAAAAGGAGCTTCTGCGCGTGCCCAGAATTCGCTCGATAAACAAAGATGGCAGCGCGCAGAGGGTGGCGATTGGAATGGTCTATAAGAGGTGTAGTACTCGCTGGACGCAATGTTTGAGAGCGCTGCTCACTGCGCGTGTCAAGAGCGATCTGACATGTATAGGCTGCCAACACCAGTAATGCTAATGTAAAATGAAAAAAAAAAAAAACTGCGGGAGCTTGAGGATTTAGCTATGGCCGCCAATGTGTACTTTCTATAGACATTTTTTGTTTACCCTCGCTTTAACCACATATTTCACATATCCGGCATGCGAAATTAAAAAAAAAAAAAACGAAGTATTTATTTTGGAACTAGTAAAATAATATAGAAAAGGAAAAACAAGAATGATAGTCGCGATTAAGACGTGAGCTTCACTCACTAGTGTGGCGAGAGCAAAAACGATATTTTCCCGCATACCGGAAGTTCTGCGATTCAAGATGGCGGCGACCGCAGGAGACCATGATGTAGCGCCACTTCCGGGTTGAAATCTCCGCCGAAATTCGTGTGCGACTTTCGTTTCCTTTCGTCCCATGCAGTCGCAGTCGCGTACCAACTTGTCTTTAGGTGGGGGGGAAGGGGGGGGGGGGGAGCAAACCAGAACCCCCCCCCCCAGGGCCCGGGGGGGGGGGGGGGGGTCGGCGCCCTTGGTATCCCTTGGTTGCCGCCAGCCAGTGTTTGCCCTACCCAGTGGCGGCTGTTTCTAAGGGGGCAAAACACATGCCTTGCCCCCCCCCCCCCCCCCGCTTTGAGAGCTGGGGGGAAGGGGGGGGGAGCAAGCGCCCCCTTGCCCCCCCGGTTGGTACGCCCATGGTCCCATGTCTTTCTACGCGCGGAGGAAGCGCAGGCAGTGTTTTCCAGGGTAGCTAAACTCGTGGAGCAAAACATTCTTCGCTTTTTGACGTAGCGGGGGGAGTGACCAAAGGAACGCCGCAAAGTTTCCTCCTCCCTGCTCGCGCTCAACTTCGCAACTTTTGACGAAAAATCCCCCGCGATCCCTAGGCGGTGCACGAGAGCACGAGACAGCGCGGGGAGGCGAGCGTTCACGCCGCTCGCTGTACGTCGTCTTTGGGCTCTCTAGCGCCGACAATCCCGTCATGCCTCGCCCAGGCGAGGAGCGAGAGCAGACGACGAGAGTTCGTCTGCTACGATGAGGCATTCGCACAGCGGAACTGAAAGAAAAAGTTGGTTTTCTGCTCGAAATCGCGTCCCGCGGGCCAGAAACTCAAACGCGAGCTTGAATTGTAAGCCTCTGATATTTCACGAAGAAAGGAATCGACGGCCCGTCTTTTATTTGCGAAATTTGAGTCGTTTTGTAGCCGTACAGACGCTGAAACCTACCAGTGTGTAATGAAAGGCCCAGGACAACCACAGGGGCCGCGAGATCTAGCATCATTTGTGTATGGGTGAAAAGTGCAACATTTTTCGACAAAGCTCCCACAGCAAAAACCTGCGACGGATTCACTCAGCGTCCGGGAAGGCTAAACATGGAGACGTTGCCCGAGACTCAAGCAAAGTCATATTTGAATGGCAGCTATCTCGCCCCGTCATATTTTGTTTTGAGAAAGCTCTCGTTCTCAATGCCAGGGAAATAAAAAGTCTTACGAAACGTATTGCTAGCTGTTCCAAAGAACTAGATTTAAGCCGTATCCTTTCAGTTATTCACTCATAATAATATGCTTAAAACGAAGCAAGCTCTTGCGCGTACAGTGCCATCAATTTCCTCAAGCGTATGCTGTTTTGTAGTCAACTGGTTTCGGAAGCTTACGCCGTCTGTAGATATCTCCGACTGCCTAGTTGCTTAAGTGGAAGTCATCGCAAATGTAAGTCCCACGTTGCAGCAACCAACGTTTAAACGATGGCAGCGACTGCGCTCTCGCATTCCCACCCATCACGTCGAACAAAAAGGCGCTAGTTTCGTTTTGAGGTCGGTACTTTTCTACAACATCTATGGCGACAGCATCAGTCTGCACTGGGTGCATTTGGCAAGTTCGTTCGGGCCCTGTTCTCCGTGCAGCACTCGGCGGGTGTATTGCATTAGAACTCTCACAGTGCAAATCTGTATCGCGAATTGGGAGCCCGTCACTGGCCTCACCGGCGGCCATTGCTTGACGACAGGCAATATGCCGCGTCCTGTCTAGTTCTCCCTTCGTTTTCGTCCTTGTTGCTTTGGCCTTTTACATCATGAGGCAATACACGCAAGTCTAAGGAAGAAACATGCAAAAATTGGAAGCTTGTACGCGGTGCTCGAGGGCGAGCATTTTATGACGTGCTGCGATGATTATGTCGGGTTCTTGGAGATCAAATAGACATTTGTCAAGCGTTTGAACATCGAATAAAAAAAAATTGGCCGGAGCACGATTGACTTTACCGACGTCGCTTGCTTCGGTTGCTAAATAAATGGCACGCCGAGTGACTGAACGGCACGCTCCGAGTTTCAGTTTGTCACGGAAGCCCTCACAGGAGTTCAAAGAAAAAGCTTTCACCATTAAGCACTATGTACAAGCGGTCAAAACGATGCGAAAATCCCCAGTAAAGGAATTCTAACTTATCGTTTGCTGAGCTTTGATGACTCCGAAATCACGGATGACTCCACAATAACTTTCGGTAGCCCTTGTCTCATTAAACACATAACAGTTAACGCCCAACAAAGTAGCCCTGGACCCTCAACCACACAACATTTAGTTAAACAAGATTGGTATTCTAACGCGTTTAATATTCTTGCCCACAATATTAACTGTTATTTGCGGAAACATGATAGAAGTTTCATGGTAGAGAACAATTTACTAACGTAATAAAATTGAGTTGTGTCAAGCGATGGCTGCCGGTGGTGCCGCTCGACCCCAGCAATACAGGGCTCTACCAACGATCTAGCCTCCTAAGAAATCAGTGGTGCCAGTGCTATTAGACATAAATCGTTTATTTGCATCGGTACTCCCATACCTGCCGGATGTAGGGACGAGGCGCAAAACCGTACATCCGGCCAATATTGAAGCCGGTTTTCGGACGATATTGCCTCGACACTCGCCAAGAAGCAACGTGCTGTTTCGGCGACTCGTTTGTGTAATTTATTTCTTCAGTCATATTAATGGGTCCCGGGCCACTGTGTACACCCCAAAAAAGAAATGAACAGTGGTAATTACACCTTGAGGAGAAGCAGGCACGTAGCCAGATTTTTGGTTAAAGGGGGGGGGGGGGGGGGGGGGGGGCGCCGATGACAAAGTGCTCTATGAGGGGGAGGGAGGAGAGGAGGCCCCAGCAGAATGGAAAATTTCGGGGGGGGGGGGGGGGGGCATAAGGCCTGGCCTTCCCGCCCCCCTTCCGAAATCCCCTTGGCTGCGTGCCTGACGAGAAGGGGTATTGTAGTTTTACATCTTTATAAAAAGGTGTCGGCATTATCATACGTTTTAAGAAACGTGTTTAAAAAATCACACATTTTTAAAGGTGTGAAGTTTACATTTTTTTATAAGTTCCATCGCTACACTTATTAGGGTGTTAGTTATGGGACACCTCACTTACATGTTTAAATGTGGGAAAATGCTTAATGCGTATATACCTTTAACGGAAGACAATCTCTTTCATGTGATTACATCGCGTGCCGATGAAACGATCTGTCGATGACACGTCGTTCGATGAACTGATTTGACCGCCAATGAGTGACGACTGCCAGTAGAATTTCGGGGAAATAATTCTGCCGGCTGCCGGGAGACTCGACCCTACCCAAGAATTACCCCGGTTCTCGTTTGTTTTCCAACATTCTGAATTGTATACCAGCTTATTCGTATCTCTTCGGATATTACAGAAACAAATAAAATAAAAAAAAGCGATGGCAGCCGCAAAAACTCTGACAGCCCGGTTCACAGTCATGTGGGAGACTGACAGGTGCTCGTCAGTCGCCACCATGCCTTCAAAGCTACCGGTTCCGAAGAACCGGAGCGCGCAGAGAACTTGTTGTTCCACGGTCCGAGGCGGCGAACGAAGCTCGTCGCAGAGTAAACGCACAACGGCTTTGGATAGCCGGTACTGTCGCCGAAAGTCGTCGTCGGGGAGTTGAAAGGCGTCCCCAGTGGTCTCAGTAGCGACGCCGACGGTGGCGGAAGATAAGCTCGGCCGCAGCGTACGGCACTGCCATGTTGACAAAGTTTAACTTCGAATCGATCCGAAGCGAAGATCTCGAGCTCAAACCGCGGCTCTCGCAAAGTTCGGAAACGTCACTTTGACGTCAGCGACAACTTCGACAAACGAGGTTTCTTGTTAACACAAACTTCGGAGGGATTTTGAGCTTCAGCAGGTCGCCAAGGGACAATTTGCAAAGCATTGATTTTAGCTTGGCGTAGGGATGAAGGGACAAATGGGCGCTGCGTCATCGGCGAAGCCGTTCAATCAGCGGGCTCCTCGCGCCCCTCACGCGCCGCACGCGCGCCTCGATGAACTTTGCTTTGAATGATTGACACCTCGCTCGGCGCGACGTCAGCGGCGCGAGAGTCCAATTAGCGCGTTCCGCAACTTTCGGACACAAAGTTGTGCTTGACGAGTTTAGCGACCCAGATATCTTGAGTTAAGTTGCGTCGTGATCGACTGCACCAGCCAGATTTGTAGGAAGAGGAAGTAAAAAAGTTTCGGTTGGTGCAGCAGACATTGCCGGGGATCGCTGAAGATAGAAAAGAAACAAAGGAAACTTGGATTTAAGCGCCCCAAAGATGGCCCCCAGTGTACTTATATAGATTCTGTCGCCGACGTAGCTATCAGTTTGTTTCTGGGTTTTTCCTACACTAAGCAAGATACGAATAAAAGTCACCACGTACTTTCAATTTATTTGCGAACGAAAAGCGAAAAGTGTCACCGTTAAGACAGCGGAGAGGCTTCTTCACGTTACATTTCCTAGTGTTTTAACATGCCACTGCCGGAACTGAAGCTTCCTAGCCCGAACGCCCGTCCTTATTGCATTTTTTATTCACAATACCCAACAAGCTAATTGAGAGCATTGCGTAATGGGGGACATTTAAACAGATACAGATATGAAGAACGCAACAAATAATTACACACAAAACTAACGTCCAAGTGCACTCAATTTTAAACTTAAGAGTCAACTGAACTATGCACAATTATTAAATAATTTTATATATGACAGAAACCGGCAGTAATATACCATAATAAAAAAAATAATTTTAATTAAGAAAGAAACGCAGTAGATAGGAAGAACTAGATAATTCTTTCAGGAAACAGTGTGATACCATTACTAGTGACTACGGACTCGGGAAGTTTGTTTCATGTGCGGATGCCTGAAGGTACAACTGAGTTAATTATTGCGTTTGTTGAACCATAGAGATGTTGAAAACATTTGCTGACTGGAGTTGGTGCGATGGGACAATTTATTGGGCGGTTGAAGGAAACAAAAATCTGTATTACAATCGCTGTAAGAGAACTTAGGGATTATGAGAGACTGTACGACGCACTTCAAGCAAATGTAATGAGCACTGACGTTTGAGGAGGAAAACACTTATGTTGAAGAATATGATAACGTTATGAAGTGTGCTGCGCGATATTGAAGCGCTTCGATGGTAGTGGGTAGGTATTTCTAATGGGGGCTCCAGATAGCTGATGCAAATTCTAGTTTAGGGCAGACATATGCTTTGTCAGCCAGTTGACAGGGTTGATCAGGGGCTGTAATAAAGTTTACGTTTTTATAGTGGGGAGGGGTGTGTTAGATGTGTTAATACTAATTAACACATCTGTGTTAATATGGGCGACCCAGGAAAGGTTAGATGTGAAATGGACACCAAGACACTTGTAAGATGAACACATACTTGGACATTTTAATTTGTTCAGTAGGATTAGCCAATCATCGCACTAGTCATTATTGCGGTCCAAATCATGCTGATGTAGTGAGTGGTCATCAGGGTTGTTAATGTCAGGCTGGTAATAACCACAAATAGTATACTGAGCGAAGTGATAGAAAGTTAAGTATTCATAACATGGTTAGGAAAAACAAGATAAAGTGAAGAAAGTTTGGACAAAAGACGACAATGAGGAACTCGATCGAATGCTTTAGAAAATGCAGTAATCACCAGTTTGAGAGGTAGAATTCAAGCAGTTGTTCCTCTCACTGAAACCCCTTACAAAAGCCGTACTGACGATTGTACAAGAAGTTGTTAGATTGCAGTTTGACGCATGCGAAACAAATGATATGTTCAAGTATCTTGCACACAACACTGGTTAGCGAGATGGGACGATAGTTTTCTACGAGGCGGTGATCTCCATTTTTAAAAACAGGAACAACATTTCCGATCTTTTACACTTTTGAGATGTGTCGCTTTATAGTCAGCATACACTCTAAGCCGATTCCATAGAAATTGCGAATGTGTTTAAAACACCAGCGCGTCGTAATAAAAAAAAAAAAGGCGCAAACACTTTGTTGTTATTTCTTGCGCCGCTGTCCCCGTCCTTTATAGGTAAGCCCATTACAGAAAGATTAATGGTTGGAATTTTGAATTCAGGACAGGCCTTCTTGATACCGTAAGGCCTTTGCACCCCTCCGTGACGTCAAACGTCTCACCTAAACGTACGCGCTGAGTGACCGCGAGCGCTGCGTAGATTTTCAATCTGAATTAATCAATCAATGTATCTGCATCGCGGTCTGTGTACTGAAGTTGTAAAGCGCACGTAAGCTTAAAAAATAAAAATCTGCCGATTCTCCTATTTATCTGGTCTTCCATGACCTGATATATTATATATTAATATTTACGAATGGCATTGTCGAAAGTGTATCTTTAAAAATCTGATTATGAACAAACGATTTCATTTTCCACTGGGTGATCCCACGTCAGTTCATGCAATGATGGTCCGGGTCATAATTTTGATATTTTTGTAAAAAAATATATATGAAAGCCACGTTCTTGTGAGGAATATTCAGCTATGCGTATATGAACGCCGTAACAATTTTTTTCGCTGAGATATAAAATAGAGAAGCTCGAGGGGTGGAAATTGAGAAGATTTCACAACGCTACTTTGCACAGTCGTCATTTCCTCATCGAAGCTTTCACGTCACCATAAATTGTTTAATACGTTTTACAAAAGATGTACAACACATACACAAAAAAATTTTAAATATCAATAAAATATGTCTATGCAAACAAAAAAAATCAAACATGGCATAAAAACAGATCTAAGTGAATTAAAACTTGTTGTTGGCCTAGTTGGTTCATGATGCAGTATAGAGGTTTTTTGCGCGACACAGGGGATAATTACAAGCGAGTAGACACGGACAAGCGCAATTTAAGTGGCATATTCACAATTTATAAAGAAAACTGCCACAGCGCCGCACGTACAAAACGCAAATGCCGTTTGACAGAAAGAAACAGACTTCCCCTAAATGTTGCAATAACACAAGCCGAGGTTCTAACGGCAGCAGCTGTGCTTCGAGTGCCAAGATTGAAGAGAGGGGGCAACCCAAACCATGGAGAGCGTTTGCAATTTAATGGCGGCTGCCTCCCGCGCAGACTGGACGCAAGTACGCATGCGTCGCGCTTTCGCGCTGCGTGGAGGAAATTCGGCGGTAAGTGGAGACGCTTACAGACGATTGGCGCTTTTGTCATCTCATCGTGACTCGTATCGCAAACGCGGCCCTTAAATTACGTGACCTCAATCGAGCAGTTGGAAGCACTCTAACATCTAGGCACACGTGATGCTTTTTGTAAATATACCAGACGCAGCTGTGCTGCCTGGGCTGCCTGGGTGCGCAGCTACTTCCTCGGCTAGATCCAATGCCGCAGCTGTGTGTACAGCCATAGCCTCAGTCGTAGCCAGAGTTATAGCCAAAGTTGGATCCGAAGCCCGGCTTCTAGCGGCATCTTCGTTGGCAGGTGGTGGCATGTTAGAATTTGATAGCGTAAACTGTGGACGTTCATGCATGCTCTTGTAGCTCGACTTGTAGACTTTATATACTTGCAACCGAACTGAGCACCCTAAGATGAGCGGAAGACCTAAGCATGGGAATTAGGCGACATGTATATATGTGCGTGTGTGTGTGGAATACGCATCTCATAAGATATCGTTGCTTATGAGTTACCGCAGGATTATATGTCGCCGCTAGATGATGCAGCTCGTTCGAACAAGCTGAGGATCAAGGCGTGAAGGCGGAACTCTTTCTCAAGAATTATGGGTGAGTACGTATACATCTAGGTTGTAAATAGGTGAGTAGATTGTTTTTTTTTTTTTTTTTTTTTTTTTTTTTTTTTTTTGCTTTATGATGAGTGAAACGAATCCGTAATAAGAATGGTTGTTAGAAAAGAGCTGAAGGCTTTGATACACTCAAACACAGACAGCGATTGTATGCACCTTAAATTGGCACCAAGCGCCCTTAGGCGTCGTTTTCTTTCTTTTGACAGGAGAAATAAAATCGAGAAAGTGCTTGAGACGCTGAACATCTCCAAGTTTGCAGTTTACAATGGCAAAGTATGTTTGAAATGGTCCCTAATTAGCCGTATAATTTTTTTCACACTGGATTTCTCCACAAATGAAACACCAAACTTTCGCGGAACCATTTATGGTTTATGGCTTTAATAACTATTGCGATGTAGTGCAATACAATACGTGAGTCTCGGTATATGTTTCCCGTTTGTGGCGGGTGATGGTTGTTGGTATATAATGATGTTAACCTGCTATTTTCCCATAACCGGTAGTTCGTAACGGATCGAAATTGCTGTATGCCAAAGCTTCAACGTGATTAAGCAGAATGTTCTATTAATGTTCATCTGTTGTCGACAACACATCTAGTATTACGTAAGCGTTTATTTTTTAAATAAAATATTACGTGGTGCCTATTTAGTGTTTCCTCCTACACTTTAGAGAAATCCTTTATCAAAACATTTTGTAGAAGCCATGCGCTCTCAAATGTTTATTTAATGTTAATTAAAAAACGTAAACGTTATATTAAGGCCGAAACTAAGAGAACTTTTAATTGTGAGTCACGTACTTCCAAGTACGGCAAGTACGGTGCTTATTCTTATATTAAAAACATATAATTTTAATTTTTTTAAACAAGATATCGCTTTATACTCACAAGAACGTAATTGAACGGTTATATTCAAACATGTTGTGACCCCTAAACCTCTTCAAACGATTTGAGAGCTCTAATAAATAGAGCAATAGAACCCTTTGAAAATCATGGATGTTTGAACGCTCTCTCTATCTCTCTCTCACTCTCTCTATTTTTTCTATTTGTAAAATGACAGTTGTAAGTAACAGTTATTTTATTTCAAGTTTTTCTTCTTCTGGTGACAACTGTTTATTTATTTATTTATTTATTTATTTACCCTCAAGGCCCCGAAGGGTATTACAGGGGGGAGTGGGGGGGGGGGGGGGGGGGGGGGATTAGGTGACAAGGGTACAGTTGTTGATACATAAAATATAATACAGTAATTAATGCACGCTTGCTCAGACACTTCAAAAAAATTTACACAATGTTATTTGAAAATTCAAAAGTATTCTCAAAATGTTTGCTCAGAAATCCGTAGCAGTTTAGTATAGGGCAGTGTTGGAACTAACGCGTTCAAGTAATGACGTTACTAATAACGCGTTAGTTTTTTTTTACTAACGTACCAACGTACTCGTTAGAATCCCGAATTACTAACAGGTAAAATAATGTCGTTATTATTTTATGGAATCTCCGATCAAATTACGTTACCCGTTACTCAATACTTTCGTTTGAAAATGACCGCATGATTGTTTAAAAACAAAATACTTTTGATTCTGTACACTACGTAAAAGGGGCAAAGTAACCCCAACAAAGCTCTTCATAAGCGGCGTCATTTCAGACTCCTTCGCTAATTGCAGCGCGGAATTACCCTAAGCGTTCTTAGTGCAATTTTTGTATAGACCGACACGCTGTTTACAAACAAGCCGGCGTTTTCCCACACCAGGTGTGGGCACTGCGCCTGCGCAGAAATTAAATTCGAGTGAACTGAAGCTTCTGCGCATGTGCAGTGTCGTCGACAGCGCAACCGCAGCTGCACCGTCGCCATACCCTGAGCATCCGCCTCGCTGGAAAGCGACATATCCGTTCAGAAGGCAATTCAGCCTGCCGCCACTTGAAGCATTTTGCCTCAGCGTCCCTAGCTACTCCAGCTGGTCACATATTCTCTACAAAACAAATAAATTCTCGTTCAGTCAGCAACAGGGAGGATAAACTCTAAGTTTGAAGGCGTTGACGTTTCCACGGTTTGAACCAAAATAAGAAAAAAGTGTGTCAGGGGTGGCCTGGTGCTGACGTGTCGTTAATTGGAATTGCGACGTTGGTTTGGGATGGAATAAAATCGCGTTAATTTTAGCGGATTAACTTTGATTACACGAAGAGGTCTATTTTGCGTCCGTAACGGTGCGTGCATCCAGTCGTTCTTTTCATAAAGGTTTCTTCTTTCCAGGCAGGTGCAATGAGCAAGGTTCAGTTCTCCGAATCGCGCTCGCAAAGCTTCACGTCACGTGTTCGAGGATATACATTAAACATCGTGCCGACAGTGAATCGTTTATTAATCTGAGTAATGCAATATGAATTTCTTTGTAAGCATTTCTCACGTTATTGAAATGTTATTATTTTGTATTGTTTTGAATTGTTTATTTATATTGCTCGCTGGCTCGTGCTTTTTGTGTGAGTTTCCAACGTATAAATATGATCTGTACCCCACTCCTCTGGGGTGCAAAATACAAATAAAAAAATTAATAAATAATTCGTCTGTAAAAGTGTATTGTTGCTGAAGTTTATAGAGGCGGGTTATTGTAAACAGCCTTCATGTACGCCATATACTAACAGTGAGTCGCAAAGTAACGACAAACTAACGTAAAAATAACTTCCATTAGTCATGGCAAGTACGACTCGCGTATTTCGTTACATTTAAAAACTGGTAACGGAGCTCTGTAACGCGTTAGCTTTTTTTTTTTTTCAAAACTAACAAGTAACACTATTTCGTTACTTATTTTCGGTAACGGGCACAACACTTGTAAAGGGTGGGGCAAAATGCGATATTTTGAGTATAGCACCATCTATCTGTATTTGAATCTTATAATGCAACTAATTCGATGTTTTGCCGACATGGACCCGAACTTGACCGCTTTGCCTTATATAAAAACTCTGCTACAACTAATGTAAATACACAAACACACCAAGAAAAAATAAAGCTTAGTTTTTGTTTTTGGGTGTACGAGCCGTCAAAATGCCATTCAATTTTGCACTTACGTTTTTCTGGAGGCGTGCAGCTGAGTTTTTTTATGAGATGTCTGTATTTTGTGCTTTCTGCATCGCACGTGCCGACAAAACAAAATATTCAGTATTCGGTATAGGCCTCCTGCGCTTAAGTTTTGAGTGTATCGTGGCGCCCTCCGATGTCGGGCGATAGAATGACTGAGTAGTACAAGTCCCGCGGCCCCGCACAATAACGAACCTGTTCGGGCGGGTCTTTAACTCTGCACGCAGCTGTTTTATGCGCGTTCGGGTGGTCACGACTCAGAATGTGTCACCCTCAGTCGTCATCGCACAACGTTACCCCGTGAACCCGAATTCGCCCCAAGCTAGTAATTTCTCTTACGTCCAAGCATGTCGAAACCGGGAGCAAGCAGCGCGGCCTTAATGCGTTCGAAACGTCGCCGTCGACGGCACTGTTACGTCGCCAACTGTCAAGAACAGGAAAAACCCCGGAGTAAACTTCTTCAGATTCCCATCGAAACCGTACGAAGTCGAGCGGAGGGTACGATACTAGCCGCCCAGCGCACTCAGTAAGCGAGACTTATTTTTCTCGGACCCCAGGTTGTTTTGCTAAGCATGGCCACTCGATCAAACGGCCGTGGCATGCAAACGCGTGTCGTGCAAATTTTACGAACAGGAACACGCTATACTGTCTGACCAGTGGAGCGATACGATTGAACTACATCTTTTGCAGAACTGCAGCTTGGGTGAGTTGTTTGAACATGTTGCTGACTTCACAGCGCACAAATATCACACGCACACTGTAATCTGAATAAACACACAACATACACACCGAGCAGTGTGCATGTAGTGTGTTTGTTCAAATTCTAGTGTGTGTGTGTGTAATATTTGTGCGCTGAAAAGTCGAAAATCCTTTTGCAACATGAGATCAGCAGTAAAAGGGCCGCGTCCAACAAGAGCTTTCCTTTGAAAAGACAAGTGTCCGCGCGCACCAACAGAGGACAAGGAGCACGTGCAGAATGCAGATCTTATGTTGCGTCAAGCTTACAGCTCAAATGCGTAAGAAAAGCTGCAATATCTCGAGAAGCGGCGTGGAGTATAGGAACTGCTCGGCCGACAGACGGCCGGTCGCCGCTCAATCGCTTGCGTCTGCTTTCGTGCATTTTTGAGGTTGGTCGTCAGCTGATGGTGTTGGCTGTACGCAGCTAGGGACTGCAGTTTGACAGCTTTTGCTTACAAGGCGCGTTAACGTATCTCGTAATGCTCGCCTCAAGCTCGACATTGCAGGAAGATCGCTGTTTTTGCGAGTGACAGCGCGCCTACACCTAATTTGCGGCTTCTTGTATGGCGTAGACGCAGCTTGCAGTAGCATGCATCACCGAGTTTCTTCGCTCTGCGAAGTTTTGAGGAACGAAAGAAGCTTTCCACATTAGAAATCGGCTCCATTCCGTGCCGTAAAACAATTGCAAGGGGGGAATTCATATCGCCGGCTAACGTTTTCACGTGGGACAAATTCGAATGCGCAAGTTTGTACTACCCAATACCGACAAACAAATCGAAGGGTGCGCTACAAGCCTGTTTTTCTTACGGGAACTCTAGTTTTTCCGCAGCGCCTCCTGGCCAAAACAGGAGGTGCATAAAAAAAACTTCCGAGGCAGCAAAAAAAAAAAAAAAGATTACAAGCGTCTATAAAGAAGCCATCGCGATATCATTTATTCAGAAACGCAGCTGTTGAAGCACAGATGCCATTTCTGCTTCATGTCTTTGTTCGCTAGCATCAGCAGGAGAATTCAAAACACAGCTGCTCTCGAGATCGACTCGATGCACAAGCTTCACAGGCGTTTCATTTCTTCTGGTTTCCTTACCTTTATATATATTTTTTGTCGAAATTTACGTTATCTTATTTGGGGCTATCCAGGCATTCCTCATGGTTTACTTTAAATTAAAATACCTAAAACGCGCATCACTTCTGGTAGACTTTCAGGTTCCAATTGTAGCTCTTCTCAACTTGTGCACTCTCCGGCACACTGTTAACAAAAATACAACACCGATTTTTTTTTTATGCGACAGCTTTAATTGTTTAGTGAAGCGGAGCCGGCGACGTCTGTAACCGCGTATAAATGAGACATAAAAAAACCCTAACCGCGAAAAACGCAAATTGGCTGCGACGCGTCATATCATATATGCTTTGCCACGGAAGCAGGTGCCACTAGGTGCCGCGCAGCTCGCGGTCAAAGCAAGCGGGCCTCAGAAACTAAAAAAAAGAAAACACAAGCAAAAGCACAGCAACACAATGCTTCGTCACGGAAGCCGTCGTGAAGCCGGCAAGCTTCGTTGCGCCTGCGCAGTGGGGGAGAGTGATGTCACCGCCGCAGCGCCATGTGCTATAAAAAGACATGGCGCGCTGCTTGAAGGAATGCGCCACGTGTATAGGCAAAATCCACCATCGTTGTCAGGTATCGGAATACACGGCGGAGCGGGTCTGAGCTGTGTACCGCCGCACTCCCTGCCGGCGCTGCGGCCGCTTCTGCTCCTCTCGGCGCCGTTAATGCTTTCGCACTCACAATTCATAAGAAGTGCTTAGGCGTCCTCGGAATTTTTTTTTCTCGAAAACCTATCGTCAGGCACTAAATTATTCCTTTTAGGTTAGTGCACTAAGTGACCATTTTCAATCACCATGGTAATTTTCATGAAAGCTTTTAAATTTCAGCATAAACACAGGAAAAACAGGCGGTTGTTTGTTCGTGCGAACAATGTCGCGCATTGTAGATTGCCGTTTTTCTAACCATGATGCCAAAAAATTGCTCTTTATTCTACGAGCAAAATATGAAGAAAGAATATGGGTCTTCATGTTATATTTATTTATAAATTTTAAAATACGAGCGACTTTTGCATGTTTCTTACAAACATATAACTCAACCTCGTGAAGGAAAAATTGTCACAGGAGGAGCAATACAAATCTCCTTGACCGTGTGCAGTCATTCATTTCCTACAGGTTGTAAATCTTGAGAAACGAAATATCTTTACATTTATATTTTGAATTATTTAACCATATAAAGGGATTTCACGTAAGATTGAATCAAGAAGATGAGAGTCCGTTAACAAATATTTTATATTAATACTGAGGAAGCCTTGGCTTAGGTAAAAATCAAAGCTTTCATTCATTCATTTCTCAGACGCTTTATGTACATTCGAAAAAGCGACTGCTAAAATATTGGAATTCTATTGACCTAGAGATCTCTGTTAATTTCTAAGAGATGCACATCATCTTAGGACACGTACGTAAATTGAATAATTTCAACGGCTCTACCAAATATACCGTCTGATGTTTCGATATGGGTAGGCTAAATCACGGAAGCACTTGATCGCATTATATGTTTAATGCAATTATTGACGCCCTAATTATCGGCACGGTAATTTCGTAAAGCGGGTTATACTATTTAAACTGTTCAAATACAGTGAGCTAGCATTAAAACAGAATACTACTTTTAGCAGTATACCCGAGTATGGTGCTTCAACATCCGTAGAGGCGACGACTTTAATACCGGCTAAGACTTTCATAGGCGCTAAGACCATCATATGGTATAAGCCCTTCATATCGGTCTAATACAATCATAGAAGCTAAGACTTCCGTATGAAAGTCCTAGCTAGGACTTTCATACGGGCTAAAAGTCACGTAGGGCTTTAGGTTTCTACTTAGGTTGGGAATTTCATGAGAGCTGATTTTGGTTGGTGCCAACACTTTTATATGGGCAGAGATTTTCACGGGGCCTAAGACTTTTATATCATCGATGGTTTTCACAGAGGCTAATACTTTGATATGAGCTAAAACATTCACACTGCTTTAGTCTTTCATACGGGCTGACTTTTATAAGGGCAAAGACTCACGTAGATGCTTAGATATGTCTTGAGCGGCTAAGACTTTTATAGTGGCTAACACTTTCTAGAGACTAAGACTTTCTAGGGGCATACGTGCTGAGACGTTTTCTAGGGCAAAGCATTCCATAGGGACTGACATGTGTAGTCTAAGGAAATCATACCGGTTTATTATTACCCTAACTTGATGCAGATGATCAGGTCAGTTTATATCATCAGAGCATATCACTTGAAACATGTCTTGTTTTTATAGGAGCCACCCGAAGACAGCTAAGAAAGGCCGTCAACAAAATTAGGAGTAAGGTGGTGAACGACACGTACGAAGCGGTCCCGAGATACGGAACTAGTGACAGTTCATCGGACCCCGAAGAAACACCTCAAAAAGTCTTAAGATTGAAGAAAGGAGTTGGCCTCTTCAGCAGCATCACATTACTGCTTGGAAGTATTATAGGTACGGTATCTTCAACTACTCCCTGCATGTTGTATTCACTTTTGTTATAGTAGGATTCCTCGGTGTAATAGTTGTGCAAATTTTCAGTAAAAAAAGAATTGCAGTGACGTTCGAAGTCTTATAACGCATGAAATGCAGCATTTAAGGAGCAATGGTTTAAATCTGTTTAGACGGCCTTATGCAGTCGATTCGGGAAGTTAAGAATCTATAATTTATCACAATTTAGTGGGAAAACTGATTTGGTGAATACGTCACGTTGACATCTATTTCCCCACCAAATTTAGCGGGGAAACTGAATTCGTTGATAAGTCCACGACGTCAAGTCACGTGACATCAATGTTCCTCCTAAATGTAGCGGGGAGACTGATCTGGTGCACATGTCACATGACAACAATTTTCCATCTGAATCTATCAAGGAAGACGAATTTATGTTTAGGTCCCGTGACGTAAATTTGCCCCGATAAATTTAGCGGGAAGTACACGGACAGGATTTGGGGATAAAGGGAGGGGGAAGGGCGGTTCGTTGAAAAGCATTTTGGGCCTTTAAAAATATGCATAAAAGTAATAAGATTATCTAACACAATTCCATTAGGAGAACTAATAGACAGCTTTTCTTGTGAAAGGTGAATTATCACTTGATAGGGTTGATGAGAAAGGGCATGCTCGTGATGGCCGCAACGTAGGAGGGACGGGGGAGAGAGGGGAAAGGGACGGCGAAGGAAGCCTAGACTCCCCCCTCCCTTTTCAATCTTTCCTACGGTACGACAAGAACGAGCAAGCAATTTTTCGCGGAAGGTTCCCTATACAAAGCCATCGCTTTAAAGGGATGCTTCGTATGATCCGCAATATTCGTAAATGACAATCACACGTTTGTATTTTGAGCCCTGATGGCTGTACTTTTCGTTTTAAATGGCCCGCTCTGGCAAGCGCCCGGAAGGCAACCCGTAGAGAGCTCACTCCCGCTTGAAGGTGTCTATAAAAGTTTTATTTGAGGATCCCGCACCGACGAGTGTGTCGTTTGTCGAGAACTGAAAACAGCAAAGTCGAGATGGTCCTATTTCCGGGGCGAGTCGATCAATGATTCAGCGATTCGAAATCGATGCATGAGCATATGTTTCAACTTTCAGCAACATAAATTTAAGGTTTCTTTCTTGCTGAATTACGTACTAAGTTTGAAAATAAAAAGAATCTAGTCGTGTTGCGACGGTCAATATAGGTCCACGGCTCCGATGGAACTCATGGCTCCGGTGGTTCACGGCTCCGACGGAATATAGGTTCATGGCTCCGATGAAACCGATGGAACTAAATTATCGAAAATTTCAAGCCACACCCGCCGGCGGAAATGAGCCTTCAACTAAGTGTTGCAAATGATAAGGATAAAATCGAGTCAGTGTCACCACTTCAAGATATCAATATTCAGATAAATTCAGTTAAAAAACTTTACAAGCTGAAACAAAAAATTATCACGAGAAAGCTTGCACGCACCTTGCGAGCGTACCCCGCGTTCATCGACGGTACTGCCTTAAAGGGGCGATGCAACGAGTTTTCCACTTTGCGCAAATACCGCTTAGAACGGATCCCTGACGTTAATGACCTATGAAACACGCGTTCGTTTTTCACCCCACGCAATAGAAGTTCCAGAAAAAAATTTAAGAAAAACGAGCACCGTTCACCCTCTCAACTCGAAGCCAGAACAAGCGGCCACGTGATCTGGAGCCGATTATATGCCGCCAGTGTTGATCATAGCCACGCGCTGGGTTGGCAAAGCACAGGACACCCGCTGAGTTCCAGACATTGTTATGGTTCGGGTATCGTCGTCATTGCAGCGATTGGACACGGGCCACTACCCGAATGCTCCCCGAGCTATCAATTATCACGAGCCCATATCGAGTGCCCACGCAATGCTTGGGTCCAATCTATGAGCCGCATTCAAATATTCTCACTGGGCGGTACTTTGGAAGTTTAAAACAAAGAAGAAAGTGCGAACGAAGTTCGGGCGATGCATACACCCAACATCGGCGAAGCCTCTCATCCGGGACTCCCAGTCTTTCTAACGCACCAGCAAGAAGGAAAGCGCCAGTAGCCCTTTCCCTCTTCTCTCTCGCCCTTTTTCAATAAAACGGTCTATAGTTCTAGGCGAGACAGTCATCGTAACTACCTGTCAAGGTTCCTAAACGGGCATTACAAAGGCTTTAGCGACATCCACCAGGCTCCCTTTGATAATCGTTTAATTTGGTTTAAAATTTCTTTCCTTGCCTTTTTTTTACAAGAGATTGGTGTGTCCGATGTGATACTGGTCCCTTGAGCACGTATACAGACCAAGAAATAAGCACCGAAAGTTTTTTGACTCGTAAAAAAAAGATTATCTTATGCTATAACATTGGGAAAAAGACAATCTTTGTGCGGGAGCCGTTGTCACGTGGAAGGGCCAACGTGCTACGTTTACTGTCTACAGCGCAGAGAGGTTACTTAAAATGTATGGTTGTCGTTGGAACGTTGAATAAGTGTTTCTTTGCCGCATACACTGGTACCTTTGAAAACGCATTATACTGCATCTTACAACAAAACAAATACTTCATACTATTGCTAGATCAAGCAAAAAATATCTGCTTGATGACTTACCATTTGCAGTCGTCCTGTATTATTTTTACTGTGTTCTTTTTTTTTTTCACTGGAGTGTATTAATTAAGCTGCAATAGAACTTTCCGTCGTTATGTGTAATAATTGTAGCTACACAGAAGCTGCCCAAAGAAATAAAATAGCGGCCTTTTAAGACTGCTTAAACGTGTTTAGTGCTGATTTATGCCTCAAATAATGAATCTCGCCCGTCCAGTACAAATATTCACCTGAGATACACTTTCTCTGTTGTTTTTTTTAATCTGTGCTGCAGAAACTGTTTTACTGAAAGTAAGGATAATCACAAGCTTAATAAAAGTCGGATTATTTGGTTAGAAGCTAGAAGAAAGGTGTACTAAATTTGTAAGAACGGTAAAAAAAATACAGGCGAGCTGGTGAATGATATCCATAGTAACCCTGAGACGTAGGAAAAAAAAACGGACAGTACAACGAAGTCTCTCTGTTAGAGACTTCATTGTACTGTCCGGTTGTTTTTTGTTTTTTTTTTTCCTACGTCTTAGGACTAAGTTTGTACTTGTACGAAAAAAGAAAAATTACACATCAGGAAAAGATACATCATGAATATGCTTTCAACCTCCGATGTCTATACTCACTAGGCGTTTATTGCACTTAGTAATTTGTGGTAGGGTTAACGCGCCTACTTAAACTGGCATCTAAAATTTTACTTTTGTGAAAGTATACCAATATTATACCAAAAGTAACATGGAAATGTGCTTTAACTGTAGTTGAGGACGCGGTTGTCCTTTCACGGATTTGAAGCGAACCACTGTGAATAGCTGGCGACACGCATCTAAATTCGCTCCAAAATGCATGTTATAAACAATATTGCATCTTAAACTGCTAGAGACGCGTGTCATCACCAGTGCAACACATCACATGGCATTCGACCTGCATCTCATTTCTTCAGCGAAGGGTGCTTATAGTTTCTCGTATCACGGCCGAAAGCGCATATAACACATCAGGATTACGCCGGTCAACCAGCCTCAATTCAGATTCTCTTCGCTAGAGTGTGTCTCGCCTCTTTCTTCTTCATTTAATATTTTGTCACAAAAGCATCTAAAATACCCTTTACTATAACGTACTCAGCGAATTTTGTCTAGTCTCGACCATTCTCGCAAATTACGTGGAATTTCATTGTTCACAGTTGCTTAGGAAACGTCTGCATTACCATTGACCATAAAAAACTGGAACGCACTATACCAGACCACATTGTTTCCATAAATAGCAGTAACAGTTTGCAGCTGCCACTACCCTCTTCCTCTCTAACCCCCTATATAGATTTCAGTTCTAGCGTTTGTGAAGGTGTGTTGATTGGTATTTGGTATATAAGTATGCTTACCCCTTGTAACCTTTTGGTACTTCAAGAAAAGGAAATTATGATGATGATGATGATGGTGGTGGTGGTGGTGGTGGGGGCTGTGGTGGTGGTGTGGTGATGGATTAAGTGGAACGGTACAAAAATTAGAACGTCCAATACCAGAGCATTTCTTTTCGTCTCTAAACTAGCAGTTGAAAATGGCGCTCTGCATGATTTCCTGGAGTAGGCCTGACATATTCGTTGTTTTTGCTTTTTTTGTTTTGTTTGAACACAGGTACTGGGATATTTGTGTCGCCGGGAACAGTGCTGAAAAATGCAGGTTCCGTAGAAATTGCTTTGTTGGTGTGGACGGCCGCTGGATTAAACAGCCTTATTGGTAAGCAATTCCATTCGGTCAAATCGAAGCGTGAATTTCTGGGATATTACTTATGACTCGAAGATTTTAGAAGAAAAAAAAATAGAGAAAAAATGAAATACGTTTACAAATCTTTAAGCGTTATCAAAAACTCTGTATAGCCTTTTGACAGCTTTTAAATGCGGTAGCATTTCTTTGGGGGGCGGGGGAGGGGGGGGGGGAGAGAGAGAGAGAGAGACTTGGTGTTTGTCGGTCACATATGCGCATGCCAATGCGCGGGACAGTGTTATACACATGCCGTCCCTTATCGCGTGCATGTGCTGGCCCCGGGATGAGGGACTCACTGCATGTGTTGCAGTCTCCACAACGCCTCGCAAAAGCAATAAGCGAGCGGAAGTCGGCTTATTGCTTTTGCCCTTTGAGCCTGTCCAAAGACTCGCAGGTCATTGAGTTGACTCCGATGATTCGTTGTGTTGGCCGTGGTCCACCATAAGGTAAAACGAAGCATGTAGTCATCCTTTATTTTATCGAAAACCAGTTTCCTGTCACCTCTCGTTATATTTACATTGGCAAAACAAGTGTCTAATATTCTAAAAGAAAAGGAAACATTTGATATTTTTCTTTGTCAATACAAGATCACTGTCGAAATTCTTGACGTATAAACGAAGATAACTTAATACCCTCTTTACACGCAGGAGCTTTCTGTTTCGTGGAACTGGGGGCACTGCTACCGGCATCTGGTGGCGACTACGCGTACTTTTCGGCAGCCGGGAAAGCGTTGGGGACGTACGGCGACTTTCCGGCGTTTCTTTACGCCTGGAGTTGCATGGCCATGTTAGATCCCACGTCAATCTCTGTCGAAGGCCTGACGTTCTCCGCATACGTTCTAAGCCTACTGTATCCGGAATGCACGCCACCTAACGGAGCAACTGCCTTGATCGCCTTGCTGTACATCAGTGAGAATATTTGTTCGTTTGTTTGTTTGTTTGTTTGTTTGTTTGTTTGTTTGTTTGTTTGTTTTAATTGGACGCAAGGTCTCCAGGGGAAAAGGCAAAAGGTGGATTATCTCTGCCTGACTAGCTCGCTGGCTTTGGCCGCAGCAAGTAGTGCCTCTCTCTCTATGCTCATTGTTACTGGGAGGTAGCTGGCGTTCTACAGGTCTCGAGAACGAACAACGCAACGCCGTCATGAATGGGTGAATATATAAATCTAAATTCATTTGAATCGGGCGGCGGCGTGCGCCACCTATCTATGGGTAATGGCAGCATGAGAAACGCAGGGCGCGTCGAGTGGGAAGCATTGCATTATCGCTATGTGGCCAACGAGATCGCGGAGTTACCAATAGAATGAATAACAATCAATCAATAAGCAAAGAAATGTGAACATAAGAAGTCACGCCAGCTGCATTTCTTAGGATGTCAGCGACTATCATTATTCTGCGAATTGTTTCACGCTTAGTTTCATGTGCTTGTGTCTTACATGGTCTCCTTTTCAGTCGCAGCAAATGCAGCAAACTCGTTTTCTGTTTCCATTTCGGCAAGAGTTCAAGACATTTTTTCTGGACTAAAATGTACCTTGTTACTGGTTATAATCATGACCGGCATATTATACTCATTTAAAGGTAAGGCCTATCTTGATTGCAAAGAATTTGTTAGTGGCATTTAACATTATGCACAGCTAACATGTAGTTCAACGGTAAATAGTTCTCGGATCAACAGAATGGCAGGCATAACATTCACAAACGAAGAATGCACTTCACCATGCGTAGAAATGCGCTATCGAAGGCATAGAGGTTGAAGCATAACTCAGCTAATGGCAAGCATCGTGGGAGCTGTAGTTTTTCTGCACGCGCAAGTATCGAGCTGGAGGTCGGCGCGAGCAAAGCACGAGACGACACGAGCTGCCTCGTTCACGGGCGCCTACCTCTTTTGAACTACAGTTATGGCGGCGTCACGCATGCGTAGAATGCTTAGTGAGATCGGTCTATTGACCGATGTTTTATAAAACATCCCGTATACTCTGTTTCACTTTGTGTTGTACCGCAGGAAATGCTAAATGCGCGAGCCCCTTGCTATAGGGCACATCTCGGCGGCACAAGCTATCGTGCACCAAAAGCAGCTGCCAACGCTATGAGCTCGCGCTTCAAGCCTTCCCTGCGGTACAACATAAGGTGCAACTGAGTGTAGTCGGAGACGTGGCTCGAGGATTTTCTTGGTAGAAAAAAGACAGCAGGTAAAAAGGTAGGGGAAAATAGTTACAAGTAATTTTAGTACCTCCAAAAGTAATCAGGCTACTCCTGTGTTTACTTTTTTAATGAATGTATTCCAGACTTGTACCGTACGCATTATAAGTAATCGAATTACTTGTAATCGATTACTTTTTGGAGTAATTTTGTAATCAGTTGATTACTTTTATTAGGAAGTAAACACAAGAGTAATCTTATTACTTTTTGAAGTAATAAAATTACTTGTAACCGTTACAATTTGTCCACAGGACCCCCCCCCCCCCCCTTTCCCCCGGCACACGCTTTTTTTATGAACTGACAAAAATAAAATTTGCTTCTTTTTTTTTTCGAACGGAAAAAAAGAAAGTTTTTTTTGCGGAGCTGTAGGAAACGAGGTCAATCTCTTTCTATGTACAGTTTCTGTAAAATGTCGGTTTTTTTTTTTTTTTTTCGTTTTTTTTTAGCTGGGACTGGGAGTGGGGAAGCCCCAGGGAAGCCACAGTGCGTGACAAAGGCCATTCAGGGCGAAGTTTGAGAAAGCAGAATGTAGCTTTGTGAGTCCTTCGTTCAAACTAGCCCCCTCACGCACACACACACACAAATAAAATAAATAAAAAAATCCTGCTTAGGGTACCTATACTCGCAGCCCGTAGGAGAACCAGAACCGAAGAATGCCTAAAACGGATGCAAAATTTAACAAAGGCAGTTGAAATATTTTTTAATTTCCCCCACGTGGTCTTTGTGACAAGCAATGTTTCGAGTTGAGAAGTGGTCGGGGCGATCTCTTCCGCTAATGGATACTACACATGATCCGTTTCAAATCCTGGAGCTGCTGCTCTTATGCGAGCTCATCCACATGCGAATAATAAAATGAGCGACGCAAACTTTGAGCGACAACCCTTGCTCAAGCTTAACAAGATCTAGAACCCCCTCCGCTGCCCCCCCCCCCCCCCACACACACACACACACACTGGCGAACGCCCAAATCATTAAACGTCTTCAAACGAATTCTATGCTTGTGTCCGCATTGTGAAGGTGCAAGGACCACGAAGAGGGAGCCAGTTTTCCTTCTTCAATACTTGTGCAAATGTGAAATATACGTTGGAAGTAGTTCATTGTAATGAGCGCTAAAGATGTGTCTTCACACAATAAAGTAATCGGAAAAGTAACGATCACTTCTTTAAGTAATGTCCAATTACTTTTGCCGTTAAGTAATCAAGTGATCTAATCGAATACCTTTTATCCAAGAGTAATAGTAATTGTAATCGATTACACTGTCACGCTGTTTACGACCAAGCAAGCGTTCGCCCCAGGGAATGTGTGGGTGCTCCACGTGGGCTGAACACCAGATTCGCGTGAGGTGAAGCTTCTACGCATGCGCCGTGCCGACAACAGCGCCACCGCATCGTCACTTCCAGTATGGGAGAAAACATTGTTTTGCCGTCGCCGCGCCAGTAGAAGACATTCAAAATATAAGCGTAACCGTCACACATTCTCGTTTTGCCTCCGCTCTACTTTTTATTGTTTACAGGTTGAAACGTTTTATTATTTTTTCGTCACCCATACCGGATATGCCTATTATGTGACTGGGGACGAGAGTTCACGAAACAGATCTATAGGCTTCAATGAAACGTTTGTTGTCACGCACAAATATTATGTGCTTTTGCATTTTCTCATTTACCACCCACACTTCATTTGAGATCTGGTTGAAATATTTCATCGAAACCTTTAGAAAGCTCAAGACATCAGTGAGAGAAAAAGCATTTAACCGCCGCCTCGTTGTGTCGTAATAAAGGTTTCTTGACATATAGCTAAATATAAAAGTCATGTAAATATAAAAATTACCAGCGAAGCTGTTTAGCGCACGACACAGACCTGACACAGGATTTTCAACAAAGGTAGGAACTATCGCCGCCCCGAGGAGCCGGAAAAAACCAGACACGCGCAACGGGACCGCCACCCGGCGGAAAGTAGACACGCGCGAGGGGACTGCTACCCCGGGAGAGCGGAAGGAAACTAGGCACGCAAGCGCTTGGAACGACAACAAAGAGAGGGTGGTGCGAGCATAGACATGGCCGATGTTTGAGAAACCTTTATTATCTACCTGAGAGTCTACTGATCGTGAAAACGGTGCCTATTGATACCTAATCTACTGAAAGTGCATGTCAAAGTGATGAGACGTACAAACTTTTGCATAGAATGAAGCGATTTTGCATTAAAAATTCGGGCCCTGAGTTTTTGTTGGCGCACACGAAAAATCCACAGAACCATAGTCATAAACAGCTTCGCTGTAAAAAGAGAAAGTTGATGCCCTTCGACTGTCCATTCGGTTAATGTTCTTTGTTTCTATCCCACAAGTGAATCACATCAAAGATCCATCATACTCAAGTGACAACATTTCACCGGGCGATGTTGCAGCAGCCTTTTATGGTGCTGCCTACACATACTCAGGATGGTAAGTTAATTTGCTACTTTGTCTCATTAATATCACGCAATATATATTACCAAAGCTGGACGAGATTTTTCACGCTGGTGAGGTTCTAATTCAGAAAACAATGCCACTAATGTTTTATTGTCTTAAAATTTGAATATTTTTATTGTCTCTTTATAAATTGACCGAAAATTTATTCTTATACAAAAATATTAACTTTACGTGCCAAACCTACGACGGGCATCTGGCACATACCAGCGGAGGACTGAGGATTAATTGACGTGCAACCGAAAGCTCGGGTCACACGGCGCCTTCTCCGCAATAAGCCTCCGTCATATTGCGGGCACCTCGGTCGGGATTCGAACCCGCCACCTGGGGATCCGTAGGACGGCGATGTCGCCTCGGAGGCACCGAGGCGGCTGCTTTCCCCGCAACATCGCTGCGTACTGCCTAGAACTATACGATGATGCTGCGTATTCTTGGCAGTAGTCCACCGTACAGGGAGACGAAAATAAGGAACTGCAGAGTAGTAGCGATACTCCCTTCAGAAACTTAGTTTCTGAGGTTTTATATCCTTGTAGGAGCATATCCTACAGTTATCCCCCTTACAACTTCCCTTGTCTGAAAACATAGCTGTCTTAGATGCCCCCCCCCCCCCCCCAATCGTAAGCACTCTTCTTACAAGATACCCCAGCAGGTTGTTATATTGATGACTTGGAAGATGTATAGAATGTCCGCGGTTGGACGTTGTTAGGCGATATGCTCAGCTAGGCGATATGCTCCCTCTAGGCGCCATTTGCCATAAAACATCGCGAGGGTGTCAGTGCATATTTTTGTAGGGGATGTCAAAAGAACATCGGCGATTTAAGTGCGCCGCAAATGTCCGCGAACTGAAAAGTGTAAAATTTGCAATTCAATTTTGTATCGCAGGAGGGCTGTCAACAACATCGCAGAAGAGGTGAAGAATCCGGCGAGGAACATTCCCCTAGCTGTCTTTTCCAGTGTCGTGATCACAACAGCCGCCTACTTGCTCACAAACCTAGCCTTCTTCATAGTCATGGACGCCGACACCATCGTCGCATCCGACGCCATCGCAGTCACGTTCATCAGGTCAACCTGGGGTCCTTCCCTGAGCGTCCTGGTACCACTAATCATATCCTTGAGCCTCTTCGGATCTACCTGCGCAGAGATATTCGTCTCAGCCAGGATCACATTCGCTGCGGCCAGGCAAGGACACCTCGCGTCATTCCTGTCCTACATCCACGTCAACACCGCTGTTCCGCTGGCCTCCATCATAACGCGCTGTGTGCTCTCCCTGTTGTACACAATGACTGGTTCTGTGACGTTTCTCATTGAAGCCTCCGTGTTGTTCGAAACGACCTGGGACATCGCGAGCGTGGTGGCGTTGCTCATACTGAGACGGTCCATGTCGAAGACAGCAAGAACGATTCGAGTTCCCACCGTCCTTGTCTTCTTACGTCTTGTCATTTGCATTGCGATGGCAACTGTTCCGCTGTCCCAAGTGTATCGCTACCGGTACCACTACATCGCAGTGTTTGTCACTTGTCTTTCTGGTATAATCTATTACGTCGCATTCGTGAGGTTCAAAATGAGACTTCCAGGTGGTGACGCTGCTTCGGTGATCATGCAGAAGTGTCTCAACTCAGCTGCGTGCGTCAACGAGCTCGATCTCATTCTAAGACACAGATCGGAGAGCGAGGCTACTCTTATGAAGGGCTAAGTATCGAGTGAAACACTGCCTGTTTTATATTCAGTACTTGCTTCGTGGGTCTTGCCAAAAAACAAAACGAATAGGGCGCTTGATGAGCCAAAGTCGTGTTGCTTGTCAATATTATCAAACCGCAAGGGAAACTTGATGCTTTTCTTCACCATTGATATTATGTTCACCTCAATAAATATTTGTATATGCATTAAAAGGCCTCTGACACGCCAAACAAAAATTATGCTAGGCGTTGAAATGGCATGTCAGGACATTACAAAAAAATTGTTTCACTATAGAGGTGTATAGTTTTTTTTTAATAAAAAATAGAAATACGAGGCCAAATTCAAAGTTCCTGCCAGTGCACTGTGACGTAACAGTGTACCGCAAGGTGTCGGGGCTGTCAGAAGGGAGGCATCGCCGGAAGGCACGTGAGTTGTATCCCTCCTCGTGCTTACCGCGAGCGCGTGCAATATTTTTTTTTAATATTTTTGTTATTCTTCGCACCTCCACCAGTGATATCCAAAAAGACAAGGTTTCTTTTATTTGCTTTTCATCGCTTAATGTTTCTGTAAAGGTAAAAAAGAAGAGTCAGTGAATTGACGTGATCAACTACAATGCCTAGAGGGTGCTGTGTGAGGGACTGTCCCGGTATTTCAACAACTGAAGAAGAGATCACACTGCATGCATTTCCGAGAGACGGTAGGCATCTTCATCCTGGAGAGTATACGATGATTCGACGACCTCGGTGTCCGAAGTTTCAGCAATGCAATTGGACGTGTCGTACGCAAGCAATCCTAATTTCTGCGAGCGTTCTAAAAAATTTTTTTTCAAAACTTTATAGCTTTTTGTGTGCCCAGTATAGCTCTGTATCATCGGACTGACGGCATGTACTCGTACACTGGGTTGTACTCGCAACGCTTTCATCATTGACCTCCATCACGTCGATCCACTGACTCTTCGTCCTCAACTTTTACAGCACCCAAACTAACCAACGGTGCAGCGATAAAGAGCTAGTGGAGCTGAAACTTCGTTTTCTACAATCGCTCGTACAAGGAGCAAAAATAATAAAAAAAAAAGTCGTAGGCACGGTCACGGAGAGCACGAGGAGTGAAACTCACGTGACTTCCTGCGAACCCACTTTTAGTGACGTATGTCGATGCCTCCCTTCTGACCGCCCCGACACCTTGCGGTACACTGTTACGTCACAGTGCACTGGCGGGAACTTTGAATTGGGCCTCCTATTTCTATTTTTATATAAAAAACTACGACCCTCTATAGTGAAACAATTTTTTGTAATCTCCTGACATGCCATTTCAACGCCTAATTTTTTTCGACGTGTCAGGGGCTTTTTAAGAACAGTATAAGCGCTTATTAAACGTAAAAGTTCTGCAGATACTGTGTATAATACTGCCATATTAAATTTAATTAATTATATGACGTCAGTGTATGTATTTTTAAGTTAGCTCATTGTTCAGTTATTGAATGTATATTAATAAATGATGTGTAAATTAAGTTAATTGTACTTATATAAAATTTTTATGTAATAACCATAATTATTGAAATAAAATTAGTCACATCTTGAACATCAGAGGTTATAAAAAAAAAAATGGACAACACACACTCAGGTCTACTTTTTTTTCCTAGTCTGGGGTGTCCAGACGTTGAAAGTTCACTAGCTCGCTTGCATCTTTTCCATTACTCATAATATAAACTCAGTCTCCGCATTATAAGATGTCACGTCTTCGACACTTGTTGCACGTGTCTTTTCAGTCTACACGCACCGACGGAAGAGCCATGATACATTTGATTGTTCTCTCGTTACACTTTCTGCGTTACTGACGGTCACTTTCCCATTAGTTCAGCTTGATATATCACTTCAGAAGTTTTGCCGTCTTTATTGCAAAAGCGAAGGGCCTGAGGGCATTCAGACCCGACTTATCTTTTTCTCTTCGCTTCTACCGTCAATATTTATAAACAAAATAGAGGAAAATTGTAATAAGGTGGTGAACTGGGCCAGTTGGTTGACGTTATTCATGATGGAGGAAACGGCTCAGAAAACACGGAATACGAAGAAGAACCTACACGGCATGACAATGCTGTACTCCAAGTAAAGAACTTTAATAAAGGAAACAAAGACAGAAAAGACATACACAGTATCTTGAAAGATTGCACACAAACAAAGGACCACTTTCGCCAACCGTAAAGCGTGGCGATAAACCACCCGTTCACTATGTGTGACTCATTTTTTTCCCGCAGGAAGGATATCTCTTTTGCTGACAGCGCCAATGAGGGCTCATTAATACATGAATGACCATGACACGAAATGTGGAAGGTCCCTCTCGTCACCCTATCCTTGTGCGCGCCCAGAACGGTGACCCTGCCAAAGTCAGGCCAACATTTGCACCCTCTGCAATGAAGTGGAAAAAGTTCCCCAACCGTTTATTGACACGCTTCACGGTTGGCGAGAGTGGTTCTTTGTTTGTGTGCAATATTTTAAGGTACAGTGTATGCATTTTCTGTCTTTATTTCCTTTATTAAAATTCTTCAGTTGTGAGTACAGCATTGTCATGCCGTATTCCTATTCCTAGTCCGTGTTTCCTGAGCTGTTTTTCCCATCCTGTATAAAAAAATATTTTTTTTTACAATTCTAAGAACGGGCTTACTCCGGAAAGCTAAAACCAAGATTTTCATTAGGCACACTTGGTCTTGGCTGATATGTTAATCAAGGCTGTATAAATGACCATTATCTTTTCTTCGAAAATATCTAATAACAGCATTATTCCCAGTAAAAACATCGATCGCTGTGAACAAAACACTACTAAACATACTCTATGGAGGCTTACAATTGCGCAAGAATGACATGAATTTAAAGAGTTTTCAGTTTTATTGTAATCCGTTGTATTTTCCGGCAAAAAAAAAAAAAATCTGCAGACATCAGTCTTTTTTACACAAATTTTGTCTTGCAGTTAAATATATTCGGTTTTTTTCTACTTTAATAATTTTTTATTTAAATATTTATTGACTTATCTATTTACCTGATAATTTTTTTATTATTTACTTATTTATTGAGATATTTATTCATGGCTTGACTTATTTATTAGCTCGATACCATAGCACCGCGACACAAACCAGTTGAGCGCTACTCAAGGGAGCGGATGTGCGCGCCGTGGAAATTTTCGAGGATGGTATTTTCTACTATACACGAACTCAACTCCCCTACGTCACGCCGCGGTGGTGGCGCGTCGGGCGCACTTCCGGTCTGGGGTGGTGGGCAGAAGTCGCCGTGCGAGACATGCATTCCTGTGTTCTTTTGGAAGAAACCAGACAAAAAACCTGCCTTCTCGTCAAAATGCTGCGACGGGGGCTGTACCAAGAGTCTGGTAAGGTTTGAAGATTAGTTTTCACGTGTTTCTGCCCCCTCCGTTCGTCCGAGAACGTGGCTAGTAGCCGTGAAAAGGGCAAACCAGACGCTGTCGAACTACGATTGCCTGTGCAGGCAACACTTTGTGGTCACTAAATGCATTTGCTTTGTTCCAACATGAACGAGAGAAAACCGGCAAGTTGTCAGGACCACCCACGGGTTCAGTGCGTCTTCAAATATCCGCGGCCGCCTGATCGTTCGAACTTTCGTCTGTTCTTTCAAACTTGTCTGCTTTTTGTCGTCTGCTTGTTCAAACAAAAGCGGCCCGTAGACCAAACTTTGACCCGGTGATTGGAATAAGAAGTAATTGCAGGCTTCAAAAACTTAAAGGGATTGTCCGGTCGAAACCGGGAGTACTTAAGTTCTTGCGCTCGTTACGTCGAGGGAGCCTTCATATAGACAAACGTCATTTTTATTTTGATATATGATCTCCCGTTATTAATTAAACCTTTCATGATCCTGTGTACGAAACTGCACCCCGAATTTCGCCAGTGTCAATGGCTGACATCCGTAGGTGCTGCGTGACGTCACAAAACGCAAAGGTTTGTCGGATGGTCGGGATAACAAGCGTTGGTCGATATATGTCTTGTATTTTGTTTCGAATTATATAGTCTCCTAGGCAGTACCCTACTGAAATACGGTTCTTTTAATGCAGTTCCCAAGCACGTGAAAAAAAAGTCACGCCTTTTAGCAAGATATTACTCGCAGACAGCCATAAGCTTCGAGCAAACGTATGCCGTTTCGCGCAAACACAACTGCGACGGACGCCGATCGAACTAGGGGCGATTGCAAAGCAAAGGATGCAGATTTCGCCTCTGAAGCGGCACTTAGGTACACGAAGCGGCATCTGGGTACACATTTCGGCGAATCCACTGGATCGGTGATGAGGCTGCGGGTCATTCCCTCAGAGGCGACGTCCGCGGGTCGAAGGCAAACGGCGAACCGTTCAAATGCATGTCGTCACTTGACTTGGACGAGTTTGGTGAATCGTAGCTACGCTTCATTTTCACACGCGGGTCAAACAGATATCGGGCTGCACGCGTGCTGAATACAACTTCTGGTATCATTTCGAGATGGCCAAGCTGTTGGTTTCGGTTTCGCTGCATAATCAAGGTCTGTTCGATTCGGCCAGGAAGTTCTGAACTATAGTCGGTTAGAAGTCAAGAAGGTAGCGGCAAATGCCCCTCAAAGGGAATCTTTGCATTTCGACGACAGGTTCGCGGCATCAGGATCATTTTGCGTCGGGGGAGTCACTGGAGGCAGCGCACGGTCGGTGTACCGGTCACCTCGAAGACGAAGGCCCGACGATAGCGTCTTGGCCAAGACAATTATCGACCGTAACTTTGGCGTCAAGTTGAAGCTAGAATCGGCAAAAAAAAAAAAAGCCGATTCTCGCTGTTTTTTTCAGGCCCGTTAGTGGGCGTCCACAGATACCAGCGGACAAAGCATGCAGTATTATGCTCAGCTACGGCAACATGCAAGTGCCAACGCACTAAATCCCAGACCTTTGCGATGTATCGGAGTCGTCAATATGCATCCAAGAGCAACTGAAGGCGGAGACCATCAAGGAGGCAAAACCTTTCCCGTGTCTCTAAGTAAGAATATCAACACTCTGGATCCCCGCATAGCATCAAAATGAAACAATTTACGTGAGCCAATATTTCAACACTCACCACAGGGAGCCAAATCTACGCGAGCAGGTGCCTAAAACGCTTTTAGAATATCATAATCAAGCAAATTCCTACCCTCGGTTATGATCTCAATTCCGCGTCGACCGCGGGTACGTTATTATCATAAACGAAAGGAAATGCAACCTCCGTCTCGGCGTTATTGTCAAACATCGCAGACATTTGAGCAATCGCTGCGAAAAATGGCACCGCGAGCAGAGACGGACGAGGAGTTCTGCTATCGCCGTCTGCTCTTGTCGTCTGCTTCTGCACGGACGCTGAACCGAGTTCGGAGCCGGTGCAAGTTGGTTGGTTAATACGTTTATTGAATATCTGCCTTCTGGCTGGAGGGCCTCAAGATTTTGAGGAACTGGGTCTGAACTCGTTCAGAACTGGGATGAATCGAACGCGCAAGTGCAGCGGTCGTGCAACTTCCGGTTGAATCGAATGCACCAGTCCCTGCGCTGCCGAACTAGTTCAGCCAGTTCAGGCGAATCGAACAGACCTAAATTGACTGATCCGATTTGGGCGAGGAGTGGGTGGACGTAGTTTAATATCGTTGGCACAGCATCACACCTCAGCTTACAAGCCTTCTGTCCGCTGAGAGCTCAGCTCGTAGCTTTCTTCTGTGAGATGATTGCTGCATAAGCGGGATCTCGATCTGGACGGGAACCCAGTCCCTACGCACGACGGCGATCCACTTTGCTCGTCACTGCACGTCTCGTGGAAAAGTGTGGAACGTCATGTCTTGGCTCGCATGTGCTGCCCGGTGGTTGTGGCACCCAACCGCGCAACAAAAATCTCACCCAACCACGAAACAAGTCGCGCACAACAACAAAAACGAAGCACGCTGAGGCGTTCACTCGCAGGCAAACAACGAGACAAAAATGCTCGCTTTGTGTTTTGTGACGTAAGAGCTTCAATGTTGCCAACGAAAGCAGCGTTTACGCCAGAATGCGATTGGAGCAGTATAAATTCAATTACTCACGCAGAGCGGCATATAAAATTCGGATATTGCACGTACGATGCTTTTCGAGGCAATAACAATGATATTCAATTGTTTTCTCGAATACAAAATTTGACCGAACAATCCCTTTAAGTATAGGCTCGGTGTAAACAGTAGATACAAAATGTTGACCATTGGTACCGCTGGCCGTCACCGACTTGTTACGCTTGGTCTGTTTTCGCTTCTGATTTTCGGTATCGACGTCGATTATCGCCGCTACCTGCTACACTTTTGCAGCACGAGCGACGTTGCGACCGAAAATAGCTAGAAGAATCTCATCATGGTTTTGGCGTCCATTCTGCGGCGTTCGTGCGAATGAATCGCCGCACGTCAAATTATTTACGCAAAGTTTAGCGGCGTAACGAGCCTTGATAATTTCGCTCAGGCGATTAAAGTGGTAAGACATTGCGATGAGGAAGTAGAATCGACAGTTCCAATGCGAAAAAGAGTATGCAGACTCACACAGGCGCCGACAACGTGACTCCAACGGTCTGTGGACGCGGGACGCGGTGCTTTTTGCCCGTACTTCATTGCGCATGCGTTCGGACTGTCGTCTGCTCTTTCAAACTTGTCTGCTTTTTGTCGTCAGCTCGTTCAAACGACAGCAACCCGGAAACCAAACGTTGACCCGGTAATTGCGATAAGAACTAAGTGCAAGCATCAAAACATTTTTGAAGGTTGGTTAGGGTAAGTAGGCTAAGTGTAAACAGATACAAGACGATGTTGATCATTATCAGTGGCCATCACCGACTTGTAATGCCCGATTATACTTGCGGTTTTCAGTATCGACGTGCACCATCTCAGCTACGGTCCATGCTTTTGCAGCCCGAGCGACGTCGCGACTGAAAATAGCGGGCAGGATCTCATCGTGGCAGTCAGGCTTTAGCGCCCATTCTGTGGCGTCCACGTGAAATGAATCGCCGCACATCACATTATTAACTCAAAGTTTTGCCTCGTTAGTTTTACTGAAGCCGCTCAAGTAGTCAGACATTGTTAGGAGGACAAAGAATCAACAATTCCAACGCTAAAAAGAGCGACTCCCACCGACGCCGACAACAACGCAATCCAATTGTTTGTTTATGGGCGACGGCGGGCTTCTTGCCCACCATCCACCACGCATGCGCGGCGCCGGTGGCGTCCGCTAGGGGCGCTCCGGTTTGTTTGTAAACATGAGTTGGTGTATAGGGCTACCCAAGGGCCCCCTCTTGAATTCAGAAGGCATTATTCGAGAGTTCGTGTTCTACCGGCTCAATGCAATTGTTAAAACAATTTTATGCGTTTATCTTTCTTTTCTTTTTCTTTTTTAAATCGTTGTTAGAAATTATGAATATGAGGATATCTTGTACATTAAAAATAAAATCTCGTCATGTCTTCTTAGCGGCAAAACTAAGTCGAAGGTATATTTGTTCTCAAATCCAAGCAACGACTTGAAAATGCCCCAAAAAGTAACCCACGGAATGGCTATTAGCAGATTTCGATGCCAAATAGAAGCAAATAACCCAATATGACTATTCGTAACCCACTCAACTAACCTTGTCACGACGCACACAAAGGGATGCAAAAAAAAAATCCAGACCAAATTTATTTTGTTCACAATGGTCTCGGAGAGCTAGAGTTGCGCACCAATATGAACCTTAGAGGCTACGGTTGGATTCGGCCATCTTTCTGACGGGTCGTACAATTTTGTCCTGCATGTGGCTTCTGTTGCGAGATAAAAAAAAAAAGAAGGAAAGAGAGAGAGAGAGAGGAACTGATCGCGGCCTACAACCCATCCATCGGCCCCGATAGGCCTCCTGCATTACCCAGGGGGTGCTGCGAAAAGGGACTTGTTAGGACTTGTTTTGGGTAGTACAAATTTTAGCGTTTTAAACTGTCACGCATGCCGAAGCGTGCCTGCTCTGGTGCGGAGAGCGAGATCGCGAGGAAAATACAAAGAAACAACAAAAATTCGAACGCCGTCGAAGCTAAGACGCTAAGAGCGAGCCAAGAGATTCAGTTTCACGCGTTCTAAAGTAGACATGCAAGTGAAAACAAAATGAAAGCGTCGCAACACAGGTGTTCTGACGTCACCACCCAGAGATAAGAGACGCGTGCCCTAGCGGTGGTGTCATGAATTTGGCATTTTCGATTGTCTTGCAACGTTGAGTCAGGCCCATTTCTGGCGTCCAAAGGTGTTTTTTCGTTCTTCAGCACCACACAGAATTAAAAAAGCTCAACCAACGTGCCATAAGTAGTGCGAGGCTCAAACAGGTGAGCTTGTACTACCCAAAATGAGGGCGCTACAGTTTGTTCAAAGGTTCAGCGCAGGAGGCCTATAGCGCTCTTTGGACGAGCGCTCTGGTTAAGCCCTCCACTTGGGGCTCTCGCGTCGTGCGCTGTCGAGGAGCTCTTCCCTCCTCTACCCCGTTGTCTCCCTCAAACCAGAGCGAACAGGAGCGCCGACTGGTCCCCTGCTCTGTTTCGAGTTCGAACGCCCGACGCCGGCGTTAAGCGTTCCAACGCGCTCGAAGAGCGAGTAGAAGACCATGGCAGCTATAGCTTTGCGCCTGCGGACTAATGCCAATGGGCCTTTTCCAAATACCGACGGCACCAGGTGGTGGCTGCACGAACTAAAAATCGAGGAAGTGACCTACCTGCACTACCAATCGATAATGGGAGCTACGCTACCAGTTTCTTCGCTCTCTGAGCTGCGTCGCGTGCCCAACGCGACTTTAAAGAGGGGAATCCGTGGCATCCACCCAAACGTCGTGATTTTCTTTCTGTCCGCTTTCTTTTTTTGTGTGACACAATTATATATATGCTGCAATTACGTGCTCTACTTGTCGATCTACGGCCTGATTCCGAATTTCCTCGATTTTTCGTGCAGACTTCCACCGCTTGGCATCGGGCGCTCGCGCGTGCGCAGAACGCTTCTCGGAAAAGGTCCATTAGAGCTCGGCGCTCTGACTTCCACGCGCGTTCTACTAACCTCCTCTTCCTCAGTCTCTCTACGTAGAGGAGGTATTCACTGGATGCCATATTTGTGGGTGCTGTTTAGAGCGCATGCCCAGAACGAGCTCACATTAATAGTCTGCTAAGACCGGCAACTTTGATGGTGCTAAATGCACGCTCCAAAAGGATTGCGGAAGCTCGCCGTCAGCACGCGCTCAGCAGCCGCGCACATAGATATAGCCGCAAGTGAATACTCCCTAAATGGACCCTTTTCCAGTAAGCGTCTGCGCACGCGCACACCCTTTTCCCTTGACCTTGACCGCCCTTTCGCCATTCTTGGGGGGCACTGTTTTCTTGCGACACTAATCTGTTCCCATGGGAGAAGGCGAGTCCGGTTGCCCTCCATCTGTAGTAGGCGGCGAAACCGTCATGAGGCACTCCTTAAGGGGTATTCACACGAGGGAGAAATCCCGGGGATTTCTCCCCGACACGCGCACATCACGAGATGAAAACGCGAGGCTTTTGCACATCGCAAAGCCTGACGTTTTCGTCGTGGGATGCGCGTGCCGGGGAGAAATCCCCGGGATTTCTCCCTCGTGTGAATACCCCTTTACTGAAAAAAGGTCCATTGGGGTTGTGTGGTATGTTTATACAGCCTAGAACTTGGTCTGCCTCACAGGGGCGACGAGTCTCCCAGCTCTAGATGAGCAATTTAGCCAGTGCAGTAGAACCGCTAGCCTGGGGTCTTTAACGTGCAGCACGCAGTAGTGATACACGACCGCACGCCGGTACGATGCTCATCCAGATCGAAACGGGCAGGGGTGGGGATTGAACCCAGGATCCCTAGGTTCTGCAGCGCGAGCTTTCGCGCCACGTGCTCCGAGCTGGTGTGCGCTAGCCCACTCGGCCACCAATCCCCTCTGAATACTCCCTATATACTTCGTCTCACCTTAGTATGGACTATTGTTAGCCGCGCGTGCTAAAACCGCGAGCTAGTCGCTTTGAATGAAGCGGCGGCGGCTGCACGAGCGCTCGTGTAGCAAGTGCTCTGGTCAAGGCAGTCAAGGCTGGCCGCTCGCGCTAGCACAGCCTTTGCGGTTAGTCCATGCTAGGGTGAGACGAAGTATAGTTATAGACGCTTTACACAAGCGCCAAATTGCAGCCGCCATTGCTGACCTTCTCTTGTCTTACCGAGATGCCGAGCAACTGAAACGGTAGGTCACGATCCTCTACAAAGGCCGATGCTTTAGAAAAGGACACAGTTGAATCTAATGTGGCAATAACCTGGCCTGCTATGGTAATGGTGAAGAGAAATAAACGGAATAGGAGGAAACAAAGACTGAAGGTCAGTTATGGCGGCGTCCATGCACAGCTGCTGCAAAGCGTCTATAGTGTACGTTTTTAGAGCGCAGCTCTTAAGCGGGTTTCACATGAAGCGATTTTGGCCCTAGAGCGGCGCGATTTCTGCCGTCGCGGCGCTCGTGCCGCAGAATTGCTGGTGCTGGCCAGAGCGCCGCGACGGCAGAAATCGCGCAGCTCTAGGGCCAAAACCGCTGCATGTGAACTAGGCTTTAGGCGCCCGTTTCCGGCTTGAGCGGCGTCGGCGTCGCTCGTGACCCTCGTGAGGCGACGGCGACGCCGCTCGGAGGGAGGAGGGATATACCTTCCCCTCAGTACCTTTCCCTTCTCCTCCTCAAGAGCAGCGCTCTAATCCGGCGTTACAGAAAGTTGCAAACGGCTCTTACTTTTTATTTAGGTGTTTATCGCCTTCGTAACCGGTGCGTACTTTTCTCGTTTGTTTTTATTAATATAGAGTACTTGTTATCAATACCTGGTCTCGCTCGTGTGAGACCGAAGCGGGAGGGATGACAAGGTCGATTAGTCAACCCTCCTGCTTTGTGTCCGATTTAACTCGTTTATTTTTTATGTCTCCGTGCAGTGTATGCTAACTGAAAAAATAAACTTCAAAACGTCGTGGTTCAAAATATTTTATGTGTATTTTAGGGTTTTTTTTAATTTTTGTTCGTGTAAGTTTGAAGTGTTACAACAACCAAACAAAGCAAAAAGTTCGAGAAAAAAAATCAGCGGTCAATTGTTCACATTTTTCTGTCAATAGGTGTCCCTATCTATATATTGGCGACGTGCGTGACCGAAAGCGTCGCTGTGGTCGGCCTTCCACGATTGGCCCAAAAGCTGACTATGACGTCGGAAAGGGTATACCATCGACGGAAATAAGAGGAATGAAAGAACTTTAGTTTCGACGGTGTTGGCAGTGTTGCTTTGAGAGCGCAATGATTTCAGGCTTCCACCATGCTATTTACAAACACCATCGAACTTGTTGTTCACAAGGTAATGACGTCACCAGGGGGAACCATAGGAGGGCGCCACCAAAACATCTCGCCGCTAATAGCCAACAGCATTCAAAGTTTTTGTTATACAAGCTTCACCATGTTGTTTCAATTGAGCAATGTAGTACAGTAAAATTTTGAGAGGCGGTCAGCTTTCACGATCTGTCGAACGATGGTATGGCTTCATGGTTTCATGCCTTTGTTTTACTGGTGACGCCATGGAGCGGCAAGTTTGTTACCACCCCCAGAGTGCAAAAACATGGCGGGATTTGGTGCTGTCATGCAAACAGAGCCGTTTATACTGAGAGAGTTTGGCCGATGGGCGGAGCTTGTTGGCCGCTAGAACAAGCGGATTTCGCGATAACACAATATGGCGTTACTTCTTTGTCTTGTTCATTCCTGAGAAATCGCGTAGAGTTCCTATGAGTCAGATCCACAATATGGCGGACGGAAGTAGTCATCCCCCGGTTGTCAGACTACGCTGCTGTGGTTGTCAGACTGTCAAAATCTCCTTAAGAAGGCCAAACTCTCTCAGTATAAACGGCTCTGCATGCAAATAGTGTCAAGCGCCACCTGGTTAATCCCGGAAATTCGCTGAAACGGTGATATATATATATATATATATATATATATATATATATATATATATCCTTCTTCTGTCCTAGTTTCGGTTTGAATTCATTGTGGTAGACTTTCATATATCATGTGTTTGCTCATGCTCTCTGTTGCCCGCGTAATTTTGGGCACGATAATTTCGAAGAAACTTCACAGGTCGTTCTTTCCGGTGCACGCGGATGTAGAGAATTATTTAATAAAGCACGACAACGCTGAGTCAGTAATCCGAATATCGGGACACTTTAGGGGTTGGGAAGAACCGTGATGCATTTGGAGTTCAGTGGCATACCTAGTATATGTATAGATATATTTAGGCTCGGTCGCCAACACCGCTTTATCAACGACAACAGAATGTTCCCAATTGTTCGATTAGGGTCACGTGGTTTATGGGCCGCGTTTGCAATAGGAACTGCGAAGAGGTGGCAAAAGCGTCGATCGTCTGCAACCGTTTCCGCCTTTCCACCCGCTTTCCTCCTCGCCACGCGAAACCTCCTCGCCACGCGAAAGTGCGCATGCGCGCCGCATGCGCACTTGCGACCAATCGTCCCAGAAGGCGTCCGCCATTAAATTGCAAACGCTACCCGCGGTTCCAGTTTCTCCTTCCCTTAAAGGGCCCATGAAACGAATTTTGGACTGGCATAAATCAATTTATAATGGGATTTTACTAATAGCACATTGTTCAGTGGGCCAAAAGAAAAAAAGTAGAAAGTCAAAAGCCTGACTTCCGGTGCAAAAATTTGAAAACACAGCGGACTATTTCGTACCTCCTTCCCTTCCTAAGCTCTCTGCCTTTTCATTGTGATGCATCCGCGGTTCCCGCAGCGCGTCAGCGGGCCCCCCGCAGCGCGTACCCGTTCACCCACAGCGCGTCACCGGGCTCCCCGCAGCGCATCACCGGGCCCTTGCAGCGTGTCACCGGGCTCCCGCTACGCGTTACTGTCCAAACAGGGTACAACAAAACTCACGACTCCGGCAAATCGTGCCGCGCTCTGCCGCGATCCGCTTCCGGCCGTCGGAGGGAAATTTCCCTCCGTCAATTCTTCCCGGGGGGAAACTTCCCTCCGTCAAATCTCCCCCTCGCTTCCTCCACGGCGGCCTTGCTCTGCTCATCACGTGGGTCCGGAGAGCCACTCACACGCTCTGTTGGCTGTCGGTCAATCGCTCAAGGCCTCCGCTCACAATACGGAACCGCGTCGGACGCCATCACGACGAAAGTGAATCTCGACAAAGAAAGCAGATCCGAGGCGGGCGAAACGCACCCTTGGACGCAGGAATGTCCCAAATCCACCCGAAGCCGGACCCCCTTGGCCTTCGAGCCGAGGCGACAACCGTACGCGAGGTCGTTGGCGAGGTGAGCCAGACACAGGTGGCGTGTGACGTCAGAGAAAAGTGGAGGAGGCGAGGAGAGCAGTCGTGATCGTGAAAATTTTCACGACTCCTGCAAAAATTTTTACGACTCCGACAAATCGTAAAAATAAAAGCGACCGCTTCGATTTTCACGATTTGTCGAAGTCGTGCGTTTTGTAGTGTCCTGTTTGGACACCCCTTTACCGGGCCCAAACGCACGTCACACGACACCGGACCTCACTTATTCCCTTCACCCCTAAGCTGACATTGTGGTGGAAGCTACGCGCTTGCCGGACCAATCAGCAGCCTCCCTTTCATCACCTGACTTCATTCTCTGCTTGTGGGTATATGCGAGAAAGCGTGATCACGTGGCAAAAGTGTGGCTGGCCCAACGAGCACGTAGCTTCCACAGCACTGTCAGCTTCGGGATGAACGGGGAATGGAAATCAACTTTTGTCTGAGTTTTGAGCAATGGGCTATATTTCTGGGGGGACAACGGCTGTGTCCGGTTACACAAACGAGAGGCAGAGCACGAGGGGACTCCACCCTTTCCGTCTTCTTGAACTGTTTGGTAGAATGCGTGATTTATGAGTTGAGGAAGAAAGCTAAAACAGAAAAAAGTTGGAAAAGCGTTTCATGATTCCTTTAAATCGGTGCTCTCTATGGAGGATATCCGACCGTTGCGCCCCTAGTGGCAAGTTGAGATCTAAACTCATGAGGACAACAACATTCAGCATTTCTTGGTGTTTCCGACGTAGCACTCGGCTGACGTAGCCAGACGCTGCGTCAGCGTTCAGCTTTGGCTAGTTTCAAATAAAGGAAACGGAATTCTACTCGAGTCCAAGCGAAACGTTTAAGCGGCGCTCGTGTCCAGGCTGTGCCCAGGGATTCGATCAAGGAAGATGACGTAACAAATTCAGCCCGCAGGCTTTGTGTTGAGCAATGGAAATTTCAAACTGTAGCTCCTTTTCTGCGCAAAAGAAAAAAAATGTATATTAGTTCGTCGTTTGCTTTCCACCAAGCGCTTCCGATAGACCTTTTCATCGCTTATCACCCGGGCGAAAACTGCTGAGTCACTGAGCTGTGGACGCATACGCAGTGCTTAATATGCCGCACAGCAGATAAACACTGCATGCTCAGAAGGCGTTCCACAGTTCAGCCGACAAAGATGGCAGCGCGCAGAAGGTGACTTTTGCTAAAGTCTATACGCTTATCGAGAGCTGGCGCCATTGGCACGACTGTAACTCAACTCAGCAGTCAGCGCAGTCGCAGAGTGTCGAGTAGCCTTACGGAGGTGCGCCGACTACCGAGTAAGTTTCAACGGAACCCTTTGAAAACCGTGACAACTCTGTGCGCCCGTGGCAACAGTGTGCGCGCTCTCCATAATGAACGAATGCTCTCTTTTTTTTTGGCTTGCTGGCTTTGCGAGAAAAAGCGGCATGTCAAATGTAACTAACGCGGTTCTCTTTCCCATCGCCGGCTTGGAAAATAGCCTCGCTAGCTAGCTTGCTCGGTATGAAACCTGAACACAAAGAACTCGCATCATGGTGTGTATGCGAGTCATTTTTGAAGTCCACAAAGTGTCTAGCCCACTAGACTCGCGTAGAAAAGATGCCCCAAGGGGAACTTAAAGCGGTGCTGTCCAAGTACTGCATGGTAGCATAAAGTAACATGGTGCTAATGGATGTTTCAGTAACATAAAAATGAAAGCCGTTTACAACTCCCTGTAATGCCGAATTAGAGCGCAGCTCTTGAGGAGGAGGATGGGAGAATATGCATATTCTCCTCTCCCCTCCTCCTCTCCTGTTTCTCTCCCATTTAGCGTAAAATTTTCGCTACATTTCCCGCTAAATTGAGTGGAAAAAATTCCCCACTAAATTTAGCAGAGAAATATTTTCGCTAAAATTAGTGGGGAATTATTTCCATTAAATGTAGCCCGGAACTTTTTCACCTAAAGTTAGTCGCAAAGTTTTTCCGCTAAATTCATTAGGAATTTTGTTTTCGTTAAATTTAGCGGGAAAAAGTTTTTGCTAAATTTAGCGGGAAAATTTTAACGCTAAATTTAGCTGGAAAATTTTTCACGTAAGTTTAGCGGAAAACTTATTCCGCTAATTGTAGCGCGGAAACTTTTTCGCTAAAATTAGTGGAAAATTTTTTCTGCTATATTTAGCGAGCATATTTTCCCGCTAAATTTAGCGGGGAACTTTTTTCCCTGATTTCAGGGGGAAACTATTTCCCCTAACTTTAGCGGAAAAATTTTTCCGCCAAATATAGCGGGAAAAACTCCCTCCTTTTCTCTCGTGACGTCACGTGTGACGTCATCATGGGTAACGTGCCATAACGAAACGCGCGGTTACGCCGATGCCGACGGCGCCACCGATCGCGACGTCACTGAAGCCGGAAGCGGGCGCCTAAGATCTGCGCTTTAAAAAGATTTTCGAAAAACGCGTATGCGGGGTGGAATTATCTCTTTGAGCGCAGCTCTTAAGCGCCGTTCACACTCTTGCGACCGAGCAAGACTGAGAGAGACCAGACCGGTTTCTGAGCCTCTTACGACTTCTTAGGACCGGATGCGATGCAGCGGAGCTGGTCCTAAGAGATCGCAAGAGGCTTAAAGGGGTAGTGAAACGAAATTTTAGCGCCGATCTTGTTGCATAAATATGGGCTAGGGACAGGCACCACCTCGGAAATATAAATATTGCGCTGTAAAACACAGGAGAACTAATTTTAAACATAATTAAACGATTTCAAATTCTCATCTGGTGGATGGGGGGAAGTTCTCGTGACATCACTTGTGCCAAAATAGCAGCGCCGTTCTGCGGCAATACGGCGTGCCGGCAGAATTCGCCTAGGCCTGAACGCGTTCGCAAAGTTTTGGCGGAGAAAGCCAAAGCGTAGTTGGCCACGGTGAGCTCGTTCTCGTTGCGGCTCTTTGCACGACACGGCCCGAGCATGCTTCTGGCCCTTCTGGCACGGCCGGTATTAGTTGCTGCGAGTCGCGAGCTGCAAGCCGACGTTAAAAAGGATATGTTTGAACTACGAGGGTGTCAGCAAGAGCGACGCAAATGCCAAATACCTGTTCACACTCGGAGCGGACACGCGCGTTTGATCGAAGTACTGGATTCTCTCTGTTAGACCGCGTTTCGGTAAGCGCTTCTGGACCGATTTTTTACAATTGCAACTCGATACTGACATGACACTCGGCAAAGAAAGGTTAGACCGACATCGCGTAGTTCCCACGAACTGCTATAGCTCGACACTGACGTAGCGTCGAGTCAGAATAAAAATGGCATACTAATAATAGAGTGTACATACGAGTTGCCAAGGTAATCCGTATGGCGTTTATTTGAGCTCTATATCACACAAAACAAGGAGATAGAATCAATGAGAGTCCCTTTTCGACGACAGCGTTCGTCACCGCTGTCTCGGAAAACAAGGAGATCGAGATGACAAGGGGAAAATATTGACCTCTGAAATTTAGTTCAGGGATCAAACTACTCATCCGGTAAGGGTCCACAAGGGTCGCGCGGGCATATTCCATTCAGCAGGCCAGCCGGTCATGGACAGACGGTCTTGGCCAAGGACCGCCGGAGCAACGGTGCGCCGAGTCGATGTTGCTGCTAGGCCTACTATATTCTGCCGAGCTCGCTCGGTCGGCAGAATCGTGGTTGTTGTAGCTCTTCTCGTGTGTTTGTGGATCCTGCGTTCTTGATCGTCGTGGTCTGTTTTAAGTACTCCTTCCTTTTTTCTTGCTGGTTGAAGTCGGGACGCACGAGAAGAGCACGAAGAAAAATAAATATCCGTTGGTGGCCGATACCAAGTAACTGAGCGACGCTGTCGGCCTTGTTGATTTGATCGTAAAAAGTGTGTAAGACAGCTTCGGAGCTGTCGTAGGATTCTGTCGCAACCTGCGCAAAGGTTACGACAATTTCGTTTCGAGAGCACGGGTTTTCTCTCAAATTTGTCGTGCGCACTTTTTTTGTCGTGAATTCGCTTTGAGAATCCGGCCTCAGAGCTGGTTTTGTCAGTGCTGCCGTGGTTGCCGACTTGCCGTGGTCCCGTGGTGCAGCGTGCGTGCAGCCCTTGCACATCTCAAACGGCCACGTTGTCACAGGTCGTAAATCGTCGACGCGCCACCAAGTGGCAACGCTCGTAACCACAACATTCACGCCGTAGCCTTTCCCGACCGGCACAAGTGACGTCACGAATGCGCCCAATATCCCAAGACGCATCGCGCTCTCCGATGGCCGATTTTTGAGCGCGCGCCCAATCGGGCCCATCAGGGTGAAAAATATAGCCATCCGTTCAAAATACAAACGCGCGATTATGATTTATGAATATCATTGATCATATTGAACCTATTTCTGACCATAATAGGTGTATTTCAAGTTTTGCTTCAGTATCCCTTTAAAAACCGGTCTTGTCTATCTCGGTCGTACTCGGTTGCAAGAGTGTGAACGGGCCTTTAGGCTCCCGTTTCCGGCTTGAGGGGCCTCGCCGACGCCGTCGCCGTCGGCGTAACCCAGTCTTGGGTAAGTTGCTTTTAAAAAGTAATTCGTTACAGTTACAGTTACTTTCAGGAAAAAGTAGCGAAGTTACCGTTACAGTTACCGCAACAAAAGAGTAACTTGTTACAGTTACAGGTCCTTTTAAAAAGTAACGACGTGACTTTTCAGTTACTTTTCTAGAACACAAAAAATAGAAAAAAAAATAGAAAACGTCCCTCACCAAGTTGTATCGCATAAAATTAAACACTACCAGGGGTGGAACGCATGAAATGTACTTGGGAGCACAAACGGGAGCAGCTGAGGCTGTTGTTTTGGAGCAGGCTGGGAGCAGCTAAAACTACATTCTGGAGCAGGCTAGGAGCAGCTCAAGTCAGTTTTCATTGCACATCAGCGTGTGTCTTAGACGAGCACTGGAGCAATTTTAATTGCGCTTAGCAGCACAGATGAGCATGAGTGGTTAGGAACCTATGTAGATGGGATAACAGTGTAACAGGTGCAAAACCTTGGCCTTAGTGAGAAAAAAAAAAGCAAGTACCATATGTTTCTCCAGATAGCGTCCTTGATAATTTCTGAGTGGCTTTCAGCTGCTCAAAATGAAAACCAGCACTGTTTATAGCACGACCCACACGTGCTCGACGTAGTAATTACATGTGCGAACCATGTAACGTGCGTGAGCAATGGACGTGCAGTTGAGCGGAGGGACAGGGCAACAAATTTTGAGTTTATCCTATGGTACAACTCAATATCAAAGCATCATACTACGATTAACGGAGTTATTATATTCGAAGCGATGAGCCAGAGTAAGATTAAAGTAAGCGGTGCAAATCTGCCGCTCGCGTGAGAGCTGCTGGCCGGCAAATATTCGGATCGGACAGCGTTTAACTTCAATCAAATAACGATTTATCTTGCAGGAATGCGGTTCTAACTACTAACGATGAAGCACTAAAAGGAATCTTTCGCTAGTGTGTTTTCAACTGGCTGACGTCCGGAACCCGGGCCGCAGACCCTCAGGCTATCTGACGCTTAACGACTGGACCTCACCTCGGCCGACTTGCTTAACCGCTTATGGTTGAAGAATAACAATCCATTCGCAGGTGATGTAGCGTTTGGAATCCGACCCCCGAGTTTTTCGAGCGCAGCTCTTAGGCGCCCGTTTCCGGCTTGGGCGGCGTCGCCGTCGGCGTAACCAAGGTCACCCCAAGGTCACATGACCCCCCAAGGTCACGTGACCCCACAGTGTGACCCCCACGTGACCCTCAAGGTCACGTGACCCCCCCTCCCCCCGAGGTCACGTGACCCTCTCCCCACGAGGTCAGGTGACCCCAAGCATATTAAAGAATGAGGGGAGGAGGAGGAGGAGGAGGAGGAGGGGTCTACCCTCCCCTCAAAACCCTTCCCTCCTCCTCCTCAAGAGCTTCGCTCCGATTCGGCGTTACAGGGAGTTGTAAACGGCTTTCACTTTTTTCTCGTGCTCCCGACTCAGGATACACAGGAAAAATAAACAGAACAAAAAATTGCAAGGCCGACCAAGCTAAACGCGCTCATTGTTGCCAATCGAGTCATTAAAAACCGAAACCAAGACAAAATCAAATTATTTTGGCGCACGTTGTGCGATTTGGAGCACAATTGGGCGAAATTTTGGCTGTGGCGCAGTTTCCGCAAAATTGCGCAGGATGGCGCAGACAAAGACAAATCCGATGGCAAACCGAAATTTAAAAAGTTACCGAATCTCTGTGATTTTTTAGAAAGACGTAAAATGATTCGCGTGCCTTCTTCGTTCTGCAATTTGTTGATTTAGTGTTTTTCGATGATGCTGAGCAATTGTTTAATTGAAGCCATGCCCTTAAACACAATATTTAAAAAACCGTTCAGCCTTACCACTCTCGTGAAGAAGGAAGACCAGCGGAGCTGTGCTCGATACACAGCCGCAACGCGGATGCGCCCGTTTTCCACTTCTCGTCCGGCACGCCGCCGATCGTGGATACGTCTCTGGCGAACCAAAGTCGGTCGCACACGGCACACTTGACGCCAAACGGGTAATCCACGAACTCCCTCCGGAACCTGTCCGTTGCGCCCGGGAACTGTTCAGCCGGCGTGGAGGGCAGTCGTCGCAGGGCCTCGCGCTTGTGCTTGGCCTCCGTGGCACGATCGTCGTCCATGGCGTTGGTCCGCCGGCGCCCTTTACATCGCTGGTTCTGTTCTCGGTGGAGGCTTTTCAGGCGAGTGATGTGCTCTTCTTTGACAGGGGAATTTCTTGCGCTCGACGCAGTGGAAGTCGAGGCGACAGCGGCTTTGCAGCGGTCTTGGTTCCATTCGCGCTGCTGCGTATACGTCGCCGTTCCTTCCGCAGCCAGTCTTCTCTCCCCGAAAGTTCGCGCAGCCGATCCATCTTAAGACCAAACCAAAACTGATAAGAGCGTAGGATACAGCGCGCCAAGCAGGCGAGGACGAAGAAACACCCGTGACGAGCGCGGCACTTGTTAGGTTTGCTTCTTTTTGTCATAGTCTGTTTTTCGCGCTGTTTCCTACGATGAATTCCTACTAACGCGCCCAACTATCTATTCTTCTATGATAGCTGGAAAGGTTGCCGCCATATACCATCGACGGTGGCAACCAGACTGGTTGTGTGCTTGCCGCCACCGCTTATAGATGGCGGTTGCTGTCCAGGTAGGTTTGTGTCGACAGGCGTTTGATACCGGACACGATCCTGTGGAACATAGCCCTTAACAGCTCCGCTGTAAAAGTTAATTACGCAAAAATGATTAACAACCTAATTATTCCGAACTTTCATAATTTTCCTAAATAGGCCCCTGACCCAGGACCAAAACGGTACAAGCCTTTTTTTGGTACGATGCGTAGTTTTCACAATATCGAATTTGTCCACCTTTCGTGAAACACCCTGTGTACGTACTGCTTTCCGTCCGGTTCTTTCTTCAGTGCATCCGTACAGCGTGCAGACCGGGACACAGCAGTGTGTTGGCATCGTCACGGATGCTCTGGAGGGCAAAAACTGTTTTTAAAACAACAGATGAAGCGCCTAAAGCCCCATTGGCCCGCAGCGAGGTAGCGACCATGCTTTCTATCACCACGGCACGCAGCTGCTGACCTAGGTGTTGCCATGGCTACCACGCCGAGACACACTCTTGCTGGGTTCCCTGCAAAGGGTTTATCATTTTGTTATACTTTTTTTAAGATCCAAGCAACGTTTTACAATTTTACGGGGTACAATACTACCACTAAAATACACTTTGAGCAGTACGCAAACTCTCAATGTACAGGCGCCGATTTTCGCCGGTGCGTATAACAGCCAGCACTTCTGTTGATGCAGGTGTAGGCTTGATATCAAGCCCACAAAAACTGCAGCTGTTCGTTTTTTTTTTTTTTTAACTAAAACATTTAACACACAAGCATTCGGGGTCTAAGCAGGCGGCATTGAATATAACAAAGGCAGTTTCAGGTGAATTAAAACAAAGAGATAAAACAAAAACGCAGTTACACAGCTTGCCAAGAATGCACGGTTGCATTGTCAAGTCAGCTCAAGTTGAAATTGCCGCACTCTTGTATCCAGGCTTGAGAGTACAAATTTTTCGTGCCAAGGTTGACTGGATCACAAGGCGTAGGTCCGTGTCTATGGTATACAAAGGAAAACAAGACAAGGTAGGTGCAGACTTATATTGGTCCCTCTTTTGTGACTTACATCTGCACACGATGCATGACTGAGTTGTTGGCAAGCTATAGGTCAAGGGCTGTCCGGACACGTTTTCTACAGTTCACAGCATTTTCTGCACCGAAACCGAGGTTTCCTTTCCATCTCGGTCTACATAACGGTGTAACATAATAAATACTCTTCACGTGGGGACAGCGCGCTCCTCGTGCAGTCCCGATAAAGTTCGCTTTTCACTCTCTCTCTCCTTCTCTCTTTAACTATGGTTTCAAGCGGCGCCGGCAGATGACTCGTCGACCCGTGGGCACGAGAAAGACGGCTCGTGCCGCCTCATGCTCCACACGCGCAGAGCTCCAGCGAGATTGTCGCACGTGCAGAAAGCCCACGGTGTACCGGGGTGTCATGGCAACGAGATAATTTTTTTCGCTCTCACACAATTTCGCCGTTTGGCCGCCGGCGACACTGCCAGGCGCGGGCACAGTGGCCGCGGAATAATGCAGCCTTTCGGATGCCCGTCGAACAAACACTATCTGATTCCTCGCGCCATTCATTCAGCCCCGCCGTGTCCTCACCTAAAGAGTGTATCTTACACCGTAACGTTGACCGACCCAAATGATGTTCCGCCGACATCGGCCACATCACAGTAATACTGGCCAGATCTTTACGATTCAGCGCCAATATTGGCAGTATCAAAATGATATTGGCCCGATTTCTCCAATCCGACGCCAATATTAGCGCAATACTGTGTGCTGCCAGGGGTGAGGGCTGGTACCATGTATCGTCTTCTTCGTCTTTTGAACCCGGTACAAGGAGCCGCAGCTTCGTTGACACTGCGACGAGGCCCCTTTGTATTACTACTGCATTCTGCAGCTGCAGTGGGATATAGAGCTGTATAGTCTCAGCTTGCACTCCCAAACCTGCGTGCAAGTGCAGGGTTGTTTTTTTGCGCACAAAATGCCCGCTCGTCGGTGGGCTGTCTACGAATATTCGCAACAATGCTCAGTTTCGCTATAAACCCGACCACACTCGACACTATCAAGCATGCGCCAAAAAGAGCACCGTCACGTCGCTCGTCGTTTTCGTGCGATTTTTTTTCTTTATCAACGGCTGAACCAATCACGCAGAGACAAAAGAGCAGGTAGCAGCGCATTCACTCTTGCGTGAGTGTTGACGTCAGAAAGACGCCGAGCTTTGATTGGCTCTGATTGACTCTGATTAGCTCAGATTGAAGGATGGTGGGTAGATCTCAAGGCAGTTTGCTTTGAGGTCTACCCACTATCCTTCAATCTGAGTCAATCAAAGCTTGGCGTCTTTCTGACGTCACCACAACCGGCCGCAAAGGAAGCAGACGAACTTGCGCCCTGTCGTGGTCGAGATAAGATTGATTGAACTACGTAGGTTTATTTTAGCATAGCAATACAGGTACGTGTGAGTCGTGCCGTGTCTGGTCGCCATCTGGTGGAGAGAAGGTCCGCGCGCGGAAGCGGCGGGCAGAGTCCAGGGTCACCCGGCGGCTGTGGCGATGATGATGATATCACGACATCTCCCCCACTTTGGAAGAACAACACTCACACTTCCCCAAAGCGGTCAGGTGGACGACTTAAGGGCCACCCACACTAGCGAGAAAACGCGCGTGGCACGCCGATCGCGGCAAGTAACAAAATGTCGCCGAAGCACAGTCAGCGCCACGAGCGCGTGCAGAGACGCGCCCTTTATCTTGCCGCTTAACCGATTTATCGGCGCGCCGCGCGCGTTTTCTCGCTAGTGTGGGTGGCCCTTTATACGTCCACTCCTAGTCACGGTACGTGCCACGGCTGGTTGCAGGTGTCCTCTTGTTCGCCGTGTAGTGCCGGTCGTCGTCTGCACCACGTAGGAACGGGGTTGAGGCGCTGGCCCTAGAATGTGGCCGTAAGACGCTGCTCCCGTCAGAATTCTGACTGCAGTTCCAGGTGGAAGGGTGTCGAGCTCACGTGTTCTGCGGCGCTCGTCATAGTGCTGGCGCATCTTTTCCTTGTATAGCGCGTTTCTGGAGCGAAAGTCTGTGGTGTCCCATCGAGGTTGGAGAGATTCTGGTTTTATTGGCACGTTTGTGCGCAGTCTTCGTCCCATGAATAACTCCGCTGGCACGTAACCTTCGATTCCCGGGGTCGCACGCTGGGCCAACAGTGCCTTGTGGATGTCTGTCGATTTTCCAAGGAGTTGCTTAGCCTAGGGTGCCTTCATGTGCGCTTTGCTTGGGGTGATGACATCTGGCCATTTTGTTTCAAACGCTTTTTTTTTATTTTTTGTTCTGAAGCGCGTGAAAGAGCGTGTCCCTGCACGTGCTCGTGGCGCTGACTGTGCTACGGCGACATTTTGTTTCCTGCGATTTCTTTGTATTTTGCCTGTGTGCGCGTGCTGTCGGCATCGGGTACTACAAACGATGGCATCACCCTAAACAGAAGGACATTGAGGCACCCTAGCTTAGCCGTTTGGACTGTCCTCTCGGCCTCCCCGTTGCTCTGCGGGTAGTACGGGCTTGACGTTGATTGGGTCACGCCCCATTCCTTCAGAAACACTGCGAATTAGCGTGAAGCGAATTGTGGTCCGTTGTTTGTTCGGAGAATTCTCGGTGCTCCATATCGTGCAAACATTGTGTCGAGGACGGCGATGATGTCCCCATGGTCGTCGTCCGCCTCAGAGGTTCCAGCTCGAAGAATCTTGAATAGTAATCGACAGCAATCAAGTAGTTAATACCTTCGTGGACGAAAAGGTCCATGCCGACGACTTCCCATGGGTAGTTTGGCAGTGGAGTCACCAAAAACGGAGGTTGACCTGGATTCCGGTGTTCTTGACAAACAGGACACTTCTGGACGAAGCTGTCGATGTGGAGCCCAATGCCTGGCCACCAGACTGATTCTCGTGCTCTGGCGCGGCATTTGGCCACACCCTGGTGACCTGTGTGAAGCTTCTCCCGGATTTCGAAGCGTAGGGCTTCCGGTATGACGAGCCGATTGCCCGTGAACAACAGTCCGTCTAGTACGGCTAGTTCTCCGGCGACTTCGTAAAACTGGCGGACTCCTTGAGGAGGCGTCATTTTATCCGGCCATGTCCGGAGGGTGTACTTGATTACCCTCTTCGTTACCGGGTCTGTCTGTAGCTCGTTCTTGATGCGATCGAGCATTTCTCGGGAGGCTGGAAGCTGTTCCAGCGTGAGGAGCTCGTACTTTCTGGTGTTGAGTTCCCTTATACGAGAGGCTGTGTCGGGTAAAGGTTTGCGTGAGAGCACGTTGGCTGTGTACATCGCTTTTCCCGGAACGTGACCTATGGTGTAGTCGTACTGGAACAGGCGCATTCGGAATCGCTGCAGCCGTGGGCTCAGCTCGTCGAGTCGCTTTGTTGTCATGAGGGGAACCTCCGGTTTGTGGTCTGTCTCGATGTGAAACTGCAGTCCTAAGATGTACATGCGGAAGTGATCACATGCCCATGTAATCGCGAGCGCTTCTTTTTCGATTTGAGCGTAGCGTTGCTCCGTCTCAGTGAGAGAGCGCGATGCATAGGCAATAAGCAGCCGCTTGCCGTCGGTCTCTTGCAGCAAGACCGCACCAATTCCGTAAGATGATGCGTCCGCTGAGACGATGAGACGCTCCTTCGGATTGTAGTGCGTCAGAACTGGCGCTTTGGCTAGAGCTTCTTTTACTGCTTCAAAGCTTCGCTGCTGGTCGGGTCCCTAGAGCCACGCAGCGTCTGCGCAGAGGAGATCCCGCATTGGCTTTGTTGTGTGTGCCAGGTGTGGCAAAAACTTGGCAAAGTGGTTTGCCATCCCCAAGAACGATCTCAGTTCTTTCACATCTGATGGTGGTGTGATCTGTGTGATCGCCTCGACTTTTTCAGGATCAGGCTTCACACCTTCGCCGGAAACGATGTGGCCTAGGAACTTGACCGTCTGCTGTAGGAAGGCGCACTTGTCGATGTTGAGTGTTATGCCGGCTTTGCTGAGTCGTTCGAAGACTTTAACTAGGTTCGCGTCGTGCTCAGACCGTGGTTTCCCCCAGACAATTATACCGTCTTGCAGGCAAGCTTGGCCTTCCACTCCCTCCAGGACTCTTAGCATTTCGCGCTGAAAAAACTCTGGTGCGGTCGAGATTCCGAAGGGAAGGCGAAGAAACTTGAAGCGTCCGAACGGCGTCAGACATGTTGTGTATTTCTGCGATTCCTCTGCCAAAGGTGCTTGCCAGTATCCAGCTCGAGCGTCGAGTTTGCTGAAGACTGTGCCACCGGAGAGCTTCGCCAGACATTCGTCTATACAGTGGGCATGATTACCCGCTCTCGGACGAGGTATTTGTTGAGCTCGGTGTAGTCAACGCAAATGCGCAGTTCGCCATTTGCTTTTTCTACGACGACCATTGGAGCGCACCACCCTGTGGCCTCGGTGACACGCTCTATAACTTGGAGCTTTAGCATCTTGGAAATCTCATTCTTCACGGGTGGTAGCATCACCAGTAGCACCCTTCTTGGGAACGTAAGAGCAAAGGGCTTCGCGTTTGGTCGAAGAACCACTTTGTACTCGGCGTTCATCTGTCCAAGCCCTGAAGCCAGCTGAGGGTACTTGGCAAGTAGTTCGGAGACGTCCTTTGTGCGGCTTGTCTCACCGGTGACGTTGAGGAGTTTTGGGAGAACTCCGAGAGATCGGATGGCGGGCCTTCCGAGGAGAGCTTCCTGTAGACCTTCAGCTACGAAAACATCCTCTTGAACTTGTTGACCGCCCCATTCCATAGAAGCTTGGAAGTGTCCAGCGGTCGAAAGCTTCTGATGACCAGGACCGAGAAGTGCTCTTTCTGGCTTTCGCAGAGGGCCCATCACTTCGCGATTGTAGTCGCGCGGCGCGATGGCAGTGACGTCGGCGCCCGTATCGACCTTGAATGTGATCGAGATGCCGTTCACTGACGGGGTGATTCTCCAAGCGTCATGAGCTGAAGCATCTTTAAGTTCGCCGAGGTACACCTCTTCAACTTCTGCTGTGCGGCGAGCTGGGCGAGCTGCTGTAGAAGTGCCTGGTCTCTCTTGATGTTTCGAAGACAGGCAAACAGAAGCGTAGTGGCCTTGTTTCCCGCACGACCTGCATAATTGAACGGATGCCGGACAGGTCGCCTTGGTGTGAACCGAAGCACTACCACACCATCTGCATGGCTGGCGGACACCTTCGTTGCCTTTTTTTTTTAGACAAGCCATCGGCGTTGTTTTCTTGCTCCAGTTTTTCTTGCTGCGTGCGGAGCTCAGTTCGTCAACGGCGGCGCCGTGTTGACCTTGCGTACCTCGCATTTCTTTGTGTTGTTGCTTCACCGCTTCGGAGTTCCGCGCGGCAGCCACCGCGGCCTCGAGGGTAAGCGCGGAGTCGAGTTGCAGCTTCTCGCTGAGAGCCGTATCGAGGAGGCCTACCACGAGTCGGTCCCGGATGAGCTCGTCTTTCAAGGCGCCATATTGGCATCTCTCTGCCAGCCTGAAGAGGTCGGTAATGAAACTTTCGACTGTCTCGTGACTTTCTTGCTTTCGGCGGTTGAACGTAGCGCGTTCGTATATAATGTTTCGCCGTGAAATAAAATGCTCTTCAAAGGCATTCTTCACGCAGTCGTAGTCGAGCTTTTGTTCGTCACTGAGCTTGAGAGAGGCTAAAACGTCCTCCGCTTCGCGTCCCATGGCGTACAGGAGAGTATTTACCTGAGCAGCGCTGTCTTGCTTGCTGAGTCCCGAGATGACTCGGTAGCGATCCCATCGCGTGATCCAGGGCTGCCAGTCGTCTGGACGGAGGAAGTCGAGCTTCTCTGGGCGAGCGACGACAAAGGGGTTGAAGGCTGGAGTTGGAGCCGTTGCTTCTGGTTGCTGCTCAGACTGGGCCATGGCATCAATTTGGATGAGTGGGGAATTGTAGCTGCTGAATTGCTACGCTAGCACCGCTGCCACCATGTCGTGGTCGAGATAAGATTGATTGAACTGCGTAGGTTTATTTTAGCATAGCAATACAGGTACGTGTGAGTCGTGCCGTGTCTGGTTGCGATCTGGTGGAGAGAGGGTCCGCGCGCGGAAGCGGCGGGCGGAGTCCAGGGTCACCCGGCGGCTGTGGCGATGATGATGACGGCGGTGGCGATGATGATATCACGACACCTCCCCCACTTTGGAAGAACAACACTCACACTTCCCCAAAGCGGTCAGGTGCGCCCGCAAAGCAAGCGCACAAAGACGACGTGCGCCGTGACGCGATTCACTTTCGGCGCTGCCTTATTCGTTCCTCCGATTAGTATAGACCGACTCAACTCATTGACGTCACGCCACTGCGGTGGCGCTGCTGTCAGTACTGCGCATGCGCATAGGCTTCACTCCTCACGAATCTGGTTTCTGCGCAAGCGCAGTGCCCACAGCTGGCGAAGGCAGAGCGGACTTTGTTTGTACACACTGTGTTGGTGTATAGCGCTGCCTCTGCGGTCAGATTTTTATCAGAGTGAAATGGGATTCAGCACACGATACTATAGCTGTGCATAGCTGTATGTGTATACGTTATGCCTATAGCGCTTTATGGGGAAAACAAGATGGCCGAAACGTAAACGGATGAGAAGTAGCCTTAATAAAGAGCCGCTTCTCGTCCGGCAATGGGTATATAAGTCTTCACGTAGTTACTGTAAATAAAGCCCCCATAAATTAAAGGCTCGACAAATTGCGATGCAATTTAGCGCAGAGGTATGATTAGATAGGGCATCCGCCAAACACTAATATTGAAATGCGAGTTTAAATTCGCAGTGTGTTGTTTGTTGCGGAAAAAATAGGGGATAAAATGAAAACCAATTTTATTATACGCCTCGGTTCTTTCTTCTTTTTTTTTGTAATAAACGTTACATAACTTACAGTTCATAGCTAACTTCCTTTTTTTCTTCTTCTTTCTTCTTCTTCTTCTTTCTTTCACCGATTCTGACGGAAATGAGCTAACGGAATCTCAGGCGTGTGATACTTTGAGCCGTGTTTTTTCTAGCATGTTCACGAAGGAAATAGTTCGATTGCCCACGCTGCCCTGTTCACATGAAATTGCCGATGAAATATCTAGGTTTGATGTCTCACCGGCTGGTATTGAAAAATTAATAAACAATCTCCCCTTCAATTCCGCCCCTGGTCCTGACGGAATCTCAACCAAACTTTTGAATCTAACAAATGAAGTGCCGTATGCTTTATTATTCAGTTTGTGTAATCAGCATCTTAATTCCGGCGATGTTCCAGCTGACTGGAAACACGCTAAAATAACTCCAGTGTTCAAAAATGGACCTAAGATGTGTTTAACAAATTACAGACCCATTTCCTTGACTAGTGTGGCTAGTAAATTGATTGAACATGTTGTATTTTAACAGATAATGAATCACCTTTCTTGCAATAATCTACTGTTTCTTACACCAGCACGGTTTCCGGCAGTCCATTTCATGTGAATCACAGCTCTTTGAATTAACTACTGACATTCATTGAAGCTTACAGGCCAGGACAGATACCCATGCCGTCTTCATCGATTTTTCCAACACGTTTAATAAAGTTCCCCCCATTGCCGGCTAATTCAAAAACGTTTCTCCTTCCGTATTGAGCAATGCGCTATAAAACGGGGGGAATCTTTTTAACATCTAGAACGCAGTATTTTTTTCTTCATAATCAGGCCTCTTCATCAATGGAAGTACGCTCAGGTGCAGGGAACCGTGCTGGGACCATTGTTATTTCCGCTTTATATTAATGATTTGCCCGATTGTATCAACTCAACTTTAAGATTGCTTGCTGATGACTGTGTTGTGTATGCTAGAATTACTAATATAGCAGATTGTATTTCTTCGCAAGATGACCTTTTTAGCATTAAGTCTTGGTGTCCGAAATTGCAGATGGAAATTAACGTTCACAAAACTAGGTTCATGGTATTCAGCAGTAAACAAGTCGCCTCTGTATTAAATTACACTTTATTTAACGCCTGCGTAGAAAAAGTTAGGAATTATAAATACCTAGAAGTTTTTTTAACCAGTAGTCTCTCTTGGGGGGGGGGGGGGGGGGGGGGGGCCGCTAAAGCTAACAAATCTCTTGGTTTTCTCCGTCGTGCTTTATATCTCGCATCTGAAGAAACTAAATTTGTAGCTTATAACGCCTTAATACGCCCCATTTTAGAGTATGCTTCTGCCATTTGGAACCCCCACCAAGTCTTCCTTGAAAAAAGAGTTAGAATCCATCCAAAATAAAGCTGCACGTTTCATCCTAAGGAATTATAACCACTCTGTAAGCGTTGCCTCTTTGAAATAAATGTTCTACCTTCCTCCTCTAAGAGAACGTAGAGCAGTATGCGAACTAAAACTAGTTCATAAACTTTTCTATCACTCTCCATCTCGTAAGTCTGTTTATTGCATACCTGCCCCTTTCATTTTTCGCCGACTTGACGGCTCCTGTAAACTTCACCTAGACATTCCCAGGACTAATATTTACAAGTTTTCACCCTTGCAGCTCGCCATTAAAAATTGGAACATGTTACGAGAAGCCGTTGTCACAATAAAAGGCACTCAAAAATTCGCCGAAGCTGTTATTCGTTACAATGATAGTCTATTGAATTCATTCTTCTTTTTTCTTTTCTAGCATAATTGTATTGTGTTTCTTGCCAATGTCCCCTCCCCCTTTGTAATACCCCTCGTGGGTCTTAAGAGGAACTAATAAATAAAATAAATGAAATTAAATGACTCGAGTAAGCTCGTAATTTGTATTCTCTCAAGTAATGAATGTGTACCTTTCACGGTCATCTCTAAGAGCTAACGGGTCATCGGGGTCCGCTTTGTAAAGCACGTGAATAATACCGGGTGTCTGCGAGAGAAAAGAAAACCGTGTCTTTTGGCCCGCGTAAAGAATCATACGTATCGCAGAAACCTGAAACTCCGTGAGAATATGATCCTAGTGGTGGTTATAGAACGCAGAAGTTTGAGAACATGACGTTACCTGGATCAAAAGATGAACAAAAAAGGTAACGATATCTTTATGAGCCGACGTCGACCTAAGCCTAATATAGTCAAAAGAAGAAATAACGTCTCAGGCGCCTAATAGAATTTGTTTCAGTGTAAAGAAAAAACCTGTCAGCAAGAAAGACAACAATATTTTCTTTCTTGTTACCTAGTGTTTTTTATTGATACAAATGCCACATTCGTCAGCAATGCCAGCTCCTTATTTGACGTTAGGCATAGGTGAACCTGGGCTCATTAAAAAAATATTGTACCGTATTTTTCGGACTATATTCTGCACCCGGTGCATAGTCCTCAAGCCGTGCGCAGTCCCCACTCAGTGCCCACTCCAAACGAAAAAAAAAAATGATTATACACAGCCCCCCTTCACAAATGCCTGTTGTATCATAGCTCACGAAAAAGTTTGTATTATGCATAACTGAACATCACTATTCTCCGTTATTCATAAAATCCTTTACGTATAGTCACAGTGAACGATCTAGAAAAAACACATTTTTTGTATAGTCCGCACTTGTAGATTGTCCGCATCGGGTAACTTTTCAACTTTTAAACATGTATAGTCCGAGGACTATAGTCAGGAAAATACGGGTATATGTTTTTAAACTTTCGCCTTCAAACACCACCGCTAGCGTCACATTCTCACGAAAGTTCAACTTTCTGCGATGAGTAGTTCATTTACGTGCACCGAAACACACGGTTCTCCTTCCTTTGCAAGCACCCGATATTAGAAGATACAAGTGGGGCTTTATTCTGCCTGAAATATTTTTCCGAATCACTAAAATCAGCTGGATAGCAATGAATAAAAGTGACTGCAGAAACCACTATTTTTGGTTGTCAATGAATTGCGATAGCATTCGTCATAAGCCTCGGGACGCAGCTCTCTGTGAATACGTCAGCGCGACTGAAGCGCGCCACTTGGAAATTGAGTGATTGCTTTGTCTCTGTGATATCATTTAGTCTTCTGTCTCTATATAATCGTTTAATGTTCAAGCTGTTTCACCACCATCATTGACCATGTACCGACGCCGTTCTCTAGGACGACGTCGAAAACGACGTCCTAGAGGACGACGTAAAAGTCGACGTCGAAAACGACCCCTAGGACGACCTCAAGGATGAAGTCGAAAACGATGTCTAGAGCGACCTCTAGGGTGGTCTCAAGGACGACCTCAACAACGACGTCTAGAATGACGTCGAAGACGACGTCCTAGGGGATGACGTTCAGGACGACCTCGAGGAAGACATCCGCATACTCGCGGCGCCTGTGTATGCGTATGCGTACGTCCTGTGTATGCGTGGGCGCCGCGCGTACGAACGGCGCATTCGAGGCCAGATAGCGTATCGCGAAAACCGGGTAAAGTAAAGAATGCTATCGCATTGGAGTAGCATCCTATGTAAGGCGTTATCGCATACTTTCGCTCGCAGAAGGTGACATGGCACTTCGAGACACATTTCGGCGCAGCAAGCGAGATACCAAAAGTGGCAGCACGAGCATTGAAGCTCAAAACCTGGTGGCAAACGGCGAAACGTTGAATGACGTCAAAACAAACCCCGGCTCGACCAATCAGGGCACGAGCCTCAAAAGGGAAGTGGGACTCCTTAGAACAACTGCGATTGTGATTGGGTGTTCTATTGGTAAGTGCGTCAGAATGATCTTCATTCAAGTTATTTTATAAAGTAGGATAGGAATCCCAACATACCAGGGCTGGTCACAAAATTTTGCATCTTAAGTTGTAACATTTTTATTCAGTGTTGGAACTGAAAAATGTTATGATTGAGATGAAATTTTCGAATATCTTTCTTTTCCGGGAGCACAAAACTCTTCAATATAGTGTCCACCAGCAGCGATGCTATTTCGCTATTGGTGCACCAGTCTCTGCGCAACTTCGTAGAAGAACGAAGGCGACTGTTGACACCACTAACAGGGTACTGCATCGGTAACCTTGTCATTGAACGAAAACCGTGTATTCTTCAGATGTTTCTTCGTCTCGAAAAACAGCAAGATGTCTGATAGCGCGGGGTCCGAAGGGGATGCAAAACATCTTGGAACTGAAGCTTGTCCAGCACGGGGTTGGTTTCGTCAACAGCCGCACTCATTCTTCTACGATGGCATGCAGAGACTATAGTGCACCGGTAAAGGAATTGCCGGTACACTAGTCTCTGAAACTTTATTGGAAAGTTATGCGCTCCCGGAGAAACAGGATATTCCAAATTTCATTTGAATGTAACATCGTTCAATTCCATCACAACAGAAAAAAAAAAAACGTTACAGTCTAGGAGGCAAAACTTATTGACCACACCTCGTACTTGCCTTGTACGAATATAATCATGCAACACATGTATCGATTAGGTAGCTCTTTTGTTTCACAAAGGTCAGATCGAGCTTGTAAAATGAGAGAATCAACAATCTTAAGAATAACTCACGCCTCTTGGCAGAAAACGGGGTTCGAGAATTCCACAGATTAAACAATGCACGCATTAGGAAGGAGAGGGAAGATGCGTCCTTGTTTTGATATAGAGCTTCCTTGGTCGAGGGAGTGCCCGCGCTGGCTTGAGCCCGTGTTCACGTATTTTCGTACTCGAATTTCGTGAACCGGCGATTTCCAGAAATGCTACATTCAACTCTAGTACTGGTGCTTTCAAATGCTGGTTTTTTCAAGCACAGTTGAAGAATGGAATAGCTGCCGAGTATTATTCTTTCAATGCTTTCAAGTGAATCGTCGTTGTTGTTCTTGTTGTGGTTGTCGTTGTGGTTGTTGTTGTTGTTGTTTTTGTTGCTGTTATTAAACAAAAGCGGTTAGTTGTTGTTATGAAACAAAAATGTTCCGTTTCACCTTCCTTCATTGTTCAGCTGCTTTCACCCGTAAAGTGGTTAATTCTTTCTTTCCTTTGTTATGACTTGTTTTCTATATAGTCGGTTTAAAGAACAGAACAGTTCAATACTGACGAAAACGATCCCTGGAGAAGGGGAGCAAGAGGGACAAAGGACAAACACAAATCTCCAAACACAGCAAACACGCTTCACCTAGCTGTGTTTGGAGATTTGTGTTTGTCCTTTGCCCCTCTTGTTACCCTTCTACAGGGATTATTTTCGTCATTCTTGTCCAGCTCGCTTGCACCGTTTTATTTAATTGCATTATAATCAGTTCAATATTGCTTGTATATTTGTGTGAATATATATGCACATTTGTATATTTATACCTTTAATACTTTCCTGAAATAATAATCCCCTGTGTGTTGTGACTTAAATTAACTCAATTGACAGTTCTCGTAAAGATTCTAGGAAAATATTTTTCAAGTTTTCTGCAAGCAGAAGCGTCAAAACTATTCGTGAGATGGGATGTGAAAATGGTGGGGGCTGGGGGCGACAGCGAGTTTTCGCCCCCTCCTTCGTAATATTATTTTATTTATTATTTACCAATACTATTATTCCTTACGAGGAATATAATAGGAGTCGCATACAAAAGCACTTCAAGAAAAGAGCTTCACTAAGAGTGTGGTCACACCTTACCATGATTTTAATACAAACACTAAACAAACAAGCATTCGTCAGTAGCACGTTCGGAGTGTTACATTTTAAAAGGACGTAGTATGTACAAAACGAAAAACAAAAACATCAGTTCCAGAAAGGCAGCAACAGTGATAGTGAAAATATTTATCACGTACACAAATGATAAGAGTTGGTTTATAAATGAAAAACAAACATTATCATAATTAACAATGTGCACAGGTAGTGAGTTGCAATCGGATGCAGTTCGTGGAAAGAAATATTATTTGTAAGTGTCGACTTGAGAGTGGCGTTCAATTATCGTTTTTGAACTTGTAAATCTAGTGCTAGTTCTGGTCGAAAACGTTATGTACTTGTCATTTAGTATTCTTGCTGACATTAAACTTTTTTGAAATAAGTAAATACGCCTCGCAAGTGGGCTCATTTTCGTCTTCTGCACATGAAAAAGGAAGTAGCGGTGACGTCAGAACGCCGAGCCCCGATTGGCTGATCGCGACCCCCTATCTGAGCGCCGACTGCTTCTTTGCAACGTCGTCTGCTCGCAACGTCGTCTGCGTCTGTCTTACCTTTCCTGCGACTTTCGGAAGGGCAGGTCTTTACGAGCGAGCTCGACTTCGCCTTTCAGAGAGGGCAGACGAAATAACTCGAGCGGTGCGTTGTTTTTGTCTAACAACTAGCCGACGCGCAACAAGGAGGGAAGTCAAAGGACTCACTGGCGAGGTGTCCCGAGGCGCCGAGGTTTGTTTGCTAAAAACCGAGAGTGAGCGTCCGCAAGTTCCCTCCCAAATACTTTTTCCCTTCTTTCGTGTGCGGCAAGACTCCTCACTCTTTAACGGCGTCGGTGGGTTGGCGCAGTTAACGTCGTCTGCTTTACGTCTCCTAGTGAAAGCGATGGCTGCTTTACCTTTCCTGCCTCTGTCGGAGATTCACCGCTTTTTCACCGGCGAGGGTCACCCCTGCCTCGGAAAACGAGGAGGTGACAAGAGAAAGAAATTGACCTCTTAATCTAGAATTGAGGTCAGCGATCAAAGTATAATACGGGAAGGGTTCACAAGGGTCGCGCGGGCATATTCCATCCAGCACGCCAGCCGGTCATGGGCAGACGGTCTTGGCCAAAAACCGTCGGAGCACCGCTGCGCCGAGTCGGAGTGCCTGCTAGGCCTATCTGCCGAGCTCGCTTGGTCGGGGTCAGTGGAATCGTGGCCGTTGGAGCATTTTTCGGGTGTTTGTGGATCCAGCGTTCTTGTTCGTTGTGGTTTATTTCAAGTACTTTTTACTTTTTTTCTTGCTGCTTGTAGTCCGGACGCGTGAGAAGAGCACGTACAAAAATAAACGTCCGTTGGTCGTCGCGCTCAAGTAACTGAGCGACGCTGTCGGCCATGCTGATTTGATCGTAAGAGGTGCGTAAGACAGCTTCGGAGCTGTCGTAGGATTCCGTCGTAACCTGCGCAAAACTTACTATAATTTCGTTTCGTGAATACGAATTTGTTCTCACGTTTTGTCTCACGCACATTTTTGGCGTAAGATCGTTTCGTGAATCTGGCCTCTGCACTTCCGAAAGTCGCAGGAAAGGTAAGACAGACGCAGACGACGTCGCGAGCAGACGACGTTGCAAAGGAGCAGACGACGCTCAGATAGGGGGTCGCGATCAGCCAACCAGGGCTCGGCGTTCTGACGTCACCGCTACCCCCTGCGCAAGAAGCAGACGAACTTGCCCTCCGCATAGCGACTGCCTCCCCCCCCCCCCCCCCCCCAATCCCCGCCCCTGTTCCGACGCCACTGCCTACAAGCTTCATTGCATTTTAGCGAGCTACGTCTGATCAGCACTAAACGGCGGTGTCATAAAGCAGCGGGCATGGGACTTTACATAGCTGTCAAATAGGGAAACGAGGCGCGTTCGGGGGCATTGAAAAATATGAGGTGTGTGAGTTTTGCGAGAGAGCTGGGAATGTCAGAGTGTGGTGACGAGATAACTTCAACCGGGCGTGCTGCACGACGGTGATCTGAGCAACATCCACCAGAGGAGGAGAGAGAGTGACAAGCGAACGACACTTCAGAACGTGAGGAGCTAAATTGACCGAGTTATTTTACCCAATGTGTTTAAGTCGTCAAGTCAACGACCGAGAAAAGGACGTCCGAACATCAGCAAAGCGATACCAGCAGCGTGCCAAAAAAAAAAATAACGTATAACAAAAAAAGAAACAGCATCAATCAAGATATAGAAGTCTTATTCATCCGGGCTTCTCTTCTTTTTGCACATTTCAGGTACCACCATATTCGTGGTGCCCAGCATCGTCTTCCGGAACGCGGGTTCTGTCGGAACTGCCCTCGTGATATGGCTGGTGACAGGGGCCTCAAATGTTCTCGGTGAGTGCGTGCGTCACCAGACGTGTACGCGTGACTGAGTTACTGAGTAACACTAAATACCCTTCGTTACTCGTTACTCACTCAAACACTCAAATATTCTAAGCTCGTTACTCGTCACAGCGGTTCAAAAGGAACGCCTTGCCTCAGCTTGAAAGTAACATGTTTTCTCGGCCGTTTTTGTAAAGTAATAGCCGTCTTCACCATGCCATAGCGTCTTGACCGTGCCATATAGTGCGTTCTGAAGCACAGTTTATAATACACAGTTTGCCCACTCTAGAGTAAGCCTGAGGTAATTGAAACACCTGGTGATGGGGCTAGTTTCTAAATATATTTAATTCAAAACAATTGTGAGTATGCAAAATTATTTGAAGGATACTAATTATAAACCTTTTTAAATAAGAAAAGGAAAGCATGGTTGTTTAGATAAAATATTTTATCACATTAAATCGCCCACCCATGTAGTACGTTGGAAGTAATCATTATTTTTGTTTATGTATTGTTGTTTTCGTTTACAAAATGGCAGCCCCCACGGAATTTTGGCTTTTCTGTTCGCTCTTACTGCGCCTTCGCCGTAATTTGCAAGAACAAACATTTAGTTTAATCACATAGTAAACGATTTATTATCACTGTGCGTGATCTTTTTTATAACCAGAAGGAACAAAGATGCACCGTAAGAAGTGCAACGTTGGTGGACAGGGAGATCGACGTCCTAAAGTTCTATTGCGAAAGGCATATCGAAAACACGAACAATTTGACACAAGGAAAAAAAACAACGTTCAAGCATTCCAACTCGGTAGCGTAGTATATAATGGCAAGAGTCGTACGGAGAATACGTAGACATACTGTCCACGTAGCGACATAAATTACGAACTATTCCCAATGGCATCGTGCACTCTCAGAACACAATTGTACTGGAGTGTGCACCTTTCCTGACGCAGAAAGCAAGATACAAAGGGTTTAAGGCAGCATCATGGAACATTGTAGTCGTTAATACAACTAGGTAGACTATGCAAAAGTATCTTTAAGCTCCTGTGGTTATTTGCAAAGGATAGAAATAAAGCTCGATCAATTATAATTATTTACACATATACGCTGAGAGGATGGAGTGACGATATTACATGCAGCACATGTTGAAAATCAACAAAGGCAAAGTACCGGTAAGGGCTTGTGCAACTTTGGCGACAGAATACAATTGAACTTGATGTTAATTTTCCAAGACAGGTTGGAATCTTGCAATTCCTTCACATGATGGTATTGAAGCTTGGGGGCCGACCTGCCCATCAAGCGACTACAACCGAACTGATTGCACATGTAAGGTCCCTTACCCGCCCATTTGTATGTTCGACCAAAACCGACTAACAACCACACTGGATTTGGCTACCACCTACCTGTATGCTTTGCACATGATGTCATATGGCACCGTACCAGCCACCATTGCTCCTTACTATGTTCCTGTGGCCGTATCTTCGGCAGCATACATTTCGCATCATTGAATTTGTCGTCTCAGCAACGCTTGCCGAGGTGTGAAATATATGCTGCAGCAGGTACGGCCACTGGAGCATGGCACGGAGCAAATCCGGTCGATACGACGTCAATGCAGGCCATGTATACCTGCAAACTTTTGCCGACTCCAAACCTCCCTAGCACCATCAAACTTGGTTCCATCGATCGAACTGATATGGGACTTGAAGAGAACTGCGAAACTGTATGCTCCTGACAGTGGTTGAAGGTGGACCGAGATTCACGACGATGCGCTGTGGAGACCAATTCTTTAATCCCCACCTGGGCCGCTTCTCCAAGCTAAATGCTTCGCAGGCCATCAAAACCTCAAGACCTCGGTAAGAAGGTAGTGACCTCTACCAACGTGACGACGACTTTGAGGAAAAACTACAATCCACGTTTGAATTTGAAAGGAATTTTAGCTTCGCGATCACGCACGCCCTTCTAAACTCGGCGTCAACTATTTTGGGCCACATTGTCAAGGCCAGCGTAGCTTTCTCATTGTCCCAACTCTTTCAACTAGTTGCTTCAGGGAATGCGAACGAGATGCGAGGGGAATCTTCGACCACATGCTCTGGCAGCAGCGTCCGGCTGGGGAGCACTGTGGAAGCTATGCTAGTCTTGACAAGGTTGCGCACTATAGTTGACGCCAAGTATAGGTGTAGAACAGGAGTGGGCGAACCGCGGCTCGCGCGCCTCTTGCGGCTCTTCGAGGGCCCAAGTGCGGCTTGCGGCTCCCTGGCACACATAACGAAATATCGCGCACAAAAAGACAAGAACAAAACACGTTTATCGTCTCTTTGTGCGCAATCTTTTATTATACTCGACGTTTACCAACTGGCCCACTTTACCACCTTACTCCTTTGTAAACCTAACCCTCCTTCCCCCTCTCCCTCTCAAGATCAAAAGGTTGCTTGTGTTTTACCAGCTTTGTGCCAAAATACAAATGGACAAGGTATTTGCATTATGAGCGGGGACGCAGATTAAAGAAACATGCTCAGCAATTGTCTTCTGAGTCGAATTCGCTGTTGCCACCAACTAAAAAGAAAATGTTTAGAAAAATGTTTTTAAAGTACCAAGTTTTTTTTTTCGGCTCGTAATTTAAAACAGTTTCTTTTTATGGCTCTTTGAATATGCTTTTCTGGTCACCCCTGGTGTTGAATATAATTCGAAATTGATTAGTCTCTTTCCAAAAAACAAAATTGCAATTAAATATACTTAACCAGTATTGATTTTATTTCCCCCAGCCATGTCCCTTGGGTTTTTGGAACCATGAGAACTGACATGATGATAACAACAGCAATTAATAATCAGACTAAGGGCGACCTGCACTTTAATGACTGGACTGACAATGACCAACCAGATGACAACCAAATCGCCGAATAAAGAGAATGTAGTTTGTTCTCGAAGTAGAAATCCGAATTTTATTGCGATGTCGTGCCCCAACGACCTTTTCTGGCGAAAGTGGCTGTGTTTTTACTGTTTGCAGTACTCGTACATTTAATATGTTTCTCGGCTCCTTTTGTTAATGTCCGGAGACGTGGAGGCAAACCCAGGACCACTAACCGATAGTGAGCAAATCACAAGTATTCTTGCAGCTGTCCAGAGAATCGAGGCTGCTCAGACAAATTTGCTGGCAACAGTCTCGTCATTGGAGAGCGGACAAAAGGCTACCGAGATATCTGTCCAACAATTGTTTTCAAGGATGAGTGCTGTAGAAACGAAGTTGGCTGATAGGAACTCTGCATCTCTAACCCTCCATGATGAAAATCTTCCTGTTGACCTAGCGAATATTCAGAAGCAGTGCGATGACAACGAAAATAGGCTTCAGAGGTCAAATCTGTAGTTCTTTGGCTGCCCAGATAACAGCACCGAAACATGGGGGCAGTCGGAACAAAAAATTATCGAGTTTTGTTCGAGCAAGCTGGGAATCCAGCTTGATCCCGCAAATTTAGAAAGATCACACCGCCTAGGGAAATTCGAGCCCCAGAAAGCTAGGCCAATAATAGTCAAGTTTGCCCGATTTAAAGACAAAGAGAGAATCCTGGCCTGTGGGTTCAAACTGAAAGGCACCCATTACGCTGTACGCGAAGATTTTTCTACATCTGTGCGAGTTGCCCGTGCCAAACTTTTTGAGTATGGTAGGAGTATGAACGTACCGTTTAAAGGGACACTGACACCCCCAAAAAAATGTTTTTCATTTTTTGCCAGGCGCTTCATTATGGTGTCGGAGGACTACCCAAATAATATTTTGCAACAGAGTAGCGTATTTTTTTAATAAAGCCAAAAGACGCAACTGCTCGAAACCGAAACCGAAACCCGACGGAGGTTGGAGAAGTGGAGAGAAGAGAGTGAGTGGCGGAAGTCACGTGGCTACACCCGACCGTGTTTTTTTTTTGTTTTTTTCTCCTTCCCGGTAGCAGACGACATGCGGCGTACGGGAACTGTTCGCCGTGGGATTCTTTTGCAGTTATGTATGTTCCGCTCGTTGTTCTGTACTCCAAGATGAGTTGTTTTGTATATTGAGGAGTTGGAGATGAGTAGTGAGTGCCCGTGGTGAATTTTGATCGGCTCCGAAAAGAATACACCCAAGATGTTGCGTGAAGAGCTGGCTCACATGTCCTGCGTCCGAAACAGAAGTGGCATTGTGCGACAGAGTTTCCGAAAGATCAACAGGATCGGGACCAATGGCTGGCTGCAATTCCTGTAGACCATTTACGGGCACCTCGGAAAGCGGACACTACCTGATTTATATGCGCCTTGCATTTTGTTGAGGTGGTTTGACACCTGCGAACATTGAGTTCGCAGGTGTCAAAAAGGAAATCCCATACCATTTAATTCAGCGACGTGTCGTCCACAACATTTGTTTCTTTTTTTTTTTTTTTTGTTTCTTCAGTGATAATTTTAAAAAGCGAAAAGAAATGTAAACATCAAAAAACATGAAAAAAAAAAAAAAAAAAGTTCCACGGGGGATCGAACCCGATCCTACGGCGTGTAAAGCGGACGTCTTTCCCACTAAGCTACTGGGGTATATCGGAACTAGGGGATCTCTTTCCTTAGTAATAATCCAGCCGATAAACTGTAAGTTGGAATGTTTGCTACCGATTTTCCTTTAGCAAAACCACTCCCGGGTCGAAGTCGGGATGCACCCCGCATTGGCGACATTCTCACCTTGTAAAGAAATCGTACGCGTGCATATTCAACTCGAAGTAGACACGTCGTGCTTGACGTTTGCGCGAGCGATGTCTTCAGCCACGAGAAGGGAGCGACGGCTCGGCGACGTCTTCGTGCAAATCGGCTTGGTGGTCGGGCGTGTCGTACGGGATGAAGACCAATTCTTTTGATCAGTCCCAAATTTCTCTTTTAAAGGCAGACAAAATTCTCCGGTACCGCGAACGACAGTTTTGAAATAGAGGTCCCACGCCCGTCGTCCGCTGCCATCGCGTCCCTGCGTCCCTGCGAGTCCCACGATACGCGAAACGACGCACGCACAGGATGCTTCCGGTTGTCTGTGAAACTTTTTTTTCAATCAACGTATTTGCAGCTTTTTAGAAGCCACAAAAAATGGGTTTCATATTTTTTTCTATTTTTAATATTGAGTGTGTGCCTTCAGTGACCCACGACTTTGATTAAATTTGGTGGTCGCATCGATACCTTAAAAAACGGCCCGTGACCGCGGAAAAGAGAGTGAGCGAGACTCGAACCGGCCAGTTCTTGATCGGCGCTTTTCGGGCGGAAAGAAACCGAATTTCGAGCCGCAAATTCTGTTCTGGGTAGTTGAGCTCTCATATGTCACGTACAACTAAAAACCTCGGCGAGCATAAATACCCTGTCAGTGTCCCTTTAAAGTGCGTTTTAACAAACTGCATGCGGACAACAAGCGTTTTATTTTTAACTCGGAATCTCAAACAGTTGTTGAATTTTCATAGCTACATGCTTCTGGCAAAAACAAAGCGTTACCGTCATCCCCTTATGCCGCCTTGCGCGATAAAAACAAAAGCCTTTCTGTTCTTTTCACTAATATTCGCAGCTTCATGCCAAAACGCGACGAGTTTCACAGTGTATTGGAAGACAGCTCATCAGATTTAGTCATTTTGACAGAAACTTGGTTAAACCCTGAAATCGAAGATAAGGAGCTTTTTCCGCGAATTAATGGCCAGAGGGGCGGCGGTGTGCTTATCGCAATAAAGAGTTTTATATCTTCTTTTGATATCTGTTTAGCGAACCATGACTTGGAATTTACTTGCATATGTGTTTGTACGCCATCAAATAAGGTCATTGTGGGCGTATGTTATAGGCCACCAAATTGTGCTTCATCATTTCATACTGATCTATGCTCTGTCTTACTTGATATACGAGATCGATTTCCAAAGGCTGATATCTACCTTTCTCTTCTCTTGTCGTTTGCGCTAATTTTATCTGATATGTTGTTATTTGGTGATTTTAATTTTCCACAAATCGATTGGTCAAACCTTTCATCCGTAGGTTCGGCCACATCCGCACACTTTCTAGACATGTGTCTTACTCTGAACCTTACACAGCTTGTTGATAAACCAACTCGTTTGGGAAATATTCTCGATTTAATACTAACTACGTCACCGGATCTTGTCAAGTGTATCCAGTACTGTGACGGGCTCAGTGATCACAGGCTGCTGCATGTTGATTTGTCACTCCCCACTCTCACCAAGCATCCCATTTCCAAAACTATTCACGATTATAACAAAGCTGATTATATCTCGATAAACCGCGAGTTGGCAATCTTCTTTGACAATTACGTCGTTCATTTTCATCTTAGATCTGTAGAAGAAAACTGGACATTATTTAAAACTAAAATGAATCATCTAGTAAAGATGTTTGTTCCTACAGTTCGTGTACGCACCGATTTAGGTAATCCATGGTTTACAAAAACCTTGCTTTCTTTGCGAAACAAGAAAAAAAGCCTTTTTGCAAAGGCCAAACGGTTAGATAACAGCCAGTCTTGGGATGTCTACAATTCTGCATTAAAAAACTACACCAGGAGCATAAAACAAGCCGAGAATAAATTCTTTTTTAATGACTTACTGTCCATTTTGAGGAGTAACCCGAGAAAGTTTTGGAATCTCTTTTCACCGAAGAACAACAACTCTGCCATCCAACTACGTACCGACAACGGCGATCCCATTCCAGAGAGAGACATTGCTACAGTGTTTAACGAATATTTTTCTTCCATTTTTACTAACGAGTGTTTGAACACTGTTCCCAGCCTCCCCGAGCAACCTTACGAAACCATGCCTCCAATCAGTGTAAGCGCAGCCGGTATTCAAGACCTCATTGCCAAATTAAAACTCTCATCGTCCGCCGGTTCCGACAACATCAATTCAAAAATTCTAAAAAATACTACCAGTATCTCAAGTGAGTTCTTAAAATTAATTATTGACCAGTCACTATCTGAAAGCTCCCTCCCTTCTGACTGGAAGGTTGGCAGGATCGTCCCAGTTTTCAAACTGGGAAGTCGCTGTTTGGTTTCAAACTATCGTCCTATATCTTTAACTTCAATCGCATCTAAACTTCTTGAGCATATACTATATTCGCAAATTATGAGTCACCTAACAACTAATTGATTTTTTTTTTCAAAAAGCAGCATGGATTTAGAAAGGGATTCTTCTGTGAGACGCAGCTTTGCGACTTCATCCATGACCTACATACTAATCTCGAGTGTCGGGCTCAGACTGACGCCATCTTTCTGGATTTTTCGAAAGCTTTTGATCATGTTCCCCATCAACGACTACTATCCAAACTGGCTTCACTACGTCTTGACCCGCTAATCTTCTCATGGATACGTGACTTTCTTTCTTACCGCGTGCAATACACCGTTACTAATTACCATGAGTCTGCCCTAACAAACGTTTCATCTGGTGTTCCTCAAGGGTCCGTACTGGGTCCCCTACTTTTTTTAATATTCATAAATGACCTTCCGGCCACCATTTTATCTAATATTCGCCTGTTTGCAGATGACTGTGTCGTATATAACAAAGTAACAAGTGTGCATGACAACATTCAACTTCAAGATGATTTAGTAAAAATTAATAAATGGTGCGAACAGTGGCTGATGCCGTTAAACAAATCTAAATGTAAACTAATCTGTTTCACTAGAAAAAAAACTGTTTTGTCCTACCAATATTACTTGGGCTCCGATTTAATTGAAACCGTTCCTTCGTACAAATATCTTGGTGTAAAATTAACATCAGACCTTTCATGGAATAATCACATTGAAGCCATCTCCACAGACACCTCCAGGACCCTGGGAGTACTCCGACGTAACCTTCGACCTGCTCCACCAACTGTCCGCAAACTGGCCTACGACACACTTATCCGACCTAAATTAGAATATGCTGCCTCCATCTGGAACCCCCATCAAGGCTACCTTATCAATCATCTGGAAGCAATTCAAAACAGGGCCACTCGTTTCATCCTCTCCACGTACGATAACTCCATCAGTGTCTCTTCCCTAAAAAGTCAACTCAACCTTTCTTCTTTGCAGCTTCGTAGGAACATCTCTCAGCTCTGCCTCCTTCACAAAATTTATTATGACTGTCTTGAACTTAAAACAGCATTATTATCACCTCCCGATCGAACATCATCTCGCCTCAACAATGACTGTACCATCAAAAGGATCTCTGGCTCAACAAACGCTTTCAACCGATCTTTTCTCCCACAAGCTATCAAAGACTGGAACAGCCTCCCATCCTCCATCGTCACCATCGTAGAACCAAACGCCTTTAAATCAAGTCTTCAATCGCACTTTTTATGTTGTTAACTGTTTACCAACCTTTTCCTGAATGTGTTATTTTTTGTCTGTTTTTCCAATGTATAATATGAATGATCCCCCTTCCCTTATGTAATGCCCTCACGGGCCCTTAAGGTTCAATAAATGAAATGAAATGAAATGAATACGAGAACATATTTAATGACGTCCTCCCTCGAAGCAACAGAGCATGTAACCGCACAGCGACTGAACCATGTCGGTCAGCCCGTCAGTTCCGTTGCCTCAATACCGCACACATGACATTTTACAGCAGCTTCCGCCGCCCGTTTTTGTGCATACGTGCTCATTGCAGGAATTACTGCTGACAAACCACTATCATGTACTTCCCGAGGTATAACAGTGACTGCGGCAATTAACAGAGCCAGGGCGTGCGTCAGACGCAGAAAAAGGGCTTGAAATGCTGTCTTGGCCAACCGGAAGCCGAAAAGGATCCCCTAGGCGGTGGTAGCGACATCAGTTTTAACCATTGGTACATAGTTTTAATAAGCGCGTAAGAGTTAAATGTAGTAATCCTTCCTGGATGAAATTAGTGTGCACGTGATGTTTCGATTATGTTAATGCAGAAAGGTGTGAATCCCGTGGCTGGTTTCGAGTTCCCGCGAAGCACTGACGCAGCACTCATGTGGAACACGTTTCGATCCGAGTACACTCTGAAATGCTAACGAAGCGGCCGCACATCATCTATGCATCATTTCTAAATTCCGAAAGGGGTCTATAGAGATCACAGGCACATCCATGGGAGCCAGCATTAAGCCGACGTCACACAAGACAGTCTGCAAACATCAGTCACCGCGATATCTGTAGTTCGAATGCCGCGTGCCAAGCTTTTCCTTGAACTCGTTGACAGACGATATTCGAAGCACGGATCTCGTGTTGACCTGGGTTTGAATCTGTTTGCAAACTGACTTGATGCATTAGCAGTCTGACTGCGGCTTTGGAGCCCAGCGAAGACACGTATCCTCATCTCATATGTAAAAAAGATGTGACTCAAAAACAAACAAAATGTAAAATTGTCCACATTAATATTTGCAGCTGGACTGTGCCACATGGAGTTGGCAACGTTGCTACCGGCGTCTGGTGGTGGCTATGCCTACGTGGTTGCCGGCAGCAAGTCCTTCGGGAGGTTTGGCGACGTCATCCCATTCATGTACGCCTGGAACTTCCTCATACTTGGCGATCCCCTGATCATGGCGCTCCAGGCACAAATTTTTGCAAGCTACATCCTTAGCATACCATACCCTGGCTGCCTCCCACCTTACGCGGCGAAACTGCTCCTGGCTCTAGCGTTTCTTCCATTAGCTTCGCGCACTTGATCAGTGAGACTGCAGTCACCGATAGCTTAAAAGAAATACGGCATGAATTTCTTCGAACACTCCGATCCGCCTTGACATCTGGTTGTCGGTGACACCAAACGTCAGAGTTTGCGTTAAATTGCGTAGTAAAGCGCTGGCCGCTCTCCCATGCCGTCTTGGTCGTGTCTCCATCTCCCCGCGGCAGTTTTTTTGCGATCAGAATCCGGAGTAAAGGTTTCTCACCCGCGGGAGTGTTTCTCGATCACAACCCGAAGTAAAAGTCTTGCACCCGCGGCAGTGTTTCTTGATCACAATCCGAAGTAAAAGTTTCGCAGCCGTGGCAGTGTTCTCGATCCCAATCCGGAGTGAAGGTTTCGCACATTGACATTCGAAAACTTGCCCGCGTCAACTGAAGCTCTGTGTTTGATCTGACGTCGTATGACCGCATGTTTTAGTTTGAGCTCGGGTCTGAAATCGTAACGCCCCCCCCCCCCCCCCCCCTTAAAGTTGTAGGCGGCAACGACGGCCACAAACCGCCATGTGTTCCGTTTATCAGTGCTGCATGGGATATGCCTCACAAAGCATTTGTTCCTTCGGCGGTCCAGAAATCACAACGGAACCACATTCACCGGTGTCGGTAATTCATAAAATCTATACATGGGAGGTTTTGTTTTCGGTACTCTCGTTACTACTCGCTACTCGGGTTGCTTTTCTCGTGTTGTCGTCTCGCGGCCGGTAGCGCATGTGCGTTTCCGTTTTCCTGGTAAAACAAACGTTAACTGTGGCTTCGACCGTTTTGTACAGCGATGTCCTCAGGTAAGCTGGCATTGACTAGAGACTAAAATTGGCTGCTACACACGCTGTCTGTGAGCAATGCTTCTGCTATAGAAACCGCACCGTAGCATCAGTGTCTGGCAGCACACATTGAAATGATCACACGATTATTTTTATTTGAAATGCGTTTTCAATGTGTGTGCGTGTGTTTTATTGGCTAATGACGCAGCCTCATTTGCTTCAGAGCGATATCAAGGTACCGTGACTCATTACGCCATGGGCTTTTTAAGCTATCGGTGACCGTAAATGCCCGTTCAAAACCTGCACTTTGTACAATTGTTGAGTAAACAAACAAAAAAGAACTGAACTTGATATCCAGTATAAAACATTAAAACAATCGTTCAATGCAAGGTACTAATTATGCCACTGTCTTCAGGTTTGGCCACGGCAGTCAACTGCTTCTCCATAAAGATATCTTCGAGAGTCCAGGGATTTCTATCAATAATTACTTCCACCATTCTCATCTCATTTATTATCACTGGATTCATCACTGTATCTGAAGGTGAGCGCTATTGATAACACGATTGTAGGTGCTTCATCAGACGCGTTCTTACAATACTTTTTTTTTTTGTATTCCAGTAAATCATCTTCACGACGCTCCCTTATTTAACTCCGAGACGACCGCTGGAAAACTTGCTGTTGCATACTTTGCAACCCACATACCTACAGGAGGATGGTAGCTTAGTTTTTATTTTCTTATTGCTCGCAAGCCTCAATTGGCGACACCTTAGTGCTAATAGACCTAGGTACTTGACGAAAAGAATATTCCCGTGTGCAGCCACTTATCGGCATTGACATCACAATGGCCGCCCTCGCCGAGCGTTGGCTTCCGCGACGTGCCGTGTTCAATCTTGCGGCAGCTCTGGCCCCGAATTACACCTCTTCTGACAGTATTTGCTGCGACGATACTCTCTAGATACCTACCCCAGTATTCCGCAATAGTAAGTGCTTCGTTGGCGCTAGCCATGGGCGGCGATGCGGCGAACGTTGCCAGATTTAGCTTTATGGGCGAACCCCCATCAGTTAACTGAGGTAGACCAGCTCAGTTGAACTCAAGGATCGTTAGCGGCTCAATGACAGTTATTGCCGCCGTGTACCTCCGGCCGATCGCCATTGAGACAACTGTCGTTTCCTTAATGACAGTTCATAACGCTAGTGTAACTAGCGTTCTGAACTGTCATTCTGAACCTTCAATGCATTTGCGAATAGTAGGTAAGTCATCGTCTGCTGAAGAACTATCGTAAACATTTTCCGTGGAAGACAGAAGATAAGAACTAGGTCACAAAAGCTCTTCAGATATAGACCAGCACAAGATTATTTTTGCTGGTTTCTTTGGGTGGTAGCTTTTTTTATAGCAGGTGTCTCTAAACCTCGGCGTGTGGGACAGAACTGACCCGCAGAGGCCTCCTGACCGGCCCGAGGGCTTGATTTGAAAACACGAACACAGATAAAGTACCACGTAACCGCAAAAAAAAAGGACACCTTTTTTTACTTTTAGAGCGCAGCTCTTGGGGCCCGTTCCCGGCTTGAGCGGCGTCGGCGTCGGCGTCGGCGTAACCAAGGTCATTCCAAGGTCACGTGACCCCCAGAGGTCACCCCAAGGTCACGTGACCACCCCCAGGGTCACGTGACCTCCCCACCGAGGCGCGTGACCCCCCCCCCCCAAGGTCACGTGACCCCCCGCCGAGGTCACGTGACCTCCCCCGATGACGTCATTGTCACTGATGACATCATCGGTGACGATGACGATGCGGACTCTGATGAGTTCATCAGCGATGATGACGATGACGATGCGGATGTCGGTAACGTCACTGATGACGTCATCCGTGATGATGACGATGACGATGCGGATGCCGGTGAGGTCATCAGTGACGTCACTGATGACGTCATCCGTGATGATGACGATGCGGATGCCGGTGAGGTCATCAGTGACGTCACTGATGACGTCATCAGTGATGATGACGATGCGGATGCCGGTGACGTCATCAGTGACAATAACGTCATCGGGGAGGTCACTGATGACGTCACCGGCATCCGCATCGTCATCATCATGGATGACGTCATTAGTTGACGTCACCGACATCCGCATCGTCATCGTCATCAGAGTCCGCATCGTCATCGTCACTGATGACGTCATCAGTGACGTCACTGATGACATCATCGGCATCGTCACGTGACCCCCCCAGGTCACTTCACCCCCCCCAGTACCCTTCCCTCCTCCTCCTCAAGAGCTGCGCTCTAATTCGGTGTTGCAGGGAGTTGTAAACGGCTTTCACTTTTTTATTTTCTCTTTACAGGAGGTTTGTGAGCAATTTCGCCGGAGAAATAGCCAATCCGTCCCGCAACATTCCGTTGGCGATGTTTGGAGGACTGCTGATTGCAACTCTTTTCGTCTTCCTCTACAACCTCTTCCTATTCACGGTCCTCGACTCGGCGGCTATGGCGAGTACGGAGGTCGTCGCAGTCACCTTCGTCGCCGCAACGTAAGGTAGCAAGGCGGCAACCCTGATGCCTCTCCTCATATCCGTCGGGGTCTTCGGCACGTCATGCGCCATCTTCTTTGCCAATAGTAGAGTTATCCTTGCGGCAGCGAGACAGCACCATTTCCCGGCCATCTTCTCTACGGTCAACGTAGACTGCGGGGTGCCCCTAACGTCGCTGTTACTTCGTGCGCTCCTGTCAGTGTTGTACACCTTTCTGGGATCCGTCACGTTTATCGTGGAGGCTCTTCCTCTCATTTACGGGTTGAACAACGGGCTAATCTTAGTGTCGTTCTTTGTGCTACGGGTCTCCATGAGGGACGCCCCAAGACCTTATCGAGCACCTACCGTGCTGGCTGCCATCCACGTTTTCACTTTCTTGATCCCACTTGGCGCGCGCCTCGTGCAGCCCGTGTACTTCCTTCCGTTTGCTTTCCTGGCTGGTGGCTCAATTGCTGGCTGTGTTTATTACGTGGTGTTTGTTCGGCTTAGGTTAGCGCTTCCCGGAGCTCCCACATTTACCTGCTTTCTTCAAAAGCTGCTGAAGAGTTGCGCTTGTGGTGATGAACTCGAGGTTATGCTGCGTGAAAAGATGTAGACGCGCGACAGCCCGTTAAAATTGGGTCATCTGTATGCAGACTCTCTTTTGTGTGATGTATATATACATCACAGAAAAGAGAGTCTGCATACAGATTCAAATGCGAGCCTCTGCGAGATCCCTGCTTCAAATGCCGCATGGCAGGGCAATGAGTTCAAGGAGAAACTTGGCACGCGGCATTTGAACCACGGATATTCCGGTGACTCGTGTTTGCAGACTGTCTTTCTGTATGAAGTATGAGCAGTGTGACCCCAGTTTAAAACTGCCATATCGTAGGACCGGGTGTTAAGAGTACAGGTATGGTGGTACGTGCTTGTCCTATGCATGTTCCCTTTCTAGTAGCGGTTCTGTAAAAGTATTTTACTGGCTAATATACGCACGCCTATTGCAAGGTGGTGAGCTGGACTAGTTGGTAAGCATTACACATGATTAATGTCAGCGAGCAACGTCAGGAAACCGAAGAAGAATACAGGAGACAGGATAGGCGCTGAACTCACAACTCAATATTTCATCAAGAAGAGAGGAAGAAAAAAGTTGTGGAATCTTTGAAGGCAGATCAGTATGGCAGCCATAGTTTCTTCAGTGTTGATATTCAGAACCTTTCTTATTCACTTCCTCATGACATCTTACTTGACTCTATAAAATTATGTATTAAAGCATGATTAAAGACAAGGATAAACTATCCTTCCAAAACTTGAGTGGTGTTTCCCCTGAGCGCTTTCCTGAACTACTTCAATTTTATCTCAATAATACGTTCATAGGATAACATTACGAAGTTTTTCTCCAAAGCTCTGGAGTATGCGTAGGGTCGTCAATGGCGCCTGTCCTCGGCGATATTTTTCTTGCCAGGGTTTATTGAGCCCTTGAACACGCCCTTAGACCTCCTGCAAAAAAAAGTGTTCCGATATCTTGATAAATTTCTACTTCTGCTTGACTATCGCCTGCGAAAAGACCTAGTCACAAGGCCAAGATTCCGAGACATTCGGGCTAGTTTCAAAACTTCCCACCACGCGGCGCTCAAAGACCAACCTGCAGAATATTTTTCAACCAGAAAAAAAGTTCCCCTCGCCACACTTCCCATTTCCTCCTCTCCCACTGCTAACTTGACGGCGGGGAGACTCCTTTTGTTGCTGCATCTCGGGGCCAGATAAGCCAAGCTAAGCGCATAATGGGCGATTTGCGACGGGAGGCACAGCGACCCCTTTCCTCCGGCGATACCAGAGAAGCGCCCGAAACCGAACTCTCCTTTCTGCAGGATTTCAGAGCCTAGCCTCTCGGTTTTGTCTCTGAATTTTTGTTTTGTTTTGCGATAAGCATGCTTGGCTACTCCGAGCATTTGACTGCTTCTGCCGTCCATGTAAAGTGACCCAAAGCCATGTGAGGATGGGCATAGGCCATGAGCCATCGTCCAAAAACCCTAGAGTTCGAAGGAACTACCGCATTTTCCGGACTATAGCCCGCACCCGGTGCATAGTCCGCAGGGAAATATTTTGCGTCAAAAATAAAAGTGTTTTCTTAGATAGTCCGCACCCGGTACACAATCGGCACCCAGTGCAAAGCCGGCACTCAGCACCTAGTCCGAACGTAAAAAGTATCATACTCAGCAGATCTTGACAAACGCCTACTGTATTAGGTCACGATGAAGCTTTATCGTACGTAAATCAACATTAGTATAGTCCGTTACTGATAAAATCCTTCACGATTGTCATAGTGAAGGATCTAGAAAAATTAAATCATTGTATTGTCCGCACCTGTAGATATTCTGCATCGGGTGAATTTTGGAACTCATGCCAGCGTGCGTACTCTAACATGTCCGGTGCTTTTACCCCAACCCACCTGGTGTTGCCTAAATGAGACACACGTTGAAATAAACAGTGCTGGGGGCTGTCAAACCGTTGTTTTTTTTCTGAAATTTGACCGAAACTCCAAATATTGAGATCTGCAAAAATCCATAATACGAAACAGCCTTTTTTTTTCCGGTTCCTTGCATTTTTATATTGCGTTTTGAGATCCTAATAGTGACCAGTGCCGCGTTTAGACGTCATATTGCACGTGGCCACACCGGGCGGTGACTAGAACTCACCCTTCCGTAAGCAAAAGTTTAAAGTACAAGGTCACCCGTCAAGTTTTGGAAGTGTAATTACAATATTGCGTTAATTTTTCTCAACTCAATATCTCTTCTCGAAATGGTTAATCACTTTAGTACAGTCGCCCTCTTGAGATTTCTAGGCGAGAGATGGCAAAAGCATTTTCCAAAACTAACTGTTTTACATTACCGATTCCTTTCTTAAAAATCACTAAAATTTAATTATATCACATTACAAATTACTGATTACTAAAACTCTGGGAATTCTCTTCGTATTACATTTAATTTTTGCAGGTAGAGTTTGCTTGTCGATAATTAAATATCAGTCTGCTGTTGCAAAGAGTGCAATGTATGCGCAATATAATATATTACTGTCATGCCGCGAGCTTGTTCAGGAAGCCGCCGATGACAACGAGGTTTTACGATGCGCTAATAACTCCAAAGTATCTGAATCAGTGGTGTCGCCATGCTGTACTACAGCGCAACATATGAGATGAGACCATAACCGTGCTCCCGCAAGCTCGTTTTTAATAAAAAAGAAGATAATATTTTTTTTTCTTTAATTCTGTACTTGTGCTTGTAAGTTGCAACACAGCAAGAGCTACTCAAGTCTATTGTAATGTATCACTGATATCCGATAAGCTGAGGTGGCGTAACCTGTGCAGCATAAAATGCTTTGACGGAATCGTTTGTTCTTAGGATCACGCGTGAGGTGCGAGCTAACCTATATACTTACAGCCAAGAATAAAGGCTCCGAGCATTAATTGGAATGCGACGGAAGCATTTCGACTTTCCGGACTGCCGTGACTATATCTACATACAAAACTTGAAAGTATAAAACAGAGAGGACGAGGACAGGACAGGACATCTGAAAGATGTCCTGTTCCCGTCCTCGTCCTCTCTGTTTTATACTTTCAAGTTTTGTATCTATTAACCAACATGCTCGTTTTCAACTGTAACCGACTATATCTGGAATGACTTCTCTAATCAAGGTGAACACACGCACACATATACCGGAGGCACTGTTGAAGTTTCAGGGGCTCGGGTTTGCGTAGAGATTATCATTTGCGCCGATACCCGGTTTTCGCTTTGCTTAAATATTTCAACAACTGCCAGTCTTGAACGGGTCAACAAAAGAACTGATCGTTTTCACGTAGTTGGGTTAAAACTATGTGGTTAGGCTACTGTATGGGTGCACTACTAAAACCAATTATAATGACATCTAAAGCGACAATCACTCTCATGTGTACTTTATCTCGTAAATAACACTTTTGCGATTGACAAGTACTTTTGCGCGTGTGCACCGTCGCCAAAAGTCGCACCATTAAATGATCTCCCTTCTTTTTCTTTTCTTTTTTTCTGAGCGAGAAAAAAGGGGGAGGGGGAGAGAAGGTTGTTGAGGGAAAAAATGTTGGAGATATGTGCTCTGATTGTCATGATTGTGCATTTTTGATCACCTAACCTTTACAGCTCCCATATGAACGCGACGTCCCATGATGTCAACCGCAGAAACAGTTTGATCACTACTCGTACATCAGCCTCTGCGTTCGGCTTTCAGGTTATTGTGTACCTTCGTGCGTGTGTGCGTCCGTGTTACTTTGATATTTGTATCTGATTTTTGCGAGTGCATATCTCGTAATATTTTCTAGATAAAGCGTTTAATTTTTTTTTGTATATTCTTTCCGGAACGGTAAATCATCTAAAAATATTTTTTTACTCGAGTTTATAACTGAAAATATTTACAACGCTTCAAACGTGCTTCAATGTGAAAAGTTCCCCAACTTCAGCGTGCAATTAAAAGAAAACTTTTTCTTTTTTTCTCGAGGAAAATATTTTACACTATATCGCGTGGTGTTCCATTAAAAGTTGCATTATTTTGTCTCCATGCAAAATGCAGCGCTTCGAAATACACGAACTAGGCCACTTTGAAATTTTTACCCAATATTTGTGAGTTGTTATCTGGCAATGTCTTCAAGATATAGCATTGAACTATTTCTAATATGTTCTTCCCAAGAGGGCCTATCACCTACATGAAAATCATTGCACTAACTAATAACTGGACAAATTTACAGTGCGGCAAACAGCTCCCAGGGCCGAACTCGGTCCCAAGCAATAACAAAAGTTGCAAGTACAAAAAGAAAAACGGTACCATAGCCAGGCTATGACGGTACTTACATTTTCAGTGGCTTTTATTTCTACGCCACATAGTTTTATTGTGTCCATATTTTGCGAGCTCAGGCTGAACTCAAGGAGGATTTACCAATGAACCACTCTAAGCGATCCATTATTCGCAAACACAAAGCAGCGTAGTCTGTTACGATCCGTTCTACCTTAAAATGGACCGCAGCGGACGCTACGAGTCATCCGAGCTAAATCAGTTCTGAGTGTGTGACACGTGACATGCGCTGAGTGTGGAAACACGCGGAGCACGAGACCAAATGAAGCGCTCGCAGCGCTGCATTGGCTGGAGCGACTTGCAGCGTCCGGTGTGGTCCATCCCTGGGTATACAGAACATAATCTTGTACCAAAGCAGTATGTAAACTCGCCGAAAGCCAACTCGTCGACGGCCAACTCGTCGGCGGCCCATTCGTCGAATAGGCCCATTCGTCATAGGGCAACTCGTCGAAGGAAAACTCGTCGAAGAGGCCAACTGGTCGCCGCTTTTTTAAAGCCAAATATATAATTTTTTTTCTTTATATTTCAAAGCAAATATTGCCCTATAATAATCCGTGTTCTGTCTTCTATTTGTGACTTTTTTGTAAAAAAAAATGTGTACAATTGGCGCTCTCCATAAAAATCTCACCTCCAGTCAGCTTTTTCTTGTCGAAGGTAACACCTTGCCGCTTCCGCCACTTTCATGGTGCAGTGGGGCAAGGTCACTACGTCGCTCGTGTATCACTGGGGCGCGTGTTGACCTACCCGGCCTACCCGGCCCATCAGTTGACGCGGCTTCGCGGCGACAGTTCGCGGCGGCTCATTAGAAAATAAGTAATAAAAAAAGGTAACAAAGGGACGATTCCGAGATGACACATTTTTCAAGTTGTCCAAAGGTCCTCTCCTGTCTTTGTCTTCTTGTAATTTTTCTTTCAATGTTGTGACTTAACAAAGGCGCTGACCCTAGTCCAAACACAAATAAAAATTTAGGTCAAATTATAAAAAGGAACCACGAACTTTTACCTTGGACTGTCATTCAACGCATTCGACGAATCACCTTTCGACAAATTTTCCCTTTCGACAAGTTTCCCTTCGACGAATTGCCCTAATACGAATTACCCTATTCGACGAATGGGCCTTCGACGAGTTGGCGGTCGACGAGTTGGCTTTCGACGAGTTGGCCGGATCCCCTGACTTCCCGGATCACCCCGAAGACATCTCCAAGCAGCTCACAAAAGTGTCATTGTATATTGTGAGAATGTCGAACCGGACAAAACCATTATCACGGAGTACGTACCTTCCGCACAGGACAAGGCGAGGCGTTAAGTGCTCGTTCAAGCGTTGTGAGAGCCAGTCCTTTGAAGACAGGATATAAAGCTACGACCCTCGTGAGCCAATCGGGGCATCGGAGCAAAGCACTTGACGATGTACCATTGAAACACGATCCTCCCACGGAGAGCTGTCTCGTGCGTCGCTCCTTTGCTCTGATTGGCTAACGGGGATCGTAGCTTTCGCCGTTTATCAAGTTATGGTGAAACGGAGATACACTCAGTTCGTGTAGCTTTTCTATCTGATCGTTTTTTCTGTTCCACGTATTTTTAAAGTCCAATGTAACGGTTTGAGCGGAGAACGTAACGTGGCTTTTCGAAGCTACTTTAGAATCCAGTGCATGTCTGTTATCTGTTTCAGCGGTCGTTTATTTACAAAAGCAAGCCGGGTCTTCCTGACAGAATAAAGTGCTCCTCGCCGACATTTACGATTCTGCCCCATTCCATGATCAGTTTAAGAAATAATCCAAATCCGAAAGCCCCGTTTCCATACCCCTGCCGCAAACCCCCGCGTTCTGTCACACATCTTCAAGATACCCGGCTTTTAAAAACCAACGCCCGCTTAACAATTCTCCAAGCCTCTCCCCATATATTGCTGTCAACGCGTTTCTTCCTACGCATTGTATACTTGATTAAGCAAGGGATAGAGTTGACAACGCGACCACAATTACTACTTTTGTGTACTTGTTTATCGAATGCGCTCTCGTGGCCCGAAGTCGTTATAGAGCGGAAGGTAAATACACTGCCGAAATAGTCTGTACATCTGTAACAAATAATTACTAATAATAAACGGAAACAAAGAAGCAGGTCACGGGCCACCGCAAAAACGTCACTGATGGCATTTCTAATCAAGATAGGTCATGGATATTATCAACCAACCAGATGAGGTGGTTTTATCCGTGAACTGAGCAAGGTAAGAGAGATGAACTCGTATTTCAAATTAATGATGGTGATTGGGTCCGGACACTTCATGGAAGGCCGTCTCATCGAAGCCATTTCATCGAACGTTATTGAATCAAACGCTATTTCATCAAAGCCGTTTAATTGAATGCTTTAAAATAGTATTTGGAGATCGTTTCTCGTTTTCGGAAATAGTTCCTTTTGCATCGAAGGATAACTATATTCTATGCCATATTTTCAATTAAATGTCAGGACCAAGAAAAGAACTGCTTTTCTCCGGCAATATAATGGTAGTCGCATGAGGACAAGCACGCGTACACTATGCAGTGCTGACTACCCCGCGACAACCAGAAAGTTTCTGGCTCAGTGACTTGGTGTGCGCCGCCTATTTGTGTCACACTTGTGCTACTAAGCTTGTCTAAAGTAGGGAACATCCAAGCTCACAATTGTTTTAAAGATGTCATTTACGCACGAGAAAACCAGAAAGTTTTAGATGAGGCGATGAAAGGGATAAAAAAAGGGTACAAATATTTTCGGACATTTCATTATGCACGTAGTTCGTAGCTCAGGCTCAAATCAATCACGATTTGCACAAGAAGCTGTCTGGTTTTCGAAGCTTTCTCCCAAGCCTCCCCGTTATTTACAGACTTGGGCTTGAAACATTGAACCCAAACACAAGAAAGAACGTAGTGGAGCCTCCTCTCCCCCCCCCCCCCCTCCCCCCTCCGCCTCGAGCGCCTCGATACCATGAGACATCGGAGGTGACTCAGTGCTGGGAAAAGTGACACGTGGCATTTGGATTTGGTGCAGCGATGCGCGCCAAAAAGCGAGAAGTCATATGAAACTTAGGGAGCCTTTATGTGCGCTTTGCTAATGAAATCCTCACAGCAGTGCATCGGCTGGAACAGCTTCTAGCGTCCGGATGTCCTACTTCCATCCAGCCCCACCTCAGCGACCCGAAGGAATTCCCCAAGCAGGCTCTAAAGCGACTCCCATTGTGCGTTTCGAAAACCTTGAACGGGGCAATAACGTTATCACAGAGTTCCTGGTATACTGAACAAAGAAGAATGATAAGTGCACCCCCCCCCCCCCCCCCCGTCCTCGCTTTCAGCATGAATCACACACACCCCGTTCCAGTATTGCTTTTTTTTTTTTTAATTCAATATTTCCAAGCGCGGGAGGCATGGGGTAGTGCGAGAGCGCCCTGTTTCAACGACCGCTGTTGTGAAAGTTTGCAAAAGTTTTGTTTTTATATATTATTATGAAGCTGCCAGTCGCTGCAGTTATGGCTTAAATCTCTGATGAACCCGGATACTTGGCGTTTTACAAATTTAGAAAAATACAAGGAGAGTCAAATGGCTCTGTCTTTATTCGCAAGGTTGTTGGATTCTTCAGGCTGGGGATCCGAACAATTCAGTGTAGGACGTTTCGGTGTAGGTCGTTTCGGTGCTGACATTTCGGAGCACGGACTTTTCGGTGCAAGGACTTTTTGATGCATGGAGATTTTTGTGTAAATAGACGTTTGGAAGTTGAAATAGCTGAGCTTTCCAGCAGGCATTGCGGACATTTGAATGTTCCAATATTGTGGCGGCAGTGGCGCATAAAATATAATGGATGTAATTATCAAGATGTCTTATTTGATTATGTTTTTCCCCCTAATGAAAATATACGATACGTGTAATTAAGCAATTATTTGCCTGTGTGATCCGATGAGGACATGTTCATAAAAGACGTAAGGTACACGGATATTTCGGTGTAAACGGCCCGTCATTTCTGGCAATAGCATGCTTTAATATTCTAAAGGTTAGAATATACGTCTAGGACATCTTTATTAAGATTTGTCATAAATATGTCTGGATGATAGGTATGTAACGTGCATAAGCATACGCATATGAAGTTATTCGCAGGTGTGGCTTGATAATAATATATTCCGGAAAGAATGCCAGTTTCTAGCCCTCCCAAATACTATAACGCCCACGTATCACAGGTGAGTCGTCGTATACGTAATAAAGTAAAAGTCTGAGGCCAGCTGCCTTCAAAAGAAATATAATCATGCACAAAGGGTAATGTGGACCCCTTTTAGTTACAAAACGCGTGTGCTCACTGCTCTGTGACCTAATCGGCGTTGCTAGCAACGCTTCTGAGGAATCGTCGAGCATCATTGCAGTCCCTGATCCCGGCTTCCCAAAAGACGCTACACGGGGGTGCAAGTTTATTCATTGTGGTCGGAGGCGAGACGCCCGTGGGGCGGTGGTGTCTGCTAAAAACTCGAGCAGAAAGTGAAGATGACATTTTTTTATGAAGTTCGGGCAAACAATAATCGTAAAATAAGGACAAAAGCGACTCTTTGCGTCGCTTTGTGCTCCACGACCATGCAACGAAAATTCCGCACACCGAATATTTCGAGCACCGAAATGTCCTAGACTCTTCAGACTGCTAGATGAAGCCTAAAACAAACCATTGTACTATACATGGGCTGCACCTACGCCACAAAAGGACGTCGCACGCCGGTGTCGACCATGCTGGTAATTGAGACGACCGCGGTTTGCAACAGAGCTATGGAAGACGGTGGTGCGTTGGGCTGCAGCAAGCGCTCGCGCAACAAAAAAGAAGCGGAAACTACACGGCCAGCTTCTACCGTACTCCGGCGATCGCAACATCGGTGTGCACTGCGACGGAGATGCTGTCCAGAAAAAGAAGGCACGAATGGCATGCAGAGCCGGCTCAGGACAGACGTCGATGATGCGGCCGCTCATTATTGAGTTTGCGGGGCGCATTTATTTGTTAGCGGTGTGTGACGCACTTTCATAACGTGTTTGTGAATGCGGTCAGAGCCAATGCGACACCGACGCGCTAAAGTTTGTGGCCCCAGTGATGACTTTCTACTACACCATAAGTTTGTGTGGTAGAGAAAAACAGTGCACCTTGTGTTGTTGAGCAGCGCTTCGTAAACTTGGAACTCAGAAAATGGGGATATGGTTGAGTATGAAGTCACTTCCTAATGTACACAACTTCACCATTCGACATAACATTCAATCTCGGCTCCTGCACCCAGCCGATCGTCAAGTGGTTCTGTGTGCTTTAAAGTGTTTGCGTGCAATAAAGCTTCTTTTTCGGACAAGGTAATCAATCTCGTGACATGCGCTCTACTGGTCATGCGCTTTTGTGACGTGCACTCTAATGGCAAGCGCGCTCCTATCGCAGCGCTCTCCAGTTGCGCGTTCTAACGTCGGCGCTCTAGTTACGCTGAACTAGAATATAGGGGCAGTGGAAAAAGTGTCGGTGGCGTCCCATCGGCCGTGTGAAGCCAGAAGTGCAGACTGCCGCGAGTGGCGCTGTTGTCGAAATCCGGAGGACATGGCTACTGTAACATGGGATATGGCGTCGCGTACGTTTGGAGAGCGGTAACTAAATAAATTCTGGGCCGCTTCAAAAGCACTCGGGCATACGTGTCATAGACCTAGAGGAGATTCCTTATAATGAATTACAGACTGCTGACCCTATTGAAAATTCCATCAAGCTACGTAATTTGGGACACTGACTGCCAGTCAGCAGCGTTGGTGGAACGTGATGGACCATCAGACGTCATCTGATGGTCCATCAGATGACGTCTGACTGCCACTGCCAAGGGAATTTCATCAACAAGGGCAGCATTTATATAAGAGTAAAGCTATGCGCACTCATAAATATCTTGGAGAACATAATAGCGCTTCACGACAGGGACGAAGGGTAGGAACACGACAACACAATGCGCTATGTTCTCCAAGTTTCAGTACCAACTCGCCCAAGAATCCGCATTACTCATAAATATCGCCAAATGCCTCAATAAAACAAAATGTTCAAGAAAAAAAAAATATCAGCACCACCGCGCATCGAACCCGCGACCACAGGCGTAGAAATCGGACACCTTAACCGCTATACTACGCCACCTTTTTTTTTTTTTTTTTTTTTTTTTTTTTTTCCAACAAAAAACAAGTTTATTTACATATTGCAGTTACACGTAACATGAGTGGACACTTTCATATGTTTAGTCATTCTATTATCAAGATAAAGAGGAAAAAAAAGAGGAGGAAAAAGTCAGTCCTGGTCTACAGACCGCAAGATAAAACAAAACAGTCAGTCAAACAGTCAGTCCCGGTTAACAGACTAATAATAAAATAAAAGTTGTTTTTTCCCTTCCCTTCCCCTTTCCCTTTTTTTCCGCTTTTAAGAATCTCGTTGCCTGGCCGCAGCCAGCCCCCGAACGGGCCACGAAGTGTGGGCACCCTAGTTAGCCCCGCTCCTGTCCCTCCGTTGCCAGGCGCGCTGGTCCTTCAGTCGTTTTGCCTCCAGTCTATTTTTTATGTGCTGCCATTCCTTTCCTTCGTGATATTCCTCCCCCGCGGCAATGGAGAGGAGCCACCTCAGCCTTGACGTGAAGTAGTCCCACGTCGGCCTGGCGTCGGTGTGACATTCCACCATGGCAGTACGCGCCAACCAAATGGACTGCAGACCCAGCAGGACAATTGCCGGGGCTACGTCCGAATTGTCGGTACCTCCGAGGTTCAAATACTTAAAGACTGGCCACTCAATTTCAAAATGCTGCCCAAATGCCACCCTGAGTTCGTCCCAGAAGAGATACGCATTTGAGCACTCGACGAAGACGTGCTGTATCGTCTCACTCGCGCCACACAGGTCGCAGTTTGTAGACCAGGGGACGAAAACACCCCTCGCGGCCAACCACACCTTCACAGGCAGCACCTCGAGGTGGAGTCGGACGAAGAAGTCCTTAGTGGATGCCGGGACAGGGAACCTCCGCACCCGCTTGAAGAGCCCGGCTGCGCAAAGGGGAACCGTCTCCATTCTGTAGAGGGGAACTGGGAGCACGATGGCGAGTGTGTCCCAGTACAGCGTCTTGCGGCTGGCAGCAAGTAGGTATTCCCAAGAGAAGTGGACCAGGAAGAACTCCACTGAGGCGGCGATTTCTGCGTAGAACCGCAGACCCGCTCCCCTGGTGGTGCGACCTGTGGTACTGACCATCCATCTGCCGAGGTATGGGTAGCCGAGGTAATGTAGGGCACTTAAAAAGAGGGGGTCCCGCCTGTCTCTGAAGAGAAGGAAGCGCTGCACGTGGAGCTTCAGCACCACGTTCACGAGGCCCAGACCTCCGGCCGCTAAACTGAGGAAGAGGTTGCTGCGCCGCGTCCTCTCCATCGTCGACCTCCAGATAAAGCTCGCCCAGCTTCGGTGAATACGATTGGCAGTTGACTCGGGACACACGGCAGCTTGTGCCCAGTAGAGTACCGCTGGATATGAAGTAGAGTTGCAGACGTACGCTCTATTAAAGAGCGATAACCGCCTGCCGAGCCACGGGGACAGCTTCGCCTGAATGGCGTTGGTCTTCTGACGCCACTTTTCCACCGTGGGCCCACGTTCTCCAATCGGCGCTCCCAGGTAGCTATCAACCGTTGTTCTCCATTCGATGTCTGCGAAGATTGTGGGCGTTGTGGCCCAATCCCCCAACCAAGCACCGATGGACTTCCGCCGGTTGACCTCTGCTCCAGATGCTTGGGAGAACACCGCGACGTGCTGCAGAGCAGCCTCGACCTGAGCCTTGGAGGTGCAAATCAAAGCCACATCATCGGCGTAAGCCAGGAGCTTCACGTGTTGATCGCCCATCTGCAGTCCTTGTATGGTTGTGTCTCGGATGATGGCCCGGCAGAGGGGCTCCAGTTGTAGGGCGAAGAGTATGGGAGAGAGCGGGCAGCCCTGTCGCACCGAGCGGCCTATCGGTATTGAGCGCCCTTTATCGCCATTGACGAGAAGTCTCGTCGATATGTCTCGGTAGCAGAGGCCCACCCAGTCCAACATTCCGTCCCCGACCTCACATTTCTTCAGCACAGCCCTTAGGAACTCGTGGGACACCCGGTCAAAGGCTTGGCTCATGTCGAGTTGAAGGACCGCCAAAGGCTGGTGTCCCTCACCACTTGCCTCCCTGACGATACGCATGGCGTGGAGGTTTCGCGCTATGGAACGCCCCCGTAGACCGTAAGCTTGATGGTCGCCCACCACGCACCGAAGTCCAAGATCCAACCTTCTCGCCAAAATTTTGGCAAGAATTTTGTAGTCCCCACAGAGAAGACTGATGGGCCTGTAGTCCGTCACTGCTGGGTCGGAGCTGTTGCCTGCCTTTTTCGGGATGAGCACCGTAAGACTTTCCCTCATGGACGGAGGGAGAAGCTTTCGCTGAAAGATATCTTGGTATACCTCTACCAGAATGGGGCAGAGGAGGTCCGCATACCTTTTGTAGAACTCTGCGCCGATTCCATCCGGTCCGGGCGCTTTGTTGCCGGACAGCTTCTTGATGGCTCGCCGTACCTCAGCCTCCCTGATTGGGGCGTTTATTAAGTCTTTTATATCGTCCGGGACGGCGGCAAGCTCTTGGAGGTACTTGTGGTGGGTACTGGCATCGCATTCCTGTTTACTAAAAAGTCTTTTGTAGTGCGATTCAAACGCTGCCGCCACCTCTTCCTGCCCGCTCACCAGGTGGCCTTCGTACCGCACATTGGAGATGTGGTTTGCCTGCGCGCGCTTCCTTTCGAAGGTCCGGAAAATCTTAGTGGGCTGGGTCTCGCCCTCCAGGTTAAGCTCTCGGCTCCTCACCTGGGCGCCCCGCAACCTTTCCTCCATCATCTCCTGCAGGCGTGTCTTGCAGTATCGAATGTCCTCAGCGAAGGTGCCAGGCCTCTTCTCCTCTTCCTCGAGTATGATGCGGAGTGTGCCCGTCAGAGCCTGCTCTTCCTGCCTGGCCTCGGTTGCCCTGGTGTGTGAGAAGGCCTCGGCAAGCTCTCGCAGCTCTTCTTTGAAGGCCTCCCACGTGCAGGCGTCCACCACCCTCCCGAAGTTCTCCAGGCGTTGCTGCACCCTCGCTGAGAACTCCTGGCTGTCTAGGATGGCCATGTTCATTTTCCAGGACCCTCTCCCACGACGCTTAGTCGCCACGTCGCTTTTCAGCTCGGTGGTGACGAGGCCGTGATCCGAGAAGGGCACCATCTTGACGCTGTAAGAGGAAGCCCCTGCAAGAAGTCCGCCGGAAACGTAAAGGCGATCTAGCCTTGCGTGGGACCCTCCCTGCCATCTCGTGTAACGCGGCATGAATCCCGGGAACCCAGAAGTAACGTCCACCAGGTCGTTGTCTCGTAGTACGTCGCGAAGCGTAGTAGCACTGCTGTCTTTCCCGGTAACACCACCGGCCCTGTCTGTAGAGCTGAGAACGCAGTTGAAATCTCCCCCGAGCACGATGTCCCCAGGGGTGTCCAACATGTGCCTCATCGTCTCGAAGAAAACCCGTCGCTCGCTTAGGCTGTTCGGAGCATACACCGAGATAAACCGTATTAGTTGGTCACCGATGAGGCAGTCCGCCGTCGCGCAGCGCCCATCGTCGCCCAGGTCCCGGTCCACAACGGCGATGTCCCCCCGCTTCCGCACGAGCACCGCCGTTCCCCCAGAAAACCTCGTTGTGAGCGTGTGGATACAGTAAAAATCGTGCCCGAAGGCACGCACGAACGACTTGGCCATCTCTGGCGTCGATAACTTTGTCTCTTGAATGAAAGCGATATCTACCATTTCCCTATTTAGTAGATCGAGGAGCCACTGTTTCCGCTTCCAGGCGATCAAGCTGACCATATTTAGAGTTCCAATTTTTAAAATACTTTTTCGCGGGCCTTGACTCATGTTCGGTTCGTGGGAGGGGGGTGGATGAAAGCTCAAGGAAAAATAGGGAGAGGGTCTTCTGTGGGAGAGGGGGCTCCGTCCGGTGGAGAGGGGTCTTCGTTTTTCTTCCCCCTCAACTTCATTTTGTTCGCCCGCTCTTCCTCCGATGCCTGGGTTGCTTTTTTCTTGTTGTTTTTCCTTTTCGTTGGGGCCGGCTGCCACCCTTCGCTGTCCTTGGCCGACGTGTGCTCGGCGACGCATTCCGGCTCTCCGTCAACAAAGGCCGGGGAAACAGACGGGTTTGTCGCCTCCCCTGTCTCCTCCGGCTCAATGGCGACGGGGGCCGGGGAGGCCGTAGCCTCTCCGGCCGCTGCCGCCGCCGCTTCAACGTTGGTCGCCTTGTCTCCCTCGCTGGCTCCACAGGGCTGGTCGTCGACGTTTTCCACGATATTTGGGAGGCTCACGGCGTGTGTCTCCAACTCTTCCATGTCGGCATTGTCAAGCTGCTCTCCGAAGTGCTCGGGCCTCCTGACGCCGCGGGTCATGTCCGCGTATGATCGCGTGCACTGTTCCGGCTCGTGACCGAACCCACGACACACTCTGCACCATGGAGCCACACACTGTCGCCGCATGTGGCCGACCCTCTCGCAGCGCAGGCAGAGGGGCGGCCGCCCCGGCACCGAGAACAGCACCTTCGTACCGTCGATGTTTCCCTGGTGCGGCAGCTTGTCCGGGCCGACGCCGTCTCCCAGGATCATGGTGACGTTCCTGGTGGTAGTTTCCAGGTTCCCGAAGCCCTCTCGTCTCCACATTTCACGCTCGACGTGCTTGACTCGGCCGAATGGCGTAAGCAGTTCTTTGACAACTTCGTCCGGTGTCGGGATGGGCACCCAGTGCACCTTCACGGTGAGTTCCCTCACGCTAGGGTCTATGACAAGGCATCTTTTCCCTTTGACGACCAGTTCCGACCTGGCGGCCAGAACGTCTCTTGATTCAGCGCTGTGGAGGGTCACCATCCAAACGTGATTGAACTGGAGAGGGCCCAGGCCGGCGATCTCCTCCATGTTCAGCACGCCTTTGAGTGCGTCCCCGAAGTCCTCGATTCGGTACGGTCTCGCCGAAGGGTCCCCGTGCAGAATAACAGTGTTGAGAGCGTTCTGACCTTTTGGCAGTTGCGGCAGGATGACCTTGTACTCAGTCGACGTGGTAGCCATGACGGAAGAAACCCGGCCGGGGGCGGCCGTACTCGCTGCTCCGCGGGAGCTCATTTCCGTGCGACCTCCTTCGACGGGAGCGCGCGGGAAACTGACCGTTAGAGAAACTCGATTTGACTATGCGTTTTATACGAAATGCTTTGGCTGCAAATGCAGTTAAGCCGTCAGCATGTTATGCAAAGCACTCGTACATCACTTGCCGTACTTCAGTTGTACTCACCTGCCATGTAGAGTACTTTCGCGTCGTAGAACGATCCTTTTGTTTGCGCATCACCGGCCCAGTAGACCTGGTACACCCTGTCGTCTTCAACTATACCGCTAAAGTCCCTTACATCGTCGGAACTCACAACAGGCTGGGTCTTGTCGAGTAGAAATTCTACTAAAACATAAGACATTGTAGAGCCCGGGAAGGATCGACAGGTTGGAGCGAGCGGGCAAACAAAACGAGTCGAGAGCGATCGTTCATGAAAGCTCGGCGAAGCCTCTATGGGCGAAGCGAAGTGCGAAATGTCGTGTTCGGCGCTTCGGCGGGCTTCTGATCAAGGTTGTCGGTCGGTTGCGTGTCATATCTCTAACGTCAGCGGTTTTATGGGCTCACGTCCCAAAATCGTTTTCTCGTGCATAGATTACTTTTCGCATTCATAGATTTGACGAAATAGCGGTATCCGAACGAACTTTACGTCCTTTGACCGTACGTCTGTCTGCACGTCAAAGCTTACTGACGTACAGTCAGAGACAATCGATGTACAGTCAGAATCACCACCAAGACATCCTGATGGCATTTCGCGGCGGCCGACTGCCACCAGGAAACCATCAGAAAGCCGACAAGCGGGGTCTGACTGGAGTTTGACTGTCGGTCAGAGTAACTTGTTGGCCAATCAGACATGCTTGACGTACAGTCAGGCACAGTCAGCGGTCCACTAGAAAACATTGACTGCCAAACAGGGTTACATTGATGGATTTTTCCTTCGGGGAGCATCGCCATTGATGGTACAATTGACGGCGCGTATTCCCGAATTTGTGGGAAACGCCCCCTTTTTGACTGATTTTGGCGTCTGAGGCAACCTTTGGAGAGCGATAACTATATTAATTCTGGGCCGCTTCAAAAGCACTCGGGCATACGTGTCATAGACCTAGAGGAGATTCCTTATAATGAATTACAGACTGCTGAGCATCGCCATTGATGGTACAATTGACGGCGCGTATGCCCGAATTTGTGGGAAACGCCCCCTTTTTGGCTGATTTTGGCGTCTGAGGCAACATTTGGAGAGCGATAACTAAATAAATTCTGGGCCGCTTCAAAAGCACTCGGGCATACGTGTCATAGACCTAGAGGAGATTCCTTATAATGAATTACAGACTGCTGAGCATCGCCATTGATGGTACAATTGACGGCGCGTATGCCCGAATTTGTGGGAAACGCCCCCTTTTTGGCTGATTTTGGTGTCTGAGGCAACCTTTAGAGAGCGATAACTAAATAAATTCTGGGCCACTTCAAAAGCACTCGGGCATACGTGTCATAGACCTAGAGGAGATTCCTTATAATGAATTACAGACTGCTGAGCATCGCCATTGATGGTACAATTGACGGCGCGTATGCCCGAATTCTTGGGAAACGCCCCCTTTTTGGCTGATTTTGGCGTCTGAGGCAACCTTTGGAGAGCGATAACTAAATAAATTCTGGGCCGCTTCAAAAGCACTCGGGCATACGTGTCATAGACCAAGAGGAGATTCCTTATAATGAATTACAGACTGCTGAGCACCGCCATTGATGGTACAATTGACGGCGCGTATGCCCGAATTTGTGGGAAATGCCCCCTTTTTGGCTGATTTTGGTGTCTGAGGCAACCTTTAGAGAGCGATAACTAAATAAATTCTGGGCCGCTTCAAAAGCACTCGGGCATACGTGTCATAGACCTAGAGGAGATTCCTTATAATGAATTACAGACTGCTGAGCATCGCCATTGATGGTACAATTGACGGCGCGTATGCCCGAATTTTTGGGAAACGCCCCCTTTTTGGCTGATTTTGGCGTCTGAGGCAACCTTTGGAGAGCGGTAACTAAATAAATTCTGGGCCGCTTCAAAAGCACTCGGGCATACGTGTCATAGACCTAGAGGAGATTCCTTATAATGAATTACAGACTGCTGAGCATCGCCATTGATGGTACAATTGACGGCGCGTATGCCCGAATTTGTGGGAAACGCCTTCTTTTTGGCTGATTTTGGCGTCTGAGGCAACGTTTGGAGAGCGATAACTAAATAAATTCTAGGCCGCTTCAAAAGCACTCGGGCATACGTGTCATAGACCTAGAGGAGATTCCTTATAATGAATTACAGACTGCTGAGCATCGCCATTGATGGTACAATTGACGGCGCGTATGCCCAAATTTGTGGGAAACGCCCCCTTTTTGGCTGATTTTGGCGTCTGAGGCAACCTTTGGAGAGCGATAACTAAATAAATTCTGGGCCGCTTCAAAAGCACTCGGGCATACGTGTCATCGACCTAGAGGAGATTCCTTATAATGAATTACAGACTGCTGAGCATTGCCATTGATGGTACAATTGACGGCGCGTATGCCCGAATTTGTGGGAAACGCCCCCTTTTTGGCTGATTTTGGCGTCTGAGGCAACATTTGGAGAGCGATAACTAAATAAATTCTGGGCCGCTTCAAAAGCACTCGGGCATACGTGTCATAGACCTAGAGCAGATTCCTTATAATGAATTACAGACTGCTGAGCATCGCCATTGATGGTACAATTGACGGCGCGTGTGCCCGAATTTGTGGGAAACGCCCCCTTTTTGGCTGATTTTGGTGTCTGGGGCAACCTTTAGAGAGCGATAACTAAATAACTTCTGGGCCGCTTCAAAAGCACTCGGGCATACGTGTCATAGACCTAGAGGAGATTCCTTATAATGAATTACAGACTGCTGAGCATCGCCATTGATGGTACAATTGACGGCGCGTATGCCCGAATTTGTGGGAAACGCCCCCTTTTTGGCTGATTTTGGCGTCTGAGGCAACATTTGGAGAGCGATAAGTAAATAAATTCTGGGCCGCTTCAAAAGCACTCGGGCATACGTGTCATAGACCTAGAGGAGATTCCCTATAATGAATTACAGACTGCTGAGCATCGCCATTGACGGTACAATTGACGGCGCGTATGCCCGAATTTGTGGGAAACGGCCCCTTTTTGGCTGATTTTGGTGTCTGAGGCAACCTTTAGAGAGCGATAACTAAATAAATTCTGGGCCGCTTCAAAAGCACTCGGGCATACGTGTCATAGACCTAGAGGAGATTCCTTAGAATGAATTACAGACTGCTGAGCATCGCCATTGACGGTACAATTGACGGCGCGTATGCCCGAATTTGTGGGAAACGCCCCCTTTTTGGCTGATTTTGGTGTCTGAGGCAACCTTTAGAGAGCGATAACTAAATAAATTCTGGGCCGCTTCAAAAGCACTCTGGCATACGTGTCGTAGACCTAGAGGAGATTCCTTATAATGAATTACAGACTGCTGAGCATCGCCATTGATGGTACAATTGACGGCGGGTATGCCCGAATTTGTGGGAAACGCCCCCTTTTTGGCTGATTTTGGCGTCTGAGGCAACCTTTGGAGAGCGATAACTAAATAAATTCTGGGCCGCTTCAAACGCACTCGGGCATACGTGTCATAGACCTAGAGGAGATTCCTTATAATGAATTACAGACTGCTGAGGATCGCCATTGATGGTACAATTGACGGCGCGTATGCCCGAATTTGTGGGAAACGCCCCCTTTTTGGCTGATTTTGGCGTCTGAGGCAACATTTGGAGAGCGATAACTAAATAAATTCTGGGCCGCTTCAAAAGCACTCGGGCATACGTGTCATAGACCTAGAGGAGATTCCTTATAATGAATTACAGACTGCTGAGCATCGCCATTGATGGTACAATTGACGGCGCGTATGCCCGAATTTGTGGGAAACGCCCCCTTTTTGGCTGATTTTGGTGTCTGAGGCAACCTTTAGAGAGCGATAACTAAATAAATGCTGGGCCGCTTCAAAAGCACTCGGGCATACGTGTCATAGACCTAGAGGAGATTCCTTCTAATGAATTACAGACTGCTGAGCATCGCCATTGATGGTACAATTGACGGCGCGTATGCCCGAATATGTGGGAAACGCCCCCTTTTTGGCTGATTTTGGCGTCTGAGGCAACATTTGGAGAGCGATAACTAAATAAATTCTGGGCCGCTTCAACAGCACTCGGGCATACGTGTCATAGACCTAGAGGAGATTCCTTATAATGAATTACAGACTGCTGAGCATCGCCATTGATGGTACAATTGACGGCGCGTATGCCCGAATTTGTGGGAAACGCCCCCTTTTTGGTTGATTTTGGTGTCTGAGGCAACCTTTAGAGAGCGATAACTAAATAAATTCTGGGCCGCTTCAAAAGCACTCGGGCATACGTGTCATAGACCTAGAGGAGATTCCTTATAATGAATTACAGACTGCTGAGCATCGCCATTGATGGTACAATTGACGGCGCGTGTGCCCGAATTTGTGGGAAACGCCCCCTTTTTGGCTGATTTTGGTGTCTGGGGCAACCTTTAGAGAGCGATAACTAAATAACTTCTGGGCCGCTTCAAAAGCACTCGGGCATACGTGTCATAGACCTAGAGGAGATTCCTTATAATGAATTACAGACTGCTGAGCATCGCCATTGATGGTACAATTGACGGCGCGTATGCCCGAATTTGTGGGAAACGCCCCCTTTTTGGCTGATTTTGGCGTCTGAGGCAACATTTGGAGAGCGATAAGTAAATAAATTCTGGGCCGCTTCAAAAGCACTCGGGCATACGTGTCATAGACCTAGAGGAGATTCCCTATAATGAATTACAGACTGCTGAGCATCGCCATTGACGGTACAATTGACGGCGCGTATGCCCGAATTTGTGGGAAACGGCCCCTTTTTGGCTGATTTTGGTGTCTGAGGCAACCTTTAGAGAGCGATAACTAAATAAATTCTGGGCCGCTTCAAAAGCACTCGGGCATACGTGTCATAGACCTAGAGGAGATTCCTTAGAATGAATTACAGACTGCTGAGCATCGCCATTGACGGTACAATTGACGGCGCGTATGCCCGAAATTGTGGGAAACGCCCCCTTTTTGGCTGATTTTGGTGTCTGAGGCAACCTTTAGAGAGCGATAACTAAATAAATTCTGGGCCGCTTCAAAAGCACTCTGGCATACGTGTCATAGACCTAGAGCAGATTCCTTATAATGAATTACAGACTGCTGAGCATCGCCATTGATGGTACAATTGACGGCGCGTGTGCCCGAATTTGTGGGAAACGCCCCCTTTTTGGCTGATTTTGGTGTCTGGGGCAACCTTTAGAGAGCGATAACTAAATAACTTCTGGGCCGCTTCAAAAGCACTCGGGCATACGTGTCATAGACCTAGAGGAGATTCCTTATAATGAATTACAGACTGCTGAGCATCGCCATTGATGGTACAATTGACGGCGCGTATGCCCGAATTTGTGGGAAACGCCCCCTTTTTGGCTGATTTTGGCGTCTGAGGCAACATTTGGAGAGCGATAAGTAAATAAATTCTGGGCCGCTTCAAAAGCACTCGGGCATACGTGTCATAGACCTAGAGGAGATTCCCTATAATGAATTACAGACTGCTGAGCATCGCCATTGACGGTACAATTGACGGCGCGTATGCCCGAATTTGTGGGAAACGCCCCCTTTTTGGCTGATTTTGGTGTCTGAGGCAACCTTTAGAGAGCGATAACTAAATAAATTCTGGGCCGCTTCAAAAGCACTCGGGCATACGTGTCATAGACCTAGAGGAGATTCCTTAGAATGAATTACAGACTGCTGAGCATCGCCATTGACGGTACAATTGACGGCGCGTATGCCCGAATTTGTGGGAAACGCCCCCTTTTTGGCTGATTTTGGTGTCTGAGGCAACCTTTAGAGAGCGATAACTAAATAAATTCTGGGCCGCTTCAAAAGCACTCTGGCATACGTGTCGTAGACCTAGAGGAGATTCCTTATAATGAATTACAGACTGCTGAGCATCGCCATTGATGGTACAATTGACGGCGCGTATGCCCGAATTTGTGGGAAACGCCCCCTTTTTGGCTGATTTTGGCGTCTGAGGCAACCTTTGGAGAGCGATAACTAAATAAATTCTGGGCCGCTTCAAACGCACTCGGGCATACGTGTCATAGACCTAGAGGAGATTCCTTATAATGAATTACAGACTGCTGAGGATCGCCATTGATGGTACAATTGACGGCGCGTATGCCCGAATTTGTGGGAAACGCCCCCTTTTTGGCTGATTTTGGCGTCTGAGGCAACATTTGGAGAGCGATAACTAAATAAATTCTGGGCCGCTTCAAAAGCACTCGGGCATACGTGTCATAGACCTAGAGGAGATTCCTTATAATGAATTACAGACTGCTGAGCATCGCCATTGATGGTACAATTGACGGCGCGTATGCCCGAATTTGTGGGAAACGCCCCCTTTTTGGCTGATTTTGGTGTCTGAGGCAACCTTTAGAGAGCGATAACTAAATAAATGCTGGGCCGCTTCAAAAGCACTCGGGCATACGTGTCATAGACCTAGAGGAGATTCCTTCTAATGAATTACAGACTGCTGAGCATCGCCATTGATGGTACAATTGACGGCGCGTATGCCCGAATATGTGGGAAACGCCCCCTTTTTGGCTGATTTTGGCGTCTGAGGCAACATTTGGAGAGCGATAACTAAATAAATTCTGGGCCGCTTCAACAGCACTCGGGCATACGTGTCATAGACCTAGAGGAGATTCCTTATAATGAATTACAGACTGCTGAGCATCGCCATTGATGGTACAATTGACGGCGCGTATGCCCGAATTTGTGGGAAACGCCCCCTTTTTGGTTGATTTTGGTGTCTGAGGCAACCTTTAGAGAGCGATAACTAAATAAATTCTGGGCCGCTTCAAAAGCACTCGGGCATACGTGTCATAGACCTAGAGGAGATTCCTTATAATGAATTACAGACTGCTGAGCATCGCCATTGATGGTACAATTGACGGCGCGTGTGCCCGAATTTGTGGGAAACGCCCCCTTTTTGGCTGATTTTGGTGTCTGGGGCAACCTTTAGAGAGCGATAACTAAATAACTTCTGGGCCGCTTCAAAAGCACTCGGGCATACGTGTCATAGACCTAGAGGAGATTCCTTATAATGAATTACAGACTGCTGAGCATCGCCATTGATGGTACAATTGACGGCGCGTATGCCCGAATTTGTGGGAAACGCCCCCTTTTTGGCTGATTTTGGCGTCTGAGGCAACATTTGGAGAGCGATAAGTAAATAAATTCTGGGCCGCTTCAAAAGCACTCGGGCATACGTGTCATAGACCTAGAGGAGATTCCCTATAATGAATTACAGACTGCTGAGCATCGCCATTGACGGTACAATTGACGGCGCGTATGCCCGAATTTGTGGGAAACGGCCCCTTTTTGGCTGATTTTGGTGTCTGAGGCAACCTTTAGAGAGCGATAACTAAATAAATTCTGGGCCGCTTCAAAAGCACTCGGGCATACGTGTCATAGACCTAGAGGAGATTCCTTAGAATGAATTACAGACTGCTGAGCATCGCCATTGACGGTACAATTGACGGCGCGTATGCCCGAATTTGTGGGAAACGCCCCCTTTTTGGCTGATTTTGGTGTCTGAGGCAACCTTTAGAGAGCGATAACTAAATAAATTCTGGGCCGCTTCAAAAGCACTCTGGCATACGTGTCGTAGACCTAGAGGAGATTCCTTATAATGAATTACAGACTGCTGAGCATCGCCATTGATGGTACAATTGACGGCGCGTATGCCCGAATTTGTGGGAAACGCCCCCTTTTTGGCTGATTTTGGCATCTGAGGCAACCTTTGGAGAGCGATAACTAAATAAATTCTGGGCCGCTTCAAACGCACTCGGGCATACGTGTCATAGACCTAGAGGAGATTCCTTATAATGAATTACAGACTGCTGAGGATCGCCATTGATGGTACAATTGACGGCGCGTATGCCCGAATTTGTGGGAAACGCCCCCTTTTTGGCTGATTTTGGCGTCTGAGGCAACATTTGGAGAGCGATAACTAAATAAATTCTGGGCCGCTTCAAAAGCACTCGGGCATACGTGTCATAGACCTAGAGGAGATTCCTTATAATGAATTACAGACTGCTGAGCATCGCCATTGATGGTACAATTGACGGCGCGTATGCCCGAATTTGTGGGAAACGCCCCCTTTTTGGCTGATTTTGGTGTCTGAGGCAACCTTTAGAGAGCGATAACTAAATAAATGCTGGGCCGCTTCAAAAGCACTCGGGCATACGTGTCATAGACCTAGAGGAGATTCCTTCTAATGAATTACAGACTGCTGAGCATCGCCATTGATGGTACAATTGACGGCGCGTATGCCCGAATATGTGGGAAACGCCCCCTTTTTGGCTGATTTTGGCGTCTGAGGCAACATTTGGAGAGCGATAACTAAATAAATTCTGGGCCGCTTCAACAGCACTCGGGCATACGTGTCATAGACCTAGAGGAGATTCCTTATAATGAATTACAGACTGCTGAGCATCGCCATTGATGGTACAATTGACGGCGCGTATGCCCGAATTTGTGGGAAACGCCCCCTTTTTGGTTGATTTTGGTGTCTGAGGCAACCTTTAGAGAGCGATAACTAAATAAATTCTGGGCCGCTTCAAAAGCACTCGGGCATACGTGTCATAGACCTAGAGGAGATTCCTTATAATGAATTACAGACTGCTGAGCATCGCCATTGATGGTACAATTGACGGCGCGTATGCCCGAATTTGTGGGAAACGCCCCCTTTTGACGGTTGAGGCAAGTTTTGGAGAGTGATAACTAAATAAATTCTGGGCCGCTTCAAAAGTACTCGGGCATATGCGTCGCAGAACTAGAGGAGATGCATTATTATGGCTTATAGAGTGCTGAGTGTCGCCATTGATGGTACAATTGGCGGCGCGTATGCCAAATTTCTGGGACACGCCCCTTTTTTGCCTGATTTTGACGTCTGAGGTTGTGACGACTTAAGAGATACTGGGCCGTTTCAAAAGCTCTTGGGCGCACGCGCAGCAAACCTACATAAGATTGATTAATTAGCAGTAACAGCGTGCTAAATGTCGCCATAAATGGTACTCTTCATGTCGCGTTGGCCAAAATGTCTGGACCACGCCCATTCATTTTGGCATTTTTATTTTTAATACCATTCTTGGGGGGGGGGGGGGGGGAGGAGGAGGAAGTGGAATAGCTGGTGAAATGAAATTTGGACACTTTGTAAAATATAGTTCGGATCAAAAAACGTTTTGACTCCTTAATTATTCAGCGCTTTAAGTATAATGTATTTGAGCTAATTACGCGATGAGAACAAAAAAAAAAAGAAAAGAAAAAAACCTGCATTCAGGCTCTGTGTTTATCAATTAAGAAAATATTCAGTGTAGTTGCCGTTTTGTTATACATTACATATGTTGCTAAAAAATGTATTTAGGAACGCAACAACGTCACTGAATCCTCGAGTCTCCTCACCATTTACGGATTCTTTTTGGTATTTAAAGTCTTGGGGAACCACTTTAAATTTAAGTAATTTGAAAATAAAAAATGTTTCCATGGAGCTAGAGACATTGGCTATATATATAGCAAAATGCAACTAAATTGATGGTGTGGTTCTCTTAGGGTTTGCATTGAATGTTGAAAAGACGTATGATTTTTCTGCGGTTCGCCATAGGAACCAATCAGTAAAAGTTTGGTTGCATTTTGGCCAGACTTAATATAAACCCAGGACCACGAAATTTCTCGTGGAGGTTGAGGGCAGCGTATTAAAACGTGGCAATAAAGTGCAAAGCGATTGAGTGATTAGTTTTCTTTGTGTAAAAAAAGATCGCTTTGGTCCATTGAGTTACGGGCGCCGGCGCAGCGGCGGCCGATAGATGGCGTAAGTAGTGGCGGCGCTCGCCTGTCCGAGAATCTTGGGGTTGCCAATGTTATGAACATTTTTTGTAAGTGTAGATTTGGTCTTAGATTCACCTATTAAGACTCCAAGGAAGGAGTCTTACAATTTTTCCACATATCGATCTCACTCCGCACTAACCATTTATGGTAATCCTTCTCCCCACGCTCAAAAAGGGGTATATTACATTACTCGTCAGCGCACTCAAAAATTGTTAAAATGGATATAGTTCTTTCGTGTCTAGGATGTTCACATAACATTTATGACAGCTTCAAAGCTCAGATTGAGATACTCCGGTCATCCGGGTTCCCGCGGCAGGTGCTATATGAGGTTGTGCGATCCTTGGTTAACAAAATAAAAAGAGAATAAGGTGGTAAGCGCAACGTTGAGAAGAAACGGGTGGTAGTGGTTGCATACTTGCATAAGGTATCGCACAGCTTAAATAAAGTAGCCCAAATATATCAAGTTCCAGTTGTTTTCTCCAGCACCTCAGAAGATGGCCCGTATTTGTTCCCAGGTATACCTAAACTTGGGAAAAAAAATATATCGAGTGAATTGTAAAAAGAAACATGTTATAAGTTTGTGCCCAGTACCTCGCGCGTGGTATACATCATTCCCTTAACGTGTGGTAGACAGACAGGGAGATGTGTTAGTGATAGGCACCATGAACATAACCTGTGTTTGAGTTCAAGTGTAAGGAGGTCACTTGCCTCTGCACTGTCAAGCCTTTACATGTAATCCAAATCTGGCCATCACCGCTATCATCGGTCGATATGAGAAGAAACAAAAAAACCTCCAGAGAAATTTATGATGCGTATATTATACAAGGTCGGGGTTAGCACAGCGTGAGCCATCCTTTTGTTACACTATCTGAAAAGGAAGTGTTAAATGCTTCGAGGCGCTGAAGCAGAGCCTTCGCTGAAACCATCGCCCCGCGCCTTAGAGTTTTCGTTCCATGAGCACGTGCCTGTTGGTTATGAGTCATCCTCTTTCTTCTTCTCTTTTAAAGACATTGAGTTGTGAGAAAAAGAATTGGGTTGTGTGTATGCTTATACAACCTAGAACTTGATCTGTCTCAGCAGGCGACGAGTCTCCCAGCTGTAGATGAGAAATTTAGCCAGTGCACTACAACCTCTCGCCTCGGGTCTTTAACGTGCATCACGCAGTAGTGATGCACGTCCGTACGCCTGTACGATGCCCATCCAGATCGAAACGGGAAGGGGTAGGGATTGAGCCCAGGATCCTGGGTTCTGCAGGACTAGCCTTCGCTCTACGTGTTCGGAGCTGGTATGCGCTAGCGCATTTGGCCACCGATCACCCCTTGAGTTGTGGGTTCAGCGCCTATCCTGTCTCCTGTATTCTTCTCCAGTTTCCTCACGTCGCTCACTGATTTTAACCATGTATATGTGCTCGCTTAATACACGAGGCGGGTAGGCTACAAAGTAAATATCCTTACCTTTGAAGACGTTCACACTGAGCAAGTTATAGTGTTGTATGGTCCCTTCTTAAAATTTAGCTTCAAAACCGTTCTTCCTGCTTGCCGAATCACGCAAATGGTTTTCTGAAATGTCATTGTGCGTGCGTGCGTGCGTGCGTGCGTGCGTGCGTGCGTGCGTGCGTGCGTGCGTGCGTGCTATCGATCTTCGTTTTTAACTCGCTCACTTGACCGCCTTACTAGAGAAAAATAAAGTGATACTTTTATCACAAGCATTTTCGTCAACAAGGTTCATCAGACTCTAGTGTTTCAAATTCGTGCATCGCACGAAGTGTGCATACTTGAATCAATGCCTGCCTTTACAATGATGCATCGACCGGGTGCCAATCACACTCGCCCAATCTCCCTGCTTCTTTCACCTGTACCCAATCACAGATCACAGTATCGGAGCCCGCGCAGCATTCGCGTTCGGTGCGCGTGCTCTTGAATAAAAGCACGAGCCGGGTGTTCCGATCTGCCTCCCAACGGATGCCAACGTTTGATCAATCCAAAATCTCCGCTTGACGCTTCAAAGTCGAATTCGCGTACTCGCATCCTATGTTAATTTCATTTCATATAATTTATTATACCCTTAAAGCGCCCATCTGGCTTTACCTTGAGAGTTTCTTTTGCCTCAATTGTTCCCAGGCATTAAATCAGTACCCTTAGCGAAAAGTCGTTCAAAATCAGTATACTGAATGTATACTGAAAGTATACTAATAGTGAACTTGGGGTATGTACTGAAATCGTACTAGTTTCACACTTTTATGAAACAAAATAGTATACCTTTAGTACACCCCAAGTACATATGTAGTATAACATAAGTGCACCTCGAGTGTACTTTTAGCATACTATAACTGCACGTTTGGTACACTTCATGTATGCTTTTAGTGTACTAAATACACTACCAGTACATATATGCGGAGTGTCCCAAATAACTTCCACCAAACTTAAAAAAAAAAAAAAAACGGAGCGTTTTTTGGGAGTGAAACAAACTGTACACTGTTAGAAAGTCTCTTGCGAAAGTGCACAAAATTGTTTTAGTGCACCTATTTATTTAATTAAGAGTAACAAGCTAACTTTTTAAATCTTCGTTTAAAAGCCGAGGTGTGAAATGGAAAGTTGTAGAGCGCATTAGCACCCAATTAAACCATTTTCAACAAGGTGTACTTTGCATGCTCCTTTTCCCTAGCCTTCAAAAAAACGCCCGCGAAATACAAAAAAAAAAATACCCCGTGATAACTCGCTTCACAAATCACGGCGTGCGAGCCCGCCGCGAATGTGCACTCTTTGAAGGCCGGAAAAAAGCCTGAGAACGTATTATGTTTCAAACACTTTAATTGGGTGTTTCTCAATGCGCCCTGCAACTTTACGATTGATATCTTGGCCCTTAAAAGAATATTTGAAAGGTTAGCTCAATAATCTTAGTTATTTACATAACCAGGCGCATTAAAAAAATCTGTGCACTTTCTCAAGACACTTGCTAATGACAGTTGGTTTCACTCCTGCAGAGCCCTCCGGTGTTTTTTTAAGTATGGTGCAAGTTATCTGGGACGCCGTGTATGTCAGGCGTTCTGAATGGAAAGAACGGTCTCAAATTCACCAGAAAAATCGGCGCCTGCATTTAAAAAGCTGACTTTTGAAAGGTGTTTCTTTGAACGGCTGTATTCCAACCTGTGAAATTTCATCTCATACAGCTCCATTCTCGTGAAATGTTAAGAAACGCCGTTGACAACTCAATTGATGATGATAATGCAGAGGCGCCACCATCGGGAGATGCACTCTTAAAAATGAGTCAGGAAATTAACGAGCAAATCTTTGGCAGCTCTATTCCTCGTGAGAATGACGTACCGGCGTCTTCTGAAACTGTCTGAGAAAAGCCATAAAGAAGAGGTGCCCTGTATTTTTCAACTGAAAGGATGTATGTGTAACATACAAACATTATGGTCAGTGTTCTTCGCGTAATTGATAAGACAGAAATTGAAATCCTACTTATCACTTTATTCAAGTTTCCGAGCCTGCCTCACTGTACACTCTCGTTTGTGATGATGGTATGCTATTACATCCTGCGTAAAAAGAGAAGAGAAAATTACCCTATGCCACTCTATGATATAACATCACATAATTCGCTCAAAGGACCACTATGTGAGGAAGGCAAGATAGTAACAACTTCATCCTGACAAAAGGGCGAGGAAAATCGGACAATATCGTTTCTGAAAACCTGATACCTGAAAGAAGCTCTAACACAGAGCAAACAAAATTATTGGCATTTTCTTAATGCCTCCTTTTCTTTTGCTGTGAACACACATACAAGTCATACGCTATTACACATTCAGTGGTGCGGCTTGATTTATGATAAGTACTTTTTTTATATAACTTCGAGCTTTTAGAGAAAAGATTGAATATAATGGGTCGGACATAAATGGTTGCTATGAACTATCCTATATATTTACATATTATCTGATATCATAAAAGCACTAGAGCAGGGTAGGGCTATACTGCATCAGTTATAAATTTCTAACCAATTAAAACTTGGCATTTATTTAATATATTAGTACTGGCTATTATTCTTTGACAAAGAAGAACTGGGCGAGTTGGTACGTTGGTAATCTTTCAACTCCATCGAATATTCAGGTCCTTTTAAGATTTTTTTTCATGCTTTTGTTTTTCTAACTGCTCTGCCTTTTGTAGCGGCTTTCGCCGCCACTAAAAAACGTGACATCCAAACTCACTTTATTCACAACACAAAATCGCAAACTTGGAAAGCGTGCCGCTTCGGCATACGCAAAGAGATCGTCCGTCTCTACGGCACAGGCATCAGCACGGACAAGAAATCATGCTGCTCGCTCTTGTAACGTTTTTCACGCTCCCGCTTTATGAAACAAATCGTTGACGAGAGACTGTTGGAACCACACCTCAGAACTAGCATGACCTGTGATTGCTTGAACTGCCGTCAGACTGTACTTGAACGCTCCGCAAAAGCGTCGTCGGGCGACCGTCGTAGGGACGGCGCCCAGGACAGGCCCTCGGCTGGCCCTCGGTTCCGCCGCACGCGAATCTTTCTCACTCTGCGGAGAGAGCCATAAATTTTGAAGATACGCTCTTTTCAAATAACTAAATAAAACCGGGTAGAGCATAGTGAGAGTCAAGCATAGCTTAGCAAGCACACGTTACAAGACAAAGTTCGAAACAGCGGCGCACTTCGCAGAAACAAAAGGAAGTTCCTCACCTTCGCTTGCACCAGTCGGCCATGACTATCCGCCACTTGCGACGCTGTGTCTCACAGCTCTCAGTAATCGCTTGCTATTATTGAACACGGTATTCGTAAGTAAGGTATCTAAAATATCCGAAAAAACGGCTATAACGTAAACAGGAAGCAATGCTCGAACTCTCCGCAACTCCAACGCCTCCAACGCCTCCAACGGCGGCCGAACGGAAGCTGATTGCAATAGCGATGGTCTTGCGCAGTTTTCAAAAGTCTCTTCTTTTTGTTCTTTTTTTTCTTTTCTTAAGACAAAACTATGCAAATAAATATATTAATAATAATAATGTTACTTTATTATATTCGTAAAAAATTAACAAACCGTTTAGTCTATCTTAGGTTTTATCTAAACTTTCGGTTTTCTTTTTCAGTGTAAAACCGGAACTATCTCAAGCAATTTCTCCCTTGTCGCCAAGGCTATTTTGATTCATCAGCGCATGCTTGCACCGCTGGTATTTCGGCTTTTCTCGAAGGATCGGCTCTCGCGGCATATAAATAATGAGGGCAACCTTGTGTTTTGAAACAATGAGCGTGCCCGTCTTTTTTGACGAGGGAAAGACACGTTAAATTTACGTCGATTTTTTACAGTGTGGAAATCTCGATCGACGATGTTGTTCGTTGTTGCAATTGTAAATCTCTTTTCACTTGAATGGAGATGTCCTTAGAGTTTTGCAAGATAAATCTACACCATGAAACACTTTCGGTGAAAGCTTGAGGTTGTTGCATAAAGGCGCCGATTTCTCCAGCCAATTTCAGAGCGAGCTTCCATTCATAACATCACTTCGCTTACGCGGTTCGAAAGTTGATTTGCGCTGCATGCGACCATGCAAGGTGGAGGATCTTATGTCCCCATTATCAGCCGTGGTTTCTTTTGCCTCCTGTCCTTTTGATTGCTGTGGATGCAGATATCTGAAACAGCGTATAGTACGCTGAGACCTGCATTACAAAAACACCGGATTATTTTGGGTTATTCATTGCTATGAATAACCCAAAACTTGTCACCTTTTCGCAAATTGTTTCAGTTGGGCTAGAGTTTATTCATAGCCCCTGTAAAATTGAAAATTCAACATGGTCAATTACACTGTCAATTAAAGAAAGCTAATTAGGCAACGTACTGTGACGTTTATTTACTCATCTAATGTACGCCGAGCCCCACAAATATTCTGTGAAAACGGCATCGGCCTATGTATCGCGTTTTTAGTCTGTTGATGTTAAAAATCGCACTATATATATATATACCCGTTATTATAATTTGAGTACACCAACTGCAAGCACTGAAAGTAGACCTTTAGTATACTTAAGTGCACTTTCGGTATACTGATTTTGAACTACTTTTTACCGCGGGCACTACGATTCTACTACGTGTACTAGTTTTGTACGGACAAGTATACTTTCAGTCCACCGCCATTTCTACTGGAATTATACTTTAAGTACACTTAAAGTATACAATCAGTACAAAGACCGCATTGAAAGTATACTTTTAGTATACTTCAGTACACTTCGAGTGTACTGATTTTGGACGACTTTTCGCTAAGGGTATAAAAGGAACACTGGCGGCAGAGAGCAGGTTTTGCATTGCTAAGGTCCCTATTGTTTTGCTTAAAAGTAAAGCTCTGTGAAAATTTTACAGACTCTGATTTGCCTCAAAGGTGGTCTAACACACAAATAGGCACATCTTAACAGCCACCCCAATTACGAGTCACAATTATTTTTTTTTCTCGAAGCTATTGAAATTTGAATTTTGGTCTGAGAAACTGGGAGGCAGTACTGGCAACATTGTAGACGTGACGTTAGATGTTGTAATAGGTTGAAATTGGGGGCCATATAGCTTGTTCCTGGCGTGTTGCACGTTAACTTGTGAAGCACGTTTTAATTCAGGGATAAAACTGAAACTAACCTCTATTTTGGATTTGATTTCTCGATATAGGTGTTCATTTCGGCTTCTCGCCTATATACCTCAAGATGTGCCTCGCAACGTAATTATTATGCCAAAGAAATTGTTCGCGCAAGCTTTATTTTGTGACAAGCATGTCCAGTCCATGAATTTAAAAGTGTTTTGAAGAGTTCAGTGTCCCTTTAAAGACATTGTCTTCCTTACACCTTGCAGGTAACAGAATATAGTATTTTCTGAAAAGTCAGCGCTAGTATTTGTGTGTTCTTGAAGCCTTTTTTTATTCGGATAAAGGTCATGCGAAATAATGACCTGCGGGCCCATTATTTCCAACACAAGAAAAATAGAATCAATCCAAATTTTACAAAATATCGCAACGGGTGATTAGTCGCAACGGGTGATACAGAACGTATAAACTAAGAAACGCTGTCCTCACCTAAAAAAAACACAAAACAATATTCCAGTCAGAAAACAGAAGTCTGTGTGTTTCTAAAACAAACCAACGCGTGACGCATGGGACGCAATATTACTTATTTATTTATGTCTATCTCGATAACAATGTCAGAGTTTTGCATGTGTTAAAAAGAAATAAAAATGAGATTTGTCTGTAAAGACCATTAGGGTTGAATGTCGTGTTTTTGTCATTGTGGCATTTTTTGGGGCCTACGCTACGGCAATTCGTATTAGTAATAATAAAATTAAGATATTTTAATAAATAGTTTTTCAAAATATAATATAATTTGTTGCTTATGATCTAATTTCAAACCCGCGAATGACTATTGAAATCCAAAGTTAGAAAATTATCATCACTGGTGCCGATTCCAGCATTCTTAATTAACAAGTTATAAAATAAAAATAGTCTAAACATTCTACCTAGACTGAGAAATTCCCGTAAAATGGCATTAATTGTGGGTAAATCATTAGGTTATGTCTAGAGGTACTGTATGGGTTCCCAGAGTAACGAAACTCCAAAGGTTCGTTTTAGAACCGCGAAACGGCGCTGAAACCGAAACCATGTCGCCGCCATCTTGGGTCCAGTGTATTGAAATAACTTTATTTAAACTGATCGAGGGGGTACTCAGAAGCTTGTGGGGTGCTGTGAGTAGCTTCCTTAAATAATTACCATTGTACATTACATAATTTTCCATCTGACCCTTTTTTTGCTTGGTTGCGAAGACAAGTCCAGCACCAAGAATCGTAGGGACTGCGCTCTGTTTGAGGAGTTTCCTGCCATCGGCTCTATGCGTTTCGAAGTGAAACTCTTCGAAGTGATCCTAGAAGTCATTGTAATAAAAAAGACGCAGCATGTTGAGGCAATCTAAATGGTAAACACTGCGATCTAAATGCTATTCAGAACCATTTCACGAAACTACGAATGTAGCGAGAATATACTGCATTGAAACAATTTTTTCCCAGAGTCACAAGAGCCCGCTTTCGCTCGGTACGTCAACCCTAAGGTCAACCACATGCGCGCGACCTTCGTTAAATTAGCTCAGTTTGCTGCAAATCTAAAATTGAGAGACGCGATACGCGACAGCAAGAGGTCTGACCCAACAGCGGCTTAAGCTTAGCCTGTCGCTTACCAAATCGCAAGAGCGTCGCTCGTGCGAAACCGAACACAGCTGACGCCCGTTCGACTGCGAGGCAACGAGCGATACGCGGAATGAACCAGGTGTAATCGGCACTCACCTCACAAAGCTTGCTTGTTGCAGTGGGCTCGAAATCTTTCCGTTGTACTATGGCCAGCAGAGCCTTCTTCCTCCGTCTTGCAGTTACGTACTTTCCAAACGGTATCCGGAAGAGCAACTTTCTATCCTCCGACTTGCTGCTGCACCCAAAAGCGCAACAAGCAGGCATTGTGCCACTAAGTACGGAATCTTCTCGCTTTTGACGTCGGTAACCGCGTGGAAAAGACGGCGCGTAAACGCGCGTTCGATGAGCAGCAGAGCGTGCGTGTGTGCAGTTGTTTGCTGGACCCTAGATGGTGGCTGGGACCGGACATTTCATCGAACGCCGTTTAGTCGAACGCCGTTTCATCGAAGCCGTTTCATCGAATGCCGTTTCATTGAACGCCGTTTCATCGAACACCGTTTCATCGAAGCCATTTCATCGAACGCCGTTTTATCGAACGCCGTGTTATCGAACGCCAGGGTGGCATTCCCGCTTCCTGAAACTGGTCGGAGGTGCCCATCCGTTCTGGAAGTTTTTGACTTGCATCGCCACAGAACATCAACTGACGGAAGACAAGCTGGAGGCGATGCTGAGTTCCCAAGAGCCTCCTCGCCAGAAGATGGCCATAGCGGTAAGGAATGTGAAGGTCCGCCTTTTTTATGAGAACCGACGGACAATGGCTGTGGGGGACTTTTTGAGAGCAATTGCTCATCATTTGAGACGGTGAATGGCTATTGCACGAACACATGAACCCCCGAAAGTTTTCAAATAAAATTTGAAGTGACGTACTTACTTTTGACTTCATTGAGTCTTAAAACTAAAAAAAAAGCAATGTTTCGTTGTAGTTTAATAAATAGCACCTCAGCTTTAGCTGCTGGAAGCTTCGGGTAGTAAAAAAGTGTCAATAGAAAGACATGAGAGGCTAGGAGGCTCACATGGCTAAGGTTATTGCGCCTGCGCAGAACCTAAGTCGCCTTTTGGCCTCCATGAGTTGGAGTGCGCTCTTACCGGGAGTGCGACTTTTTATTTATTTGTTACAATACCCTCAAGGCCCATCGGGTAATACAGAGGGGGTGAACAGATAAGCACAATGTGCGAAACAAACATAAAGATCGGTACAAATATCCTCATGGGTTACTCGCATCAAAATAAATTGTAACAGCTACAAGTTTGCAGATTAAAAAACCTGACGAAGAAATGGGTGAATGACACGAAAATGCACTCGATCCGTGCATAAAAGAACATCTTTCACACTTTTAATTTAAAAGACATTCGATGAAACGGCCGTCAGCGATTCGATGAAACGGCGTTCGAAGAAAACGTCATTTTTTCGATGAAACGGCGTTCGACGAAACGGCGTTCGATGAAATGTCCGGGAACCGATGGTGGCGATTAGAGCCGATTGAAGCGCTGATGGAGGTGAGTCTAGCGGTCCTTGTGCCACGTGATCGCTACCGTCCAATGATGCTCACCAAGCCAATACATGATCGGCTAGAGTGAGTATGTTGTCGGCAAACCGCGAAAAGAAAAGGAATGCGTTGCGGAATTCATGCAGTAACTCAATAGTTATATCAAAATCGCGACTTTAGCAAATCAGAAAAACTTCCTCCGAACTCGCCGCCAATCGTTCCGGACCAAAAACCCCGAAATACTAGACACAGATTCCGTTGTTGTTTTATTTACAAAACTACCCAGAAACTTCCTCCTCTTTAACTTTTACGCACCGCTGTTTTGTCAGTCTCAGTCTTTCCAGTTCGAAGGAGCGCCCACCGGCTTGCACGTCTGCTCACTGGATGCAGTACCTTTCGTTGGCGTTGGAAAACCGGTGAAACAGTAGCATGTTTTAGTAGTGCGTATACGAGTACTTTGTGTTTGCGTTAGCATTGCGTGTTCCATATTTCGCGTGCCGGGAGCCCAAAATTGCGGTCTTGGATTGGCGCATGGCAACCACTGCAGGTGCAACTCTAACGCAAACGCACAGCACTTCCGTTTGCTTCTATACGCAATATTAAAACTCTCTATAGTAAGGTAGAGTCACCTGCCGGCTGCAGCACTCCACGGAGTCAGTGAAAAGTGGTGCTTGCATTCAGAAATGACTGTTCGCGAGCCATGATCGCGACCAGTTCCGCCTTGCCCGCTTCGCAGAAAAACCGGGGGACCCTCACTAGACTGCTTCCCGTTTCCGCCGCGGGAGGGCGAGCAACGAGGAGGAGGCGCGAAGAGTTTGCCTGTGTCCATGAGCTACATTTCATTCTGAGACAGACATCGGAAATCGAGGTTAGTATAAATTTAAAAAAAAAATAAGAAGCTTTGGTTGGGAGGCGCTACGTTCTGAACGCATACGTTCTTCGCGATCCTGCCGATAATAACAGAAAAATGTCATCCTCTACAATCAGGCAGGCGCCTTTTTTTTCTTTCCTGCTTGTTCTACAGCCAGCCCCGTTCTTCTCGCCATCGTGCGGTTGACGCGGCCGAAGAAGTCACAGCTGTGGATTTGGGCGCTAACAAATGCACACACACAGACACAAACAGACATACCACTGTTGCGTATATGAAATGACGGCAGGTGCCGCCGCCGACGCCGCAATGACTTTTTAAGGTAGAGGAAAGTGGATAAGAAAAAAAAATTAAAACTATTCCGCTAACCAAAGCGGCTCGGTTAAATTGTTGGACACCCTCGCAGTCAAATCATATACGACTCCTTCGCGCACGGTAGAGAGTTTTGTATCGAACGCATAACGGGAGATCGGTCTCCAGCACAGAAGAGCAAGAAACAGCGTAAGTCGACGCTCCCTTCTATACTTCTACTGTATACCCGATGTCCAATTGATTTGTTGACGAGATTAGTTAACGTTCCGTTTAACCCTCCAAGCCCTGCTGCAGGTGGCGCTGCGATCAGACGAACAGAGCCAATGAAGTTTGGGTGTAGGCCCGTTTGTCATGTGCGCATTCGTCATAGGCCAACTAGTAATAGGCCCGTTCGTCACAGCGGAACATTCGTCATGGGGGAATTTGTCCCTAGGAACGTTTGTCACTGAGCGAACCGGATATTTGAATTTGCCCAACATATATTCACCTGGCTGTGCATGCAATACAGATTAGTATGGTATATTTAAGTTTACTAAAGCGAGGGAACATCTAAACAAGTCATCGTTGTGCTTAGAAAACAACAAATTTATTGAACAAAAAAAAAAAAAAAGAAGCGATATTCCGAGCTGCCACCCTCGGGGTTTCTAGACGATTGCGACCATTGTAGCGGATCACATTGATTTGAAGACGCCGGTTGCTGTCGTCGTGCTTCTCGGACACCCTCGAAGATGTTGTGCCGCCCTCGGCTTGAACCAGCTAAAGAAAAAAGAACACACACTCGTGGAGAAAGCTTTTTGAGTGGGCACCGTACTGAAATTTTGAGCCACAAATGCAGAAATGTACTACAGAAAACGTCCGAGTGCTCAGAGGATTAGGTCAGTGCTTACGTGCAGTCCCCGGAGCCACGCTTCGATGCTGTTGTTCGTCCTTGTTGGCCTTTCTGCTAGTGTTGATTCTCTGACTGACCAAACCAGAGGAAGGGAGGTGGCCGACGACAAGCCGTTTCGACGGGGTCTCCCGATATACACGTCCTTGAAGTAGTCCGCCACGAGTGAGGCATCGGTAGGGAAAACCTCGAGAAGTTCCTTGAAGGCTTCGGGAATGTCGGCGATTGGCAAGAAGGCCAATGCTGGATGCATTCCCATTTGAAAGTCAACAAGAAATAAAGTAACAAATTGGCTTACCTGAAGACAATAAGACATATAAATAGAATGCCCCATACTAGAACAGCAAACTCGTCGTCTGAATTGTAGCGACTCTGGTGACCACTGGAGCACACCTTCCTATACACCGACTGGGATAAGTGAAAAAAGCATCCCTGTACCGTTGATGGCCGCTATCTTGAAGTCCGTGTAAGCCACCTCAAGGCAGTTGGCCCCCCATGTGACTCAGAACGACGTCGAAAAACCTTAAAACGAGCGAGCATATTTTCAAGTGTTTGAACACATATCCAATAATAGGACCACCGAGAGTTTTGTTTTACACGTTTATCAGAGCTCTTGAATGCTCACCTTTTGTAGGTAGCTTCAGATTTGTTGGGCAGCAAGCCGTAAACCATTGGCTTTACCACGCCGTTGACTCTGACATGCTCCGTGTACAGTTAGCAGAACTGTGCCGGCGTCACTTTAAAGGTAACGTCCGCGAACCACGTAGTCGCCTGAGCCAGACAGCTCAAGTTGCGCTCGGTAGCAAAGATCCGGATTCTTTCGCCGTCGTCCTCTCCGCTATCGTAGAAAAGAAAGGAGTCTCCTTTGGCTGTGGTCTGCATGCAGGTAAAACAGTCATTATTATCATAATACGTCGCGCACTGTGATTTTGCGCTACAATACACTTTACTTTGAACTCTGTGGGCATTCGATCGTATGTCGGCTCCGCAAGATGATACGCTGTACCCTAAATTCGCCTGTTGCCTTTCCTTGCGGATGACGCGCCGAAGTGTTGGCGGTGCGGGAATCTGCAAAGCAGTGTCGTCACTGACACAGGCAACCGCAGGTAGAAGTATTTGGTGTGGTGCTAGACGGCCTTCCATTGGAATAAAGGACATTAGTGACCATGTTTTGGGAATATAAGAGCAGGAACAGATTTTGGTACATACCAGCTTTTTCCTTCATCTGATGGCGAACCCAAGCACGTTTATCTTGGTGTTGTCAAATGCATGCATATGGTCTCCTGAATAAGAGATTACACGAGTCTTGGCGTGATCGGTGACTATTTTAGTTTTACAAACTCCTCTTCGCCGGCAGGCCCAATACAACGTAGTTTCGTAAAACTTAATGCAAGTGTAGGAATGTCCTTCGTGAAGAAGCATATCGCCACCTTTCTTAGTAGTAACTACCTCCATTTAGAAATCGAGAGTGATATTTTTTTTATAATCGGAGGGCAACCGGCATAATAAGCCCTGAAACGGGGCACAAAAAAAAAAAAAATAATCGCGTTCGGTGGGCTTTTTTTTATTGTGAACTTATGTTCTCGAAGTTCTTTTGTAAGAAAGGTGACCCCGATAAGACAACATGCAGGCTGAAGGCTGCATGCTGCCTTAACTTGGGGTCATTGGGACATCCTTTGTTTACCGTAGTCTACCTCACTAGCCTTGTACGGATTTAATTAAGTGGCCCCCTTTCGTAACTTTCCTAAGAAAGCAAGATAGAAAAAAAAACGTTTAACAATCTTGAAGTCATTGTGTGACGAACTGCCAGCGTGACGAATCACCCTATGACCAATGTTCCGCAGTGACGAACGGGCCTGTTACCAGTTGCCCCATGACGAATCGACATGTGACGAATGGGCCGTATCCCTAAAGATTCATCGTCATGACGCTCGGCACATTTCTGCGTTTGTTATCACAGACTGAACCAGTCAAGCATTGTAAATGCCCCACGATCCCGCGTTTTTTTTTTTTTTTTTTTTTTTTTTTTTTTTTGTGTGTGTGCGTTTTTTTGCGTGATTGTTTTAGCCGGTGATAGCAAATGCACAGAGATAATCAGCGACATGACGATTAAACATTTCGGTAAAACCCCGAGACTGGGACAATAAGGGACGGACAAACACAAAGTCTTAAACACAGCTGAATTTTATTTGACAACGAAGGGTGCTTATATAGGCGTCAAATCCTACACAAATCAAAAGAGACGAAGGAAAGAGAGGGAGAAACCTACGCAAAACAAAAGAGACGAAAGAAAGAGAGGGAGAATTGGGGAAACCCGTGCCGCAACAGTACAACAAAAAAAAAAAAGAAAAAAGTATTACAAAAGAACTGAGAAGTGGTAAGATCGCTTATGCAAAAAAAAAAAAAAAAAAGTAGAAGGACTAAAGTGCATTAGCCCCCAAGAAACCCCAACACTATAACAGGAAGTCGTTTATACAAAAACAAAGTAGAAGGTATAAAGTGCATTAGTCCCCAAGAAACCCCACCACTATAACAGGAAGGACGCAGCGAACAAACGACCAGGAAACAATAAAGAGAAATGACTTAAAATCGGACAAAGGCCTCAACAGAACAATTGACAAGACGCGCAGACATCAAATTTGTAGGAACTTTCTTTGTTCTTTATCTATTGTGAGGGATGGCTTATTTACCGCATTCCCATGATTCATGTTGTTACAGATTCTTTTATCAAACGATTCCGATCATCCTTTTCTTATAAGATGACTGTTGTTGAGTCCCAGTTAGGTAGACAATTATTGCATTCAACAACATGTTTTTATACTTCCAAATGAGGATCTTTGTTTTTGACACAACGTTTGTGTTCGGTGAGACGATCGTTTATACAGCGCTTGGTTTGTCCTATGTAGCATAATCCGCAATCACACGGGATCCTGTATACTACTCCCGACACGCAACTGACCTCTTTTTCGTTGTGTTTTTTAGTGCACCCTGCTCTGGCGGAAGCAAACAGAGTCAACCGATTCAGTCTGTAATCATTGCTGAAAACCATGCTAATACCATACTTATTACCAATGGATTTAAAATTATGCGAAATCTGGTGAAAGAACGGAAGAACTACACGCTTTGTGGGTTGAAGAACACTTTGGCACTATTTCTTGAGGGAGATGAGAAACAACAACTGCTTGAACACGTGATCTTGAGGGTACCCAACGGCTTTAAAACGGTCAAACAGGCGGTTGAGAGCAGACTCAATAAAGTGGGAACATGATTTTTTCAGAGCACTGTTGACCAAATTGCGTACTATGCCAGCCTTTATACGTTTTGAGTGACAACTGTGAAATGGAAGGAGAGGTTTTGCACTTGGCTTGCCATATTCCCAGCACAAATGGGATGGATGTTTCAACTGTAGATCTAAAAATTGTAAGTTACCCCCCTCTGGTCTATCTACAGAAAACTTTAATTCTGGAGAACTGTTAAGAGCAGCCTTTTCAAGTGATGCCGCTAAATTAGAATCGCTACTGCATATCAAAAGGTCGTCGACGTATCGCCTTACAAGAACGTCGCTAGGAAAACGATTCCGGACCATATCATGGAGCTTTAGATCTAGATAACTTAAATAAATCTCTGACAAAATTGGAGCAACTGTCGAACCTATGCATATTCCACGTTTCTTAATGAAATCTCGATTATTGTGAACCACAGTTGCTTTTAAACATAGTTCAAGAATCCTGAGGAAGTCGGCTACCCCAATCCCAGAATGTGACTGGAATCTAACAAGATTGTTTTCAAGAAACTGACCTACGCGTTCAAGTAACGTCTTGGGTTCTAGCGAATAATATAAGTCTTCGATATCCATCGAGAAAAGAGTGCAGTGCTTACCATGAAAAGGCTCCAATTTCGTCACTAAGTCGTCTGAGCAACGTAGGGTCAATGGACTTCCGACATCTAAACCACTCAAGTCCTTCTGAAGAAAGGACGACACTAGTGTTTGCCAAGTGCCGTTCTCATTCACCACAACTCGAAGAGGAAGGTCCACCTTATGTTCCTTCAAGAAAAACTTGATTCCAAGAGTGTCGTTTGAGGTTCCATTCATCTTGGAAACCAAGGCAGGAAATTGACTGTCCTTCATTATTCTAACAATTTCCCGCTTAATCTGTTTTAGGTTTCCATTGAACAGCTTAAACAACCCCTCTCTGGCTAACTATGATTTTTCAGACTTAGCCACAGAGGCTCACAGAGCTAGGAGGCTCACAGGGCTAAAGTTGTTGCGCCTGCGCAAAACCTAAGTCGCCTTCTGGCCTCCGTGAGTTGGAGTGCGCTTCTACAGAAAGTGCGACGTTTTAATTATTTGTTAGAATACCCTCAAGGCTCATCGGGTAGTACAGAGGGGGTGAACAGATAAGCACAATATGCTAAACAAACATAAAAATCGCTGCAAATACCCTCATGGGTTACTTGCATCAAAATAAATTATAACGACTACAAGTTTGGACATTAAAAAACCTGACGATGAAATGGGTGAATGACGCGAAAATGCACTCGATCCGTGCATAAAAGAGCATCTTTCACACTTTTTATATAAAAGATATTCGATGAAACTTCCCATCGATGATTCGATGGGAAGCTTGAAAACATATATAGTCGCAGTACGTTCAAAGCGACGTTTTGAATACCCTCCGAGCAGTCGCTTTTAACATCGGACTGTAAAAGGGTGAAATCTGTAATGGTGTGCGTTCATGTGTATTCTTAAAGTTTTCGTTTTTACTATTCTTCCTTTTGACTTTTTTTATTTATATAGAAAAATATTCATACGCGAGCATAACGTATGTTAGAAATGGTGAAAGTCTGATGTATCTTTGCTCAAACGGAGATGCAAAATGGCGCGTTTAGATGAATATCGAGTAACCAGCCTCCTCGACGAGTGGCGACAAAAAGGCCTCTTCGACAAACAGCCCCTCGACAAGTTGCCCTATTACGAATTGGCCTATTCGACGAACTGCCCTTCGACGAGTTGCCCTTCGACGCGTTGGCCTAGACCCCTTGTCAATTGTTCTGTTGAGGCCTTTGTCCGATTTTAAGTCGTTTCGCTTTATTGTTTCCTGGTCGTTTGTTCGTTGCGTCCTTCCTGTTATAGTGTTGGAGTTTCTTGGGGACTAATGCACTTTAGTCCTTCTACTGTGTTTTTGTATAAACGACTTCCTGTTATAGTGTTGGGGTTTCTTGGGGACTAATGCACTTTAGACCTTCTACTTTGCTTTTGTTTTTGTATAAACGATATCACCACTTCTCAGTTCTTTTGTAATACTTTTTTTTGTACTGCTTGTGGCACGGGTTTCCCCAGTTCTCTCTCTTTCTTTCGTCTCTTTTGTTTAGTGTAGGTTTCTCCCTCTCTTTCCTTCGTCTCTTTTGATTTGTGTAGGATTTGACGCCTATATAAGCACCCTTCGTTGTCAAATAAAATTCAGCTGTGTTTGAGACTTTGTGTTTGTCCGTTCCTTATTGTCCCAGTCTCGGTTTTTTTTTTTTCGAAATGTTTGACCACCACCACCTCGTTTGTGCCCTTACCTTTTGTTCACATTACGATTAACTTTTTTTGGTTCTGCTCGAACAGTCAGCAAACATGCTGGAAGCACACGTATGCATGAAACAAAAATGAAAGCCGTTTACAATCTCCTGTAACGCCCAATTAGAGCGCAGCTCTTGAGAAGGAGAAGGGAAAAGGTACTGAGGGGAGAAGGTGGAAAGTCCCCCACTACTAACATCGGTGTGGATCGACGTGTGCCTAACGCAAGTCGCAGAAAATGCACGTCTTTGGCGAGAGCATCGCGTGTAAATTTAGTGGGGCAATGTTTGCCCCTAGCTTTAGCCGGGAATTTTTTCCACTAGATTTAGCGGGGAAATGTTTTCCGCTAAATTAAGCGGGAAAATTTTTCCGCTGGATTTAGCGGGGAATTTAGCGTCATCGTCATCGTCATCGTCATCGTCATCGTCACTGATGCCGTCACACGTGACATCACCAGTGACGTTACTGATGACGTCATCGTCATCGCGCGGTTACGTCGACGGCGACGCCGCTCAAGCCGGAAACGGGCGCCTAAGAGCTGCGCTCTAAAATGCTTATGTCTGAGGTGTCTCTGCAGATGATTCTGTCATAACGTCGGCAGCGAGCGCCGTGCCTTTTGTATGGTACGTGTGAGCAGTGTGTGGGCGCGGCTTTAAGGCTGTTTGAAGGCCGAGACCATTATGGCCTCGATTCTTTCTCAGGAAGTAACACGACCGCTTCGAAACACTTTTTTTTTTCTTTTTTCCGATATCAATCGACGCCTCAAAACTAGCAGCATGCGGAGCGACTCCCGAACCCTCGCGGCTAACTGCGGAACATCAAATGACGTCAGATTGAACCCCGGCTCGACCAATCGGGGCACGAGCCTCAAAAGGGAAGTGGGACTCCTGAGAACGACTGCCATTCTGATCGGATGCTCCGTCGGTGAGTATGTCAGACAGAGAGGCACATTATCATCACCGACAACTTAAAATATTAGGGGGCGCGATCCTATCAGTCTCAGTCATTCGCAATTCTTTTCTCTTCTTTTTTTTTCGCGTTGTGCTGCTTTTTGTTGCGGCACATCTGTTGGCGCTCACAGGCGGCGCAGGTTCAGGTTCTGCCGCACCCTAACTCCTATCACGTTACCACCAAGGTTGCGTGCTGGTCTGTTTTCAAAGCCGCTCCGGTTGCTTCCTTTACGTCGCGTAGACGGAGACGCTACACGCCGGCTATTCAAACAGGCACCGCGAAGCATGTTATAGCCGTGCCACACGAGCAACTCGAATGCCATTTACAACGAATGACATTTGTGTGATCGGTGAATCAGCTCTCAATCTGTCGCGCGTGGAATGCGCCACGCCCGGAGTGTCGCGCGCTGATTGGCCGTCCGCTCAAATGTATTTCGTTTAAATGGCATTTGAGTTGCCCTTGTGGCACGGGTATTACAGGGTGGTGCCTCTCGATCCCTGTGGCACGTCGGCGTTCTGGGGTCCGTTGTACTAAAATGTATTCGATATTTTCCCTCTGTGCTGTCAATTTGTCTCTTCCTGACCACCCGATAGCATTTTTACGCTTTTTAATAATAATGAAATTGTGAAGAACGGGTATGTGCACGCCCCATTTATCAACCGCGTTAGCTTCAATTTGGCCATATTTCTCGCTTTATCACTTGAAAGCCAGAAAAATATTGCATTATGGTTTTGCAAATTCTGTTAGTACATATCATAAACGTTAATTTGGAAGAGTTAAAATACTATTAAAGATGGCCCTTTTTTAATGATTTTTAAGGTAATGCATCTTTAGTCAACTGTACAAGTTTTTCTTAAACAGGGGCAGTTTAAGAAAAACTTGTACATTTCTCCCACTAGCCCGCACAATATGTTATGCAAAGATGAACAAAATAGACAATAACAAACGAAAAAAAATATTTGAAGTCCTTATCTTTTATAGGTACGACGAAAAACAATATTTAATCCAGAGCGTCATTGCGCAATGTGACGCATTTGCGATTTTGTTTCTCAAAATAACGATCCTAATACTCGGTGATTAATACTTTTTGTCAATTCTGGCTATGCCTAATTGGTAATTAAATATTTCTAGACCCGTAGCCAGCCAGAATTAAGTGTTTTTTTGGGGGGAGCCTCCCGAATCGCCAACACCGCGCAATATGCAAAACGCGCACGTGACCGAGAAGGTGCTTACAAAATGTTTTCACAAAAACTGTTTTTTCTTTCTTTCTTTTTTTTTTTTTTTTTTTTTTTGGGGGGGGGGGGGGGGGGGCACGATGCCTGTGATTGGATCCGAGACCTCGACGAATGCTAACGCAGCATTCGCGACCAATAGGATCTGAGCCGAGCTCACGCCGAACAATGACGCAGGAGTCGTGACCAATAAATCCTCAGAGTGCGTACTCAGACGAAGGAGGACTCAGAAAATTAAAGCAGACGCTAGTATATTGCGCGCGTTTCGAAAAGGGTATGCTGCAATGGTAGGCATAATTATTCACACCTATCAGTTGCGGTATTTTTGAGCTAGGAATTTTAATCGTCTGCGCGCATTTTGTTTTTGTTTTCAAATGTGTTCGCCTCTACTATATACGTCATGCCTGGCATCGTCTTCAGAAACGCAGGTTCGTGTGTACTTGGACTTGTGATATGGCTACTGGCAGAAGCCTCGCATATTCTCAGTGAGTATAGCCTTTTTCTTTTCTTTGTTTTTTTTTTCTTTGTTTTCCTAGCGAATTCAGTTAGATATCGTTTTAATTACATGTGACTAGCCATAATGACAACTAATATTCGTTGTAAAATAGAATGTGTCCAGTTTGTAATTTGTATCTGTGTGCTATACCGGCAGTATTCTTCAAATAAATAGAGACAAATTTAAAAATTCGAAACCAAAACACATCCACGAATGTGCAACGATAACCTAAATATGAATGGAATCAAAATATTTTATTTCATTTTAATAAGTGATGGAGATGCACTTGTCAAGAACTTGCCACAAAGATGCGCGATACATGACACTTAACGAGAGTCAGGTCCGCCTAGACACTCCCACACCCAGTGCATCCAAAAGATCTGACCTACAGAAGCTCACACCTTGTCGCCGTGAAATTCAACTCCCGCTTCGCGAACCATTCCGTAGAACGACGACGTCGTATCAGTCAGCAGTTCTGTCGGACTGCCGACTTCAACGACACTTCCTTGGTCTATCACGACGACGCGGTCCGACGACAGAACCGTGTGAAGACGATGAGCTATGGTCAGGACAGTGCACCCACTCATCGTATCATTCAGTGTCTGCTGAACCAGCAAGTCGGTGTTCATATCCACCGATGCCGTGGCTTCGTCGAGCACGAGTATCTTCGTCTTCCTCAAAACAGCCCTCGCGAGACACACCAGTTGTCTCTGTCCCACGCTAAGGTTGAGGCCGTTTTCTTCAACTTCAAAGTCCAGACCACGATTTTCTCTGAAGAAGTCACCAAGATGAGATTCGTTAAGTGCCCACCAGAGCTCGCTAGTTTCGTGATGCCCGGTCGGGTCGAGGTTGAACCGCAGAGTGCCGCGAAACAAGACCGGATCTTGTGGTATTATTGTCAACCGAGAACGGAGGTCCCGTAATCCTATGGCTGCAATGTCCACGTCATCTACTACAACACTTCCGGCCGCTGCTTCAATAATGCGGAAAAGGCTTAGTGCTATGGTCGATTTGCCGGCACCCGTTCGTCCCACGATCCCCAACTTCTCACCAGGACGTATGTCTAGGTTGACTTCTTTGAGTGCGAAGTCCAAGATATCTCGGTACCGAGTCGAGAAAGACCTGAAAGACACCGCACCTGAGCGAGGCCAGTGCGGGTCCAGTCTTAACTTGGACTTCCACGGCCCTTCGGGTGTCAGACGCCTGTACTCATCTAAACGTTCGGCTGATATCAAACTTGCTTCTAGTCCGCTCGAATGGAAAATAAAGTGTATAAACACGGATACAGCATTGATCGTGTAAGACAATAGAAGACCTGCCGTTCCCGCGCTCATTGTGTCGCGGCGGGCAACAAGGAGCAACAATATTGAGAACAGAAGCATTCCATTGGCTACCTCCGTCCAGGCTTCAATCCAGCATTCACAAAGACGGCCGTACACAGTACAGGCGTGCAAGTTGTCAATATTTTCGTCGTTCTCCCGCACGAAAATACCCTGAACGCCGAAACTTCGGACGCTGCTCAAGCCTGCAAGTGTTTCGGAAAAGTGGTTGTTAACTAGAGAACGTGCGACGGTCTCCAGCCTTTTTACGTGACGATACTGGACCACGTACCCTTGACGTAAAACCAGCAGGCACACTGCAACAGGAACAACAATTAGGACGTAGGGCGGAAAGTATGTGCATATGAGGACAACAGATGATGCAAACAGTAACAAACAATGAAGAGTAAGGTGAGCTGACATTGGAAGCTCGACATCAAGCTCATCAACGTCCTTGCCGAAGCGGTTCAATAGGCGTCCAGAGGGGGTGACATCGAAAAATGAAAGAGGCGCCCTCATCACACCCATGAGCATCAACAGGTTAAGCCTTGTGGAGGAGGAAAGCGCTACCTTCCACAGCAAGGCGACAGCTATAAAACTAAAGAAGGCCTGGAAAATTACGAGGAGGACGGATACCTCAATCCTGTAGGCGCGAAGATATAGGTCCTGAGTTTTGGTTGACGATAGTGAATCATTGGTCCATTCGCTTAACCATAAACCAACGAACACACCGATTGCAGTGTAAGCAGCGTAACACAAAATCACCAACAGCAGCAAGGACCCAGCGTGTCGTATGTAAGTTGTCAATACTCGGAGCCTGACTGAACCTTCCTCTACCGCCTCCTCCTCCACAAGAGTGGTCTTTGGTTCCCCCTCAATGTCTGGTTCAAAGTCTATATTTGTAGCCATGTTCTCATTAACCGCAAATTTTGGAACTTTCTGGGTAACGTTTTTTAGCAATTTCGAAAGAACACTTCCTTCATGTTTGAGTTCTTCAAGGGTACCAGTCTCAACAACCGACCCTTCCTGCATGACGACAATGTAGTCTACTTCACTGAGCACCGAAAGGTTATGGGTGACCAAGATTCGTGTGGTTTCTCTGAGCATTCCTTGTGGCCCGATAACGTCCTTGAAAAGGGAGGCTCCGACATGAGCGTCTACTGCGCTGAGCGGATCGTCAAATAGATAAAGGTCTTTCTTCTGGTAAGCTGCTCTTGCAAGACTGATCCTCTGTTTTTGACCGCCGCTTAGGTTGATTCCCTTTTCGCCAACTTCCGCCATGTCTCCACCTGGAAGGATCGCCAAGTCTGGCTCGAGGCAACACGCCTTCAGAACCATCTCGTACAGTTGGGTGTCGTACTTTGCCGTAAAGAGCACGTTTTCTCGTATGGTCTTGTTCCGGATCCACGCACATTGAGGGGTGTACGCTACACTTTCTATGCAATCCACGGATCCCGAGCTAATCTTAAGGTTTCCCAGCAATGCAGACAGCAAAGACGACTTGCCGGATCCTATGGTTCCAACGACTGCGACCAATTGACCGGTCTTAACTGTGAGGTTAATGCTGCTCAACGCCGGGGTTCTGTCCTTCGACCAGAAAAACGTTGCATTTTTTACAGAGACCGCGTTGTCTTTATCAAGCCGTCGACCAACTGAACAGTCCTCTACTTCAGAAGACAGTAAAAATCTCCGAATCCTCATCATTGAACCGCTCGCCTGAATGGCGTTCGAAATAAACTCTGGAATTAGGAACATGGGGACCTGCATATAATTGAAAAGAGTAAATGACACAAACGCAGTTCTTGGGTCAAGGATGTGATCATCGCTGATCCACACGTATGTAATGAAGCTCGCTAGAGAAACCATAGTTGACGAACAAGTAAGGAGAAAAAAAGCAAGCGCAGCAACATACGAATATTTCTTGAGCAGGCCCATCTCCCTTAGTCGCAAGGATGTGCACTTGCTAATAAAGACATCTTCCCAGGCGAAAAGCTTGAGAACTTTCACGCTGCTCAACATCTCTGCCACATTTTTTAGACGTTTGTCTTTCAATCGCATTTGACGTATGTAGTATTTTTTCCCGACGCAGAACGCTAGTACCGTCAGAATCATTATAATGAGCATGACAGCAACCCCGGCGAGACAGGCCCCTCCAAGGAACTGCCACAAAAGAATAACTGCAATCACAATTAGGGGCACCCCACTGGCCATATGACCAAAACTGAAACAAAGATAGGTGATTCGGTCAGCGTCGACCGAAATCAAGTTGATTAGCTTCCCTATTGTGTGGTCCCTCTGTGACTCGCTGGAAAGCCGAAGTACCTTCCTATAAATGGCTGCCACCAAGACAGTTTTTGCATTTAGCCCCGCAAAGATGAGTGTCCTCTTCGCGTGGACAGCAAGCAGGCCCGACCCAAAGTTGGCGCTTATCATACCGACGGCGTACAATATCCCTTTCCACGTGGGGTCGTTCCCGATCATGTAACCCATCAGAAGATAGAACAGAAAAGCGGGGATTATCTTCGTTGTGGCTTGTAGTGTAGCTAAGATGCACGAAATTAAAACAGTCTTCCAGTACGTTTTCCACAGTGACCAGAACACGGAAGGTAACGGTCTAGAGACACTACATGATCCATCTCCTGGTAAGTATCCAGCTGAATCCAGTTCCTTCATCCAAAGCGCGTTCCACCTACTGTGGTTTCGCCCAGTCCTCATGTCTGCTGGCATGTTGTAAATATCTTCAAGCTGGACAGAGCGCTGGGACTTTTGAAGTACGAGATTTGACAACCATCCAAACAGAAGGAAGGACAACGGTGGGGCGGTAAGGTAGGGCCTTTTTACGTCATGCATAGCGTCAGTCAGGCAGGATAGCAACAACTCCAGGAGAACAACAGGATAAGTTGTAGCAATCACAGAGAACCTCCAAACATTGGGAAAATAACTCTCTGAGACAAAGACATCCCACATGTGGCGCGAATATTCGGGAAACATGCAGACAGCAGTCACCGACCAAAAAGAAAACAGCAACATCGAAGATCCAATTCCCCTCTTTCGATAATTCTCCTGAGTGTTCATGGCAATGGCGAAAGTGATGCACTGCACGAGATCCGCTATCACCGATGACGAGGACGATGTCTCTACGGTCAGTCTATACATAAGCGACAAGGCGTAGGTGAGGGTCAGCAGAAGACTCGCAGCAAATCGGGAGATACTTAACAGAGTCCAGGAGAGGGGTTCGTAGTGCTTTTTCCGCCGTCCCAGAAGCGACGAGATGAGGCCGAACGGCACGAGCAGAGTCGCAGGCGCGTAGGCGAGGACCGTAGTCTCGAAGCATGGCGTCAGCCTAGGGTATTCCGAGTGCCACGTATAGTTCCAGTCCCACAAAGGTGAAGTGCAGAAAGCAGCCATGAGTTTCAAAACGCGTGATGAGTAGCAATATGAACGAAACAGCTTTTTGAAATAAGAATTCAGATGCGCCAAATTGCAGTCTGAAGGTACGCGCGTGCCACCGACACTGGCGACATTAAAAACATGTGTTCGTAAGCTGAACAAACGGAGAAACGCAGATGCCCAGATGCGTTTCAACGCATCCGTTTTAACGCGAAAACAGATAAACCAAAATGAACGGCTGTTGCAACTGTTGTCGCCACATTCTAGACCTCTGCTACGTGTAAACATCCTTTTTACCCTCACGCTCATCAAATATGTCAAGCCTCTACACTGGACTAACAGACGCTGCATCTACACACTTCGCCTGCGGATGTTACGATGGCACGCGGCATGAACGATCGTTGAAGTTTATGACAATAGAAAACACATTACCTACTTGTGTGGTCCTTTGTTAAGATTTTACTTTGTTTAACTTCAGGGCTCTCCCTAATTTAACCGTTTTTCTACCGTTCCATTTTACGTCCGATCGCAATGGACGCAACGAACCGTCCTTGCATATCCCATAAAGTTATCATAATGTACACTAGAGCTTCAGCTGGCACTCGTGGGCTGCTGCAAATTGCAGCAGAGAGCAACCAGTCTAATATTGACTTCCGACAATGCATTGTTATATTGTGACAGGGGGTGCATTGACTTCCGACAATGCACCCCCTCTTACATATAATGTACCCCAAAACTTCAGTTCGACGTACAGCGCACTAATGTTGAACTGACGGTACCAACTATCACGAGCTGATTCATAGCAGAGTTGTACTGCTTATTAAAATAGCTAATGCACGTGTGAGTGACCACAAAAATGTAATCTGGTATTTCTTGGCCCTATTGCAAATCCTCAATGCGTGGGTGGGTGTGTGCCTGTGCGTGTCTGTGTGTGCGCAGGGACTCAAACCGTAACCGTAACCGAAACCGAAAACCGTTTAGGAACGAAATTTTTTCTGTAACCGTAACCGGAACGAAACCGTTATTTGATATTTATAAAAACCGTAACCGGAACCGGAATCGTAAATTATTCACCGGTAACCGGTTTTAACCAATATTAACCGAAAAATAAACTATTAGTTTTTCTGAAGTATGACCTGGAGGAGGGATCTTAAATTGTTGTGGCCATTTGACAGAGTTACTGTCAGCGAGTGGTGCATCTGGTTACATATTTCCATTCAATCTGACTTTAGGATTAAGAATACTCAGATTGAATTAGTGGTCGAGCTTATAATTAAAAAAAAATCTATATTTCTAAATCTGCCACCCTCCTACATCGCTACATGTATTCAGTACGTGTCGGTTTCAGTGTATTAACTAATAAGTTCGAATTCTCAGATGTCCATCCAACTCGGTTCTATCAAAACCACCGATGTTCCTGACATGCAGTAGCCAGTATAAAGAAACGAGGTAAATTGGCCATCATGCAGAGCTGGCGGAAAAGAAAACCTGGGCCCGTTTGCTCGAAGCGCTAACCGCGGCTAAAGTTAGCAGCAGTACCTAGGAGAGGGAGTTTGAAATCACGTGACTGGGGGCTGGGATGCCGGGAAGCATGGCGGCGCTCCGGTGCGTGAGCGCCGCTCGCTTTGTAACTAATATGTCGTTGTAGCTGCACTATCGGGCGCGTTAGTCAGCAACGAATGGTGCAGGAGGCTTTCGCTTTGCCTTACCTCGCTTAAATCGCAAAGCACGAGCAATGACTTCGCGGCATTTGTTGCATAGTCTTTCGATTCTGGCCTTTCTAAGCCTACATGAACGCGATAAGTGTCGGCATGGCAACGTCTTTGGAAAGCGGATTGCCTTGACTCAATCGACCTGATATTAATAGTACACAAAAGAAGACCAGCGTCCCGCCCCGACAGACCTTTTTCTAAATTACCCAAGCATCGAGAAGAACGCTGGAAGTGTAATTCTATGGTCCGCGCTCGCTGTCCTTCCTCTTATAAAAGATTCGAAGTAAATAATCATCATAAGACCTGGACGAACGCGCGTGCAAGGCAAAATTTGTTTTAGACTTTTTTCCTTTAGAACGATAGGCCCGTAGCTCACAAGTTTTGAGCAGCGCTGCAGGCGAGCAAAATAGAATATTTGGCTCGCGTTTCGAACATGCATCAATACGCTTCCCCACTAGAGTTTTTTCTACTCAGTTCCATTCTAAGTTCCAGCGTAGCAGAGGCTACAAGAGCGAGCTGCGAGCTTTCCGCGTCCCTGCCAAGCACGCGCGCTCGTGCAGTGCGAGCATCGGTCAGGATGACGCGCTTTTCCGAGTAGCTTCGGCTTCACTATCACGTAAAGTGAAATATACGTGCTCGCGGAAGCTGTGAAAGAAAGCAAATATGAAAGGAATGTTTAATGGAACGCTGCGGCCACAAGCAGCATAATTCTGTTCTTTTTTTAAACTTTTTTTAGACGTTTTGTTACCGCACATCTACAGATGCTGACAGCGGCTTGTATTCGAACGTGGCACGTGCAAAATCTAACGTTACAGCGCCACACGGATGATGCAGCCAGCAAAACTTGGTCGCGTCTTGCGTAAGTCTTCCGGACGCGCTCGCGCCCCCTGCCCAGAGCAACGGGTATATTACTACTGCATACGCCAGCACGCGCAATGCCTGCAAGTACACTCGTAGCATGCACCTCGGTGCTTGGGAAATTTGTGTGCTATCAATACAAGGCCGATTGAGTCAAGGCAATCCACTTTCCAAAGACGTTTCCATGCATGCCGACAATTATCGTGTTCATTTAGGCTTAAGACTGGCCAGAATCGAAATACTATCTAAAAAATGCGGCGAGGTCATTGCTCATACTTTGCGATTTAAGTGAGGTAAGGCAAAGCGAAAGCCTCCTGCACCATTAGTTACTGACTAACGCGCGCGATATTGCAGCTACAACGACATATTAGTTCCGAAGCGAGCGGCGCTCACTTTGCGGGGCACCGCCATGTTTTCCCGCATCCCTACCGATCCCTGTCACATGATCTCAGAATCCCTTCTCCTAGGTACTGCGGCTAACTTTAGCCGCGGTTAGCGCTTCGAGCAAACGGGCCCTAAAGCCCCTGTATCCTGGGAAAAGTGGCGCCTTCATTGTTGTGGAAACGCGCGAGACACGTTCAGCGCGCCACTTCTGGAAAGAACATGGCGTTTGAAATCTAGCTCAGTGCTGCGCTGTGCCGCCATGACCTTCCCAAGGGATGCACGTTGCACGTGCCTCGTGCATCGACGCACTTTGCGCTACTTTTGAAACATGAAGGGGCTTTAATTGGTCCTGCTGTTCATTAATAATGTTTATGTTGTTCATTTAGTGTGAAACGTGTCGCGAGTGACGATTTTGAAACAACACAGAAAGAAAAAAAAAAGTCAGGGGTTTGACATTGGCGTTTTGTATTATATATACAATATATATATATATATATATATATATATATATATATATATATATATATATATATATATATATATATATATATATATATATATATATATATATATATATATATATATGCTCGGGCTGAGAGTGGTGGAAGGAGCGAGGAAACGTCAAAAGGCTGTCCGAGTTTTTTTCTTTTCCTTCCCGCGCCGAGGCCCTTCTTCAAACCGAGTGGCACCCGCCGCCTAAAGCCCCTTCATGTTTCAAAAGTAGCGCAATGTTCGTCGATGCACAAGGCACGTGCAACGTGCAGCCCTTGGGAAGATCATGGCGGCACAGAGCAACACTTAGCTATTTCAGACGGCATGAATTTCCCAGAAGTAGCGCGTCGCACGTGCCTCGAGCATTTAACAACAATGAACGGCGCCACTTTTCCCAGGATAGAGGGGCTTTACCGTCGCCGGCACTGCCACGCCTCTCAGCTTCTCAACATGACAAAAGAAAAAGCCGAGGAGAAGGATGCCTCCTCGTCAAACGCGCCAACGCGCCACCCTCGTCCAACAGACATGGGATGCAATTTCTGCCTCCTTCGCCTGAACCTTGGGAGCTGCCCTGCTTCCAATCGTCGATGGCCTGGCCAATCTCGCCCCACACGGCCAGCAGTCTCAACAGTCTCTCTCGCAAAACTGTGAACGCGAGCTATTCGAACGTCGGCACGGTGAGCTCGAACATTCACAGACGCGCCGAGAGATCGCTTCCAGCATCGCCGGAGGCCTCCCCCTGCCACCGCCGGAGGTATGGCTTCTACGAGAATCATTTCTACCAGAGCCACCAGCGCAATCCAACTACCTCTGATAGAGCCCCCACCACCCATGCCGGAGCGAGGGTCCGTCATGCCTACGACATTCTGAGCGACCTCGCCCAGGACACCATAAGTTTCTCCACGAGAGATGTCCATGAGATCAGGCATCTCCCCCGCCATCGGTTCTACTGGGATGACATGCTCCCCGAACACCAGCACCTCATTTTCGATAGACTGGAACTCTTCCACGTCGTCGCGAGAGGGAACTGTAGGACGGCAGTCCTATCCCAGACGTCGAGGATTCGAGTCTGAGGTTTTCAGAGAGCTCCCCGACCAGCTACCCAACCAGCGTCGACGCGGACGCCACACGCCTCGTACTCCCGCGCACACCAGCTACCGCCCAGACACCAAGTCGAAGAGGCCCCCTAATCTTGAGTCCGGCAGCTACGCTGAGTCTTCGAAACCCACCAGTGCCGTCATCGACAGCACAGTCGTCTCCTCGACGCTCCTGTGCGTTTTTCCTGTCGAGGACATTCTCGCCCATGCTCTTTGCGAGGCTGGCGTATCGGCCGACCGTGCCCGAGCTTGATCTTGGATCGAAGAAAACGACCCAATGAATCCCGACTCGACAACCACCGCCACCGAGCGAATCCTGGAGTGGCTCAGCAGGACCGACAGTCATTGAGCCCCACGCCGATGACGGCTCCTTCGATACGTACGATGGCAAGGAGGAAAACCACACCAACACAAAGGAACACACTACAGACAAACAAAGCATCGTCGAAGACTCTCAGTCGGACCTGGGTAGCACTGCCTACAAGTCAAAAGCGACGAAACCTACACCGCCAGTCCACTCGACCCAGCAGGCACCTGAAGTCGACTGGGCAGTGTTTAGTGAGGCAAGTAGTTTTCACGGGCCGCCCGACTACGGCGGACTTTCCATTCGCTGCACGAAGGCTTCTTGCCTCACGGCCCGCCCAGCCCAGCTCTCAATTTTATTACTTCATTCCACTTAGCAGTATTTTACTAGTGGATGGCTGTAGTTCTGTTCCTTCCTTCAGTGAAGCGAAGACTCGCCTGCATGTATGAGGTTGAAATCAACTGTAGCGACGAGAAAGTGCGAATGGTTCTTCCAGCATCAAGTGGGAACTTTCTTAGGGTAATTGTTTATAAATGGTGCCAAACAACAGAGTAGTGGTGTTTATTTTAGTTTTTATTATATAGAACGCGATGATCCCCGAGTACTAGAAGTAACATGTATGCTCGGGCATCAAACTAAATAATGTAAGTAGATGTAGTGAACAAGAGTTGGAGCTAGGAACGTGTGCAACTTCTGACCAATTAGAAGTATTAAGACGTTTCTAGGTTCCTTGTATTTCACGTTATTGGATATCTGAGACTACTTTAAACAGTTTTTTCTAAAATGGCTGTCAAGCATTTCAATTAGACAAATTATTGGAAAAACCGAAATAAACCGGTTTTTATGAACGTGTAACCGGTAACCGAAACCGTAAAAATTAAAACCGTAAAAAACCGAAACGAAACCGTTATCAACAGGAAGCGGTAACCGTAACCGTAACCGAAACGTTATATTTTTCGGTTTGAGTCCCTGTGTGTGCGTGTGTGAGTGCGTGCGTGCGTGCGTGCGTGTGTGTGCGTGCGTGTGTACGTGTGTGTTTGTGTATGTGTGTGTGTGTGTGCTATGTAGCCTTTAATACGTGCTTTAGCTCTTTAATAGGTTATACTGCACCGATATCAAGCCCCCGTAAAAGTTGGCGCCGTCAGATCGATGTCAGTGCGCTGTACGCCAAACTGAAGTCTTGGGGTGTATTATGTGTGACAAAGGGTGTAAAGCTACACCTTCTTTTTTCAGATTCTGAGGGGAAAAGTTGATGCTTTTTTTTTTCTCTGCGCTCGATTATAAGAGCAAACGTTACGAAAGATCCTAAAGTAACACATTGTCAAAAACATTTCGCAATGACGTACATGAAAATATGGCTCCGTTGCGCTGTTTTTCACATACATGGCATTAAACACAGACCTGTGTGCAACATAAATACTCTACTTAAGTTACTGTATCTCAAATACTTTTGGGAGTAACTTGGTATCTTGCAAATACTTTCAAATGTTAGTACCCAGTGCTCCAACTTGGATACTTTTCGCGAGTAACTTGTATACACTTCTTAAAAGTTACTTCCGCATTTTTTAAGAAGATCGACGGTGACCTAGACTTAGTCCCTGAGACATCGACTTTGTGTCCATGGTGGCTTATCTTTCGCCCCCAAGTTAGGACAAAGAAGCACGCTCCCTAGCTCTCCTTCCTACTGGCATTTCTTTCATTCCACCCGAGCAGAGCCGTATTCGGGGAGAGTTTGGTCAGTCTATGATCTCGCCGCCGTAACGCTCTCCTCCCAAGTAAGCCAATCAGCACGCGGCGTAGAGCGAGAGGCATGAGCGTATGCACGTGAACTCACGGCTGCTCCCACCGGCTCCTCCCACCATCTTCGATCATTCTCCCGGCGGAATGCGTGGGATCGGCATCTAAATCTCGATAATTTCCTTTTATATCGCTGGCTGTGGCAAGAGAAGGATATACTGTTATTCCTCGGTGGGTTAAGAAGCTAATAAATGAAGTTTTCTCGACGTATGGCCACAAACTTTTATTCAGGCGAAAAAGAAGTCGGCCCGTAGCAGACGACGCGTAGCCTCAGCAGTGCTCTTCTCCGACCAGTCTCCGACAGCGTTGCGTCAAAATGGCGGTCGTCTCCTCTCTGCTCCCTTCCTTCTCTCTCGCTCCTTCGGCGCTCTCCTCCCTTTCATTTACTTTTCTCCTCTCCGGCGCTTTCGTCGCCACACCCACTGGCCAAACTCTCCCAATATGCAGCACTGCAACCGAGGTAATCCTGCTCGTCTCCCGAGCTCCCCTCCCCTCCCCTCCCCTCTCCCCCTCCCCCTCCCCCCCCCCCCCCCCCCCCCAAACAAGCAGAGCAAGCGGAGCTCGTCGCCGTCACGAATGAGGAATTTTCATGGGGTGCATTTGTATAAGCAGAGAAGGCCTGCTCGAAGCCCAACGAGCAGACGATCTCTGCCATCGAATATCGATTCAATTACAGCAGCCAACTTCAGGGCCGCAAGACATCGCGGAAGGCCCGGTAGACACATAGGTGCACACTGGCGATGGTATCTTACTTCGATCTATACCAGACGCAGATGAAGCTGACACGACAACATCGCCGTTTCGGGTGGTTGTGCCAAAATCTTTGCGACAATCCTCTATGCGCTACTTTCACGACAGCGTTCTGGTAGGTCACATCGATTGAAAGAAAACATAAAGCAAACCGATACCCCTCCGGGCGGCCACTCCGGCGCCACCGTCACTTGCGCTCCCCAGCGCCGCCCGTGGTCGACCTAAGAACGATTGGTATGTTCCCATCTGAAAATGGCAGCTCGCACGTGCGATTCAAAGGTGCTCTTTTGCGGCTTCAGAAGGATTGACGACATCGCGGAATATTTCAAAGAAAAATCTCTGAAGCTGGGAGACCAACTTTATGCGGGCCGTCGCGTGTTTGGCGAGAGAGAAAAAGTCGTTCATTCCACAACTCCCAGCGAAGTTGTAGGGAAATGCCTCGCACAGATGAAGTCTGCTGTTTACGACGTCCCGCTTCAGGTGAGCGTGCCACCCGGGATCGGTTTCGCGTCCCCCCTCCCCCCCCCCCCCCCCTCTCCTCTCCGCATTTGTTGTTGTTCCGATTTCTCGGTTCAACCGTGCATTAAACGCAATTAGTTTTTTTTTTTTCTTTTTTTTTTTTTTTGCTACGGCAGTTTTTAGCGCGCCTGAGACTCATCGTGGCCGCGAGCTGCAGCTGCAAGGCTGGCGTGCGTGGGTGGTGCAAGCATGAAGCAGCGCTCGCGACTTTTGTGAAGAGCGAGCAGCACACTGCTAACAGCAACCCCAAACGCGGGGAAAAAATACATATATATATATATATATATATATATATATATATATATATATATATATATATATATATATATATATATATATATATATATATATATATATATATATATATATATATCTTTGACAAACCGCACTCATGCTTTCACAATTTATTTTGATACTGCCACTCGTTCCAGGCTACAACAGTCAGCTGGGCAATTCTGTGGTGACGCCGGCTTCATCATCACTGCTGCTGCTAGGCCATTTTGCTGAAATAAGGTGCCCTTTGGCTGAGGTACTACAGGCAGAAAAGAAGGATGATGTTGGCAGGGACTGCTTCACCCTCTTGTCAGAGATGGTTACTGATGTGGTAGATCAGTGCGACACCGAGATGCTGACTGGCCTACTGAGAGGAGAAAAAAAAGTGTACGGACTGATGCAGATCGTCAACCGCTTTTCGTTACGCATACAAAAGCGTGATCCACTCCTGGAAATGGCACGGGAGAGCCGGGCACTCTATGAAACATTCGTCTCTAAACATTTCGACGAGATTTTGGAGATCGCCCTCATGACAAGGGGTCAGGCATTTGCCAACAGGTTTGCATTAAAAAATAACATAGAAAACACTGTCTTGCATAGGTAGATGGCTGATATGACAAACTCTTTATTTGTCCTGTTTACAACTACAGGTTGCTTCAAGAGTGAAAATTTCGTTTAACAAGCGCAAAAGCCCATGGAAACAAAACAAGGTGGCCCAAGTTTCATCGGCTTGCTACCTCCTTGGGTCATCCCAAAAGCTTCACTTCGGCTGCCATATCATATGGTAATGAATAAAGCAAGCCCATTTTTCTAGAGCAAGGGTATAGAAAGCTGTGCCCCCCCCCACTTTAATCCTCTTAGCAGGTGTGACATTTTTTTTTTTGTTCAAAACCAGGCAGAGCAACCGAGGGCAAAGCACGGGCGATATAGGTAGGCTGCTCAGAAATCAGATATACAGTGAACCCTCACTTGAACAAACTTCAAGGAACTCAAGGAAATGGTTCACTAAACTGAATACATTCACTAGAATATGCAACAGCTTAGGGCACAGCATGCATCAAGTCAAAAGTGTGAATTGCAATTTATGGAGTCATGTACATTGATATATACAAAGTAAATAAGTGCTACCGTTGCTTCCTTTCTCATTAAAAAATTATATATATATATATATATATATATATATATATATATATATATATATATATATATATATATATATATATATATATATATATATATATATATATTCTTAAAGGGCAATCTTAAAGCGTATGAAGTAACAAATCTGCCCAGAGATCTTTTTTTTTTTTTTCTGTACTTCGCCAGGCACAGCTTGTTGCTGTGACAAACCCATACCACAACTGCATAGTCCACTGGCTTGAAATATAATGTGCTTCATTATCGTTCACTATCACTAACATTTTTGTTTAAAACGCATAGAAAAACCACTGGGGATTTTTTTCAAAGTTTGTTATTCTGAAATGTTTGTTAAACCGACGTTCGCTCAAGTGGGAGTTTACTGTAAAAAAATATCTGACAGGCTTAGATATTGCACAGCTTCAAACAAGCCACATAGGAACAAAGGAAATAATTGACTAGTAACCTGTTACTCCAGGAGTAACTTCTGAAGTAAGGACAAACCTCGAATCACACAAGTAGAACAGCATTCTAGGTCGCAGAGTCATTTTGCGATAATTGGTGGCTGCACATTCACAAGTATGCAGCACATGCGTGCAATGTCCGCCATACTAGGAATAAGTTCGGTCGGGACTCTGCTATTAAGGATATTGAAAACTTTGACCCTGTGAATGGCCCTCTCCAGATGAATTTGCATCTGTGCAACTTGATACGTCATCTCCATCCCTCATTTATGAACTGCAACTGACCTTTCGAAAATGGGGGAACACCATAACGCCATGTTTGTTTTCAACTGGCGCCTTGATTCCGGGAAAGCCTTTGTCGGCCAGCACAGCATCTTCTGGTTCTACGTGTTCCAAAAACCCAGAGTCTATGGTTATGTAGGTGTCCGACGTCCGACCGCCATATCCGAGATAAAGGTGACAGTTCCATTGGGAAGAATGGCAATTAAGAACTTAACCGCGTGGCATCCTTTGTAATGCGAAAAGAGTGCCCGCTGTTGTTCTATTGTTGCGGGAGTTTCCGTCTTCACCTCGGTGCAGTCAATAATGTCCCGGAGCCTAGGATAGTGTGCTTTGAAGCACTCTGGCATCGTTGACTGTACCGCGAAGACAGATGGATGTGGAATACAAGAGCTTGTGGCAGAGCTCAGGTTCCTCAAGATGAAAAAGAAGATGCGTCTCACTGTCATACTGTGCACACCGAAAAGCCCGCCATTGCTCGTGAATGAAATGCCCAGCTTCAACATCACGAGAAATATGAGCAGTTTGTTTTCAATAGAGACATCAGTCTCCCCGACAACGATAGAACAAAGCAAATGCAGTAGCAGAGCAAAAACATTTGTGGTCACCGAGCAGAGTTCTTCAAGAGCACCAACCTTCCCCACAAGAGAATCGTGCCCAGCAAAAATTCAGGTACGGCTGTCAGGTCCCACAGCTATTTCTGCACGTTCTGTTGATGCTTGGACAGCAACACTTTTAGTGACGGCATGGGACACCTGGGTAGATGCCTCACCATCCGATGCGACGGGCAAAAACCAGCTGCAGGCTGGTTTTTGTGAAAGCATGAGTGCGGTTTGTCAAAGATATATATATATATGTATTTTTTTCCCCGCGTTTGGGGTTGCTGTTAGCAGTGTGCTGCTCGCTCTTCACAAAAGTCGTGAGCACTGCTCCATGTTTGCTCCACCCACGCACGCCAGCCTTGCAGCTGCAGCTCGCGCCCACGATGAGTCTCAGGCGCGCTAAAAACTGCCGTAGCAAAAAAACAAAAAACAAAAAAAAACTAATTGCGTGTAATGCACGGTTGAACCGAGAAATCGGAGCAACAACAAATGCGGAGAGGAGGGGGGGGGGGAGGGGAGGGGGTACGCGAAACCGAACACGGGTGGCACGCTCACCTGAAGCGAGACGTCGTAAACAGCAGACTTCATCTGTGCGAGGCATTTCCCTACAACTTCGCTGGGAGCTGTGGAATGAACGACCTTTTCTCTCTCGCCAAACACGCGACGGCCCGTATAAAGTTGGTCTCCTAATTTCAGAGATTTTTCTTTGAAATATTCTGCGATGTCGTCAATCCTTCTGAAGCCGCAAAAGAGCACCGGTGGATCGCGCGTGCGAGCCGCCATTTTGAGATGGGAAAATACCACTGACTTATATGCTCACTTCTGCCCCAGTCTCAGGTTTTATTCAACATTGTCTCTCACCCTCACCTCACCTGTGAAGATGAGGGTGAGTGAGGTCCAGCATGAGTGAGGTTTTCCGAGGTATGGTGGCCACACGTAACGTGAACTTATGAGGCGTTGTATAGCTCAGTTGCCTGGGTGATTTAGGCTGAGAAGCTCGTCGACAATATGTTGACGTATTTTTGGGGGGAACGTACGGTCGGTAATAAATAAACAAAATCAGGTCATGTGTGACCAGAGACAAACCGGTGGGTCACTCATGCTTTCGGCCTGTGTGAACTGTAAAGAATTATAATTCTCATGAATCTGCTGCATGTGCTATAGTTAGTTACATGTTAAGAATAGTTTTCATAGGAAAGGAGAGCAGGGGAGGAGGAAGCAGACATAATGCTGAAAGGAGAGGGGGGAAACACCTCCTCTCTTCAGCATTCCGTCTGCTTCCACTACATCAGTCATAATTTGGTAAAACCATGCAGGTGAATGCTGTATCGTAAGAAAGTTATAAGTTGGGCTAATTGGTGTAGGCTAGACATAATGTAGGTAAAAAAAGCGTGTAACAACAAGGTTTAAGGAGAGGGACAAGCATGCTCAACTTGTCGAGATCAGCGGAAGCTTCCTCTACGGTGATGCCTTCATTTTGTTCATTCATCGTCGCCCTTGTGACAAGGAATGTCGCAAAATCGTTGTGGTGTACGTGTCTCTTCGTGGTGGCGTGGCAACGCTATGGTCACACCACTGTCGATGCGATACGCTGCGTGAAATACTTGAGTGATGCCACCTCCATGCTGCCTCAGTGAACTTGGCCTGCTGGTTTGGCGCTTTCAAAGCAATATTTATTTATCCGTGAAGCTGGTGCACTCGCCGAGTCTGGTCATCCTGATCAGTCGGTGGTAAATCAGGTGAGAAGTAATTGACTCGTCCTATCAATGTCACACATGATCCTGCCATAGATCACGCCGCTCGCCCTCCCGCGGACGAGCGGAGAACTAGAGGAACATGGCCGCCGCCGCTGAGCGCGTTAAAATAGGAATTCTTGTGTTGCGCCTCGCAACAGCGTCGCACGAAGGACCGGGATGTCTAATTTCATTACGGACTTTTTGTATATCGCATACGCTGCGGATTGCTGGTCTTGTGCATGACCGCCAGCTCGATCTGTGCTCAACGTGACGGCAAACGCTTCCGCTAACTGGTCCCGCAACGATATGTCGGGCAATGCACGTCGGGATTGGGTTTGCGCTTTGAGGCCGTAGGAACATGATCCTTTATTCCAAGCACTTTTTAAAATATAGAATAGGCGTGCTTGCTTTCAGGTAATTACAAAGTTAATAAAGAAATACCCGAAGAATTCTAAGGGCGTCTGTGTTAGCCAGACGTTCGTGACGAGAGCTTAGAACGGGCAGTTTTGGCGAGAGGGGCCGCAACGTTGCAAATACCACGGTACAAAAAAACAAAATGTACGGTATATTAAATTATGAATTTTTGGTAGAGCAATAAATAAAACCCCTAAACCCCTAAACACGTCGATTATGGTAATAGGCAGTTTTAGCATAGCGTTATCGCAGGCTACCTTTTGCTACGTGAGCGCGGCAACGCTGCTGGCACGCGCTGAAAATTGAGCTTCAACGGCGCAGCGCGAGCCTCCGGCTGTAATGCTACACCGCACGGTAGCCAGCGGTAACAAACTTCCCATCAATAACCATAGAGCAGTTTGATCACGTGTTGCAATACGCTAAAACCCAGACGGTGAGCAGCGAGTTGCGAGCCTGTGACACGAAGACATCAATACTGTGAACGTTGCTCTTCCGAAGCTGGACGGCTCACTTTTTAGAGCACTAATGGCCAGGCAAAGCGAAGACTCTATATCTTTAGCACCCTCAAAAATATTCTGCCACAAACAGTGGCGTGGCCGGTACGTAAAACGCGCTTACCCACCACAAAACTTCGCAAGGCGAGGTTGCTGCAACTTTTAAATATCAGCATGCTCATTTTGCTTACGCGCATCAACATCTCCGTCACGTGTAATATGATCCTGCCCCAACCACTTTGTGCTTGCAGACAAATAAATCATTCTTAGCGCACTGACCAGGGTCAGCGAGCAGGCGCACGTGAAACCCTGCAGAATCTATCCCCGTTTCTTCCGCCATCTTGAAACTACCGCCCCGCCACCTATAGGGGCGTTGGAGTTGCAAATAGTGCGAAAGAAAATAGGCTGTCCCTGTCATACGACGGCAACGGTGGACAAGACCCACCGGTTTGTCTCTGGTCACACATGACCTGATTTTGTTTATTTATTACCGACCGTACGTTCCCCCCCAAAATACGTCAACATATTGTCGACCAACTCCTCAGCCTAAATCACCCAGGCAACCGAGCTATACAACGCCTCATAAGTTCACGTTACGTGTGGCCACCATACCTCGGAAAACCTCACTCATGCTGGACCTCACTCACCCTCATCTTCACAGGTGAGGTGAGGGTGAGAGACAATGTTGAATAAAACCTGAGACTGGGGCAGAAGTGAACATATAAGTCAAAGGAACAGAAAAGGACAGGACGACACCTCCGGTCCTTTTCTGTTCCTTCGACATATACGTTCACTTCTGCCCCAGTCTCAGATTTATTCAAGATTGTTAACATTCACCAGCTGGCCTGCACCCTTACTATATTATCAGGGTGAGAGAGTTTCTGTACCACGAAAATTGATGAGTGTGAGGATAAGTGAGGATCGCGAGGGGGTGTGAGGGCATGAGGGCCGTGAGGGCTGTGAGGACCTTGAGGGCCGTGAGGGCTGTGAGGACCGTGAGTGCGTGAGGGGTATGAGTGCGTGAGGGGGCGTGAGGGTGGTTAGGGCGTGAGGGCCACGAGCACGTGAGGGCCGTGAGGGGTGTGAGGACCGTGAGTGGGTGGGGGATGTAAGGGCTGTGAGGGCGGTGCACGGGCGTCAGTTCGTGAGGCATTTGAGCCCGAATGAAGCGCTTGTGTTTGCGTGTGGGGCTTGTGCGAGACGATGAGTCCTTTGTCAGGCCTAATTTCGCCTGAAGGCGTAGAGAATTTGTGAGAGGTCACAACGGGTATGTCGACCTGCGAGCTAAGGCCCGCTGCTTAGCGCTATTTGATAGCGCGGTTTGCGCAACTAGCGCAGCTCAACACCAATTCAGTTTCCCTGCTAAATATAGCGGGAAAAATGACGTCACTAAACTTCGCGTCACGTCAAGTATGAACAAATTCAGTTTCTCAGCTAGATTTAGTGAGAAAATTGAAGTCACGTGACCTCAACACCAATCGATTCCCCGCTAAATTTAACAGGAAAACTAAATTGGTATTGAAGTCATGTGACGTCCGCTTTACCGCTAAATTTAGCGGGGAAACTGAATTTATTCATAGGTGACGTAACACTAAGTCATGTGACGTCATTTTCTCGGCTAAATTTAGCCGGGAATTGAATTGGTGCGTAGGTCTGTGATGTCCCATAATGCAACGCGCGCGGTTACGCCGATGGCAACGGCGACACCAACGCCGCTGTACGCGCACACGGGCATGCGCTCTAAAAGAAACTTTGTGGCATTCTCTCGGGTACTCCGCCCGCTACGTCATAAGGCAAAGAATCTTTCTGTTCGACGAGTTTAGCGACCCTGTCATATATTTAAAGCGAACCCCCCCCCCCCCCCTTTTTTTGGGGCTTAAATACTTCAAAAATAAATAATATGCAACGGGTGCTTCTACGCCAGTTTTAACTTCCCTCCCTAGCTCTAATAGACATTTCCAAAACCCCATCAAGCAACATTGGCGGTCGCCATTTCTTGGACAAGTGCGATTGGATCCCAGTCCTCGCCGAACGCTGACGCAACGCTCGAGTCGAGTACATGCTCAGAGCACGTGATGAAACAATGGCGGACTCGAATAATTGGCGCAACGGCTACTAGATGGCGTGCATTTTTGAAAAGAGTCTATTATAGCAAGTCATCTCACAGCGGGGGAAAAAAAAAGACTACTTGCAGCAATTTTTTTGCGTTATAGAGAGAAATTCTAAATTTACAGTGTTTAAGGTCAGACTCTTTTTTCCCTTTTAAGTATAACGGACTTATGGGTCCTTATTACATAAACTTTCTCTATGTTATGCAAAAGATTGTTGTCTCCCACGAAGTTTCTGTGAACGGAAAATCCGCTTCCGTCAGATTTCTAAAATAAATGAGACTCAAACGGAAGCATTGCCAGCTAAGTTTAGCGAGAAAACGTTTCTGCCGAATTTAGCGGGATAACCACTCCGACGTTAATGTCACATCTGTAGCTGACGCTACATTTCTCTTTGAGACCTCCTCCCCCCCCGCCCCATTTAAAAAAAAAAAAAAGATGTTTCATTGAAGCAATTAATAATCATATTTTATGAAACCCTGAGCACGCGGCTGCCAATGTGATTTCATAACACATAAATAAAGTCGAGAAATAAATAAACCCCCATCGCACCCTCACCCTCTAAGTCTTATGCATAAATCTGACCCTGTACACAACCACAAATTGTGCAACGTTAAAACCTAAATATAAAAGGAATAAAAAAATGTTATTTTATTTTAATAAGTGATGGAGATGCACTTGCCAAGAAGTTGCCACAAAAATGTGCGATACATGACAGTTAAAGAGAGTCAGGTCCGTTTAGACGCTCCCACACCCAGTGCATCCAAAAGATCTGACCTACAAAAGCTCACACCTTGGCGCCGTGATATTCAACTCCCGCTTCGCGAACCATTGCGTAGAACGACGACGTCGTATCAGTCAGCAGTTCTGTCGGACTACCGACTTCAACGACACTTCCTTGGTCCATCACAACGACGCGGTCCGACGACAGAACCGTATGAAGACGATGAGCTATGGTCAGGACAGTGCACCCACTCATCGCATCTCTCAGTGTCTGCTGAACCAACATGTCGGTGTTCATGTCCACCGATGCCGTGGCTTCGTCGAGCACGAGTATTTTTGTCCTTCTCAAAACAGCCCTCGCGAGCCAAACCAGTTGCCTCTGTCCCAGGCTGAGGTTGAGTCCGCCTTCTGCAACTTCAAAGTCCAGACCACGATTTTCTCTGAAGAAGTCACCAAGATGAGATTCATTCAGTGCCCACCAGAGCTCGCTAGTGTCGTGCTGCCCGGTCGGGTCGAGGTTGAACCGCAGAGTGCCGTGAAACAAGACCGGGTCTTGTGGTATTATGGTCAACCGGGAACGGAGGTCCCGTAACCCTATGGCTGCAATGTCCACGTCATCTACTACAACACTTCCGGCCGCTGCTTCGATAATGCGGAAAAGGCTTAGTGCTACTGTCGATTTGCCGGCACCCGTTCGTCCCACGATCCCCAACTTCTCACCAGCGTGAATGTCTAGGTTGACTTCTTTGAGTACGAAGTCCAAGCCATCTCGGTACCGAGTCGAGAAAGACTTGAAAGACACCGCACCTGCGTGGGGCCAGTGCGGGTCCAGTCTTAACTTGGATTTCCACGGCCCTTCGGGTGTCAGACGCCTGTACTCATCTAAACGTTCGGCTGATATCAAAGTTGCTTCTAGTCCGGTCGAATGGAAAATAAAGTGGATAAACACGGATACAGCATTGATCGTGTAAGACACTAGAAGACCTGCTGTTCCCGCGCTCATTGTGTCGCGGCGGGCAACGAGGAGCAACAACATCAAAAACAGAAGCATTTCATTGACTACCTCCGTCCAGACTTCAATCCAGCATTCACAAAGACGGCCGTACACAGTACAGGTGTGCAAGCTGTCAATATTTTCGTCGTTCTCCCGCACGAAAATACCCTGAACGTTGAAACTTCGGACGCTGCTCAAGCCTGCAAGTGTTTCGGAAATATGGTTGTTAACTAGAGAACGTGCGACGGTCTCCAGCCTTTTCACTTGACGATACTGGACCACGTACCCTTGACGTAAAACCAGGAGGCACACTGTAACAGGAACAACAACCAGGATGTACGTCGGAAAGTATGTGCATATGAGGACAACAGACGATGCAAACAGTAACAAACAATGAAGAGCAAGGTGAGCTGACGTTGGAAGCTGGACATCAAGCTGATCAACGTCCTTGCCGAAGCGGTTCAATAATCGTCCAGAGGGGGTGACATCGAAAAATGAAAGAGGCGCTCTCATCACACCCTTGAGCATCAACAGGTTAAGCCTTGTGGAGGAGGAAAGCGCTACCTTCCACAGCAAGGCGACTGCGATAAAATTAAAGAAGGCCTGGAAAATTACGAGGAGGACGGATACCTCAATTCTGTAGGCGCGAAGATATAGGGCGTGAGTTCCGGTAGACGATAGTGAATCATTGGTCCATTCACTTAACCATAAAGCAACGAACACTCCGATTGCAGTGTAAGCGGCGTAACACAAAATCACCAACAGCAGCAAGGATCCAGCGTGTCGTATGTAAGTTCTCAATACTCGGAGGCTTATTGAACCTTCCTCTACTGCCTCCTCCTGCACAAGAGTAGTCTTTGGTTCCCCCTCAATGTCTGATTCAAAGTCTACATTTGTAGCCATGTTCTCATTAACTGCAAATTTTGGAGCTTTCTGTGTAACGTTTTTTAGCAATCCCGAAAGAACACTTCCTTCATGTTTGAGTTTTTCAAAGGTACCAGTCTCAACAACCGACCCTTCCTGCATGACGACAATGTAGTCTACTTCACTGAGCACCGAAAGGTTATGGGTGACCAAGATCCGTGTGGTTTCTCTGAGCATTCCTCGTGGCCCGATAACGTCCTTGAAAAGGGAGGCTCCGACATGAGTGTCCACTGCGCTGAGCGGATCGTCAAATAGATAAAGGTCTTTCTTCTGGTAAGCTGCTCTTGCAAGACTGACCCTCTGTTTTTGACCACCGCTTAGGGTGATTCCTTTTTCTCCGATTTCCGCCATGTCTCCACCTGGAAGGATCGCCAAGTCTGGCTCGAGGCAACACGCCTTCAGAACCATCTCGTACAGTTCGGCGTCGTACTTACCCGTAAAGAGCACGTTTTCTCGTATGGTCTTGTTCTGGATCCACGCACACTGAGGGGTGTACGCTACACTCTCTATGCAATCCACGGATCCCGAACCAATCCTAAGGTTTCCCAGCAATGCAGACAGCAAAGACGACTTGCCGGAGCCTATGGGTCCAACGACTGCGACCAGTTGACCAGTCTTGACTGTGAGGTTAATGTTGCTCAACGCCGGGGTTCTGTCCTTCGACCAGAAAAGAGTTGCATTTTTGACAGAGACCGCGTTGTTTTTATCAAGCCGTCGACCGACTGAACAGTCCTCTACTTCAGAAGACAGTAAAAATCTCCGAATTCTCACCATTGAAACGCTCGCCTGAACCGCGTTCGATATAAAATCTGGAATTAGAAACATGGGGACATGCATAAAATTAAACAGTGTAAACGACACAAACGCAGTCCTTGGGTCGAGGATGTGATCATCGCTGATCCACACGTATGTAATGAAGCTCGCTAGAGAAACCATAGATGACGAACAAGTAAGGAGAAAAAAGGAAAGCGCAGCAAGATACGAATATTTCTTCAGCAGACCCATTTCCTTTAGGCGCAAGGATGTGCACTTGCTAATAAAGACATCTTCCCAGGCAAACAGCTTGAGAACTTTCACGCTGCTCAACATCTCTGCCACATTTTTTAGACGTTTGTCTTTCAATCGCATTTGACGTATCTGGTATTTTTTCCCGACGCAGAACGCTAGTACCGTCAGAGTCATTATAATGAGCATGACAGCAACCCCGGCGAGACAGGCCCCTCCAAGGAACTGCCACAGAAGAATCACTGCAATCACAATCAGCGGCACCCCACTGGCCATATGACCAAAACTGAAACAAAGATTGGTGATTCGATCAGCATCAACAGAAATCAAGTTGATTAGCTTCCCTATTGTGTGGTCCCTCTGTGACTCGCTGGAAAGCCGAAGTACCTTCCTATAAACTGCTGCCACCAATACAGTTTTTGCATTTAGCCCCGCAAAGATGAGTGTCCTCTTCGCGTGGACAGCAAGCAGGCCTGATCCAAAGTTGGCGCTTATCATACCGACGGCGTACAATATCCCTTTCCACGTGGGGTCGTTTCCGGCCATGTAACCCATAAGAAGATAGAACAGAAGAGCGGTGATTATCTTGGTTATGGCTCGTAGTGTAGCTAAGATGCACGAAATTACAACAGTCTTCCAGTACGTTTTCCACAGTGACCAGAACATTGAAGGTAACGGTCTAGAGGCACTACATGATCCGTTTCCTGGTACGTATCCAGCTGAATCCAGTTCCTTCATCCAAAGCGCGTTCCACCTACTGTGGTTTCGCCCAGTCCTCATGTCTGCTGGCATGTTGTAAATATCCTCAAGCTGGACAAAGCGCTGGGACCTCTGAAGTACGAGATTTGACAACCATCCGAACAGAAGGAAGGACACCGGTGGGGCGGTAAGGTAGGGCCTTTTTACGTCATGCATGGCGTCAGTCAAGCAGGATAGCAACAACTGCAGGAGAACAACAGGGTAAGTTGTAGCAATCACAGAGAACCTCAAGACGTTGGGAAAATAACTTTCGGAGGCAAAGACATCCCACATGTGGCGCGAATATTCGGGAAACATGCAGACAGCAGTCACCGACCAAAAAGAAAACAGCAACATCGAAGATCCAATTCCCCTCTTTCGGCAATTCTCCTGAGTGTTCATGGCAATGGCGAAAGTGATGCATTGCACGAGATCCGCTATCACCGATGACGAGGACGATGTCTCTACGGTCAGTCTATACATAAGCGACAAGGCGTAGGTGAGGGTCAGCAGAAGACTCGCAGCCAATCTGGAGATACTTAACAGAGTCCAGGAGAGGGGTTCGTAGTGCTTTTTCCGCCGTCCCAGAAGCGACGAGATGAGGCCGAACGGCACGAGCAGAGTGGCAGGCGCGTAGGCGAGGACCGTAGTCTCGAAGCATGGCGTCAGCCTTGGATATTCCGAGTGCCAGGTATAGTTCCAGTCCCATAAAGGTGAAGTGCAGAAAGCAGCCATGAGTTCCAAATCGCTTGATGAGTAGCAATATGAACGAAGCAGCTTTTTGAAATAAGAATTACATGTGCCAAATCGCAGTCTGAAGGCACGCGCGTACCACCGATACCGGCGACTTTTTAAAAATCTGTAAGCTGAACAAACGGAGAAACGCAGATGCCCAGATGCGTTTTAGCGCATCCGTTATAAACCAAAATGAACGGCTGTGGCAACTGCTGTCGGAACAATCTAGAACTCTGCTACGGGTAAATGTCCTCTTTACACTCACGTTCATAAAATATGTCAAGCCTCTACATTGGACTAGCAGATGCTGCATCTACACACTTGGCCTGCAGATGTTACGATGGCACGCGGTATGAACAATCGTTTAAGTTCATGAGAATAGAAAACATCACCCGCCTGTGTACACTTTTAAACACATTTTACTTGCTCTAGATTCAAAGCTCTTCTAATTTTAACCGGTAATATGTTGCCCTTTTTCGTTTCATTTTACGTCCGCTCTCATGCAATGGACGCTACGAATCATTCTAGCATATCCCATAAAGTTATTATAATGTGCCCAGGAGGTTCAGCTGGCACTAGTGGGCAGCTGCAAATTGAAGCAGACAGCAACCAGTCTAAAATTCACTTCCGGTAATGCATTCCTACACTCTAAGAAAAAAAAAAAAAAAGGTATACTACCACACCCCTTCTCACATATACAACATCCCAACACTTCACTTGGACGTACAGCGCACCGACGTTGAACCGACGGCACTAACTTGCACGAGCGGCTTGATTGCAGAGTTGTACGATTTACTAAAATAGCTGATGTACGTTGACTGACTGCAAAAAGTTAATCGGGCTTTTCTTGGCCCTACTGCAAACCCTCGGGGTTTTTTTTTTTTTTTTTGTTTCTTTTTTTCTGTAGACTTTTATACGTGTTTTAGCAAGTTTAATATGTTATACCGCACCGTTATCAAGCCCCTCGTAAAAGTTGGAGCCGTCAGTTCGATGTCAGTGCGCTGTACGTCAAACGGAAGTTTTGGGGGGAGGGGGGGGGGGGGGGGGGGGGGGGTAGTCTTATATGTGACAAAGGGTGTAAGGCTACATCTTCTTTTTCTAGACTGTAAAGGAAAAATTTGGTGCATTTTTTTTTTCTGCGCTTGATTATACGGACAAACGTTACGAAAAATTCAGACATAGCAGATTGTCAGAAACGTTCTGCAATGACGTAAACGAAAAGACGGGTCCGTTGCGGTGTTTTTCGCATTCATGGCATTAAACACAGCCTTCTGTGTAACCTAAATACTCTACTTAAGTTAATGAATCTTAAATACTTTTGGGAGTAACTTGATATCTTGCAAATACTTTCAAAAGTCAGTACTCAGTACTCCAACTTGGATGCTTTTCGCGAGTAACTTGTACTCACTTCTTAATAGTTACTTCCGCATTTTTTAAGAAGATCGACGGTGACCTAGACTCAGCTCCTGAGACATCGATTTTGTGTCCATGGTGGCTTATTTTTCGCCCCCAAGTTAGCACAAAGAAGCTTTCTCCCTAGCTCTCCTTCCTACTGGCGTTTCTTTCATTCCACCCGAGGTAATCCTGCTCTTGACCCGAGCTCCCCTCCCCTCCCCTCCCCTCACCCCCCCTGCCCCCCCCCCCCCCCCCCCCCAAACAAAAGCAGAGCAAGCGGAGCTCGTCGCCGTCACAAATGAGGAATTTTCATGGGGTGCATTTGTATAAGCAGAGAAGGCCTGCTCGAAGCCCAACGAGCAGACGATCTCTGCCATCAAATATAGATTCAATTACAGCACCCAACTTCAGGGCAACAAGACATCGCGGAAGGCCCGGTAGACACATAGGTCCACACTGGCGATGGTATCTTACTTCGATCTATACCAGACGCAGATGAAGCTGACACGACAACATCGCCGTTTCGGGTGGTTGTGCCAAAAACTTTGCGACAATCCTTCATACGCTACTTTCACGACAGCGTTCTGGCAGGTCACAGCGATGGAAAGAAAACATACCACAAACTGTTCCGTATTGCGACCTGGTCTAGAATGAACCTTGATGGCTGGCGTTACACCCGCGGTTGTCATCAGTGCCAAACGGTAAAACCCCGCGGCGGCAAGCCCCTTGGTCTGATGCAATCGGTTCAGAGCAACTATCCCTGAGAGATTGTTGCATGTGATATAATGGGTCCGTTTCCACGCAGCCCGCAAGGCAACAGGTACCTCCTGGTCGTCACCGACCACTTCTCTAAGTGGGTAGACCTCCATCCCCTGTGTCTACCCACATCTAAAAAAATCTTGGAAAAGCTCCGGAAAACGTTCTTCCAGTATGGATATCCTGTTGTGCTTATAACCGATCAAGCAACGTATATTAACAGAAGTCGCGTGTTTGACAGCTGCTGTGAGGTTCTCGCTATCCGACATCAGTGTACTTCCCCGTACTACCCACAGGCCAACATCACAGAGAGATGAACCGCAACCTTTGTGCCATGCTTTATCTTTTACACAACCAACCACAAACACTGGAACGCGCATACACCGGAGATTGCTTTTGCTACACGGACAGAAAATAGACCTACCGGCTTCACTCCAGCACATTTCAACTTCGACCTTAGAAGGCCCCTAGAAAACGACCTACTGAATAACACCGAAAGTGGCTCACGCCACTCGCACTCAGCTTTTGCACAACGACTACGCAATATCATTGACGCAGAGGGAATGGCACGGGAGAATATCGAACACTCTGAATCGGAACAGCAGCTACAATATAACAAAGGCCGAAGGGACGTACAATATCTCCGCCGAACCCACCCAATCAGTAACGCCGATCAAGGGATCTCGGCTTCCCTAGCCAGGAGATGAAAAAGCCCTCTCTCGGTCGCAGCACGCTTTTGCCGTCTAGCATATATCCTACCGACTCTGGACGCCCAGATAAAGGTTCGATCACTGAACATATTAACATAAACGATTTGAGACCCTTTATTTAACGCGACGCACGTGACGGCCGCTGAATAAGTTATACCTTTTCTACTCAACTATGCTTTACGCTTCCGTTCACCCCCTGAAGAAAAATTTCGCCGAGCCCCCCCCCCCACCCCCCCCCCCTTCCCTCTTTACGGAGGCCGGCTTTCCACCGGACGCCCCGGCGACGCACCCAAACCAGCGACGCGGCCACCTATTGCATAATGGAGCAGAATACACCTGTGGGGTCCGCATCCCGGGCGGACTGGGACCATCAGCCCCAGGTGCTTCACGGACTTGATTCGGCAGCCGTCCCGCCGCCGTTCAAAGGCCACACTCTACAAGAGCGGTGCGCCCAAGATGCGCCCTGCGTTCACACGGACATGGAGCAAACGACGCTGTGTGCCCTCTCCAGAGTGCACCTTATCTCCGAGCGCCGGCACTCACGAGGGGACCAACACATCGAGCGCCAGCAACGTTATGATGAGAAAGTAACGGCATCTACTCGGCCTTTGACGTCGGCCGATGTGGTGGCCGCATTGATCGTTCTTTCCCGATCATGCCCTGAAAGACAGCGGGCCCCTCCTTCCGACAACGTTAACATCGACGACGTCTAGTCGCACCCGCCTCCCCGACCATACCTCAACACACGCCTCGACCTTTTGGCCCCGAGCGAACGCCAGTTTTAGCCTCGATTTCCAAGTTTCAAATCGGCACAGCGTTGGCACGACGGAACACCGAAGAGCAGAATAAAATAATTGTCGGTGGTCTCAGCTGGTAGACGACGCAGGATATCCTGTTGAACTACTTTAGCTGCTTCGGCGGTGTGGTGAACAGCGTGGTGATGTGCAACGGGAACTGGTGCATCGGCCCATCTAATCAACTTTTCACCAAGCCTTAAACACACGCCTCCCCTCCCCCCCCCCCCCCAAAGAGAGAGGGGGGGGGGGGGGCGGGAGGGGGGGAAGTTTTTGTTTTTTTGTTCTGATCGCTGCTTACACTGAATGTACTCCCCTCATGTAACGCACATAATTGGGCCTCTGAGGTACCGTGAATACACAAATAAATAAATAAAACCTTGCTCTTCGTACAACGCTCGGTGTCCTGGCCAACCCGCCGGACAGCTTTGCGGGCTTGGGAACATGGAGGACTGTGGATTTCTTCCAGTCGGCCGGGATCTCACCGCAATCCCGCGCGTCGTTGTACATCTGCAGGAGCTCTTTCATGTCCTTCGTTGGCAGGTTCCGAAGGCTAGTGACGGAGATGCCGTCTGGGCCAGGGGCCGCGTTGGTCTTGGCGGACTCTAAGAGCCTCGATGAGCTCGCCCAACGTGGAGGGGGCGTTCTCCGGTTCCTTAACGTTGTCCGAAACCGGAGCGTATATCTCAGTTCGAGGTAGCGAAGATATCTGTGGGAAGAAGCTACTGGCATCGTTGATTAGGTCCTCTTCCGACACTCCGAGGCGCAGGACTAAGGTGCTGCCACTGTTGCGAGTCTTGGTCTTGCCCGCGAGGCCCTTGTAAGTCCGCCAGACCCGGCGTGGGCGGTCCTCTCATTGAATGAGTGTACAGTCCCCTCCATCGGTTGCGAAAGAGTTTCAGTGTGTAACGTTTGGCTTTGGTGGCTGCCAGGTTGAGCATGACCACCCTTTTGGGGATTTTCTTTGTCCTGTACGTCATTAGAGCCGACAGTTTCCAAGCCCACAGATTCGCGATGTGAAGATCCGACGTCGGCGTACCCTCTTTGACTTGGTACGTGTTCTTGGAAAGATTTACCGCTTCCACAATTTTTCGATCAAGCGGAAGGTCTCTGGGGATGTTTATGTTGGCACAAAAGGCATCCCACTTGATGAAGGTCGCGGGTTTCCTAGGAAACACTCGTAGCAGGAGGCCTATGCTGATGGGGCCGTGATCACTTCCCATGAAGTCAGGCAGTGTCTTCCACCTAACTTTGAGGTCCTTAGCAGCCCACGTAAGAACGGTTGATCTGTCCGTTTCGGAGTCGTGTAGAATCTGGTGTGAGGCCCCTTGTTGCATCGTTGTATTCAGAGTGCTTAGCACACAGGGGCGGACGCAGGTAGGTATTTCCAGAAAGGGGGGGGGGGGGGGGGGGTACTATATATTTAACCCCCCCCCCCTCCGCCCTAGATTTTCACACATGCGGAATTCAAGAGGGGGGTCAGGACCATCCAGACCCCCTTCCCCCTTCCTCTGAATCCGCTACTGTTAGCACATGGCCTTGAGCTCTTTCGCCCTCATGTTTTTGATTTCGTTCTCCCACGCCATGTGTATGGCGTTTAATTATCCAGCAACAACGGTGGACGTCCTTGTGTCCACTACTCTCATTTTCGTTGACCCCGGGTCTCATGTACACGTTGATCATGTCCACGATTATAGATTCCAGTTTGAGTCGCACCGAAACAACTCCGCGGTTTTCACCGCAGTAAGGAACCGTGTCGAGTTGTATACTTGTGTAATTGATTTCCTTACGAAAGTAATCGTCCTGCATCGAACTTCACCCGGTCTTAACATGCTCGGTTGAGAGTAGATAATATAATTGCGGACCTTGACATCCTCTCCTGTGGCAGAATTACGTCAGGGGCTTCCTCCCGGAGAAGTTTGAGTCTGAGCTTGAGAGTGGAACTGTACCCTACAGTTCCACTGCAGGAACCAGGTCTTATGTCGTTTCTTTGGTTTCCAAAGACGCCTCTTGGAGATGTCGGCGTTGCGTCCATGTGGGTTGACTGGAGCGTAGGCGTGTCCGCAAAGACAATCTATCTTATTTTTGAGGGTCGTGAATCTTGCCTCAAAGTCTGCCCTGATAATAAAAGACCCCGTGGGTATCGACACCCTCAGAGGGACGCTCCATGCGTAGGCGCTTATGTGCTTTGGCTTCAGTGCAGGAAAGTGAAGCGACGACGTCAGCAGGGGGGAGGGGGGGGGGGGAGGAGGAGCAGCCTGCTTTTTTCATTGGGGAGAGGGCCTTCGAAGCCTTGTTGGCTCTGGGATTCCCTCTGATCGCCGCGCCGCGGCTGCAATCGCGAACAGGGTTGCTGTTGCCTTCTGACGAGAATTTGGCGTAAAGGACAGCCATTGCTCGTCGCTACCTGAGCACCACCATAGTTAGTGCATTTGGGTTGGAGCCAGTGTTGTACGGAACGGCGTTCCTGGAACGCGTTCCTTTTAGGAGGAACAAAGGAACGCCGCCGTTCCATTTTGCATCGCTGGAACTGGAACGGGAACGCGTTACATCTTTACTGGAACGGAAAAAAGAATGGCGTTCCTTTTTTTCGTCACTGGGGTAATTTTTAATTTATTTCTAAGAGGGAAATTTTAAAAGAATAAAAACAATGTCTTTACGAAGAGCAGAATCTCGTTAACGTTTGGTTACTTATAATAGGGTTTATTTTGTGTGGTCCTCGCTTGGTAACACTTGGGTACATGAAAGCTAGGGGACTTGTAGTTTTCAAGACTGACCTCCCAAAAAACCTACCCTCTTCTTTACCTGCTCGTCTTGCAGACAGCAACATCGGTAAGCAAGTGTTGTTAAGTTCGAACACGGGACTTTGTTAGATTGAAATATACGAGTTTGTTCTAAAACGCTTTTGCAATGCAAACAGTACATTTGGCTCGCTCGCATAGCTCACCACAAACATGAATATGGTTAAAAGCTGAGATTTTTAATGGTGAATATATCATGAAATAAATCTCTGCGTCCGCTTGTTTTCTTCTCCAGGTGCCTTTCCATCACGGCATTCAAATTCTTACGTTGGCATTTGATGGGATAGATAAAAAAATACAAAACTTGGTTTGATCCAACTCAATATGGTAATCAGCAAAATACAAATGTAACGTATATGTAACGATACGTTCCATTTCATTAACTGGAACTGGAATGAGTTCCTTTTTTAGATACAGAACTTGTAACGGGAACGCGTTCCAAATATCAGAAGGAACGAGAAACGAGCTTTCGTTCCTTTTTTTGAGGAACGTGTACAACACTGGTTGGAGCTTGCATCCCATGGCGAGGTCGTGCAGTTCTTCGTCCAATATAGGGTGAACCGGTCCTATCTTCCGAGCTATCGGGGCCTATTCCACCATGGGAGAACCTCCCGGTGATCACCAGCACCAAACCACAGCTCCGCAAAAAGGACTGCAAACAGCAAGAAAGACGCGTAAAAGCACACATCAAGATGGTGGAGAGGTGGCAACACTGTGGATCAACACTGGCCGCATACACGGACACGGCCTTGCTAGAAGGTCCCATCACCCGAAAATCTGCCGCCGTGGTTTTCCCTGACTTAGAGTTGGAAGCAGCCGAAGCCCTTCCACCTGGGTTGTCAACCAAGGGCGTGGAGCTAGCAGCCATTCGGCTCGCACTTGAGATCATCAGTGTGCACTTTGGCCCCCTTCCTGAGAATCTTCGAATATTTACAGATCCTCAGGAGGCAATCAAGGAGTGCCGCCCCCGCAACAGTCCCAGCATCCAAGTGCGGAAAATTAGGAAACTCGTCTCAGAATTGTGTTCGCGGAGGGGAGTCATGACAAGAATTAAATGGGTTCCAGGCCATGCTGAAGTTCCCGGAAACGAAACGGCTCACAATCTCGCCCGCGCGTCTCTTCTAGCTCTTCCCGGGCAACGAGTCGATGAGCCGCCACATCCACGCATCGATCACCGGTACGACCGGACAACTCGCTCTGAGGAGCGGGCTCTGTCTCCCGTCGACTGGGAAAATCAGGAGTATGACCCGGCTGAGGAGAGGGCGAGAATCGAAGAAGACATCAAAGCGAGACTATACTTCGTTTCAGCTTAGGTCCGAGGGCGGCCGATGTTGTGAGCCGAAGGGCCAATCAAACAGCGAAAGAGTCACAACGTCATGGAGTGCTCTCTGCAGTTGATAGGACAAGCCAGTATTCGCCGTCTCTTGCGTGCTCCTCCGCCAGCTCGTCCTATCAAGCGCAGAGAGCACGCCAAGACGTTGTGCTTTTTGTGCTGCTTGATTGGCCCTTCGGCTCATAACATCGGCCGCGCTCGGACCTAAGCTGAAACGAAATATAGACGAGCGCCTATCCGAACCGGATCTTCCCGGACTCCCTTTCAAGGGGTTCGGTCGCAGAGGGCAAGTGCTGCTCACACGAGTAAGAACAGACGCCACCCTATCCCCGGCCCGCCTCGCCTTGTGGAGCTGAGGGTAGAAAATCAGCTCTATGCTCCCACTGCGACATGCGTGTCAAAGCAGACATCCGACACTTGATCTGGGAATGTCCCAAATATTAAGACATAAAAGCAATATATAGACCCCAGGACGTTGATTCATTTGAAGGCTGGACTCAACCTCCTGGAAATGAAGACCGACAACGAAATATTCTACAAAGCCTGCTGGACTTCGTCCATGAGGCCAAAGTAGACTCTTTCATCTAACCTGATTTTTATTAATATGCCAGCACCCAGCCCTCGGATTCAGTCACCGGTGCCCTCCCCGATCCCACTTCCTGATTATTTTTTTTGGCTAATAAATCGCGTTCTAATCTAATCTAATTCTTAGCAGGTGCCTCCTCGGGGTTGCTTTCGGGCAGGTAAGGGTGGGCTGGACCCGCCATGCTCCTCCTTACTGGAGGGGGAGGGGACGACGCCGGTCATTCAGCCAGCAGGCCCCGGAAAGGAGTTGTCAGAAAACATGTGAGGCTTGCAAGGAGACAAGGCTCAGCAGAGACGGAACGGCCAGGATTCGAAATCGAACGCTGCTCAGCTCACGAGCCTGTGCATCACGCCACCGCGTGCCTCGCCCCACTGATTAGTTTTGCTTTCATCGACGTAAATAAGAGTAATATCAGATTCTCGACTTTGACCATGTCTACTTCGGGATGCGAGGACTCTTCCAACGTGTTTTTTTAAGCACACCATGGAACATGTCATTCGCAAGTATTAACTGCCGTCGTGGCACGCATTTGCCACGAACTCGACTCCAAATATTCGTCAACTTATTGATTCTTGACGAGCGCAAACGCCCGAGCTGGATTCGGGTGGCGTGCTCGAGTACCGCGGATGTATCACAGTAAAAAGGCGGAGGGCTTAAGAAGGAAAGGAAGTAAGAAATTAGCGGCGAGATGTTTTGGTGGCGCCCTCCTATGGTTCCCCCTTGTGACGTCATTACCTTGCAAACAACAAGTTCGATGGTGTTTCTAAATAGCATGATGGAAGCTTGAAATCATTACACTCTCAAAGGAACACTGCCAACACCGTAAAAATTAAAGTTCTTTCATTCCTCTTATTTTGTCAATGATAAATCCCCTTTCCGACGTCATAGTAAGCGTTCGGCCAATCGCGGAAGGCTGACCACAGCGACGCTTTCGGTCGCACATGTCGCCCATAGACTCCTATACTTTTCAAAATGTTCTTACCGAAAAGCAGGCTTTTGGCTCTCTACCCTCGTGTACTAGTTTTTCTTTAACCCACTAAACGATATACGATTAGTAAAATATATCTTAAGGCTGCGGTCCCACGGCAGCCATCTTGAACAAGGCGTTAGTTCAACCAATAGATGGCGACACGCACCCGTGGGGTGTAGGGTGCCTAGATGTCTGTCTGTCTCAGGGTGAAGACATCCATTGTTGTCCGGAATGTGCCAGCGCGTGACGCTCTCGCGCACTCGGTGCGTGACTTGGGCGGTAAGATGGCGTCTATGCATCAACCAAAGCTACGCGCTCGAGCTGAGTGACACCGGATTGTGCGCACTTCAAAATGCATAAAAAAACGATTGGGCGGAAAAATGGCTGAGATGTCACCACTCAAGCAAAAGCGCGCGTGTGTATGAAGGCACTCTAGTGGGGTGTAAAGCCCCTTGATAAAGGCTTCTTTTACAAGTACCGCCAACCATTGTTGTGGAAACGCGCGAGACACGTGCCGCGAGGGCGTGCTCCGCCGCCATTCGCTTCCAAGGGCCGCTCGAGACACGGGCCTCGTGCGCTCGCGCATTTGACGCTACTTGCAAGACACGTCAACACATCGAGGGGCTTTAGTGGGGTGGCCGAAACATTGGTTCACAGTGGGAGGGCTCGAGCACCATCACGTTCCCCTCGTGGCCTTGCTCGCGCCGCTGCAAGCTGTGCTCAGCTAACTCAAGTAGCGTGGCCCAGCAAACGGATGTATACGAGAATGCCAGGCTGGGTATAAATTGTTCTCTGATATAGGGACATACGGTTCGGCGGTTATAACGTGCTTTCGCAATAAATCTTACCAAGAAGGAATCAAATGTTGATTGACGTGTCAATATTCTATCAATGAAAATTTCCTCTGCAGGAATGCACGCTCAGTAGACTCAACAAATGGAAGCGGATGTCAAGTAAACTGCTTCGCGATTTACGGTACTTACCTCACCCTTTTAATGACGACTAAAATAACGCCACGAAATATTGTGTTTCACGGGGTCCGGAAGATGTAAAGGTTCTTACATTATAGTTCCCGGAAAACAAACGCCGTTGCAATATTTTCGGAAGTACCGACAGACATAATGTTGTAAGTACAGCTTAGGAAAACCATCAGAAGAAATAGGAAGACGTTTATTTGCAATGAAGACGCTATGAATGAACGGCGTTTAGCGACGACAAGTTATGAGCGTTCGGGAATTTATCAGTTGACGTGATTGCTAACTATGGACATGCGAACAAATAAAGACCAGTTTTGTCGGGAGATGGCGTTGCGGTGATGACCTGATATCGGACGACTCATGGCAGAAGAACAAGCAGGTTTCTTCTCAGCGAATGGTAAGTGTCCAGTGTCAAGCACAACACGTGGCTACCGACGTTGTCGACGTTTCGAACACTTACCGCTTTCGACAAAAGTCCTGGCACCTGGGCTAACTTTGTGGAAAGACTCGAAGTCTTCCTTGAGTCCAACGCCATCATGAACAGTAACTGAAAACGATCCACTATTCAGTCGGTGGGTGGCGAAACGTATCCGCATCTACGGAGTCATGGGCGATGCGTGCTCTAAGTGGCTGGAAGTTTACACGATGCCTGCCACGACGTCCATACACGTCATTGACGTTCTATACGGTCTCCTTTACCTACTTTTGCCCTACCAAAAATACTTTTCTCTGGTAACGCGCCAAATCTTGCTTCAAACAAAATCAACAAGTTTTTGAAGAAAAAAAAACGGCATGAGGCATCACATTAGTGCACCATACCATCCTGCAACTAACGGGCAAGCAGAGCAGATGATCTACGAAACGAAAAAAAGCCCTTTTGAAGCTTACGGAAGAAGCAGTTCAGTGAAGAATCGCCAGGTTCTTGTTCCGGCAGCACGCGACGGTCTTATCTTACACGAAAAAAAAAAAAAACCGCCGAAGCAATATTCGGCGGACGAAGAGCCACACCCCTCGATCTCATAATACTGTGGCCTACGAACAATGATCGAGAGATTCCCAGATAGAGAGTAATGGCAGTTTAATCGGTCGGACAACTCGTCTATGTGAGGAATTTCAGCGGAAGTGGGGCCTTCCATGTAAAACTTGAGTAGAAAAGGCTCTATGTTGTTTGACCAGGAGGTGTCGTCTCTCTGAATACGTTGGATATCAATGCCCTTCAGTGTAAATATAACTAAATCACAAAACTCTCTTTGTGTATTGCGTAACTGCCCTTGTATTTGATAGTAGAAGCTATGGTGGTGATTTGGACCTTTCACACCATGTTCCTTTTTCATATTTTTCGCCTCATACTCTTTGGCGGTTTAAGTATGCTTCAAGAATCTTTTGGAACGGGGACACTTTACGTCAACGAGGCCATTTATTCCAAGTAGTCAATCAGGGAATGCTGCTAGAAATCCGTCCCTCATATTAACGAATAAGCCGCACTCCTGCACAGTGCACATTTCCTGTTCAACGTACAGTTGTAAAGCAGCATCCTCATTGATTCTACTTTATACTTTTGCGGGTGAAGAAAGTCATTGGGTACACGATACTTGAAACAAGTCTGGCACTGTACGTTGTGGTTCGACACCCACTAATGTCGTCGTCCTTATGGAGTTTCATCAATTAATAATTACCTCGTCACCTCATATTGCTCTTCATCAACAGTAAGTACAATAGGCTACCGCCATATTACAATCCAAGAATTGAAAAATTTAGTCGTTCAGTCCTTTAACAAGTTTATTATTTACACATTGTTATTACGTTACATTACCTCGAGACGATCGACGTCCATCGTCGATCTCCAAATACGTGTACCTGTATATAAATTAGACGCACAAGAAGGGGGGGGGGGGGGGGGGGGGGGGGGGGTTCGGTGGCCGAGTGCATGGTCTAGCGCACACTAGGGTGCCTCAATGTCCTTCTGTTTAGGGTGATGCCACCTTTTGTAGTACCCGATGCCGACAGCACGCACTCACAGGGAAAATACAAAGAAATCAACGAAAACAAAATGTCGCCATAATACAGTCAACGCCACAAACACGTGCAGAGCCACGCTCTTTCACGTGCTTCTGAACAAAAAATAAAAATAAACGTGTGAGACAAAATGGCGAGATGCCACCACCCTAAGCAAAGCGCACATGAAGGTACCCTAGCGCACACCAGCTCGGAGCACTTGGAGCGAAAGCTCGCGCTGCAGAACTCACCCCGCCCCTGCCCGTTTCGATTTGGAAGAGCATCGTACCGGCGTGCGGTCGTGTATCACTACTGCGTGGTGCACGTTAAAGACCCCAGGTTTGCGGCTGTACCGCACTGGCTAAATTGTTCATCTACAGCTGAGATACCAGACGCCGACTAAGGCAGACTAACTTCCGGCTGTATAAACATGCATACAACAATTTGCAATTAGACGCATAATAACAAAGAACACAGCGTGCCGCATCTTTTCTTTTGATGCGTTTTTTTTTTTTTCTTTTGTTAACCGGCGCAAGCTTGTGCGTTCTTTCTTTTGAGACGGTTAGAACGGTCGCACATAAAACCCGCGTTTCTCCTACCCGCCCGCTTCCTCCTATCATTATGTGTATTTTGTTATAACTAAATAAGCTATAATAATGGTGTATTATTCATATTTACTTTCAGTTTCAGTCAGGGAAAAGGAAGTTTCGCGGAAACTAGAGCCAATAAATGAGCTGCGCTTAGAGTATCGGCACTCTCTTCCCCGACAGTGTTGTGAACGCCGCCATTTCGTTGCTTGTGCAGAGCAGGCGCAACTGCCGATCGTCATGATTCAAAAGTGCGACATCCTCAGCATTAGATTCGGTGTTAGGAAGCTCATGTAATGTTGCTTTGCTTTGTCGAAAACTTTTTAAAGTGGAGGACGGAAAAGCGTTTCTTGTGATTTCAGATAAAGCTTCAAATAACTGCCAACCATGATTTTACGCCACAATATGGGCAAGTGTCGCTACTCTGAAGCGTAGCTTATTTAATGACACTATTCATGCTCTTGTTCAAGAGTCTTGTAATACCTGGAGGGGCCATGACGTAAGCCCCGTGGATTACACAAGCCACTACCTTTTGAGACCTGCCTCTTCTTCATTTTTTCCGCTTGTGCCAGTAAATTAGCTGCGGTTCCGAGTAACGACACTTGGCTTAAAATTGTGGCTTAAAATCATGGTTGCCAGTTAAGGCCTGTTCACACATGCAGCGGAGGGCTACAAGCACAGAGCTTACCTCGCGCTAAGCGCGTGCTAACGGGAGCGTTCACCAGCTTTGTATCGCACTGTCAAAACTGTTGCTCATCGCAGACGATAAGTAGATGAAGGCACGTGAGGAGCGCTACATCAGCGCTTCGCTGCATGTGAGAACCGGCCTTTATATGGAGCTTTATCTAAAATCACAGAAAACGCTTTTCCGTCCCCCACAAATGTTTAAACAACCCGCGACAGAGCATTTCAATATTGCATCAGCTTCCTAGCATCGCATCTAATGCTGAGGAAGTCGTACTTTTGGATCATGATGATCGGCAGTTGCGTTTGCTCTGAGCAAGACCCAAAATGGCGGCGCCCAATCCAATTTTGGGGAACTGAGTGCCGATACTTTAAAGCTCACGTAGTGACTCCATAAAGTGAACTCAGGTGTATTAGAGTGCCTTCATACACACGCGCGCCTTTGCTTGAGTGGTGACATCTCAGCCATTTTTCCGCTCAATTGTTTTTCATGCCTTTTCAAGTGCGCGCAATCCGGTGTCACTCAGCTCGAGCGCGTAGCTTTGGCTAATGCATAGACGCCATTTTACCGCCCAAGTCATGCACCGAGTGCGCGAGAGCGTCACGCGCTGGCACATTCAGTGCAACAATGGATGTCTTCACCCTGAGACAGACAGACATGCAGGCACCCTAAGGTGTATTATTTTCCTCTTCGTCTTTATTGTTTATTGAATTCAATCATATCGAATAATGAACGCATTATATCACGCTACGCTTGTGTAATTATTTTTCTCAGATTTATTAGCCTGAACCAGTACGTAAACTATTCATTTATTGATAGTAAATCTTCCAATATATTTTTTAAATGTGAAGGTAAAAAGACACGGAGATTGATGATGATACAGACGCCAACGCCTTCCTCGGAAATTTTTTGAACACTAGAAATCAGCAGTTTGTCTGCAATCCGCCAGGTAGCGCAACAAAACACCCAAACAGTTTTTAATTGCTCTTAAAATTAGCTAAGCTCTACACCTATTAAGAAACCAAAGCAAGATCATTGTGAAAATTTAATACATCGCAATGTATATCTATTCCAAACAATAAATGTTATTAAATGCCAATAAATCTGTTTGATTTCCAAAACAGATATGCGTCAAAAACAGGTAAGTTTGAAGGGCTCCTGGAGCGTTATGACTTTGAAAATGAAAAAAAGCCATCGTCCACCTCTTGGACAACCATTGTAGCTCTAAATGTTTTAAAATATTTTATCATAGTTTAATTATTTCTTCAGCGGCATTTGAACTACCATGACTCGAAGCACAAAAAAGTGCTACGTTTGATATAAAATATCTAAACAAACAAATTTTACACAACATTACATTTTTTTCTGCATATTACCAATTATAAGCCCTACATCTGTAGCTAATTTCATTGCCCTAGCGCTTGTCATTAAAAACATATTTGTGCTGAAAAATGTCAATTTTAGGGCAATATTTGGAGGGATGAAAACAACAAAGTAGTGCAAATACCAAAAAGGTGTATCGTTAGATTCTGCTCCGACATCATCTTAACAAAACTGCTATATTGGAACCGTGCTATCTTTAATGGATCGTTCATAAAACATGAACTAGCGGAGCAAGTGAGGGTCCGCGCCATCATATTCGCAACGCTACAAATGCGCATGAACAGTAAAAACCAACACATACACAATATCAAATGAAAGAGGATTGTATTGCCTTTCGAATGACATCAATCCCACAAAACAGTATTTAAAAGGAGATGAGTAATGGCCTGCCAAAAAGTACCTAAACTGTCTCATTCGGTGGGACCGAAATCATTTCTTCCGGCCCAGGATTCATTTTATGGTCCCTTAACTCCCATTTAACTACAATTGGGTTGTGTGTACATGTTTATGCAGCCTAGAGCTCGGTCTGCCTCAAAGGGCAACGAGTCTCCCAGCTGTAGATGAGAAATTAGCCAGTGCCGTACAACCGCTAGCCTGGGGTATTTAACGTGCAGCACGCAGTAGTGATACACGACCGCACGCCGGTACGATGCTCATCCAGATCGAAACGGGCAGGGGTGGGGATTGAGCCAAGGATCTCTGGGCTCTGCAGCGCGAGCTTTCGCTCTACGTGCTCCGAGCTGGTGGGCGCTAGCCCACTAGATCTTTGGGGGGATCGGTGATTGATTGATAGATTAAGCCGCCATAGCCGACCTCCCCTTGTCTGACCGAGATGCCGAGACACTGAAGCGGGCGTTGACGAGTCTTTACAGAGGCCTACGCTGGGGAGACGGTCACAGTAACACCTAAAATGTCGAATACCTGTCCTGCTGGGGTAATGATGAAGTTGAGCGAACGGAATAAGAGGGAACAAAAACTGAAGGTCGGTTATGGCGGCGTTCATGCACAGCTGCCTAAAAGCGTCTATAGACGCTTCACACACGCGCCAAATTATACAGCCGCCATTGCTGACCTTCTCTTGTCCTGCCTTATCCAGATACCGAGCCACTGAAGCGGGCGTTGACGAGCCTCCACAAAGGGCAACGCTGGGGAGGACAGAATAGAATTTAAAATGGCAATAGCCCGCCCTGCTGTGGTATTGAATTGAGTTAAACGTAGCAAGAGATACTCGCGCACGAATATTCCTGGCAAACAACCTTCCGCAGATGCCCCATCGCGCGGACATCATGTTCAAAGAGCTCGCGGCTCGTGCACGGCCACTGAGCAGCCATGGCCGCAAGGGTACTGGTCGGTTTCTCGGAGCTCCTGGACCGCAGACGACTACACTTCGTCCAAGAACAACCACAGTCCAAGACGTGCACTTTCTGCAACTCGGTGACCAAGCACATCTACACGCTCGGGTGCTGTCATGTCTTTTGCGACGTCTGCTACGGACAGCTCATCGTGCACGCCACCAACGACCAATATATGTGTCCCCTCGACAACCACGTCATTGTCCCCGATGACGTCCTCGTCGTGGAGTTCAAACTAGAAGAACTGGGCGCCGTATTCTGTCCTAACAAGTCCGTTGGGTGCACAGTCAGCGGCTCTATCATGGACACGATTGAGCGGCACTTCTCCGAGTGCGAGTACCACCAGGTTAACTGTGGCAAGTGTTCAACGCCCGTTAGGCACTTAAAAATTTTCGAACATGCTCAGTCCTGCCAGGGAGTACCTCCAGTGCCAGCTGCGAATACCAGTAGCGCTCTGCCCGGAGAAACCCAACCCGCGGACGCGACCGTCGACACGTCCATATCCAAACTTCAGAACATGCAGTCCACGATAATGATGCTAAGGAACGAGGTCCAAAGTCTGATCAAAGAGCGAATCATGTCGACAGCTCCATTCAGCGCGCAGGGCAAAACTCTCGTCCCTCGCTCTTCGGAGGAGAAGCTGAACGAGGCAGCGGATGCATCCATCACAGACTTCAGGGACTACGTCAAAAGGGAGATGGACAAGAGATTGATAAAATATTTCGGCCCTAACCAAGGCAGCGATGGTGAGCGGGACGACTTGATGGGTCGGTTGGACAGGATGGAGCAAAAACTGACCCTGGTTGAGGTGAAGACCTCCAAGACCAAGAGCTTCTGGCACGTGACTGGCTTTGAGGCCATGAAGTCTGAGGTGGATCCCGAGACCCAGCTAACGACTAAGTTGAGCAGTCCGATGCTCGTCTCTGGCTACACAGTCAAGTTCCAGGTCAGTCAAACCTCTTACTGAGCTGCTCAAATTCTTGCATATGCCGAACCTCTATCATCAACTAAGGGCCACTGAAAGCAGCATGATATAGCATGGTAAACAATATTTTACATAGGTAGGTGCATATGAAGTCCATTTTTTAAGTGGGCGTGTTTCTGGGGTCCTAGAACCGTGTGCTTCTGTTTTCAATTTATCGAATTCTGTCATGGAGTTGCCTTTCTCTTACGACAGAGATATTCAAGTTTATATTCTTTTAGTTTTTTTTTTTTTTTTCGAAAAGCAATCGTTATGCTCCCACACGCGTTTATTTCGCATAGATGTTCACTGCTTCACTCCTCCTGAAAATGTATATCGCTTCATCTGGAAGGAAAAATTCACAGAGCCTCTTATGTTATCCTTAAGACGACTTGAAGGTGAAAGCCCAAGCGCCAACCCGGTGATAGCGAACCTCCGAAGGTGCAGCGCGCTCTCTGACGACGCACTTTTGGCGCCGTTAATCTCATTGCATCACGCATGTCGCACGCACGCCCGCTCTTCACCGCTGCCCGAGCGAGTGTGTCCTCCTATCCCGCAGGGTTTGCGCAACGCGCGCGCGCCTCCGCCGATTCTGGCACAAGTAACGCCATCTTGTGGTCCAGTGGCGAACAGTGGGTTTTGGAATTTTTCGTGTCGCCAACGTGTTTTCTTTTTCTTTCGTGTCATAAACTGTCCAATCTTTCCCAGTGTACGGCTCTGGCGTGTACCGCGCAGAGAAGCATCGCACGCCGGTGCGATGCTTCTCCAGATCGAAACGGGCATAACGAAACGCGCCGCACAACCCGGGATCCCTGGGTTCTGCAGCGTGAGCTTTCACTCCACGTGTGGTATACGTCAACATACTCGGTCACCGAGTGTGCTCACGCACCGCACACATCAGCAGCCATTTTGGTGGTCTTTCTGCTGAGTCAATACCAACTCCCCCTTAATGCGCGGAACCCTCTGACGACCAACAGAACTGAATCAAAGGAGCTGTCGAAGGTGTATGGGGCCACATTGGCATCCTCGTGATCAACACTACCTCTCTCTGTTCTCCCCCCCCCCCCCTCCCTTCCTTCCTTTCCACAGTGGTCAGATTTAGTTATTATTCAGTCTGTTAAGTTATTGTTTTTTTCCCGCAGGTGGTGGTGGGCTGACAGGCGCTCCGCGTAAGGGCTCTCACCTATCTGTTCAGCCCAGCACACCACCACCTGCGCCCTTGGAAGTGCAAATAAAATTATTATTATTATTATTATTATTATTATTATTATTATTAGAAGACAAGGCCTTCGCCCCCCCCCCCCCCCCCCCCCCAAACGTCATCAGTAGTAGATCCACAAGACTCCGCCTAGTATTGACCACCAGTATGGCACGATGACGTCAGGTGCAAGCCAACTAGGAGGTTCTGGCAGTGTATGAACAGTAGTACCCACGCGTGCAATGTCCATATTCGTAATAAAATGGAATCCGGTGGCAGGTGGACATCGACAGGAGCGACCCGTCGGAAGCTTGGCTCGGGCTGTACGTCATCTTCCTCAAGGGCCCCATGGACGAGTTCCAGGACTGGCCGGTCAAGAAGCCCCTGCTCTTCACCCTGGTCCACCCCGAGTCTGGTAGAAAGAGCATCAGAAAGCACCTGGTCCCCGGCGCCAGGAAGGATCTACTCGTCTGCTTCTCTAGGCCCAGTGACTCGGGTCTCAACGAGGGCTGCGGCTTCGACAGAATGATCACTCTGGACGCCATGGACCATGAGGGATTCGTCCACAACGACGCCTTCGCCGTGGCCCTGTCCATAAGGCAGACTGTGCCCACAAAGTTCTTGGATTAGAGGGATGTCTGCTTGAGCGAGCTTGGTTGAACCGACTTGAGAAACAAAGATTTATAGACCGTGCCACATCATTTGCATTGAGACAGCCGGAGACGAGAGAATTTTTCAAGGATGATTTGAGTCAGAAATAATTACCTCGAATACGATCACGAATGTTCGTTATTTTCGAGTGTCGTTCACATTTCGATGTACTTTTTGTCATTTCGAAGGTACACAAAATTTCAAAAAAAAATGGACGAAGAATAAAAAAGAGCAAAGGACTAGGACATGCGCGCCTTGGCGCAAAAAGGTGTTGAATTATTATTTTTTTTAATGAGTTAAAAATATGTGAAGCGAAACTGAGGTAAACAGGAATATGCGCTTATTGGACAAACTTTGAGCCCTGTACCGCGGCCACTTTTACCTTTTTTTTTTATTTTTCTAGCACAATATGGACCCATTTTGGATTATTAACTTCTGGAAACGATGAACCCTAAGATATAGTCCAAATTTCCGCCTAAATTGGCTCAGTTTCAATTACTAAAATTTGCTCATTTAAAAAAAGAAACATGTTGTATTTAGGGAAATGGGACAGCTGCCTCCCCAATGACAAAAATACTTCGCTGGCAAAGACGTTGTAATGCAATAATTAAATTTTATTTCGTTTTTATTTTTTTAACCACAATGTTAATGGAGAGCGGCAGAAGACACCTGAAAAGCGATTGTTATGCTCCGTCACTGGTTAGCCCGTTGCGCGCACCGGTGGTCGCCTGTTCCTCAAATCGTGCCATTGTTCTGCTGCCTGTTCTCTCTTCCTTCCTGCGGCGCCAAGCGAAGGCGTCGGGCTGCGGCATAGCGTTATTATAACACAGAGTCTCTTATGTTATCCCTAATGGCGAATTCCACTGGGCGTTTTGGAGCGCGCCGGGATCAGTTGACCAGATCCGGACTGGAGCACACGATACGAACGGGGTCGCGCCGCCTACGGATCCCCGGTGGAACATGATTACTGCTCCGGGATCGGCGGATGCCTTCCCGTCATTCAACTGCCCGGGAATCCCCTTTCCGCGGCCGCCGCGGTCGTTTCGAAGACGTTTTCGCAATCGCGGCGCTAACACGTGTTCGACGCACAAGCGGCAGGAATGGCTCAAGCGAGCAAAGATTGCCGGAATGCCCGTAGCGCGGCAAATACATTCTCTTCTCCTTCCTCGAAAACGAACCGGCTGTCGAGCCAAGGGGTAAGCAAGCGGCCATTACGAATTCTTCTGATGTCGAGACAATCTAGGAGCCCAGCCCGCGACGTGCTTCTTCTTCTTCTGAGGCGAGATGGGCGAGATCAGGCGAGATGCCCCACGAGAAGGGAAGTCGCGTGTGTGCACCGAGGGCTGGCCTGGCTGGCTTCCGGTTGAATCCGCCGAAATCGTGGGAGCGACTTTTCTCGAATCCAGATTGAGATCTGGAGCGGGAGCTAATCCAAAACGACTAGTGAAACACGTCGGTCTCGATCCTGATCGCCCAGAGAAATAGGCTCGCTCCAGAAAAGTCGTTCCCGGCGCGCTCCAAAACGACCAGTGGAATTCGCCATAAGACGAAATGGGGTCGGTGACCAAGTGGGATAGCGCACACCAGCTCGGAGCACGTGGAGCCAAAGCTCGCGCTGCAGAACCCAGAATCTTGGGTTCAATCCCCGCCCCTGTCCGTTTCCATCTGGATGAGCATCATAACAGGGTGCGGTCATGTATCACTACTGCGTGATGCACGTTGCAGGCTAGCGGTTGTACCGCACTGGCTAAATTGCTCATCTACAGCTGGAAGACTCGTCACCCGTTGAGGCAGACCAAGTTCTAGGCCGTATAAACATACGCACAACACAATTTTTTTTTTCTAAGACGACTTGAATGCGAGATCCCAATCGCCGATGCATTAAAGACAGACACACGATTTACTCGCTAAGTCATCCCTCTTAATGTGCTGAGTCATCCTTCCTAATGTGTTGAGTCATCCTTCCTAATGTGTTGAGTCATCCCTCTTAATATGCTAAGCCATCCTTCTCAATGTGCTGAGTCATCATCTTAGTTCGCTTAGTCATCCACTGAGTGGTCACGTAAACGTTTGGTATTTTTTCGTGTCGCCGATTTGTTTCCACTGAAGGACTTTGAAGGTCGACTGAACGATGAGACATAATGCTTTCGCCTAAATACCCAAAGAGAAAGGTCTCGTGCACTGGGCCGCTTGGGAACGGCGGGTCATAGACGCGGATATTGGCGGTACAAAAATATATTTCCGCAAAACAAATCTTTTTTTTTTTTTTTTTACAGCGCTAGACTTTTTTAGTTTACAGCTTTCAAACGCGCGCGACAAAAAATGGGTACCAACGAAACCCCAAACGTCGCCCCCGAGACGGGACCGCTCCCCCGGCTCCTCGGGGCGGGTCTGTGTCGTTCGCTAAACAGCTTCGGTGGTCACCCACCTTTACAGAGTGGAATGGCTTGTGCTTTTTTTATTTAACACGCACTTTATGCAGGTCATATTGTGGTGTTTGCCACTACTAGAAGCTCCTCTAAGCCGGGTCACACTGCTTATACGCCATACAAAAGACAGTAAGTCACCACTATATCCGTGGTTCGAATGAAGGCAATTTCGGACATCTTTTTGGCGATTGAACTGGGTTCCAGGCACATCTCAGGTCACGCTGCCCAAATTTCAGCCGAAACTGGCGCTTGTGTGCCGCTCAAATCAATTAAAACAGTCGCGGTAATAATCGTACCGGGATCGACTGGGGCGACGCCCCGAGAGTTACGGGAGAAGCCAGGAGAAGCGGAGATCACGTGACCGATGCGAGGCCAAGAAGCGCGACGTCACAAGAGACGCGTCAGCGATTGGTCGAAACGAGAAACGTGCCCTCGGTCACGTTGTGGTTCGCCATTTTTAGGAATACTGTTCTAATTTCCGCTTGAATAACCATGAAAAGTATAAATGGGACCGGAGACGATTACTGTAGCGGTGCGAATGTTATATTTTTTCTCTGTGTGTTTTCCATGTTCAGCTGGCCCCATTCACAAGTAAATAAAGCAGCATAATTTTTTTCTTTGCTACGCTGGACGCGAAACGGGCAACGAGCAACTATGGGCAAACAAAATACAATTAAAAAAAGAACACGGTACTCGAAGGACCATATCACAAGAGCGAATGACATTTTAGCGAACGGCGACATTTGAGCGAATGGTCGTTTTAGCGAATAACGGGGGCGCGCGTTAACCCATCCGTCGCGCTGCGCTTTACGCCGCTTCGCGGCGACAGTCTGCGGCAACTCATTACAAAAATATGAACTCATTTGGCCCACCCGAAAACGCCGCTTCGCGGCGTCCGACTATTCGCTAAAGTGTCATTCGGTGAAACGTGGGCGTTCGCTAAAACGTCATTCGATCAAGTGAGTGCCTCCCGAAGGATTCTGCAAAATGGTAGCTGTAGATGGCTGTTCTAACGGTCGACTGAAGACCAGTATTCGTTCGGGCGACGCTAGTTTTCACGTGTGGGTTGCTGTTTTTGTTCTTTGACGAAGAAAAGAGGACGTCCGTGGAGAAATCGGATCCCGGAACGGCCGGATCGCTGCCGCTTTCCCCTCCGCACCTCCCCCGCGTCCGTCCTTCGGCATGCGGGCCGCTGGTTGCCGGCTGGGCGGTCTCCGTGTAGTCTCCGTCGGGTAATGGCAGAGGCCGCCACATACGCACTCCCGTCCCGTTGGTGTTCGGTCACTGAACGAAAGCTAGAACTCGCTCGCGAAAGCGGCATTGCCGTCCATGTTGACAGATGCGGCGAAACGACCGCGTCACCGCGCTGCTATAACCCACCGCGGTAACCAGAGTCTCGATCTCCTAAATACTACCGATACCGACTATTCACACTTGACGTCACTTCCTACGTCACCTCCGTTTTCGGAGGCCCAGAAACGAGAATGGAGATTGTTCAGTTTCGGTTTCTTTACTTCTTTCGTAGGCACAAAAATACGCGTCACAAATGTCTACAAAAAATTGGGCAGCGTGCTATGTTCCCAAGAAACATAAAAACACCTTTTAAGAAAATTAAATAAAATCGTCTTCATTGTCTCTTTAAGGATATACGCCTCGCAAGTGGGCTCCTTTCCGTCTTCTGCGCATAAGAAAGGAAGTAGCGGTGACGTCAGAACGCCGAGCCCTGATTGGCTGATCGCGACCCCCTATCTGAGCGTCGTCTGCTCCTTTGCAACGTCGTCTGCTCGCAACGTCGTCTGCGCCTGTCTTACCTTTCCTGCGACGAGCGAGCTCGACTTTGCCTTTCAGAGAGAGCAGACGAAATAACTCGAGCGGTACGTTGTTTTTGTCGAACAATTAGCAGACGTGCATCAAGGAGGGAAGTCAAAGGACTCACTGGCAGGGTGTCCCTAGGCGCCGAGGTTTGTTTGCTAAGAACCGAGAGGTGAGCGTGCTAGTGTCCGCAAGTTCCCTCCCAAGTGTGCGGCGAGACCCCTTATTCGTTAACGGCGTCGGCGGGTTGGCGCAGTTAACGTAGTCTGCTTTACGTCTGCTAGTCAAAGCGATGGCTGCTTTACCTTTCCTGCGTCTGTCGGAGATTCACCGCTTTTTCACCGGCGAGAGTCACCGTTGCCTCGGGAAACAAGGAGATAACAAGAGGAAGAAATTGACCTCTTAATCTAAAATTGAGCTAAGCGATCAAAGTATAATACGGGAAGGGTTCACGAGGGTCGCGCGGGCATATTCCATTCAGCACGCCAGCCGGTCATGGGCAGACGGTCGCCGAGTCGCGGAGTGCCTGCTAGGCCTAACTGCAAAGCTCGCTTGGTCGCGTTTGGTGAAATCGTGGCCGTTGGAGCTTTTCCCGGGTGTTTGTGGATCCAGCGTTCTTGTTCGTCGTGGTCTGTTTCAAGTACTTATTACTTTGTTCTTGCTGCTTGAAGTCGGGACGCGTGAGAAGCGCACGTAGAAAAATAAATGTCTGTGGGTCGTCGCGACCGCGACGCTGTCGGCCATGCTGATTTGATCGTAAGAAGTGCGTAAGACAGCTCCGGAGCTGTCGTAGGAGTTCGTCCTAACCTGCGCAAAACTTACGAAAATTTCGTTTCGTGAATACGAATTTGTTCTTAAGTTTTGTCTTACGCACATTTTTGGCGTAAGATCGTTTCGTGAATCTGGCCTCTGCCCTTCCGAAAGTCGCAGGAAAGGTAAGAGAGACGCAGACGACGTTGCGAGCAGACGACGTTGCAAAGGAGCAGACGACGCTCAGATAGGGGGTCGCTATCCGCCAATCAGGGCTCGGCGTTCTGACGTCACCGCTACCCCCTGCGCAAGGAGCAGACGAACTTGCCCTCCGCATTGAACAGGAACTTTGATCTATCAATTTTCGCTCTCATTTGCAACGGTTGAAGCTTCGCTCTAATAACTAATGCAGTGGACGATGTTTCTCTACGATAATCATTAAAAATAAACCGAGGAGCTAACTTTTGGATACTTTCAAGCTTATTAATACCGTTTTGTGTGAAAGGGCACCACACTGAACTAGCATTCTAGCACAGGCCTAATAAAACTTTTATACGCAATAAGTTTGGTGTCAAAATCGGCAAATTCTAATTTCCTATGGCACGCAAACAAAGTGCCCCTCGCTTTGTTAACCATTAATTCCAAGTGCTGATTCCAGTTCAGTTTATTGTCAAAAAAAAGTCCTAAATACCTGTACTCCTCGACCCGCTTTACTGGTTGTCCATCAAGTAACGAAATTGAAGTGGCTTTTTTTTACAGGAGACTGTCATGACGGCTGTTTTCAAATAATTTAGCTTCATCTGCCATTCTATGAGCGACGAAAGCAACCAGTTGTCTGGTGGCCACCGTCGCTCATAGATGGCAGTAGCCGTCCAGAGTTTGGTGTCACAATTTCTTTGCTGGTGGGCACGATCCTGGGGAGCTAGCCCTTAACAGCTCCGTTGTAAAAAAAGAGCTGCAAGACCAGTGTTCCCCTTTATGCGGCAGAGTGGTCTAAACATTTTGCATTTCTTGTTTGAAATTTGCGTAATATTACGACTTATTTGGCAACTATACTGGTCACCGATTGCTTGATCCATTTTAAACATCCACAAAATTAATATGGGGCTGAAAAAAAAATGATACAGACCCAGGTTAAAACAGTACATTAACAACTGCCATAAGCAGACTTATTAATACATTCAAATAGCATTGAGGGTTGCATAAAGGAAAAGCCAAAGGAATCCAATCAGTTCACGTGTAAGCAATCTTTATTACGTGGATTTATAATGAAAATAAAAATGGCAAACTTAATCTTCTTACAAAGTAGACATCACTCGCATTTCTTAGCTAGGTGTACATGGTTCCAAGTGGGAACTTTGAAGCCATGTTTCATGGTAGTTACTTAGCTCTGCATTATTGCGTCAAGTAACATGAAATCGGTCTCGGCAAGAGATGCTCGGGAAAAATTACTTTACTAGATTTCTTGGCAAGCAAAGTCGAGATCTAGTTACTGCATCACAACATTCCCACTGCAAGATGAGACTAGACAAATAAAGTTTATGTAACGAAATCCATTGCACGCATAGTTTCATATATATTAATTGTTAGTGTGATGCGAGGCATTTGTACAATAATTTCATTAGAAAAATCACAATGTATACTTGTAATGAGAAACAATTTATATAAGCGTAAACATTTCAACGGATATCCATCTGGTTAGGAAATACAAAATCCTAGATAGCGACTTAACACAAAATCTTGATATGGCAATACCGCAAATTTTGAATAGTCTGAACTACAACGACACTTTTTCGACAATACAGGCTTCTATTTGCGTGCCTTCGCTGACCCGACGGCACAGTAAACATCACTCGACGCCAGGCGTCGTTTGGCCGATCACCCTTTTATCCTGCCACAACAAATCACAAGGACACTTCCTACACCCTCGGAGACAACGGCATGCACCAAAGTCTCCAATCGTTCACCATACAGATCATCGTCCACAATTCATTACATGCGTCACTCTCGTATCACAGAACGAGAGACCCACCACAAATTCCTCCCTCACAAAAGCAGAGGCGAGGCGTCTAGGCGTTTGCTATGCCACTCCCACCAGGCATTAAAGATGTCTCTCGGAGAAAACAATTACTACTCCAGCCAGGGATTACAAGAGGCAGAAGCATCCAAGAACTCATTTTGAAAGACCCTGGGGCCGCTCAGCTCTCCCGGATGCAGCGACCTGTTAGGATTGCGGTGCAACACGATTAAATGCACTCTAGGAAACGCTTGGATGTTGATGAAAGGCGGTTTCATACATCCAGAAGATATTTCAAGGTCAGTTTTGCTACAGGCAAGGCTACAACACTCGAGCATCTCCGCTACTGGGGCACTGAGTCAGAGCTGTTTCTCGGCGTTCGATAACTGCACAATCCTTGGTAGATGCGACGAGCTGCGAGTACCGACCAACTCGGCAACTGCCGAAGACGTTGCCTACAAGAAACCCGAGTGGTGGTAAGCCTTTCTCACTAGGTCACCGCACAATGCAACATGTGCAGGGAACAGCAAGGATGGGGTTGCCGACCGTACGGTGGAACTAGGAAGCTTTCGTGCGGAGCAGAATCGGGATCACGCCAAAGGCGGGGCCGTAAGAGTGGAGTGGTGGCGCCACGGTCTCTGGAACGCACCTTTGGCTGGTGTGTTTACCGCCTGATCCCGCCCATGCATCCCGCGATGCAAAATAGCATCACAGGAGCCTTGCGTGTATGCTGTCAGATGTCGCAATCCTGGCAGCTGGTCGTCGAAATGCCGGCAAAAAAGGCAATGGGGTCGCCGTCGTTGCAGCGTCCCACCTTGCATCTGCTTCGGCTTCCATCGACTGGCTGCTGCGGCCACCTCTGCCAGGATCGTGGAGGGCAAAAGTGTGACGCCTGTATACAACGTCGTCAGGGACATCGGGGGACCACTTTTGAGGGCGCGGTAAACACACCAGATGGGGACGCGATCTAGACACCATAGTGGCGCCCGAGATGTTGGTCCCATCGCTCGGGGCCTAGGTGGCCCTCAGCTGGGTCATAATGTCTGTGTAGACCTCTCCAAAGACTGCCCTGTTGTGGGTCACCAGCCGGAGGAAGGTTCCCGCGATCTGCGTCAGCTCCTTTTCCAGGGTGGACAGACCCGCGGGGATCTTAGTGGGTCCCACGCTGGCGGACGATAGGGTCAGCTTGATGAAGTCCAGGATGCGCATGGCTGATGTGAGGACAAGGAGGCGCACATTAGGCTCTGGCCCGCTTTAACCGGCCCACTTTAGCGAGCTCTCTCGCTCGCGTTCTAGTCAACGTTCTCGGGTTAGACACAGGGATGGAGACTTTCGGCTTTTAGGAAACTTTCCGATAGTAGTAGTAGCTCAAAGGATGTTAAATTTACAGATAGCATAAAGACCTCCAGCTCCACGAATTAAATCATACAAAATACAGATGGGGCAGAGGTGTCAACCTTTCTTTTAAAAAAATGTCAGCACATTGGACGTCTTGCGGCTTTACGTGCGCCACACGAGTTGTGCTAGTTCGCCGATTCCCAATTAGCATCTTGGGTAGGGAAGGCGATCGAGTACAGAAATCCGACGAGTACCTAGCCTTTCCACTAACCAAAGTGCACGCAGCACAAGTGACAGCTCAGCTCAAGCAATGACAAGAGCCCCAACTAGTCCTGAAAATATGCAACTCAAAAGTCCCGTTCCTGAAAGGCGCCGAGGGACAGTGCAGCAAGTTCCGCAAGCCAAGAATAAAAGGGTGTGTCAAGTCTAAAGCTTATAGAGTAAGCAAAAATTAATTTTCTCTTCAAAACCACCTTTTATAATTTGGCAGAAAAATTTACGAAGCAGGGAAGGCAACTGCAAGGGCAGTGAAAGAAGTCAAGGGGAAGTGCAGAGATACCCCAAAAGCCGGCAGACGTCACACTTGAATAGTAGACTTGACAATACATGCAAAACGAATCCATTAGACATCTTGCCTCCCACGAGAGAGGCATCATCAGCATGTGCACAGCAAATGCAAGGGCCTTTCTTAACACAGGAATATTTGCAGGTGCCAAGGTCAACTCTGTTTTTAATGAAAAAATTTATACATATAGTACACCAGCCAAGTTTAGTTTTTGGTGACATAGAAAATATTGGATCAAAAAAATAAATCTGGGCAACGATTTGGCTGTAACGTCATATCTCAGCAGACTGGGCCCACCAGCCAAATGCCTCAACTGCCCTCCCCCAAGCCTCACCCACAAATCTGCCCCTGGCTATTTGTTGGGAATGTCCATACAGCCTAGAGAGAGGGAGGGCCATGGCGAATTCTGTTACAAGTCAATGCATCAATGGCTCTCGCAGGTCCAAACTCTCCTTCTTTACCAGGGCCACAACGATCTTGGCCAGAGAGGAGCAGTGGGGTCCACGAAAGCCATTGCTAATTCGGTGCGCTTGTTTGAATTTTGTCTAGGAGACGAGACTCCTTGAACTGTTCAGCACACATCAACCCTGGAGTCCGCCGAGACGGAGCGTCCGACTTACTGAGCAGCTTGCGTATGTGGTGTTCGGCAGAGGCCATGCTGACCACCTGGTCGTACAGCATGCGCTCCTGGCTCAACTGCAGCGGGGCAAAGCCATGCTTCTGCAGGCTCTCCTGCACCTCCTTGATGGCCTGGCTGGCAGCACACTTCAGCTTCTCCGTCAGCTCTTCCTCGCTGCAAAACCAACCAGCGAGGGTTCTTGAGCACACTACCAACATCGTCTCGGAGGCACTCGGTGGACGCAACGGCGTACGTAAAAAAAACGACTAGCCAGAAAGGGGCCGGTTACAGTACTGGCAGACAACAGAAACGGTGAAAGTTTCGCTTCAAAATAGGCCTCCATGATCCGGAATTTCGTTTTAAGATGTAATCACGCAAAGTAGACACACATTTCTGTACCTCGATCAGTGCACTTTTCAGACAGATTTATTTGTTAAGGACACAGAGTTCACCATTTTTCCAAACCAAACACAAAGAAAGGTGGGTGGATGTGGCTTTATCTGCAAGCACACTTTTGTGCAGGTACCCAGGCTTGGAGGCCCATTTTGAGTAACTGCAGTTCCAACTCAAAACTGAATGCAAAATAGCCTAGCTTTCCGAGTAATGCTTTGGGTGAACCCTTTCTTTAACATCATTGCTTTTGAAGTGAAAAGCAGTCCAGCTGAAACTGGATCGTGGAACTGGTCTCGGCTGAAACCAGTTCCCAGCTGAATTTAAATGAATTTATCTGGGACCAGTTTCATAATTTACCCGAACCCTACTGGATCCAGCTGGGACCAGTTCCATAATTTACCCGAACCCCACTGGATCCAGCTGGGACCAGTTCCATAATTTATCCGAACCCCACTGGATCCAGCTGGAACCAGTTCCAAAATCGATCTGAATCCAACTGGATGCAGCTAAGACCAGTTCCATAATCCATCTGATTTCAAGCGTATTCAGCTGGGACCATAGAGTTCATATATACTAACCCCAGGAGAAAAAGTTTGCCATTTTCCCACGCATTCTGGCTGCCACAAGCAACGGAGCATGGAGGCAGACCTTTAGAGTCTCACACATGGTTACCAACTGCATTCACTTTCACGAATATAATTATCATTAAAGCAGTTTCATGAACTTCAACGATTCATATACTTAACGGTGGAAAGGTATTCGCGTTCCTTTTGAAGCTTTCTTTTTGCATAGCCGCGCAGGTGTACAACATCGCATCAATGCAAAACTAAACCAGATAAGCTTCGCGCTATGGTTTTGATAGGCGCACCCCAGGAAAAAGGGAACTGCGTAACCACCACATTTCCGAGATTTTGACAGAAGGGAAGTTAATGTAGAGTAATGAGTATATTACTTTTTATAAGCGTTAGAATAGCTCGGAACTTAGTTTACAACATTATATCATCACCGTTTATATTACTGAGAGTTTTCAATCTTCGCGATTACCACTGCGACTGTCGTCCTTCAGCTGGCAACATTGGTTTCTTTCTCTCGAGTTCTGTCGCGCTCTTCCGAGATTTTTCACGCGAGACTCCAGTTGTCGGCGCACAGGATTCGCCACTCCTCCTCACCCACCTTTACTCCCCTGGCTGGGACCAGTTCCAGATTCCATCTGAATCCAGCTGGGACCAGTCCCATGATCCATCTTGTTATGCTTAGCCTAACGGAAGGTTGAAGCAACAACCATGGGCAAAACAACACAAAAAGAGAACATGGCCGCCCTACTGTAACAGTCACACCATGCTTCTGTAACTGTTCTCTTCATGCCTTTATTTGTCCAAGTAGACGAATAAATTCCAGTTAATTACCAAACATAACATAGTATAGCTGGATCCAACTAGGATTAGTTCCACATAATCAATCTCAATCTAGCTGGGATCAGTTCCATAATCCATCTGAATCCAGCTGGGATCAGTTCCATAACCGAGGTCCCAAGGCCGTGGCAGCGTTCCTCACCTGCACTTCCCGCAGCCCTGGAGCAGCAGCCGGGTGTGGCTTCTGAGGTCCTCCTTGAAGTCCGAAATGTCCTGCAGGGATGCCCCACCCACACTGTGCGTCACCAGCAGCACGCTGGCCACCAGGGCGCACTCTTCCACCTGGGCCCCCAGCAGGGTGAAGCGCTCACGGTCCATCGACAGCGTCTGCAAGCATGCGGCAGTCAGCCGTGAGAGACTATTCCATCCTTTCCCAGTGTTAAACCCTACGCCGCATGTCTAGTCTCATAGGCACAAAGTAAAGTGTGAGCCCAATTGGTTCTTCAAAGGGACTGCATAAATCAGCTTCTGAATGTATTGTTTTATGATGGAATATACAGAGGTGCCCATAGGTGGTGCATTTAATATTTAGAAGTATGAAGACATGAGCTCTCCTGATTAAAAAAGAAAGAAAAGGACTTTTTTTAGGGCTAGATAGAACACACATTTTTTGTACATAAAAATTTGTCAGAAATATTTTATGTAGTTTGACGCAATTTACATGAGGGCAGCCCTGCTCTAAACCTTGCCCGGTGCTTAGCTAGCTAAGCACCTTTCCTCAGCTATCAGTAGTTTGAGAGATGAATGACGTGTGGAATGTTTGTTCATGGTGTCTACCAAAATGTTTTCTTCAAATTCCCTGACTTTTCCAGGTTTTCCTGACTATCTTAATTAAATTCCCTGACCCACACCCAGAAACAACTACTGACACCAAAACGCAATATATTATAGGCAGACACTATTCACAACGTAAAATATTTTATTTAGGTTAAATAAAGCAACTGTCTTCACTCTTGAAGATGTTTGGAATACAGCATTGACCAGGGCTTACTGTTTCAGGGAGTTAATTTCTTCGTCGAAACGAGAAGCCTGCAATTGGCTCGTTTAGGACCCTTTGCTTCTTTTGTTGAAGCTCCTTGACTAGAGAGGCCACTCTCTTCTTCTTCCTTTCGGCTTCTGATGCGTCCAATCTCTCTAGCCTCTTTCTTTGTAGCTCCTCCTTCCACTGGGCATTGGCACCACAAACCATTTGCAGCATCCTGTTCGTAAGATAAACTTTGGCCACCCCTCCCCTTGCTGACACTCCATCATACACCACTCTTTGGGCTATCAGCGAATCTTCCTTGAGGTTTTCGACAAGGCACTCTTTGTTCACAGAGAAACCCCGTTCCACAGCTGCGTTGCCATGAGACAAGCGGAGTATTAGCTTGACAAACAAAAATAGCTCTTTGTGGTCCCGTGAACACAACTCAAACCAGAGGGTGTCCAGCCTCCGCTCTTTCCTGTCAAAGTCCTTCAACGCCACCTGTACAGAGCTGAGTGAGCATATATCTACATAGGAATGGTGGGTTCGCTCTGCTTCCAAGCCAGTCATCCACTGGTGCTTCCTTAGCACCTCCAGTGCAATGCACAGTTGTTTCTCACCAACCTCCGGGGACAACGCACTAGCCGGATCCAAGCAGCTTGCACCTCTTGTCAACTTGTATTTCAAAGGTGACCTTTGCATCACTTTTTGTGAACACCTCTTCACGAAGGAAATACAGTCTTTTTTGAAGCCGAGCACAGTCAGTTGCGGTAGTTTCTGGATCTTGCGAAGCTCATTTTCAGCAGCAAACCCAATGTCGAATGCAGCAGCTGCAACGAAGTTGTCAGGCTTCTCCAAGTCGATCCTAAGCAGCTTGGAAGATGTGTTGGCAGCTTGTAGGATATCTTTCTTGACGACTCTAGCCAGCAGTGACCGTAAGAGGCGATCCAACGCAGGGGCAAGGAAGGGAAGCATGGGCTTGTCTGTCTAGAATTCAGTTAGAAATGGCTCAAGTTATTCAGAAATCGAGAGCATAAACGCCAATTTCACTGGCAGCATCTGGTCACCTACTGCCTTTTCAACAGTGCTGTAGCTAGCACATGCTGGCTTTTTTTTTTTGCTTCCTTTGAGCATTCCACAAACTTAACCAAGTTTGGACTAAAATCAAGCGCTCTCGAGATCACCTTGCTATTCTCCAGCCACCTTACTGAGCAGACCTTCAACGGAAACAGAGCACTTCCCGTGAAGTGGACGTAGTCTGCCCGACGTGCCGGCACACACTAGAACAGGTTATAGCTCCCACGAAGAAACACTACCAGATCCCAGTGCGTCGCAGCGTGACCTGCCTTGAATGCACCGCTGACGACGTGGAGTCCACAGCTTCCAATGTTCAGGATCTGGTGATTGGTGTCGGAGGCTCCAAGTTCTTCTTTAAGGGACCTCAGAAACTTCAAATTTACATTGGGTCCATCCATTGACACTTGTAGTATCTTTGTCTGCTTAATGACTTCTGTGCCTTTCCTGAAAGCAGATGCGAGGTCTTCTGCGTAGGTGTGCCCCAGGAAACACGAAGCTAGGTAGCGTGTTTTTACAGTGGCGTCAGTTTGGTCCCAGTACCTGACCAGTACATCCATTTGTTCTCCCTGGGTTACTTTGTTCAGTGACTCATCAAAAGCAACCACCAGATGTGGCACGCTAGAGAGGCTCGCTAGCAACTTCTCTTGAAAGTATGGACCGGTGCCATGACATATGGTGTATCCGACTTTGTCTTTTCCAAGCTGCATTTTTCTGGCGAGGCAGATGCTGCCGCTGAACGGAAAGAACCGTGAGTCATTGTAAGGAGCATTAACTGGGCGCCATATTTGTGGGTGATGTCTAGAGTGCATGCTCTGAACGAGCCCACATTAATAGGCTGCTAATACCGGCAATCTTGAGGGTACGGAATGCACGTTACAAAAGAACTGTGGAAGCTCGCCATCAGGACGCGCTCAGCAGTCGCGCACACAGCTATGGCCACCAGTGAATACTTCCTATAGTGTTCAAGCACCACATGATCTCAGCCTTTGTGACTTCATCCTTCAATAAAAATCCACTCACCGACGTCTTCACAGACGGGCTAAGAGCTTCCGTGGCGGTGGATAGACGCACTGCCGGAGCGCTACAAGCACTAGCGCTACCTCCGGACAAAACGCCCGTTGCTGTCGAGGAAGGCAAGTCCTGATTTGATGCAGTCTTGAAAAATTATACGATTGGGGTCTGGAAAACGCTTTGCAGAGATTTCATAGCAGCTTGATGTTTCTTACCCTCAACATGACTAGTAATCGCACGTTTCCCCACGTTGCTCAGGGAGAACTTCTTGCAGCACATTGTGCAGCGAGCACTATTTGGATAATTCGGAATGGGCCGAATCCAACTCGCATTCGTGGATATCTCCGGGTTTGTCCAGTCGAGGCTGAGGGAGTACTTCTTCGACAGCGACAAAGTCACTTTCACGTATCTCCACTTCAGGAAAACAACACAGTAGAACGCCAAACCCAAAGCCACAAACACACGTGGCAGAGCTCGCGGAGTGCAGGAGTTCAGTTGCGTTTACGGGGACCGAAAACATATCTGACAAACGAATGGATTGCTAGGCGCGCGCCATATACGGCTCTGGCGCGCACCTCTCAGAAGGTAGATGAACCGACGGCAGTTCTCTTCTGAATGAGTGGTGACTCGCGCCACCTAGTATCGGCTAGAGTAACTGTTTCTTCTGCGTCACGATAACGCCAGAGCGTACTAGAGCAACACCACTTGACAGTCCTGACTAGAGTCACGAACTAAGCAAAATAGCCGCTGCCACTCCGCTTCACTAGTAACTCTTTAGCCCATAGCGCTTTAGCCGTCATACTTAAGTGTTGCTACTCTAAAGTGTAGCTTATTTAGTGGCTCTAGAGTGTACTAGAAGAACGACGAACTGCTATGCCCTGCACATGCTCTCCAGTGAAGCGCAGCGCGTGGAAAGTTGGCGTGGCGGCGCTGCGCCTAGGGTGCCTTCATGAGTCGCACCTGGTTCGCGGTAGAGTGACTTCATGTTCGCTTTCGCGGCGCTAGCGGCATCCTCCAGCGTTCGCATCGCGGCTGGCTCACAGCGCGTCCAGCTGCGTGTAGCGGCGTTCATCAGCGTTTGCAATAGCCGCACTCCACGTCGCTGCATCGTGTCCCAAGCTAGCTCGATTGCAGCGCCGCCACGCCAACTTTCGACATTCGGCACTTCAACCAGACCCGGCAGCTCGTCTCGTTCAGATGTTTCTAGCCCACTCTAACAAAGTGCAAATCACGCGCAGACGTCGTGCCGCCGCACTTAACTGCGCTCGTGCCTGCCGCTTCTAGCATGAGTGGGCGAACATGAGATAAATTCCCTGACTCGGCAACTTTTTTTGGAACTTTCCCTGACAATTCCCTGACTTTTCCAGGTGTCTTAAAATTCCCTAACAATTCCCAGTTTTCCCGGTCGGTAGACATCCTGGTTTGTTCTAAAATTGTCTCCCCCTGCCGTGGTACTCTTTTATTAGACACCATTTTTTTTTTTTTTTTTGTGTGGAGAAACAAATTATATAGATAGTCATTATTTCTTTTCTTAAATATCAAGATTGGTTGTTTTTGTTTCTTTTTGGTTTCAAACGATAACAGGCATGATTGCTGGCATTTACGGCGAGCATTTGAAACACTGCATAGCTCTTTGAGCTTGCCTGTTCTTACGAGTGCGAGTTCCTTCACATTCACCGAAGTTTTTAGCGTAAGATAGTCTCAACCAACGTAGTTTGCAGCAAACAACTGTCGCAAGTACCTGCCTTTGGAAGCGCTGTGCGGGCGCTTGTTTTCGTAGAGGGACTGGTGTGAGCCTAGCATCCCATGTCAGCTATTGTGCTCGATCATGATTGATTTGTTCGTTTGCGCGTTTTGATGCTCGATAAATCTGTCGGCGCCTGCAAAAGCAACCCTGCTACTCTGAGAATCGTGCAGTTGTCGGGACTGCAACCATGGTTTCAGTACTGAGAGGTAACCTAGACAGGTAAGAATTTGCAAGCCATTTGACTGGAACAAATCGGGTGTTTTCCTCGCGACAGGCTTGTCCAGGTATGTTTCCATTAGTTTGCTTTGGAAGGCACGTAGCTATAAAAGTTTGAGCAGCGCACCTGGCTTCCTAAACCAAATATTTTTATGTTGCTTTTTAACTGTTCGTCATGATGGCCACCCACCTTCCTCACGGACACTTTGCGAGGAAACAACAAGAACAGAAAAGCTGAAAGGACTGCATATTTTGTTGATTTTTTTGTTAGTTCTTTAAGTTGCATTTTATTGCGCATCAACAGACACTGACAGACACTTGTATTAGATCGTAGCTTGTGCACGATGGAACGCTAGAACACCGTTTCATGGTCGTCTGCCGATCGTCGAGGACAGATTCAGACGGGAGCGAAATAGCAGACACACAAGCGACAACGGAGGAGGAAGCACTGCTTTCATGGCCACGTTTGACGGGTGCTCTATGGGTGGTTGTAGAATGTGTCCTAATTGCAGACGACGCCATACGCTGCTGCGCGTCTGCCCGCACGACTAGCAGACGGTCCTGACAGCAGGCTAGAGTGCACCGGACGTTGTGACAGAGAGACATATGCCTGCAAACATGTTTAGTTAAGCAGCCAAGCCAATCCAGTAGTAATGGGCGGGGCTATCATTCTGTGGGTGGGGCTACCATTCTGTGGGCGGGGCCTAGAGAGGGTAATGAGCTCCACCTAAATTGCACCTAACGTAAAAATATTGGTAAAAAAGTTTTTTTGAGAGGGGGCCAGGGGGGGGGGGGGGGGGGGGGATTAAGGGAAAAATATGCATTTCAGCCATTCAAGCCCTTTAGAAAAACATGTTTTTTCTCATTTTAGTGGTTTTATAAAAGGGAAGACAAGGACCTAGCATCCCCTTTTCCCCGGCCCTCACCTCAGGGTACTCCCAGCTCGGGTCCCAGCACAGCAGCTGGATGTAGGCCTTGGCCAGCACCACCGCAAACGGGGGCCCAGATGCCCCAGGCCCGTTCAACACAGGGTCCGGGCTGTACTGGGCGCTCAGGGCTCGCAGCTCCTCATGGCTCCTGCGCAGCCAGGCCCGGGTGTGCACCAGGGGGTCCAAGCCGGGGCTGAGCAGCGCCTGGGTCTCCAGGTACGTCCGGAACTTCTCCCGGGCGTAGCCCACCGAGTGCGACTGGATCAGGGGTCGGGCCTCCTGGATGGTGAAGTTCACCATGTCCAGCTTCATCACCTCCAGCTGGTCCATGATTCCCCTGCGGGAAAAGGGACGGCGCGGGCCAGGGCGGGATCAAGGCGGGAGTGGAATGTTACAAATACAGCGTGTTAACTATCGTCTCCGAGGCACTTCAGACGACCCACAGGAATCGGTTTTTCAACGTATACCATGCTGAAATTAACTACAAAGGTGCAAGCAGGTGGAAGTTTACAGCGAAAAAATTAAAAAATACACTTAACTCATTAAAAAAAAAAAAACTTATTTTGGACAATTTAAGCCATCACTTCACAGACAATGGATGTGTAGGAATAAGCGCTGCTGACAGATGGCGTACGCCGCGTCTAGAGCGCCGGCCGATTCGTGTTCTTTTGCGAGATCGTCTGCTATCAACACGAATCGGCCAGCGCTCCCTCAACGCCGTGTGCGCCCTGTCGGTAGCACTTCTCTCTACGCGTGCATCATCTGCAAAGTGGCGGCATAGATCACCCAGAACAGGCTCTTTTTTTGTTTTGAACGAGGCAAGTTCATTCCTTGATCTTTTCCAACTTCCACCACTTGCTTACACCTCTGTCGTGAATTGCAGCGCAATTCGTTGAAAACCCGGTTTTTGCGGGCCGTCTAAAGTGCCTTAGAAGCAGTACACAGGCTGTTGACTACTTTCAAAAACCCTCGCATACATGGGCGTGTTGCATACCTGGTTATGCCACGGTGGCAGGTTTTTAATCGCCCCAATGACAATGTGGTGCATCTGAGTACTGCGTGAAAATGAAGTCTGCACTCGCTTGCATTGTGCCCATTCGTGTTCGTGGGTGTCCCCGTTGAAACACAGACCTGCGGCAGCCGTAAGGGGACAGCCTAGGCTTAGCGAGGAGCAGGAGTATGGTCTGCCACGTCCCATACCTCTCTGGCAGCCCATGGCTACCACATTAGAGTGCAGCATGATCCTTCCGGCTGACGGGCAATTTAAGAAGCCCAGGACATTGAGAAGCCAATGGAACAGGACGATCAGCCCAGTATACTCCTTCCATGCGTGATCATCGTCCTGTGTTTATCTGCGCAAAAATCCGGCATGTCGGGAACCCTAAAAAGTGTGCCCCAGCATTCTATCCGTATATAGGCAACACCTAGAGTAATAAATTTAAAGAAAGTCGCATAATTGAAAATGCAAGAACTCTATTTGGTCGCGACGCAATGTCGTGAAGCGAGGATAGCCAACCGAAACTTGGTGGTCAACTGAGTATTGCAGGTGCTTGGCATGGCATGTGGCCCCTAGAACTGCTTTGATTGAGGAAGAGGTCTGAAGCGGCATCACAGTACTGAGATTACCTGGCCGGGAATCTTTTTGTCACGCTATGGGAAAGCTTTTCCCGGAAGCAAAATGAAACACCAGAGGCAAGCTGCTGACGTTTGGAGTCGACCAATCGGGTTTCTCAAAAAACTTAATGGACGCACGTGGTGTTGAAAAGATGGGCGTGGGTTCTACAAACCCGTTGTAAAGATGGAAGATTAGAGACGCCGTCTGTAACTAAGACCCGAGCCATACTATATCTAAATAATTCAAATGCCACAAAAAATTGCTCCATCTGCAAAAAAAAAAAGAAAAAAACATCAAATTTTTTTTTTTTTACATGCATTAGTGTTATCTGTAGTGGCAAACTTTACTGGGCTAGAAACCACCAAAGTTTCCAGAGCAGCAAGTAGCGTAGTAAAAGCGGTCGTCAAACATTGTTCCCTTAAATCTGAGTTGCATGTCGATTTGGAATCCCTGCCCTATATTTATTATACAAGCCACATTCATTTTTTTTTTATTGTCTGGGTTTATTTAGTAGAGCAAAAAGATAATTTGGGTTTCCCAGAGAGCTTCTTTCTCAGTTCTGAAATACGTCCCAATAGGCAACCAATGGGAAATTTGTGTCGTCTGCATGCGATGGCAACAAAGACCGGACTTGATGGGCGAAGCCAGAGCATTAGATATCGCTCCCACAGGGGCGTCATTATGACGCTACGCACGCAAGTTGACAGATGCCATCCGACGTTGGATATTATGCTTGAAAATTTATAAGACGGCCGACCCCATTGAGCTCTGGCCGCTCCAGCAAGGCTATGGCAAGCGTTGCCTATCGCACCGTGGACGAATTTTGTGTTTCGAGCCGTACGTAGACACCGTAAGTTGTGTGTGCTATTGTATGTCATGCTACAGAGAAGAGTTTGAGAGGGAATCGTTTGCAACCTTGATCGGCCGAAGTCGCGTCCCGATATGCTAGCCAAACGACGAGCCACGACTATGTTCTCACTTTGACCAGAAAAGTGTTGGCCCACTCGCAGATAAAGGACGAGAAGGCCGGTAATACAGTAGACTCCCGTTAAGGCGAACTCGCTTAAGTGGAATCTTCGGATATGTCGAACAAAGTAAGAACATTTGGTTAGTTTCCCATAGACGCATGCAAAAAAAATTTTTTAACACAAACCGCTTTTGCATGCGCGTTTTGGTTAACTCGAACTTCCATAGATCCCCTTCGCGACGGCACTGCACCGATGGCGACGCCGCGCATTGCGTAACGGCAGTGTTCGGGAAGGAGAAAGGAGGAGAGCGCCAGAGTGGAGAGGGTGGTCGGGCCGCACTGGAGCTGCAGATACAAACACGCATGCACCGCACACGCGCGAGCGTACCTGAACACAAATTACGGCGTGAACTAAACTAAACTCTTCTTTTTGAAACAGGAAGGTTCTAAAGGTTTTCTCAGGAACATTGGCCACATGTCGTCTTTCATTGTTAGACACCGGTTTGCACAGAGGAGGAGGCAGTCAAAAATTACCGAATGGATCGGTTTCCCCCCCCTCCCAGTGGTATGTGAAACATTTTTTTTTCTTGTTTTGCAATGGTAAGCCCAAAGAATGTCCCTTTTTAAGTATCTCTTTATTGTAGGCCTTTTCATTCTGTGTTTATTGGTATACAGCAATTTAGAAATGCCCAGCATGATAATTAGGGCACTTCGGTTAGGACGAACATCTGATAACTTGAACAAATTTTCAGGGTCCCTTCGTGCTCGTCTTAAAGGGAGTCTACTGTACAAGCAAAACGAATCGCCTTTGCATACTTGGGGAGTGGCGTTTCAAGTTACTGCCGAGGCAGGTCGTGGTAAAATAAAATATAGAAAAACTCATGACTGCCAGTGGTGGGAAATATGAAATACTACCGTAAAATACCGAAGGAGTGCCCACCCCACTTTCACTGAAAACTGGGTTAACCTAGACATGGGCACTTGTACGGTCAAATTGGGCACTTCACTCGTAATTTGCAGAATTACCAAGTTTGGGAAATGTTAATAGTGGGCGCTTGAACAAAGCGGGTGCTTCTGCGGCAGTTTACGGTAAGTCCTACGGCTACACCGGCAAAAATATGCAGCTTAAAACGGACAGGTAAACGGTCGAGAGACCTTACGCACGCATACCTCCTTGCTACTGACTTCGTAAAGTCCCGAGTTCAAATCCCCCATGGGGCTATAACTTTTTATTGCTTAGCTTTGTTGAATTATAATGACAACCCACAATCAGGCTTCACAACCACATTCCACAGCAAAATGCGAGCCGTGGCGGGGCGTGGTTACCAGACGACAGAAGACCCGGATGCGTTTGAAACCGAAATTGCACTGCAACCGCGCGATGTAGGGCCATACGACTAACGCAAGAACGCCAATAAATAACTCAATGTTTTAAGATTGAAAAGTAAGATTAAAAAAATGGGATGCAGCAAACATTTTCTGACCGGCGATACGCTGGCTCTGCCATAATAAGCTGCTCTGAAGCCACACTCACACTGCTTATACGTAGCACAAAAGACAGTCTGCAGATGCTTAGGCGTGTTTATTCCTCGTATATGGCGGCCCTGTCACATCGCCCATGTAACAAACTGTCTGCAGACATGTTCGAAGCATATATTTGTATGAAGCAAACGTGTTTAGAATATGCCTGTGGCATGTCCATATACATTTGCTCGAGTAATGGCCGCACTGTTTACGAACAAAGCCAGTGGGTCTCCTTTCCCACGGAGTGCGGGGATAGCGAATCACCACAATTGGCAGAAAAATGGCAGCGATTTACAGGACAGAGACTACGTCTTCATGCGAAAATTCTATCTGCTCAGACAGCATTCTTACAAAGGATCGTGTTCTCGACCTCATTATTCGCCGCATTTTTTTATGCAGAACGCGACGATTGGCAATACAAGTGTTCTGCGGGCAAGTAAAGGTGAGGGCCTCGTTTGTAAGAAGTGCAGCTATTACTCGAGCAGATGTGGTACTTCTGTCGCCACGTCTGCAGCTAACTCCGTGTCTTTTGTATAGTCTATGAGCAGAGTGACCGTGGTTCGTGCGAACACGGCGTGCTCCCACCTGAAGAGCGGCACCACCCCTTCAATCTTGAGCAGGTCCCGCACGCTGGCGTCCCTGACCGGGGCGCACATGCGGGCCATGAGCGAGATGAGCAGCCGGGCATAGTAGCCAAAGTCGAGGGTCCCGTGCTCCGCCTGCTGCCGCACCAAGGCCACGTCCAGTCCCTCCATGATCTCTGCACGCAGGCTCGTGTTGTGGGGGAGCAGGAGCCCCAGCAGCGTCTGCACCCATGGACGCGCCAACGTCCCTCAGGGCACCCTGTGTGCTGGTAGCAACTTCAGTCTTTGGCGGAAGCTCGGTTTAAAATGGAACCTTAACATTTTCAGCCCGTTACACAAATAAATTTGTTTGCCCTAACTCTCCGTCAATAAACGTAACAATAGACACAAATGCCAACCCCTTCTATTTTGTTGTCTTTCGTGAGAGTGGCCTTCTGTACATATTTCCTTTCAAAGGTCACATATGAACTGGAAAAAGGTCAATACTGGCAGAAGCATGTTGAATCAAGCTCTCTATTATCTCTCACAAGTTGTCCTCAACGCTAGCAAAGCTACGGACATGAGACAGTGGCTCTGCAGAACGCTTCGCGTGCATAAGCATTCACGCGTGGAAAGACTGCTTTTGGAAACCAAGCAGTCGGGTTCATGCCTTTGCCAGTGACAAAGACGACTTGTGAGATGAAGATGGGAGGCTCTCCAACGCCTCCGAAGGTGAGGCCTGGCAACATACTGTACAGAAGAGAGTACAAGAGAGCAGACCTCCTTGGCTTCCTGGAGGAGCTGCATGGCCTGGTCATAGTTGGGAGGACTCTCAGCCAGCTGGTCTTCCAAGACCTGCCAGAACGCCTGGTGCAGGATTTTCTTCACCTCATGCTCCAAGCTGCACAGCAAAGGCCTCGGCTGAGCCCCTTCACAAACCGTTCAGCCAAATGGCACGCCCATGTGGTGAGGCTAAGGACACCACATTGAAGAAAGAACCCAAACAACTTTAGAGGAACTGCTCTTCTGTATCGTGACACCACACGGCAAGTAGCAACAATCCTGTCAGGTCCGGGAGGAACACCTCCCATTTCTTTTCGTAGAGGTACTACTTCTTTTCGTACACTGCTGATCTCAAGAGGCTGGCGAGGTCATACAAAAAAATTATCTCACTGATAACTTAAATTGCTTGTGCCATGCTGAAAGTGCCCACTATTCTCCGTACCTCTTCTCTGGGTACTCCTGCTTCTTCAGCTTGAACGTGTCGTCCATGACAATCTCGTGGGCAAGCATCATGTTGGTCACTCCGTTGGCCGTCGTCATGATCTGTTCCAAGGACACAAACCTCGGCGGAGACTCTGTGAACACAAGTTACACTCCCTCAAGTCTCCGTCGTGTCTAAAGTTGACGAGTTCTATACTTTGCTCACCTTAAGCTGAGACTACAGCCAATGCCATGAGCCTAAAACATGAGGTCGCAGCGTTCGAAACGTTCCACAGAACGAGCGCTCGCCCTAGATATACACGTCTCAAAGCCAGGAGTGTGGGCTAGCTCGCACTTTAGGTGCAGTCTCAGCATCAGGATGATTGAAGTATAGTCTGCGGTACATAAACAACCGCTGACATTGGTTCATTTCAAAGCAACATCCGAGGACACGCATGGGGGTATAAGGGCAGTGGCAGGCCGCAACGGACCAAGCTACTTCTTCAGTATTTGAAGCAGTATTTTACCTTCTGTAGCAGGTTCTGTCGCAGGCAAAATTATGGTTTGAAGCAGCCACTGACATTTTTGGACCAGATGCCAACATCTGTTAGCACATCAGATGAGAATGAAAAAGTGATTGCATAACGAGTTCATTTATGATAGTGATTAGGGGTTCTTCTTTTATACTTTTAGCATATTACCACTGTTTGTGATAAGAATAGATGGGGCGTAAAAAGAACACAGCTCTTCTTAAATAAGGCTCTAGTCGGAGTAGGTTTCATTTACAATGGGTATTAAAAATTGGTTGAGAAGTGAATCATAGCACAACACTTCATTGGAATAAATCCTCCCTCCCCTCTCCATCCTACACTCAGTAGTTTGCTTAGCACGTAAAATAATTTCTGTAATATGCCAGCAAGAAAAACTATAGCCGCTAACATGTCTACCAAGAAAAATGCATCCCATAAGTTTAATGAGCCTGCCAAACTCAACACTAATACCATAAACTGCAAAAATAACCACCCAAAACTATGAAAAAAGAAGCCTCTACTTGCGCTTCAAATATGACCCTGCTCTTTAGTGGCATAGGAACCAGAGTTATGTCAAAGTTTGCTGCTCTCTCGATCGACAGCTACATGGGAACTACCATATTTATTCAAATAAATAGACCAGTGTTTTCTTCTCTCTCTCTCTTTTTCCGCTCATTTCTTTTTCTTTTTAAATTAGAGATTAACTTTTTAGTTGAAAAAAAGAAGTTTGACCTGTAATAATCCCGAACCTAATTTGCGCAGCGGCTATCACACTAAGTTCCTGACATCGACGACGTCGTCTGGAAATTTAGACGATGTCGGCTATCGGCCAGCCGGCACATCAACCGGCCAGAGTGGAATTGATTCACAGCATCAAAGCGCGACATCATGGCATTCGTCATCTCCTTGTACGAGTTCTTTCGCCTGCTAAGCCGATCAAGAGCAGCGAATGTCCTGTGACTTGTGCTTTGAGTATGTGTGTTTGTGGTTGTTTGAGTTCGAGGCTTCGACTGTGCTCCGACCCAAGAGGAAACAAACTATACGGTGAGTAGAGACGCTGTGAAATTCCTATTTGTACTATTTTTTCTTTCCTTCTACTTGTCTGAATATCAGCAGGGTCGACCAATAATAAACATCCCAGGCGAAAATTTCTAACTGGGACCAGTTGGCACCTCAACTGGTTTCAACTGGGACTAACTGGTCCCAACTGGGAATCAGCTGGGACCAACTGGGGCCAGCAACTAGTTTCACTCCCAGTTAGGAATGGAATAAACCGGGACCAGTTAGCTTGTTGGAGGGATTCCCAGTCGGACTTCAAATGGTTTTCCTATTCCCAGTTCACCTGGGGCAACCAATTTAAGAAAACTAAAAATACTTAAATTTTTAGATTTATACAAATAGGAAAATTTTTAATTACTAAGTACATTTATGTATTTATAAAAATAATAAAAATGTAATTCACTAAATAATTTCTTTTAATTGGAAATTATGATTAGTGACATAAAATGTGTTCACCAAAATGAACACTTAGTGCATATAATAAAAATGTAGTAACGCAATTATTTAAATATTTACAGTATTTTTTTTTCTTTTAATAAATAAATTCATCTTTTGGCCAATCAGAGCTAGCCGGCCGCCGTGGCACGCGGGTGCGGATTAGTGGTACGTGCTGTCGTCAGATGGCGCTGCATGTGCTACCAACGTCAGACGGATGCAGTAGAGAAGGGTTGCCATCGTCGAAGTTGACATCGTTATAAAAACGTCAAAACCACAGCTGCGCTTCTTTGGACCCAAATGTACACACACCATGGTGACAGCGGTGAACTTCGAGGATGGAAAGATGCAGTTCAGCGATCGGAAGGCACCCAGGAAAGACCAGACGGAAGAGAAAACCGCCGCGGACAGCACAATGAAGAAAATGGCGGGAGGTCTACCTCAAAAATGTTTGACTGTTGTGACAGAGTTAATTGGAAATGTTGGATTGCTAGGTGGGAGCGCTACCACATCGTATCAGGGCTTTACCTCCGCAACGCGGGAACACGGGTGAGCACCTTTCTTCACGCGATGGGGAGGGGAGCTGAGGAAGTCTTCACTAACAGACGCCAGAGGTTGATCTTTCTTTATTTCACGAATACTACCTCTGAAAAAGCGATTCAATCATCTCAACAAGTGCCTAAACCCGGAAGCGTGTATGTCACTGAACCTATTATTTAATTTTATTCTCCAAGTTTTCGACAATAAAGACTTGTCAACCTTCCATTTTGTGCCGTGTTTCATGGTTGCTGGAGTTGGCACCAGCGGTAACTGGCACCAACTCCAACTGGGACCAGTTGTAACTGGGACCAGTTGTAACTGGGACCAGTTGTAACTGGGACTAGTTGTAACTGGGACTAGTTGTAACTGGGACTAGTTGTAACTGGGACTAATTCCAGCTGGGACCAGTTGCAACTGGGAATTGTTCCATAAACCAGTTGGAACTGGGACCAGTTGGTCCCAGTCGAAAATTTTCACCTGGGATCCAATTTATTTTGCTTTAAGCCCATCTCGGCGTAGGCGTGGCGGAATTCTTAGCAAAAACGGCTTTTTAAAGCAAGTTGTAGCAGACTTTCGTTCATGGCACAATTTGGCGCAAATGGCACAGCGCTTCGACCGTTGCGTCTTTCAAGCTACACTCCAGTCGTCAGTTTGCAGCCTTACATAGACAGTAAAAAAGGAAGGTGCTCTCAAGAAATATCCCTCAGCATGTGTAAGAAGAGGCCGAAAGAACGCCTTTAAGACTGCATAGGGCTTCGGATTTTTTTCCTTTGCAAGAACAGACCGGAAAACAGGTTCCAGTGAGCTTTTTGTCAGTCCAGATTTACTAGACAAAAATTTTAAATTCAACCCCTCAATGTTTATACTTGTTTTCACCTCAAGAACCGTAGTAAAACAAGTCCGGCTTCCCACGGAGCATTACTAATTTCCCCCTTTATGTAAATAATTTAGACATATGTAGGTGAATTGTAGATTAGATATACAATACCTTATCAAGACATACACATTCCAAACACCAAAAGTCATTGCTTTTTCTTCAAAGCCAAATCTCATAAGAACTACTTCGCACCGCGTATGAACAATGCGCAAAACTTGCTTCTTTCTTGAGGTGAAAGCAGGTATAGAAGTGTGAAAGTCTTCGATCAGGCACTGCTTCCTCTACACTCTGTCCGCTGCTAAGCAGCAGGGCACAGGAGGATATGGGTCTGCTGAATCAGCCAATTAATTATAACTAGGGTTCGGAGTTTTCGGTTTAAACCGATAAAAACCGATAAAAGTACGCCGAATCCATTTTCGAAAATTCGGTTTTAACCGAAAAAGGTCAGTTTTAGGTTCGGCATTTTCGATTTAAACCGATAAAAGTACGTCGAATCCACTTTCCCAAAATCAGATTTTAATCGGGAAAGGTCACTCTGACCTTCCAGTCGTACCGCAGAGCCGTAGCGAAAAAGTGGAACGACAGTGTCTATCGAAACGTGTCCCGATGTATGGGATATAGGGATGCCATCACGACGTTTTGGTTTAATCTGCGCATCATCAATCGGAACGTGAAGTCCGAAATGCCCTATGACTTTGCCATGTACGAGCGTGTTTTCACACTCGTTGTAAGGAAGACTGACTTAATTCAAGCTCTGCATGTTGTGTTGTGCTTCAAAACGTCGCAGTGCTTCAAAACGTCGCACCGTGTCTCTTTTGGCGGTCACAACTGGTTGATTGGCCGATTTTGGCTTAGGCAGCGCTTCGTCTCCTCAGCCTCTCAGTGCCTGCAGTGTTAGCGCTGAGAGGGCATTCTCAGGGTCATATTAACAGGAAAAAAAGAGTGCGGACCAATGAGGAGAACCTGGGAAAGTACATGTGCGTGTACTATAAAAAGATCACGTAATCCTGATGCACAGAAGGTAAAGTTGCATGTTTTTTAGGCATAGGCTTCTTATCTGACTTGTTTGTACTTCTGTGTTTTTTTTTCTTGTTTCTTTTGCAGTTGCACACATTTGCAAAATAAAGTGTTCATTTTTTTTTTTACAATATATCTGTGCTGTTATTCTTTGAATGATTACAATTATCAGAGCTGCAAGGGTCATCTGATTCGGCGTCCTTTGGTGTTTAATTTATATTCACCGAAAAAAGCCGATAAACTTTTGGGGGCATAAATATACGCCGAAAAAAACCGAAAATTGAATTTTAAAATAAACACCGAAAAAAGTACGCCGAATTCTGAAAAAATAGAAACCGAAAACGCGGAACCCTAATTATAACCCACCTTTTATTGCCCAACCCCACTCCCAGCATGAGAGTATCTGCAGAAAGCTTGAACACATGGTGCCTGACAATTCACTGTTCCAAGGGGCACATATAGCTTCCCCCACCCTGCCAACTTACTGCTGAACAGAGTTTAAGTACAAGCTTCAATGTCCTCAGCAACATTGTTTGGCCAAGCATGCTTCCATCAACCACACATCCAAAAACTACAAGTTCCGGAGGGTTTCACATTCCAGTTTGAATTAATGCTCTCGGACGTAAGACAAGACTGAATGACTTCCGTTTTGGAGAAATGAACTCGAAGGAAACAACCTCCCAATTTCATCAAAAACAAACTCTGGGGGAAAAAAAAACCAACACCCCCCCCTGGAGGACTTAACCGGAAGGACGACACTATTGCTGTGGTTCGGACGAAAGAGTCGGCCGTACCTGGGACGAAGCCATGCAGGCTGCTCAGCGGCTCGGGAATGTTGTCCCGCGACTTCTTCTTGGACGGAGACCCCTCACTGCCGCTCGGCCGTTCCTGGCCGTCGTTTGCGCCATCTTCCCGCTCGTCGTCGTTGCTGCTCTTGCTCGCCGTGTGGCGGCAGGCTTGCCCCTTGAGGGGCCGCTCGGGCGACTCACCCAGCCCCCTGTCGTCATCTTCAGAGTCATCCATGGCTGCCAGTCTCGACCCCGGGATGCAAAAGATGGCTCCTGGGGAGAGAAGAGACAGCAAGTTTTCCGGAGTTTTTCACTCAAAACACACGAGTGCACTTCTTCCCGAGCTTTAAACAAATGGGAAGAAATGTTGCCAAGCAATCCGCATACAAAATTCAGTAATATAGAAAAACTCTCACATACAGATATATGTGAAGAAGATATGTACTAGCTAATTTGTAACCGCGGAATGAGCTCATAATTTCCTCTACAGCAGATAACACATTCATGCATGCTTATTTTATAAAATTATGATTTAACAGCCTAACACACTCTAGTTTTTCTTCCATTTGCTTACAGTACCGATTTGGAACTATGCACACTCCCATGAAAAAGGGATATGAGGCACTATTGATACAAAATGACAGAACGGCAGAAATTAACCCTTAAAATGAAACAGTCCCGGCCAAAATGGGACGTCTGAAAAATTGCTCACAGGTGGAGCCACAGGAGAGATAATAAAATCAATCGTAAAAAGCAATTTTCAGGCTTTCACCACTCCTATTTCCCTACTGAAATACATGGATGAAGAACTTGGAGATATGTGGAGCCCTGCACGGATAGGAATTTGATCATCCGCATCCGCAGACTTCGTCTCCACATCCGATCGGCATCCGCAATGCTCTTAAATAATTGTATCCACATTCGAACCGCATCCGCGAAATTCAGAAATGTATCCGACTCTCAATCCGCGCATTCATTTTACATAATAACATCAAGCATTAATAAACCTAAAAAAAAAAAAATCTGGATGGTGTCCTGTAAGCCGTCGGCTTACCTTTCTACAAAAAACTCTTTGTGTAAGAATACGGTGAAAGTCATTTTATTGTATCCAGTTTGATCATATTTATAAAATAAACGATCATCCTCCCAGAGACACTTTGCATCGCTCGAAAGATGATCACAGTTATTAGATCTTCTTGGGAGTTTGTGACACTGACGCTCTGTCCAGTATATGCGGTCCTTTTTGCTTTGTAGAACCTGCTTCAAGCAGACGCATATTTTTTAAACATGAACGTTGTCGAAGGACAGACTAATAACGTTGTGTCCTCTTTTTTAGGCGAAACAATAAAAAAGTGGGAGAGGAAGGGCACTCACTCAGCGAAGAAAAGTATACTCGTGTATATATGGTAAGGCGTGAGTACACTACTGGGAAAATATCACAGTATTCAATAATGGCAACACCTCCTATCAGTTTCAGTTTTAAACGTGAACCCTCAACTGCATGCTTGGAACCGCATACTTCAAAATAACTCGGTGCCAACTGTCGAGAAAAAGACAACGCACACGCACGCAACATTTCACGTGTCGAGGTTGCTGTGTAGAAGAAACAGAATATTGTCAACACGCACGAGTTCAGACTGGTTCGCCTCTCGTAAATTAATACTCGCTAGTGAGAAGTCTTTCTTCGTTGGTGCACTGGATGCTGGGATGGTATGCACAAACTGCACCACGAAAATGAAGTACGGAAACTCGTGCTGGCGCAAGTTCCACCACTCCTGAGGATTGAATTCAGACTCCTCAATATATACTCGTAGGCAAAGAAGCCACTTGCAGGTTTCTTCTACTTCCTTGTGGCTTGTATGTGTTAGCTTTTTTCGCCCAAAGAATGTTTTCCGCTCCTTCCCTGCCAAAGAAGAACACACTTCCCGGGACGACTGATGCTCCTGCATTCTTTGCTTTTCCTAGGGACAGTATTTTTGGCGAGATAGAATGTTCTAAAGCAATCTTTAGTGAGAAACAAATCTTTAAAGGGATACTTCAACGAAATTTTAAATATTCCCGTCGTGTTCAAAAATAGGTTGATTATGATCCACAATATCCGTAAATGACAATCGCAAGTTTGTATTTTGAGCCTGGTGGCTGTATTTTTCGTTATAAACGGCCCACTCTGCCAAGCGCTCGGAGAAGGCCCAGCGGAGACCACGTGACATCCAATGCAATCGTGACGTAGGTCGTCTCGGGACAAGCAAAGCTACGGCGAGGCAGACGTCGAGAGGACGGCCTCCTCGTTCCAGCCACCGAAGCGGCTGCTTTTGTACGAATTTTGAGTGACGGGTTAATCTTCGATAATCTTTTAGGCGGACAACAGCAACTTCCGCGACACACAAAAGGCATTCTCGGGAAGAGGGGAGTTCCTCCTTTCCCCCTTCCCTCGTCATGGCCGGAGGCGAGACAACCTCTGTCACTAGCTATCAAGGTTCCTAGATCGGCCTTACAAGCGAGGCGTTAGTGACATCCACCAGGTGCTCTTTGCTAATTATTTAATTTCTTTTAAAATTCCTTTTCGTGACTTTTTTAAGAAGATACTGGTATGTTCGATGTGATGCTGCTCCTTTGAACATATATGGACCAAAAAATGAGCGCCGTAATTTTGTTGTAGTACCCTTTAAAGGGACACTGACAGGGTATTTATGCTCGCCGAGGTTTTTAGTTGTACGTGACATATGAGAGCTCAACTACCCAGAACAGAATTTGCGGCTCGAAATTCGGTTTCTTTCCGCCTGAAAACCGCCGATCAAGAACTGGCCGGTTCGAGTCTCGCTCACTCTCTTTTTCGCGGTCACGGGCCGTTTTCTAAGGTATCGATGCGACCACCAAATTTAATCAAAGTCGTGGGTCACTGAAGGCACACACTCACTATTAAAAATAGAAAAAAATATGAAACCCATTTTTTGTGGCTTCTAAAAAGCTGTAAATACGTTGATTGAAAAAAAAAAAGTTCCACAGAGAACCGGAAGCATTCTGTGCGTTCGTCGTTTCGCGTATCGTGGGACTCGCGGGGACGGCGATGCCAGCGGACGACGGGCGTGGGACCTCTATTTCAGAACTGTCGTTCGCGGTACCAGCGAATTCTGTCTACCGTTAAAAAAGAAATTTGGGACTGATCAAAAGAATTGGTATTCATCCCGTACGACACGCCCGGCCACCAAGCCGATTTGCACGAAGACGTCGCCGAGCCGTCGCTCCCTTCTCGTGGCTGAAGACATCGCTCGCGCAAATGTCAAGCACGACGTGTCTACTTCGAGTTGAATATGCACGCGTACGATTTCTTTACTAGGTGCGAATGTCCCCAAAGCGTGGTGCTTCCCGACCTCGACCCGGGAGTGCTTTTGCTAGAGAAAAATCGATAGCAAACTTTCCAACTTACACTTTGCCGGCTGAATTACTACTAAGGAAAGAGATCCACGAACCACGTGTGGGTATGCACGATGGATTCAAGAGAGAGCAAGGAAAAGCTGGTTGCTGCCAAGGAGCTCGTCATCAAGGGCAAGAGGTGCCTCGTGATCGACCCGAACGTCACGGAGGTTGGGATTCGCATCCATTGGCTTCCGACCTTCGTGACCGACGGGGAGATCCGCACGGCTTTCCAAGACTACGGGACTATCGTGAAGATAACCAGGGAAATGTGGAAATCTCCAAGTGGGAACTACGAAGTGGAAACTTCGACCCGCTCCGCCACCATCGTGCTCAAGGAGGGCACCACGAAGGACGAGTTACCAGACCAGACAAGCGTCAGCCTCTATCCGGTGCTGGTGTCGGTGCCAGGCAGGCCGCCGCGGTGCCTCCGATGTAACCAGCTGGGGCACATGCGGAGGCAGTGTCGGGCGCCGTGGTGCCGCCAATGCCGGAGCTACGGCCACGGGGAGGCGGAATGCGTGCCCACATACGCCGCGAAGACCCGGCGCCACGCGGATGCGGCACGGGACAACGAGATGCTGGACGACGGGGAAAGCACGGAGTGCGGCACGAACACCGGGCCACTGAATCCCCCACAGGCCGAACCTCTGGAATCGCGCAGCACGGACACCGCACAGAGAGAGGCAGAAACAGAAGGTATTCCGCAGGAGTCGGCTGAGGCAGCCCGCGAAAAGGAGAAAGAAAAGGAGCGCCCGAACGGCGAGAAAGAAGGCTCGGACGGCGCGCCAGCCGCCAGCACCGGAACCGAAGGGACACAGGACGAGAAAACGAAAGGTCCCTGCTTGGCGCCGGAGAAATCGCAGGGAAGCGGCCCGCCAGCGCGCACAGCCGCTCCAATGGAGGAACCGCAGCCGAGACGGGATGGAGCCGCACCCAAGGACACAGCCAGGGCGACGCGAAGTAGCGTCCGGAATCCAACCAAGAAAACCGAGCTGGGATCGCTCCCGCCCCGGGAGATGAACGTGTCGTCGCTTGACGTGGTTCCCCTCCACAAGAAGGATTAGGTCCCCTCCCGGTCGGTAAGAGGATCTATTCTTCCTCCCCGTCCCTTCAGAATCTGCTTGGCCCGCTTAGTTGTCCTCTTCTCACCAAATAAGCCCTCTTCACCAAGTCTCTTAAAATAGCAACTTTTAATTGCGTCAGCGTCACAGCAAGAAAGCGCAAAACTTTTGTAATGGACCTTCTGAATGAAGAGAAGGCCGATATAATTTTTTTACAAGAAACCAAGATATGTTCGCCAGAAAAGGCCCAGAGCTTTGTGCAATTTTTCGGAAATGTTTTTTGGTGTGTACACACATTAACGGCGAACCGCGCCGGAGGTTGTGCCATTCTGATAAGGAAAACCACGGGCATCAGAATGGTTGAGCCGGCCCTTTGCGCAGACGGCCGGTTCGCGTTGGCCGACTGTGTCATCGGAAACGAACTAATTCGACTTATCTCTGTCTATGCACCGAGCACGGCGACCGAGCGGAGAGTTTTTTTCACGGAGCTTCGTGCCCTCCTCGAGACCCCTGCGGCGCTCATCGTCGGCGGCGACTTCAACTGCGCGCTTAATGCGCGGGACAGAATGCGCGGATCAACAGCCCCCAGAGCCGACGCGGGCGCTAACACGCTTCGCGATGCCGTGCGTGATTTCGACATCGTGGACGTCACCGAGGTGCTGGACAGTTTTTCGCCACGCTTCACCCGATGGCAAGGACCCTCCCAGGCCAGACTGGATCGAGTGTACGTCTCGAGCGAACTCAGCGATCGGATTCAATCTTACGACGCGAAACTTGTGCCTTTCTCTGACCACGGCTTCGTCGCCACCGTGCTCCGATCCGGAGGGCCCGGGCCCAGGCGGGCACGACGAGACACCACGTGGAAAATGAACGCCAGCGTCTTGGAGGAGGAGGAATTTGTGAGGGAAACGAGGCACGCACTGGAGGGGCTTGCCGAGTGTGGCGTGGATGCGGTTTCCTGGGAACAGTTTAAGGAGCAGCTCCGGGAGTCCGCCTCCGCATTCGGCCGTCGGAGGGCTGCCGAGGCACGCCAGGTACGAGACCACCTCACTTGGACCCTGAAGATTCTTCTAGAAGAAGAAGAACAAGACCCCGGGGCCTTTCGGGAGGACATAAAAAACTGCAAGGATGAGCTGCTCGGACTTCTGGAGGAACGCTATAAAGGGGCGCAGGTGAGGAGCAGGGTGGAGGGACTGGAGGGAGAGATACAGCCATCCAAGATTTTCCGCACGCACGAGAGGCGGAGAGTGAAGGAAAACGCCCTGAGGGAGGTGCGTGGCGAGGGGGGCGTCGCGACCTCGCAAGAAGAGATCGCCGCCATGTTTGAGGAGGCCTACGGGAAGCTTTTCCGGGAGGAGGAGCTGGACGAGGACGCCTTCGTGTCGGTCCTACGTGGATCGCCCACCGTGCCTGACGAGACCAGAGACGTTATGAGCTGCCCCATTAGGCCGTCCGAAGTGCAGCAGGCCATTAAAAGGCTTTCCCGTAACAAGGCGCCCGGCCCGGACGGCATTGGAGCAGAGTTTTATAAAATGTTTTCGGACGAGCTTAGCCCCATCCTCGCTGAGGTGTTTAATGACATAGAGTCACGAAAGCTACTTCCTCCGTCAATGAGGGAAAGCTTTACGGTCTTGATTCCCAAGAAAACCAAGAAGGGTCCCATCGCTGAGATGACTGACTTCCGACCAATTAGCTTACTCTGTTGCGACTACAAAATTCTGGCGAAAATCCTGGCGAGACGACTGGACATCGGGCTCAGAAAGATCATAGGGCCCCATCAGAGTTACGGGATCCGCGGCCGCTCGATCGCGCGGAACCTTCACGTCATGCGCACCGTCTGCGAGGCGACCGCGGAGGGACACCAGCCTCTCGCTGTGATGCAGCTCGACCTCCGCCAGGCGTTCGACAGGGTATCCCACAAGTTTCTCCTGGCGGCGCTGGATCACTTCGGCGTGGGAGAGAGGCTGCGAGAGTGGATAGCCTTGTGCTATCGCGAAATCGGCACGCGGCTGCTCATTAACGGAGTCAAGGGTGCGCGCATCCCTATAGGAAGATCGGTCCGACAGGGGTGCCCCCTTTCGCCTATCCTTTTCGCCTTGCAACTTGAACCACTATGCCGCGCCATCAGTGAAGACCAGAGCATCAGTGGACTGCAACTGGGAGACGGGAAGGACGTCAGCGTCTTGGCATTCGCAGACGACGTGGCCATCATCTGCTCGTCAAAGAAACAAGTGGAGGCCGTCCTGCAGCACGTGGACGTCTACACCGCCGCATCGGGCGCGGAGATTAACCCAGAGAAGTCGATGGGCGCTTGGCTTGGGTGTTGGGCCACAACTCCCCCAAGATTCGCAGGGATATGCTGGAGCACCTCGATCGGAAACTACCTCGGCGCCCCTATCGACCCGGGGCAATCGGTGGCGGCAGTGTGGAGAAGGGCCGCCAACTCCATGGTCGCGAAGCTATCGCCGTGGCAGCCTAGATATATATCCGTGTTCAACCGCGTCCAGGTCTGCAACACCGTGACTTACCCGGCCGTGTTCTACAAGGCTCAGGCCGTCTGCTGCCCGGGGGTGACGGCCAAGAAGATCCACAGAAGCTGGGCCACTTTCGTTTGGAGGTCGCCATGGGAGCGGACGCGACGCGACAACCTTTTCCTACACCAGGAAAGCGGAGGCCTCGGCCTAGTTAACATCGTTATCAAGCTTAACGTGCAGCGGTTCCTTCTATTCCGGGACGCAAAGGAGCCCACGCTCCTGAGCGCGCTGCACCACCTCGGTTTCCCTTACCTGGGGAGGTGGATGGTGAGCACGAGTGGTCGTACGGCGAAAGCGGCGGCATTGCGCTTTTACAGCGAAATCGCAGAGGCCATACAGTTCTTCTTGGCCCTGTTTTCTTGGGATTACTTAACAACCATCACTAAGAGGAAACTATACTGGGACACGGTCGCAGCGACTTTCCCGCCACCTCTGTACAGGCCGCCACCAGTTCCCGACGGAGCGGCGCGTCTCTTCAGATTCGTGCGGCGCCTCCCCGCTCCCACGGCGACAAAGGACTTCTTCGTCCGTATGCACATGGAGGTGCTCCCCGTCAAGTCGTGGCTGCATGGGAAGGGAGTCTTCGTGCCCTGGTCTCTAAACTGCGACCTCTGCGGGAACACCGAGACCATCCAGCACGTCCTTGTCGAGTGCTCGAACGCCTACTTGTTCTGGGACGAGATGAGGACGTGCTTCCGCCTTAGGTCGGCCTTTGACGTTGAGTGGCGTACTTTCAAGTACCTCCTTCTCGGTGACGGAGAAGGGACGGAGGTGACGAGCGTGTTGGTGTTGCTGGGGCTACACGCCATCTGGCAGTCGCGCACAGCAATGGTGCAGTGCCACTTGGATGCGCGTCCAACCTGGGACTACTTCCTGGCTAAACTGGACTGGGTGGTCTCGGTGACCGGCAGGGGGGCAACGGGAGGGGCGGACGAGTGGCAGGGCCTGGGGAGACAGCTCGAGTCCAGACGTTATAGCCCGGGGCGCCGGCTTCTAGGTGGCCGCGGCTGTCGGCTGCCCTCTGGCGGGCAGGGTTTGGTTGTCGTGTGAGGGGGGCGGTGCGCGTGCGAGGCCCCTTTTCTCTTCTTTACTTTTTCTTCTTTTTTTTCATCTGTAATATTGGCTGAGCGTGGCGCGCATCGTGTGTGCGGGAGCACGTATGAGCACACGAGAAGAGCGGCTTGAGCAGCCGGAGGTGCTGTGGGGACTCAGGAGTTCCCATGGTACCAGAAAACCGACCACGTGCGTCCTTCGTCAGGTACCGCCTGAGTAGGCGTTCAAACGAATGGAACTTTCCAGCGGCGTTCCTCCTCAGACATCGGTGAACAGTGTGCAAAAGGGCTGAGTGTAAAATTGAGTGTAAAATATTGCTTTGCATATTTATTGTAAATAAAGTTCTTGTTACAAAAAAAAAAAAAAAAAAAAAAAAAAAAAAAAAAAAAAAAAAGATGCCTCAGTAGCTCAGTGGGAAAGACGACCGGTTCAGACGCGGTAGGACCGGGTTCGATCCCCCGTGAATTTTTTTTTTTTTTTCAAACATTTTTTTATGTTTACATATCTTTTTCTTTTTTTACAATCATCACTGAATAAACAAACAAAAAAATAACAAACAAATGTTGTGGACGATACTTCGCTGAATTAAATGGTATGGAATTTCCGTTTTGACACCTGCGAACTCAATGTAATCACTTTCCACAAAATGCAAGGAGCATATAAATCAGGCATCGTCCGCTTTCCGAGGTGCCCGTATATGTTCTACAGGAATTGCAGCCAGCCATTGGTCCCGATCCCGTTGATCTTTCGGAAACTCTGTCGCACAATGCCACTTTTTTTCGGATGCAGGACATGTGAGCCAGCTCTTCACGCAACATCTTGGGTGTATTCTTTTCGGAGCCGATCATGGAAATTTACCACGGGCACTCACTACTCATCTCCAACTCCTCAATGTACAAAACAACTCATCTTGGAGTACAGAACAACGAGCGGAACAAACATAACTGCAAAAGAATCGCGCGGCGAGCAGTTCCCGCACGCCGCATGACGTGTCGTCTGCTACGGAGAGGAGAAAAAAAAACGCACGGTCGGGTGTAGCCACGTGACTTCCGCCACTCACTCTCTTCTCTCCACTTCTCCGACCTCCGTCGGGTTTCGGTTTCGGTTTCGAGCAGTTGCGTCTTTTGGCTTTATTAAAAAAATACGCTACTCTGTTGCAAAATACTAGACAGTTTTAGTATAGCGTTGCTGGCTCTTACGTACGCAATACGCAATAGTATAGCGTACGCTAAAAATGACCTGCTCGGACCGAATTTAGTTGTGCGTTACGCTTTCGAGTGAACACCGCGCATGATCTTGGTTAGATTTGCTAGATCTGCAGAATTCTGCGTGCTTATAGCGCAACCATGCTCCTGGACAGAAATATTGAAAATGAAAACGTGTCCAATCAATTTATTTCAGATTAAACCAAGCCACAGCTGCCTCGTCAAGCCCGCTTTTCTGCGGGGTACAGAGGCTACGAGTAAAGGGCAATTCGGACACTTGCGTTTGAGTGCGTTTGACTGCGTTGCGTCGAGAACCGAAAGCGAGTCACCGGCACATCTGTGCTTCGTATGAAGCGTGCAATACAGTTCAAAGAATCATCTTAGCACGCAATATAAGTAGCAGAGATGTCCTCGTTTCTCGCTGCTGCAACGCAGTCAAACGCAACTGTCTGAACCAGGCTTACGAGTGCGTAGCCAAATTCGATCACGGAGCCCCCGTCAATCGTCCCGTTGAAACGGCACCTTTTATCAATGCTATCGCGGAATGAAATTCATGACCTACTGATGTCCAGTGCATAGCGAGAACTTCGGCGATTTTTTAGAGTCGCTCGTCCGTCGGCGATGAACTGTGCGAATAGGCTTAGCGTTGAGCAGATCGCAGCGTTGACGCACATTCCGAGCGGCGAACATTTTCACTGTGCACTCCTTCAGCTGCAGGGCGATCTGATTTGACCGCGGTAGGTCCCAAGAAGAATTCCCGAGCTGAACACCACGCAATTTCACGTAACACAAAACTTCGGAAACACCACGTCGCCCTTGCTGCGCCAGTCGAGGTAACTGCCATCTTGAAACTGGCGCTCTCGTTGGGTCCGAGATCTCTCGAGAGCCTCTCGCAAGGCCCGTTGGCCCGCCTCGCAAAATCCCCAGCGTTGCGTGCGTACGTAATACGCTAGCCCTTCTATTGCGTTCTGCGCAAGCGCTCTCACGACCCGCAATTTCCTTGCGTACGCAAAGCTATAGCGTACGGTCCACTAAAACTGTCGATTAATTGGGTAGTCCTCCGATACCATAATGAAGCGCCTGGCAAAAAATGAAAAAATTTTTTTGGGGGGTGTCAGTGTCCCTTTAAAGGGGCCCTGCAATGACTATTTTACTCATTTTTAATTTGCACCGAACCTGAGCGCACTGAACGTACTAAGTTAGTGAAACTTTTCTTTTCTCGAAATTCCCTTTATTTTAAAAGTTATAGGCAAATTAAAGTTACAAAAACAAGCAAAAAATAACCTCCCTTATGACGTCCTTGGTTGCTTGAGAGTGGCCGTGAACTACAGGAGAACTAGTGAGCTCATCCAGCGCTCACGGCTGCCGCACTCCGAGTCGACGGCGCGAGAGGGCGCCACTAACGCGTGTTCTGGGTAGGCTGTATGCAGAGGACAGCCACAGCGGCTCTCATTGCATTTGCTGCGCGATTAAATACTAATTCGGCATGACACTTCATTGGCCACAAACGAGAGCAAACACGGGGTAAAGATCAGTTCAAAATGGAAGCTACTTTGCGCTGCCATACCGCGAAACGGCCAAACCGCAAGACAAAGCTTCTCGTCGAAGGCCTTCGGAACGCTCGGAGCCGGTCAGATCCTCCTGCCTGAACGACCGCAGCGCTGCCGCGTACATCCGGGACCCTTCCGTGTCGGCGCCTGATCCCACTACTCCTTTCTAGTATGCGCCGCCTTTTCCACCGCTTGGTGGCGGATATGTCGACGGGTCATCTCTTGTTTCCGTACTTTATGAACTGCATTCGTTTTTTTTTTTTATCTAAAATACTGAATAAAAACTACTTTCATAAATAACTGAACCGGTTCGCGCCAATTATATTTTGTATTTCGACTAAAAAGAAGCTTTTAGCGGCTCTGACCAGTAGTAAGCCCAGGACCAAAGACGTCACATTTTGCACGCTTTCGGTACCGCGGGTCGCCCTCGTCGGTGGAGGAGGTTTCCGCGCCGTCCCGTTAAAATATGACGCACTGATATTTAGTTACTCTCTCCGTGCCCGCTGGTTTGCCCGAACCCCAAGAGACGTGGAAACCGCAAAAAATGTGGACGCTTAAATATGATTGCAGGGCCCCTTTAATGGCATGAAGAACAATTTTCTGCCCGATTGGCACCTTTAATCTAAGAGAGTAGTTTGCCCCCGCAATACATTCAACGATGCACTTTATAGTAATACTCACTCATTCACTCTACACTGTACGATCGCACACGTTTATAGGCCGCCTCGGCAAAAACGGATCCGGACCCGCAGATATCCGATCCGCATCTGCAGCCCCTGGCATCCGCATCCGATCCGCAATCTGCCAAATCTGATTCATTCTTATCCGAATCTACCAGTTTACTGCGGATATCCGCGGATAACTGCGGATAACCCACGGATATGCAGGGCTCTAGAGATACGTTAAGAAATTACCTTCCAGAAAATGTATTAGTGCATCTGTTTTCTTAAAAAGTGCTCATGAATGGCAGGTTGAAGAAGGGGGCAGTTTGAAGGAACTCAAGCTGCATTAGAAAATCTCTAGCCCCAAAACGAGGAAACGTGCGACCAAGCTGCAAATTGCCTTTTTATTGTCTTTTTTCATAAAACCTTCCCGAAGTTAAGCCGTCCGGTAATTGCTGAGCAGTCGGACCAAAAGGTTGCCATTGGGAATACATGGGGCCTGGGGAGCTGTGATGGCCTCTTAATTTGTCATGTTGAATACATGCCTTGCACGTGATGTCACATAACACCGCACTGGTCGCTATTGCTCCGCACCATATGTTCCCGTGCCCATACCTTCTGCAGCAAATATTTGGCACAACTGAATTTATTCTTCTCGGCAAGGCTTCACAAGAAGAACAGATTCGGCGGCGTGAAATCTGTGCTGCACGAGATACGGGCACAGGAGCATGGCTTCGCGAGAAGAAAAGATATGAAGGTGCAAAATGTGTGCTGCAGAAGATACAAATACAGGAGCATGGCAAGGAGCAATGGCGACTTACATGACGTCAATGCTAGTCGTGTATCTATCTATCCATCCTGCGCATCTCACAGGATGGATGGATAAGGCTGAACCCTTTGAATCGTGCGGCAACTTGAACCACCTAGCCAGTGTTTCTTATCTTTTTCTTCTTAACATTTGTGACAGCAAATGTTAAAAACTGGCTGTCGAACCGAAACTTTTTGTGGTTCGGTTCAAATTACGGTTCACATTTCGGTTCGGTTCAGGTTCAGCTCTGCAGTGGAAAAAGCAATGGTTCGAACCAGTTTAGACCGGTTCAAGCCATTATCTCCGAAGTCAGGAGATATTCTCTGAGATTGTTTCGGCTGTCCCGCAACGTTCTCCGCAACCCGGTACGGGATCCGGGACTCTGCCGGCAAAGCTAGCGTCGTGCATATGCAGTAGTGGCATCTTCGTTCCGGACAGCATAGCGGAGGCGGGAAAACACTCTACGAAAACTCCCTAATTACTGCGACCCGGGAGCCCATTCCCAAGGCCCACTAGAGCGAAAGGCACGCTCTGCTACGGCCCTCAAATGAGGGGTTGCTTCTCCTTCCCCCGCAGCTCGATGTGGTGACTGAGGCCATATACCCTTCCTGTAGCGCTTTAACTCCTCCTGAGCCAGGCCTCTCAATATTGGCCAGCAGCTTCCTGCCCTTGATAAAACTTTGGCACAAGCACAGCAAAGCCCGGCGGCCTCAATGCTTGAATAGCTGTACTGCACTGGCTGAATTTCTCATCCACAAAGGACACATCAGACACCCCGCTTTTCAAACACTACACTGTTTGCATGCGAGCCTTGCATTTAGTTTACAGGTAAGTTACCATCAACGTGTATTTTAAATATGCTCACTGACGAACTGGTGTTCCCGTTTATTTAAACCCTTGCTAGTATAAAAACAAAACAAGACTCCCAAATCACCTTTTTATGATAATTGTATCACTGACACTCAAGTTCAGTACTGAAGCTATTTTTATGATGGCTGCCACTGCAAACTGTACGTCCCCCCCCGGACTTCAAATAGATTGACGCCCCTGCGGGTTCAGCTACAAAATGGCGCCGAAAAATTAGGTTCAGGTTCAGCTCTGGTTCGAGAAAAATAAGCGGTTCAGTTCCAGTTCCGGTTCAACACCCTGGTTAAAAAACTTGTCTCACAACGAGCGCGATACTGGCAAGCGCCGACGCCAAGGCATGTCGTCGAACTTCGACGTGTGTTTGGGGCGGGTCGGAGGAACACCAACGATGAAGTCATGCGCAGGCCTTCTTAGTTGTAGTTCCACACCACGCAAGCGCGTGCACGCACTCAAAGCATGAGCGCATAGGTCTCGGCCTGAGCCAGTCCAAGACACCTGATTCAGCTCCTAGAGTCACTGACTCTAGTACAACCTAGTACAGCCCGATTCATATACAGCATTGCAATATTTACAAGTCCTCAACCCACTGTACGATCTACTCAGCCCAGCATGCACGTGTTCGTCACTTCGCAAAGCGAAATCATGTGCCGTACACGGTACACTGAAAGCAAAACCAACCAGAAGCCTTTTTTTTTTTTTGGAAAAATCTATAGAGCCCTTTAAAGATACTGCCTTCTGTTGGCAGCTGTAAAATCCCTGCACAATGGCGGACTAAAACCTTAACGTTGCGGGACACTGGAAAAAAACACACCCCCAGAAAGGGTAATGATCGCAGTGACATTGCTCTTTCGACGCTGTTTGATTGGCTCGTCGGCTCGTAGTGTTGGCCGCACTGCGATGTTCGCTATCTTAAAGGAGCAGTGCAACGATTTTATAATTTTGAAAGAATTTGCATCTTCTACTTTTGACATTGTTTATCTTGTTACAAAGGACAGAAAACACATCTCCCTCCTTCGAAATGTTGAGATTCCACCGCGAAATCGCGAGGCGAAAATTGGAATATTTCCCAACCTACAGCCGCAAGCGGCGGCCATGAGAACCATGCGGTGTGATGTCAAAGGGGGACTTGTAAAAAGATAGCAAATTGTGCAAATAACTGCTCGACAAAAGGTAATTTTTCTCTATAAATCTTGTCGTTCCAACATAAATATATAAATGCGTCAAAAACCTGGTATTGTCGACAAAACTTTTATTATACGGAGTTTTAGTGGCACCATCTATCCGAAGTCAACAAAACCGTAGGCTCTATCTGCTACCGCGAACAGCCGCCAGAAGCCGCAGGGGGACGGGGGCAGAGCCGGACAGGGATGGCCGGACCAGCCGGACCCGGACGAGACTTTCCCGCTTTTGCCATGTTGATCGTGTTAGCTGCGCAAGCACATGGTCACATGAGGGTGAGTTCTCGCTGCTCACTAATGGCTTTAGAGAGAAATCTTCACCGGAACCCTGCACGTCCCCCTTTCACATCACAGCGCATGTGACTCGGAAGATGTTGAAGGAGTTGAGAGGTGTTGAAAACCTGAATCATTGTCAATTTTTAAAATAAAATCTAGGACATGCAGGCAAAAGCGTTTTTTTTTTTTTTTTTTTTTGTTCTTTACTTCAAAAAGGTAGAGACACCAACTCCCAAAAAAAGAGATGCTGAACCGAAATTTGGATTTCACAAAATAATTCTGCAGAAGCAACAAACTCCAAAACATCACTCATGCATCAACACCTAAAACGGACGGCCGTATTGTTGGAAAAGAAGGGCACAATCAAGTGAGCAATGTGACGTCACAATTCTCTCCCAACAGTTGAGAATGAGGGGGAGCGGCCTCGCTTCTCTCCTCCTCGCTTTTGTTCACCCGCTCGAGGGGACGAAGCCAAGAGGAGAGGGAACGAGAATCGAGACGTCACATGTCTGGTAGGCCGTGTTCAGGCACACAGTTCTTTTCCAAAAATACGGCCACCTGTTAGAGATATCGCTGTATGAGCGATGTTTTGGGGTTTTTCAGCGTCCAGCCCTATCGCTTAAACTTTGTTTTGTGATATCCAACTTTTGGTTCAGTGTCCCTTCAAGGAATGACTTGCACTTTCCTCGATGTAGTTGTTCCGCCAAGTGTGAGGGGGTTCCGAGCTTCTACTAATCGGCACGTGACAATTTCGAAATTGTCACGCTCGACTGCTTCGAAAGCACACCGCGCTCGATAATAATCACCTGTTGGAAGACGAGTCGCGGTGGCGTTGCCCTGGGCGGACCGCGATCGTCCGAGAGACAACGACGAGGACGCCCAGAAGCGCGCCGGTGGGAAGGGCAATGCGTCGTCACGTCTGTGGGTGGGTGTCTGTCCTCGCGCGGTCGCTCGCCGTCTGCGCTACCTTGGCCGCGACCTCGTCTGGTCGCCGCTGACTGAACAACGCCGAGGTCGCCCGCCTCCCGTTGCCGAGCTGAGTCATCGTCGCAAGAACCATGCCACGTCCGGGCGACGGCCCCGCAGGCCAGCGGAGAAGCGATTGCGGATTCGTTCTATGCTGACAGCGCGGTGGGAGCTCCGCGCTCGAAGGACGAATCAACCGTTACCCTTCCCTTAACGAGCAGGTAGCTTAATTCACTCAAACAATCAATTTTATTCACATCATCAGGCAGTGATGTAAGCTCACCGCGCTGTCAGCGTGCAAGTCGGCGATATGCCGGACTATTTATTTATTCACAGATTATTTAATTGTTGGATTTATAAGCTTCGGCTAGGTGGCGCAAGCCGCCGCCCGATTAAAAAAAAGTTCGACCGTATACACCCATCCGGGAGCTACTACGCATCGCCGCCGCACTGTCCGCACGCTCCGCCCAAATGCCACGTTATCAGATTCAAAGTTTACAAGCGATTTTCTGAAACCTTTACTGAGAGACAGCATATAAGACCCGTTCCCGCGGGCTAACATACGGACGGCCAAAAACTCGCAAGGCAATTGGCGGAACCGAATTTGTTGATGGTAATAATCGCCATTTTTGGTCCTTTTGAAGCTTCGGAGTCGTTCCGAACCCCAAGATCGCGATGGAGCGAAAGCGTTCCTCGCCAATATAAGCGTCTGGCACTGTGTGTGCAATCGACTCATCAGCATGGCAGATCTCTAGCGATAATACTGTTCTCCGCGCAGATTTCACGTCAGGAAGATTATTTTTCAATGCCGTCAAGCACCAACGCCGCCTGTGAAGATGTGCGCTTCTTCAGCCGGTGTGTGGATAACCAAATCTCCGTATACAAGGAATGCCTTCATAAAGCAACCTGGAGAAGTCAAGGCACAGACAGCGCTAATCTCCCTTCCTTGCTTCTTGCGCATCGTGTTTTTTTTTTTTTAAGATGATTTATTAATTTATTCCGCTTTTCGCCTCGTTAGTACCCGATGTCGACAACATGCGCTCACGCCGGAAACATGGCACCGTAGCACGGTCAACGCGAAGAGCGCGTGCCGCGAGAGGCTTTAGCGCGCTCCTGAACAAAAAAGACTAAGCGCACATGAGGGCACCCCTACTGTCGCATCATGGCCCATGGGCGACATGGGGAGTGCACTCGAAAAGCCCGCGCTAGCGCCCGTGCCTCTGCCAGCGCTAAAGACAACTTGTCCCAGATCTCTCGTGAAAGCAACGAAAAGAGCGCGCGAAGGAAGCGCGCTGCTCGGAACTCCCCCCGTTCCGGCAGTATTTCGGGCTGGAGCAGACGCTGCGGCGTTTATGTTGACGCCGCTTTCGCTTCCGCCTTGCGCCAAATCGCTCGTCTGACCCACTTGGATCGGCCACATCCGCCCAGCTGACTGCGTCGAGAGATTGTTTTGCGCTCTAAAGGGACCACGAAATGATTTTTCAACTTCTTCCTACCTAGCTCAAAAGCGAAATCACTTGGTCCTGACGTGCTGGCATCCTCATTCGGCCACGAACGCGAATCCAAAACAACAAATTTTAAGCCAAATTGTAAAAAGAAAAACACCGAAAAGCAGGTTTTTTTTTACTTTTTACCTCCTTTCTTTTGACCCACTAAACGACATCCCGATGTAAAATCATTCAACCCAGCCACATACACCCCTTTAACGCTGAGTACGACCGCCTCACTCTTTTTTGTCTTCTATTTTTTGTCTAAAAAAAAATACCGATCGAAGAAAGTACTTTTTCTGGAACCAACCCAGAAATATGAACCAGCGTGAAAGTCCTGAATAAGCTCCTGCTTCAGTGCCTGGCTTTCAGAATCTAGCACTCCTTCCGTGTGTTTCGCACGTGCATGTTGGGGAGCGCGTGCGCTCGCGCCATCCTCGTCTAGCAATGAAGAAACAATGCCACAGAAAGTCGTCCCCAAGTTCGAGAGAGAGACAGGAAATGTTTATTGTACCACAAACGAGGGTGCCTTTGGAAGGGTTGAAATCACTGATATCGCGCGGGCTTGCAGAGACATCCCAAGCAGCACAAATGTCATACGAATGTCCACAGGACATCCCTAGAACTCTAGGACATCCTAAGGACATTCGCATTGCAGCAAAAAAATCATCCTCCATACAAAAAAAAAAAAAAAAAAAGACGAGCGATCCGAACCGCCTTTGTTCGTAGTCTGGCAAGATAAGAAACACAGGGAGGTTTCTGAGTTGTCCCGCATGATTGCACGCGCAGCCAAAGCACGACCGAAGGCTTCAAGCGTGTGCTGAAGAAGGATGGGCAAGTCGCCCTGGGCTTCTTTTGGGCAGGAAATCTGGACATCCGAAAGAGACATTCTGCGTTTCTTGTTCACAACTTGTACTGAATTTCTGGTTTGAAAATTACTGCCGCCAGCACGAGCAACTATACAAACCCAGCCCATGTTATTCGCAGCTCGCGCGGTAGCCACCGAGAAAGCCCCGATATGCTGTGAACGTCATTCGATCAAGTGAGTGCCTCCCGCTGTGAACCCCCTCTATCCTGGGAAAAGTGGCGCCATTCATTGTTCTAGAAATGCTCGAGGCACGTGCCGCGCGCCACTTCTGGGAAATTCATGGCCCGTGAAATCTAGCTCAGTTAGCTCAGTGCTGCGCTGTGCCGCCATGATCTTCCCAAGGGCGGCACATAGCACGTGCCTCGTGCATCGACATACCTTGCGCTACTTCTGAAACATGAAGGGGCTTTAATATGAAGCGCCTGAAAGCGACCCTTCTTACACACTTTGTCCGCAGTACCGGTGCATATTTCTCGCAGAGCGTACGAGATGCGTACGAAACACACAAAGTGTGTTCCGACATACCTAACGCGAATCAAGGTTGGTTCAGACATGAGTTGGCATGTGACCGACTGCGTTCCGACGAGAAGGTTGCTATAGCAACCGCGAAGTCCGCGCAACGCAGTCGAAAACCGTCACGTGCTCATTGTTAAAAGGGTCTGACACACTGCACAATGGAGGAACAAGTGACATTCTAAGAGATTCTAAAACTACATAAGCTAGAAATGAAGTGTCATCAGTAGACTTCCTAAGGTTTTTCCAACATTGGCCATAGCCTTTGCATTGGCGGTTTCTTTTGTGTCATAGAAAATATCGTAAGAGCACAGGGGAGCTGGTGAATAACCGTGTTGAATTAACCTGAAACTGGGGTAGAAAAGGAACATCAAAACATAGAAGGGACAAAACGTAAACGTAGAAGGGACTGTCCCTTCTACGTTTTGATGTTTCTTTTCTACTCCAGTCTCAGGTTAATTCAACATGGTTCTTTTGTGTCCGCCATTATGCAGGGATTCCACAGCTTCCAACAGAAGGTACTTTTTAAAAAAAAAAAAGAATCTATAATGACACCTTTTTTTTATGATTATTATTATTATTATGTCTTTCACGAGCAAAACGAAGTTCTAGATGAACCTGCAAATAGGACTTAGTGAAATAATAAAGAATTGTCTCCTCGTCCTCCTGTCTATTTTGACACAAATTATGTCATTCTACATTTTTTGTGGCAAATCCTTTGGACACGAGATAGCAGAAGTCAGTCAACTGAAAAGATAAACGCTTCTCCAATGGTATTTCAAGGGGCTGTGTTATTCCACGCATGCCTATTACTCCTAAAATTGCCAATCGGGTACCAATTGTTGTTCACAGCGCCGTCCAGAAATTTTAGGGAGAAAAACTCCTGGCAACGAAGTTGTGGCCGTACGCGATGGCGCATGCACATGGTGCCAGCGTCCTTCAACATCAGACACAACGGGCTACCAGCTCTTGACTAACCCACATGTTGCGAACGCCGAAGTTCATTCACGGCTAATTGATTAATATATATATTCAGGCTGAGAAGGGTGCTGGGCACACACAACTCTTGACTCGAGGTTCGCGCTGTCGCAAAATGTGCCGCGACGTACGATCAAGCGCTACCTCTACACTGTCAAAACAACGGTCCAAAAAGGACGCATCAGAGTACGCATACTCATATCCCGAGCATCAATTGACCCTAAAACCAGGCTAATTCTGTTCCTAAACGAACGGTGCGTAATTACGTAAAAAAAAAAAAAAAAAAAAAAAAGCGCAAGAGCGACGGAAAAAAATCCGGGATTCACCCAGCTGACGACAAGACGGAGACTCACCAAGGAGCAAGGCTGGTCGGTCGTCGGGTGGCGGCGTTCAGTGGCTCGTGGATTGCGGTTACTCCAAGGAGACGTTTTTGTTTTGTTTTCAGTTGGAACAAAACCTCAAACGTTTGTCTTCAAGGCACGTCGGTTGTGGCTGCCGTCGCGAGCGCACAGACCGTCAAAAACGTTGTCCTCACAGCACAGACGAAACTCGAATAACGACCAAGGTAACGACGACGACACGACGAGAGGAAGTTTACAGGGGAAGTTACGTCATCAAACACAAAGTGACGTCGTAAAAAATAGAAGCGCGAACTAAAGACAAAAAAAGTATTATTGGTAGCATCTGTCTATTATTGATAATACATATCGTTTATGTTTTATTGAAATGACGTTCACGATCAAAATTTATGGTATTTTTTTTGCGACAAAAACTCCTAGCAACCAAGGAGGATGATTGAGGATGATTGAAATGACGTTCACGATCAAAATTTATGGTATTTTTTTTGCGACAAAAACTCCTAGCAACCAAGGAGGATGATAGAGACTTCGTTGTACTGTCCGTTTTTTTTATTTTTCCTTCGTCTCAGGTTTATTATGGATACCATTCACCAGCTCGCCTGTGTTTTTTACCTTTCTTCACTAAGGATGCTAGCAACAGTGATTCTCATGCCCTTGAAAATCCAAAGCCATTTTGATTATTCAATCCAGAATCCGATATCCGCTTTGTTGGCTTGTCAGGTTTTTTGCGGTGTTTCTCGGAGCGTTGTCTGTTCGACGTAGATTTCCGTGCTTGGAATTCAGCGCGTTCGCCTGCCCGTAAGCTTGCCCCAACAAGATGACTTAAGAAGACGGCGATCTTACCAAAAACGGGACCAGGGGAAGTTTCTCTTTCCTCAAAACAAAGGTCCTGCCGGTCGTTACAGCAGCAGCGTCGCACCTGCATCGGTAAACCAAGCTCCAAGAGTCCGAGCAAAGCGATGCTCGCTCACGCTCATCAGTTTGTGCTCGTCGTGTAATCACATCGTATATAATCATCTCCAGTAAAGTCGCACATGTGGCGACCGCTTCGAAAGAGGGCCAAGAGATATTTTCTCATTACCGCCGAACGTTCTCAGATACAACAGACCGCTAATTTGATCGACCAGTGTGATCTTTCAATCCACTCTCGTAACATAACCCAAGAGTGGGCGATAGAACCATCTTTTCGGTGAGCCGAATGAAGACACCACATCTCCTTCGATTAGCCCGTTTACCTTAGTAATAACTTCGTTTGAGCCGATTCAAGCATTTGCGTTTGTCTAAGACCGACAGCGGTTTTGAAACGCTGCCGATCTTCGTTCGATTAGACGGACGGTTCTGCAGTGTTGACGAGATCAAATCTACGCCCAACATATGCGAAACGGTCTATTATAACATTGTCGGAATTATTTCGATCACGTAGTGAAATAATGATGCCTCAAAAATGAGGAAATATGCGCAGATCGAACGTGTTCCAGGGCTTCCCGACAGGCAGTGCCAGTGTGTCATCTAGTAGTAAGCATTAACAAGCAGTTGTAACAAAATCGCTCACAGTCGAATGTATACGTGCGAACCAGTCTTTATCGGGGCAATCCCATCATAGTTACACACATAGCGGAGTGTGCTTTTTAATGTGGAGAAGCATCGCGCGCATTACGATATGCACCCTATGTACTAGACAAGAGTTAAAGCATCTTCGATGCTCAGGACTGGAAAATAGATAATGTCATTTGAGCTCGATCTCGTCTATGCGAGTTATTGCTTTCTACGCAAGTGAATCAGGTTAAAAGTAGGAATAAGCTAACTTTCGGTGTGTGATAAAACAAAGTTGAAAAAAAATGCAAGTTCTAGATCTTGTGACTTGCCAAACTTGTGATTGCAGGGAGGGGGCGATGAACCAAAGACAATCTGTCCTTCCCACTCAGCAACGTTCGCTTCTCTCCCGTCGTGGCTAAGTAGCACCACTACTGCCGAGGTCACCATTGGCCAGAACCCTGCAGTTACTGGAAGCAATCTTGATTCCTGTCTTTCTGAAAACAAAAATAAAATAGGAAATCGTACCAAAAACTTGGTGGAAGCTTGAAGAAGGCAATGGAGAGACCACATTTGAGGACGCAGTCACTTCTGTGACGTCGTAAGCTAGAAATTGAAGGACTACATTTGAGGACGTATTCTGGGCACCCTACCCATGGCGACGTACCAGGTCCCAGAGCCACGAGACCGAAGTCGAGACTGACGCTCCGTGCGGTTTTCTCCGCAGAGCCTCAAGATGGGCGACGTCGAGATTGAGGACTTTGAGATCACCGACTGGGACATTGCCAATGAGTTCAACATCAACCGGGTGCGGAGGCGGCCCACCAAAAACCAGCAGATTTACGGTAAGTTTGGGCTTCCATCCGGATGGACAGTTAGATGGATGTTACTGGCTGTACCATTTGTAGAGGGCGGTAGCTTGCGCCACCTAGCCGGCATCCGCACGGAGAACGGTTGCCACACGCGGAACGTCACCGGCATCCTCGTTGTTTGTTTCACGCCGTCATTTTGTCATTGGGGATTGTTTGTTTAGTGAGCACCTAGGAATTCCTCTACATGTTTTCCGCCTGATTGTGTTTGGTCTTCTTTATTTGCTTGCTCGGTACCACTTCTTGTGGTTGTGTTTGTTGTGTACTTTGTTGGAAGTGTTTGGTTGCGTTTCGAAGAAGGTTGACTTTAAACAGTTAAAAGTTCTGTCATTTTCAACTGACAGAACAATGCTCAATTGACCTGTACTTCGGAAGCCAGCTTATTCTTCTTTGCCATTAGACTAGAGTGGGGCACCTCCGGGCTGAGAGCAGAAAGAGGAAAACTAACCTTCCGGTCACAAGAATGCTGCGGATTATTTTACTTGAACTAATTATATAAAATAAAACTTTAAAAAAAAAATTGTCTTAAAAGACAGTGAAGTCCCCCCCTCCCCCCAATTTATTTTTAGTGCCTGCATACACTATATAGGTCATAAAAAAATTAATTTATTGAACCTTATTTTGAGTATTTCGGCGGGCTTTTGCCATGCCGAAATAGAAGCAGGTTTTAGAATTGCCCCTTACCAAAAATGAGTCACTATGCAAAAATTAAAAAAAAAAAAAGCTATTTCTTTGGGGGGGGGGGGGGGGGGTGGAGGCGCTATGGGGGGGTTATTTTGTGACGTACATCTGCAGTTCAGGCACTTATAAATTATTTTTAGGTAGTTCATTGTCTCTAGGAGCAATTCCTAAACATGTTTTAGAGCGCAGCTTTTAGGCGTCCGTTTCCGGCTTGAGTGGCGTCGCCGTCGGCGTAACCGCGCGGTGCGTTATGGGACGCGTGATGTCATCGGCATCGTCATCAGCATCATCACTTATGACGTCATCAGTGACATCACTGATGACGTCATTTGCATCGCCATCGTCCCTGATGGCGTCATTGGTGACGTCATCGGCATTCACATCGTAATCGTCACGTGACCTCATAGGAGTCACGTGAGCCCTGTGAGGTCACATGACCCCGGTGAGGTCACGTGACCCTCGTGAGGCAACGGCGACACCGCTCGGAAGTAGGAGCAGCAGACAGGATGAGGGGGTGAGGAGGAGGGAGGAAGGATATACCTTCCCCTCGGTACCCTTCCCCTCCTCCTCCTCCTCAAGAGCTGCGCTCTAATCCGGCGTTACAGGGTGTTGTAAATGGCTTTAATTTTTTTATTTCAAACAGACTCGCCGAAATATCCAAATTGCTGTCAACTCGAAATGCATCACGCAATGTAAAAATTGCACAAAAAAAAATTAAAGATTTGCACAAAGTTTATTTTGTGGTATACGCATCTTCTCCAGGGACTCGACAAAAAAATGTATTATGGGAGTTCCGTTGTCCCTCTAAATGGAAATTACAGCTCCCTACAACAAAGCTGCCCTTCGTTTCTTTTCCGGGAGAATTTGTACCGAGCACTGGAGGCAGTGTGGCGCAATCTCTGTGCTTATTTCCCCGCAGGTGTGTGGGCAGACGACAGCGACGATGAAGGACGGCCCAGCTTCCAGTCGACAAGGAAGGCCAAGGACTTCACTGCTCCGATCAGCTTCATCAGCGGAGGAGTCCGCGTGGTCGGAAAGAAAGGGGAGGAGAAGGAGGAGGAAGAGGGCGAGGAGGTCGGGCCCCGCCCCGTTTACTTTGGCACATTCTTTCGTGGCCACGCATGCATTGCTGCAGCTAAAGGCTGGTTCTCACACTTGAGTCTGCTTACGACCGTGCGCTTTGAAACGTTTTAAAATCTTTTACGGCAAAAGAACGGACTTGCGCTACCTGTTGGTTAGCCGGGGAACACATTCAGTCTCCATATTTTTTCTGTTGCTTTTTCGCGTATCATTCTTTGTTGGCTCGACAAGCTTTTGACAATGTTATAGATAGGGTTTGGAGTTTTCGATTTAAACTGATAAAAACTGATAAAAGTACGCCGAATCCATTTTTGGAAATTCGGTTTGAACCGAAAAAGGTCAGTTTGTAGGTCGGCGTTTACGGTTTAAACCGATAAAAGTATGTCGTATTCATTTTCTAAAATTCGGTGTTAACCGAAAAAGGCCACTTTGACCTTCTAGTCGTACCGCAGACCCGTGGCGAAAAAACGAAATGATAGTGTCTACCGAATTGTGTCCAAATGCAAGGGATACACGGATGCTATCACGACGTTATGGCCTAATGTGCGCATCATCAATCGGAACGTGAAGTCCGAAATGCCCTATGACTTCACCATGTACATGCTTGTTTTCAAACTCATTGTAAGGGAGACTGACTTGATGCAAGCTCTGCAGCCAGAGTTTTGTGGGTACACGAAATATGTTGTACTTCAAAACGTCGCACCATGCCTCTTTTGATCAACAGACTTGGTTGATTGGCCGATTTTGGCTCAGGCAGCGCTTCATCTCCTCAGCCTGCCAGTGTCCAGTGTTATTTTCGAAGCTCAGGGTCATATTAGCAGGAAAGAAAGAGTGCGGATCAACAAGAACCTGGGAAAGCACATCTGTGTTTATTATAATAAGATCACGTAATCCTGATGTACAGAAGGTGAAGTTCCATGTTTTTTGGGCATAGGCTTCATGTCTGTACTTCTGTGTTTTTTTTTGTTTTATTTACAGTTGCACACATTTGTCAAAAGTTTCCATTTCTCTTTCAATGCATCTGTGCCGTTATTCTGTGAGTGATCGCAAATATCAGAGTTGCAAGAATCATCTGATCCAGAGACCGTTAGGTGTTTATTTTATATTCACCGAAAAAAGACGGTAAACTTTTGTGGGCATAAATATACACCGAAAAGCACTGAAAATTGAATTTTAAAATAAACACTGAAACAAGTACGCCGAAATTTGAAAAAATAAAAACCGAAAACGCGGAACCCTAGTTTCTAAACGATCATTTTCTTATAGACGATGCCTACATTTGATCTCGTGAGTACCTCAAAGCCTTCACCCTGCTGGAATGCAGTTCCGGGGTGTCTTCATAGTTGGTGCCAGCTTGCAAGAGTTAGTATTTCTTTCGGTGCGAAATCGCAAGAACTCCGCCCTAAGCAGACGCCTGTGTGAATGGGCTTTTAGTAAACTGTTTTTGCCGAACATGCAGCACCTTTGCTTCTGCCTAAACACTTTGCTTTAACAATTGCGGTTCATTCGATGGCCAGTGCTTCAGCCCTTTCTTGAAAAATGTTTGTTTAGCCATATTGTCGCATACTGCAAGTTTGCGTGGTCTGGATCACTGCATGCGAGTGTTATTAGGCAGCCGATTACGCTGCAACTCTCAAACATTCTAGAGAAATTGTGAAGTGACAACAGTCACCTGCTGGAAGATTTTTGAGCGGCAAAAGGAAAGAAAAGGCTGAGGGCGACCAAGCACAGGGGCAGCCGCCCTTTCATCGCCGTCGCAAGGTGTACGGTTCTCTTTTATTTTAGTTACAGGCACGAGTTTGCCTTAAGGGGGGACACTACTTAAAACAGTAAATTTTTGAACCACTTGTCCGATTTAAATTATATTTACGCTGCTTATTTTTGGTAATGTTGAGAACATTTCTACCAATTTTTGTTAACCTGGGTGAAGTACAAAAAAAATTGCAAACGTTCAAAGACGAAAGTGGGCGTGTCTGCTTAGGAAAACTATCGTTTTGAAATTACTTATAAATTTGTTGTTTTCATGTGTTACATTACATTGGGACAGTTCAAAGCAGATAACTATGGAGCTATATTTCTATGTTATACCATCTTTCATGATAAAAAAGCCACATAAACACAAATAGTTTTTCTAGATTTCCATCCTTTGTCCAAACTTTTAGTTCTTGAGCTTGAAAAATGACAAAAATAAAAAAATACAAGCTCATAGTTATCTTCCCCTTAAAATTTCACCCCAGAAAAATTCATAAAAATGAATCCAAGTTGCGTAATAACAAAACGATAGTTTTCTTAAAGTGAAATTTATGCCAAAAAGTGGAATGGAGAAAAATGCGTTCAAAGTGCTCCAACCTCTACCTTTTCTTTAGCATTGGAGCACCGAAAATAATTTATAAAAAATTAACTATGCAGCGTAAACTAATGAAACTTTCTGGGAATACTCTCTAGATGTTGGTGGATCTAAATATGACATTTTTCAAAATCAACTTTTTTTTGCAGAAATTGTTTTTTCTGGGTAGTGTCCCCCCTTAATAAACTTTTATCTTTGGTTTTACATTCGCCTACCCTTTTCTGTCCGTGACGACATCCATAGCCATCCACATAGTTTATGTACGAGGCTAAATTAACATTTTCCCGGATGTTGCTCTCATCTTCCTGCCGACAAGGATATAAGCTTGCATCTCCCTGCACGCCAGTCACCATAGAGTGAGCTGTTGGAATTGGTTTTTTTGCATGGGCATGTCACGGGACAGCCAGTTTTCGTACCCAAAGTGCCGGATCTGTAGTTGTTGTGACCATACTTGGATCATTACCTGTAATGGCAGCTTGGCGTAACGGTATTCAGCTGCAAGTTGTACCGGTCAGACAGACATCATTATATAAAATTGTAGCTATAGTTGCCGGCTCAATAACAACAGCAGGACGTCTCGTTCGGATGCTTCAGCATACACTTCATGCATTTTATTGTGCTTAGACTGCGCGAGTATGCTTAAGACTTACGAGATGCCGAAGTGATATTGAAGGGAGGGAACTTGTGCCGGGAGGCGAGACAACTCAAACCGCTCCCCGCCGTCCTCATTATATCAGTTTTTATAGTGTTTAATAAGAGCAACAAAGAAACAATTAGCCTGTGAAAAATGCCCAATGACTGACGAGATTAATTCTAAAGTGTTTAGGGGAAGCTTTTGGGGCTGCTAGTCCTGCATCGGTTGCTTCCCGTCGTCGTCCAGTCGCCTGGACTTCCTCAAAACGTGCCTGTCCCTCTTGTCCGTCAACAGCGGGGTTCGTCGAGCGAGGAAGAGGTCCGCATCCCGGTCAAGTCGGCCAAGAAATCCGGGTTCTCCGGCAGGGGGGGTGCCGGAGGGGTGGCCCACGGCCTTCTAGGCACCCAGGGGTGAGTGACGCCCGTCCACCCAGTTTTTATTGCTTACCGACATCCCCGTTTCGGCCACAGTGTGACACCCCGTCGTCTTCTCTGGCCTCTTTTGCAGGGACTTCGGCACCTGGGAGAAACACACGAAGGGTATTGGAGCTAAGTTACTTCTTCAGGTGTGAGATTGATTTTTGTGAAATGCCTGTCCGTGGGATTGTGCTCTGCCGCGTCGCGCTCGTTCTCGTTGTCACTGTTTCCGTCCCCACGCGTTCCTTTAGTGGGAACGGCCAGTAGCGGTAGCGTGGAAAGGGCAAGGGGTGGCCGGCTTGTGCGGGAACCTTCAGAAGCCATAGCTGATGAATCGTGCTTCACAGATCAGCATTGAAGCACGAGCTAGAGTGTAAGAGCAGACTTGGTTTTGCATAGTGATTGACAGCTGAGCATAGCGCAGCGGCAGATCCGGGAAGCAGCGATGTTTCTACTCGTCTTGCCAACACGACGAGTCACTTTTGTGTATGATGATTGCATGCCTGTAGATGATGTTAACAATAATGTTACTGTTCTCAGTTACTGTTTTCAGTCATTCGAGGAGCAGAATTGTTTTGGCAAGTGGCAGCAACCTTTGATCAAAAAGGCAGTAAAGTTTCACGAACAACGAGCCCGTAGTATTCCCCTCGCATTTTATGCGATCTCTCTTGTCAGACGTCGAACGACAAGATTGTGCTACATATGATTTCAGCCCGTTTAGCTTTAGACAGAAAGTAAGACCATTGAATGGTGGTACTAAATCAAGAATCAACAGCCAGTTTCAGCCGAAATTAGCGGAGAATATGAGATGAGACACTGGCAGCAGGGAATAATAATGGCACTTTGAAGGCTGTTGGGGCTCAGACAAAGATTTCTTTTTCGCATTATTCCCCCATTTTTTAGCAAGTTGCAGCAACACATTTCATTAGGATGTTCCCTTCTAGGTAGCGTTTAGTCTCTCCATTCTACGAGGCAAGAGGCTCATTTATTAACGCTAACAGCTTCGGTCGATCGCACCCCTAAGGGCATCCTTCCCATTTCTTAATTTAGATTTCTTTCATTTTGTATAAAAGTTTGAGATCTTGTGTGCACGCCGTGAAACAAAAAGTCCTGAACAAAGAGGGTTCTGCCAAAATTTCTCATTGGTGAACATGATGATCTTACGCTCCCATTGCAAGGAGGTTGGCTTCTCTTGGGAGCTCTTTGTCCTTGAGTTTCTCGTCTGGTGCGGTTAAGGTTTGTTTTCACGACAAGGATCGTTATATCCTCGTGCAGTGCTCGGTGGGAGACGGGGGCTTTGGATGTGGCCGCAAGGTCCTTCTAGGGGGTCTCGAATTGCCTACCTTATCGTGGCGGCTCCCTGCCTGGTTGGGTGGCAACACTCGTGGAGATATGCAGAACCCTATGCTAGTCTGTTGCAGGTTAAGAACAGTGGCACAAGCTTCTCTTACAAAGCGATGCTAGGTGAAGTCACGCACATGCTTCAGCTGCTTGATGGTGTTGTACACTAAAGGCCCATTTACAGATGCACCACGGTGCTATTAGTCAGCACTGGAAATGGTGCTGACCCGGCTGATGCAGCTTTAACTTTGCACAATATTAGTGATAGAGCGTTGCATCAGTGCTAAGTTAGGTTCAAGTCAGTGCTGTGTTAGCACTGTTCCCAGGGTTGATTCAGCACTGCAATGTATATGTGGATTGGCCTTAAGTATGAAATGGAGCGAAGGTGAAGACCTTCCTATCTTGAGGAACATTTATCTCTCTTGACTGATAGCTGAGGAACTTTTCCCTGTCTCAGAGTTAATGTGGTGAAGCAGTGCAGAAGCCTATAAACCATTTAAGCAGTAATGCCATGCTAGGGAGTGTTTGGCACACAGTCATGTGTCAGTGGATTGCTTGTATCTGTTGAAAGATTGCTTTAACAGGAAGCTTGAGGAACCCCCAAAGCCACTCTGGGGAACACCGATGTTCCTAAGAACTCAGTTTGAGAATCCGTGGATTAAGCAAGCAAAGCTGTTCGCAGCAATCAATTCGATCGTAAGCACATAGCTTCGGGTTTTCTCGTTTTCCCGGTGGTCCGGAGAGTTGACGCTTCAGTTCCTCCCACGCTCTGCGGCGCCTCCGACTGAGCCTGTGCTTCCGCCCCCCGGTTCCAGATGGGCTACCAGCCGGGCAAGGGCCTGGGGCGGGACCTGCAGGGCATCTCGGCCCCCATCGAAGCTAAGCTGCGCAAGGGCAAGGGCGCCATTGGTCTCTACGGGCCCGAACGGGCAGGGCCCAAGCTCGTCGGAGCGGAAGACAGTGCGTCAGCGAGCATAGGTGCTGCGGCGCGCCAGGCAGCCGACCTCAACCAGTGGCGCAAGCGGAAGGTGAGGAATGCTCTGTTTCAAACGTGACCCATTTTTAGTCATGCATGCGTTGAGTGTCTGCACCCGGGCTGCAAAACGGGTAGGGTGCAATGATAAGTTCTAGAATTGTGTGCTTTTTTTAATAGTAGTTTCGAATAATACACCATTCAATATTTGCTTCGAGATGAACCGCATTATTTCTTCTTTCTCTAAATGTTGATCGCGATGGGTTAGCCCCGTTCGACACACTCCTTACCGAGCACCGTTACACTGCGGAGAAGCAACACCTGCTGCAATCAACATTTCAAGTAGTATATAATTATTGCAGTCACGTGCTTATAGCAGGATGGTGCAAGCGCACGCCTGGCATATTTAAAAAGAGATGCAAACTTTGTGAATGTTGATGTCTACTTAGCAGTAAATTTTTTAGGATTATACCGTGGCTAGTGAGCAAGAATATATGTCAGGCAGAGGATCTCTGACAACCTGCATTCATCAATAGTGATTGTCTTCTTTTAAAGCGGGAGCTTTATAGGGCAGCCAACCTCAGGAGCCACGTAAGCACGAAATGAGTAGGTCGGTCAATCGGTAACCGATAAATGATTTGGAAAAAACGTCAACCAGTGCCAGGGATCAAACCCTGGTCACCGGTGTGGAAGCCGAGTGCATTGCTGACTGAGCTACAGACCCAGCTCATTGAAACGGGAGGAGCAGAGGCAGGTGGTGTGAGAAAGCTTGCACACTGGAGAGGGGCGGAAAGGGTGAGAAAGAGAGGGGCAGAAACAGGTGGCATGGAAAGAGCACACGGAACGAGGAGTTTGAAAAGGCAGGAAAGCACGCTTCCCCTTTCAATGGTGTGACATAATTTGTTTCCATACGAAAACCGTGCCCTATGCACTACCTAAACTACAGGTACACCCACCCCAAGCACTGAAAGACTAAGGGTCACCCTGCCTTAGGCACCACCCAAACTAGGAGCACCACCCACCCCACAAAGCATTTACTAAACGCGTTTGGTAGAATGATCAAACATGCAGCCTATTTTTTAAACAAGGAATGTGTTTATTAGCTGGAGTTCATGCAAAAAGCGTAACACTCGAACAAGTGTTTTTACACCGCGAGTTTGGTACGACTTATACGCACCCTTTTCTATAAGCATAAACCTCAAACGTGCGAATTTGCCGGCGGGGTTGTGGAAACTGCAGACGCCGCACGGTGCTGACGGATCCTCTCCCGAAAGATCTTGGTTTTGCCGATGTACGTTGCTGAACATTCTGTGCAGGGAACCCTACACATAACACCTTGCGCTTTCTCCTTGGGGCGGTGATCTTTTGGCCGTGGCATAAGCCTTTCAAGTGTTGACATTGGCGATAGATGGCCATCGCCACAGTCACACCTGAAGAAGAGTCAGAGTAAGCCTTGAAATGTTGGGTTCGTAAGACAGCGTATGTGTGCGTTAGTGCAAGAGAGAGAGAGGCACCTGATGGAGTCTTGGAAAAGGGGCGACAAGCAGGTACTCAAACCGAAAAATATAAAGTTTTGGTTATAGTTACCAGTTCCTGCAAATATCAGTTTTGTTTCGTTTTTTTTTTTTTTTTTACGGTTTTAATATGTACGGTTTTAGTTACCAATTACACAATTTTAAAACACTTTTTTTTTTTTTTCAGTGATTTGATTTATTGAAATGCTAGGGGGGGAAGTAAAGGGGGGTGGGGCAAGTTTTTTTGTTTTTGTTGAAATCGGAGCATGGCGAGTGCAACACGTCACATATTCGACCGGCGCCTCTGTAGACCTTAACTCGTTGTATTCTTTCGCCTTTTCCACCGTCTGCTTTCAAAAAAAAAAAAAAAAGTGTGTACTTGAAAAATAAAAACCAAATGCATAGGCAAAAGGTAACATACATGTACATATACACATATACAGACATATATATATATTTGTCAGTGACTTTATATGAAACGTCAATGTAAAACCCCTGACATTTTTTTTTTCTTCGTGTGTTCCAGTATTGTTACTGACGACACGTTTCAGACAAAATGAGTACAAGGCGTTGTTCTCCGTCAGCTCTGCATGATGGTCAATCTACCTCGTTTCTTCAATCTGGCTACTGCAGGTCGGGAACTGGTGGTTTTGAAAGAACCAAGTTGAATGGACATCTCAGGATTCTAACTGATTAGTCAATACCCTGAAGGTGATACATACTGAATGCATGTAGCGATCGTAGGAGTGTGGCAGATTTAGGAATAGAGACTTCTCATTATACGCTCGACCACTGATTCCAACTAAGTATTCTTAATCCTACATATAGATTGAGCAGAAATGTATTTTCAGATGCACCACTTGCTGACGGTAACTCTGTCAAATGGCCACGACTTTTCAAGATCCCTCCTCAAGGTCATTCTTGAGAAAAACTAATCTTTTTATTTTTCAGTTAATATCAGTTACCGGTAAATAATTTACGATTACGGTTACGATTTTCATAAATTTCAAACAACAGTTTCGTTTCGGTTATGGTTATGGTTTGAGTCCCTGTGGACAAGGGCACATCTGACGCACGGGTGTGTCTTTTGAGCAGGAGGGGGAGAAGAAGGTGACGTATGTGTACAAGACGGTGGATGAGGTCAAGTCTGAGGGCGTGTACCGCAAGGGGCCAGGCCTACAGAGCAAGCTGTGCAAGGTCAAGGTCATCGACATGACGGGCCCCGAGCAGAGAGTGCTCTCAGGTGAGGAGGCGGCCAAGCAATCTCTGAGGGGGAAGCAGGTCATTCAACTTTGGGTCATCGGAGCACGCGCTCGGCGACTTTGCTGGCGCCAGTTATCCAAACATTCCTCGTTCTCGGCGTCCCGAGCAGTTAATCTGCTTCTCAGGATAGAATGGTAGGTAAATATACCTCCAGCAGCGAATCCAATACTTTGATTTTCTTCGTGCCACGGCGCACACTCAGTCAAGGATACATGGCCCTCTTCCTTCAGCAGTGTCGAGAGAGGAGACATCGAAACTTCATTTGAATTGACGGGGGTCCAAAATTAGAGACGTACCCTGCATTTGACAGACGTGGGCGCGGGGCTTTATGTGGTCGACTGCGTGGCAGCGTTCGCCGTGCTGCACATCCTCAGCTGAAGAGTATCTGGCACTTCATCCCAGGCTACCACGAGCTGCACCAGCAACACTCCCGCCCGGACGACCGGGAGGAAGCACCGAAGCAGCAGGCACGGATCGGCTCAGGCTTCTCGGTGCCGGAGCTGACCAACAACCTGGAGCTGCTGGTGGACCTGACGGAGCGGCGCATTGTGCACAACGACCGGGAGACGCGGCACGAGGAGGACCGCTCCGTCAACCTTCGCCACGAGGTGGAGCGGTTGGACGACCTCGTGGCGCAGGAGCGGGAGCAGGAGCAGCGCCTGCAGAAGGTCGCCGACATCGTCAAGGGGTGAGCCTTCTCTCTGCGGGACTTGACACGCGATCGTTCGGCCTTTTCGGGGCTCTGGGCATGTTCTGGACACCAGAAAAATATTTGATTTGAAGCGGTAGCTTTGCTGGGCAATAACAATCTCGGGAGCCACGTAAGCACGAAATGTGCAGGTTGGTCAATTCATAACCAATAAACGATTTGGGAAAAACGTCAAGCGGTGCCAGGGATCAAACTCGAGTCACCAGTCTGGAAGCCGAGTGCGCTGGTGATTGAGCTACGGACTCAGCATTTGGAAACGGGAGGAGCAGAAGCAGGTGGTGTGAGAAAGCTCGTTGAGTGGAGAGGAGTAGAAAGGGCAAGAAAGAGAGGAGCAGAAACAGGTGGTGTGGAAAGTACCAGGAACGGGGAGGTGTGGAAAGGGCAGGAAAGTGCACTTCCCCTCTCTTGGTGACCTAGAAAATTCGGCGCAAAGGCTTTGTATCCGGCTGGTGCTGAAGGGAAGCGCGGGCAGTGTCACTAAGAGACAGCGATGCGACGTACCGTAAAATACCTGGGGAGCGCCCACTCCACTTTCACTGGAAACTGGGTTAATCTAGACACGTGCACTTGTCCGGTCAAGTCGGATGCTTAAGGTGTAACTTGCAGAATTCTCAAGTTTGAAAAATGTTAATGGTGGGCGCTTCGACGGTGTTTTACGGTAGTCTGTTTCCATGCAAAAACCCTGCCCTAGGAACCACTCAAACTAAGAGCACCACCCACTCCAAGCATTGAAAGATCAAGGGTTGTCCTCTCCTAGGCACCACCCGAACTGAGAGCATCGCCCACCCTATAAAGCTATTGCGTTTAAATGCGTTTGGCAGAATGACCAAACATGCAGCCAATTTTTAAACCCAAAATGTGTTACATGGCTGGCCCTCAATCGTTTCCGGTTCTCACTCCAGCAACACAGCAGAAAACGTTCTCTGTAATGCGGAATTAGAGCTGCGCTCTAATTCCGCATTACAGAAAATTGTAAACATCCTTCACTTTTTTTTTTATTATTTCAACTCCTAATGTAGCTGGTATGGATTGGTCAACGTTTTTATTTGAATGCAAAAAGTGCCGGCAACAGCGGCAGGTTTTGGATACATATAATCAATAAAAAAATATTAGAAAAAATATAATAATTAAGTATTCAAATGTAATATAAATAAATTAAATTTGAATTAAAAATTTGACAATAAACGAAAAAGAAACAAAAATATAATGTAAAAAAGAGAGAAAAATAAATGAAAAAATATATAACAAAAAGATTCAAAACATCTGGCACAAACGACACACGGAGTGGGGTTTGTGCGCGACACATTCCGTGCACTCAGGTCTTTGTCTGCGTGATTGAGCCCGTTTTCTTTTTTTAGGCACACAATTACGTTACAAATATTTTTTTATGAGAATATTAAAGTATGGGGAACACGAAAAGTGAACGAAGACCCATGAAAACTCGTCGATGCTCGACCCGAAAAGAATACGAGCGATTCTTCAACTCGCACAAACATGCCTATTCGCACTAAGATCCAGTTTCCTCATGTTTGTTCCACTGTCCTTCTGAAGTTCATTTACGACGTACTGGAGGTTAGGTCTCAAAGCTCGTAACCTGTAATTCCTGCGACTCGACGGTGGCCGATTTCCCGTCCGGCTCCTTTTCCGCAAAGACGCGTGGACACGCATTTGTGAAGGACGTGCCGCGGAAGGTCGAGCACTAGAGAACGTAACGGCATCCGACGTTGCCCCGCAGGTTGGAGGAGCGCAGTAAGGAAGACCACGAAGACCGGCTGACCCTGTCCGAGTGCGCGGCCATGTTCCAGACGCTGCAGGACGAGTTCTACGAGGAGTACAAGATGTTCGGGCTCTCGGACCTGGCGCTCACCATCGTCGTTCCCATGGTACGGCTCCCTCGCCTTCCCGCGTCCACCACGCTTTCCGCGGGCCGACCATCTGTGTCCCGTCAACTTACCCGGGAGGGGACGCCCCCTTTCCCAGTTGCTATGCACGGGCGTGCGAGTCTTTTCCGAGGGGGCACCGCAATGTGCACGCTGCAGGGATGCATTTATCCTCCGCATTCCTTGGGTTCGTTCTGGCCTCTGAGAAAAACGTCGGCATCATTTCCCAGAGTTCTTTTTTAGACGTCGTATATACCCTTTCATTCTCTTCATTTACTGAGAGGCCCCCCTGTCATCTTATATTTGGTCGTGTGCTCAATTTTATTTCTAGCACTTCTCTCTTTATGCTTGTTTTACACATATATTGTCGGGTCGTGCGCCGTACTAAAGGAAAGTGATAAATGACCTACTTTGGTCTGTTTAGCATGTTGCCTCCTTAAACCTGTAATCGTCGTTACCTCCCTGTGTGGTCTCTATGCTCGTTCTGGATTCCCTTCCTGTGTTCATAGAAATGGGGCTACACTTCTGCTAAGAGACACAAAGAGAGAGAGAAAATGAGAAGGAGTTTCTGTTTCTGAACTTTTTAAGCCTGATTTATCTCGGTCCTACGAATGAAGTCGGCATGCACAAAATGTGTTGTTTTCACCCACTTCCCAACTCTCCCGCGCGTCTCTTTTGAATCTTTCCTGTAGTGTCAAGTTATGTGGCGCGATCATACAATGTCACGCAGTCACTTGCATGCTTTTCACCCTCGGTGTAGCAAAGTAACTTTCGCTTTGGAAGTTTACTCTTCGGCGTAATGGTAGAGCGCTGGGCTCAGAATCCCGAGGCCTCGGCTGTCAATTATTTTTTGAAAATGTTCTAACTTTTGTTCCATTTCTTTTTCTTTTTTTTTTCAATTTGTCATTATTATTGTCCTTTCTCGATTACGTCTCCTTTCGTTTCCACTGAAATCCATGTCGCCCATTCTGTGACTTCTCTGTCGCGCCTTCCTTCAGGAACCCCGACCCAAGGAGAGTGTGACTCGGCATTTTAAGGCGAAAGCCTTACTTGCCCACTACACGAAAAAAACGGCGGCGTTGTGCCCTAGAGGTTGTCCTTGACGTCGTTCTCGACATCGTCCTAGAGGTCGTCCTAGAAGTGATTCTTGAGGTCGTCCGAGAGGTCATCCTCGGTGTCGTCCTTGACGGCGTCAATCTCTAGGACATTATCCTATACGTCGTCTTAAACTTTAATACATGTAGAAGCATTACTAAAAAACATTTCGCCCGCGGGATGATAATGCTTTTGCCTTCCTACGTGTAAGCAGTCTTAAGTGTCCTGTAATTTTTTTAACACGTGCGTGAAAAACGCTCAGTTCTAACGAAAAATGTCTAGCCAGTTGCTCGAAGCAGGGTTCCAACTGCCCCGACTGCCTTTTGTTCCTGAATTTCGGCGAAGAAGGGAGGACGATCACTTCTTTGAGCGCTGTTCACGGACGTGCCGTTTGTTTGTGGGCGCAGATGAAACAGTTGCTGGACAAGTGGCAGCCGCTGAAGAAGCCGCAGTACCACTGCGCGGCATTCCGCACCTGGAAGGAGCTGCTGGAGACGAGCCATTCGTACCAGCAGCAGCAGTCCGACCAGGATCCCTACCACCACCTGGTGTGGGAGACATGGATGCCCATCGTGCGGCAAGCCGTCCTGTGAGTGGTAGCGCCATGATCGGAAATCGAATTAAAGTCAACTATTGGGCTAGTTGCTTATTCATTACAAAAGTTATAGCACTCTGTCCTGTCAAATTGTTCCTTCCTGTCCTAGTCTTTTGTGCTTTTGTGCTTTTTGGTCGGAAATCACCATGGCATGGCGCAAGCCGTGGCCCGATTTCCAGGGTTTGGCCGTCTGCATCTGTCTGTGCGTCTCTGCAGGGGTTGGAGCGTGCGTTCGTGCGAGCCCCTGATCGAGCTGCTGGAGCACTGGCTGCCCCTACTGCCCGGCTGGGTGCTGGACAACCTGCTGGACCAGTTTGTGCTGCCCAAGTTGCAGACGGAGGTGGAGGCCTGGAACCCCTTGACCGACACTGTGCCCATCCACTCCTGGCTCCACCCCTGGCTGCCGCTCATGGGTGAGCCTGGAGTTCGCTGGAAAGCTATGGAAGCTTGAATGCTCAGACAGATGTGTGCGCACTACCGAAATAGAGTAACTACCGTATTTACTCAAATGTAAGTCGACCCTTTTTTTTTTTTTTAAAGAACAGGAAAAAGTTTGGGCAATACTGTGAGGCAGGGCCGTAACCAGGGGGGGGGTTAGGGGGTTGTGACCCCCCCCCGAAATTTTTTTCTGGGTACGGCCCTGGTCGGTGCACTGGCAGCCAGCCGATTTTAATCTCCACTTCTGCACACACGCGCAGTGGCGCCGGTCGGCTACTGGGTACCAAACCGGGACTGGTTCTCCGGTTTGCTGTAACTCTCCATTATATGCCACTGATGCACATGATTCATAGGCGAAAATAAGACAATAGACACTTTCAAAATGGCCGCCGTTGTCCCCCAAAAAACCCCCCCCCCCCCCCCCCCCCCCCCCCCCCCCCCGAAATTTTTTTCTGGGTACAGCCCTACTGTGAGGGCGCAACTTTATGCCGCTGGAGAGTTCTACTCTGGGGGTCCAGGGATAGACATTTGGGGCCATATCATCCTCATGTTTCATGTGGTTTGAGCAAGGAGTTTGCTGTCTCGCATACAAATAAACTTCGAAATGCGTTTTTCTCAAATTGGTGTTTTTGCCTTTTTCAGAAATAGTGCTCACAATTATTTCCCCTTGAAGTTGTGAAATTGCAATGAAATTTTACGCAGTGGTTTCCGAGTGTGTACAGAGTGTGCAAGTCTTGTTTGTTACAAGATAAATGCTATCACTTTTTTTTTTTTCTTTTTAAATACAAAACAAAAAGAAGTTTTAAAGATACTGACACAAACATTTTCTATTTTTGTATGATTTTTTTTCTCGTTTGGGGGGGGGGGGGGGTATTGCTTATTTATATTTATATTCACACTTTGTACTTCATGGGGAACCAACTTGGCCATTTAGGCAGCTCTATTCCTTATAAACAGTAGGGAGAATGGTGTGCTCAAGGAGGGTATTTTTTGTTAATGTCATGTTGCACAGATATTGAACTAGAGCAGCTATCAGAAAACGGATTGCATAAATGAAAAGAGGAGCCCAATTTCTACTACCTGTGCGAATTTCAAACCACTAACTATAATATAGTATTTAAAAAACATGCCCGCAAGGCTTGAACCTGGGTCAGTGTGGTGGCTGTCAAATGTACTATAGCTGCCAAGCTGCGTAGCATGGCTTCTCTGGAAGGATTGGGCTCCTGCAAAACGCGCCAGCGATCAGTAGTTCAGATTTGTTTGATATAAATCGGATTATTTTGATTTAAAGCACCTAAACAAATTTTATATTTAACTCGAGAAGTATATTTAAACATAGAAGCTGATTTAATTGATCAAGTTGTCTGATTACTGAAGACCCCACCATAAAAAGTAAGCTTGTTATTTTTAGTTAGTGGAAAAGCTTTTTTAGCTTTTTTTTTTTTTTCACATTCTCATTTGCTTGCTGCAGGACCTTGCTTTTAGGCAACTGACCAATGAAGTGGAAGGTAAAAAGAAAGAAGTCTCCGATTTGCTCGGAAGAGTACCAGTTTTTGCTCGTGTTCAGCCTGCCAGAAATCTTTCTTGCTCGGTGATTCTTCGATTTAAATACAAAATGAATGCAAGTAGAGATCATCACATGATAAACAAGTAGTAAATAAAAAATTATTTTGAGGAATATTTTTGCGGGAAAGATTTATTTAAATCATGGTGATAAAACTGGAGCAATCTAAAAATAAAAATCTGTCTAAGTTACGATTTAATTCATCTCGATTTTTATTCTCAACCCTAGGCGCGACATATGTGATCGTTCGCCTCATCGTTGTCATGCATCACACCAGAGCCATGTAAGGTAGGGCTTGTGCGGCGCACTCCTTTGCCCGGACTTGCCCTGGCTAACGTCCGTGGCGCACAGTGAGAAAGCTTGCACGAACTACACACGGAGTGTGGTTTTGCGCGGGACAGATTGGTGCGGTCCCTTGTCTTTATCAGCGTAATCAAGTAAACACACATTTTTATTTTTCAAAATTTTAGGCGCCCGGTTGGAGCCCCTGTACCCACCGATCCGGCTGAAGCTGGCCAATGCGCTGACCAACTGGCACCCGAGCGACGGGTCTGCCAAGCTGATCCTGGAGCCCTGGAGGGGGGTCTTCTCTCAAGGGACCCTGGAGGCCTTCGTGGTGGCCAACATCCTGCCCAAGCTGGCCCTCGCCCTGCAGGCCATGCCCATCAACCCCCACCAGCAGCACCTGGGTGAGGGATGCCGCCCCACTTCCCTAATGGGGCCTTCTCGCTGCATACTCAAAGCACATACCGTACGGCTACAGTGACCACCGATCTCCATTGTGCAGTGCGACCCACTTATAACGATAGTGAGAAAACCTGAAATTTCGATCGTTATAACCGATTATCGTTGTATCTGGACTAGAAACTGATTATTTCCAGTCTAGAAACTCTAGAAACTGATCGTTATAAGCGGTACACCGTTATATGTGGTATCGCTATAAGTGGATTGCACCGTAGTAGGCTGAATCACGGATTGGGAGCCCGTCGGTGGTACCACCGGCGGCCATCGCTCGGCACCGGGCAGTAGTTGCGAGTCTATGGGAGAGTTACGCGGTAGCGAAGATAAGCATAAAAGGGACGACGCGGGCGACACTCCCCTCGATTTGCAACTAAAACATTTACCGACTGAAAGCAAGTCGGCTGTAGCTTGAGAAATATTGAAGCTTGTATGCAGTGCTTGAAGGCGAGTATCTTATGATGTGCTGCGATCGTTATGTCGGGTGTTTGGAGATCCAGTCGGTGTTTGTCAAGCGTTCGAACACCCTTTATGAAATCAAACGTGCCATAGCAGCCCCGGCCGAGCTGGCAAGCTTGCCCTCGTAGTGGGGTAAACAAAGAAATTTGCTGTCAATAAGGCTGTCCTCGGGGAAGCCGAGAAGTTGATGAATGTTGAAAAAGCTCAGTGTTGACAGCAGCTTTCCGGGAGTGAGCGAATTACTCGTAGCAGAGCCTTCGAGCTTGTCGTCTGCTAAACCCTACTCGTCGAAACCGCCACCGACTCCGCGGTAACTCTAGGTATCACTCTTGTCTCTTTGGGCTACGCTACATTTTTCGCCCAGCGGAGTCACTCTCGACCACAAAACATTTATTTATAAGAACTGCGAGGGCTGTCAGTTTTAATGTTTGCGCACAAGCTATTTGGCGGGCTTTTCAAAAAGCAGCCAAAAAGTTTCAGTGCCAACGATAGCTTAGAAACGGGGGAGGGGGGCACTTTTTCTAGTCTTTTTGTCAGAGTCATGCATTAGCTAGTGTCAATCGATGGCTGCCGGTGGTGCCAGTCGACCCCAGCAAGACAAGCCTCAATTTGCGATCCAGCCTACTACAATAGAGATGAGTGATGGTGCCCGCAACCCGTCTTCGACTGGTCTCTTTTGCTGTTCTATCCCACCCATGCGTCAAAAGTGCTCCTGAAATTGGCAACAAACAGGCGAAATTACAGTGAGAGCGCGGACAAGCTGGTGTACGGTGTAGCCGATTGGTGTTTCGTAGGTTTCTCGCCCCAGTCTCGAGTAATTCAACGAAACGAAAAATTATAACAGATGAGCCTTTCGGGAATGTTTTCACGAAGCCTGTCGTTAATCCCACGTTCGGTGCCGTGCGGAACAGCGTTCCCGGAACGCTTGCCTTTTAGGGGAAACGGAGGAACGGCGCCATTCCGTCTTGCGTCGGCGGAACTGGAATGGGAACTCGTTCCAAGGTTGAGAAAGAAGGAAGAACGAGTCCTAGATGTCGTAAAAATAACAGCTTCGCTGTTCCTCCATCTTCACGTTAAATCAAAGGGCTCTACATTTTTTTTTTTTTTTTTTTTGCATTCCTAGATTACAAAATGCAAAACAAATATAAACCTTTCCTGTCTACGGGTGCTCCTCGACGCACCATACGTCGAATCGCCATGGCGCGTTGAAGAGACGACGGGTGGCGCTGCGAATTTTCGGAACGGTTCATCATGTTGCGGCAGACGACGTACCATGCTGTCGGATGTCGTAATCCTGGTAATGAAAAAAACACAACCTATGCTCTGTTTCATACTTAGCGTGCAACGCTATCGAAGCTACTGGCACGAGCGTGGGGCTTAATCTTGTCGATCATTTGCACGCGTTCTCGCGCAAACAAAACCATAGAGGAAGCCACGCGCTCGCGCCAGTAGCTTTGACAGCGTTGCACGCTAAGTATGAAACAGAGTATAGGAAAAATTAGTTCTTTTTCTATCCAATTAGGGGGGGCATGTGTCAAAATAAATGTTTGTCGAAAAACAAAATTTTTTTTTGCCCCATATTTATGTTGTAATACATATTTTTCGATTTGCGGGCGAAACCGAAACTGTAGCCCTGTAGGATGATGATGATAGCGTTTGTACTTGGCTGGTGTGCACTCTGAGGCAGTTCGGAGGTCCACCGAACTCTGAGTGCACACTGGTTGGGTACAAATGCAATCATCATCATCATACAGGGGTACAGTTTAGGTTTCGCTCATAAATAAAAAAAATTTGCATTGTAACATAAGTATTGGGCAAAAAAATTTTTTTGCCGAACATTATTTTTGAGACATGCTTGTCCTAACCAGGTAGCAAAAAAAAATATTTTTTCCAGGTTCAGTGTCTTTTTAAGCGTAGACGTTCTAGAAAAAACTAAAAGCACATGCGAATTTTGCTGTCGTTGTGGCGTCCCACTCTGTCACCGCCACGATTGTGGCAGGCAACAGCATGACGCTTCTGTGATATCATCGGGTGGAAATCAAGGGACCACTTTTGAGGACGCAGTAAAGACACCAGTCCGAGTCGTGCCTCAAGAATCGTAGCTACAGTTCTGAACAGCCTCTTCTCACTTCACGCTGCCTTGCAGCTTGAAGCAAACAACCAAACTAGACGCGAAATAAAGGTAGCAAAACAAAAATTGAGTAACCTATTATTTGAAACTACTATTAGAAAATTCAAATGTTCACGCAACCCTAGAAGCGATAGATTAGTAGCTCAAATGAAATTTAGAATGGCAGTGAAAATAATTGATAGAAATTTAACCATGCAGTCGAAACTAATAAATTTTTGTGGAAATATTTTTCAGACGTTGGTGAACCTAAATAGTAAAATAACATTCTCAAGTCAATTTTTTTTTTTGATAAAGTTATTTTTTTAAGAATTAAAAAAGAAATTTGAATAGACCTTTTTCAAAAGTCAGTCCACCCACCCTGTGCACAGCCAATCCCGACATTGTAATGGCAGTATTACACGGCTTGTTCACACCAGGACAAGCGAACATCTTCAAAAACATAGTGCAGAAAGCGAAAAGTTGATTCTAACATGTTGGTCTTTTATGTCTTCTTCGATTCGCAAAGTCGGGGGCACAGGATTTATCTGGTCTTGCTCTCCCATCGCCGTCATTAGTGCGGAAATATTGGAGCTTTCGAGACCGTCACTAGATGTCTCTTGCTTTTGAAAAGGGTCTGTAGAGTAAACGGGTTTCTGATGCTCGCTGTATGTGAGTCATTTTTTTCCGTTGGCTACCCAACAAGCTGGTTTTTGGTATGAATGCTCTGCATGCTGAATGTTGTTGGCTGGCACTTGGGTAACCCAGCCTATTCCGGCATGCATGTTGCCTTAACCATGGCACTGGGTGCGCCACTCTGCTTGCTTAACTCACAGATGCGACACCACACGGATACACAGGAAGCTACCAACACAAGGATAGGTTGTGCCTCGGTACGCTACTTTTCTCTCCTTGGTTTGACAAACTTGCACTAACACCGCGACGCTTAGCCCTTTGAGCACACACTCGCGTGAGACGCTGCAAAGCAGGACTTTTTAGTTTTGGGCATTGCGGTATCATCTTTAGTTTTGGGCATTGCTGCATCTTATTAGAAGGCACTTGAACAATAATGCTCTTAGTCGGCGCGATGTGCATAAAAAATGGCAGACCCTTCCTCGGCACATTTGGTGTTCTTAAACAGACGAAGGAATAATATGCCAAGCCCGAAAAATTTTCACCTCCATCTTCTCAATGACGAAGGGCATTACTCTTTGACTGCACTACTTGCAAGGTCTTTTTTTTTTTGTCTAGGAGCATTGTATCAGTAGGCACAATTGACTATAGTGTGTTTTATACTTACCGGAAAATTCCATACGAACGCCCACCCAAAATGTAGAGATAAATGGTGAGAAACATGGGGTGGGCTATCTTTGGGGATGCCACAGCAAAACTTTATCAAAAATTAATGATAAGCATCCGGGCACCCGCTACAAACCACGTGACGAGGGAACTGATACCGCAGATCGCGGACACGGCAGATTTGTGTTTTACGATGTGATAAACACGCGGGTATTCGCTACAAACTCCTGTGTCACGGGAAAGGATACCGCAAGTGGCCGACGCAGCAGATTCGCACTTCACGGTGCAAAGGACTCGCGGAAACCCGCCGAGAACTCGCATCTCACGGGAACGGATACCGCAGATCGCAGACGCAGCAGATTCAAGTTTCATGGTGCAATAAAGACGCGGGAACCCGCTACAATCTTGCCTGTCACGGAAACCCACATCGCGCTCGCAGATCATGGACAAAAACGCGGGAATACGCTGCAAACTCGCATGCCACGGAAACAAATACCATGGATCGTGGACGCACAGAATCGAATTTTACGATGCAATATACACACGAGAACAACTCGCGCGTTCAATTTCGCGCTCGCAGGTTGCGGACGAAAACACGGGAATCCGTTTTGAACTCGGGAACGGATACCGCCAATTGCAAACGCAGCAGATTCACATTTCATGATGCAATATACATGCGGGAACAACTCGCGTGTTACGGGAGCCGATACAGTATCATGCGCGCAGATCGCAGAAAACGCAAGAACCCGCTATGAACTCGCTTCTCGGATGCACCAATACCGCAGATCGCACCGTTGATGCGTGATTCCTGTCAGACATCGCTTGACGTCTAACGGGAATCAGGGGGTGGGCGATGTTTCGGAACTTTTATGTCATAGATATTTAGCCAGAAAAACAGGATGGGCGATCTCTTGGGGGAGGGCGCCCTTATGGGATTTTACGGTAGTAGTGTACGATGCTGTGGATGCAATTAGAGACTGTGAATTCGGTGATGCGTAGTTCAGCATTTTTCCTGTAAGAAAAGCCCACTTCACCCTTTTCTTGAATGCCCCGTTTGTGTGGCCATACGTGGGCTTGTTAGTTAAATGCCCTTCAGCGGAATCAATTAAGGCAGGGGTCCTGAAACTTTTAAATCTCAAGGAACACCTATTTGCAAAGACTGATAACTGAGGAACTTCTCCCATTTTTCGCATTGATGCAATAAAGCAGTTCAAAAACCTGCAGACTATGTAAACACATGCACATACCATGCACATACAAGAAAGCGTTTGACTCGTAGTTACGCATCAACGGGTGACTTAAATCTGCTGACACTGGGAAAACACTTTGCTTGAGGGCGGGGTCGGTTGAGGAAATTTGAGGGCTTGGGGATCCCGGTACATACTCTGTTCCTAGGAACCCAGAACCCATGAATTAGTGAATTAGCAAATCAGCTTATTGTCCTGGCTCTTTGCATCTGGCATGGCATGCGCCGGTTTGCTGACGTCCTAACTGCTTTGTATCGCTGGCGATGCCCTAAGGCTAATATACGCGAAGAAGCAGCAAAGCATCACCTGTAAGGTCTGTGGGTCTGTGTCTAGCATTTTTCTAGCTTACTTTGCAGGAAAACACTGACATCATGCACTGTATAAAAATAAATAGAGTTAACAAGTGCTCGAGCGACTTCGACTCGTCACGGCAAAACAAACACGCGTAACCTATCCTCTTCTCTCTTTCTCCACTCTTGCGTCGCCCTCTTCCTCAATCTTTCTCTCGGGGCCACCCACGTCAGCACCTACGGTTTGCCGCGCTCTGCTCCCGTCTTGATCTCCCCGGTCACTGCCCCTCCCCCTTGCAGACGTGTGGCAGTGGGTGATGTCCTGGGAGGACTTGTGCCCTCCGTCGAGCATGGCCACTCTCCTGGAGAAGACCTTCTTCCCCCAGTGGCTGCAGGTGTTGTGCACCTGGCTCCAGCACAGCCCAAACTACCAGGAGGTGTCCAAATGGTACTCGGGCTGGAAGTCCCTCTTCTCCGAGGACCTGCTCCAGCAGCCCGCGGTCAGGGGTATGTGGCCACCCCGGTAGACGTCTCCTGTCTCCGACCCTCTTGAAACTCCGCAGGCAGACGAGAATTTCTGGGAACGTAGGACAAAGTTGGGAGCGCAGGAACGTTGTTTCAAAAAAATGCCTCGCTTATACGAACGCTTGTAATTATAATTGCGCAGAACCTTACCGGACTTCCAGAAAATTTAATTGTACAGCGAAGCTGTTAAGGGCTAGTTTCCCCAGTTTTTCGTGTCCAGGGGCTGAGCGTGCCATTGCAAGCTTGCCTGGTATATTCCCTTGCACTGAAACCAGTCGTGACGTCTTTTTCTGCCCTTTTTAAAAATAGCAGGAGTACGCTTGTATAGCTTTGATAGGCACTGAAGCTGCGCAAGAGCGGAGATTCCAAAAACTTCTTTTGTGACGTCACACTTCTGGAAGGAGGGCCTTCGACGGTACTTTTGAAAATGATTTTATGCGGCCTCCATGCACCAAAATAAGAAATATAATTTCGATATTCGAGATCTTAGAGGTCAAATGAAGACAATTTAAGTTTGTTTCCTCAAACACAAAACCGCTTCAGCTTCCTTTTGAACTCCGAGGCTGGGAAGGAAACTTGAAAATATATTAGAAGAAACAGAAGAAAGGTGACAGGCAAGCGTCTCAAACTCAGCTAACAAAATTTATTTCATACAACGCTTTTATACCCTTCTTCCAAGGTCTTTTTTTCTTTTGATGACCTTGGGAGAAGGGTATAAAAGCGTTGAACGAAATAAACTTTCTTAGCCAAGTTTGAGATGCTTGCCTGTCACCTTCCTTCTGTTTCTTTAAATAAATTTTCAGGTTTTCTTCCCAGCCTCGGGGTTTAAGCATCATAATAAATTAGAGAAGAGGAACGTAACAATGAGGACTCAAGTTTGTGACAAATGACCCCATGTACTTCTTCCTCATCAGGATTTTATTCCTTAGTGATCTGCAGTGGCAGTGGAAATGTTTCATTAATTACCTAACCGAGAACGATTAATTCGCACGTGCTTGGTGCATTCGCAGGACAGATTTTTATGTCCGCGAAAAACCGACTACGTCATAGATTGTGAGGAGTAAAATTCGTGAGAAGCTGGAAGCGGTGCAGAAAATTCGAGCGAGCTTTCGCACGGCAGAGTCTTTCTTTTCGTGAACGCTTTTGCGACTTCTGGTAGCTCATCGAACAAAGGGCAGAGGAAAAAAAAAGAAAGGCCCCCCACAGCTCAATGCCGCTGACTGTAATCCTTCCCTAGCTCTGACGGATATTCTGTAAGCGGGTCGCAGATTCTCCGCAGTTCTCCCACAGGCTCGGAGGATTAACGAACGTCTGATAAGCATCGCACGAGGCCTCAAAACTCGATGAGGTTTAGTCCCCTCATTGAGAAAAACTTTTGTCCTGCGAATACGCCGTAACACCGTTGTCACCGTACCTCGAAGGCAGACCGACCTTAAGCTGTGTAAACACAAACTTCTCGTTTCGTTTGGCTTTCCTTTGGCGTGCGGTGCAGCAGTGCTCCATGCGCGCGGTTTAATGGGCCAATTGCAACTTTTCCGCAGAACAGTTCAAGGCTGCCCTGGACATGATGAACCGGGCAGTGTCCGGGGTGCCGTTGACGGCCGTACCGCCCGGGGCGCCGCCGCCGGGGCTGCTGGGATACCGGCCGGCGCTCCTTCATCCCCCACCGCCCCCGGGTCCAGAACAGGGTTCCGTCCGGCACGACTACAGCGTGAGTGTGTCTTCCGGGCTTTCGCGCCGAAACCCGTAAATGTATTTATTTATTTTATTTATGCAATACCCACAGCGCCAAATCAGGCATTGCAGTGGGGGAGGGGGGGGGATATATATACAAAAAGCAAACATACAATGTCAGTCAGACCTCTGCTCGGCAGATGAATCATTCAAACAACACATAAGCCTTATAAACCATACAAGGAAATAGAAACTTGTGAACATAGCTTATAAACCATGCAAGGGAATGTGAGGTAATATAAAGAACTCAAGCTAGATTTAATCTAACAGAGAAAAAAAGTCATCATTTGACAGTACACCAACCACACTTAGAGAGAGTCTTGAAAAAAAGGACATCCTAAATAAATCTGTTTTGAACGAAATTTCTCGCACCTTGAAACTACGGTCAACACGCTCCGATTGATAGTGGGGCTGCATTATATGCATGTCTCTTTGTATTCCAACTGTTGAATGGTAAATGCTATGAAACAACTTGAATTGAAGTCTTCTTCTGCGAGTTTCGAGTAACTCCCATTTTAAGATATCTTTTGTGCGTGTCGCGCTGAAATCTCTACTGTAGCTCCCGGTAACAAACCGAGCGGCTAAGTTCTGCGGTCTTTCTAGTTTTATTTTGTCACGTGCTGTAGGCGGGTCCCAGACGACACAGGCGTATTCCATAACTGACCTGACGTATGTTTTATAGAGCAATTCCCCGAGTGTCTTTATTGAAGTTTCTTGAATTGTGCTTCGAGAAAAGATTTTTGAAAGCAGTTCGCTTTTTTAGGATTTTCAGGCCACTTTGAGGTATGCTTTCAGCCAATTCTTTTCACCCGGTAAATTTAGCAGTGAAAACGATGTCGCATGGCTTGACGTCATGTGACGTTTTTTTTCCTTGTATCTCGTATTTTCCGGTATATACTTTCCCGCGTGTGCTGGAAAACCCCCAAAATGATTTTTTTTCTAAAATCTAGTATATAGTTAGGGCTCAGTGTTTTTGGATAAATCCGAAAACCCCCGAAAAACAGCCGCCGGTAAAAATTTGCCTATGGGTAAAAGAAAAAAGTAAAAGACTTCTTTTTTTACAGTTTGATCAGCACAGAGCCAATGATCCTGGGTAAATTCCACCATAAATATCTTTCAAATCTCGGACCGTTGTCAAAAGGGGTGTTGCCGCTTGTCTCTTCAAGGTTGATTCAGGGCAACAGGTCGTTCGTTGTACATTCGGGTCACGACAAAAGACGCTCTTTTGGTTCCCAGTTTGGGCCATGCGATTTGTGATTTAGAGATAGGAAAGGGTATGTTTTAGTAACAGTGAAAGCTATGGACCATAGCAATAGTATAAAATTGGGAAGAGGGGCAGTTCAAACCTTTCATTACCTCCTTAACCACTCTACCTCGCGTGCCCGCGGGCTAGATTGATGGAATCGGATGGGATGACTACGAGCTTCCTAGCTACTACATCCGGGAGTTTATTGATTGGAGACACCCCCTGGGAGGGTCAACTTTTGAACCCGCGGCTTAAAATTAATGAGATTTACGGGGTAGGCTGGTGGTCATGCCAGAGGGTGCATAACAAAATTTCAGGTCTGTCGGATAAGTGGAAGGGAAATTAGGGCAGCTTCTATCAGCAACACACCTACATTGTTTAGTTAACCTATCGTTTGAAAACTATCACAATATTCAAGATTTTTATTCGCTAGATGTGTAGCAGAATGCCTAGGAGGTGCGGCTATAGAAAGTTTTTTGTAAAAAGTCATTCATTTCTATCAATTCTCTCTTCTGCAAAATTGGTCAACATTTTGGTCTTCTGTATCTTCGACAAAATGTCAACATTTTTTATAAAAGACATCCGTAAAGTGACAAAAACATTCCATAGCCGCATTCCTTATTAAATTTCAGTCAAAAAAAGTGAAGAATGAGCCTTCCCTCTATTGCCATTATCAAACGATAGGTTGACTAAAATGGAGTTTATACCAAAAAGTGGAGTGGAGAAAAACGCGTTCAAGTGCTCCAAACCCTACCGTTTCTTTAGCTTCGGTGGACAGAAAATAATTTATAAAAAATTGACTATGCAGTTTAAACTAGTGAAACATTCTGGGAATACTCTCTGGATGTTGGCGGATGTAAATATGTGTAATTTTTCAAAATCAGTGTTTTTTGCAGAATTTTGGTTTTCTGGGTAGTGTACCCCCTTAAGGTGTCGGCGTTGTGGGATGGTCACGGGTGGTGGTAACCGGAGGGTTCAGCGGCGGTCTCTAATCGGGAGACGCCAAGCCTACTCCTACACCCCGCAGCTTTCTCTCGGGAACACCGCTACGGGCAGGTCCGAACGTCAGCCGCACAACTGATCGCTTCTCTAAAGAGGAGCACGTACCACAAAAGTACTGGGTCCAACGGTGTTTATTGGAACACCAAAAGACACACTGTCCCCAAAACCCTTGCGTTGACAAGGTCAGATGAAACGCTCATCCTGTCGACACCGTTCCAAGAGCGCAGTCCAGAGCGGGCAAAGGAAGACCTTCGCGACACGTCCGATCTCTCGCATCCGCGGGAGCAGTCCCCAGCGTTCCCGAAGTCGGGAACACGCGTTGACCTCCTCCCCCTGCGGGCGTCGCCCTCACCCAAAACAACTAAGTTCCCGGATGAGCGAGGGAACGGAAAAGGTCCCCCTGGCAGCCAGGCCGAGCGTTCCGAACCACGGCCGTTATACCGGCCATCGGGGAAGGGCGACCAACGGACCCCACAGCGTTTATCGAAGTGCCACTTGTGTGCGACTTTTGTCGTGGACAAATTAGTATTGCCAATGGCAATGGCACCAGCGCCAAATTCAACTGAAGATATTTCAATTGATACGAGTGCGTTTATTTTTTATCTGGCATATGTTTACATTCGGTTATTATTTATTTATTTATTTTTAATAGGAAACACATTGAAATTAAACTCCGAATTTCGGAGAATCGGGAATCAAAAAAATATAAACTCCGAATCTTTGGCAAAAAATAAAAAATACCCTCCGAATTTGACGAAAAATAAACCCCGAAACCACGGAGCCCTGTATATAGTATAATCGGTGACAGGTTAAAGGGACACTGACAGGCCCTTTTTCCTTAAGTTTTTTTTGTTTTTTGACAGGCGATTTTATATGGTGTCAGAGGACTTCCCAATCAGTGTTTTGCTACAGCGTCACATAAGTAAAAAAAACGCAACTGCTCAAAACCAAAGCCGAAACTGGACTGGGGAGGAAGGAGAAATGCAGAGGAGAGAGTTGCCGGAAATCACATGGCTACATTCGACCACATTTTTTTTTTTCCCTTCATTTTTCCGTTGAAAAACGCGCAAACTCACGTTTGTGTGTTTTTCAAGCTTGTACCAATTCGTGTTCGTAACGAGCACTGTCTTCAGCCAGAAGAAGGGGCGACGACTTTGCGACATTTTCATGCGAATCGCCTTGGTGGTCAGGCGTGTCGTACAGAATAAATCCCAATAGTTTTGATCGGTAAAAAATTTTTCTTTCGAAGCTTGACAGATTTGCCGGTACTTTGAACGACAGTTCCGAAGTAGAGGTGCGTCGTCTGCTACCATCGTAGTAGTAGTGCGTCGTCTGCCGCCATTGCTTAGCCTGCTTCAATCATACGTCCAGCCCGAGACTCCCGCAACACGACGCCATGTTTGGAATAATGCGGAGAATGCACCAAGTGCTTCCTGTATTGTGCGCAACTTTTTTTTTCTATCAAGGTATTAGCTGTTTTTAGGAGCCACGAAAAATGGGTTTTATATATTCTTTTATGCGAAAGCATTAACTGTGCCATGGAGCGCAGCCGGCGTTGGCTGTGACTGCGAAAAGCAGGCACCTAAATAAACGGAAGCTAAAATGGCTGCGACGCATCATATCATATGCTTCGTCACGGAAGTCAGCGGGGCACTCAGGGTCAAAACGGACGTGCCTCAGAAGAAAAAAAAACGTAAAGAAAAGCACATTAATGCAGATGCACCGTCACAGAAGGTGTGGAGCTGGCGCATTTCGCCGCACCTGCACATTGGAAGAGCGCAATGTCACCGCTGGAACGCCATGTGCGATACGAAGACGTGGCGCGGTGCTTGTAGGAATTTGCTGCATGTAGGAATGCTCTCGCATTCCTTCACCTGAGCAGTTTTAAGTGTCCTGCAATTTTTGTTTTTAATATTGAGTTTGCGCCTTCGGGTCACGCTCACTCACCTGACCACGAAGAAGAGAGTGGGCGCGACTCAAACAAGCCAGTTTTTGATCGGCGATTTTCGGGCGGAAAGAAAAGAAATTTTGAGCTGCAAATTGTGTTTGGGCAGTTGGGCTCTCATATGTCATGAACTTGATCTTTGGTTCTGTATTTCTGTTGTTTTATTGCTGTAGACTCCTGAAACAGCCCGAAAGGGCTTTCAGTATTGTAAATAAATAAAATAAAACATATAAAAATCTTGGCAACCGTTGATACCCTTAGTGTCCCTTTAGGAGTGAAGTAGAAGTTCCTCCCACTTTGTTCCATTTTAGCAGAGCGAACACTGGAGAGAGGGTTGCCTCCTCTCCTCCAATCGCTCTGCTAAAGCAGAAGGAGGTGGAAGGAAGGAGCTTCCTCCTTACTCCTCACCTGTCACCAACTATAGCAGTATATACTTTTCACTATGTACCGGAAAACCCTTTGGTCCAAACCGGAGAACGGTAGCCTATTGGTGTTGAACGCATCGCCGGGGGTTGGCTCAAATTAAGTTGATGGCGGCCCTTGGAAGTTCTTACGTCGAGTTTGTTTAGGTCGTCCGTGTAACTCTTGTAAAACATTGTGGACGTTGGAACGTCCATAGTTTCCAGTTCGGCTGTGATTATTCAGCCAGTGTCCAAATTGTACATTATGGAATGGACAAAATAAAACTTGGCAAACACGCACATCGGAGACTCATTTCAGTCTCCATAACGACCCTGCTATGTGCCTATGGCTAAATTTTGCAGTACCACAAAAAGATTAGAGCAGCTTCAGACCGTTGCATGCTCCGTGAACCCGAAAACTTCAAAGCTTTCGCTAAAAACCAAACTTTGCAGCGCCGTTGCGAGAATTAAGAATGACGGGGTGCCTGTGTTTATGGTGGACTCACCATGCCGCCACCTCTTTAGAGGCTTGCCAACATCCAGCTTTTGTTTGACCCTCCCAGGCGGCGGTACGTAGTGCCAGTTCGGCGGCCAACGTCCAGATGACCTTCAAGGAACTCATCGAGCAAAGGGTAAGCAGTCGGCGATTTGAGGAAGCTCAAGTTTACCTACTACAACCCCGTTTTGTTTGAGTCACCTAACAAGCTCCTTTCTTTGGATTAATTTTTCCCATTTCATCGAGACCCCAAGCCCCAAATTCCGCAATAGAATCTTTCGGCGTGTTTCGTTGAAACTAGAAAAGGGAACATCATAAGAAAGTTTTTTTCGTTGAGCACGCAGGCCAGCGCATCACTGAAATGGGACACTCGAATTCGGCGAAAGCATGCTCAGTCATTATGGAAAGATAATGACGGTATAGTGTGTGCTTTATTGTAAATCGTTCCTGGTACACTCAGGTACCTCAAATGGTAATGCATGCCAAACTGCCCATTTCATAACAACCGTGACTCTCGCCAAGAGTTGGGTCTGTGCATGTGTGGCAGCTTTTTCCTGCAGAAGCTCTTCATGATACATAACGAAGTGCAGCGAGTTTACATTCATGTGGACGTTGTGCGGACATTGTGAAGGCCCATTCCCACACTCGCATCTGCTTACAGCCTAGTTTTGACAATCTCTTACAACGGGAGGACACGGTTGCGCCATTCATGCGGTGGCCCCAAAACTGCATTTCACTAGGGCGAAGGTTTTGCAGCATTTGTGAGGTCAAATGTACACACTAGCTAGGAGAAAGGGTCCTTTATAATAATCATAAACTTTTCAAGTCAGAAAAGTTAAATAAAAAAAACGTTCAGCCTTTTCACTTTTGTGAAGAAGGAAGACAAGCGGAGCTGGTGTTCGCCCGTTTCGCACGCGCCCGTTTCTCGCTTCTTCTCGTCCGACACGCTGCCGATCGTGAATACGTCTCCGGTGAACCAGAGTCGGTCGTACATGACACACGTGATGCCAAACGGGTAATCCATGAACTCCCTCCGGAACCTCGCCGTCGCGCCCGGGAACCGTTCAGCCGGCATGGAGTGCAGTCGTTGCCGGGCCTTGCGCTTGCGCTTAACCTCCGTCGCACGATCGTCGTCCGTGGCGATGGCCCGTCAGCGCCCTTTACATCGCTGGTTCTGTTCTCGGCAGAGGCTTTCCAGGCGGGCAATGTGCTATTCTTTGGCAAGGGAATCTGAAGCGCTTGACGCAGTGGAAGTCGAGGCGACAGCGGCTTTGCGGCGGTTGCAGACCCATTCGCACTGCTGCGTACGTCGCTGCTCCTTCCGCAGCGAGTCCTCTTTCCCCCAAAGGGCGCGCGACCGACCCATCCTAAGTCCAAACCGAAACTGATAAGAGCGTAGGAAACAGCGCGCAAAACAAACAAGGGCGAAGTAACACGCGTGACGAGCGCTGCGCACGTTGCGTGTGCTTTTTCTTTGTCGTCGTCTGTTTTTCGCGCTGTTTTTACGATGAATTCCCACCAACACGCCCAACTATCCATTCTTCTATGATAGCTGGAAAGGTTGGCGCCATCTACAAGCGTCGGCGGCAACCAGACTGGTTGTGTGCTTTCCGCCTTCGCTTATAGATGGCGGTAGTTGTCAGGTAGGTTTGCCGCCTTTGCTTATAGATGGCGGTAGCTGTCCAGGTAGGTTTGTGTCGACAGGCGTTTGGTACCAGACACAATCCTGGGATACCTGTGAAAATGATGCACAAAGAAAAATGGGAAGTGTACAGGAGTCGCAAGTGTTCCAAGTTTACCCGACAGATGGTGCCAGTGTTTTCCCTCATCACAAGAGATCACAAGGTTTTTGAAGGCTGGTTCAAACAGCCCCGTTTCATTATGTTATGCTACGTTACAAAAGATTACGTCTGCTTGTGGCACAGGTCACCGGGACATCTGTGCTTTGTATTAAGGGTGGCTACCAGTTCAAGGAGACGGCCTGGCATGCAACATTTGAGACACAAATGTTTTGGCGACTTATACGTAATGTAAGGAGAGGTATGAAAACAGCGCTGCGTGAACCAACCTTTAAAAAAACCCTGAAAAGAAAAAAAATTTTTTTTTTTAAACAGTTTAATTAGGATACGCGTGCCAAAAAATTAAGTCTGTGCAAAAAAACAAAACCTTTAAAGAAAATTTGTTGGCGCCAGATTTATTTTAAGTTCTGCGTGCAAAGTACACGACATCACGGAATGGTCATAGTACAGTCTTTCCACCTCAACGAGGTGGTCATAAACTCTCTCCACCTCAACGTGATGGCCAAGCCCATCCACCCCTCCTCCACGCGCCTGAAATGCCGAGAGAAAACAAAGTGGAAAGGAGGTGACTACCGACTAAATCGCATCCGACGTCAACAAAATTGCTCCAAAACTTTTTTTTTTCTTTTGCGTGAAATTATTTTTTTGACAGGCGTGACCGAATTTGACTGTTTCAAAAAAGCATATTTTTCTTTTCAGGTGCACTTTAAGTGTCTTAAGCAATTGCAAGTGTGTGAACCCGTTTGTTTTTATTTTTTACAGTGGAGCTGTTAAGGGCTAGGTTCTCCAGGATCGTGTCCGTGTATGTCGACACAAACCTACCTGGACAGCTACCGCCACCTTTAAGTGATGGCGGCAAGCACACAACCAGTATGATTTCCGCCGTCGCTCGTAGATGGCGGCAACCTTTCCAGCTAGAATAGAAGAATGGATAGTTGGGCACGTTGGTGGGAAGTCATCGTAGGAAACGGGGCACGAAAAACAGATGACGATGAAGAAGAAGCACACAGTGTATTGAGTATAGTCTTCCTTCTTCACGAGAGTGGAAAGGCTGAACGATTTTTTATAGCATACTGCAGACCACAATGGTCCAAGCAGGAGCGAATACAACAAAATACCATTGCACGCAACATGCGAAAATGTATGCCACAAAATGTTCAACAAACAAATGCGACGAAAACAAAAGTGTGCAGAAATGCAAGAAGTTACCGGCAGCAAAACGAAAGGTATCGATAAGGAACCTGCGCAGTCGTGAAATAAGAGGGGGACAATACCTTGGTAGGAAGAGACTTCGTTGTTAATCGTCATTAAAAAAAAAAAAAAAAAAAAGATTGGCTTTGGGGAGGGAGGGAGGGAGGGGAGAGGGGAAATATGTGGCTTTGGTTCGACTTCACGCTTTGTACGCGATTATTGGCTTGAAACCTTTGTTGACGGTATCATAAAGAATTATTTCTTATAGATAGTACTATATGTATGTTTTAACTTTGAACTTTCAAATACTGCAAAACCTTCGCTGTAGCGAAATGCAGTACTACCAGAGTCTCCTCATACAGGGTGCCAGCACGCTCTCTCATAAACGCAAGTGCATGAATGGGCCTTAGGAAAACGATCTCAAGAGGGGAAGGGGGTCCCTTAGTCGATCTCTGTATGGGGAGGCATCGCCGGCCTCTCTTGACACCGTTCCGCTCCTCGCGTGGCCTCATGCAGGCGCAGGAGAAGAATGTGCTGTTCATGCCGATAGCGCACCGCTTCCAAGAGGCCAAGCAGGTCTACCGACTGGGCCACGTGATGCTCTACCTGGACCGCAGTGTCATCTTCGTCTTCAACGGCAAGACCTGGGTGCCCACCTCCCTGCAGTCGCTCATGGACATGGCCGCGTGAGCGCCGCCGCGCGGACGACTTTGGCGGCGGCCTAATCGTGCCGCGGCTAGCCGGAGCTGCCAGACGATTGTGTACTGCGCTGGCGGATTCATTGTCGGATTCGTGGACCGATTCTTTAAAGATTTAAACGGGGCTGAAAAGTGAAGGCATCACGGGACAAGGTGTTCACACTGAGGTCTTTACGCCAAAAAACGCAGGAACGAAACGCGGGACAACGCATCCTGTCCCATGTGGCCTCTCACTTTTTGTCCCCGCAATATTTTGGCGTAAAACTTCAGTGTGAATCGGAACAAACTACACCGGCTTATCTTTATTCGTTGCTGCATTTACTGGTAGATTTGTGCAAGTTTTGTTGTGGATTCATCGAGATTTTTTCGTGGATCCGTTCGTGGATTGGCCGACGGATTTGTTTGCAAATTCGACGGCGGATCGGTTGGTAGACCCTCTTATGTCTCTGCAACGAATGTCGGAGGGTCTGCTTCCGCAGCTGCCGCGCGATTTGCAACGGGTATCGGATACTAGTTTTAGCGTCTTGTGTTGGAGAGATCCTTGCGGGTATGGCCGAGAATACATTTTGAAGATGGGCTGGTTAATGTGCAAGAAAGTGTGGTGAAAGAGTAAAGCTAGGTGCTTGGCAACCTTTTGGCAAGATACCCGAAGAGATGTTCGGCAGCATGTTTAACCAATGTGCTAAGAGACAGATATAAAACTGGACTCATCATCCAACCCCCTGGGCCGCTTGACGAGTGCTCCAGGCATACAAAGAGCACAGATGGTCAAGGCTGTTTGTGCTGCATTGTATGCAAGACACGTCATAAATAAAGCTGCCAGCACATTGGAAATTTTTTTTTAAATCTGCTTTCGACATGGCGAGACTTGCAGGCATTTCCTCGTTGTCACCTTCAGAAAACCTGGAAGCTTTGTGATGTCCTTTCCAGTGCATTTTATTTTACGACGGGTGTTAAACACTGAGAACCATCTTGGCAAGGTTCACCGCGAAACATTTTAAATTGTCCCACTGAAAAGGCCAAAATGAAAATGTGACGATACAAAATTTTATTGTGTTAGCAAGCGCAGTGCATCTTCTAGCAGCTCTGGTGAGTGCTCAACAGCGTCGAAGAATTATTTGCTCCCAGTTTGTAAATAAATGTGTGTTTGATGCTAACCGACTCTTCCAGACTCTGTTGTGCTTTAAGTGTATCTGACACTGTCTGTATCAGTCACATACCCAGAAAAGAGGTCAGACGCAAGTCAAAGTGAACAAAAGAAAGTAAACTCGTAATTTAATCGCAGCTGCGGCAAGCACACATATAAACACGAACTATGAAACTCGGCTGTTTCTTTTTTGTACAAGCACGTATCGGCGCTACGAAGATAAATAAGCTCAATATCGGGGTGCTAGAGCGGACGTCGAACAAGACGGCTTTCTGCAAATAAGGCTGGCACAACCGCTTCCTAACTGCCCACAAACCTGCCAACAGGGACGTCCTGCATTTCACAGGGAGTGCGCTCTTGCCTCTGCGTGTAAGGCGGGGGTAAGCCATTCGACGCGGGTAACAGACGCACCCGCTTTCCGAAGTTTGTTGACGGCGTCGTTTCTATGCAGAGCGCAAGTTTGTCTGCTTCTTGCACACGGGTTGCTATGATGTACGGACGCTGAGCTCTTATTGGCTGAATGTAAAAAAACGGTGGGTAGACCTTGAGGCATTTAGCAGCGAGGTTTAATCGCTATTTCTGGGTAGACCTCAATGCTAGATTAAGGTATCTAGCATTGAGGTCTACCCGCTATCCTGTCAATCATGGCCAATCGGAGCTTGGCATCATTCTGACGTCACCGCAACTCCTGCGCAAGAAACAGACGACTTGCTCTTTGCATAGCTGCATCCCGATAAAACGAGTTTTGCGGTAAAATCATGGTGCCTAGAACGCGTCTCCAAACTGGCGTGTTTCGCGCCCTATTCCACCTATGCGTCGAAAGTGGTCCCGAAGCAGCAACAAACGACGTCGCAAAGGCCGGAGTGTCGTGTCGCCGGATGTCGCGATCCCAGCGGCGGGGCGTAGATGTTCCAGCAAAAGCGTGAGCGAACGCGGGCGTCTTGGCGCCAAAGCTTCCGTGGGCTGTCGAGCTGGAGAGGGGCCTGCAGTAGAGAGGGCGTCTGGCACATTGACCACCGGTGCCGCGACACCGCCAGTACCGCGGCCAGCGACGACACGACGCTTCTAAGATGGCGTCGGGCGGTAATCAAGGGACAACTTTTGAGGACGCGGGAAGCACGCCGGTTTGAGACGCATAACGGACACCGTGGTACAACTAACGACGACGTTTAGGGGATGCCGAGAGCTTGCGTGGAACCCCTTGATTCTCTTTTTTTTTTTTTTTTGTCTGTCGGAAGTTGCAATTTTAGAGACACTCTTTCCAGTCCACTAAACGAACGTCAGATTGCGACGTTCGAAAGCGTTCAACGGCCAAACGCGTGCGGAAAAGCTCCGGGGCGTTCCTTCTCTTCAAAGTTTTCACGTCGCGAAGCTATTCTCTTCGCAAGTTCTCGAGGCGCGCCTGGAGGTCTGCATCTGCGTCTCCGACCGCTGCCGCGGCCGGAACTCCTCCGGCCTTGGTCTTCTGCGCCGCGGCCAGAGATCCGCCGGCTTCCGGCAGATCCGTCAGTTTCTCGGACAGCTGGAGGCCGAGCTCGTCCAAGACTTCCGACACGATGGCGTCGCTGCAAATACGTTTCGTGAGAGTTGGACGTAAAACCTGCTACGCAACAGTTGTCGTCGCTCTTTTGAATCCGATATTGTTTAAACTGGTGGTCGTAAAGAGCTTATTTGCTAACACCACTCTTTCCTCGATGAAGTTTGTATTTTGAATAATTTCTTTTGTTGCACTTGTTGATGCGCCGAGCTGTGAAAATACTATCTATTTACCTTGAGTGTTCCACATCTCGTATTATTTAATGTTGTTATATTTCTACTATTGACAGATCCCTCATTGCCATTCTTGTATATATATGTATAGTATATATAAATCAAATCAAATCAAAGTTTATTTAGACAACCGTCGATATATCAAATCAAATCAAAGTTTATTTAGACAACCGTCGAGAATACAACATCTATCATGTTGTAATTTTGTTTACATGTATGTACACATATAAGGTATTTTTGAAAATCAAATCGCTCCTGCAAGAGCTATGCATAAAACAAAAGAGGCCTAAATTACAATTTTTTTTTTTTTTAATTCATTTTTCATTTTTGAGGTTTTCATTTTTAGAAACTAATTATACACCCTTACACTAAATTTGATAACCATATGCCAAATACTTACGTTGATATGAAATATTGTCAACACATTGTGACGCAGTAACAAAGTAAAGTAGTTCAATGTTTGAATGCATTTTTCTCAGTTCCACTTTCTGCTGCAAATTTCATACAAAGGAATCTTTTGCTTGGAGGTGAAAATATTCCGATACCACAATCAAGATGTTTCTGAACTGAAATTTACTGGGGAATCTGGCTATCTACTTTACTTTGTTGTAAGTTAAAGTCCTCGTTGAGAAAAAGCTATGTTTTCAAGCATCGACATAGGACAGATACGCATCTCGTATTTTGAGGTAATGACACTTCCTGAAATATTTACATTAGAGTTATAAAAACTAGATAGCCCGAAGTCCCACATCCCCCACATTATATTCAAGCAGTCAAAATGGTTCTTAATAGGTTCATTTGCATATCATAGATTTCTTAAGAAAGAGTGACACATCTTCTTATGCAGGTATGTAAAATTGTCCTAGAGAGCTGAAAGTTCGCACAGTACACCTACACCTGATGTTGAATCTCCTCTGCAAATTTCATTCCGATCACTTGAATAGTTCAGAAGTTCATTCTCTAGCCAGTGTCCCCCCTTAAGGAAAATTATCAGTGTTCAGTGTAATAAGTAATTAATCACTTTTTAGATATTAAATTTTTAATTATTGGCTCTACTTCATTAAAACAAAATGTTTCGATCAAGTAGTGTTCAGTAAAAGAAGAATGGGAGTGCTTTCTCCAACTCCCGTCGGACGAGGGAGGGCTTTGTGCAGATCAGTCCTCCGATGCTGGAAGGAACATAGTCCTGTCGGAGGGGGGAGGCCCGTGTGGCCAACACTCTTTCGACGCCGGAAGTGACGCAGAACCGTCGGAGGAGAGACGGGCCATTTTATATACTGTAAATGACTTATTTTTCGCGAGCTCAATACGCCTCGCAAGTGGGCTCATTTTCGTCTTCTGCGCATGAGAAAGGAAGTAGCGGTGACGTCAGAACGCCGAGCCCTGAATGGCTGATCGCGACCCCCTATCTGAGCGTCGTCTGCTCCTTTGCAACGTCGTCTGCTCGCAATATCGTCTGCGTCTGTCTTACCTTTCCTGCGACTTCCGGAGCGAACTCGACTTTGTCTTTAAGAGAGAGCAGACGAAATAACTCGAGCGGTACGTTGTTTTTGTCTAACAACTAGCAGACGCGCATCAAGGAGGGAAGTCAAAGGACTCACTAGCGAGGTGTCTCGAGGCGCCGAGGTTTGTTTGCTAAGAACCGAGAGTAAGCGTGTTAGTGCCTGCAAGTTCCCTCCCAAATACTTTTTCCCTCATTTCGTGTGCGGCGAGACCCCTCATTCTTTAACGGCGTCGGCGGGTTGGCACAGTTAACGTCGTCTGCTTTACGTCTGCTAATCAAAGCGATGGCTGCTTTACCTTTCCTGCGTCTGTCGGAGATTCACCGCTTTTTCACCGGCGAGAGTCACCGTTGCCTCGGGAAACAAGGAGATAACAAGAGGAAGAAATTTACCTCTTAATCTAAAATTGAGGTCAGCGATCAAAGTATAATACGGGAAGGGTTCACAAGGGTCGCGCGGGCATATTCTATTCAGCACGCCAGCCGGTCGTGGGCAGACGGTCGCCGAGTCGCGGAATGCCTACTAGGCCTAACTGCCGTACTCGCTTGGTCGTGTTCGGTGGAATCGTGGTCGTTGGAGCTTTTCCCGGGTGTTTGTGGATCCTGCGTTCTTGCTCGTCGTGGTCTGTTTCAAGTACTTTTTACTTTTTTCTTGCTGCTTGAAGTCGAGACGCGTGAGAAGCGCACGTAGAAAAATAAACGTCCGTGGGTCGTCGCGACCGCGACGCTGTCGGCCATGTTGATTTGATCGTAAGAAGTGCGTAAGACAGCTTCGGAGCTGTCGTAGGATTTCGTCGTAACCTGCACAAACAAAAATTTCGTTTCGTGAATACGAATTTGTTCTTAAGCTTTGTCTTACGCACATTTATGGCGTAAGATCGTTTCGTAAATCTGGCCTCTGCACTTCCGAAAGTCGCAGGAAAGGTAAGACAGACGCAGACGACGTTGTGGGCAGTTGACGTTGCAAAGGAGCAGACGACGCTCAGATAGGGGGTCGCAATCAGCCAATCAGGGCTCGGCACTCTGACGTCACCGCTACCCCCTGCGCAAAAAGCAGACGAACTTGCCCTCCGCATATTTCGCGATTTAGGTCGAAGCTGAAGTTTTGGAATGATTCGCAGGTTCTAATTTTCGCGACACGGTGGGATCTCAATATAGATTCCAATGTGTTTACATTTTACCGGAATTCTGCGCAGGAGCTATTTTTTGCGAATTGTAGGCGATTCGCACAAATCGCGAAAATTAGGCCTAAATACATCCCAGTTACAATGCTTTGCTTTTAGTTGATTTCCAGTTAGGCACCCGTTGGTTCCCAACTGGAACCGGCTTATCCCAGTTCTAGTTTTAGACCCCAAGTGGACCCAGTTAGAGATTTAACCGGCCTATCCATTCAACCATCCTGCAGCTGGGTTATGTGCACTTGCTGCTGCAAGTGAGAACCTTAACGCAACTCGGCTGTTGGCCCGTCGAAAGCAACTTATTAGGTATGATATTCAATGATTCGGGTCACGTTTAAAGGGCACATGCAAAGGAAAAAAACATTTTTTTTAAACAACTTGGATGGAAAAAGGATATCATAAAACGATTTTACAACCAAGAAAAAAATTTTAGAGCTACATTTACGGCGCTATACGAATTTGTAGTTGGCGCCGGCGGACGCCGCAAGAAAGTGGCCCTCATTTATCACGTGAAGGGCCCGTATTTGTCACGTGGTGCTCGTGCTCTTTCGGAAGCTTCCTATGGCCTCTAAAAGTAACTTATTTATCTTTGTTTAAAGTATAACAAAAAACTAAGATGAATAAGTAACTTTTTTGAGCCCAAAGGAAACTCCTGAAAAAGCGCAAGCAGACGTGATAGACGAGTGCGCCGGTCAGACGAAGGCGGCGGCGCCCCGAAGCAGACGAACTTGTGCGGCGGCGGCGTCGACGGCAGCGTGGAGAAACGCGTTGAAGCGGCGTTCGCACAACGCTCAGTGTGCAGCGGCGACGCAGCGCGGCGGCGCGGGCCTACCACGTGATTAGCGGCGGCTCCCGCAAGCACCAACTACATATTCGTATAGCGCTGTAAATATAGCTCTAAAAATTTTTTTTTTCATTGTAAAATTGTTTTATGACATCTTTTTTCCATCTAAGCTGTCTAAAAGAAATGTTTTTTTCCCTTTGCGTGTGTCCTTTAAGGTCTTTGCAATACCAAACACCCATCTAAGCGCACGGGCGCACTCAACCGTCGCTACCGTCAGTCACGCTGGTGAGGGAGTATAGACCGTCGTGCTATGTTCCACTCGCTGGCAGTGTGACGAAGGCTATGGGCACCAGATCAGCTACGAGACATTCTTCTTACAGGACGAGCGCCCGGTCAGGACAAGCGTGCAATGTGCAACGCAAGGAGTAGCCAAGTAGGTAGGAGAAGCGCAGAGCATGCCCTAGCACCATGCCCACAATAATAATGTCTCGTGACACACAGACAAGAAAGATGTATTTATATGTACTAATACTATTCTCATAGCTCATAACTTTTGCTAGGCTGCTATTAAATGGGTTACAAATAAACTGGTTTCGTGGCAAAAATGTTTACTGTAAAACTGGATTAAAATCGAACAAGCTGATTTTTATTTTTATTTATTTTTAAAGATACATTATAGTATGTATGTAATAATGATTTCTATTACTTATTTATAATCAACAAGATGGCGTCACTTCCAGCGTCGGAGGAGTAGATTTTATATAGGCGTCATTTGTCCAACGGGAGTCTGAGGAAGTACGGCCAAGAAGATTAGAGGACTGGCGGCTAAAATCAAGGGACGAATAGGGGCTAAATCTGATTAAACAATATTTAACTCGGAGCTTAAAAAAAAAATCCATTTGGCTAGGTGGTGCAAGTCACCGCACGATTCAAAAGGGAACAACTGTTGTGCATCCATCCTGAATCTGTTGTAAGGCTGCACAGGGGAGCTGGATGCACTCAGTTTCAACCAAACACAAGTGAGTGAACCAGCTTTTATGCTGAAAAGAATGGGTGCCGCCGGCTCTACGTGCACCACTTGTGGAGAAGCATGCGCCAAAGGGGCGGACACCAGATTACGGTGGAAAGAGGGTCACCACTCACCTCTCCTCCTCGTCCTCGTCATCGCCCATGGCATCGTCGATGGCGTCGTTCATCATCTCCTCTTTCATGTCCATGATCTCCGACTGCTTCTCAAACTCCTGCATTATCTTCTGGATCTGGGGTAGGTTGAGCTGCAACGCCGGTTGGGCGAGAAAAAATATGGCGCTCACGAACGGACTTCTCAAGATCGCCAAGTAAGAAAGGCACGGGGCCAGTAACCTAGCTAAAGAACTCGTCGGTGACGAGAACAAAACTGGTCATCAATGTCGTCTGCAGACGTTCGTCACCAACTGTTTGGGCGACCACGCTGCTAAAGAGCACTGAACACGTTTGTTTCCAATCCTTTGTCGAGCAGAAATTTTGTTTACTACGAGCTTGACAGACGTTGAGTAGTAGAGCTGGATGAAGAGGAATTCATCCTTGTCTTGAGTTCTTGTCACTCCTCAAAAAACACAAGTCTTAAACCTTTTTTTTTTTTTTTTTTTTAAGTGCTTGGGTAGGATTATAGGCAAAATATTCTTTTCCAGAAAAAAAATGTTTCTTGTACCTCATTTTTAGTAGAGAGAGATTGTGAAACAAGCTTCTACAGCTTGTCTCCCTCCCTAGAAAAATATATTAGTGCTCTTTTCGCAGCAAACATAAACTAGACATCGCCGAACGCTCGTTCTCTGCCCAATACAGTGATTTCTCGTCGAAATGGACACCTCCGTTCCCCTAAAAAATCGTCCATAATGTGAGTTGTCCATAATAACGAGACAAAAATGCATGTATTTTCCCAGTTTGTCCCAGAAAGTGGTGTCCATATAGCGGGGTATTTATATTAACAGGGTCCATATTAACGAGACATGACTGTATAGTGCTAAGTGGTCCGCACCAGATGCCAATGTTTTGGAACTAAACAATGTCTCAATCAAAAGTTATTCCAATGGGAAAATGGGATCCATTTTTGGTAACTGGTGCCATTTGGCTGCACATATTCAGGAGCTCTGTCGGCCGCCATCTTTTTATAAAACATTTCAGAAAATCGCTTAATCGTAACTTTTAAAGAAGACGTTTCATTTTGAAATTTGTAGGCAACCTGGAGATCTAAAGCGTTGGAGCCGGAGGCTCGCATGCCAAATCATCCGCAGTCATTTGCACCGCGAGGGGGCCACCACTGATAAAAGGCGGTCTCAGTGGATGTGCAACGGCTTTTTATATTCACCGGCATCGCTCGCGCCGCGGGTGATGACAGTGAATGTTTTGTCGAACCAGTGTGTCGTGTCATTCTTCGAAACGGGTAGGAGCAAAAGAATTCATTCACACAAATTTCGGCATCTGTTTTGAACTGCCAGCGCTACATTTTGGCAGAAAATTAGCGTTCGGCGACGCATATTTTATTTTTGAGGTGAAGAAAGAATCTTGTAACTTTTTGGGAGGAACACCCTGTATTTTGAGACGTCTCACAACGTAAATATCGCACTAGAATGATTTTTATTTCAATGAAAAAGTTCATTTTGCGTGACATACTTCTTACCTAAGCACCTAAAAAACAAAACAAAAATGTTGCATTAATTTTTATTTCAACTATTTTGTGACATGTATGTACTATTTAAGCACTTAAAAAAGTGCATGTGTCATCTCCTCTGGTTCCTCGATCCCTGCTTTTCAAGAAGCTAAAAAATTAGTTCTGATGGAAAATCGATAAAGAGCTCAAGGAGCACTTTATCGATTTTCGTGCATTAACTCTCATCCTTTGCACCGAAGGTCATAGAAGTTTGTATTTTTCGTACAAACTTCTACGACTAACTGCCAGGATCCCGACATCCGACACCATGTCACTCCGGCTTTTCCGGCGGCGCTTGTTGCCCCTTTGGGACCCCTTTTGATGCACGTGAGTGGTATGGGACACTAGACGCATTGGCAGAAGACACATTCCAGACACCGTGCTACGACCAAAGACGACACGTGCCACGGCAGGGCGATATTGCCTACACACCTGTCTGTTCATGTTCTGCATGGCCCGCGTGACCCCCTTCATGGCCTGCGCCATGGCGTTCTGGGACCGCAGGGTCTGGATCTTGAGGGACACCGCCTGGATGTTGGCCCGCATCAGGATGAACTTTTTCACCTGGCGTCTGGTCCGCACGAGGTCCCTCGCCATGATCTTGACCGCGTCCTGCGAGCGAATCGGGCAGGCGCCACTGGGCTATGAAAGTGTGTGCAGCGTACGACATTCCGCAAAAGGCTGCATGCACTAAGAGTGCGTCCCACGGCCCAGGAGGCAAAAAACCGCAGCACACAGGAGGCAATGATTGGAATGGCTTGTATGCAACCCCCCCGAAAAATCTCTTCTTCACTTTCCTGGGTGTACAGAACAAAAGAGTTTGCCCTAAAAAATTCCTTCTTGGAAATACCCGATGGGCGGTCCCCACAAAAGCAGCTCTTCCACGATCGGAGACCGCTTAATGCCTTTTTCTATCGCCCTCTCTCGCTGCACTGCCTCGTTTTTTTGTGTTTTTTTTTCAGAAAGGCTATTGTACAACTTATTGCCTGCTGCAGCATTGGGTCGGTAGTAGAAGCTATGCCTCCAGTGCGAGCTCTGCACTTTCGAAAGCACTTCAGTGCATGCATGGCCAAGGCACTGGAGGCAGAGCTACTCCCGCAGATCTTGCATTCCAACAGACCACCGATGTTCTGCGCGAGAGACCTTCTTAGCAAGGTGGTACGTTGGGCTCGGTGGCGATCATTGAACAGGATGAAAAACAGTGCTCAAAGGAAAAGGACCACAGGAGGAACATCCGCTGTTCGTCCCGTCACATTCCGTCCTTCTGTTTCATTCCTTTGAGCGCTGTTTTTATCCCGTTCAATTATCCTCTTAGCTTCCCCTTCCGAATTGACAGTGCCATGCAGAAAGGAGACAAGAAACTAACAGAGGGCAAGAGTTCCAAAATCAAGCTCCTGGGACTCGTGCTCTTCGGTACTCCAGAGACCCCAGATGGCATGTGGTATTTGGTGAATGAATTGGGGAGCAACAAAAGAGGAAAGGCATGGGGAGGAGCTTTTTCTCGTGAAGGAATGACCGGCAGGACCGACCATCTGGTTGTCCTTGGCCATCTTCTTGATGTCCATGATGATCTTCTTCTCCTGCTGCTCCATCTTGGCCCGCTCTCGGTCCAGGTCACGCATGGCCTTGTTCAGGGCGCGCTGGTTCTGTCTCAGCATCTCTTCCGGTGTCTTCTTCTTGCCGAACAGCCACTCCATCTCGGCTCTGCGGCGGCCAAAAGAAAAAGTAGTCGCAGCGACACCTTATCGGACCCTAATGTAATCCTCATGTATCTTGCAGGAAACCTGTGATGATGTGCTCGCTTCTGTTGTGGTCGGCGCGTTACACGAGGGAGCCATTGCCAATGTCTGCTGGAAGGGTGACACACCCATTAATTTTATACAGAAAAAAGCCCTCTAGCTGACGCAGCGCAAGACTCGGGTGGCATGATGCGATGTCATTGCAACTGTGGCCAACTAGTCATCATCATCATCATCATTTATTATTCCTTGAAGGCCCAAGGGGCATTATACAAGGGAGTGAACACAAAAAACAAACAAAAAAAAAAATTTATCTACACAAACACGCTGTAATCTAGTTGTGGCTTAGAAAAAAATAAGCTAATGGCTGCAGAAAATTTCTTAGTATCAGATAAGGAAACAATTACGTCAGGCAGCGAGTTCCAGTAGTCAATGGCCAATGGTAAAGTAGACATTTGGTGAGTGACGGTTGATGATGAAATTGGACGGAGTTTACAAGAATGGTCGAGACGAGGGAAAATGCGGTAAGGAGGTGATAACAAAGTTTGTCTGAGATGACTGTTGTAATAAAAGATCCGATGAAGAAGAGAAAGACGAGACATCCTGCAGCGGTGAGAAAGAGTGCCAAAGTTAGCTGATTGGCGAAATCCTGATACGCTTGCGTAAGGGGAATAGTTGGAATAAATAAAACGGAGCGCTCTGCTTTGAATGCATTCAAGGATGTCAGTTAGGTATGCCTGCCACGGTGACCATATGGAAGAAGTGAATTCTGGTTTAGTTCTGACCAAGGTAGTACAAGCTAGTTGTTTTACGGGGAATGTAGCTTGTCTGAGGTTACGGCGAAGAAATCCGAGAGTGCGGTTAGCATCGGCGATGACATGTTATATGGGTGGTCCAAGACAGGTCAGATGTCAGATGAATTCCTAGATATTTATACGATGAACAAGCAGTTACTGGGATGCCAGAAAGGTGGTAAGAGGAGGATAGAACATGTGAACTGCGGGAAAAAGATAGCGATTTACATTTATTATAGTTTAAAGCCATTTGCCATTTATGACACCACTGAATAATGAGTTGGAGATTGTTTTGCAAAATTAGTTGATTGTGGAGTGAATGAATCGGTCTATAGATGACACAGTCATCGGTATGCGAGGCTCATACGTACAGGCATCCTCAACACGTGTAGTTTATAAGCCGGTGCACTAAAGCAGGTGGCATGGCTCTGTGGTAGCACACTTACTTTGCAATCGGCGAACCTGATATGAAATCTTGGCGGTAGCGGTTGGGGATCTTGTTCAAGCATTTGGCAATATCGACAACGGACGCCCTTGCGTCATCATTTCGAGTGGGGGAGAAGAGTTCATAATAGCTACTGTCCATCGTGTGGCCCATTATGCTCCGTTTCACTTTAAAATGGACTGCAGCATACGCTACCAACCATCTCGGTCAATTGAGTGCTGTAAATGTGGCACGTGACTATGCATCTGAACCGTTGCTGCGCCCTTCCCAGAGTTCACGACACTCACACAGCACTGGATTGTCTTCGATGGTTTGTAGTGTCTTATGCCGTCCATAACAAAAGGTGAAGTATAGCATGTCAAGGTCCCCAACCACGGCTGGACACGCACGAAAACGAAACCGGTTATTCCTGCAATGTTTCTCTCCCCTATTCCTATATATCTGCATGCAGCATTTCTTAAATAAATAAATAAATATGCAGGTATATTATTACTGGCTATATGCGAGGCATTGCAAACCTATAGGTATGAGTCTACGGCCTTCTGTGGTGACCTGGCTATCCAGAGGAGTTAATCAAAGCCATATATTAGGAGAGTCTGGCCAGTGGGTGTGGCGACGAAGGCACTGGAGAGAAGAAAATTGAAGGAAAGGGAGGATAGCGCCAAAGGAGCGAGAGAGAAAGAAGGGAACAAGAGGAGACGACCGCCATTTTGATGCAACGCTGTCGGCGCAGAGCACTGTTGAGGCTACGCGTTGTCTGCTACGGACTTATTTTTTTTTCGCCTGAACCAAAGTTTGCATTCAAACGTGGAAAACTTCATTAGTTAGTTTTTTCTTTAAGCCACCGAGGAATAGCACTATATCATTTTCTTGCCAGAGCCTGCCAAATAAAAGGAAAGAACCGAAATTTAGATGTCGATCCGATGCATTCCGCCGGGCGAATGAATGAAGATGGCGGCCCTCCCTGCTCAGCTGGGAGTCCACGCGCATGCGCTCACGCCTCTCGCTCTCTGCCGCGGGCTGATTGGCGGGGCGTTACGGCGGTGAGATCATAGACTGGCCAAACTCTACCCAACATCATGAACGAAACGCCTGTCGATCATATTGCAGCACTAGCACGCTTGTTCACTGATGCGATAAATACAAAGTACTCCAAGTTCCGCGTGGTTCTGACCTTTCCCTGTCACTCCTTTCGTTAACTGGAAAGTACTATGTGATACGGAGGAGTATGCTCGTACGATGAAATGCGAGTTCATCTGAGCACCTCTGAAGCAAGGGACCAGGCGCGTAATCGGAACGATGGGCTCTGTCCCGCATGGATATTTGAGCAAAACATTACTCGTTAGAAATGCACCCGCCTCGTTACACGGCACTGGTGAGATGGAAGACGGGAGCCCGACACAAAATCAGATGTTGTAATCGCGATGCAAATGACAACTCTTGGACCAACCCCACAGCGCAGATAAGCGTCGTCGGTTTAGATCTAGCATTTGTATTTCGATGAAACCAACGTCGACCTACGTATTGCGGTTCCGATGAGCTAGTAGAAGGCAATCAGGTCGCTCGCATACAACCAGGGTAGAGTTGGGACACTGTTTCGACGAAGCTGCGCACAAATCGCCGATGAAATCTTTCACGGCAGGTGACTCAACGGGAGCGACCACAGGCAAAGCTGACAAGACACAGACAAACACAGATGATTGCAAAGAGATATGGCGGCACGCCTTGTGATGACACACAATGAGACCGGAGGGCACCGACAACTTCAGTCGGTCGGTAATTTTTAATTTGTAAATATAAGATCGATATCTCCTTACAAAGCAAAATACGGCCTTTAAAAGATACGCCATATGGCGTTATAAGCTTTTAAGCAATAAAATAAGCAAACAAGACGGACACCACTAAAGCCACAAAAAGTCGTTTTGGTCACGCTAGTAACCCTAGACCCTAGAGTGAGTGTCACGTGCTCTTTAATTTTCAGTCTTTCAGTTATTTGCCTTATTTTCTTGTTTGCGTAAGTTTCATGAGAATTTATAAGACAAATTTAGTATTCTATTTGGTTGTTTTTATCTCAAGCATATAGTTTATTTAAGTAGTTTTCAGTAAGTTTTGTTTTTGAGGAGCTTAACTCGAGGGCCGCTCGAGTCAATTAAACCGACTAAACGAGTAAACGGATTAGGTGAACACGCCTCCGTGGAAAGCGAGCATTCTCCGGCTGCCATCTTGGGCTAAAACTATGTTGGTTCAATGCGAGTGGCTTCATTCAGTAATCGCGTCCTGTGGGATTCTGCGTTCGGCGGCGGACGTGGACGTGCTCGGCCGATGCAGCAGCCAGCCTGCTCGACATCTCTAACCCGTGGCCGGCCGTAGCACAGACTCATTGCCCACCAAAGCGTCCATGTGAAGGGAAGAAAAGGATCGAGAGCACGACCGCGCTCTTCATCGCACAGGCTTCATTCACGACGAGCGCTCAGTGTCAGTCCTAATTTAACGTCCACGAGCACTTCGCAACCCTGCAACGCTCAGCTGGGCCGTTACCGACCGGTACCGACGCCGCATCGTACAACGGACTGTTACGACTGCCCGACCCTGTGTTGTAGAACGGTGCTCAGAGTCGCGAAACGGACCCGTGCGCTGTGCACAGCTTCGCACAACAACTGTGCCGTGGGACTCCCATTTGCTCTCCTTATTTATTTGCTTGAGAGTTTGTAAGCCTAATCGGAAAATATCGGCGTTGGGTCTGCGAAAAGCAGGCCCCCGCGGTCGCTGCGACCCTTGTTCGGCGTTGGGGGAAGGACGAACAATCGGTGCTTTTGTTGCGCTGTCACTGGCGAGCGGCTGTTGTGTCTCCGGGTCAAGTGTTGGGGCCCGAGTGCCGCGGCCGCTAGTGTGCCACCAACTTCGTGGCTTATCTTGATCGCTGGAAGCAACGATCAACTTCGTCGGCTGGCTCTGATTGTGCGTTTGTGTCTATATAGAGACGAAAAAATCGGCACGTCGCAGCCCGTCCGTCGGTAAGTGAAATTCGTTTGGCACGGCGTACGCTCCCTTCGCTGCATCGAACTCTTGCTCTTTTACTAGCTGTGCGGCTGTGCTTAGTTGGTGGCTTATCGACACTCTTGAGTTCGGGAGGCGTCGCTATTCCGCGATTCACGTACTTCCTTTGTTTGGCGTACTAGCGCTCTATGGGCCGTTTTGCTCTCTTCGTAACTCGTGATTGATGCCACAACGTGAAAGTGTGCGCTAACCCCGATGATGACAGCGGAGTTTTGGGCCCGGAATGTCTCTTTAACGAAGAATAGCGACTGACACAGTTCACATGAAGTGTTTCATGTCGGGTGAGGAGCATATTACGCAGCCAACTGTTCCCCTGTACTGTTCATTGTGTTGTTACTCTACCGCGTGTGAGTTGGTACGATTGCCGTTTCGTCGCTGCAGGCCGATTCGTTTTCCCCGTGAGTCACGTTCGAATTAAACAGAAACAAAAATTGGAGCAGAAGCGCGCGACTGTTCTTTCGGGATTGGCAGCTAAAGTTGTGCGTCGGCAAAACGCACCTCTAATCGTTTTTGTTTTGTGTTTTTGCTTTTACAGCCGTCAACATGTTTTGGAAGTTCAACCTGATCACCACCTCCCACTTGGAGACGCTCCTTGGGAAGGAGGTGGGCTTTTTTACTCGACACAAGCCTTGGCAAAAAAACGACCTTCTCTTGGCTTTCGCACATTTAGACAATGTCTACCGAATTACAAGTTGTTTGCTATGTTGTGCCACTTAAGAGGGCATGTTCCAGCATCAGGTGGCCTTTTTTGTAGTCTACTAAACCATTAGTTGCCTCACAGGTATGGCATGAGCACACCAGTACACCATTCAGAAAATTTTCAGCATGAGCACCAATTTACAAAGGTGTCTTAGCACCTTCAATGCACGTTTGCAAGTACGATCTCAGGTCGCCGCCATCTTCTTGCTTGCTTGGGGTGTGCTTAGGAGAGTCATAATCCAATTATGACGCCTTAGCAAGAGGTCGTAATCTGATTATGACGCGAGCAATGTGGCGGTGCCCTGAGGCTCTACTTTCAAACGTGGTAGGCAGCGAGCGTGTTCTGGAGGCCAAATGTCCACTGTGTCTGCATTCTTAGCCTGTCGCCGATCATAGTACATTGGCTGTCCCTTTAATTATTAGCATCTGCAAGTTTGCGTCATATTGGATGTAACGTGTCCTCAGTCCCCAAAACTCCAGCCACGTTAGGGAAAATAGCCGGCTAATGAGGCTGAAGGACAGCAAGCTATCCAAAGCCATTCTTGTGCTTTACGCCATAACTGGGAAGAAGTTTTTGGGCCCACCTGGTGGGAATCGCCTTTCTGTGGATGTCGTAACATTCGAGCCAGACTTTGGAACAACAGCGCATTGCACAAACAAGAAGGGGGCCTCTAAAGCCCCGCAACCAACCAGGAGCATTGATTCGCTCTGTGCTTTTGTCTAGAATGTCACGCTGAAGGAGTTGATGGATGAAGAGGACATTCTTCAGGAGTGCAAGGCTCAGACCAAGCTGCTTATTGAGTTGTAAGTTATGACACCTTCTGCCGCCTGCAGCCTCTCTCTTTCTCTCGTAGCAATGGCCCAAAAAAGGTGTCGCTTGGTCGCGGGAAGACCTCTGTGCAGCTCTGGACTGTGGCGACAAACAAGAATGCTGCAACTCACGCACTCGTGACCTTGTATTGTCTGTTCTAGGTCAATGATTGTTCTTACTAATATCCCGACTGCAAAATTGCTACATTTCTCTGGTGGACTTGTAGAAGCAAAAAAAAAATGATGGCTTCATTTTGTGCGAGCATTGATTTGAATAACATGACATGCTCATTTCAATATAGTTCTCTTGGAAAATATCAGAATTTTCTATAAAATTTGGCTAAATAGGGGCTGAGATGAGCAAGGTGTTAATTCGGTAACATCGGTTTGGAAAGAATAACTATGCACAGGATGGACTCTCACTTGTTAATGGAGCGCAGTGGTTTGCTCTTTGTTTCGGGAGTTTTTCTCGTTTTGAAACATAGTCGCTTGTCGGACTATCAGTTTCATGTTTAAAGACACCCCCAGCCAGCTGGCTTAGGCTGTTTTTATAACCCGATTACTAGAAAATATGTATAGGGTGAAAGCACCGCTGAATTTCACTTTAATCAAAGCAAAATAAAAGAAAGTGAAAAAAAAAAAAAACAATGCAAAAAGCTTTGCTTTTTTGTTTTAGAAATTGCTTATTGCCTGAGAAAGCAAGTTGTAGAAAGTGAAATATTGGTATTTTTTAAAGTAAATTATGTAAAATGGTACAGAGTGAAGAGCGACCTGCGTCAATCTGTTTGAGGTTTCGAGATTTTTCTGAAGACTGCAAACGTAGGCAATCTCTCACTTTTTTTTTTTTTTCCCTGCTTTTTTTTTTAATATAAAGTTTGATTCGGCCCGACGTCATGGACGAGCTTGTGAGCCTGATCATCCAAGAACCAGCAGAAGACATCGATGAGAAGCTGCGCTACAAGTGAGGGCTGCTGCCATTTCCTGCAGCATATTTTTTTTTCTGGTTGTTCAGAAATCACATAGTGGAAGCGACACAGCTTCTTTCTCTTTTGCCATCTGCGATCAAGTTGGGAGTTCCGTACGCTTATTGTCCGAGGTGGCCGAGGGAGAATCGTTGTTGCTCAACTGCTACTCTCGGTGCGATGTATAGCAGCCCCACGGCCATTGTGCAATGTTATACTTCTCTTTAGGAGTGTATTTAATATGCTTATCATGTTGAGCGGTGACGTCGAGTCTAACCCTGGACCCGACATGGCTCAGCTTATGGAATAGCTGCAGGTAATCTCCAAAGACGTGAAAGATATAAAAGAAGGGAAGGCTGTGACGGACTCACTAATGGCAGAAACAAACGGGAGACTGACCACAATCGAACAAAGAGTGGACAACCTGACCCAGCTGACAGCAACTTTGGTGGCCTTCCAGGATAAGATCTTGGCTCTTGAAAGAAAATGTCGACTTTCTAATGGCTAAAATTGACGACTTAGGAAACCGGAGCAGACGGAATAATTTTATTGTATACGCAATTCACAAAACAGTGGATGAGGATAGCACCTTTCTTTAAAACCTTGTGAAGAAAGATGTGTTTGAAAGTATCCTAAAAGTTCAAACTGGCTGGAATAGAAAGAATACATCGACTGGGCAGGAAAAGCGCTAACAAAAACAGGCCAATCATTCTTAAGCTACTCGATGGTAGAGACAAAACTAAAATTTTAAGCAGTTGCCGGCTATTGAAGGGTTCGGCTTGTAGCATTTCGCAAGATTTTTCCCCACGAGTGCCACCAATTCGAAAAAAAGCTATGGGAAAGTTCCAAAGACCTACGAAAAAATGGCGATAAAGTTATCTTTCAACAAAATAAAAATAAATGGCAAGGCTTTTTGATGGGATGACACTGCGAACAAAAGAGTGCCACTAAATTATACCAGACAAGAAGATACTAATTGACTGCGGGCCAGTACCTGCGGACAGCTGCTGCTCTTTGATTATACCAGACAAGAGGATACTTATTGACTACGGGACAGACGGGGCAGAGCGCGGCAAATCGCAAATGCCAACGTCAGGTCCTGAGCGGAGGAACAAGGAAGAGAGTGACAGGAAGGCAGAGAAAGAAAGCGGACAAAAAGATATGCGCATTCGCTTTGTTACGACGAGTTGAATTGGATTGAGTATGTGCCAACTATATTTCTTTTCCTGCAGTGCATAGCACCAATGTTTTCTCGGAAAATTAAGTTAGAAAAGACCAGGGTGTCGAACCTGAACCGAACCGAAAACCGGAACTGAACCCGAACCTGAACCGTTATATTGTTATCGCGATGAACCCGAACCGGAACTGAACCGGAAAAATAATAACGGTTACCGGCTCATGTCAAAACGGTTCGGCCACGCGCTGTTGACAGTGAATGTGCTATCAATGCCATTTGTTTTTTAAGTGCCGTCAACTGACACACACCTCGCTTACATATTTTTCTTCACTCAGTCTTAGGAATATAAACGCTGCATCCATGAATCTTGACATAGGAACCAGTATTGCACTGGTCGCGGCTTGCACGGAAGAAAGAGAATTGGAAGGCTGTGCAAAAAAAAAAAAAAAAAAAAATCGCGTCACGGGATTTCATTTTTCTACAATCTCGTAAATCCTAAATGCTGCTGTGTGCTCATTTCATAACACGTTTCTAGAACGCACGAGTTCTTGAAGCTTGCTTCCATCGGAATGAGGGAAGAAAAGGCTGTGGAGTTTGATAATAATGCATCCGGTTTCGTGTAGGCACTTAGAGGCTAACATATTTGTGAGACAGCGAACTCTTCTATTTTAATATTTATCCTATTGCGTCCTTCTGGCGTTGCGTTCGGTGAAGTGTTTTTCATATTCTGTATCTTGTTTAATGAAAACTTCTTTAACGGTCTAATTTGAGTTACCGGAGGCTAGTTCAAATAAAGAAAGCTGTATTTTCCCCCCACTGTTCCTTCAATTGCTTACACGCCGAGGTGGCGGAATAGTTAGCGAGTTCTACTTGTAAGTGGGTTTGTAAGGAGGTCGCGGATTTTACAGCTACTGCGTCGGACCCAATTAGATGAAGTCCGAATGCGTAAACATCGGTGAGGTAACCTTTGAGTGCACATAAAGAAACCGTTCCTGGTAGAAATCCCTGAGCCTTACACTATGATGTAGCCCGTTTCGTATGTGCTGATTTCAGATGTTTTATTTGTAATTTATTTTGATGTTGCGATTTGTCATTTATAATTTCCGAACCGGTTCGCGAACCGGTTCGCGGATCGAATTAATCGAACCGGAACTGAACCGGAACAAAATAAATTTACCTGAACCTGAACCGTAACCGAACCCGTATTTTTTTCGGTTCGACACACTGGAAAAGACTATAGGTATCAACCTTGTAAGAGATATTCATGAGCCTCTTTGTGTACATTATTTTTTTATTTTATTTATTGGTACTGTCGCCCTTTGCTCGAAGGCAATTACGGGGGTGGTCAAAGAAATACATTCCGAGAGAGTTGGACGAAAGCGATAGTTTGTAACAAACAAAATATACTTGGACAATTACACTGAAGTAACAAATGCATGAGTTCAACGAAAGAAATCTTTATAACAAAAATTGCGGCTCTTTTTTAGACAAATAAGCTAATATTTAAATTTTTTTTTTACATTAGTACCAGCTTTTTGGTAGTACACCCCACCAGTTTTGTAGTACAGCGATGTCTTGTTAATATGGACACCTCCGTTCTCCTAGAATATTGTCCATAATGTGAGTTGTCTATAATAACTGAACATGACTGTACACCCCAACTTCCTTGACATGCATTTTTTTTTTTTCATATGTTTTTTATGATTTATTGTTATTATAACTTATTAAAGTGTCGCCAGCAGTCTGGTCTCACGGGGATCATAGATATCTGCATCTATACGCGGCTGTTTCACACACCATTCAGAGCCGCGTTCCAGGTGTCAAATTCCGAGGCAGTTGAAATGCACAAGAAAATGGCAGACATTTTTTTCTAGATTTGTTACGTGAACTCTGCGCTTTCTGCGTTCTCCTCCCGTGCAACCAAGGTACCCGAACATAGCGTGCGAGATCCTCACGTCGGACGTGCCTCAGATCAACGAGGCGCTGGTACGGAGCGAGACGCTGATGGCCAAGTTGCTGGGCTACCTGGAGGCCGAGCCGCCGCTGAACCCGCTCCTCGCCAGCTTCTTCAGCAAGACCGCCGGCATACTGGTCTCCCGCAGGGCAGACACGGTCAGTCTGGAAGATGCATGGCTTTCTTCGTTAGCGATTGACAGGAGAAACTAAAGTTCCCGGTGCGAAAGGGATTTGACTGGCAACTAGCTGTTTCGTTAATGCACTTGAGTGCTTCCAGCTCATGACCTTGCAATTAGGGTTTCTTCTGGTGTTGGGCCTTAGCCAAGGACAGCATGCATAAGTGCGCTGGAGATAATAGTTTGCTCGATGGCGAGACTTTGAATTTGTTTTTCCGTCAAGATCGTAGCTTGCACTGATGAAAACTGGTAAGATCCTGCATTGCGGTTATCTACTAGTCAGTTGTGGGCAACAAACTTGGCGACGCCCTTGGTCATGCATCTTGGCCGTCTTGTGCTAGGACCTAACTTTCTGCGGAGATTGTTTGCTGTGCACTTATTGAGGCCTGTGTGCTGTTTCTCCGCAGATGTTTTATGCGTGCATGCAGAAGGAGAACTTCGTGAATCTGCTCCTGAAGCACATTGACACTTCCGCTATCATGGACCTTCTGCTCAAGTTTGTGGCCTGTGCGGACAGCGAAATCCTAAGGACGTCCATTACCCAGGTAATCTTGCCGCTTGGCACCCCTTCCCTAGGAGTTTACTGGCACTCTTTCCTAAGATTATAGTTGCAGTCTTTCTCTAGGGGAATATTGGCAATCTTTACCTAAGGTTTTACTGGCAGTTTTTCTAGTGGTTTACGGACACCAGAGTGTCGAACCGGAACCAAACCGAAAACCGGAACTGAACCGTTATTTTTAGCTGAACCGGAACTGAACTGAACCGAAATCGAGGCTGCCATTTTGGAACTGAACCGGAACTGGACCGTAAGAAAATACCGGTAACCGGTTCAAAACGGCTCACGGTATTTTTTATTTTTTTTTACAAAATACATGCTTGAGAAATAAAAATTGGCAGCTTTATTTCTATGTAGTGATCAAATTGTTGTATACCGAATTGCAATGTTTGAAAAATTGTGGTTTTTCGCTGTACTTTTGTATTGGCACTATGATCAATCATGTGTCACGTGGTCACGCGACATCATGGTGCTCAAGACTTGCTATCAAGTAATGTCACGTCACGTGGCCTCGCGGCATAGTCACGTGACTCTCTGAGTCAAGTCGACTTAAATAAACCGATCTCATTAGCCAGTTTGGCTACCCCACCACAATGCATCGAGGGAACTTCAGTCTTTCTACACGAGCGACAACTTCGCAGGAGCTCTGCGCGTGCAGAAGACGAGGTCTCACGAGCTCTCTCGGGCGTTGCCGCGTTCATCCTCTGAACTAAAGTTATGGCGGCTTCACGGATGTGCCGAACGCTTGTTGAAATCGGTACATTGAGAACGTCACAAGATTTATTAGCATTGTTGACACTGCGACGTCACATTACATCACGACTTCCCATTGCGAGTCACGTGACACAGTGACATACTCGATTGTCATGAACACAAGCCGAGTACTCAGGCTTATGATAATCAGCATCGCCAAAAATTGGGGTAATGGTTGGTGTTCAATCAAAGATAAGAATAGCCGAACCCTAACAATGTCTAAAGCTAAACCCATGCTTTATTTTTTGCCATCCGCATTGCATGACTGATAAACAATGACGGTATATAATTAGCGTCAGATCACGTGGCCACTTGCCCTCGTTAGTTGATGAGAGGAATGCTGTTTCTTTCCTCTATTTTTTCTGTGTCTGCCATTGAGCGGAGAGGAAGACTAATGGATGCTTTTTAAAAGCTATCAATGTCGGGGATTGGCTCTTAGTGCTACATACTGAAAGTTCAAAAATTGTTGCACTACTCATTTTACATGTGCACATACATCATTGAGACACCCAAACACGTTTTTGTTGTTGCTGAACTGTCTCGGAAGGTTGCCCCCGAGAATATGAGCACTGAAAAAACTAAACGTGACTTATTAATCTGACGATAAATAGAACTACAAAAGTACGAAAGAAATGCCTGAAAAGAATTATCCTAGTGGCCTCAGAGGGACTGCCGATTGTCGAGAGCCGCTTTAATTCTCCCAGGAGTGTCGTTAAAAAGTTATTCCTCAAGATTTGACCACCCCCGTATTTTGTTCTAACCTAACAGTTTTTGGGTGAAAAATAAAAGAGATGCAGTATTACTGTTCACAATTTACACAAATATAATTGTCGAATTAACACCCACAAAGGAGGAGGGAGTTTCTCAGGAACGAAGGTATTCTCTAAGAGAGCATTGAAACAAGAAAAAAAAAGGGGGGGAGGGGGTTTGGGGGGGTATATTTTTAAGACATACTGTGTTCTAAAGATCCTTCTGCTCCATGTCTTCGGCAGAGATCAGAAAGCGTGGTCCCGGAAACTACTTGGTTTGCAAACACACTTTTGCCAAAAAGCGCATTATCGTTGTGCCAGACGCTCGCGCCGTTCCTCACCACTCTGCACAAACCAAGAATAATTTGTGTCTCTCGAATACATGGCTTGCACTGAGCACGAACCTTCTGCAGTGTGTATATTTTGCACCACTGGATTTGATTTTCTCAGCAAAAACAAATTGCAATGACCACTAGCATATAGTGCAATGACGTCACGTGCGAACCATGTTAAACAGTTCAAGTTTTTTGGTGAAATGCGATGTTCTCAACACTGGCAAAAAGTGTATGCGAAATTTGTAAATTTGTGCAGTATATACAACAGTCTCGCTGTGGTCTGCGGCAGCCTAATGAGGTGTTGGAGCGCGCATGACTGACGAAGAAGAGTTGTAAAGGAAGGGCCCCAAACAAGTGCACGTAAAGCCGAATATAACATCAGCAGTGATGTGATTGCTGCGCCAATTGCGCCAAACTGTGCCAAGGGGCTAACCCTGCTATATCCTGCTACATTTCGCCAAAATATGGGTAATCTGTGCCAAGCCTGCGCCAAAGTACCGATGTCGGTCACCTTTCGAAACCGGAACAAAACTGACGACCTAATTGAGCATGCGTAAGTTAGGTGGCGCAAGCGACAGCACGACACTGCCTGACACAAAGTAGCCTGCATCAATCGTCGATCCGGTCTTGCATGGTTTTTCCAGCCGTTTCGCGCTGTCGTCTAAATGTCTCGTCCCGCGTCTTTTTTAAATATTTTCAACGATGGACGCGAACGTGTGCGGACGCTCCGACGCTAGTTTGCCGGATGCCAACCATGCCGTCATGCTGTTAAACAAATCCACGTTTTTGCATGGCGAGAGTTACTTTGTGAGCTGAAGCACTCGCGCGACCACAATCACCGTGATCACGCGACGTCAGTTGTTGCCGTCCCCACACCGCTGCAGATATCGGGCTTTCTAAACTGAAACGTAACTACTGCCGCTTGCTGATCAACATTTCTGTTCTTGTTTAAGTCATACACGACTACAAAAATCCCTCTTTAAGTCAGACTGCTTGTCGAAAGATTGATTACCTGGGTTACTCTTGCTGGGCTTTTTTTCGAGAGGGACCCGGGTATATGTGAAAAATTTGCCGTGAAAGAAAGTTGTTGAAGAGAAGTGAGCTAAAGCAAAGAAGGCAATGTCTGCACGCTGAGCCCGCACAGCACACTTGTTTGCCTCGAGTTCAGTCGCTGGACAAAGCGCTCGAAGTACCTTTTGACACTGGCTCGAGATATGAAGCATCGATGCGCTCAGGTTTTTTTTTCTTTGTGTTTAGCTTGTACCATGCCTGCCAGCTTGGCAATTACGCGCTGCTGGACAGTTACATCTTGCATACAATTTTGGGAACCACTTTGCGACGGAGCGGAGTGGCATGGTTTCGGTTTCGATTGAACAGCCGTTGTCTCCGCTCGTGCGACAAAACACTTGCAACTGCAAGCCTGCCGAAGTTGCCCTCACGTGCATGCGAACATGAATGCACGACAGAGGTTCCAATTGGGACGATTTCAATCCATTGTTTTACATTTGCTTACTTTTGACAAAAGTCGGAGCCAGTCAAACGGTGGCAAGCGGGTTTTCGGAATTCCTCGGCAAAGCCTAAGCACTCTACACTTGTGGATGTCTCAGCAGTAAATACACAAGCAGTGCGCTCCTCCACAACACGCACATCACAACACAGCACAAAGTTCCCTTCATTTGTCTACAGCAATTAAAACAATTTTTTTTTTTTTTTCTAAGAATATCCGCACCAAAAGCCAGCTTTGCTGCTCCGAAACACTGTTTAAGATGCTCGCAAAGCCCCTTCTGCTGCTCCAAAACACTCTTCTGGCTGCTCCAAAGAACACTCCTGCTGCTCCAAAACACTGTTTTGACTGCTCCAAAAGGTGCTCCAAAATGGCTTTGGCCAATCACATCACTGCATTAGCCTCCTGAGACAGTCTTTTGTGAAGGTCCAAGCTCGTACAAGCTAATGTTCAAATGTGATTTATATTATAAATATATTGTTTGTCCTTTGCACTATTTATGTTTAAATAGGAATATCATTGCATGCATCATATCTATGTATGTCTTTTTGCAGTAAGGCGTTGTGTATGGAATTACTTAGAAGAATACCATTTACCGTAAAATACCAAGCAAGCGCCCACTCAAAATTTTGAGATAATCATGGAAAAATGGGGGATGGGCGCTTGTCCGGTCATCAATTCTACATATAAATGTACTGTGCATATTTTCTTATATCTTACAAATTTGGGTGTGGGCGCCTAATGTGGTATGGGCGGATGCACGGTATTCTACGGTATTATTTCTTTGCACATTTCATACATTCACCTTCAGATGTAGTATGTGAGCATACAGCCCTTTTGGGAATACCACGCGACCCGGTGTTTTACACTGCCAAACAATGTTCTCCCTTGTCGGTGTCAAGCGGTTATGTAAACTTCCTACATTCAACTTTATTGATGTCAATGAAATATATTTAATTACTGACTGAATATTTGACAACATAAAGACCCAATCACCTTAAAGATGTACGTTATAAATAAATACACCTCAAATTATCTAATATATGCTCTAGAAATATTTCCCGGCATTTTTATCCTCGATAGCCACGTGTAAAGTGATTTAAATAGCTACGTGTTCCTGGACACTTACTTAACTTCCCAAACATATAGAAGTCTCTTATTGCATCTTTTATCTGATGAACAACAATTTTTTGTATTTGTGGACTGGACAAAAACAAAGTACAAAGGGGCACGTGGCAGAACTATAATGATTGCACACGCAGACCCTCAGATTAAGTAGCTCCGATGTCAAATAGGGTATGAAATACTACTGTATTTGGTTTAACAAAAACTCACCAATTAGCAAATGTGATACTTATTTGCAAATTTAATTTACCGGCATCTTGTCAAGTACATCAACAGCCAAGCTAGGCCGAAGACGTTCACTTGAGTATGCGCTATATTAGGCCAGATTCGACCTGAATACGAAGCTAGGTATAAATGGGAATGATGAATTTGGACAATTCTTCTGCATGATTATTCGCCTACATCTCCGTGCTGAATTTAAAGAATCCTGGTCATGAAAACAAGTGTTGTGATTGCCGATCAGTGTTTCTGTAAACAGTAGACTGCAAGGGCTTGTCCTAAAACTTTCGTGACATTTTGAAAATATGATTTCTTTTAGTTCAGTTGTCGTCATATGTATTGTAAAACGTATTTCATAAATTAGATTTCACGATATATATGGCAAGGTGGGGTCCATTCCAGGATTTTTTGTACTGTAATTAATTTTAAGTTCAACATCACAATTAGGATTCAACTTTTAATACTGCCACGCAAAGTTGTACCAATCACGGGTATTTTAGGCGATCTACCAGACTTTGTAATAAGCTATTGATTCAGATAAAATATATGCGACTGAGGTAAACGGCTAGATCTTGAGTGTATAAGCATGATCTGTTGTATGTTAATCTAGCTTTTCTTTTACTGTTTCGCCAAAAATAAATGGATAAATTTTTTTTTCTTTGTGAAATAAAAGTGGATTGTACGAATGATAAAAAACAGTATAATTATTTGTTCCACGGTGGAAAATGTGCTTATTGCCAAAACGATGCGGAAAATGTATTCTCAATTTAGCGGTTCGAACCGTTACTTTTTGCTCCCCGGAACTGAACCGAAAGCCGTGAACCCGAACCGAACCGATAAAGATTTCGGTTCGACACTCTGGCTGACACCCCTTCCTCAAAGGATTACCTGCACTATTTCTCTAGTGGATTACTAATGCTCTTTCCCTGGGGGTTTAGTAGCACTCTTTTTTTGGGGGTTTGGTGGCACTTTTTTTTTTAAGGGGGGGGCTTTACTGGTACTCGTTTTTTGGGGGGAGTTTTGACACCTTTCTTAGGGGTTTATCGGTACTGTGTTCCTAGGGGTTTACTGACACTCTTTTCCTAGAGGTTCACAGACAGTCTTTTCCTAGGAGTTTACAGGCACTCGTTTCCTGGGGGTTCATTGGCACCTTTTTGCTACATTTTTTTTTTTTTTTTTTTTGTTTCCTTTTTTTAGAGGTTTACCAGCACTCTTTCCTTAGGTGTTTACAGGTTCTTTGTTGCTTGGATTGTTCTGCTCTTTCTCTGCTCGGTTCAAATAGACCCCTTTCACAAGTGTGCCCCACCCCACGGTGGGCTTTTCGTCAGTTTCGATTTGTACAGCATTATGGGATAGCAAATTGCCATGTTTCAATTGGCTTTCTCCACGATGAGGTGTAGCCCTATCATGCTGTTGCATCGGAATGTTGTGTCATCATTTCATGATATTTCGCCACATGCAGTTCTCTGTCTTGTCATGAGCGCTGCCACCTAGTTCTCTGCCTTCCTTCGCCACTTGTGTTCCGGGCAGAGAACCAGGTATGGCAGACTATGCGTTCGCCACACATAGTTCTCTGCCTAGTCATGAACGACGCCACCATCAGTTTCTGCAGTGCTCACCTTGCTGTGTTGTAGGCGGCAGGCGTTACCTCCTAGTAAGCGGGGAATGTTCTGTCATCATGTTTTATGTCATCACTCTAATGTACGTAAGCATTGCAGTTCCTTGTTTCGTTCGAGTTCAGCTAGAACTGACCTGCTTCCTTATGCCCCAATTCTGTATGTGCAATTTCTGGTCTCGCGCACCTAGCTCATTCTGGTAATAAGGCGTGACCAGCCGACACTATGCATCGGCGAGAGTGGAATGCTGGGCAGCAACAGCTTTATGGCATGTGTCATCTGTTATAGCGACCTAAACATGGCGGCCTGCCCTAGTTCCTTTGCGTGGCACTAGGGGCACCCTTTTACGCATGGGGGCTATTAGTGATCTTTGCTACACATTTGGGGATCTCCGTATAAAAGATTTAAAGATTGGCAGCTTTAGCAGTCAATGCCGAAGCTGACAAGAATACTGCTGGAGCTAAGCATCCTTCAGCATCTACGGCTGAAGCTTAACTTTTCCGCATTTAGTGCTCAAGCTGAACACTCTTTAGCTTTTATCACCGAGACTGAAGGCTGTTCAGCATTTATTGCTCAAGCTTGATGCCCTTCAGCATTCACCACCGAAGCTGAATTATCTTCAGTGGTGAGCGTTCGAAAGATACTCAGCTGGTTCCTACCTGCTTGTCCCAGTGGCTGGACAGCGCCCGGGTGGTTCAGCAACTTGTGGCGCTGATCGACCCGTCGTGCAGCGAGGACCATCACAGCAACGCGGCCGAGGCCCTGTGCGAGATGATCAAGCTGAGCCGCGAACAGATGTCCCTGCTGCAGGAGAAGGCACCCGCCGACCCACTCCTCGAAAGCCTCGAGTCGTGAGTGTGACACACTCATGCCTGTCCCCACGTCTATATCTGGGACTAAACCCCCCCCCCCCCCCCCCCACCTCTATATTTGCACCAGGGATGCATAGACAACCTAAAAAGGCGTCATAAAGTGTAGGACAAGTAAGTGGATGATACAGGATGTACTCGCAACTGTAATTCCTTGAAAAACCAATCGCTTATGTAGCCGTAGCAAGGTGCTCGGTCACAACCATTGCCGGTTAAGCCCCTCCTCCAAGAATCCATGTTCCTTTGTTGATGAAGAATATGCATTTTGGAATATGAATTTTGGAGTGGGGGCTACACTGGCAATAGTCGTGACTGAGCACTTTGCCACTGTTATATAAGCGATTGATTTTTCAATAAATGTAAGTTGTGCTTATATGTCCTGTATAGTCCAGATTCTTGTCCTTGTGTATTTTTTGGTGCATCTTTAGGTATGATAAACCAACTGGCCCAAACTGCCATTTTAATGACTGAATAGGCCTTTTGTTTAAGTACTGGAGCACCAAGGAGTATGCTGCGAGGGTAGTCCCAAGTGCCGCACATGCTGACGTCGGCAGAAGTGACTGTTCTAGAGCAGAAACATTAACTTGAAACCTTAAACAATGCCATATTTTGGTTATTAGAATCTCTCATGCAGATGAAGCGAGTGCATGTAGCTATGTTCCCAACACATGCCTCGCACCGCTGTGTGGGGCAACGACAGTGAAAGACTTTGTACCCGCATGTATTTCACTGCTGTGTTGGGCGATGGCAGCAAAAGGCATTGCTCCCACATGCCTTTCACCACTGTGTTGGGCGACAGCGGCAAAATGCATTGCACGTGCATGCCTTTCCCCGCTTTGTTGGGCGGTGGGAAAAAAGGCATTGTACCTGCATGTCTTTCACCGCCGTGTCGGGCGATAACAACACAAGGCATGCGGGGGCAATGGCTTTCATCACTGTCTTGGATGACAGCAGCAAAGGGCATTGCATCCGCATGCCTTTCACTGCTTTGTGTGGCTACGGCAACAAAGGCACTGTACCTGCATGTCTCACCGCTGTGTCGGGCGATAACGAAACGCATGTGGGACAATGCCTTTCACCACTATATTGAGTGACAGCAGCAAAGGGCATTACGCCCGTAGGCCTTTCACCGCTCTGTCGGTCGATAACAACACAAGTCATGCAGGGGCAACGTTTTTCACCACTCTGTTGAGTGACAGCAAAAAAGTGCATTGCACCCGCATGCCTTTCACCACTGTGTTGGGTGACAGCAGCTAAAGGCATTGCACCCGCATGCCTTTCAGCACTGCCGTCACTGTTGAGGTACTGCTACGACGATTTGTTTACCCCTAGGACCGAGACAGTTGCCGAGCTGCTCAACCACATGTTCTCGTCGGACAAGACCAACGAGTCTGTGTTTGTCAACGGAATCTCCGTGCTCCTGTCTCTACTAGAGTTCCGCAAGCAGGGGTGAGGAGCCGCCCTTTGGTGTTTTACTTATTTATTGATTTAGATATACTACTACAGTATAACCTCTTAAGTGATTTGTGAAGTTGAGTTGGTCTTTCCAGTCTATGCCATTCAGCCATCTTTGTTATTACAGATTTTGTTATGACATTGCAAAAACTTCCCGATACATTAAACTCTCCAATAAACGATAATGGGGAGCTTGTAAGTAGTTCACAACTCTTTTATAGCGGACTCTTGTATAACAGTCATTACTTTTGACATTACAGTTAACCTCGATTTAACGAAGTCACCAAGACCCGCTAATTATTACATTAAATCGGGAATTTCGTAAAATCGAGGAAGGGAGGCCTCGCGCATAGGCTGAGCGTGGAATCCAAATTAGTTTGTTAAATTGGGAAATTCAAAAAATCGGGTTTCGTTAAATCGAGGTTCAACTGTACGCAGCTTTTGGTTCATTAGCTGTGGCATCCATTACGCGAATGGCCATCATCGCGCTCGGCGCATTGTGACCCTCGTACAACCCAAGGCATGCAGAGACGACAATCATTGGTACAGCCCAATAAAAAGATTGCCATCTTTTGAAGTTCGGAAGTTTCAATAAACCAGTTCTTTCCTAACACAGTGTAGACCGCATATAACGTATGTCACGGGAGTCGCGAAAATCTGCACTTTAAGCGGGTACCGCGCTATAACCAAAACATCAATTTTTGAGGCCAAAATGCATGCCATCAGACAACTTACCTTTGTAGAAGAATTTATTTTATGTTAGATGAAAAATAAAGCTTAGTTTGAGGAAAGTCTTTATTTCACCAGACTAGTACACGTCTCTCTCAAGCGTGTCACACATTTTGAAAGAAATGAGCGACTTTTGCCTGGCGCAGCCTTTTAGTGTCGTCGCGGGTTGCGGACGGACGTTGCGAGCGTTCAGGATTGCTAACCCTAATCACTTTTCTCCGGCGATGAAAACGCGTGAGAATTCGCATCCTTTATACAGTACGCGCCAGTAATACCTTCAACTTGAGCACGGACATGAAATGCTCCAAATAAGAAATCCGGGCGATGTTTGAAAACACAAATGCTTAGAAAGCACCACTGTAGTCGAAGTAAACAAACACGACGACACGGGCGTTTCTGCCGTCTTGAGAGTGTCGCCACAACATCGCCGCATGAGTAGGTGGATCTTCCCTTCTAGTACGTGCTGGGTTATCATAGCGACACACAACGAAAATTCACAGTCAAGGATAGCGCTTTTACGCGGAACGATGAGCTTCTACTACGCCGTCTACGTCGACGATCAAAACCGACGCCTTGTTTGCGGATAGAAGCAGCCGGCCGACCGGCCTGCGACCGGCATGCAATGTGCGCGAACACTTCTCCTCGACCTGCGATTGGTCTGTCGTTGCAGGTGTTTCCAACAAAGCGGAGGGACGTATGCACGTGAACGACACGCGCGTGCGTCCCTCCGTCGCTATGGCAACTGAAGCCTCTCTTTTCGCTTCTCCCCGCTTCTTCGAGCAACCTCCTTGCCCCGCGAGTGCCGCTTGCGGCTTGCGCCGTTATCTAGTGTCGCACAGGGAAGCATGCTCTCTGCGTCGGTCAGTCGGCGCGGTCGCCGGGCTGTTCCAAAAACCGCACTATAACCGGTATTTCCCTTCGCACGCCTGCATTTTAAGCGGTATGTATTTTGATGGAGTTCTATGGGAGGCGAACCGGTGGTTTAAAAAAATCGCGTTATACCCGGTCCTGCACTATAAGCGGTTACGTTGTAAGTGGTCTATACTGTATCCATTCACGTTGCATCAATCTCATTGGTTAGAACAGCCTCCCAGCATCACCCACTGCCGCCACTCCTTCAAACAAGGAGGGCAGAGCCACAGAGCTTTGCCGGCAGTGAGAATGGGGGGGTGGGTGCTTGGCCAAGGATAAACACAAAATAAACAGAAACGACGAATGCGCACCGCGCAGCAATTCTCTCCACAGGTAGTGAGTGGCAGGGAGCAGAAAGTGGAGAAGACTTTTCTTTCACTGCTCAATACTCGCTCGCGCTGTGGCTTGCTTTAGCTTTGCCTCTTTGCTCGCCTTTCTTTTCTTCTTCATTTTTTTAGGGGCGAAGCTCCTTAGGGTCTAGCCTTGTCCGTCTGGCGTCCGTGCTCACATCGATCTTGCTGGTGCTCGTGCTTGTGAGCTCACATGCTGACAAGCACGTGAGCATGTGCTCACGTGCTCGTTAAGGGAAAAAAAAATGATGAAAAAAAGAAAAAATGTTTGCGCAGTCGACAGGATTTGAAACTGTGCGGGGAGACCCCAATGAATTTCTAGTCCATCGCCTTAACCACTCGGCCACGACTGCAGGACGAGTAGGGGGCTCTAAGATGTGGTAGTAACTCAAGAGCTGGGGGTGTCATGGATGAAACGTTGTAGCCACTCAACGTCTGTACAGGAGAGGGTGCTGCAGTCAAATGTGTATATAATCGCGTTAAACTTTGCATTCATTGGTTCAATGTTTATAGATGAGAGGGCGCTGCGGTCAAATGCTCAAATGCGTATATAACCACGTTCCATACCACACATTTTCTTTCTGACATGGATGAAAACTAACGAAAGGCTCGGCATGCTGCGGCTCAGCGTCTACGCAGACGAGCACCACCAGAGCTTCGCCCCGATCAACAGTATTCACCACGTGGAGATGCGGTCAATTTTTTTCAAGGCAATTTGTTTTTTGTTTGATTACCACAACGTGGCGCCATTCACAGGGCCACAAAGCCAAAGAGCGTACGCAAAGTGCATTCTGTCAGCAAGCCAGATTGTGTCTCATTGCAAACTACCCCCCACCCTCACCTACCCTACACTGCCTCCCTTTGCCACTAACATGGTGGTTATGTCCACCCATATAAAAATCCTGGGGATAGTTCTGGCCTTCGGTCATAGTTCATGTCAAGGTTTCCAGTGAGAGTATCTGCATGCTCCTCTTACAACAGACCAAAATCTTTGTTGCCATCAATGTCTTTTAGAATAAGTTTATACTGTACCATAGTCACCAACTAGGTGAGAATGACAGGGATGAGGTTCAGTTGTTCTGCCTCCAGAGACGTGCCTTGTTCTCGTTTTGTTAGCATTTATAGTAGTAGTAGTTTCATTTCAAACTAGTAGGGCAATTACAGAGTTCTAAAACTCTTTGCTCTTTGGGTCCAATGCTTTGTCTTTGCGGGTTTCCTGCCCCCAGTGCCCGACCGATTCCCGGCTTTTTGCGGAGAGCTGAAAATTGACAGACAGATCGGTTAAGCACAGCGGTAGACAAGACACCTTTGGGTTTCCCGGTAACTATGCTTTGTCCGAAGCTTAGGAGTGGCGCTTTCGTACCACACGGATTAACTGCGCAAGAGTTGAGGCGAGGGCAAAGAAAGAGCTCCAGGCGTCTTCAGTCACATAACCTACAATCTTTCGTATTCGTCTGAATGCTTGCTCGTCGGTGCATACGGTAAATTTGGGATTTTCAGTAGAAGCGTTAATCGTGGGGTTTTCCGATTTACTCTTTTGCTACTTCTGAGGAAAATGGTCGAGGAGAAAAAACAAATTTTATCCTCGCCGGCGCACTTCGAAAGTCTAGCATGGCCATACAAAAGTTGGCACGTGTTTTGCATTGTACGCATGCAGCAAGCGCGTTCGGAGTGCCGTTCGAAGCAAATTCTTTCATAATTTCTTACTCTTTACTCGGGTAAGCTGATTGCTCGAAATTTTGATACAAAATACGAGCCATCTTTGGCCATCATTGCGCGAAATCTTGGCCCAACATGTTGAGAAGCCGATTTATGCGGTCGCTCGAAACAGCCAGCGATCCCTTTAAGGCATTGACGCCCACGGTGTTCGCAGTCGCCGTTTGGGGCTCATCGGTGACCGTGCGTGTCCTCTCCCTCGCTTTCCCAGGCTGGCGGGCCAGCAGCAGCAGTTGCAGAAGAACGGGGAAGGGGGGGGCCCCGAAGGAGGCCTCGGGGGCCTCGGGGGCGGCATGCTGCAGGGGGAGACGGCCTGCTTCGCCTCGCTCTTCTTCCGCTCGGAGAACACGGAGCAGATGACCGCCCTGGACGTGGAGCGCCTCCGTGCGGGCGTCGGGAAGGTGCTGGCCGCCGTCCTGCCCCGCCTCGGGGACTTTCTGGCGCTCCTCGCCGACCCCCCGCAGGTGAGGACGGACCTTCTCCTCGGCGGAAGCCGTAGGAATTGGTGCCGGGTGGTGGAGGAGCATTGCAGCTCTTGCGGAGTCTGTGCGCCGATGGCGAAAAACGCCGGAGCAGTTGCACTTTGCAAGAATGTTGAGGACGATCGTCTTTGGATAGATCGGTGCTCTTATACCCTAGTTGTAGCCTGGTCACATGGGCATACTTAACTGCAGTTACGCTTAATCACAGTTGCCTCACTATCTTTGGCTATGCAGTTGAAGCTATGGGCCCATATGGGCTTGCACATCTCGAGCGCCTATTAAAGCTGTACACGCGCACACTTAACTTCTTCTGAAATAGCTGTCCTAGATCATAGTGTGGTGACTGTGGTGAAGAAACTGCAGTTAAGGGCGACTTATTTGCGTTTAAGGGTGCCCATGTAACCGGGGTATTACACGGGCAATCACTCTTAACCGCTGTTAAGTTTGAAGGCTGTCCGACGGGCATTCTAAACAGCAGTTAGGCTTAAGTATAGCAGTTGTCACCAACTGTACCCTAGGTACACCCAGGTACCCTTAACCGCAGTTAAAGGGGCACTCAAGTGCATTCTGAGATGGTCGATTTATGGGGATAACGCAAGCTGTGGGCTCTAGGCATCTTATAAAAAAAAAATGAAATTACACTCATGGATGGCCGATTTCCCTATTTAACACCTAATCAAAGGTCGTGACACGTCCCTCTCTCTGCACCTTGGAGCAGTCACGAGAGGGCGCCGTCGGACAGCGTTTTCGAACAACAATTGCTGTATTAAGTCTCCTACACCCCAAAGATTTGGCGTTTTTGTCCAAATATAATGCGCAACGCGCTTACAAAGAACGAAGTTAGTGACATTTGGAATCTCCACGCAATTAACTGTTTTCATTGGTCATATGTTGTGGGGGTGGTGAGGACTCAACGTGCCCCCCCCCCCCCCCCAAGAGAACATAGTGGCCCTGTATTTCTATTGCTGCGAGTCTACTAGGACATCCTGCCATCTATAACTGGTCATTTTTATTGACTAAAGTCCAACATGCAATATGCCATCAAAAACAAGCCCTCTACAAAAAGCACTCTTGAGCCACACTTAACTATGGTTAAGGGTGACCTTGTAATTGGTGTATTATAGTCCCTGACAGTTTAGGGTATGTGGAGCACGGCTTAATGTGTTTACTCTTCGCGCTTCATGACCTGTTCCTCCATGTTCCAACCGAGTAATGCCATACCCTAATTTGCTGTTGTCATCGCCACGCTGGTTGTCACTCCAGCTTGTTCTTGCTGAGAGAAACAAGTTTGGCGGTGCAGAGCGTCTGCTGAAGAAGGTACGCGCTTGGCAGCAAGGGCACCCAGCCGGTGTGCCGTCGGTGCGAGCCACATATAGAAACGTGGTCTCGTGATCTAAACCTCTCGGAGGTCGCGAAAACAGCCAATTGCCTGGCTAGGTTGTGCAAGCCCGTTACAAAGGACATAGCCATTACCATCCATCCATCCAACTCGTAGAATTGTTTTGTTTGTTTCTGTTACGAAGGGTATAGCCATTACCATCCATCCATCCAACTCATAGAATGGTTTTGTTTGTTTCTTACTGTTCAAAGCGCGAGGACGAGAGAGAAAACGGTCAGTGTGGGCGGTGCCACCCGCCCCTTTCATTGATGACATAGCCAACTACTCCGTACTCGGCGGTGTCCAGTAGTTGACGAGCAGGAGCAATGTTGCCTGCCGCAGGCAAGGTTTTGGTTTCGCTTCGTGATTTTCGTTTAAACGAAGCTTGCGAGAAAACTATTTAACCTTTCAGAAAACGAATGACATAGAACCATTTATGAATAGTTTACCAATGGCACGTAATCCCAGAATTTTCGGAATTGACCGGAGTTGCACCTCACGAGGGTGGACTTCGTTTTGCCGAAACGCAGCGTCCCCGGCGTAGCTTTGCCACAGTCGCCCGACTCTCTCTTTGCAGAAGATATCTTGGACGACGACATTCGGCCTCCTGGACCCCCCGCTGGGGCAGACGCGGCTGGAGGTTTGCCACCTGGTGAATGCTCTCATCAACTCTAATGACGACGGCGTCAACCAGCGCCTGGCCGACCTGGGGGCACTGCCCACCATCCTGGTGAGGGGTTGGCCTTCGATATAAAAAAAGTTGGCCATTTTCTTACATCTGCAAGGGTGAGGGCAAGAGAGAGTGGGAGCGATAGCACGCCTTGCCATAGATGATGCAGTTGTGTGCACGGGGTGGCGGCCATGGGGAGACAGCAGTAGGACCTCGTCAAGTGTGCGCCATCCGGTGGCTGCTGCACCACATCCGAGTCCGCCACTTTGAGCAGGTGTGGAAACAAGAATAACACACTCCAAGGAGGTGTGGAAACGAAGGTTTGGTCAGCGTTGGGCTTAAATTCTGCTTGGCTCATAACGAAAACGAGTGCTGCATCAGCGTTCGGCGAGAGCTTGGGTCTAGTCCCGCGCCTCGTGCCGAAGAAATGACGACCGCCAATGTTGCTCGATGGAGTTTCAAAAAGTGTCTGCTGCACGGCATACCGACGCTGCCATATTTTGCCGGAAAGGGGCACTAACAGCTGCCGTCTCAAAACAGGCAATCGCCCTTTTGCACTAAGAGCGTCGAGCAATGTACTTGGAGACAGCCTTGCCTTCAGAATGGGATGGTCATCGAGCGGGCCTTGACGTTGTTGGGCCATGAGAGGAACAATGCTTAGTAAACTTGTGGGCACAAACGGAGATTGACACGAAGAAGGGGACACCAACAAACGTGAGTCTCTGCCCTTTTTTGGTGTCCATTCCTGTTTGTGCCAACTAGTGAGCATGAAGGCCTGTCCACGCAGTTGCGTTTGCTTACAACCGAGCTCTTGCGAGCTCTCGCAACGAGGGACCACACTGGCTCACTGTCGCCAACTTTGAGAGGGCCCTGGAACTGCATTTTACTATAGCGGAGGTTTTGCAATATTTGCGAGAACATATGAGAAATGGTTGTTGACTGCAGTTTTTCGAGACAAGAAAGAACGATAGGCTAAAGAAAGAAAATATACAAAAATGGAGTGTTTCACGGTTACCCAATAGGTGGCGCCAGTGTACCTTTCGTCGTAAGTGATTTCAAGAGGTTTTGAGGCACACGGTCGTTAGCAGTCACAGGTGGGCGAACCAGCCTCGACTTTCGACTTTTGGAAGTGCGAGGCCAGTCCGGGGCGTGGTCCCGGTACGGGCGTTGCATCTTCGTCCTCCCTCGCAGGAGCTGTTCTTTGCGTACTCGTGGAACAACTTTCTGCACACACAAGTGGTGCACATGGTGAGTGCGGTGATGAGCTCGGCGCACGGCCTGGACCAGGAGGGCAACAAGGTGCATCCACTGCTGGACCAGCTGCTGGGCAGCTGCACCCTGGTGCAGAGGTGCCTCGACGCCTGGGAGGCCAACACCCTAGAGCAGTGAGTCCCTCTCTTACGCACGTTCGGTCTTGGCGGGGCCTCGCTTCTTCCGCGGCATTGCCACAAGTCCCAAAGCCTCGTCCCACTAGAGCAACGAGTGTTGCTCTCAAACACGTTGGATACAACCATAGCCTCCTGTATTCGCTAGTATTTGTTTTCCAACAAGCTCACGGTCGCTCGCTATTGGCTGACCCTTGCGCACTTCCGGTTGCCTTCTTTTTTATTAGTGCCTTAGCGTTAGTGCCCTGGTGCATGCGCTGACCTTGAACTGATATGGAGCACATACATAAAGTTTGTAACGTCGCCACGGGATGGCGCCACAGCCCCACTGGCTGTGGAAACTACCTAGGAAACACCTTCTGCGAGTGCTTACATATGGCGACAGGATGCTTTTTTTTTTTTTTCATCCTTCGGTATTTTGCTTTTATGAATGTATTACAATTACTGGTTTCCCAAAGAAAAATAACCTGGCCCGATTGTTGTGTTCTGCGGAAGAAAGAGATGCACTACCCAATGTGCATTCTAAATGGGCTCAAAATACTGTGGCACCATCGTGCTACCGACTTCCTTTGAATGCGGTGAATAAGGGGGAAAACTTGCGCTTTTGGTGCCAGAGCAATAGACAGCAGGGTTGCAGTAAAAGGGGAAAAAGGAGCAGCAGACGAGAGAGGAAGCATCTTGAAGGCAGCACCACACAAGTGTCATAAGACAAACCACTCCTTTTTTTCTTTTTTTCATTGTGATTGTTTGGGAAACGAAAACATAGTGACCAGTTGCCCAACCTCCTCTCCTCGTGGGGCTACGAGGATGTGCCAAGGGGCTGGGAAAGGAGGGTATGTCCTTAAGTGAGGGGGTTAAAAAAATAATATTTCTTTTGCAAAAAAAAAAAAGAAATAGAAGAGAGTTTTCGAAAGTGCCTGGCGGATCTTTTGAAGGGCACCGCCATCCTTGCATCTTCTTTTTGTTTTCCTTCATCGTTTTTTCTTCCAGTTTTGGCGGTCCATTCCAACATCAAAGGCGTACGCTTTCCCCTCCATCAATATGGGAGGTTATCATACAGCTTGTTGGGAATCCTTTTGTCTGCTCGAGTGGCTTCAAATGGGTGCAAGCGAACATTGTATGTGAACAGGGACCACATGGGCGTTTGCTTAGGCCGCCAGAAAGCCCATATTGTTTTGTTGGCTGCAAAAAATTTGTATTCGTTGTGCTAGTGAGACACGGCCATGGCGGTTTGCACTCTTTACCCCTTGTTCCTGGATTGTCTCAAGTACTTATGCTGTCAATAACCTCCTGTTGATGGTTCCTTCTTGTCTTTGGCTTAGTGTCCTGAATCGCAAATCCTTGGTCGTCGACCGATAAGCTCCTTGCTCTGGCTGCCCTCCTTTGGGCATCTTTAGCAATGCCTTTGTCTTGTCTGTGTTCCTAGCAGCGTTGCCCTTGCCGTGGCCTTTCTCACTGCGATGTCGTAGCAATTGCCTCTCCCGCGTGTCTGCAGATCTCAGCCTGGCAAGCATCGCAGGGGCTACATGGGGCACCTGACCAAGATTGTCAATGACATTGTGGCAGCTGCCGACAACGGCACCAACTCGGAACTGGTCAAGGAACGTCTGAAAGGTGCCGCCCCTCTTCCTCCTTTCCCTTGTCGGCTGCCAGATCTGGCAACCTTATATCTTACAAGTCTTTTCTTTTTTTCTTTTTTTAATGTGATAGCATTTTTAGAATATCCAAAACTGTGAGGTTGTGAACGTGCATCCATTAAGCCTCAATGGCTAGGTTTAGTGGGGAAATTTTCTCCGTAAATATAGCGGGAAAACCCGAATTTGCGTTTGATTGATGCAGTCTCATGCAAGACTGTTATGTGATGTCACATTGTGATGGCATGTAACACTGCGTCACATGATGCACAGTCATGTCACGTCGCAGTGTCGCAGATTATATGTCGCATGGTGTGACGTCGCAAGCTTGCACTGTAACATTGTATGACACCGTGTCCCGTGACGTGACATCACAGTCACACTGTGGTGTCGCAACATTGCATCACATGACATGATATCACCGTGTCGCACTGTGGCATCACGTGACTGTGTCACATGACGGGGTGCAACAATGTGACACTTTAGAAATATTAAAATTTTGAGGACACCTAAGCACTTCTTACGAGTTGTGAATGCAAAAGCATCCCCGGCTCGCTGGTGACTGCTGCGCCGCTGGATGAGGCAGCGGCGGGATTGCGAAGTTTGGCGCGGCACGTGCTGAAATCCCGTGTCCTCTCGTCATCATCATCGCCCTAGCTGTGGGTACCGGTTAATGACAGACCGCAAAGCGTAACGTTAGGGTTAACGCTAGGCCAGTGCATACCCACGTCCCCCCATTCCGCGGCGCCGACAGCAGTTCGGCTGGCTCCTAGCAACGATGATGTCGTTGCTATGTAGTTACATGGCACATCGCAACAAATGGAAATTTAAGTCCCGTTTCGCTTGGGGGAATTTAGGTGCCGTTTATCGCTGCTATAGACAAGGATAACACCGGCTTCAATTTCGGATAATTCCAGATCGCTCCATGAGCCCATTTAATGCTTTCGCATTTAAATTGCACGAAGGGACTCCGTGATTGGCCAAAACCGAGGAGGGGGAATGGGGGGAGGGGGGGAGTGCATGTGGCAAAGGAAATGGCATCTCGGCTGATGTCTGAAGCGTGGCATGCCAAAGATCTCGAATGCTATCACATCACATTCCCTTTGGTACTAGCCAAAGAGAAGATGTGGTTCTTTTTGCATGCATCTGAAAGTTTTCACCATCAGCCCCAGCATGGGCTGCCTTATGCGCTACGCGAGATTAACGCGGAAGCAATGCCCCTGGCGACAGAACTGCCTGAGGAAGCCAGAGGACGCTGGGAGACTTTCATCAACGAGACCTTGGCGGAAGTGAACAGGAAGAACACAATGGCACTGGTGAGCTGAAAGCCTCTTGGATCAGACTGAGCAGTGATGGTCTCCTATCACCAGGAATGGGGAATGCCCTTGTTAATTTTTTTATAGTGAAGAGGCTGTCTTCGATACCCAAGTTCACAGTTTATTGCTACTGTATTTTCCGGACTATAGCCGGCACCCATGTATAATCTGCAGAAAAAATTTGTTACTAGAAAAAAGTTTTTTTTAGATAGTCTGCATCCGGTTCGTAGGTTGCACCTGGTACACAGTTCGCACCTGGTGCATAAATCGCACTTAAAGTTCGTATACATGGCACATTTCGAAAAATGCCTGCTTTGTTAGTGCACAATAAGTGTTTATCATAAAAAGATCATTATTCATATAATTTGTGACGTCTCGTCATAATGAACAACCTTGAGAAACAGATCATTGTAGAGTCGGCACCGCCTCAATTTTGAACTTTTAAACATGTATAGTCTGCGGACTGTGGTGTGAAAAGTGTGGTAGTTGTGCTAACAGGGGCTCGTGTCGAGTATAATCAATAAGACAATGCACAGCCTGTGGGCACCAGACTCTGTAAACTTTGCAATTCCAGCTTGTGCACTGAAGGACTCTTCAATGTTTCAGGGCGGTGTGCCAAATGCGTCGAGCACCGAAGACGACGAATGCATCGACCTTCGAGAAGTCAGCTTTCATCAGGAGACGGCTTTACAACAGGTCAAACGTCTTTTCTTTGTTTTCACCTTATTTAGGTACATGTAGGGGATACTTCGATTTAGAAATGAAACGTGCAGTTAAATGTTTTACTCTTAGTTTGAAGTGATTGCTTGATTTTATTTTTTAATGCTATGTTTAGTATCACAAAAGCAAAAATCTCGGACACCTAAGCACTTTTTACGAGTTGTGAATGCAGACGCATGAATGTCGTTTTTCCGCTCTCTTAGTGCGTCTGAGGTGTACTGGCGTGGACGGCCACGTTTCGATAATGCCGAGGTTGCGGCCGCCAGCGATATAGATGCCTGAGGCACCGCCATGTTCCACTGCGTCGAGAGGAGCAGAAGTGGCCACAGTTTCCCACCCCCATCCGGCAACGCCTGCCACGAGAGCGGCGGCTGACCGTGCGCTCTCGTGAAGTGGCTACCAATGGCTATCTAGCAGCGGTTTTGCTCAGCCAATGGGTGAATGGGCATTTCTTTTGCGTTTTCTTGCAGTTACAAACGCCGCCGGCTCCGCTTCATGGGATAGCTGATGCTTTCGCATTATTAAGATGCACCTTTTCATCTTGCCCCTTGATGTTTTTTTTTTTGTGCCCTCAGTTGTTTTAAAGGGGCACTGACACCCCAAGGGTCGTATTTTTTTTTTTTATTGTCTAAAACAATGTAAGTTGTAGTCATGAACACTCAAAAAACAAAATTTTCCATGTGCGTGCGCACCTTTTTATTTTTGGTGTTCTTCTCTCCCAGCGCTTCTTTTGATTTGTGACGATAAAAATCATGAAATTTAGAAGATTCCTAGGCAGCATTTCTATAATATTTAAGAATGGCAATCGTAAAACATGTTTTTTAATGCAATTGCGAACGCACTACGGCCCTTCTTTTTGAAATACGAAAAGTCTGAGTCCGGTGTGCTGTCGCCTCCTGGATTTGTATCTTTCCTCGGAAAACATGCCGCCTGGGCAGGCGGCACCGCTCGCACAGAATAAAACCAGTTTTTCCCGGTCCGCCGGCACCCTTATCTCCCGCTCCTCACCTACTCGCTTTGGGTTGCGGTGGCAACAGCCGTTTGGAGCAGGGAGTCATGAAAGAAAGTCAACTTGCAGGACTCCACAATATTTGACGTTAACGCACCGGCGCGGATCGCGGGGGAACTTCGAATTCGGCATTTGAAAATTGTTTTTTTTACTTTACAAATACCGAATTCCCAAGTTTCGAATTTTGAGGGTAATGTCCTGGCATCGTTTTTCATCATTTCGGATAATAAAAAAAAGATATGATTTTGATGTGTCAGTGTCCCTTTAAGGCTGCGAGCCAATATGATAGGACCTTGTTGATGCGTTGTCCGACTGTTAGTGCTCCCACATTGGTCATATAAGAGAAGTGTGTATCAGTTACCCACATGTTATTTGCATTCCTGGTTCCTATATCGAACAGCTGCCGAGCTGCCCTTTCCTTTTCGCTCTGCTCAGCCCCTTTTTACCATCTTGCCGCCCTGCGTCGTGCTTTTTGGCGGGGTGCGCACAATCTCATACAGTCTTGAAACAAAATCGGGCGTCTGCAACAGCTTGTTTACCTATGCGTCTCTTTTTCTGGTGCGTGTGCGTGCTTTTGGTGCGCTTGGTTTTTCTGGTTCCGCTTTGCTGCCTTGCACCAGCATTCTAGGAGCTGTGGCTGGTGTGGGAAAGCAATTGGGTTAACTCGATGGGCTCAGTCATTTTGTCCGATTTTACAGGTCGACATTCTTTGGTTATAGAGTTCCTTGTTTTCGGCAAATGCCGATAAATGCCGAGAATCAGCCACCGAGCCCGTTTCATCAAAATGGGGGGGAAAACCAGAAAACCCTGAACTGGAACTGCCCCCGAACGAAGAGAAAACCCAAGCTTTGTGGGAAAATGTAGACAGTTTTCTTGTATTGGTTTGGAACAGAGCACCCAACAAACTTTGCGAGGCTTCTCTTAATTCGGAACAACACTTTTGTTTCTTTTTCTTCTTTTCGGTAAGGACATTTTCCATGTATCTGGGTCTCACATGTGTTCCCTTGGAGTCAAGGAATGCCATTCCCGTATCCTATTTCCCTCAACATGAGCCCCGACAAACTTTAAATTTTTGTCCGGTACATAAGATTTCTTTCTGGGAAGAAGTGAACCCCGAAAAAGTGCCCCCGATTTCAAAGAAGAACAAACTCCGAAAGCACAGAATCCTTGTTATAATGTGATCCTTAATTTAAAAAAAAAAAAATATTTTAATAAATACATATGAGAAAGGTTTTCGGTTCTTATCTCTTTAGTAAGCCCCAAATCTATTATTTGTTGTTAAATTTTCGCCAATCACGCCATCTTTGTTTTTTACCGTAGTCCCCGAAAACTGTATTTATAAGGTTGCACTACCGTAAAATCCCGAAAGAACGCCCACCCAAAACGAAGAGATAAATGGTGAAAAACATGGGGTGGGCTATTTTTGGGGATGCCACAACAAAGCTTTATCAAAAATTAATGATAAGCACCGGGGCACCCGCTACAAACCACGTGACGCAGGAACTGATACCGCAGATCGTGGATAGGCAAATTCACGTTTCACAACACGATAAACACGCAGGAATTCGCTACAAACTCCTGTGTCACGGGAAAGGCTACCGCAAGTGGCCGACGCAGCAGATTCGCGTTTCACGGTGCGAAGGACTCGCGTTAACCCGCCGAGAACTCGCATCTCACGGGAACGGATACCGCAGATCGCAGACGGAGCAGGTTCAAGTTTCATGGTGCAATAAAGACGCGGGAACCCGCCACAATCTTGGCTGTCACAGAAACCGATACCGCGTGTGCAGATCGCGGACAAAATTGCGGGTTTACGCTACAAACTCTCATGTCACGGAAACAAATACCGCAGATCGCGTACGCAACAGAATCTCATTTCACGATGCAATATACACGCAGGAACAACTCGCGTGTGTTACAGCTAAGAATCGATATCGCGCTCGCAAATCGCGAACAAAAGCACGGGAATCCGCTACGTACTCGGGAACAAATACCGGAAATAGCAAACGCAGCAGATTCGCATTTCATGATGCAATATACATGCAGGAACAACTTGCGAGTTACGGCAGCCAATATCACGCGTTCAGATCGCAGACAAAAATGCAGGAACCCGCTGTGAACTCGCTTCTCAAATGTACCAGTACCACAGATCGCGCCATTGATACGCAATTCCCGTCGGATATCGCTTGACGTTCAACAGAAATCGGGGGGGGGGGGGGGTTATGTTTTGGAATTTTTATGTTCCAGATATTTAGCTAGAAAAACAGGATGGGCGATTTCTCGGGAGGGGGCGTCCTTACGGGATTTTACGGTACATCATGGCACGTTGCATGTAGCAAAGCCGTATGCTGGTCTGCATTTCAAAGTTATTAGTAGTTTTGCTAGGCTGCATTTCAAAGTAGTTTCAAAGTTATCGTCTGCAAACTGATTTGGAGCTCTGCTTGCCAGAATTTGGCGGATACGAGTGCAGAACATTAGCTTGGTAGCACCCAAATTAGAACCGAAATGTTCTGCGAGAGGAACACGGGCACAGTCGGAGGACACTATCCAAAAGGATCTCAACCACTGTTTCTGTAGAGCCACTTTTTTTTTATGTTCTTAATGTTGTAGCATTCAGCTTGCGGATTTCCAGACCCCATTTTACGCTGGTTTGAGATGTAGTGCCTCAAACACGAACAAGCGCAAGGTTGCACCTGGCTTACACTGCAGCTCGACCTGAGAAACGCTTACCCCGACCTAAAAGCACCAAGGAAGGCCGGGCGCTCTCGCAACCTTGAAGGCTACTCTGGCGAACGCCCCTCATTTCGATGTACGATCCCAATCTGAGAATCTACTCCCCCCTATTTTTAGATTAAGAGACACGTACCACAAGCTATTTGTTGAAAACATGCATATCTACCACGAGGCTTTTTAGACATAGTATGCGCTTCAGCGGGGAACTCCTATGGTCCGTTGCAGGTTCAGAGAAACCTACAAGTTCCTCCCACGAAGCCTTCCTTTCTTTCCACTTTAGCAGAATGAACGCTAGAAAGGAGAAAGCCATCAGTCGTGGCTAGCAAAGAGCTTAGTGGGGGGCGGGGGGAACCTGCAGCAGACTACAGCGTTCAAGTAGCCGACCGTAGTCTTGGTGCAGTATGGCCCTTGTAGCTTTTGCATCATTAAACCTGTAATCATCATCATCGTCTAGCCGTAGTCGCCAAAGCCATGACCATTGTGTATTTACGAGCCGGGATGGCCTCGGGCTCTACGGGGTGGCCTGGGTGTCCGTGCGGACGTGGAGGCGACCTCCCGATTCCCCGTCCGTTCCACTCTTCCTCTCTCTCTCTCTCTCTCTTTCTTTTTCTCTTTATGACAGCTTTCTGTTTTTTTTTTCATTTTGTTAACCCCTTTGCGTTCTGCAGGTTTTCCCAAGGTCGGTGCAGCAGGTGAGCCTGGGCTTTCCGTTCCCCACCCACTTCCAGCACCCCGGGTCCTTGCACTAAGTCCCCCCCCACTGCACTGTCCTCTTTGTCTTGGGCTCGTTCTGTGTGGTCTGTCTTGTGCTCGCCGTAACTAACCGGCCTCGCCCAGAGTCTCTGGGTGCCCACGGATTACTGAAACCCATCCTTTATCGCTCATACTTACGTTTTCTGTAAATACTACCGAGCAAGCGCCCGCCAGATAATTGTGAAAAAATTTTAGGCGAAGGTGCGATAGCACTTGACAGGGTTTTGGACAAGCAGCACTTCCCGTCGGAACGATATGCAGTGCAACATGGGGTGAAGGAACTGTTAACGTATAAAGTATTTCTTTACTACTCACCTCCTTTTTGGGGGACGTTGCATCATTTTCTCTGAAATAGCGCCACTCCTACAATCTGACCGTAAAATGTCTTCATTCCTACTGAGTTATTCTAATGTGCAGATTCTATCCGTGTAGGGTCCTCTTAAAACAGGAATCGGCGTTAGTTAGGCTCAAGAGCGTAAAAACAGAAGGGGCACATTGTGAAGTAAGCCCTCGTTTGATCCTACAGCTCGGTGTAGGAGCAGTACAAGAACCTGGCAGGGCCCCGTCATTTTTTTGGGCAGCCGTGTCAATCTCGTCAAGTCGTGCCGGTGCTGTCGCATCAGGCTTCACCCCTCCGCATCGGCATGCGCACGTTCACGGCTTTACGCTGGGACGTGCACGTAGACGCTTTGCCACTTTGCACTGCTGTGTGCACATAAAACTTCACCGCTTTGCAGTGGGATACGCACATAAAGCTTCGCGTCAACTGTTTGGGAGAAGCAGCGAACGCAGAGGAGCATCTCGGCTAGTTCAATGGGCTTGGAAACTCGCTGTTTGAAATGCTATTTCAAATAGCATTTAAAAAGTAGGGGATGGGTACTCATTGCAAGTTGCGCACTCGTCCTATTTTACAGTAGTAGAAGAAAACTAATGTGGGGGGGGGTGAAACTGACGGGCAGCGGCGCGCAGAGTGTTTGCAGTAGACGCAAAACGATGCTTCGGCGTCGTGCGAGAGTAGACGGGGCGATTGATTGCTTGTGCTCCTATTGGTGCTAGTGGGCTTTGCTAAGCCTTACCACTTATCTGGCTCTGCTGGTAACAATTGGGATATGAGAAATTGTTTGTCGAAGTCTTCATCTTTCTCCGTCTGATGCAATGGAAAGCAGTATCCTGGGACCACCCAGTGACACCAGGGCAGGCCTTGCATGGTTTGTAAGGAGCACGAAACAGTTTGCACGAACACGTACTCGGCACCTTTTTCTGTATTTTTTAGTTACGAAAGGTTGGCAATAGATGTACTAATGTGAGGGAACATGCTCATTCAGAACACTAAACTAAGCAATGAATTTGATGACTGTCGCTTCCCTAGCTGAACAGAATGCAAAAAAAAAAGTGCCTGTGTCGTGTTTCTGCTGTGTCACCTAACATACCTGTCTTGACTTTGGTTGCAGCTTGGCTTGTCTTGTCTTAGGTTTAAGCTAGCGGTGCTTGCTTCTGGCTTGATTCGACTCTGTGTACCCTGTCACGTCTTTGTCCTGTCGTCTAAACAAAGCCCATTGAACCAGCTTTTTGTATGAGTATGACTTCACATAGGCTCTTTTCACTTTGTGTGCCGTGTCATAACTGTGCATCCGTAAATTTGCCTCAACGACACCGGGACTCTAGGCTTCTGTAGGCCTGGCCGACAGAATCCAAGCCGTTTCTGGGGCTGTCCGCTACATGGCACGTATTGAATGTCTGCTTGTGCATTTTACTGTCTGAAATCTTGTGTGAGTTGTTTTAACAACAATTTGTCATAGAATAAAGCTCGAGGTCATGACGGTGTGTCCCTGCTTGGCTTTTTGTTTCAGTGCGCATGTCTAAGGCCGTCCGCTTTTCACGCTTCCTTGCCCGATCAACAACTTTGCGCATGAGGTTGATCATGTTTGCATCTTGGCTTTGTTTATCCAGATAAAGCATTGTGGCAAAGGCCAGATTACGGTGAAATACCACTTGAACAAACCCGAGTGGAGCAAACCATTCAGATGGGCACAACTCTTATAGAATCCCCCACCAAAAACCTCATTGTGTCCAGTGTGTTCAGATGAGTGACCCTCAACTGAATCATTTGTAATGACACTTAGAAAGCAACGAACAGCCAACTCTCCCTCTATTTTTCCTTTCCATTCGAGAAAGGAGGCCCGTTTTCTTTCCGTGGGGAATAGCTCGGAGACTCATTCATATGGCGAGAGGAGGAAAGAAGAGTGCAACAGGGGATGAAGAAGGAAACGGAACCAGTTATCTGCCCAGCTGAAGGCAATTCTTTAACCCTTTGACGGTCTTTTTTTTTTTCCCCAAAATATGTTTTTCAGTTGTCGGGTTTTATTTTCAAAGGAATAGCATAAAGAAATGGTAAATTCACATGTTTTTTTTCTTAATTATTCTAGCAAGAGCACGCACAGTGTTTGCAAGCTGTTGAGGTTTAGCGGCCTCGTATGTAAATATTGAGGAAGAAAAGTGGTCACCTTCCATTTGGTTTATTTTTGGCCTGTCTGCTTCCGTGACACTCCGGCCGGTTCAGGTTTCAAACTGGAGGTACTTTACAGAGTTTCTTTGGCAAATGGTAAGCTCTCATAATCTGAATTCAATACTGAGAAGTGTTAAAAGTCTTAGATAAAAGAGCCGGCGCTCCAATTGCCACTACCGCCAGAGCAGCCGACATGCGAGGCGACCCTCTTGCGCTTATCGTGTGCCGGGAGCGTGTAATTGCGAAGCTATAAATAGCCCCAACAAAGCGAAATACCGAGTGAATATAACATTTATAGTTCGCGAAACACAACAAATGGAAACGCCTCTCGCGGTTTCGCTTTTAGGCGGGCACTGTCAAACTTGTAATCGCAGCCATACATGTATGGCAGTAACCGTCAAAGGGTTGAGCAAGATTTTTCTTCCGGCCCCTCGAAGTTTTCTTCAAGTGGTATTTCACTGCACAATTTACAGAAGACTTACAGAAGACAAGGTGTTGTTACTGATTGTGGTCTGCGCGGGTACAGAAGGCTTTTTTTCCCAGTTAATCATTTTGTAGAGTTTTTACGTCTTGTTTAAATGATCTTGTCGCTTCAGCGTTGTTTGTTTGCATGCGCTGCGTGGTCCGTCGTAAGACTGGGATCCTTCCCTCGCTTTCCGCAGGCGTTTTCAGACTACCAGATGGAGCAGGTGACGAGCAACTTCGTCGAGCAGTTTGGCTTCAACGACGACGAGTTTGTCGAGGCGGACGAGAACCTAGTGTGAGTACCTGCATTTTTTTCTGAAAATTACGACTCCGGCGGCTCTTTCTCGGATTCTGGACGACGCTTTTTTGAGATAAGCACGGCGAAAGGAAATCTAAAACCTGGCTTGCACATTCTGCATTTTACCGTGATCTACCGCTTGTGACGGCTTAGGGTACCACGAGTGGTGTGGGTTGGTTACAGAGGGTGTTTTTGGGAGTTTTATTTTTCGCTAAAAATTTGACGTTTGTCGGAGTTTATTCTTGTTAGATTCTCAATTCCCTGAAATTTTTAGTTTATTATGTTCTCAATGGTTTAAGATTAAAAAAAAAAATTGGGTGCCATGATCTTTGACAAGCTAAAATAAAAGGCAAACCCCATTTTGTTGTCACCTTAAAATTATTTTTTTTAATAAATTTGAATTGATGGAAAATTTATTGGCTAGTGTCATTGTCAGAATTTTTTTTCTGAATTATTTCAAACCCATGGTGGAAGGATGATGCCTACGCATGTCGAAGTGGACTTGGGCTGCCTACTAAGTGGTGCCTGTGTGTCGCCCTGACGTAAGCTGTCGCAAGACGTCATAGTGCAGCCGTACGAACCAGCCTTAACACGATTGGTCGTCGTCATCCCGTGCTGTAGCAGTGGCTGCACGTTACCTGGATTGTACAAGTCGTTCGTTATGGACGCACCTATGTGACGAAAGAAACGCTGTGTTATAGTGTTGCGCGAGTATTCAGGTTTTCGAATAGTAGTTTCGATTAATACGCCTTTGATATTCGCTTCCAGGTTAGCTGCAATATTCATCTTTTTTTAAGTGTTGACCGCGGCGGGTTAGCACCGTTATGCGCACTTCTTACCAGCACGGATGCACTGTGGAGAAGCAACGCCCGCAGAAGTAAGCTACGCGGGGGTTGCATCTCCGCAGTGCCGCAATTAGCATTTAAAAAATTGACCGCATCTCCACATGGTGAATGATGTTGATTGGGGCGAAGCTCTGGTGGTGTTAGTCTGCGTAGACGGTGAGCCGCAGCATGCCGAGCCTTTCGTCCATTTTCATCCATGTCGGAAAAAGAATGTGGGGTATGGAACGTGGTTATATACACATTTGAGCATACGACCGCAGCGCCCTCTCGTCTATAAACGTTGAGCCAATGCATGCAAAGTTTAACGCGATTATATATGCATTTGACTGCAGCGCCCTCTCCTGTATAGACGTTGAGCGGCTATGTGCAACGTTTCATCCATGACGTCCCCAGCTCTTGAGTTACTACCACATCTTGCAGCCCCCTACTCGTCCCGCAGTCGTGGCCGAGTGGTTAAGGCGATGGACTAGAAATCTATTGGGGTCTCCCCGCATAGGTTCGAATCCTGTCGACTGCACAAACATTTTTTTCCTTTTTTTTTTTCATCTTTTTTTTTCCCCTACACGAGCACGTGAGCTCACGAGCACGAGCACCAGCAAGATCAGTGTGAGCACGGACGTCGGACGGACAAGGCTAGACCCTAAGGAGCTTTGCCCCTAAAATACAAATATCGCAGTGGCGTACATAGGAGAAAAGCACACTTTTAAATTGGAATGGCGCACACTCGCACCTAGTGTATTAAAAATGAAATTGAAACATTGTGAAAGTTTATACCGGCGTTGCATAAAATTTTTCAAGATTAAACTGTAGCTAATATGTAGGTAGAGTATACGCTAAGCAGAGATGCCCGTCCAAAATGCATTCACCAGTCTTTTTTTTTTCTTACTTTGAATTTGAATAAAGGATATTTGCATATAGCAAGAGTAATAAATCCCCCCAATTAGGTATACTTGCTGGGCATCTCTATATTAGGTAAAATCTTGTGTCCATTCCGTCGTGTCCTTGCCATTTCAATGTAGGCATTGGACTTCCTGATGCCATAGTCTATAAATGTAGTTGGATTCAAATTAACTTAAAATGGTGAATGGGAACAGCCTTCGCAAGTTCAGCTGGGTTTTCACTTGAGCATTGTGCAGCAGCAGTGCGAGTCTCGGAAAAAATAATCGATATTGGATTCAGAAATATTCAACCAAACCCACCGTTTCTTTCAAAATCAAAATGCAACATTTGCTCATGCCTACTGTTTTAACAATTTCGAAGGGCCGGGAGCAAGATGGGCTTATCTTTCAGGGTCACAAAAATTGATAATGCAAACGGAGAAAATGTAGTTACATCGAGTCCAAAAGTGTTGTTGTCTCGCTTCCCTGAAGGGTGAACCTATCCCCTCCGTTTCGCTGTGTTTTTTGTTTTATTTGTGGAGATGATCATGCTAAGCTTGTGCAAGACTTTCGGCTTGGTTTTACTTGTCTTGGTACAGTGGTCAGTTGGATCAGCTGGGAAGGGTCAACTTCCAGCTTCCTGCCGAGGTGAACATGGTAGGTGTTTCACTTTTTGCACCCTTGTCCGAGAGTTGGGACCCTGCTGTGGCATGTTTCTAAAGCTACTTTTGACGGAAAGCACAAGAACCGCCCATTAGCAGCGACCCGTGAATTTTGGTGACGAAAAACTTTGATAAGAAAAGTCTCTTTGGCGGTCGCGGGATTTTCAATTTGCGTCTCAATAGTAGGGTCGTGTTTGTTAATAATTAGATGCAAAGACTTTTTTTTTTTTTTGCTCAAGGTGTCATTTATGTTAACGGTCCGAACGAACAACTGCAACCCTAGTTCGAGCCATCGGCACGAAAAACAATGCTAGTCGCCGTTGCATGCACGGGGTCAACTACCGTATTTACTCGCATAATGAAGGCTTTTTTTTTCCTGAAAAATCGACACATTTGGGAGGTGCGTTCATTACGCGCGGTGAAATTTTTGCATTTACACATTTTGCGCAAAAATGTCATTTTAGCTGCCAATATGACACGGCAGTGTACTGTGGCGCATCTCCACTAACAGAGGTGCACCCACGGCTAGTCGTGGGAGTACCAAACGAACCATGCTCTATAAATGGCTAACCCTTTTATGGCGCTTTTGGCGTGCCTTTTGCCAACGGCAGAACACCCACAAAGCTCGCTGAGCATGGGGAGCGATGCAACCATTCTTAGGTCTAACCATTTTCACGATTTCACCGTGTGAAAGCGGATCATAGACAAAGGCATGTTTGTCAACATCGGTGCATCCGATGGGCGAAGCATGTCCGGAGCTGGGTTATTCCTCGACTCCAGCTTTGTAGGCGTGCATGCTGCTTGGTTTCACTGTTGATCACTGCCGCAACTACGCACTTGCAGCCATTGCAAGTGCGTGTACTGCTATGCTTGGTTTGGCTTGGCCTGGCCGCTTGGCGGCAAAAGAAAGTTAGCTTGGTGGGCTTGGTGGTTAGCCGAGCTGGACACAGTATGAGACTCGCGGGGCCGCGAATCTCATACTGCATTTTTCCCCTTGTGTTCATTATGCGAGGGGGAAAAAAACAAAAATCAAAATATGGACGCTCGTTGTGCGGGGTGCGTTCATTACGCAAGTAAATACAGTAACGCGATTCGGACGACACTTGTAAACAAACCCTATTGGCCGCTCTGATGCCTGGAATTCTTGTACAGCTGGGAGGCCTTTGTAGACCGAACCTACCATGTGACGAACGCCGCTACATCGTGAAATAACGCCTGCCAGTTATATAGGGGTTCTGCACTTTTGGTCTGTACCAATGAACTCCGAAAAGTAACCCCGAAGTTGGTTCTATCGAAATTGGGGAAAGCCTAAAAATAGAAAGAATTGACCCTTCGTGGGGCGAAATTATTTTTCTGGTGCTTCATCACGCGTCGACCCACAACGTGGCCCGCACTTAAAGGGGGCACTAAACAAACTTCTGCAACAGTCTATCTACGGGATATGAGCATCCCAAAAAAAACATGCATTACACGCGTGCGTGGCCAGCTTTTCCATTAAAATCGGTATTGGCGGTTGAGTACCTTGACACTATCGCTAACACCAAAAAATGCTGTAAAAAAAAAAAAAAAAAAAAAGTTTGAAAAAAATTAAATAAAACTGGTTAGGTGGCACAAGCTGCCACCCAATTCAACGGGTTCAGCCTTATCCATCTATCCATCCATCCATCCCAACCCTTCTCCTCATCGGACGGCACCCTCCTGGTTTCAGCAATAGTTCCAAGGCAATTGAGCTTTAATGCCGATTTTAATAGGAAGTTGGCCATGCACAAGTGTTATGTTTGGTTGTTCTTTTTGGGGGGGGGGATGCTTAGAGCTCATAGATTGGGTTGTGACCATGAATGGACTGTCGCCAAAAGTGTTTTAGCGCCCCTTTAACTTTCCACGAGGCTGGTTGTTCCTTCGGGAACTGGAGCCGTCACCTCGTTTCCTTCTCTCAAAGATTTTGATCTTGAGGAATCCCCATCTGCCTTGGACGGTAGCTGAGGGGCCCTTCCCAGTTTTGGTGTTGACACAGTGGGGCAGTACCGGAGCCTACGGGTCTCATAAATGACGATGCGCACGCTGCGCAGTGTTTAGCACATACTTGTGCATCTGTGGGTGGCTTGGGTCTTCGAAAATGGACCTCAAAGGCCGAAGTACGGCCTCGGTTTTCTGCGGGGAAGATGATTTTCTTGGCGCCCTTCTTCCCGAACTGCGAAAGGTGGCGTGTTAGGGAAATTCGAAAGGTGGAAAGCGCCAAGTGGGCATCTGCGCTTAATCTTAAGAACGCTTTACTTGGGAACGGGAACAATTGAGGAAATATCAGTGTTCGGGGAGCTCTGGGGAAGCCTTGGGATCCTAGGAAGCAAACCCATGCTTTAAAGGTTGGAAAACCCTAGCCCGTGTCCTGTTATCTTAATAACTCCCAATGAACACCAGTTCTTTCTCTTATTTTTTTACTCCAAAATTAGACATTAGGAAACGCAGAACAGATTGAAAAAATAAACCTCAAAAACACAGAACCCTAGTTCTATATATTGCGAGCTGAATCCGAAAACAGCAGGCTTTCTTTTTAGTAGCAGAATCGAGCTTTGATGAGAGCCAGGGGTGTCCCACTGAGATTGAATCGAACCGTGTCCTCGGCCCCCTTTCCCGTCCACCTTCAGACCAGCGCGGCACTGTTTGACCGGGTTTGTCGAGAGAAGGGGCAGACGCTGGACGACGCCGACAGCGACGACGACATCTGGGAGGACAAGGAGGTGGTGCTGTCGCCTGCCACTCGTGCCCAGAGGTGCGTGCTCAGCCTTCCCCTCTCGAACGACATGCGGCCGAAGAATGCACATTATTTGCAAACCCTTCGTACTGAGCAGACGGTTGTTTGTGCTGGCTCTTTCAGGCTCGTATTTAAGTAAGTATGCATGGCATGCTCGCTGCTCGTCCCGTTGCTGCCAGGCCCTTTCGATTTGTGCGCACCGGCCTACGCCGTCGCAAAAAAGTGTAGCATGGTGCAGAAACGTGCTGGGCAGGGCTTCTGATATATGTCTTAAAAGAACACTAAACCTGGGAGAAAAAAATTTTTTTCCTTCCTGATTGGGACAGGCATGTGTCAAAATAAATGGATGTCAAAAAAAAAAAAGTTTTTGCAATTGTTTGTTACAATACGAATTTTTCGATTTGCAGGCGAAACCAAAATTGTCCCCCTGTAGGATGATGACTGTACCAAACTAATGTGCGCTCTGAGCTACAGCAAACTCTGAGCACATGCAAGTTGTGTACAAATGCTATCATCATCATCATCCCACAGAGGTACAGTTTCGGTTTCGCTCGCAAATTGAAAAATTCGTACTAAAACATAAATATTGAGCAAAAAAAAATTTTTTTCCCACAAACATTTTGTTTTAAAATTTACCTGTGCTAACCAAGTAGAAAAAAATATTCGGCAGAGGTGTTTAAGACTGCTTACTTGTAAGAATGCAAAAGCATTCCTACAAGCAGCACATTCCTACATGCAGCGTGCCACGTCTGTTTAGTGTCCCTTTAAAATATGTTGCGCTCGTAAATAGAATACAGTGGTGCGCACCGAGTGTAGTTGATGCAGGCAATGTAGGTAAATCAAACGAGCCTACTGCCATGCTCGTTCTAATTGATGGTTCATTGTCGAGACCGCGCTTCGATTGGACGCCCAGGCGGCTGACGGACGACAGCGAGGAGCCGTACAGCAGCGACTCTGACGAGGAAGGTGGCGCCACCCAGCCCGCGGTGGTGGCCAGCTCAACCGACGAGGCTAAGATGGACATTGACCACGTCGTCGACCGTGAGTAGGCCGGCGGGTTTATCGGACCTCAGGCATATTCCAAGGGGTGCATTATTATGCGGGGGTGCTTGGTCGCCGAACGAAGAGAATCTAGAAAAAATTATATGAACACAAATTAATATAGAATAGGCAAGAATGATAACTTACTCTTGGTTGCAAGCAGCTCCTTCGCACAGTTTGTATGACGACGGACAGTTAGCAGCGACGAAGTGCCGGTGGCTGTCATTTCACCGGATAAAACCCTTTATTGGCAAGATATATCAAAATTGTTTAAAATATTTATATTTTAAGATATTAATGTTTAACGAGACAAAATAAATGAGCAGAGCTGAAATTAAAAAAAATTGCAATGTAAACTTGCAAGTTATGGCTTTGTTGTCTGTGGGCAACACCAGGCAAAAGTCTGAAAGGGACTCTTTCCCGCAAGCTTTATGGATCACTATGAAATGTCAATGTCTGCGCATACGATAGCCTCAAGTGAAACGGTTGCCTGTCAAAAAATATCAGTAGCAAGAAAGAAAAAACCTATCCATATTTTTTACCGTTCCACTGTTCTTGGTCGCCGCATATTTGTATGCCAAACTTCTTTGTTTTTGTCAACTACTTGCGCGTCTTTTCACTAGATGGTGCCATAGTTTCGTTCTTGAAGACTGTTGCCAGACCACTAGGTAAAAAGAAATGGTGATAAAACCGAAACTATTCAACAAAAAAAAATTATGGGGTTTCTTGCCTGTAGGCAACACTGGTTAACAAAGGAGTCCATGGACATGGATGTTTGGGGGGGGGGGGGGGGGGGGGGAGTTTGAAGTATGTCGTACAAGACAGACGGTGACCGAGGCACGTTTCTTTTCTTTACAACGGTCCCATCACGTTGGTCACACAAAAACTCTCTGCAGACATGTTGGAAACACACAAACATATGAAGCAAACACACTCGAGGTGTGTGAGCAGACTATTCAGGCGTCACTTCCGCGGCGAGTGCCGTGCCTTTTGCGGGACGTAGGAGCAGCTTGACTGGCCGAAAGCAGTCAGTCGGGCGTGTCGAATTAAAGTCGCAAAAGACAAACAAAGGCCCGGTAACCGCTGTCCGAAGTTCGTCGGATGGCCCGGTGTGGTTTTAAATTTAACCTCCGTCAAAGTCCGACCGCTCTTAATTTTTCTTCATCTGGGCGTAGGTAGTCCGCAGGCTACACAATTCCTGCCGGCATTCTTTGCTTACATCGTGGGCTTTTTACCTTCGGTGATGCTTTGGACATGGACACACATTCGAAGCACAGTGGAAGACAAAAAGCAGTTGCTAGACGCCGGGTGTTCGAAAGGGATGCCCTGCCATCCCTTTCGGGTGCCGTTCTGGGTTGCCTGGAGGTCTCCAAATGCTTATTTGACTTATTTCTCTATTATAACCGGCACTAAATCAAATACATAACGACTCAAAATTAATAAAACATCATAAAACCGAAAATCACAATTTTTGGAAAATATTGCGGTGCTTCGACTCGTATCTCTTCTTAACGGATCTTGCAGTTGCGTCATTACCACCCAATCCCAGTTGGCCATTAAAACTTGTTTAATTTAGTGACAAGTGGAACGCTTCGAGAATGTTTGGCGATGCTCGGGTCGTCTGCCCTCCGAGCACGTGACAATTGGGATTCTTCTTGTTTGTGCGCAAAGATTTTTGTGTCGGCCGTAGTTACGGGTCGTGACGCTTGTCTCCCACCATTGCATCTGCGCAGCAGATACGGTTGCCATGGATACAACGAGTCCCTGGGACAGTGCGACCGCCGTCGCCGCCCCCGACGCAGAAGGCGCCGGCTGGGCGTCCTTCGACAACTTTGCCAACTTCAGTGCTGCCAACTTCGAGACGTGAGTCCCTCCCTGGCTGTTGGGGTCACCATAGGGCCAAACACCCGCTTTACCTACACCAAAAGTTATTTGAGCCTGTTTCGGCGAGATCCAGTGCGCTCGGAGACGCGCGGAATCTTTGCAAATGGGCTGGGCACATGCTGTGTGGATGCAATGTTGCATCACTTAGCGCCATGTGACATCACAGAGTCGCATGATGTCGCATGTCGTCAGGATGTCGTACAACGTCAAGATTCGTTTGCTAAACTTGGCAGCGAACATAAGTGATGCCCTATGGGGCTCTATTGCTTATACGGCCGTGACCGCAGTGAAACGAAATGTCTCGCTTTTCTCGTAAAACAGAGAGTCTCTTGCACATTACTCTAATAAAGTTATCGATTACAATTACCACCAATTAAAAAGTATTTTATTAGATTACTCAATTACTTTAGAAGAAAAATAATTGGTTACTTCACTGAGCAACCGTTACTTTGCTGATTACTTCAGATTTTCAAAACGACGGATTTTTCTGCCGGTTTGAAAATGAGTCTTTTGTACTGTTCATTATTGGGTTAAAATTGACGAATTATCAACATCCTATCTTAATTAACCAATTTTGGTAAACCAGCCTCTTGTCGAACACTTGGTTTGAAGATTTCTTGGTGGGAAACCTGTACTATAAACAAAGAGCACCATTTGAAAAGGAGGGTAAAATAGTAATGTTTACGTGCCATTTAAGTACTTCCAAAACAAATCGGATTACTGTTACAAATACTTCTTAATAAAAAAAGTCAAATTACAGTCTAAGCTCGTTATAACAGACCTTGATTTTAACCAAGATTTCGGTCTGTTGTAAGAGGAGTATGTTGTATACAGATATGAAGTTGAGTCAATGGTGCATAGAGGAAAACCAACCAAACTTCACAAATCAGTATATTATATCCAAATGTCTGTTGTAGCCAGGTCTGTTATAGTGAGCTTAGACTGTATTAAAAGATTGCTCCAAAAAGTAATCAATCACAAGTAATTTGAGTACTCGTAATGAGTGCAGTGCCAGTCTGGCTATAGCACGTTCTGCGTTTATAACTCGGGCCGAGCCACGCCACCACGTCATTGCAGTAGGCTCGCGCAAATTTCGGGACCTTTCCAGCATCAATTTGCGTAATGCTACTCTTCGGTTGGGTCTTTATACTGGACACTAACTGTACTCCAAGTTTTCGCAATGCATTTTGAGGTCTGCCGGGTCGATCGGCTCCGTCGAAAGTGCTTTTCGCCAGGCACTGCTGCACTCCGTAGAAGCGACACCCATCGAGCAAACATGGCGATCCTGCATACGTCGCGTTGCTGTAGATTGAAGAATTTTGTTTTAAACCATTTCACGTTTCGAAATGAAACAGGAGGATGTAATCCGGCGTTGAAGCTAAAAGAGGGGGGTGCCACAGCGTGGGTTGAGCGCAGAGGGCCGAGAGATTCCAGCGCCAAGTCTCACGTCCTCACTGCAGGGTTGCAGACACCACGACGCCGGCGCTGCCTGTCGCCATGGAGACGGCGGAGCAGCCACCGCCGGCTCCCAGTCCGGCGGCTTCGGCGCCGTCTCGGTCCGCGGACGAGCCGGACTCTTCCAAGAAGCCAGGTGGGACCGATGTTGGTGGAATCGTGGGAATGAAGTCGCATCTCGTTAATGTGGATGCCTCACCGCACAGACAAATGTTTTTGGGACAAAGTGGGTAAATACGTGGCTCTGCGTCCCGTTATTATGGACAATTTTGGGGGGGAGAACGGAGGCGTCTACGTTGCTGAGACACGAGTGTACTACTGCTGCACGTCGCTCCGAGGCTGTCTTGGGCTATTTTAGCCTGTCGGAAGTCTTTTCCACGGCTCGACCAGCGAGCCCTACCAGACGTGACTCCCCGCGTCTTCTGGGGACCAACTTTGCATCCCCTGAAATTCTCGGAAATAGCGGTACAGTCTAAGCACGTCATAACAGACCTTGATTGTGACCAAGATTTCTGTCTGTTGTAAAACGTGTATGTTGTATGCAGATATGAAGTTGAGTCAACGGTATGTAGAGGAAAACCAGCCGAACTTCAGAAATCGGTATGTTATATCCAAATGTCTGTTGCAACCAGGTCCGATGTAATGAGCTTGGACTGTACTTATCAGAGGTTCGGAAGAACAAATTCACGTCCGAGACGCACATTTTCCTTTTGTTGTTACATGAAATTGGCACATTTGTTCTGTTGATCAGCCGAGAGAAGCAAAGCGAGAGAAAGAAGGAAAACAAGGTGGCTGTGAAGGGGAAATTGAGCTACGACACACACCGTCTCGGGATTAAGATGTGGTTTGCTTGATCTAGCAATTATCATAATAATGCACCAACTCAACTCTCCGGCATCGCACCACTGCGGTGGCGCTGCTGTTGACGCTGCCGACGCGCAGGCGCTTCACCTCACCCGAGTCTGGTTTCTGCGCACTCGCAGTGCACACACTTGGTGCATGCAAACGCGGGCTTGTTTCTAAACGGCGCGTTGATCTATAATTTTAAAACGTTTTTTAAAAAAGAATTACATATTTTTTGTTGCAGATGCAGTCCGGCTCGAATCGTCTAGCTCCAGCAACACGGAGGTCAGCTCCGCCGAAGCGCTTCCACCAGCTGCAAGATCTGCAGAGCCCGTGGCTTCGAGCTCGGCTGAGATCAACTCCGCCGAAGTTAGCTCGTCCGCAGACGCCAACAAGAGCACAAGGTGAGCTCTCGTGCGCCGTCATTGCCGCGCTTAAACCGCGTATGGTGGAATGCGGCTGCAGTTCTCGGGACCCTGTATGATTTCAGTTGCATGAGGAGACACTGGCTTAAAAATTATTTTCTGAACCACTTGTATGATTGGAATGAAATTTGCGAGGGATATTGAGGACCACATAGGGTGTGCAAACTTTGACATCTCTAGGACAATTTTCTTAAAAGCCAGACATTTATGTATGAAGCTGTGGCACTCTTCCCTAAGGAATCTATGGTATGCAAATTAAGCCAATAAACCACAACTTTATTGCTTGAATATAAAGTAGGCAGTGTAGGACTTCAGGCTTTCTAATTTATGTTATTAAAATGCAAATATTTATAAAAGAAAAACTACTTCCTTAAATGAGTAGTGTTCTCTTTGTATACAGATTTGTCAATACATCACTTTTTCTTCATCATAACTTTACGTAATGCCAAATAAAGTGGATGGCCCGATTCCCTGGTAAATTTCAGTTCATAAATTTCTGGAACAAGGCATCGAAATTCTCTTGCCATCGAGCAAAAGATTCCTTCATCCGAAGTTTGTAGCAAAAAAGTGAAGCGGAGAAAAATGGACTCAAACATTAGGACCCTTTACTTTATTAATTTATCACAATATGCATCCTTTAAAAGGCCCCAGCAGAGTACTGTAAAGTTCCAAGAAAATGTCCGCCCGCGAGAGATCGCCTATCCCGTTTTTCTGGCTAAATATCGTAACAAAAAAATTCAGAAACATGGCTACCATAGGACGTCACACTATGTCCGATGGGAATTGCATGAACCGCACAATTTGCTGTATCGACACGTCTGACAAGCGAGTTCATAGCGGGTTCCCGCGTTTTTGTCTGTAATTTACACGCGCGACATCGGTTCCCGTGACAGGCAAATTCGTAGCGGGTTCCCGCACGTTTATTGCACCATAAAACTTGAATTTGCTCCGTCCTCGATTTGCGGTATTCATTGTCGTGAGATGCGAGTTCTCGGCGGGTTCCTGCGGGTCTTTCGCACCGAGAAACGCGAATTTTCTGCATCCACAACCTGCGGTGTCCACGATCTGCATACACCACGTAACGCAGGAAGTGATCGCGGTGTCTGCAATCACTTCCCGCATCACGGGGTCTTTAGCCGGTGCCAGGGGGCTTATAATTAATTTTTGACAAAGTTTCGCTATGGCATCCTCAAAGATAGCCGACCCCATGTTTTTCACCATTTATCTCTTCATTTCGGGTGGGCCTTCTTTTGGAACTTTACGCTAGGTCCATCCTTTAGCTGCCTGTTCTTTCGTCTCTTGAGTACTGCTTGCAGCATCCTCTGTTTGTGGCCCACTTGGAAGACTATGCCGTGTGCCTTTTGCTATGTTGCTATAGTTGCTATGTGCTTCCGTTTTGATTTTAAGACCTTGGATGCACGTCCTTGTCAAACTTTACTGCATCTGGTGACCCCCAGGCTCTATACCAGTCTCGAAAAACCCCTTTCAAAGCCCTTATGGCCCAAGTAGAACTTGGGTATGCAAGTAGAAGAGCTGTCTCAACCCTTTTTCGAGACATGTAGTCCGTCTTCAAACACCACATCTAATCTAGAGCATTGAAGGACGCATTTTCATTTTGGCACATCTCTCGAGAAGGTCATGCCAGGTTAAATAACTGTACAAAGAAACCAACTCATCTGCAATTTCCTTAGAGCAGGCAGGGCTGTGCAGCTGTGGCTTTCCCCTTGCCTCCAGTGATGCATAGTGGTTGCGATGGCACCATAAATCTTTTCTTTGACGGCAGACCTGATGCTGGGGATCTTCAGTAGTAGGGGTAAGAGTGCAAGAGGCTGCTAAACACGCTTTGCTGCATCGCCTGGTCTTTTGGGGCATGCACCTTCGGCACATATGCATAATAAGTTTGTAAAACTTTTTCATGACCAGATTGGTCAACCGGCATTGTCCACCAAGCCCTTTTTTTTCCTTCAGGGTCTACGATCAAGAGTTGTTCGCTCGCCACGTCCGTTGCGGACGGACGTTGCGAGCGTTCAGGATTGCTAACCCTAATCACTTTTCTCCGGCGATGAAAACGCGTGAAAATTCTCATCCTTTATACGGTACGCGCCAGTAATACCTTCAACTTGAGCACAGGCATGAAATGCTCCAGATAAGAAATCCGGGCGTTGTTCAAAAACACAAATGCTTAAAAAGCACCACTGTAGTCGAAGTAAACAAACACGACGACACGGGCGTTTCTTCCGTCTTGAGAGTGCCGCCACAACATCGCCCCATGAGTAGGTGGATCTTCCCTTCTAGTGCGTGCTGGGTTATCATAGCGACACACAACGAAAATTCACAGTCAAGGATAGCGCTTTTACACGGAACAATGAGCTTCCTCTACGTCGACAATCACAACCGACGCCATGTTCGCGGATAAAAGCAGCCGGCCCGCGACCGGCATGCAACGCGCGCGAATACTTCTCCTCGACTTGCGATTGGTCTGTCGTTGCGGTTGTTTCCAACGCAGCGGAGGGACACACGCACGTGAACGACACATGCGTGCGTCCTTCCATCGCTATGGCAACTGAAGCCTCTCTCTTCGCTTCTCCCCGCTTCTTCGAGCAACCTCCTTGCATCGTGAGTGCCGCTTGCTGCTCGCGCCGTTATCTAGTGTCGCACAAGGAAGCGTGCTCGCAGCTCCGGTCAGTCGGCGCGCTGTTCCAAAAACCGCACTATAACCGGTATTTCCCTTCGCGCACCTGCATTTTAAGCGGTATGTAAATACATGGAGTTCTATGGGGGGCGAACCAGTGGTTTAAAAAAGCCGTTACGTTATAAGTGGTCTATACTGTATGTGGCATTACTTAACAGCACGCCATTGCCATGCTTGGCTTTGAACAGACGCATTTGGAAGTAGTTTTAGTTTGATATTGTGGAACTGCACAGAATACTCACTCACAGTAGCCGCTGCACTTCCACACTCGCCGTCAAATATCCTGTGCTACCTTGTCAAGACTAGCACAACTTCCACAGTGCTCCAATGCTGTCAAATTTGTGCGGACACGTGCAAACACTACCCAAGGCAAAGCCACGCGCGCTCTCACAGCACCGCGAGTGCTATGCTAGCCTCGACAATGTAAGCGCAGAATAGTTGGCGCCAAGTGTGGTCACTCTCTAGCGGCTCCGCTTCAAGAACAAGAGCTTACTTCTCCTGGCTAAGAAAAGGAAAGTTGACAAGATGCTTGCGCAACTCGTGAGCGAATACTGGACCGTAAGTGCGAACGTCCGTTTTTCCAGACAATCGGACGAATGTTGCGTGTGCCTCTGGAGGTAGCCGTTCAAGGCCAGCTTCTCTGGCTGTTGTCGCAGAGGCGGTATGAATCTCATCGCATCACGCAGCATGCACGCTTCTCAAACGCTGTTTGCAAATTGTCTGCTTGGCGGAGGCAACTCCGACCTGGGGTAGTAAATGCGAAGCCATTAGCCTGTGTTGGATTCCCACTAGGATACAATCCGGCTCTTAGCGTGTCTTACAAGTAGCGGCAATGTACCAATCCGCAGTGCTCGTACCCTGCGCAACCCTCGGAAGCAAAGGGCGGCGCAGCACTCCCTTGTGGCACGTGTCTTGCACGTTTCACACGACAACGGCCGTCGGTACTTGAAAGAAATATGAAGCGTGAATTTTATTGAGGGGCTTTATTTGGCGGGAAAGAGCACGGGGCTCTTGGCTAGGTGGTGTAAGCTGCTGCGCAATTGAAACGGTTAGGCCTTGCGCGTCTTTCCATCCGTCGTGGCACGTTCTCTCGTGGCGCAGCGGAGCGTCGGAGGAAGGTCCGGCGGACTCTTCACCCGCCTGCAGCGCTGCGATGGCGGCGTCGCCCCCGCCCGCTCCGGCGTGCGCCAACGGACCCCTGCCCTCCCCGTCCCCCCCGGGAGACAAGATGGCGCCCCTGGACGGCCCCCACAGGTGAGCCTGAAGAAGGACCCTGTCCCATTGGCCGCATGTCAAGCAAACGCCACGCTGGACCGTAACTCTTTGTCGGCAAATTTTAAAGGGGTATTCTGGCAATTCTTTTTAGCTACCCCAACTGCGGTAACTATATTTTCTGAATTCCCAGCCTTTGCCGTTTCCGGTAGGCTATTTAGTATGAAGGAGATTCGGAATGGTTGTTGTGATATTGGAAAATGAAAGGGATGCCAAAACGAAGTTCCGAATGTACCCGCGCTTTTCGGTGCGGTGGTGTCACTGGTAGGCACGCTTACAGGTCGAGCGGGCGGCTTAAGGAAAGCTGCTAGTCGAAAAACGGCCATGTTTTGCAAAAAATATGATTTTGGATTTTATGGAGTTTTATTATTTTTCAGTCTATATATTTGATGCATAAAAATAATGAGTGCAGGTTATGATTGTGAAATTGGTCGAATATGCATTGGAAAACCACCAGGCAACTCAGAACGGCAGGAATTGGAGCCATTTTTCTCTGCGTGGTTCTTCAAGTTGTGTAGTCGCCCGCCATCACATTTGCATTGACAAGTAGACATAGGCATCTCCTCTCCTTTGCAGTCTTCCGTAGCCTCAATTTCTCACTGAAATTTATTAACAAAATATTATTTTATGCACCACTAGAGAGTGTAGCTACACATCTCTAGTAACATTCGAATATGTTTTTCTCTTTTGTGTAACTTTAGGGCATCTTCACAGTTTGTGTGCAAGAATTTCTGTTCTTAAGACTCTCCTATCGCAACCAAATGTGGCATGCATATACTTTAGAATTTATAGAATGCAAGTATCTAGGTTTGGTTAGAATGTATATTTTTATATTTGTGAAATGAAAGAAGTGTGCGTCGGGCACATTATTTTTCTTGTTTATAGCACTCACTGGTTTAAAATAATTAAGTTAGTTTATTTTACTAGGCTTTTTTAAGTAGGTTGCCATGCCTCACGTGTGCACAAGAACATGGTTTTGCTGCATGTATATTCCACTGAGAACCTAAAAACAAAAGCCAAAACAAGCCATATCAAATCTAACACCATATTTACAAAGAGAAGATTCAGCATTATAAACTGTGCAAATTTTATTTCAATATCGCAAATAATAAAAAAAAAATAATAAAAATTTTCTTTGGCACGCAGAATATGCCGAGCATTTGTTACGTGCTGCTGCGGGGGTGCTGTAACGATGTTCCCATGCATTCATTTGACACCATGAAACTACTTGTTGGGAACAAATTCTGTAGTTCCAAGAGTAAGCCCCTGGCTGCCACTGGCATCACTTTTTCATAATTGCCAGTAGACTTTCGGTTTAGAAAAAAAACTGAGAACCAAAACTGTAAATGTAATAACTTTGCAAAAAAAAAAAAATTGTTTTGGCCTAAGATTTGGGTTACAAGTTTAGCTGTGTTTGTCGGTGTGTTTGGTCAATTTCGAGGCACGTCAAGGCCATGGAGAAAAAACTGGAGTACCTCTTTAGAGCGACAGCTTTACGTGAGAACCCAGCGCAGACCTTGCTTGCTCGTGTTGGTTTGGAGGGGGGGCGTAAGCAGTAGGCTGACACTTCCCTCTGCTGGGTGGGAATGGGAGCTGTGCGATAGAGTAGGAACTGCGTATCACACTCAGTTGCACTCCAACTTCAACTGCAGTCGGCACTATACAATCTGATGGGGCTGATCGAACAGCTCCAAAAATGCATCTTCAAGGTGCTCGTCGTCTTTATGCGTCTGCCATCACGGTTCAACCCAATCGTGCCCGGCGAATGCCCGTTATCCTGCGCTTTCTTTTTCCGCGCGCGACTGATTTAGTTTGCGACAGCAAACGCACGAAGAGGGCGAGCGCCGATGCACTTTGGCACTGCTCCAACGGCCCCATCAAATTGTAGCGTCGTCTGCAGTCGGACTTAACACAGAATGGAGTATTTCATTATGTCCCGAGAGATAGCCTGCCCTCTGACACAATTTGCTATTTCTTCCGAAACTCCAAAAGATAGCCCACTTCTAGTGATTGCAGGTCCCTGGCCAACGGTGACCTCGGCAAAAACGTTGTTGATTATCTACGGCGGCAGATAAGCGACCATTGCTGACTGGGAAGGACGGACGTCTTTGGTTCATCGCCCCCATCTTGCGATCGCAAGTTTCGAGGGTCACAAAATTTAGAACCAGCATTTTGCCAACTGTTCTGTAATGGCGCATCGAAAGTTAGCCAGCACATTATTTTCATCCGATTTGCCATCAATTTTGGTGGGCTGCCTCTCGGAATATTACGGTAGTCGAATGGACCTAGTGGCTGCGGAGGCATTCCACAGTCTGCCCGTGTGTGTGTGTGTGTGTGGTGGAATTTCGGAGATGATGCGATGCCCCCATAGAAGAGGACTAAGAGAATGAGAAGTCCTTTATATATTCACAATTCCTTCGCCACGACGTGTGACATTGCATGTCGTTTCGATAGCAAGGGGCCACTCGTCAAGGATCCTGTCGAGCGTAATTGCCCCTTCGTGTCATCCGACGAAAGGTCCGAGCCGGACGAATTTCTCCGAAGTCTCAAAAACCGGCGAGCGTCTTTCATCCGCGTGTGTTACCGCCAAAACGTGACCAAGTTGCTTTCATCGTGTCTACAATGCCTTGAATACGTCTTTGACCGGTCTGTTTAGCATCCTGTCCTGTCCGTGCATGGACAGGACAAGAGCCAACAAATCTTGACGACTAATGCTAGATGTCCCTGCATAAAGTATGAATGAACACAACCATTGCCGTCTCCTTTTCCAGACCGGACGAAAATGAGTGTGACTCCGCGACCACCGAAGCCGGTTCTGCCAGCGTGCCGTCGTTGTCAAGGTCTGACACCACTCCAGCGGCGGCGCCGACGACACGGCCACCCGCACCCCCACCACCCGTGCAGAACGGGCCACTCTGAGCCGAGCTTACGGAACTGTTGCCGCCAACGTCACGGCGAGCAGAGTGGCGAAAAGTCCGTCTCTCGACATCATCGAAGCCTCCGTTTCTCTTTGTCATCGGGGAGCGGGTAGAAGACCGTCGTCGTCGGCTCTAGAACAGTCGGTCGTTCGGCGACCGTTTCTTTTTCTTTGTAGGTTCGATTGCGGCGACAAAGACGAGGGAGCGCGGGTTGTGTATCCGGCACGAACCACGCACGATGCGTGTGGTTTGCTAAGAGAGCTCATCTAAGCCAAACGGGCCTAGCACATACCTCGCTCGTAGTGTGGTTTGTGCAGGACGCATTCTGTGCTCCGTCATCTTGGTCGGCGTTGTCGAGTTTTTTTGTTTTTTTTTCTCTTCCCTTGCACTTTGTGTTTGTGTGTTCCCTTTTCTTGTCAAGTGCTCGTGGGTGAGAATGCGCACGAAAACTGCTTTTCGTGCGAGTTGTCCGATTGTTTTTGTTTCTTTATTACCGCTGCAATTGTTTGGTTGCCGTCGCGGAGGATAGCGTTTGTCCCGTACGAGAAAGGAAAGAATTAGCCGTCTGTGCTCAACTTTTTGTTTTTTGCACCACCTTAATTTGCGCCACTTTGAGCGTTTTTGATTTTGATACATTGTTTATTGCCACGGCTGAGTTCTGTTTTAGAAGACACGATCGAAACCGTGCAAAAAGGATTCCACTTTTCCTATTTTTCGTCACGTGCTACACCGTCGCTGCGTTTTCACTTTCGTTATGGTTGCATTTATTCCTTAGGAAAACACAGAGTAGCCTTTACGTATGTTTGCTTTGTCATTATTAGACATTTTATGTGTGTTTTTTTATTTAAAATAAAAGGCAGTATTAGAAACCAGACCGAACGTACCGATGATGTTTTGAGCTCTTTATAATTATTTTTTACTTTTCATTTGTGTTTTGTTGACTGCAACTTGACGGCTGTAGGCGGAGATAAAAATTGACCATGTGTGAAAGCAGGCATCAGTGACTGAAAATATTTTGCCTTTGTTTTGTTTGAATCTTGGAGTGGTTGCGACTGAGCTATGCAAGTGGCACTTTTCTGCAGTTGACTTGGGACTCGCGTCACCGTAGTCTTCGTCGCGTGTCTATCAACGTTCTACAGGTCTCGTCATCAAACCGACTTAGTCTGTGCAGAGCTGCAAGCCATTTCGCTTAAAGTATAATTGTGCTCCGAGTACGTCAGTTACTTATGGCAACACAAGGTGCAGCGTGCGCGTTTCAGGCAGACAATTCAACGGTGGCCCGCACAAACTTTTGTTACCTGATGTAGCAAGTTTTTCCTCTTTGCAACATGGTCATTTCTCAAAACTCTTTTTTCGCTCTTTCCTTTTTCTTTTTTTTAGTCTTGGTTCTTGCTTATACTTTAGCAGACGGGCACACTTAACCGCGGTTAGGTGTGTCAGACTTAACTGCGGTTGAGGATGTCAGACTTGCGTCCTAAACCACGGTAATGTTTAAGAAGGGTTAGCAGTTGCTGCCAACTGTACTATAGTACACGGGCACCCTTAAATAGCAGTTACGCCCGACCTCATTCACATTTAACTGTGGTTAAGTGCGCCGGTTTAGCTAGGGTATTTGTTGGCATAGTTGGATGTTGCTCAGAAGGGTCAGGCGCTCGAGAATGGCTTGCGCCGACTTGGCGCGTTGACGGAGTGTCCAAGTCACCCGCGTTTGTAGGTTAGCAGCACGCCAAACGTAGCCATCATGCGAGGCAAAGTCGAATGTTGTAGCGGTTTGTCCGTTTTGCGAGGCAGCGAGGTGCGCCTGCTTTGCTTAGACTTTTTTGGTTTGTTTTGTTTTTGAGCAGGGAGAGATTTGGAAGTAATCTCTTTCTAGCGCTGAGGTGGCGAAGTGCCTTTCACGCACCGGCTGGCGAAAAGAACGAAAATGGGCCGACAAAAGCGTGCGGACGACGACGACGGGAGGGGAGATTTTGCCGCGGCTTTTTTTAACACTTGCTCGCGCCCCTGGAGAGGGATATCCCAGTCTCCTTCCGTTCCCGTACTTTTCCCGTACTTCGAGCGTTCGTAGTTTTGCCGAGCAACTGAGGGGAAGGAGGAAAGCAGACGATTGCAAACCGATGCAATAAAGCTTTGGAAAACGCCGGCTCTGTGCCTCGCCGCTCATTTTGTGTCTTCTTATGGGCGGAACATTTCTGTCCGCCCGTAGCGTGCATAGCTGAAGCCGGGCTGTGCACGCACACAAGTTGATTTCAAGACAACGACAAGTGCCGCCTTGGACGCCAAAGTTGGGGTTGCACTGCTCGCACATCATATAAAGGACAGTGTTCGCTGCACATACGATGCCAGAAGTATCTGCGGACATGCCTCGAGCACGTTCGAACCATGTTTGCCTTGTACATGGGTATGCTTAAAAGACATCTGCAGACGGTTTATTGGGGGACCGTACAAGGAAGAAGCACTGCTCGGACAGCGTCTGCAGACTCTCTTGTATGAAGCGGTGCGACCTCGGCCGAGAGGCCCATTCATACATGCGCCGCAGCACAACCTCAGTGCCATTAGTCAGGGCCGGAAATAGCGTTCACCTTGTTGGTGCAGTGCTGATGCAGCTTGAAGTTACTACATTCAAGTCGGCACTGTGATGGCACTGGTCTCGGTATTGATTGAATGCTGCAATGCATTTGTGAACTGGCCTTAACTGTGCACATTCTGGAGTGGAATAAAATTAATGGAATGACTTTACAGTTATGGGCTGCATGGCGTTGCAATTTTTGGTTTTATCGACGCTCGAGTTTGTCCTTAAGGTAAGGTTTTAAACCAATACATCTGTTCTGGTCTTTGTGGCAGTTGGTGGCATACCTTGGCTATATGAGCCTTTTGGTCGGCAGCACTTGATGACACGTAGCGACTGCATGCACTCTAACTGCACTGACCTTGTTGGCTTTATTAATCGACCACCAATGCGCCGCGCAAGTTCGTCTCTCTTGCGGGGGTTGTGGTGACGTCGGAACGTCGAGCCCCGATTAACTCCGAAGGATAGTGGGTAGACCTCAAAGCAAGCTGCCTCAAAGCAAGCTGCCTTGAGGTGTTCCCACTATTTTTTCAATCGGAGCTCGGTGCCGTTTTGTTGGCACCGCAACTCCTGCTCAAGAAGCAGACGACTTGCTCTCCGCATAGGTGCTGGAATTTTCTCATTTTTTGCAGAGCTGCTTTAAAAATAAAATGGAGGATCATAGTACAACTAATTACGTATCACCAATTGCTAATAATCAACGAAATCTGAACATGTGTAACAATCCTTGCTTTATTTGTCCATATATTAAGCTCTGAAAGGACCGGAAGCGAGACAGGCGTTCTAAACGACCTCGAAAGCCGCCATGGTGGTGACAAAGGACGACAGCGTCGCAGCCGCCGCAAAGGCCAGTTGCCAGTGCTGGGTGATACGCGGGGGAAAGGGGGTGGGGTAGGCCGCGTTCATTTACGTGCCGTTGTGGCTAGGGGCCCATGCAAGGAAAAGTAGCCCTACAGACTGCACGAACTTAAAACACTCGCGTACGCAACCATCGAAGCGCTCCTTTCCTGCAGACCTTGCCTGGGCGCTGCCATCTTTGTCCACTGGGCTCTGAAACGCGTTCTGAGCGTGCGCAGTACCTTTCACGAAATATGAGACACCGCGCATGCGTTCATAGCGAGGTGACTCGGCATTTCTCGGCTTCCTACGCACTCGTTGCCTTTCACCGTACTTTGATTTCGCATGCAGGTGGAGGCTCGCAAGGTACGCTGAACCTTTGTATCGGCAGGAAGCTCCCGCTGGACGCAGGACAACTGAAATACCTGCCCGCCGATCTCATCCTGTCAGTTGCTGCAAATTAGATTGAGATCGGGTACCACAACTGGACAGCAGCTTATGTGGACAAATGGAGTGCTAGGCCGCAAACAATCCTACAAGCGCAATACCAATGCTTTTCATTCTCAGGCAAATGGACCCTCCGTCGTATAGCGCTCTATGCAGGCACCGACTCGAGATTCACTGAGAAGGTCTTAAACGCTCTCCGTCTCGGCAGTTGAGATTATTAGAAAGCGGAAATACATTTAAGTCAAGTGTACCGCCAGAACCTGAGGTCCGCCATCTTTTTTTCAAACTTGGCGCGCATACTTGGCAACGCTACCATGAAAAAAAAAGTTTACTAGCAGCTTTCACGTTGCTTTTTGGAGAAATATGGCTCGTTAGACGGCAAACTCGAATTATTTGGGGCCCTCTTTAAGTGAGCATCGACCGGACAGCGGTGACGAACATTTCGGGAACTGCAAAATCTAGAGCACGAAGCGCTGCCTCCCCCTGTCAATGTCATTTCTCCGCAGGGCAGGGTCGTGAGGCGGCGAAGCCAACTTGCGGGGGCATCGCTCTCAGTTTCAAACTAACCGTTTCGCCGCGTGCATTGAAACGAGGCCCGACTTCGCCTGTCTGCGCGTATTTTGCGGGTGAGTCTGTGAGGCTTCTTTTGCGACGGATGCGGTTCTTGGGCGAGCCCGCGTTTAAGCGAAATTGGAAACGAGGTCAAACTCAATTGGTGCAGCGGAACCCCACTTCCCGAGGCCTAGTGACATAGAAGGGCCTCGAGTGGGGAAATATAAGCGCGCTTCCCGCGCGGAATAGTTCTTTTTAATGCTCTAAAATTATCACCATTCATGAATTTATTGCCACGTAACTTCTAAAAATCCTCTCGACGTGACGTTTTTGCGTTAGTGCAGGAACGCGCGGGCTCGGTCGACCGATTCGAACGTTATCGCTCGCTACACTTTGTTAAACTAGGCGAATTTCTCCTTAAAAGAAATTCTAGAGGGTTAAGGAATGACTTAGAATTAGTTGAACAGATTGAGATGGTCGTCACGAACGTAAATTCTTGTCAAACACGTTACAAATCCGAGATCGGTGCGGTGTACGCAACTACGGCTGGATTCGATTCAGCCGCATTTGTGTTTACCGGAGCCCGACGCGAAGCCACCGCTTGAAGCCAGCAATCGGTGAGAACGACGCCTGTTTTATCCCAATTTTCCGCCCAATCCTTACGTAATCGGACTCACAAACAAGCGGGAAGGCTTCCCGGTGCTAGGCAAACCGATCTCAACCGATGACATCGCCACAAAGCCTCGCGATGCCGACACCTTTCTTGGCGGTTACGTGCGGCTAGGCCTAGGCGCACCATTCATTCCCGTGTCCGCGGCGTCGTTTCGACGCGTTTACGCCGCTTGACAGCCCCAAATTTGCGCCAGTTTCCCCTAATCTGATCCCGATTTACATTTTGGATGGATCGGAAGCCGTGTCACGGTGTGACAGCGCGTCGTCGGCGCCCAGCGTCGCGGTCCGAGCGCCAAGCGTGCGGCGTTGAGGGCATTGACCGCTCCCTCAGATCGATATCCAACGCTGCCTGGCTCCTATTCCGAAGGCTACGATTTTTACCTTCAGTTCGTTTCCCCCTCTCGTTTCCCGTGGTTCCGTCGTCGACAGCCAATATCGTTATTTTTTTATTTTTTATTTAGCTACTCGCCTCTTACAGGAATTCCAATTGGACGGTGGGGTAATCATGTCTAGCGACCTGTGCAGGTTGCGTCGGCGCTAACGTGGGTTTAATTTTTATTTCTCTTCGACTCCGCGCTGCGCGCAGTGGGTCGCCAGGCACGGATTCATCCCTGACCTACATACGCTTCGTGTCGCTTTTGAACGTACCACACTGTCAATCGTCCGCGGTTCGCACCTCGCGATCGTGTATGTTTCGGGAAACCTGATAGGCAAGCTGGCCTTTCAATGCAATGACGTCAAAATCCGAGCTTAGCTCGCTGCGTTTTTGTTGTTTCTTCTTTTTTTTTTTTAGGTTGCGTACAAGCGTGACGCGGCAACGTGAGCGCGAATGCTAAGCTGCTAATTCTGCACACTCTTGAACAGACGATAGTGATAGTAAGTACTTTTGGTGCCGTTCGGTGTGCAGGCGTCGGGCGATTGTAACGTCACATGTGCTGGCGTAAGGAGCGGAGTTGCGCATCATTGCACCGCGGCGTGGGCACACAGCGAAGGCCTCGAGTCTGAGGTTGTCGAGGTCAAAGCCTCCGAAGGCGCAGATCTTACGTGCGCACCTCCGCGGCTTGCGTCGCAGCTTGAAAGCAGACGTACAGTTGGTACAGTGGCGTAGCCAGGAACTTTTTTCTTTTAAAGGGGAGGGAGGGGGTGCTGGGGGCTGGGGCTAGAGGCTAAACGGCTAAACTGGCTGAAGACCCATAGGCCCCTCCACTGGCTACGCCACTGCAGACGTGGTCACACACGCAACCGAGTGTTGAAGCCGTGCTTCTGATCAACAGCTTTGATAATTCAAAAATGTGAGAATGACCACTTGTGTGGCGTAAACGGGCGTCTAGACACACGGTCGTCAGCGTGCTATGAACTCGCTTCTGCTCCAAAGTCGCCAAAGACATGCACAGACAGTTGCACCAGCTCGGCTGCTTAGAAAATTTTCCCGTTTTCCTTTTGCGGATCGCGTAAAACGGCCGTTTTCTATGCTTTTCTCATGCGTCGCTCTTGCGGGGGTTTAGCAACCCCGGTCGCCGCCTTGGGATGTCGAAAGATCCCCAAGTTGCCTCATAAGTCCGTCTGCGCGGATGCAACCGCCACTAAAAAAACAAAACAAAAAACACCGGTTTCGCCAAACCAGGCGAATTCGGGGACTCGTCCGGTAACACTGTACCCTTCGACCCGCCGGAACCGAAACCCAACTGCCCTAACTCTTGTTAGCAATGGCGGCATGCTGTGAATGCCGTGAATGCGATACGAAGCACCGATTCAACGATTTCCGAAGGATATGGGTTGATTGATGTCACAAAGACGTCCTCTCCGTGATAAAGTTGGTATTAAACGTCCCACCAATCGCGCCCTTGGCGAGATCTGGCTGCTGCCAGCGGCGGCCGCGGTGGTGGTGGGAAGGAATCGATATTTTGCACCGCCGTGTCTCCCGTGACGTCGAAAAAGCGATACAAAACTACAAAAGGAAAAAGGCGCACTGCCCCATCGCGAGCGTGCGCTGCTGTGTCGCAAAATCGTTACCGTCAAGTCGGAACGGTCGCCTTGCGCCCTAGCGAAAGTGTCAAAAACGCAGTTTTTGGGACGTGCGGAGATTCGACGGCGTAGCAGCAGACGACGCAAGGGAGAGTTGCAGACGACGGCAGGTCGTCCACTGGTTTCTGTTTCGTCGTCAATGAGTGCCAAGCTCGTCGCGCTAGGGCGAGTTTGGTGTCGGCGAAGGACATTTAGGGAGAGCAGTGCGACGGACCGTGGGTACGCTGCCCGATGACCTTTGCCGCGGTCTTTCTCTTCCTTGCCCGCCGAGGCTGCCGAGCGAGCGCACGAGATGTATGGCGTTGCGAACTGTCATGGGGCATGGATAGTCGCGACATTATTATTCATTATATATATATATATAGCATGCTTGCTTTGCGTCGTCCAAATGTCTGTAATTTCAAGGAGACTAAAGGCTGAGGTCGTGGTTGGTTTGGTTATCACAAACCGCAAGTAATGTCTATAGTGCCTGTCTAGCAGTAATTAAGAATTCATGGTCTCACACAATTACTCATCAATGTCTGTATTAGCAGTGGTTTTCATCACAATTGGTTGTAATGGGAGACAGGTCAAAATTCATTAGCACCATTCATTTGTGAACAGATGCCCAGTTTGCACTTGCGGACCTTGTGGAGAGGTAAGACATCTCCAGGAAAAGCTTGGAGTAAGACCAGATCTGTTTGCATCGAGCCTGTTTTCTTATGACACTACAACAAAGCATCGCTGCACCGCGAAATCTCTGTCTGTCTGTACTACATGGTTTTTTTTTGTGGGGAAAACATTACTTGCCCCATTCCTTACGAACAGCCGCTGCCGTAGCATTGCATCAAGATGACGTCAAGCTACAGAACTTCTATGGCTACGGTTCCATGGAGGCTCTCCCAGTTGCACTGGGGCACGGAAGAGTCGAGCTGTGGCTAACAAGTGGCAGGAGAGGGCATAAGCTCTGTGCCAACACTGCCATCTAGATAGCGAGCCATAGTGGTGAACTCTTCACGTCGCCAACACACGTCCAATTCATCTTCCGTGCTGCCTTCCGGTTGGCGACGTGAAGAGCCTAGCACTACAGTCTTGCTGTCTATACTCGATTTCAGCTTAGGATGAATTGTAGTGGATGCTACTAGCCATCTAAGCCGATCCAGCACTGTGAACATACCACATAACTACGCGCCCTGCGCCTCGCAGCGCCCTTCTCAAAGGCCACGCGACACTCTCGCATCACTGGATTGGCCGGGATGTCTCGTAGCGTCCACTGCGGTCCAGCATAAGGTGAAACGGAGTGTAGGAGGTGTTGTCTGTACCCTGTGTCTCGAGTGAGGCACCAAAACTATAGAGCTAATATAGTAATCTAGACGGAAAGGTCCCACACATTTTGGTTGCCTCGGCGGTGCATAGGTGCGGACGTCGGCGGTCCCGATGGGACCGTATTGCTGGCGACGCTGTGGTATGTTCAAAGTAGCAGGAAAGTGTGACTTGCAAAACCTATACTTAACGTTATTCTAGTTTGTTTGTTTTTTGCGCAAAAACACCGGCGTTGCACAAAAATTAATAAAGCCGACAAGTTGAAGTCGTTCGACGGCTATTGAACAAACTCATCGCGCCAAAACGAACGTGCTTAACTTGTCGTCTGGTTCCCCTTGAAATCATCTACATCGGCGCTCACGATTTGCCGCTCCCGTCTTTATCCTGCGACCGAAACGGATGACTAAGTGCATTGTCTGGTCGCAGTTGGAGGAGCTGGTGACGCCCGCCATGTTTAGCTTCCACAAGCCCAAGATCTATCGGTCGGCCCTGGGATGCTGCATCTGCCGTGCCAAGTCCTCCTCGTCCCGCTTCACCGACTCCAAGAAGTATGAGCCGGAGTTTGCGCGCTGCTTCCGCATCGTGGAGGAGGACCGGCGCTCGGGCGAGATCTGCAATGCCTGCGTCCTGCTCGTCAAACGCTGGAAGAAGCTGCCGCCCGGAACCACCAGGGACTGGCACCACGTGAGTCCCGCCACGCCAAGACGCTTTGCGGTCCCTCAGCTGCTGCAGATGAGAGCGGGCGGCGTGCGCCGTGCTCGGTGTCGGCTATTCCGTGCTGCGACGTCGACTCTAGTGTAGCTTCCGCAATGCACCGGTGCTGTCAGAGCTACGTGCGCGAGCGCGTGGCTTCGTTTGGTGTCTGTTTCGCTCAAAGGTGTGTTCGCCTAAGCGACGCGGTGTGTGTATCTACAAACTCGATTTGCTCCTCGGTGTTCCGGTCTTTTTGCTCCTTTTGCGGAAGGTCTCCTTCCTTAGGGGCATGATTTGTTACCTTTCTGCAGTCACTTTCACGCACGAGAGGTAGGGGACTTGCCGGTTGCTTACCAGATGCTCATTTGTCTTTAAGTCGTAAAGGTTTCACTAATGAGGTCTGTGCAGATGAGTTATACGGCCAGTGGGACTTTGGCTAATCGTCGCGATAAGTTGGCTAATTAACTAATAGTCGTTGATTGACTTTTTGATTAGTAGAAATAAACATACGATTCCAATTAGAAACTTGCTGCGCTTCATTGAAAACCACTAAGCGAGTAATTTTAGGAAACACTGAGCTCGTGGAAAGCGCAGCAGTGCACCAAAGTTACCGCTCGAGCAACAGGCAGAAGGCTGGCAGTGGGAAACCGCGGATAATAAGAGGCATAAAAACCACGCAGGTGCGTTATTGCACCAGTTGCCTCGCTTTTGCTGCACAAGTGGTAACTTTAGTGCTTCCCACGTGGTCCGAGTCTTTGTAACGTTGACTGATTTAGTGGCTTTCAATGACACCCAACAAGTTGCTTCAGAACCGTACCTTTATTTAGCCTAATTAAAAAGTCGATGAACGTGTTTCTAGTTAATTAGCTGACTTACCGTGATGACTAGCCCCCTCCAATATGTCCCCCTGGCCGTACGAATCGTTCGCGCAAACAGCAGTATTGTGGCTTTTGAAACTTTTTTAAACAAATCTGTAAAGCCTAAAAAAACACACCTCGTACACATCTCTTCAACGTCTGCATGCCCGCCAAGGGCGCACGTGCGTGCGCGTCGCTTTGGAAAGTCTTTTCTATAAGCAAGTTTTCGCACAAGCAATGCGTTCTGCCAATCTAGTTCGACACCGCATAGAATAATGAAAGCTTGCGATCATCCTCCGCGCGTAACACTGTCACACTCGGGTGGCTTTTGTTGGGTAATCTGGCCCGAGCCCGACGGCGCGTGCCTCTCAACGCATTGGCCGGACGCCGGTGCAGCGCTGTTGTCCAATCCATGTCTGCGCTCGATCTAGCCGTGACGAAGTCGAAGCGCCATAGTCAAATTCGTCTTGCGGTGGTTCGCAGTAGGCGGCACGAGCCGTCCCAGTCAATTCACCGCTGCAAACGTGACACGTGACCATGCGCGTCGCTGTGCCCATCCTGAAGATCGCACAACGCTCGCGTGGCATTTCATTATTTTTGTTGGCTCTTAGCGTCCTTAGCAGTTCGACGTAAGGCAAGCGGAGTGTAGCACGTGGGTTTCCATTATTCTACTAGTGTTCTCGAGCACTGTTCGGGCATAAAACGATTAGTACGAATGGGCCTGTAAACCGAGTGCAATGAAACTTTTTCACAAAGCTGTCTTTAGGCGGTGCATTTTATCATGCTCGAATTTCGTGAAAGTAAATTTCTGAAACAAAATTGCAACTACGGGTGGATGGCGTTCTCAACGCAACCGGCGGCAACTTTTTTTTCTTCTTTTTTTTTGAAGTGCGGGAGAAACACAGAGGCAAACTGGTGCTGCCACTCATATATAACACCACACGGCTTCTTAGAGATGAACAGACTAAAGCTGATTCAGCAGATCCGTGCCCGTCTGGTACGATATGCGAGTACTGTATCTACCCAATGGTTTGCTTCTGATTTTCACCCTCTCATAGGAAAAAAAACAGTATTTATTTTCTTGCATTTTTTCTTATCGTTCATTGGCTTATTTATAGGATTTTTTTTACGTTCAAATAGCGCCGTAGGTGGTGTTGGCCGGGCTCGTGCGCCTTTGCCTTGGTTTGCGCCGTAAACATTCATGAGGCGGCCTACATCCATCGTCGCGTGTTTCTCGTGTCATCGCATGTTACCACCCTTCCCTGATCTCGCCTCGAACGGGACGTCCAGGTGGTTGACGCTCGCGCGGGCCCCGGCACCAAGTGCGTCAACAAGGGCAAGGTGAAACCCCCCAAGCGGCCGCTCAAGAAACACCGGCGCCGTCACCGGCTGGGGGCCGACAAGCGCTGCAAGATGGACATCGGTGGAGGGGCCCTCTCCGACGACGTCACAGGTCGGTGGGCTCCTCCTTGCCTCATGCCTGTCGCACTCTATGGCGTCGGGCAAATGGGCCTAATCCACCTTAATTAGATCTCGAAAAATTAGTTTTGCGTCCTCCAACACCGTGACGGACCTTTCTGGAAAATCCCGCGAGGCATCTCATCAACCCCTCGTTGCACCGCGCGGCTCGGGGAATCGTGGGGTCGCTATGACATACTCTTGCTGCATCCTGGAAGTGGCTCAGTTGCTTCTCTCTTACCGCTGCAAGTTGAGAACACAAAAGAAAAGGGGGAAATGCGTCACGGAGCCCATACATACCCTATTTTGCTATTTTCCTGCTTTCTTCACGTTCTCAAATTGCAAAAGGCTAAACAAACACGAACCGCTCCTTCTTTTATGGTCTCAAAAAGAAGACGGGAGGCGGTGCATATTTCTGAAAAGGTCTATTTGGCACACAAGTATGGCTGGATGTTATGTTTTTGTTTCAGAATTATCAACAAACTGACCTCAGTCAAATGTTATAACTAAAAACTATAATTTTCCCACGGACCAGGCTAAGCCTTTTTCATGCCGATACAAAATAAATGTTGCAAACATTTTTAAATAATTAAAAAAAAAAAAAATACACTGAATAAACTAATTCTGACTTTTGCTTTTGTTCCATGTCTTGTCCAATAAGACATCCCTGTGACCCGCAAGAAGCTTTCAGGCTAGGGCTCACGCTCAAAAAAACCTGTCAGGTGTGGACTGGGTTTGGGCCTTGCCAATACCGGGCTAGGTCGGACCGGTCCTCTAAACCAGGGGTCTACGATTTTTTTGGCTTAGGAGCCAGATTAGGGATATGTCGCAGTCTCCAGAGCCGCAACATAAATGAGAAAATACTAAATACAAAGTTCTGGAATAGAGGAAAAAAAAATTTAAAAGTATAAGGCGAATAAATACATACCTTATTTTCCGGATTACAAGTCGCACCCTTGTATAAGTCGCACATCCATATATTGAGCCGTTTTCGTGGAAAAGTTGGTATATAAGTCGCACCTTTGTATAAGTCGCACCTCTTTGCACGGTTCACGCGATGAGTTCTTTAGTTTACGCGCATTGGTGCCGCAAAATCTGAGTTTTGCACAATCGCTAGATTGCACGTTCCGTTTGACGCACGTTTCAACTTGCGAGAAATGCCCATAGTATGGTGCTGTCTGGCAGGGGCAATCGAGTGTTTCGCAGCAAAAGGACGTAAAATGCGCAAAATGAGAGGGTAGTCGAATTTATCCGAGCAAACGCATGCCGAGCGAACGAAAGTTTAAGGAGGTAGACACTCGCGAACCAAGCTTTGGAGCGCTAGGCCTAGCCTAGGCCAAGTCTTGGAGACGACGCGAGCATCGATTCGCAGGCAGAAAGATCAACCTTGACATACTTTTTCTGGTACCTCTAAAAGATTGGCTAGCCGCAATCTTTCCTTTTACATGTAGCAACACGGCTGGAGCATGGCACAAAAAAACTGCTGATCAAACGGAAACTAAGAAAGACGTGAGGAAGTAATCTGCACATGGTTAAAATCGCGCACAAAGAGACGAGGACAAACGAGGAAGGAACACAGAACACAGACAGGTGCGCCTGTCTGTGTTCTGTGTTCCTTCCTCGTTTGTCCTCGTCTCTTTGTGCGCGATTTTAACCATGTTCAACGTTTACCAACTCGCCCAACTTACTACTCTTCTACTGAGGTAATCTGCAATGCGCATATACCAGCCTACTTACTTTTCAGTGTTACTGGACTGAAGCAAAAGAATACGGAACCATGGCTGAACTTGGCAACATCAATAACATGCTGTAAAAGCTTTATTCTCACTGTCTTGCCTATCCACATTGAGCCACTTCAAGGAAACCATAAAAATTTTAATATCGCACTCTGGGTCAAACTAGTGTGGCGACAGCAGTGCCTCCTGGAGTGGGAAACATCACCTATGGCTACGTTGTTATGGTGCTCTACAAGAAACATGTGCGCACCGTATAAAAAAAAATAGCGTTGCACCTCGAAAAAAAAAAGCGACTTGTATATTAGAAAATACGGTATAAAAATGAACTACGCATCGCCGTACGCTCATTCTTCACCCAAACAGAGTGCTAGCGGTTCGATCCAGGTGCCGAAGTGTCAGAACTAAGCTCTATTTCATTCAAAAGTTGTAGGTAATTTTATGATTTTCATACGAGTAGCATCGAATGTCCCAATGCACAAGGCGCAGGTCCCGCGCGGCCCTCGGAAGCAAACGACGACGTAGCCTCGATATAAGTGGCCCTAGGAAGTGAAGGGCGGGCACATATCTTGAGCGTTAGCAGAACAATAGTTGGCGGTACTCGCGAGAATTGCGAGGCGCGAATTCGATCGAGGGGCTTTTTGCCGTCGCAGTCGGGGATGACAGCATGAGCGAATCTTCGCTGCCGTCTCCGCCGGAGAGCCGGGCCACGAGTCCGACACCCAGCAACTCGTCGGAGGATGAGGACTCCGTGTGCGGCCTGCTGGAAGAGGAGGAGGAGGAGCGTGGCCGGAGAAGGGGGGCCAAGGGCGGCAAGAAAAAGAAGCCCCGGGACGGCTACCTGTTGGGCAGGAGGGCCAAGTCGGCCCCCTTCCGCATCTCCTCCTTCCTCGACATGAGCTTCTGGAGAAAGTGAGTTGGGCATGCCGCCTCTGTTTTTGTGCCAGCCCGGGCCCTGGCACAAGCGTTGTTCCCCTTTCAATCTTTTTTTTTTTTTTCTTTTTCCAGATAAGTGTTTTGTCATGTAGCCTAGGTTAAAATTTTCCACTTTCAATCGTTTGTTAGTTTGGGTACAAACCTCGAAATGACCCGTTTGGATTGACCTGCGACGTCCCGACACCGGTGATGGGATTGCTGCACCAAACTGCGCCAAAGCGCTCACCCTTCTACATCTTGCTACATTTTGTTGAAATGTGAGGAATTTGTGCCAACATTGCGTCAAAACCTATTTTCACTTCACTATTACTGAACTTATAATAAATCGGGCCTCGCTACACGGCCATACGTTACGGCGGGCTTGCGCAAACTTCCAAAACTTGCGGTTATCGCCTCAAATGACGTCATATCCGATTTGATCTCCGTACCAAACAATTATTCTGATGCTGATTGTCTGTTCTGGCCGGATGGCCAGCATGGTTGAGTGCAGTCGATTAGCGTTGTGTCGCGGCGCTGTGTCCCATCCGTTACCTTTTGCTTTGTCTTCGTCTTCGCATTGTTTTTACTTTGCTGAGTGATTGTTGAGTTGATTATAGATTTATAAAGGATACTTGAGTAATGCGAGAAAACTTTTATGAGCTGCTCTATACATTTATTTTTTATGTCAACTTCCGCAGTTATTACCTTTATATAGGTTCCATTCGTTCAATGGCACAGCGAATACAGAAAATTAAAACTAAATTGGCTGGGATCAATGCGACCCTGGAAATAACCTGAATGAGTTCGGCGTGGATGTTCATAGTCAAATATCAAAAGCTTGGTTTTCTACCTAAATCAAGATGTGCAGTTTTATTACAACTTCAGAACTTAAAGAATGCATCATTTTGGAAGCTTGAAATTATTACATTGTCATTATTTCATTGGACTGTTTGGTCTATGTTCGATTTCATACCTAAAATAACCATGCACAGCCGTTCGTACTGCCCTCCATCAGCTGTTAGCTAGGGAATCAAACCTGCCATGCTGTTGATGCCATCAAAATGTTGCACAGAAGCAGAAAGGCAAAGTAGACATGAACGCATTAATCATTACCTCGATATGTGCACTGGTACGAGTGAAAATGAAATGTGTGCTTATGCTCCAGAAGTACTTTTTTCTACTCCAAAATGGACTTTTGGCTGCTCCAGAAAGTGCTCCAAAATGACTCGGACCAATCGCATCACTGCGACGCGACGAACTGCTCCGTTACCAGTTACCCCACAAAAGATAAGCATTTGGCAAAAGAATAAACTTGACTCCCTTTAGATAGTCTAGTTTGAGCAGCGTAGTGCAAGAGGAAGTTGGAGCCGCAAATAGAAGCAGTCGGGCCGGGCCGGTGCGGAAATTCGTGAAGCACGTAATTGCATGACAGATTAACAGCTCCGGATTGGCCGAGACGGCTCGTGTCCACTGCGGTCGAATCGCAAAGTGAAACAAAGTACCGTGATATCCCGAGAGACGCCCCCAACCCCAAAATATAGCCCGCCCCTATTTTTGGCACAATTTGCTATTTTTCTTTAAACACTGAAAGAAAGCCAGTTTTTAGTAATTGCAGGTCCCTCGTCAATGGTGACCTCGTCGAAGACGGCGTTACTTCACCACGGCAGGAGATAAGCGAGTGTTGCTCGCTGGAAAGGATAGTCGTCTTTCGAAGTGACTTCTTCCTGCAATCACAAGTTCCAAGAATCACAAAATGTAAAAATTTTTTTATGCCACATTGCAAGTTAGTTTACACCCTATTTTCATCCATTTTGCTATCGATTTAAGGTGGGCTATCTCTCGGGACGTTGCGGTATAGGTGGCGGGGCTGTAGGGCGCAATTTTTTATGTCACCAAATGGATGCCGACGTGGGGCACAGACCGCCGCATCAGCAGCAAAAGGAACTGCTCCTGCGTCCACTGCTGCACTGGCACAACTGCTGTGTCAGCATTCGGCTGCGACTAACGCTCGATAAGTGAAGACGCCAGTTCCCGCCGAACGCCGACGTGGCACTCAAGTCCAACGTATGCCACATTGGTAGGTGACATAGATAATTCCGCACTATGACTTTGCTATCTACCGTAAAATACCGGGGCAGCATCCACCCTACCTCTACAGAAAACTGGGTTAATCTAGACACGGGCGCTTGTACAGTCAAATTGGGCGCTTAATGTATATTTTGGAGAATTTCCAAGTTTTGGAAATGCTAATAGTGGGCGCTCGAACGAGGTGGACGCTCCCACGGTATTTTACGGGGGTGCTGGCGGGACCAGACTTCGGCCCGCGCGTAGAAGACCCGTTGGATCGAGCTGGGCCCCGAAATTCCAGCCCGTGCGGCGTCCTAGAGCTCGGCCCTCTCCTCCAGGGAGAAGGTGTGCTGCGGCATCATCTTCAAGGGCCCCCACGGGGAGGTGCTCATCTACCCCAAGCTGCTGCGCCCGTGCCGGTGTCGCCGGCGCCTCGGCTCCGCCCCGTCGGTGGTCCTGGCCGCGCCGCCGGCCCTGCCCGCGGAGGACGCCGCCACCACACCGACCACCCCCGAGGACGACGTGGCGGCGGCAGCGGCGCTCCTCTTCCCGACGCCCGAGATCTCGGACTGCAACCCAAGCAGCCCCGACGCGTCGCGGGGATCCGCCTCCCTGAGCGGCGGCAGTGATTAACGCCGGCCCTCGTTCTAGCTCCGTGCACGCGTTAATTCTTTTTCGGTTCCTCCTTCTTTCCTTCTCCCGCGTACACCCTAATTTATTTGCCCGTAACTTATTTCCCCCCAACGTCTCGCTCCTCCTTTCCTCCTAGCTCGGCTTCTTTCTTTTTTTTTTTTTAACGTTTGCCGGATTTGTGCATTGCACGGCCCGTCGTTCAATTTGGCATTAGTTTTCACTGCCGGGCCGAGCTTCAGGGAAGATTCCAGACCGTGCCGTGTACGGACGACATGAGGTATCGTTTACCTGTGGTACCCGAAGCTACCATATAGTATCCTTAGGTACCGCATGGAGTATTGTATAGTGTTGTTTACCACTAGTGAACGACGCTGTGCGGTATTGTTTGATTCGGTACCCGAAGCTACTGTATAGAATCCTCGGGTACAGAGTGCGGTGCCACGTGGTGTCATTTACCGTGGATAAACAATATTGTACGGTAATGATTAACTGCGGTACCCCGTACGCGACACCTTTTGTAAATCCAAGGTAACGTGGACCGTCCGCCAGGACGAGGTACTTTCCCGCATGCCTTCGGCGCGGCACGTGAAGCCGGCGTAGGGAGTTTTGTCGCAGAAAACTCCCCGAAATTTTTGTTAGTCTTTGTTGTTGTTGACGTTGTTGTTACGCGTTGTCGGAGGTGGTCCCGGCTGGCGCGAGGTCGCCTTCTCTGCCGAAACTTGTTTTTATACTCCTTGTTATCATTTGGGTGGGGGGGAGCCCGCATTTCGGTCGGTGCGCGTAAATGAAATGAAATATTGTTTTAACGGAGCCGTCTGTGGAGTTCTGGGTGTGGGATCTGGGGAAGAGAACCTAGGGAATTTTTGTATTTGTGGGGTGAAAGGCATTTGCAACATGGACGGGTACATAGTGTGTTGGGCCGCTTGCGGGCGTTTCGATCGACACAAGTCAAGGTCGAGTGACGCCCTAGGACCAGCTTCCAAAGGAAGTATTGTGACACGCAAGGGAACTGCATTAAACTAACGGGTGGAGCAAGGTTTGAAAGCATCGGGCCCGCGTTCTTGGCCAGTTTTGTGCGGAGTCACTGGGGGTGGAAGACACGTTTTGTTGCATCGCGACTCTGGCAAAGCCATTGAACCCAATTCCTCGTTGTGTTGGAGGGGGGGGAAGGAGAGGGGTCAGTTTAGATGGAAAGCAGGTATGACCGCATTCATTTGGCTGAAAAGCCACCACAGCTGTAACATTCCACGGAAAGGGGTCTTTTTCCGACGACAAAGACTGCCACCGTTGATCGTAAGAGGGCCCACGAATCTCCCGCCACGAGACCCGTCAGTATTAGGGCGCCGACGTCGGCCCCACACATTTCTACTTCGCCGTTCAGAACCTCAACTTAGCACTCTATTTCATTTTCTTCGGACGATTGTGTCGGACCGGCCTCCGCCAAACGAGGCACTCCGTGGCACGCATTGAGCCACTCGTATGCACAAACGAAATTCCTCGATAGTCTACGTCGAGCTCAGCTCCGACCAGGAATTCGCGAGTGACATCAGAGAGAGCGGAAGAAACGGTGTCGCAACTCGTGGTTCCGGACTTCGCCGAATTGACAAACTGCTCTGAGCTTTTTGTCGGCGGCGCGAACGGTTGGCGCATAATCTCGCTCCAGAGCTTGGACCGTCGCCCTTTCCGCACGACGCGTCCGTACCACGTGTGCGGTGCGGTTAAGGTGCCTGTAAAGCGTCTCCAACCGGCATTTTGTCGTGTCCTAAAAAGTGGTCCCTCGATTTTTCCCCAGTGGCTTTGTAGAAATGTTACGCCTTCGCCGAACAGACCCTTTGCTCACCACGATTATGCACAACCCCGTCTGTTGGGACGGCAACTGACGCAAAGACAGGCGTGAGTCTCATTTTGAGTGCGGTGACCGGTCTTGGACGGGGAGCTAGACAAACCTCTGCGCTGCAATAGCAAGACTTTTTTTGGGTTGAAACACAGGCGCCAACGGTGCGTCACGTCGAACCGGCAGTCTCTTCAGCGGTGTCTAAGTCCGGACGAGTTTTGAATTAATTTCGTTCTGCTCGCGGCTTTGTTCCTGTTTGGAAACGGTTTTTGAGCTGAAATGCACGTGCAGCCGGGCCGCATAGGTTTCGTCTCGTTTTGAAGTTCAGACGCCGTTCGCCACAAACATTTCGGGTACGAGAGTGGTCAGATCCCGGAAACTTGCTCCGACCCGGAAACGGCATCCAACCGTCGTTGCAAAAGAAAAAAAAAAGAAGCAACTCCGATTGTTTTGCGGTGTCCTCTTCCGCGAGACTTTTTCCATTTTTGTACTTGTCTAGTCACGGCAGCGGTCTCCTAAAAAAATAGGGGAAGCACGCCGCGGTTTGCGTTGCTCGTTTGACGTTTTTTGGGGCGGGGCTGGGGATCAAGCCTCAAAATAAAAGGAAGGAAAGAAAAAAAAAAAAAGGCGAAGAAGACCAACTTAGCTCACAACACACAAAGTTAATGCTTGTTTTGCTGTTCTGGACCCAGAACAACGAATGACGCTATGACTGGATCGGGTTCGAGGTGGCCATCAAGCAAAGCTCGGCCATCTTTGATAGCAGGTAGAGTGGGCACGGGGATGTGAAGCACTGCGGCCGTTGCATGCAATTTGCGAGCAATGCGCCGCAAACCAACGTTGTGGGACCGTATTCTCTCCTGCGCGGCCAGTAAGGAAAGTTTATTGCAGATTGCCATCGAGCCCCAGATTTGACGTCGGCGGTCTCAGGCTCGGCTGTGGAGAGTGTGTCCCTCCACAAAAAGCAATTCGGCTCGCTGTGGTAATTGGGATTCAACAGCTCACTAGCCGACCGCAGACCACTCGATTGTCGTTTTCGATCGCTCGGCACCTTTCTCCACGCAGAGAAGGACAGAGGAAGGACGATCCACTTATGTCACTCAGTCTTTAGATCGTTGCCGCCAGTCGCTTGTCGTCGCAGCCAACGTACGGCCGAGGATTTCCGACGTACGGGCCACGAACGGCCGAGTGTGCAGACAGCTGTCGGTCCATTTGGCAAGTGGAACGGAGCAGTTTGTCAGCAATGAATGGTTGTTTCTCGGTAGTGTACCACGGTTGGAACCGGTGTTAATGGGCCCGTAGGCGGGTTGGGGTAGCGAGCTGTTTGTCGACGTTGTTGTCAGCTGTTTCGAGAGTGTTTCACTTCCCCGTCGCTGTTTGTTGAACGCCCGTGATATCCGACGTGTTGGCACCGTGGAAGCGAGCTTTGCTGCGAGACCCGGGTGGTTGTTGAAGCGCGGTTCGCCGACCCTCGGTTCGTGGCCATTGGACGACCCTCCGCTCGTTGCCGAAGCCCGGTTAGTCAGTAAAAAAGTCTGCCGGGCGGCAGGCACCCTGTTTGCTGTTGCAGACCCCAGTTTAACAAATTAGTCTTGCAGGCTAAGGAAAGCGGGACAAGCTCATCCCATAAAGCCCTCCACTCATTCCACTTGGCAAAGGAAACGCCGGAGAGGAGAAAGCCACCATTCGTTCCGAGCAGAAAGTTTTGTGGGAAGTACTTGTACCACTCTTCTTATCCTCCAGCAGACTATACCTACAACAATATAAAGACAATGTAGCCTCAGAGCTGCGAGCAAACATGCTCTGGCGTAAGACCAAAAAAACACCTGGATGAAACTCACTGGTGGTCTCAGTATCGGAGTCGAATCTTAGTCGTTGCCACTGTGCGTTTCGATGCTAGACCGAATTCATTCTAACACAGGTTCAGAGAGGCGGTGCGGGAGAGACCCAAAACGCTTAACACGGAGGGCGCCATCTATTAGTGCCCGACGGCCACGGCCGGGGGTTCATACGTCCCGTTTGGTGCGTCAAACGAGATAGCCACGGTTGCAAAAAAAAGAAGAAAGCGTTGTTGCGAGCTGGTTGGGAAGACGACACTGCCACTCTTTTTCTAAGCGTAAACGCGATATGAAAGCACTCCGCCCTGTAACCCCCTCGGTGGGCGGCGCACGCCCGCCGAGAACGCGGATAGTGGTAGGAAGTATGTGACTTACGTGACGTGTATCCTCGGTCTTTGTAGCATGTGCAGTGTCCATGGCCTTTATCCGGTTTAGGTTGCAACGAAAAGTCTGTCCTTTCGTCGTTACTCCCGTGCCGTAACCTTGCGCAGCTGTTTCGTGTCCCCTTCCTTTGCGACGGCCGGTCTCCCAGTTTTTTTCTCCTGTGACGTGCCGTCTGCCCGGGAACTTCGGTCTAAAAGAGACGATCCATCGGGGAATCCGCATTTGTGACGTTTGGAGCCTCTTTCTCATTTGCCAAAGGGTGCTGGTCGAAGATGGCAAAACTGCGCGGTGTTCCACAAAACGGAAGACAACATGACCTGTTGCCGACGGGACGCTCGTTTTCAAGCATGCAGTCGGCGACAGGGCCACTTGGAGCATTTTGTCGGACCTGCCGTGACGGCTCAAGATTTGCTTTTTCTTTTTCTTCTTTGTGCATAGCGTCGTTTTCAATTTCTGCTCAGCGGGGGAACGTGCAAACAGTGATGACGTCGTGTTTGTGTCTTTCAGTCGACGGGAGAAAAAAGCGGCACGACACTGCCCCTTTGCTCGTCGCACGTCGCAGATGGCTTCAGCGTGCGCGTGCAAACGTTTGACCAACCATTGTGCGTTCAGGAAAATAACTCTCCGTAGTACTTAAAGGCTAAAGCCTGTGTTCAAACATCTCTTCGGCTACGGTAATCTATGGAAAACGTGGCTTTTTGTTTTCGTCGCTGCTGCAGTGTTGAAGGTGTCCCACGCTTGCTCACTTTTGCCCAGCTGAAAGACAAAGTGTTTGTTGAGTTATTTCTGTTTTCTTTTTGTTCAGAGCCATAAAACATGCATTGCATCACATCGTCTGCATTGTGCATACACATTTTACGGCATTTTTTTCACCTATTTATATGAAACTTGCGCACGGCTGCTGATGGGTGGCATTGCGCAATACATCATTGTTTTTTTGCCATTTCGTCGCTGTATTTGTTTTTCATCTGTGGAATATTGGTGGCATTGCAATAAGCACATCTCCTTCATCAATACAGACATGGTTCCAGTTCGATCAGTGCCACATAAAAGTAGCGTAATTAAATTTTTTTTTTTTACTAACTTTTTTTTTTTTTTTTTTAATGTCTTCAGAAGATGCTTTAAACGATTGTGGTGCTCCAAGGGAACTTTACTGCACCGGTCAAAGAATTTCCTTCGTCAATTTGAAAACAGTAAATTGCGAATAAAATTGTTGGGATTCCTAAAGGCTCGAAGACTGAAGACTCGATATTGCTAGAAACGTTCCTAGAGGAGGGCAGTTCTGTGCCATGTGTACTCGAAACACCAGATGTTTTCACATTCTTTCTTAGAATACATGCAAGGCCTGGTTTTTTGGGGTTTTCTTCGTCGTAACATTTTTGCACAGTGCCGTAGGCCGTGTGCCCTTTGGCGAGACATACCGGTGATTTAGTGTGACAAAACTGTATGTATGTGTGTCTGTAAACCCGGAAGTCCTAGTTAACCTTACGTAAAAAATGTGCACTGTCGGCATGACCGTAGAAGTAGTTCAATTCAATTGTACGCCTACAGTAACCGACAATGCACATTTTTTTAAAGTTTATCGACAGCCCATTTTTTCTACCTTGCTTCACTTAACATATGCATATATCATTTGTAGTTCACCCCGTCAACCTTCGTTTTTCATCGGTGTCAGGAATGTCTGAATTGTAAGTTACCCTGTCCCCTGACCACAGTCCTAAACGTGCTGCCCACTTCCATTTCTTTTTTTTGGTCCGTGTGGGGTTGTATGCATAAGTAGTGGAGCGGCACATACAGTATGCTGCAATTCATCTGTGCAAGAGGCATTTTGCCGTGGACAGCCTGCCCGGGCATGAAGAATGAGGTGACGTAGGCTGTTCCCTGCAGTCAGTGCCTCTTACTCTAAGCGGTACCTAGGTTGCGATTTTCCAGCAGGCTTTGCAGAAGAAACCAAGCGGTTTGACTGCATTCGGAACATGACGTCTTGACCCCTGTCAGGTTCTGACCAAGCCTAGAACATAGCCAGCTCGGAGACTTCAACACGGGTTGCTGATTTGTGCCGTGACGCATTTTGGTTTGTGTTGTACATCGTGCTCTTTCGTGTTCCTTGATGCAGACGGATCTCGAGCTGCGCCTTTGTTTTCATTCTTACGGAGAATTTGTGTGTAAATCTGTGTCATTTTATTTTTTTTTTTTTTTTCTCATTTGGTCGACGTAGTCAAGTTTCATGTGGATGTGAATAAATATGCACCCGAAATATCTCAAAATTCCTGTCTGTCTATCCTCCGAGAGTTTGCTTTAATAGACTACTTTCATAAATCCATCACCGTGCGCGTCGCATTCTGTGAACCTGTGGGCCAGGTTCGGAGTGCGTATGGATTTTGCTTCCCACTGATTCCCACAATGCTTGACATGGCACTACGCCGCGATGAGGCGCTTCGAGTGTTGGAATAATTCTGTTTTCCACTAGGAGGCATACATTCCACTCATTTGCATGAAACAGCCAGAGGGTTCTGTAGGTAGGCAGGCAGGGCCGGATTATCCAGGGTACAGTCAACTAGAGGAGGGGTAATGAGATCAGGAGCAGACGTGTGCCATGCATTGCTGTGAAGCGGCGAGCGTGGAAAGGTCTCTGGTGTATGCGGCAGCGCAGCGGTACCATGGGCTGGAGGATGCAAGCGCTCCGAGGGCCTTCAATGAGCAGGTTTAGCTTGGCAGCGCAAACTGGCTCCTGATCAGATTTTTCCTCCCGTGTTTTCTATCGTTTATGTCGAATGAGGTGGAATGCCGATTTGACTATGACGACAACGACAGCTGTGGTGCAGCAAATGCAATGCAAAGCATGTGCTACTACGGCTCGTGCTACTACGGCTCGTGCTTTAGTGGCGCCCTCTCGTGCTGTCGACACGAAGTGAGCGCCCTTGAGCCTGCTACCCCACAGTTTATCATGCAACGTTTGCCCACTGTAGAATAAACCTTTGGTAATTGCAAACCACATGATTGAGGGCCCTGGGTAAATAAAAATACATTAGTTGCGTTAGATTTACCTGCACCGGTTTAGAAAAGTAGGGAAGTGTACTTTTGGTAAGTGTATTGAGATTAGGAGTGTCACAAACTTTTGTCGAACCTTGATTTTGACGTTGATCTGACGTTCTAACTTCTAAGGTTCGACTGGTTCGCCGAATCTTCAAACTTTCACTAAAGTTCAAAGAAATTTGACTTATGGACTTTGTTGCTTGGCGTCTACACAAATATTTCGAATTTTGGGAAACAAATAATTCAGAAAGGAGTTTATTTGATATTTTATAAAATGGTTATGAATGTTTACACCATATAAAAGCGAAAATATGCGCTTAATAATGTGAACCAGTGATGCCAATACACCCAACAATATTTCACTTTTCCTCCGCCAAAAGAAGTCTTTTTTTTTTTTTTTTTTTTTTTTTTTGCGCATGTTTTGAAAAGTTGAGGTTCAGGAAAATCTTTCTCGAACAGGACAAATCGGCGCCTCCACGTAACAATCCCAAATTTTCACCAAGGGTGTATTTTAGACTGCCGCTGTCACACTGTGCGTACATCGTACAAAAAGAAGCGGCGTTATAATAATATTTATTCTGGCTCGGGAGAGCCGCGACACCGCAGAAAGGCTGATGGCCCATACCGTAGAGGTCTGCGACGCCGCTCAATAGAAGGTTGAACAGTCATGGATTTGTACAGATGGCCATGACATAATGGTGTGCACTGTAGACACGATGACATAATTATGTGTGGAAACACTTCAAGCATCTTTGCAAGCATGTTTGCTTTATACATATGCAATCTTCGAACATAAGACAGTTTCTTGTTTTCTTTTTTTAATGAGCAATGTGAAGGGATCGGCATACAAGGAGGCGGGGCCGTACCCAGAAAAAAATTTCGGGGGGGGGGGGGGGGGGGGGGGGTTTCGGGGACAACGGCGGCCATTTTGAAAGTGTCTGTTGTCTTATTTTCGCCTATGAATCATGTGCATCGGTGGCATATAATGGAGAGTTACAGCACACTGGAGAACCGGTCCCGGTTTGGTACCCGGTAGCCGACCGGCGCCACTGCGCGTGCGCAGAGGTGGAGATTAAAATCGGTTGGCTGCCTGTGCACCGACCAGGGCCGTACCCAGAAAAAAATTTCGGGGGGGGGGGGGGGGGGGGGGTCAGAACCCCCTATCTCCCCCCCCCCCCACCCCCCCCCCCCCCCCCCCTGGTTACGGCCCTGCAAGGAGGAAACACGTCTCAGTCAGTGCCTCCAGGCGGTCTTTCGTGTCGCGTTGGCAGTGCGTTAGCGCGACTCGGTTAGGGGTGCATTTTACCTCGTGATATATCAAGACACAGCTTGCTTCCTGCGAAAAATGAGAGAGTCGAAGGAACTTGGCGCATGGTGGATGGCGGACGTCGAACGCCACGCGCAGCGGGCAGACGACAAGGTACAAGGTCGCTTCGTCTGCTGAATGCGTCGTCTGTTCTTGCGCCCATCGGGAGATGGCGCCACGAGTCCCATTGCCGCTTACTCGGTAGTTTCAGTCAGGACCAGCTTAAATAATTCAAGTTGGTCCTGGTCTCAGTAGTGTATATCTGTGCAATGAAATCAGCCTCTGATATAGGACGCTGCAGTAAGATCCGGAGCCCAAATTTTAGATTAAATGTCGCAGCGAAGTGTATCCAAACCGCTCTGAAATAGGCGACTACACGTTACTATGCACGTTACCGCACGCTAAACGGATTACGCTCCCGAGATTGCACACATAGCTACGCCCTTTCAGCACTCTTATTTTGAATAATACGTTTTGTTTTTCTTTTTTCTTTTTTTACAATAAGTTTTTGTATATGGTTATGTTGGGTGTAAAAAGCGCGCAGGAAAGGGTTTTGCCTGCGTTGCTGTTCAGGGAAGCGACAACCTACCCGTTTCAAAACAGCTACGGCGGAGGTTGTTTCATCGAATATCTATAGCCTTCATTCATGATCTTTACTTGGAGTTCCATTGCTTGAATTTCGAGATATTATGTTTTATGTGAAATATTGACGAGAACAAAGCAACATACTTACAGTCTTCGTAATTGTGGAGGCGATCCCCTGTAAATGAGTATCTTTCAATCGTCGAGTAGATCAGGCGGCAGAGGAGCAGTGAACACGGACATAATTCTTCCCTTGTGCGTGCCTAATTGCGTCGAATAATGATTTAGCGCCAGGGTCACCATTTTCAGGGTGTTCCAGCTCATAAGCACCAGAAGGGTGTTGCTTTAACACCCTCAGGGTGTCAGCCCTGGGACATGCTCATTCACGCCCCCGAGGGTGTAAATCGTTTTAGCGTGTACTTGTGGTTTTATTTATCAGTGGCGCGATAAATGAAAAGTAGGAACACATACACGTGAAGGCAGTGGAAACAGTTTATCGGAATACGTGGACAGGTACCGTACCCGAAAGATTGTCAGTGCTGCACGCTCGCCTCGAAAGGACGCGCGTCTATGTACAAACTTGAAAATGCCCAAACTTAAGCCCATCAACAAAGTCAGCGTTTCTTACAAGTTGCGACAGCGAGTATTGATATCATGTCTGGGCCGCCGTTTCTTCCAGGGGAATCACTCGTCGTTGCTTCTAGAGTCACTAAGCTACGCTCAGGCTAACGACACTCCATTCCACCACTGTCCTGTAAAAGCCGCCGTTTGTGTTGCCTAATGAAGAACATTGGCGATGGTCATGGCTCAAAAATATGACTTTCTACGGTGTCAAGAAACTCCAGCGATATTTTTTTGACGTGTTGCCGACTGTTTTAATATTTCCAGGGGACGTAAAAGCGCTCCCTGGAATTTAAGTGATTTTAACCAACAAGGTGGCTCAGGTGTCGTTAATCTGAAGCGTGCATTTGTGGCTCTAGATGCTGCACGCCAAAGGAACAGGTTGGCGGGCTTGAGTCCCAACCGTTATGCTTTCAATAACACACACGCACAAAAACCGAACATGGTCACTCAGACTCAGAAGACCGCACATGTTCCATACACACCAACCTTTATATAAACACTCAAAGAATCACGCAACAAAAATTCGTTGGGTAGACTAGTCAAACTTTGAGGACGCGTAGGAACGCATGCGTCGTTTCAAAATGACGTGCATGTGACCGTCGCTAAGCTTCGCGCGAAATAATGCCCATTTGTCTAAAAAAAAAGTACAGAAAAAAAATGTTGTGACACCGAATACAAGCAGCCAGAGGCGGCGATTTTCCAGTGAGTTTGGAGGGTTGCCGGCCCACACCAGACGTGCGCACTGCACGTGCGCAGAGACCAGATTCGCGTGAAGTGAGTCGTCTGCGCATGCGCCGACAGCAGCGCCACCGCAGCGGGGTTACGTCAGAGTCGCGCGAACTTCTGCCGAACTTGAGTTTCGACTGGTTTCGCGAACACTCGCGACCTTCCAACAAAATTCGAATTTTTTACAGTGTTGCCCGTCTAATACATAAAACTCCAAATGGAAACATATATAGCTTATACTGTAGTCTTTTACAAATTTTACAGAATATAGAAGCAAAGATTTGTCTCTCAATGATTTAGTAGTTGGCTTGTTTAATGTGAAGCAATACACCCGATAAATATTGCACCCTTCCTAAGCCGTGTGGCGTTAACTTGTTTTCAAAATCGGCTAGGGCACAGAATTTGTTTCAACTCGCGCGCTGCAAAAAGAAAAGTCGTGTCACCATCATCATCATTGACATTCGAACCTCAGTCGGACTTTGCTTTCAAGTTCGAAAAACGCGGATCTGGTTGAATTTGCATCTCGGCAGATTCGCAACGTCTCCAACGCTGTTCCTACTTTGTCCATTTCCTGAGGGCTCATCCTTCCTCTCCTTCGACGTAATGAGAAATATTTGCCCGCTTTTCGAACTGTCGTTTTCAGGGCACTTTCGCTACGAGAATTCACAGTTGGCTCGAATACGGGACGGTCGTGTTTCCTTTATACTTTGCACGACAGAAACAGACGAACAGAAATATACCGGTATATGATGAGATACGTGTGGCATAAACCCTGCGCGGTATAGCCTTCAACGCGAAAGACTGAATGCCCGAAGTGTGACGCAGGACTAGTAATGCAGCGCCATCTCCCGACGATCGACCGCGGCCAGTGTCAGCTAGAGAACAACGTGTCTCATCAAGCATAAAAAGTTGCCGGACTTGGACTGAATAGACGTTGCAACGGCGTTACTCGAAGGGATGCTCGGCTGACGAGCACTGTACAAGGCTATGCTGCGACGACAACGCCACCATGCCAGCGTGACGTCACGGAGCGAAGAGAGCGTGCTGGTTCGGTGGAAAAGCTTTCACTCTCAAATACGACGATAAACCTACACAGCTTCGAAGAAAAACGAGCCGAGAATCACCGCACAAGTCATGCGCAACGCTATCGGAGTCACTTCTGCCCGTTTGAAATTTTGTTTGCATGAACTCTCCCCCAATCAAAGGTTTTCCGCAGATATGTTCGAACTGTTGAGGCATTATTGGCTTCATGCAGAGCCGCTGAATAGTCACAGTACAGGTAGGAATGGTGTGGCTCACGATATTGCGGCTCATTTGACCGTTAGGCGGCAGTGAATCATGGCGTCACGCGAAGACACGTGACACCAATCGGCCATTTTGTCAACGCGTCGTACGACCTGTCGGGCGTCTTGTCGTGCATGCCTCTAGCACTTAAAAACTGGTTCGCACAGTGGCGAACGAGTGCCTTAAAGCCTCTTGGGGTCTCTTGCAACGAGAGCGGACGAACGAGTCGACTGGCGCCATCTATCGGGTAGAAAAGGAACACTTAAAATGTTCGTCTATTTCTTTCTTTCTTGGCTCGAAAAAAACTCTTGGTAATTTTATAAACGACAATTTCTCATATATAATACGTACATTCGACCTCTCAAATATACTGCCAAGCCTTCGCTTTAGTGAAATGCAGTTCCAGGATCACTTCATAGATGGCGCCAGCGTCTGTCGTCGTAAGAGATCACAAGAACTCGGTCGTAAGCATTAGAAGAGTGTAAACGGGCCTTCATGATGATGCCTCCAGCGTCGCACGCATCTTCGTAAGCGGAATCAGTCCATGTGAAACGACCTACACATGAAGACGAGTAATGGATCGCACTGTGTGAGAAAACTCACTGATACCGGCCGAATGGGCCTTTAACCAAGTCAGTATTTACACACAACAAGAACGACTCGGCAGTTCACACCCAGCACACGAGGAAGGGCGACGGCGGTAGGCCTAACGAAGCTTTGGGCCGTGGTTAGACGCCAGGAACTTGGGCACTGTGGCTGGCTTCCGTCGGTATATAATACTGGATCCGGGAAGTGAACGCCGCGATGTCGGTGTTCCGCCGCTCTCGTTCGCAGGCCAGCTTGCTCGGACGGTGATTTCGTTTGGGGCGTCCTCATCAGCTGGCGAACGTCGAAGGGTACTCTTCGTAGAAGTTGAGGTAACTCGGGTAGCTTTCGGATGCACATGTGGCCTGCGAAAAACCGGTCGAACGGATGTTTACTAAGATGCCTACGGCCAATGGGCTCATGCACGTCGGACAACACTAACACAACGTAGGCGCTTTTTTTATTTATTTCTTACTTTGACAAAGTTGTGAAGGGCACTAAACTTTGCCGCCTGCTCTGGATCGATCACTTTCCGCCACACTATAGACTCCGTTTCGCATCAAGTCCAACCGCGACCGTCGCTACACAATCAGGATGAAGCCAATTCTATCAGCACCAAAAGTGCATCCTCACGGTGGTCGTCGTCTTTGCGCGTCCGCCATCAACGATTAACCTGATGACGCCCTGTAAACAAGTGCGTTATCGGTAGACACCCATCTCAATAAAGTTTGTTCATCCATCCATCCATTTATGCGCCGCTCCGACAACAGCGCCAGCTCAGCGGCGTGCGTGCGGGCTCTTACGTTCTCTAGGGTGATCCAGCGCTGACTAGCTTCGTTCTCCTTGTTGCTCTGCATCAAGGCGGGCTCCTGGTAGGCCTCAGTGACCACGTCCGGGGCCGACGAGGACACCGACTTGTCGGCGTCGTCCAACAGCTCCTGGAGGGCGTGGATGTACTCGATGGCCTTGTGCAGCGTCTTCACCTGCGCAGCAAGGGTCGACGGTGCACGCCCGATCACGCAACGGGACCCTTTGAACCGACCGTGCATGCAGCCACAACTACCAAGAAGACAAGGCCTTTAGAATTTGCATAACACTCATGTTGTCAAGAAAGACAGTGAAGAAACAGTTGCGTACCACGCAAATTTAGGTGGGCTCCTAATGACTTCATGAATATGACCTATCTTGCACTAACACATAAACACTGAAAGACGTCATTTTGAGTCCAGATAGGAGCTCCAAGAAGAAGGGACTTTATGAGAAAATCGTGAGGGTGCAGGCGAGCTGGTGAATATTATTCATGTTGAATTAACCTGAGACTGGGGTAGAGAAGAAACAAAAAAAAAAAAAAAAAACGCAGAAGGGACAGAAAACAGACAGACGTCGTCCTGTCTGTTTTCTGTTCGTTTTACGTTTTGATGTTTCTTCTCTATCCCAGTATCAGGTTATTTCAACATGGACTCTATGAGATTCCTTTATTTCTTTTTTTTTTTTAGTCTACTTGAATATTGGTGTTAGCTACAATACTTTTTTCGTTTGTACTTGTGCCACTAATAATTGAAGTGTACGTATTAAATATTCAAAGCCTCGTTTTGTCACGTTTTAGTTAAATTACAAAAAAAAAAAAAAAAAAAAAAAAAACTCCAGTTTGTGCAGAAACGGCCATATAAAGAGCCAGAAAGAAATAACAATCTGTGTCGCCGCAAGGTCTTCAACGCTCTCCTGAAAACACGTTTTACTAAGTTGAAGTGAGCGTTATCCCCTAACTTCCATGAGTCCGTATCCTCTTTACGTTACGTAATGATACTGGCGTCTTAATTTTACTCTACTTCTGTCCAGGTAACTGCCGACGAGCGCGGCCTGCATCGTCTGCTTCCAGAGTTTCGGAAGGCGAGCTGCGCGTTGGCCTTGTCTAATTCAGACCAAATAATTCTTTACCCCCGTGCGCAACATATGGAATCGGGAACAGAAACGCGAAAACTGACCGATGAATACCTAAGAAACTGCTACCTTTTCGCAAAATCCGTAAATTGGTCAAGCCTCAGATAACAGTTGGCGTCAATAATCCAATTGCCCCAACGTGAGCTACGAAACTATTAATTAAAAATATTAACCAACAATATGTTTGACAACTGACTTTGCCCACGAGTGTCATTACCTCATTTAAAATCCGTCGAGCCTGACACTCAGATCGCAAAGACGGCACCCCTGTAACTACCACATCTTATCAAACACACTGCCTCTAATGATACTAGCGAGTTAAAAATTTGATACATGTTCTGCTGGCCTCCGGTGTATTCTAGTGTCTATAATTCTACGGATGATTGGAATCTCAGGGGTGTGAGGTGTCCGCCGCAGAGAGTGGAATGCTCTTCCCATTATTATACTGCTTTTGGTAGCACTACTTATTCCATTAAAATTCATTCAAGTTAAATGGAGAAGCGACATCACCGTTATCATTTCTCATCGCTGAAGAGCTATCCGGTCTGAATCGTTTTTGTTTTCGGGCATATGACACGGACAAGGCCGACGCGCAGTGTGCATTCTCAAACTCGGGAAGCAGACGATGCAGGTCTGCGTTCGTCGGCAGTATACGTACCTGGACAGAAGTCGAGTAAAATTAAGACGCCAGTATCATTACGCAACGTAAAGAGGATAAGGATGCATGGAAGTCAGGATAACGTCCACTTGAACTTAATAAAACGTGTTTTCAGGAGAGCGTTGAAGACCTTGCGGTGGCACACATTTTTTTTCTGGCTCTTTATATGGCCGTTTCTGCATAAACTGAAGTTTTTGTAATTTAACTAAAACGTAACAAAACGAGGCTTCAAAAATTTAACACGTGCAATTCAATTATTAGTGATGTGAGAACAAAGGAAACAAAGTATTATTGCTAACACTTAGATCTAAGTTTAAAAAAAAATCATAAAGTATAATTTTTTTTAGTTCTTATTTGGACCCAAAAATAACCTCTTTCATAGTCTGTATTTTAGTGTAAGGTAGGGCATATAGCGAAGTAGTTAGGCGCCCACTTAAAGTTGTTTAATACGCAATCGTTTTTTCCCATTTTTTCTAACTGCGTGGGTTTTATGCAAATTCCAGAAGTTTGGAGCATAACATCACCAAAAACAATTTTTTTTTCACATAAATTTATTTTATTCAGCTTATTATTATTATTTTTTTTTGTACATATCCCAGACATGAGAAATGTGCCGCATCTGTTTTTAGTTTTCAGTTTGACAAGAAATCGTGTAAAGAGGCACGTTGCGCAGATCACACTGTCTTCGCAGTTGTTTTGGAGGAAACTGCCGATGATGCCGAGCCCTTCTGCGTCACGAACACAGTTCTGATGCCCAGTGGCGTACCAACTTGTTTTTGAGTGGGGGGGGCAAACCAGACCCTCTCCCCCCCCCCCCCCCCCCTAAAGCGAAAATTCGGCGCAACTTTTGTCCAACTTTTCTAAAGATTTGGCAATGATTCGGCAAAATTACAACGTTACCAGACTTAACATTGATATTTTGTTTTTTCTCACGAAAAAAATTTTGCTTCTTCTTAAAATAAATACAACTTGTAGTGCCTATTGAAAGAGTTATGACTAAATAAGGTGATATTCTAGAAGATAATTGTATCGATGTCGCTTCTGTGTGTTTACTTGTAATTTTGGTGTATGCTTCCAGAAAGTGGCGTGACAACGAGGTTGGGTAGTAGCCGGCACAGTCACGAATCACACTACGAGAGCTTTGATTTTGAGGCTTCATCAGCGCACGCCTGCAAGTGTGTTTACATTGTTAAAATAACGGCAATCACTGCGTTCTTACTTTCTCTGGTAGTCGCCGTTTCGTGCGCGAAAACGGATGCAACGGTTGCTGAGCCTTCACCAGAAGAGATAACAATATTGTAAATATGCATGTTTTTCGATTTGAGTCACTTGACGTCAGCTTTGCATGAAAGTGCGCGTTCCATATTAGCAACGTGCCGTTTTTAACCTTTAAAATTCCGGTTTCTCGTGTTCGGACACACACGGACGTTTAGGAAGATGGGGAGAGTTAGGAATGGTCGGATGTGCAACGTCGACCATGATAGTTCTGTGTTTAACGAATATTTTTCATCAGTGTTTACTAACGAGTGCTTGGACTCCGTCCCCACTCTCCCTGAAGAGCTTTACGAGCGCATGCATCCTATTAACGTTAACTCCGCCGGTATTATAACTAGGGTTCGGAGTTTTCGGTTTAAACCGATAAAAACCGATAAAAGTACGCCGAATCCATTTTCGGAAATTCGGTTTTAACCGGAAAAGGTCAGTTTTTAGGTTCGGCAGTTTTAATTTAAACCGATAAAAACCGATAAAATTTCGTCGAATCCATTTTTTAAAATTCAGTTTTAACCGGAAAAGGTCACTTTGACCGTCCAGTCGTACCGCAGAGCCGTGGCGAGCCTGTTTTCAAACTCGTTGTTAGGAAGGCTGACTGGATGCAAGCTCTGCATGTTGTGTTGTGCTTCAAAACGTCGCACCGTGTCTCTTTCGGCGATTTTGGCTCATGCAGCGCGTCATCTCCTCAGCCTGCGTCCAGTGTTAGCGTTGAGAGGGCGTTCTCGAAGCTCAGGTCATATATTAACAGGAAAGAAATAGTGTGGATCAAGAAGGAGAACCTGGGAAAGTACATGTTTGTGTGTACTATAATGAGATCACGTATTCCTGATGTACAGAAGGTGAGGTTTCATGTTTTTGGGGCATAGGCTTCATATCTGACTTGTTTGTATTTCTGCGTTTTTTTCTTGTTTCTTTTAGAGTTGCACACATTTGCCAAATGAAGTGTCCATTTCTTTTTCAATGTATCTGTGCCGTTATTCTTTGAATGATCACAAATATAAGAGCTACGTACAAGGATCATCTGATCCGGTGTCCGTTGGTTTTTATTTTATATTCACCGAAAAAAGCCGATAAATTTTTGCGGGCATAAATATACGCCGAAAAAAACCGAAAATTAAATTTTAAAATAAACACCGAAAAAAGTACGCCGAATTTTGAAAAAATAGAAACCGAAAACGCAGAACCCTAATTATAACATTGATTGATAAACTAAAACTTACTTCGTCCGCTGGAACCGACAACATCAACTCTAAAATTTAAAAGAAACACCAGTGTTATTTCGAGTGAGTATTTAAAACTTATCTTTATTCAGTCCTTATCTCAAAGGTGCCTTCCATCTGACCAAAAGGTGGGAAGGGTAATTCCCATGGAGTCTTTAAACAGGGCAGCCGCTCTTCCGCATCTAATTATCGCCCTAATTCATTGACTTCAATTTCTTGCAAACTACTTGAGCATATCCTCTATTCCAATATCATGAGGCACCTATCATCCCATTTCTTTTCTTTAAACAGCAGCACGGTTTTCAAAAAGGTACGTACTTTCCTGCGAGACACAACTCTGCGACTTCATCCATGACTTGCACACTAACCTTGAACCTTGAACCTTCTCCTGGTGTTCCCCTGGGGTTCGTACTTGGGCCCTTACTCTTTTTAATATAATTATTAATGACATCCCCATTGGGATTTCTTCAAAAAACCGCTTTTTCGGCGACGACTGCGTCATCCATAACAAAGTAACTTGTGTGCAAAATAATAACCAGCTTCAGGAAGATCTAGAGAAAATTAACAATTGGTGCAAAGAGTGGATTATGTCATTAAACAAGTATAAACGCAAACTAATCCACTTCACCAAGAAAAAAAAAAAACACTGTCATTTAATTACTTCTTGTACTCCGATCTGATTGAGACCGCTACTGTGTATAAATACCTTGGTGTAAGACTAACATCTGACCTTCCCTAAAATAACCACATTGAAGTCATTACTGCCGATTCATCTGGAACTCTTGGACTAAGCAGACGTAACCTAAAAAGGGCTCCACCCTTTGTTCGTAAGCTAACCTTGGACACGTACGTCAGACCAAAAATAGAATATGCTTCAACCATGTGGAATACCCATCGACTGTACCTCACCAATACCCTGTAGAGGCAGTTCAGAACAGAGCTGCTCGCTTCATTTCATCCACTTATGACTTTTTTTTTTCAGTGTCTCAGCGCTAAAAACTGAACTAACCATGTCCTCTTTGCAGCTTCGCAGAAAAGTCTCTCAGCTGTGCTTTATTCACAAAATCTACTACCACATTCCCGACTTCAAAACCACTTTGTTATTACCCCCCGACCGAACATCTTCTCGCCTCAACAACGTCTGCACCATCAAGCACATTTCTGACTCTACTAACGCTTTCAATTGGTCATTCCTTTCTCAAGCCATCAGCCACTGGAACAGTCCCCCATCCTCCATTGTCACCATCTTGGACCCTGCTGATTTCTCCTCTGCAGTAAAACTACACCTTTCTTGGCCCATGTGATGGTGTGCGGGGCTAGGCAGATAGGTGAAAACCCTTACGCAGAGCGCCTGCCGGGCCAGACTTGTACGTAGTTCAACTACTTTACTCAAGTTACTGTAGTTTAACTACTTTTCTGGGTAGTTTAGTAACTTTTAATTACATTTATATTCTAGTAATTCGTAGTTCACTTTAACTACTTTTCCGAGTGACTTCCACTCAAATTACAAATTACTTTCTAATTTTAGTGGTTGTTTTGCCTATCAACACAGAAAAGATGTCGGAAGGTCAGCTGATATTTGCAGAGCTGGAAGCATGCGGAGTAGAAAAGGGGGGGATGGGAAGGAAGAAAGTGATTTAGATAGTCCAAAAAACCCCAAAATTTTAACGAGCCCCCCCCCCCCCCCCCCCCCTCCCCCACTGCAACAACACTGCTACGAGGCGCGGGGAGCGAACAGACACGACGCAAGAGAGGTCGAGTAACTGTGGGATTAGCTCCGAATAGTGGCGTTTCTTTGTATTCCGAAGCTCAAGGAGACTTGACGCATTTGAAGAAAGGGCTTGTCCCCGCTTCTCTCCAATGTAGGAATTCTTGCCCACTATAGGAGGTGCACACACTGCAACTTTTACGGTGCAGGCGATAGAACCCCTAACAACGACGCTCACGCCGGACGGGCTGCTCGTGTATCACTCGAAGCGCGTTAACCCACCCCCGCGCCTGCGTTCACGCCGCTTCGCGGTGACGGTGTGCGGCTGCTAATTACAATTCTATTAACCCACCTAGCCCCCCCACCCCCCGTACACGCCGCTTTGCGGCGTCCGGTCGGCAACCCAAGCCCCGCTGCCCCCCATGCACTTCCGTAAATAGAGTCGATACGATTTAGTTTAGCGATGTTTCGTCAACAACATTCGTTTTTTTAGTGTTAATGGTAAAAAAGAAATGTAAATATCGCCAAATGCCTCGACAAAACAAAATGTTCGAGAAAAAAAATAAAAAGAAGTAAGCCGGCCCACACCATAAATAGAACCCGGGTCTGACAGGTATGAGGCAGACATCTCACCACTAAGTTACGCTACCTCTTCGGAAACTCGCATTGCATCCGCTGCCTATGTTGACGGCGGCAGCGCCTATCTCCAAGCAAGCAAGCAAAACTTTATTTTGTGTAAGGGCCTACGTCCTGGTCTGGACGGCCCGTCCGGCCCATGTCTCGCGGATGGATTCCGTTAGGTTACCGTGTAGCCTTGTTCGTGGGGCAAGGCTCCACAAACCAGCCAATCCGGCGTGCGTGAGCACCGTTGCTAGGGTTTGTATCGCCTGCGCGTTAAAAATATGCCCGCGCGGGTCGGGGGGCAGTGCCCTTGGTATTCCTTGGGCGCCGCCGGCCTGTGTCTGCTCTGCCCAGTGGCGGCCGTTTCAGGGGGGGCAAAACGCATGCCTTGCCCCCCCACTCTGAGAACTGGGGGGGCAAGTGCCCCCCTTGCCCCCCCGGTTGGTACGCCCATGCTGATGCCTTTGTGAAGCGATGTGTATCTTGATGTCGGCCTTGCCTCGGTGCGAAACTGAAGATGTGGAGTTCTGCCAGGCACTGTTAGTGTGTTCCCTCACATCACAGGCGCACGTGGTACAAAATCCACACTTGTCAGCTTTCCGCAAAAGTGACAAAGCACGGAAACTCAGTCGCGTATGATCTCAGAAATACTTTCAAGTACTTCCTTTTGGCTTTCGAAAGCGCCATCGATCGTTCCAACTAAACTCGGTTAAACACAAAGAGTAGTTCGGCGTTCCGCACTTCACTCGACGACCTGATAAAGCCAACTGAAGCCAACTGAAGCCTAGCGGACCAACGCGATCATACAAGCCGTGTTTCAAAATGCGCTCGAACTTATACTCCAGAGAAGAGGTCTCGTACCTTGGCCTTTGGCGTTTGTAAATCTACCCTCGTTTTACGCTGCTGCTTGAGTTGTGACGTGGTAACCCGCCGGAGTAACCTAAACCTACTCTCGAGTGATTTGCGCTGACACGCGCATAATAATTATAGCAATAAAGCGTAAAAAAAAAATATATATATATACAGCGGCCATTTTTTGGGAGATTTGAGGTCGCATCCGTACAATCGGGAGTTGTGATCCAGGTATGCAGCAGTAAACACTAGTGTGACTAAATGGCGGAGCCAGACTATCGCCAACTCCTCGTTTGACACGCGTTAAATTCAGCGCTTGCGGGGAAGCGGCCTAACAGCAGTCTTAAGTAGTAACGCGTTACTAGTAACGCGTTACTGTAACTTTGTTACTTTTTTGGTAACTTGTAACTGTAACGAGTTGCTTTTTAAGAATATAACTTGTAACTGTAGTTCTATTACTTTTTTCTGAGGTAACGATGAAAGTAACGATGTTACTTTTGTCGTTACTTTCCAGTGTTTTATGAATAATATATCACTGAACGAGGTGCAATTTAGCCATTCCTTGCACTTTCCAGATCGCCTATTCCGACATTTCGAGTGTCAAGTTGGCCTTGCACAAAGTTGTGAATACGTTCTTTCTCGCGAGTCACGACCCGAATATAGCCACGTGTAGATTTTATGAAAAAATATCTGGTTATCTTTACGCACGCGCTTGTACTTTGTGACTGAACACTTACATCTTAGTGTCTTGAAGCACTATCTTGTTGCGGTTTTTCTTTTTTCTGTGCAAACGCTTTTTAATCGGGTGAATTAACCGTGAAACATCAATACGCGTGGAGGGCACTGCGCATGTCTCGTATTTTGATTAGCGCCACTACTCCGCAATGCGCATGTTTCGTATTTTGATTTGAGCCACAACTCTGGCGTGGAAACTTTCAAACACTAACTTCGAGAAGCAACTGCTGCTAACAAAATGGACAATCGGGCGAGTTGGTAAGAGTTCATAATTACTTACAGCGCGACTGGGACAAGGACAGAAAGAGGAGAAACACAGAAACACAGGACAAGCGCCGACCGCGCTTGTCCTGTGTTTCTGTGTTTCTCCTCTTTCTGTCCTTGTCCCAGTCGCGCTGTAAGTAATTATGAACTGCTGCTAAGTTACAATATGAAGTAAAACGCGTTTTTTTTTTATTTTATGCAATAAAACGCTGTGAGGGGCGTTTTCTAGTTTTTTCTATATTTTTTTTGTGTTATAGAAAAGTAACTGAAAAGTAACGTCGTTACTTTTTAAAAGTAACTGTAACGGTAACTTCGCTACTTTCTTCCGAAAGTAAGTGTAACGAATTACTTTTTAAAAGTAACTCACCCAAGACTGCAGTAGCACCGAGTTTGGGGCGGGACATATTTTACGCCGCTCTGCGATCGCGAAATGTAGATCCCAGGTCTGACGAGCAGGAAGCTTCTTGAACCTTCCGAAATTGTGTGTGCCACTTGGACATGCAGAATTGTGCTCTTTTTGCAACATAAGCGCCGCGTGCTAGCGTTGAACCGCCGCCTCATGTCGTCGCGCCCGTCGCGTCTCCTGCAAGATCAACGGTCGCTTCTCCCGCAATACTTGGAGTCAAAAATGCGAGACCGTTGCGGAAGGCTGAGAAGGAGGTTTTTCTGGAGTGCCTTCATGTTGGTTTCCCTCCTCCTCAGCCTTCCTAGTGCTTGCCCTTTCTCGCCTCGCCTGGCGTCGCCTTCGCCTGTACTGCACGACAGTACGGAGCAATATAAACAGCCCAGCTTGACGCGGCGTCGCCTTACCTTCGACAGCCTCTTGGCCCTGTTCTCGATAGGCACGCACTTGCGGAGCCTGGAGAAGGCGTTGTTGACGGCCTGGACCCTGCGGCGCTCCCGGGCGTTCCTCCGGGCCACCAGGTGGGGCGGCTTCTCGCGGTGCGGCACGTGCTTGTAGGCCGACTTGGGCGACGCCGCGTCGGCCCCCGGAGATGCCGCCGACGTGGACGATGTGACGGCAGACGACGGGGAGCCGTCCTTGGCCGCCGTCAAGGGGCCCAGGTCCGAGTCCCTGCTCGAGGAGTCGTCGGGAGTCTCCGGCGAGCACGGCTGGAACGACGTCCGCTGGCTGCTGCGAGGAGAGGGGGAGAAAAACGCTTCGTCAGTCGGGGTCACCTTGTGAGAACACGGTGTATTCGCACAACCGAGATTCTCCCACGAGGAGAGGATTGAACGCCGTCGAGTTTGGCTAAATTGTCACTAATTACGATTACACTCGCGTAAAAGTAAGCGTATGTTACTTCAAAAAGTATTTCGTTACTTTACGGGCGTTACTCTCAACCTTACTGTCCTGGGGTAAGACAAAAAAACACAAGTGTTATAGAAGCGTTTATTGTTGCCGCCACTCACGCTTTCCTGATCTTGAGCAACATCTGGCTCTCAAAAGTTCCATCGGACATCATGTCTCATTTATACGTAAACATGTCGTCCCTCCGAGCTGGAAAAACTTTTCAATCGGCCTTTTCCAAATAGGTGCTGCCACCTGGACGCGCGACTGGGTACGAGATTGAGTAAACGATTGGCTTGCAAGGTCTCTCCTACCCGTTCGACACCCAGATCGTCAGCCAGATCCTGTTGGCTCATTGAGACGCTCTGACCTAGATATGGCTCCCCCAAACTCTTCGTTTTTGTCTCCAGTGTGAATTATTTTCATCCCTGAAGTTGGTACAAAAAAGTCATTTATTTCTCTGCTGAACAGAAGGAAGCAAAGAAGAAAAAAAAAAAGTGAAGGGGCAAAAGCAAAAGACACGCACATATCCGCTACACCAGCTCGTGTGCACTTTTGTCCGTTTTTCTTTTTCCTTGGTTAAAAATAAACACTTCGACCTCGGTAGTTTGGCTAATATTGTTTGCACGAAGAGTCGGGATTTTTGCATAAGTGTGCTTTCCTCTTCGTTGTGGGCAAGCAAGCTGACGAGTTACCGATTTGCGAACAACCAAACCACCCACACAAAAAAATGATTTGGAGTTTTAGGTAGCGTGGAGAAAGGCTTTGCGCATCTGAATACTGCCAGACGTCGCGTCTTGTAAATGCCGGTGACAGTGATTCCGGATCCTGGTAGATCAGCCCGCGAACGGATTGATAACGAAATTTGATAACGATACGGAGAATGCGTAGAGGCGTCGGCGGAGTACCGTTATCGGAATCGTCGGAACGGTCTACTAAAACACTCTTTCAGGAACTTCGGGGGTTTCGAAAACCGACGAGACTTCAAGGATAGCGGATTGACATCGAGCATGGTCATACCAACAGCTATAACTAAATCTTGCACGCTTCGTTCGGCCAGCTACGTCATTGCTCCTAGGCCAAGCGAGAAGAACCAGCAAAGGGTCTTCATTGCCGAGCGTCTGCGACAATGCTGGCGAAGCACTCCGAAACACATCTGTTCGCTCGGGAGAAGTGTGTTTCGGCGTCTCGCCGCAGCGGGGCGCCAGTCACGTGGCTCTCCTCTCCATCCGTTGTCTGCCGCTCCCCTTTTTCCATTTCGGCTGCCGCTTCTCGTGGCGATCTGCCAGGCTTTATCAGTATATAGGAGGCTATGGTGGTACTTGTACGTGAAGTCCCATGATACTCCTTTATACAAGTAATTCCAAGCGATACAAATGATGAAGCACAATCCTCTGGAACAAAATGGCGTCATTCAGTTCAGTCGTCCGCTCTGCGCTGCCATTCGCTTCCTGAAACATGCACCGTCACGCAGTCAACGCTTCAAAGAATGTCGCTACGTGTATAGGAAGCTCTAGCAACTTTACTTGTGCCGACAAAAAAGAATTTAAACAAACAAGATAGCACGACGTGACGACGCAATTTTATTGACAGCGAGCGGTTCGCAAGCGAAGAAAAGGTAGATGGTTAGGTTAGGTTAGGTTAGGTTAGACATTACATATCAGACTCCTATTCTGACTCATGTAGCTAAATACTTAGCCTCTGTGACTGTGAAAACATTCAAGTGCGAATACCGCAGAGAACATTTGGAATTTGAGAAGACACTTCCCCACGATGCATGCAGTGCGTGGTTCGTCATCAGACGCTTTAAATTGAGAGAGACTGCACCTTTCGACCCTACTGGTCGTCAACGAGGTAATGCATGCTGAACTTGTGAACAAGCTTGTGTCGTCCCAGCACATCGCTTAATTCTTGCGCTTACGTGATAAACGAAAAGTTGTCAGGGACCTGACACTAGCTACACTGCCGGAGTTCGAAGAGAGGGGACTTTTGCGCAAGGGAGTCGACAAACCTTCTGATGCAGGGTCTGCTCCATTCGAAAAGCAACTGTCTGTTTTCCCAAAAAGTTAGTGTTGTTTTTAAAATAAAGTGTGAAAAAATCACGACATCTCTGTAGATCGACAAACATAAAACCCGAAACGGAGGCAAAAAGGAAGTTGTCTCACGAGACGAAATATACATTTTGTCACGTTCGTTATTTTACTTGATGGCCTTCTGGCACGTAGTCAATCAGTCCCATTTTGTGTCGCATTTGCTTGTTTCACTCTATTAAAACTACTTTTTTTTTTTTAAATAAAACAATTGACTCCTTGATTAGCGAGTTATTTTCGTACATTTTAAATACGAAAGTGGCTGTCCAACCTGTGGTGGGAGCTAGGTCGGGATCGTGCTTTTACTTTTATTTGAACTTTCAGGAAACTATCTGGAGGGCGCGCTAGACGTAAAATAGCATTTCACATATTTTCTAGTTGTGTGGTAAGCGTGGAAGTAAAAAATGATTCAAATTAAAGTATTTGTGATCGCAGAGCAGCGCGTTGGTTCTACAAAGGATATTTAGCTAAATAATTGTGTAAAGAGTGTAGTCAGTAATATTTATCCTTCGTGTTTTCAGTAGTCCTAACTTAAACAAATTGCCCTGTAAAATTGTGTTTTTCAGAAAACAATTAAATTACGTTGTCACCGCTTTTAGGAGTATCATGCGCACAATATCACAATTTTTAATCCTCCGCCGCGCAAGCAATTCAATTTTAAACAGAGTTCAACTGCGCAGATTGCACCTGCAAAGTACAAAATGTCAACAAAAATATATATTTTTTTTTAAATACAAAAAGGCATTGCCGAACGCTCATTCCCCGCCCAAAGGTAGCGCTAGAGGTCACAACCAGATGCCAAAGTTTCAGCCCGATCAAAACCTTAATCAAAACTTAAAAATGATTTTCTGAAAATTTCAATGGGAAAATGGCGGCCGAAGGAGTTTTCGAACACATTGGGCGCTATGGCACCAGAAACCGAAAACGAAAAAAAATGGGCACCATTTTCTCGTTGAACTTTTCAGAAAATCTCTTATAACTTTTCAATAAGTAATCGGATCGGGCTGAAACTTTGGCATCTGGTTGTGACCTCTATAGTGCTACCTTTAGGCGGAGAATTAGAGTTCGGCGATGCCTAGTTGATTTTTGCAGTAAAAATAATAATAATAAATAAATAAAAGAAAACTTGTAATTTTTTTCTGGTGACATCTTGTACACAGCGTTTTTGCTGGCAACAGCGGAAGCTCTGACGGAACAAAAGGCAAAGGGAGTCACCTCACCTTTTGACTGACGTCTCAGTGAAATAACTTCGTTCTAAGAAAGATACGATTCACGGCATGAAGGAAAGCTCAATTATTCGACGATGATCTTTGTAAGCGCCATCAAACGTGTTGTTCGAAACCGGGAATAAATCAACGTCCGCGACCCTGACGTTACCATGCCCGATCTGATGTTACGTCACGACACGACCAGTCACGCATACTTGCGAAATTTGACGTGAAGTTTCGCATTGATTTTTATAACTGATTTAACGAGTATTGGGGCGTCCTTTAATGAAACAAATATCACATATGACTATATTTAGGCGGCCCTCTCTACGTGACCAGCGCACAAACTTAGCAAGTTCCGTATATCACCGGACAATCCCCTCAATAGACGAACTGTAGACGTTAGCAGAGTTACGATCTTCCAATCTTAAAAGACTCTAATTCGATTAATTACGTCGACGTCACGCACGGGTAAGTGACATTCGTACAATATTTCCAGTCAAAGGTACAAGCAGCGGGTCAGCACAACGAAGCCCAGAGCTGCAACCGACTGTCGCCTTTGCGCTCGCTAAGCCTAGCTGCAGTGACGTCACGGAGCGGGTAGTTCTACGCAACTCTTCAGCTGCTCGTTCGTCTTGCGAGGCATTGCGAAGACTGCGGCGCATTCAGTCAGCGCCTGTTCCCGCCCGTCCTGCGAATGCGCGCGATGGAGGCGAGGCAGCCAAATCGTGTTGTGTTCGAGAGGATAACTTTCCGAAGAGGGGAGGAGAAGCCTGCCTACAGAAATACAAAATTCCTATCGCATTTCAAGATCGCGAAAACAAACGCGTCTCGATCCCGTGCCTTCGCAATAAAAAAAACAACACATTCATAAAAGGAAAGAGTACCGAAATTATTTTGCGAGCGGAGCAACTGACAATTAGTGCCGAGGATATATAGCCGCGGCACTGGGAAGTCAGTGCCAACATCTTCATCGTTTTTTTTTGTTTTTCTTTCAAATCCTAAACGAGGAAAACTGATTACCGAGAGGAGCGTACCGCATACGCTGTGTCGTGAGAAGGGGCGGCGACAGCGAGACTCCCTCCATGCGTGACGACGTTGTATCACGTTGTCGCTGTCACCGAACACACGCGCCGACGGGCCGCAAGAATTCCCCCCGCGCGGCGCGTAATCGGCTGTGACGACGCAGTGCACATGAACCCCCCCCCCCCCCCCCCCCCTTTTCTTTTCAACAACAACAACAACAAAAAAAGACAACACCATTAATTTGTGCTGTTTGTTGACAGTGTAGTGGAAGCTAGAGTCGCTCGCCGTCACGGTGCTCCCGCTATTTTGCGCCTGGTTAGAGGGGCGAAAGAGGATATGTGCCGCGAGCCATCGGAAGCCAGTTCGATGCCATGCGAGTGTCACGTGACTCCTGTGAGGGGTTCGGCGGACGCGCGGGGCACGTCACGTGACAAGGTTGGAGCGCTGGATTGGCTGGGTATGGCTCGTAGCGTCCGCTGCTGTTGAGGTGAAGCCGAGTGCACGTATATGTATCTGATGGCCGAGTCGGCAACTATCAATTAGCCGCGTAACCACCCTCCTCCCCCTCCCCCCTCGTCGCGAACCGGTCCGCGATCACGCGGGATCTCACGAGATGTCCGCGAGAGACAAACCCTCTTCGAGGATATTAATCGCGCGTGTGCTTACGAACGAATAAAGAAAAAAAAATAGAAAAAAAGGCCCTTTCTTCGGTTCTTCTCGCGTATTTTCTCACGATTGTCAGAGTGCGGAAAGTTAAGTGCGGCGAGTGGAAATGAGCGAAACGCTCGTCGAAATTATTGCGCTCTTTTTTTTTCTTTTTCCCGCTGGCGGCGATCACGACGTCGAGGCAATGACCAATGGGCGGGGCCTGCCGATTTGGCAGGACTTTGCAGGCCGCCCGCGGGGAGGCGCAACAACGTCCGACGCGCGACCTCAGAAGTATTTGCAGTATTTGCAGGCAACAAGGGAGGCCTGGATACTAGGTTTTGTATAAATAGTAGGTAAAACATAACTGCTAGCAAAAAAAAAAAAAAAAAAAAAAAAAAAAAAAAAAAAACACTGGCGGGGTATAGGGGGCGCAAGCTCCAGCCCGATTTAAAGGGTTTACTAGCATGCATACATTCATTCGGAACAGATACGTCCGGGGTTGAGTGCCCAAGAGACATCTCGAAACGGAGCGGACGGGACTATACCATACATGGGTAAGAGTTCACCAAACATGGTGGCTCGTCCACTTACTCGATTGGAATATTCTATTTGAATCTAACTCTTTCGGATCATTTCGTGCAGCTGGACAGAATGACCGAGCAGGAAGTTGCGAGCACTGGGCCTTCGTCACCCGAGTCACCACCCAAAACATCGACCTCAATTCTAGCGCTTCATTTGAACCAGTAGCCACTTTAGTTGTGGACAGGGTATGGAGGATGAGAGCTTGAGGTGGCCAACGCACCCTCGTACTCATGCTATCGTTGCTCCCAGCAGGGGAGTAATTGTTCAATTCGTTCTCGTTGCTCCCAACAGGGGAGTAATTTTTCAATTACTCCCCTGTTGTGGCAGCGCGGACCGACATCTCTCGGTCGTTACTCGGTTTGTTTCAGCTCACCTTGTCCACGACTGTACAATCTCATCGCGACTTCGTTAGATGTTTTAACCAACTTGCTTCGTAGAAAAAGTAGACACGGCAAACAATCTCTTTTTCTCAAAACAATATTTAAACAATATAAAGTTGCGCAAAACGGCATTTTGCTTTAAATTAAACTGCTAATTTCGCAGAGAGGTGGTCCAAGTAAAAATATGCCAGACCACTCAAGCAATGGAGCGCCATATGAACTTGTGATTTATGGAATTTAAACGAAGTAATATTTTTTTTTAAGCGAGAAAATGTTTTTTGAAGTTGAGCTCCCGCGACAACGCGCGGGGTGGTTCCATGCGCCAGCTTCTCCGCACAGCACGACGACAATGGACATTATCTGAGCCCAGGCACATGTTCTGGTGCTCTAAATGGGGCATGCAGCAATAAGTTGCCACAAAGTAGGGAGCAAGAAACATCGTTCTTTATACCTATTTTTTTTCAGGCAGTGGCTTGTGCCTGGTGAGAGTTACGTTACAAAGCTGGGAGGTCTCGGTGTCATCTGTGAAAATTTTTTAAGCAGAATCCGCAGGTTGCGGTTTTAGCCGTTTACGAACTGGACGGGAACGTAACTACAACGTTACTAAGTACACAAGCTCTATTTGCAGAAAAGTACATCTTGTAGCCTAAAATAGAGGGCGTGAGCTAAACAAGACGAATAGTTCAATTACAGGCACATAGATGGCTCTAGGCGATGGCTAGCACCAGAGCATGCGCCACGAATCGAATCAAATAAGCTCGATCGCCGCCGTGGTCTGGCGTATTTTTACTTGGACCACCTCACTGCGAAATTTGCAGTTTAATTTAAACCAAAATGGCCGTTTTGCGCAACTTTACGCTGTAATATAACATAAACGTTGTTTTTTTTTAACGGCAGGAAGCTCTTTCATACGAAAAGTGTATCTACAATAGATGCGGAAGACACTCCTAGCACGGGTATACAGATTCATTCTCATCAAAACCGCAATAACCCAAGCCCGTGAAACTTTTCCACATTCAGTGAGAAAAACCTCACGTCAGGCAAACACCACCACCACCCAAATTTAATAATAAAAAAAAAAAAAAAACTCGAAAAATGGCAATATTTTAGCATTATTTCTTCAGTTAAAAACAAACAAAAGAACAAAAAAAAACTATATTATTTTAAACCGGCCTCATATGAAGCAACAATGCAAGTAGAATTGGACAGAAAAAATAGTGCGTTAATAACTAAAGATCTGTACTTTGGGCAATTTTTTTACTTGTGCCTAGTGTCGCGCCTCTTCGGGAATTTCAAAGACCGCTAGCGCGACCAAAAAAAATTTATAGACTAAAATATTTAAGCAAGTGACTATTTAACACACAAGGAACCCCTGTGATTTTTTTTTGAAAGAATCGATGATGGTCGAGCGTCACGCCTGAGACGTTTGGCCAGGGAATGACCCAGGAATCCCTATCACTCACACAACCACCTAAGCTTCACGAAAAAAAAAACAACAAAAAAAAAAAACACACACACACACATGCAATGTAGTATATCCATTGGTCGTGACAACCTGCCCAACCATCGCGCGACAGTATGTCGTAAAAGATGGAATCTGATAAGGTGAAGACAGTGTTGTCAAACAGTCGGTTCAACTTTTTTTCTAATTCTAGGAAAAAAAAATGAAAGCCGTTTACAACTCCCTGTAACGCCGAATTAGAGCGCAGCTCTTGAGGAGGAGGAGGGAAGGGTACTGGGGGGTGGGTCAAGTGACCTCGGGGGGCGGGGGGTCACGTGACCTTGGGGGTCACGTGACCTTGTGGGAGTCACGTGACCTTGGGGCGTCACGTGACGTCGGGGGGGGGGTCACGTGACCTGGGGCCATGTGACGATGCCGATGACGTCATCAGTGATGATGATGCGGATGCCGGTGACGTCATCAGTGACGTCACTGATGACGTCATCAGTGGCTATGACGTCAACGGGGGGTCACGTGACCTGGGTAAGCATCGTGACCCTCGTGAGGGTAACACTAGTAACCCTCGTGAGGGTAACCCTAGTAACCCTCGTGAGGGTAACTCTCGTGAGGGTAACTTTCGTGACCCTCGTGAGGGTAACTCTCATAACCCTCGTGACCCTCGTGAGGGTAACCCTCGTGAAGGTAATCCTTTTGAGGGTTACTAACCCTCGTAACCCTCACGAGGGTTAGTAACCCTCGTGAGGGTAACCCTCGTGAAGGTAACCCTTTTAAGGGTAACTAACCCTCGTAACCCTCGTGAGGGTTACGAGGGTAAGTAAGCCTCGTGATCCTCGTGAGGGTAACCCTCGTGAGATTAACCCTCGTAACCCTCACGAGGGTTACGAGGGTTGCAATTACGCCGACGGCGACGCCGACGCCGCTCAAGCCGGGAACGGGCCCCTAAGAGCTGCGCTCTAAAAACACGAATATTTAAAAATGTTGGCTTGGGGATGCGTATTCCCTTGTCTTCTTTGAGCACTCCAATCTGCGAGAGACGAAGTTAGCAAAAACAACGACGAAAATGAAGAAGGTCGACCCAGATTCAACCGAAGTCTCACTGTCGCCTATATGAGTGTCTCGTCTATGTGCGCACACCAAACACGGCGCTCGCAACTTTCACGACCTATAGGGGGCGCACTGGTGCCTGTCAAAATGGCTGTCATCTTGATGATCGTCGTAGAACAGCAGTACGAGGCTGGATCTGCAAGGCGTGAGTAATTCTAGTTTCGCTATGTACGAGCAATATTGGAACCCGAGTTTATTTTTTCACGTTAGCAAAGTGTTGGCAAGCATCTTTATTGTGAGGCCGATCATCCAGGAGCTAGGGAGTGCGATTCTCACACCGCGGTACCACCATCGCTGAAACGGGCATTACCCAAAAACGTTGAGTTTCTGTTATCTTGGTGGCTTTGTGCAGTAAACGAAGCTACAGAGCTTCTTGAGAAAAAAAAAAAAAAAGAGTTAGAAGTGAATCATAGTGTAGTTTTACCCCGTGAACCCGAATACCCAAACCATTTGCTGCGCAAGTATTGTTAATCGCGAGAAAACGCGAAAGACAGTCGCTGTACGTGACGTCATTGACTGATCTTTTGGCTGCCCAAGGCTAGGGAGGCGGGGCTTCAGCCCTATTTTGAAACTGCTCTTATGGCTCTCCGGCAGGTCGCATTGAAATATAATTTTGATTTCTTACTCTAAAGGCCAAGTGAACAGAATTCAAGTGCTTTTTTTTTTTTTTTTTTCTAAAATGCATGCAGAATTGCCCCATCTTCCCTTTAATATTTTGTATTGAGCGCAGCTATTTCAAAAAGCAGCAATCTAAAATCGCGAAGTCAACTGGGGTATGAAGTCAAAATAGGTTGGCATGGACTTATTCCCTTTACGACAAAAAGCCACGGTCGCGACTGTAACGCACGAAAGTAGAAGAACACTTGGGAGTTTTCGTAGACCGCGGTTTCTCCTCCGTAAGCCATCCGCGACGAAGAATCCGCTACTGCGCCTGCGCGCCGATGGCCGTAGAGTTCCGGGTATCGGTTGCGCAGTGCGTTGCGGGGCGGTGGAAAGCATTAGGGAGCTGTAGTAGATCGTTTTTCTCCTCCGCTACGGTATCCCCGAAGAAAACGCCGCAGCTGCGCATGCGCGCCGCCAGCCTTCTCTGCGTAGTTCGAGGTCTTGTGGCGGATTACGGAGCGCTATCCGGGTGCTTAGCGGGCTGCGGAAACGGTCTACTGCAACTCCCTATTTATGTAAACTCCCTACTGAAGCACGTATTTCAGAGACCGGACCTGCGTACCGTAACGTGGTAAACGACGAAGACTACAGCCCCAATGAGCCCATCAGCGCGTCAGAGCGAGTCACGTGACAAATTTTCGTCCATGTTTTTTGCTCGTCGCGCTTGCTCCCAACCATACGAAGACGCAAAAAGAGGGTGGGGGGGCCTAACAAGAGAAGTCAAACGGAGATAAGCATATGTCACTCTCCCAAGGCAGCCCAAGGAGTAGCTTATTTTTCGGTGTACTTCTCGGCCAGCATAGCAAAAAACAATTTTCTTCTCCCCCCCTCTTTCTTTTCTTTTTTTTTTTTTTGCCAACGTCGGTTTTTGGGTTGGTCAGGAATCCGGAACACTTCGCCAGCTTAGCCGATTCACAAATGGCACTTGAGTGACTGGGCGCCACCTATCCGATAATTCAGGGATATCGGCTGGATCAAAATGGTATCAGAGCCACTCTTGGACAACCCAACACGCGGGTCCCGATTTTCTCTCGGCTTCGAATGCCGCATGACAACGCGTTGAGGGAGAAACTCGGACACGCGGCATTCGACCCACGCAGATACTGATGTGACTCGCGTTTGCACACTGTCTTTTTGTATGAGGTGTGAGCTGTGTGGTCCCCGGCTTTAACGCCGCGGCACACTGCTCGTACAACGTGCAAAAGACATGCTGTCCGCTGCTGCAGCATGCATCGCGACAGAAGTACGTCTCAAGCATGATCGAAGCACGCCTGCTTCATTTATTTGGATGCCTCGAGCATGACATGTACACCGTTCGAGGGAGACTGTCTTTTAAATGACGTATACGAGCAAGCTGACCGCGATCTCAGGTTCAGAAAACGCTTAATTCCAATGGTTCAAGAGTGAGGGATAACATTGCAAGCAGAGACGGAACCTCGTGTGTGCTTGTATATATGTGAGCGTGCCCGCGTGGGGAGGTGGCTGACTAAAGCGCGATCCAAACCAACGCTTCTTTTTGCGCCTGTAGGTCGTGCGGCTGCGGATGTGACGCATTTCGTGGCGTTTTTGCTGTTTCCGGGCGCGCTTTCTGAGTCAGAACCGTGCGCTTTGGTTTGGACGGGCGAAACCTCGGGCGAGGGCGCACGCGCGCACGCAGGCACGAGCGCACAAGCAAGGTGCAACTGCGACAGACTGGCCGGCCAGACGGCGAGAGAAAGAGAGAGAGAGAGATCGCGTTGTCATGTTGGAAGAGAATAAAAGGGGGGGGGGGGGGGAGGAGAGGGCAGCCAGACGGCGAGAAACGCGGAGCCGGAACTAGCTTGCCCTCCACCGATTGGCCGGGACGCAGGAGCGTCCCACTACGTCACCGCGCGTTTTTGTGCGCGTTGAGAAAGAAGTTGAAATCAACCAACTTTCTTGTGCGCGCCCGGAAGGAGCGAAGAAGCGGCGCGACGTCACGAAAATGCGTCACATCCGCAGCCGCACGACCTACTGGCGCAAAAAGAAGCGTTGGTTTGGATCGCGCTTAAATCTACTCCACTCAAGTTACTGCGCCTTAAACATTCTTGAGAGTGACTTCCTATCTTTGCGAATAGTTTCCAAAGTCAGTACACAGTACTCCAACTTGAATACTTTTCACGAGTAACTTGTACTCACTTAGTTGTGAGTCACTCCCGCCTTTTTTTCAGAACGAGGCCGACCGTGACCTAGATTCAGGCTCGGAGACATCACTTTTGTGTCCATGATTGCTTATCTTTCGCCCCCGAGGTAGCGCAGAGAAGCTTGTTCCCTCTGCGTTTCTACTGGCGTTTTTTTTTTCATTCCACCCAAGATAATCCTCCGACACGGGGCGGCGCCCCTGGCTGAGGGGTGTGGTGAGAGGACAACTTTTCTCTCGCGCTGATAAGAGATAAAAGAAAAAAAAAGAAAGAAAAAAAAAGAAAAAAGAGGAATTTGTGGTTGAGCGGAGCCACCGATTCTGAAACGCGCTCCAAGCTTGCGCAGGGAACCTCCAGGGTTCGATCCCCACCGCCCCCGCCCGTTCCGATCTGGATTAGTTTCGCACCGGCACGCGTTCGTGTAATCACTCCTGCGTGATGCACGTTAAAAAGCCCAGGTTAGCGGTTGTGTACGGCACTGGGTAAAATTTCTCATCTACAGCTAAGAGACCGGTCACCCGTTGAGGTGTACCAACATCAAGGCTGTATGAACATGCAAAGCAAGACTTTTTTTTTCTTTAGATGGGAAGAACTTGTTGTATGAAGCTTCTTCTTGAAGGCAACGAGTTACTTTTACGATTATTTCGACTGATGGATACCATTCCGGTTAATCGATTAATGATTTAATCGCGATCAATTTTGAACCGTTTAATCACTTGCATTGCGACGAACCAAAACAAGAAAAGTGACGGTGTTAGAGAAGAATAACATAGAGAACGAAAATCGGACTACACGATTTGTAGTCTTTCCTCACATGACAAACTTGTATTGAAAAAAAAAGTTTTGGAGTAGTCAAGTGATTTTGTTCATGGATTTTACGTATCTAAAGTCACCAAATCGGTTCCCAGCGCTGCTCTCGCTCCTCCCAAAGTCGACGGGCGAGCCTCGCGTCGCGTCGCTCAGTGGCGGCGGTTCGAAAGAAAAGCCTGGCGTCTTAGCTGGACAAGTGACTGGATATTCGCGGGGTCCAATTTCGGACATTCCGCCGACTGAGTTTTTCGGGAGCATCTCGCTAAGGCCGATAGTCGCATTACGGCCGAGAGTGCATTAAGGCCGAGAGCGGCGAAAGGGCCGAAGGTGGCTTTGAGGCCGAATAGGGCATAACGGCCGAGAACTGCATTAAGGCCAATAGTCTCTGAATGGGCTGGTGTGGCCGCCTTCTCGGGGGTCGCGTTGTGATTGACAACTTTAGTTGCCAACCATGTTACCAACCAGTTTCTCTTCAAACTACCGTAAACACAAAGGAGGAGGGGTGTCGGCAGCCGCAGGGTCCGGCGTGGCCTTTCGTCGGCTCACGCCGAACGCCGTTCATGCCCGTAAAGTAAATCGCCGAACACCCCGCGAAAACTGAAGAGCCTATACAATGGCCGAAAGTGCGCGCACCAATGACGGAGGATTAGTCCAGGAGAATCGAAAGCACCAAATTAATTTCTTTTCCGTTTTATTCTATTCGGGAATTCGGGGTAAACAATTATTCCCGCCTTCTACTTTCCTTTAAACCAGTGTCCTCATCAGAGGCCCTAAACTCGTCAAACTGTCAAAGTTGGAGCAGAACGTCCGCGGAGCGCGCTAATTGGACGTTGGCGAAAAAAGCGCCAAGTCATCGTTGTGATAGGCCAGTCGGTGCTCGCCGTCAACTTCGGCCCCAACTTTGTGTTTGATGAGTTTAGAGGCCCTGCAGTTGGTTGGGATCCGGACAATATGGTCCTGAACATAATGGTCCGGGACAGTATATGGTATTGGAAAAAATGGTCCCGGGTGCTAGGCCGGACAAAACAGTCTCAAGTCATTTTCGCGGCATTTTTTTTTTCGTACTATTCACAGGTTTGTAGATTTCGGGTATTTATTTTTGCTAAACACTTATGACATGAGCCGTTGGTCATTTTTTTAAGTTACATCTTTATCGCTTGGTCTTCACAGGTTTCTGTTATTAAATGTGATTCGCAAAATGCTTATGCTGCGAGCCGTTTGTCAATCTAGAGTTCATAGTTTTGCGCATAATTTTCACATTCGTTCTTCGTTTCGTGCGTTCAACTTGAGTTTGAACTATTCTACTAAGAAATGCAACAGCGACTTCTAACTATCTACACACAGTACGTTCAAGGAAGCCGTCCCATGAATGGCCCTCCGTAGGGCGTGGGCCATATTAACACGTTCTCAAAACAAGTGTCACTTTAAGATCGTAGACATTTTGTTGGAACATATTAAAACGTGTCATGTGTTAAAAAGCATGTTTATGTTCATCGTTATTTCCTAATATTGCATCGAAACATGTTGTATCTGAACGATAAATTGCCTTTATTCTTCGTATGACGAATCGACATGTGACGAACGGTTCACATTAACTGAAGAGCGTGTTGGTAACAATGACTGGCAACACAAAGAATAAAACAAACTCCTTTGTCCGGAGTTTGTTTTATCCTTACTGTTGCCAGACGAATGGTCCGAACGACATTTTAGACAGAATGTCGAAAGTGTCGTAAAATGTACTTGGGACCATTTCGTCCAGGTTTGCACTCGGGACCATATTGTTCGGGACCATTTTTGTCCAGGTTTGCACTCGGGACCATATTGTTCGGGACCACATTGTCCGAGACCATATTTTCCTACACCCCAGTTGGTTGGGTCAAGGACGCATGAGCAACGCTGAATTTTAACGCGTAAGTTCCTTGAGAGGGAAAGCTAGGCGCGGCGTATCCTTCGCTACATTTACTCGCTTCAGTATTCGACACTTCACAGACCTGGAGGTGTACACCAATATGAAGGGTAAACTTTAGCTCAAATTTAAATGTAATGCAAGCTTCAGGGGCGACGTCGATGCGTCTGCAACCCACAGCAAGGCGAGAATACATCTCACACGGCCGCATAAACGCCAAACCAGTGTCTGTTTAGAGTAGCAAAAATTATTGCGAACAAGCAATTGAGTTTGCTCCTGCCGAAGGACATCAACGAACTTCTCTGCATTCATACATGGAAAAATAAGCTGTAAGTCTTTTTGGACTGTTCTCAAAAAGACATCAAAGTTGAAGTTGATACATTGCGTCGTTTACCTCACAGAAAAAAAAAAAAGATCAGCAAATGCAAGAAGTGCAAATATATCCTCATTAATATACTAACCATGAAAATCAACGAAACCGATTAATCGAATAATTCATCGATTAAAGGGTGCCAATTAATCGGGTTAACATTTTTAATCGACGCCCTGCCCTATTATGTATTACTCTACTCCGGGACTTTTTACAAATGTGAGTATTTAGTATTATAATCAGTTACTTTTTTGGCTGGTATTCAGTAATTTAACTTAAATACTTCTTTGAGTATCTTGTAGAAATCCGCCGTGAGGCTCGGGAGGCTAACGTATAATTTGACTGTTTTTACCGTCGGCATACCGAATACGTTCGAGGATGAGGCACATGAATCAGCATTAGCACTGAACCACATTGATTACGTAGATGACTAAGACGAGGGTTCAAAGGTCATTTACTTGTGACGACTCGGGTATGCTAACTAATAGTGGCGGAGCATTCGCAGTTAGAAGCGCATATATTTATGACGAAAGTAATCCCTGGAGAAGGGGAACAAGAGGGACAAAGGACAAACATAAACCTCCAAACACAGCTAGGTGACTGGTGAGCGACCGAAAAAATCCGCCTGGTCCGGGTATCGAACCCGGGACCTCTCCATTACAAGTCCCGGGTTCGATACCCGGACCAGGCGGATTTTTTCGGTCGCTCACCAGTCACCTAGCTGTGTTTGGAGGTTTATGTTTGTCCTTTGTCCCTCTTGTTCCCCTTCTCCAGGGATTATTTTCGTCATTCTTGTCCAGCTCGCTTGCACCTTTGCATTTAATTGCATTATAAAAATAAATATATATTTATGATCGCGCATTTAGGATCGAAAGGCGTCAAGGATAGTCAGCGTATAAGGACACTGTTTCTCGAAAACATCGTCCTTCGCATTCACAGTAGACTGAAAACAGTTTTCGCTGCATGATTACGTGAGGAAACTCGCGGAGCTAGAAATAATAATGCTAGAAATAATGGTAAGTCAACATCACGCAATTTGTTTGTTCATGACATCAACGTTGTCAATCAATCAATCAATCAAAGATCGAACACACCAAGGTCGTCTCCGGGTGTCGTGGCTCTATTCGGTATAAATCTTTGAACTATATGCAATGCCTCACGGGACTTTCTATCTATGAGAGATCGCTGAAAAAGTGCAAGAAAGCTTGCGAACCACGTATACGCGCGAACCCTCCTTGAGCAGAAGGATAAACGACTGGAGCAGGACACGGCAAATCCTGGGCGTGATCAATGAAGAGAGACGGAGACTTAGAACAAAAGCACATAGAAAATTTAATTTGGTTGCGGTCAGGAAGCTAATTACGATACATGCACTCTGCACAATGATCGCTTCTGTAATATTGGGTATAACGCTTTCGAAGAACGGGTTCACATATCTAGGTTTACGGATGCTTATAGGGAGTATTCACTGGACGCCATATTTGTGGGTGCTGTTTAGAGCGCACGCTCAGAACGAGCTCACATCAATAGGCTGCTAAGACCGGCTCTCTTGATGGTGCGGAATGCACGTTGCAAGAGAACTGTGGAAGCTCGCCATCAGCACGCGCCACGGTGCACGCGCTCAGCATTCGCGCACACAGCGATGGCCGCCAGTGAATACTCCCTATACAATCACTAGTAAAGCTACTACCATTAACCGAATCAAAATATGCTAAAGTTCAAAAAGTAACGGCGAGTGCGAAAAGTCTAATCTGCCTGGACGGGAGAGGCGAGCGCAAAGGAACCACCGAGCGAGGTGCCGAGAGACACTTCCCGCACGCGTCGTCGGGGAATCCGAAGAAGGGCGGAGGACTCTGGGAAATCAGGCGGCAGCTCACGCCGTCAGACACTCCTTCCCCGGCCTCAGCATACTACCCTTGCCGTTTACGTGACAATAAGAACTAAATTTCTTTATGAACCGAAGTAGGCTATAAGACTAATTTCGTCACAAAAAGAACTGAAATTGTGGGCGCTTGTAGGATTTAGTTCAGTAAAAAACACTCGTCAGCAAGAAAGAGGATATTGCTTCCTTTCTCGCTGACAAGTATCGTTTTCACTGTAATAGGTTATAGCCAGCCGGCAACAGCCAGGCGGCGCCAGCAGAGTGAGAGCCCACGGTCATACCCTGCCTCGTTCTAACTTGACAAAGGGTGAACGATAGGCCCCACATTGCGTGCCGAAGGCTTCGAAATGCGCGACGTATACGAGCGCAACGCACACATATTGGAGCATGACGCAGCGAAAAGCCTGATACTTCTTCGGAGTAGAGGCGTGCTCCGGTGATACGCAGTCACGTTCCCATTGGCCCGCCAGGGCCGTAGCTTCCGCTGTTCTGGCATGTTGCGCGATCACGGCTTCCTGGGATACCCAGTATTTCTTGCTTCAGACACTAATCTAAGCGGCGCCACCAGAGTAATAGCTCACGTTTGAACAATGCAGCCGTCACTCCCAGGGGTATCCAATATTTCTTGCTTCAGTCGCTTGATGGCGCCAAACCAAACAGCATTGCAGGCTGCCTATACAGGCGCCCACAGTGTAATTCCTTGTTTTGACGATATTATCTATACGGCTCATATAGAGACGTTTAATTTTTCTCAATTCTCGTTTGATCCAGGTAATATAATATTTTCAAACTTTCGCGTTCTAATGCCAACCGCTGCAGCGTCACATTCCCGCGGAGTTTGAGATTTCTTCGGTGCAGTTGATTCAACCTGGCCGTGAAACACGGTTTTCTTTTTTCGAGAACTTTCCGTAAATGTTCTCGAGGGATCCCGAGCCCGAAACGGCGTAGTTGACGCATACGCGCTATAGTTTTAGCTATATGTATACGTATACACATATCTTGGTGGCGAACAAGGTGCCTGTATCTACGGAGCAGCGGTGCGCATATAGTCAAATTTCTGGCGAAGGAAAAACCAGCTGAAATTTTGAGAAGGTTGCAAGCGCAGTATATACGGGAACAAAACCACGCCACGGATCAAAAGTGTGCGCATGGTGTTAACAGTTACGAGAGGGACAACAGCTGGCAGCAAATGAACCGCACGCGTTCGACCGCTTTCACGCGCTGGTGCCCCATACATGTAGGCAGGTGCAGCGTGCGCGTGAACGTAGCTTTGGCAAGCTTGCAATCGCCCGCACGAGCAGAGACATGGCGGCGGCCAGATGCCCTGTTTGCAATCGTCTATACGCCGAAGGAATCGGGAAGCAGCCGAAGCGATGGCAGCTGACACCGACGCAGTTTCGCGCTTGTCGGATTCCTCTGTAGGAATGAGAGGATCAACATTGAAAGGCCCTCGCACTTGCTGATTTAATTAATTGTGCGGTAGTTTTTTTTATATCACCCGGGTGGTCTTTCCTCGCTTGTTAACCACATAACTGCTCTAGGGTTACCTAGATTCTTTTAGGAAAAATATAACAAATAATATTTTCCACTACGTTTTTGCTGTCTTCGAGATCGATGTTAAAGAACTAAAAATGTTGAAGAAGGAGCGTTTTGCTCTATGAATGTTGTGCAAGTCAACGCATTTTATGATAAAGACTTTCTGCCAACCGGCTCTCACCAAGTTTCCGACCACCGAATAATTATGGTAATATAAACACCTGACTTTTTTTAAAATCTCAGTGCTTTGATTTAATCAGGGTTTCAGGCTTACAAGAAATGGTACAGTCATGTCTCGTTAATACTATACATGAGCGACACTCATTATGGACGCTTCTTGGGGAAACGAAGCTGTCCATTTATTAACGAGACATCACAGTAGTGATGTCATTTGAAATGAGGAAAAAAAAAAAGCTAATTTAATATTTTCCGCTGTGGCCGTGCAGCAATGAACAATTTCGCACCGATTAACCTTCGATCGATTATTTAGTCTAATATGGAGGCTACTAGAATTGCTAAAGTATCGTGACATTCCAACATTTATGCACTCAATCGCCATGGGATTTGCGAACTCTTCGCAACCCAGAAACGCTAAGAACGTTTTTAGAACGCCATTTTATTTATTGGTTTCTTCTAGATACGTTCGAGTGCCTCGGATTTATGACAGAGAGCGAGGTGAACAGAAAGGGAATATATTTACGGTTTTCTTTTTACTAATGTTCAATAGCCAGGTACGAAGTTCTGTAGAAGTAAGTGAATTATGAAACAAGCTCGTATGCTGATCCCACAGCCCCCATACTGTGGGCCGTAGCGAGCCAAATACTAAGTACTATAAAAGTAATAAGAAGGGGGGGGGGGGGGGGGGGGGTTGCGCCGAGCGGCATCTGGACAAGACCCCCGAGCACGCAAGAAACTTTCAGACTCCTGGACACGCGGGTTCGCCCCTCTCACCTGTATTTTTTTTCTTTTATTCCAGCACTGTGTGCGTGTTTTACGATTGAGAAGTTAATTATAGCATTGTTTTCTAAACCTGTAATTTTTTTCTTATTTTTTTCGCACGATTGAAAAGTTGCTTGCAGCATATGTGCATTTTTGGAATAACCGCGCACCGGCCAACTGGAGGCTCCGTTCGCAAGAACTGAGCGCCATGGAGGCGCGTGCCGTGAACACGTGCGACGCAGCTATGGCTGTCGTTTACCAAGAATAATAACCAACATGCCGAACAGTAACCGACCCAACGTTCTGCAACTTTGTCGTGAAGGTGCCGCAAACCTGCCATCCTTCGTGATACCCTACTGTACATTATCATTGCCCCCCCCCCCCCCCCCCCCCTTTCATATCTCGCTCTATATTACCAATATCATTCGCTACACAGGCATTTATTCTACGGGCTGCATGTCTAAAGGCCTGTTCACACATGCAGCGGAGCGCTCCAAGCATAGCGCTGACCTCCCGCTAAGCGCGTGCTGACGGCAGCGTTCACCAGCTTTGTATCGCACCGTCAAAACTGTTGCTCATGGCAGACGGCAAGTAGCTGACGGCACGTGAGCAGCGCTACATCAGCGCTTCGCTGCATGTGTGAACCGGTCTTTACTGTGGCGCCTGCACTCGCGAGCGGAAATAAATACCCGCATTTTTTTACGATTGAGAAGTCAGTCAGCGTTGTACGCGCGCGTCAACATTTTTGTTGCCTTTTTTTTTTTCTCTTTACTTTTAAATTAAAGAAGCTATATGTGAGATCTGTTCTTTTGCTTAAGTGCCGCGTTGATTTTTAATTTTTTTCCCCCTTTTAGAACATAACGTTTGTCATTTTCCAAACAACGCCTCCGACTCCTTCTTCGCTCCTCACAGAATCCGTCCACCAGGGCGTGGACCTACCTACCGCCCGGTCAACGGTCCTATCAAAATGTAAATTTTTTCTTCACGAACCTGTAACACTGATTACTTCTCAAAAGACGGGGACGACACTCTGGGGTGTCCGCGTAGATAGAGTATGGGGCGTAAAAATAATTTAATGGCATCCTGGTTGACGCTGGACAAAGCAGGATTTCACGTTTAAAGCTAAACGTCTCAGATGATGCGCAATTCTGCGAACGAACTAAAAAAAACTTGCCGAACTTTACCGCGTCGCGCGGGAGCATAATGTCTGCTGAGCAACATGCGTGGAACAAAAACGTTGTTGTAGTTTTCAAGGTTTGTAAGTTTCCTCACCCTCAGTCCTGTCCACTGGCCGAAGAATAGTAACCCACGCAAAGGACAACGGGGTTTTAATCTACCCGATCATGGGCAGAATTTTGCAATCAAGACGCCGTATCTATTGGGTCTACAATTTACCATTTCGTTTCGCCTGACATTTTAAGAGTAATTCGGCGAGATTCAGCCAAAAAAAAAACGGAACTATTTAGCCGTCAGATTTTGAGAAAGCGCGAGCCTAGATTGCCACAGGCTATGGCGACATCGTTACACAGGTACGATCGCTAGCCTGAGGATATTTAAAGTGTATCACGCAGTAGTGATACAGGACCTCACGTGCCGGTACGATTCTGATCCAGATCGAAACGGGCAGGTGCGGAGATAGAACCCTGGATACCATGGGTTCTGCAACGAGAGTTCTGCTCCACATCCTCCGAACGCCCCTGATCCCCCCCCCCCCCCCCCCCCCTTTTCTCCCAAGTTTGAGTCCAGTCTTCGGGACTGATGCATGATATCAGCCAAACCAGACGAAAGCTAAGATATCACTGTCCACCCCAAGAATGAACCTCCCAGGAAGAGGTCAAAATCACGCGACCCGAGCGAGTAAGTGATCGATCTAACCTCCGGCACAGTCCAGGCAGCGTCGTGGTGGTAGTCCAGGCAGCCTGTCCGAAAAACACGGCCGAGAGGTCATCGCTTGACGGCGGGCTCGGCAACAGCGTCGCCATCTTCGTCACTCGAGTAGCAGACGACCGTCTGATTCCGCCGCCGTCGCCTGCTACTTTCCCGTTTCGGGAAGGGCAAGCGAGAGAACGAGGAGGAAACGCGCGCCCCCTCTCTCAAAACGCATACTGACGTCACGACCAATGGGAGCGCCACGCGTCGTGACGTCACGAACCCCGCTCGTCCAACCGGAACGCTGCACGAGAGCGCCACGCGACACGTACGCGCGTGGAGAGGAGGAGGCGGCGGCGGCGCAGCTAAACCGAAACCAAATACGAAAACGAAACCAAAACTAAACAAAAGCAGACCGCGTCGACTTCGCACGCGCGTGCGTGCGGGCCGCGCACGCGAACGGAGCGCGCGAAACTCGCGTTCGGAGCACGTGGCTCGACGCGTGCTCGTCGTATCGACCAATGAGGCCTGCCTTTCGCGGTTTCCTCGCGTGTGCTCGGCCAATCGGAGGAGTCGATGGACACTTTTTCGTATATATATATATCTCCGAGATGTGAGCACCGTACGGGTTTTTCTGTTCGTCGGTTGCGGAGAGCCGACACTGGGTAAGATTGATTGGGTTGCCATTTGGCTCCGAGCGATTTCTCGCGGGGCGCTCGTAGCTGTATTGCCAGCCCAAGGCCTGCTTATTGGAATAAATCAAAACCCGTTCTTAACAACGTCGTCGTGTGTTCCTCCGCAGATATCGGGCCGTAATGCTGGCGGGGACGGATATTTTGCTTTTTTTCGTGCTTGTTTTTGCGTCGAATTCTGCACACCGCCATTTAGAGCCTATCAGTTCGTGCCGTTGACTTTTACTCATTGAAGGTCGCAACAGGAAAAGAGAGACAAGATATGCAATAAAACAAAACGTCGGTTTGCGAAAGAAGAGTGAAGAGGCCTAAATGCAACGCTAAGTTGCGTCAGCAGGACAACCAAGTTCGAGGGTCTTTTTAATATCAATATTTTATGCAGGATGCGTAATAATAAAAGTACTGCCCGAGGTAAAAAGAAAAATATCTAGAATTTTTATTTTAACGTTTACTAAATCCTGTTACTTTGAAATCGGGTTCTAGCAGCGCTTGAG